>NC_141694.1:759665365-761002032 GCF_964263255.1 Lissotriton vulgaris | reverse complement strand
GCCCTTCTTCAAATAAAAACGCATTTGAAAAGTGCAAGCCGTGTTTAGCGTTCTCTCTTCACAGTCCATGAAGAAGGGGCGGGTTTTGGCCCCGAAATGCGTCGGACATTCTTTTTAATCAAGAGGGAGCCTTCAGTCATCGTCTGGGTGCCACTAACAAACCGGAGGGTTAAGGTGCTGCGGTGAGCCCTCATCAAAGCGCTTGCGCACCTTGCTGAAACAATTTTACAACGGCCTGCCTTGGTCGGGGTGAGGAGCTCCGTTTCAAAAGCGGAACAAGTATCCAAGCATTTGAATCCTGAGGCGATGTCACCCCTCATCGCCTGTCAGCACAGCACCTTCAAGAGAAACAAAGCGATGTTGTGAAGCCTACCTTCGCCTTCCTACTCAAGGCTTTAAAAGACATTAATGCAAAGTGGGGAAAACGCCAACCTACTCAAGGTTCCAACAAACTACACAACTTGCAAAGACTACATATACCAGAAGTCTTGGTGTCGAAGACTCCACCCACTCAGGGCAGGCGACGCCCTTCTTAAAAAAAAAACGCATTTGAAAAGTGCAAGCCGTGTTTGGCGTTCTCTCTTCACAGTCCATGAAGAAGGGGCGGGTTTTGGCCCCGAAACGCGTCGGACATTCTTTTTAATCAAGAGGGAGCCTTCAGTCATCGTCTGGGTTCCACTAACAAACCGGAGGGTTAAGGTGCTGCGGTGAGCCCTCATCAAAGCGCTTGTGCACCTTGCTGAAACTATATATATATATATATATATATATATATATATATAGGATCAAGGTACAGGAAGGGTCGAAACGCGTCATGGCCAACTGAAAATAAACAACTATTGGGTCCGTGCCTGCTTTCTGATACCTGGATTAGTGAATGGTTTGAAGCAGTGTGTGAGGATATATATATATGATCTTGCACTGTCCAAACGCGTCATGCAAGCCACTCACTGTCAAAAAATGCTGCTATTTTGGAAGCAATAAACTGCACTTGAATTTGAACAACACGCTGGGGTCCGTACCTGTATTCTTGGGGGATCCCGGGCTACACAGGATTTTGGATACATATATATATATATATATATATATATATATATATATATATATATGTATATATATATATATATATGTGAATCATGTGAACAAGGCTCCCCGGAGCCGAAACGTCATGCGATGTGCCTGCTCGTAATAAATTGATCTGCACAAACTTGGACCGTGTCTGCGTCTTTCTAAGGTGTGGGAGGACGCCTCACCTTTGTGGAAATCGAACGTGGATTTCTTGGATATATATATATATATATGTATATATATATATATATGTATATATATATATATATATATATATATTACCTACTGGCGATAGCCAGTAGGTATATATAGTTAGGATTTTTTTCCTATGGGATTTTTGAAAATTCTATGTCAAATAACTTTGGCGTTTGAGGACAGAATTGGCTGAAATTTTCAGGAAAATGGAACATTTTGTTTCTGAGCAGCCCCTGAAAATTTGGGAAGGTTTCGTCAAGAGGGGGCCGAGAAAAAAGGGGGGTCCCAAAACGTGTTTTTCCCATACAATTTTCCATAGGGCGGTTGGCCTCACTTTTAGCCTGAACGGCTGAATGGATTTACACCAAACTTGGCAAAATTGTAGGGACTGGTAGCCCGATGTGCCTTTGCTATGTCTCAAGATATAGGCTTCAGTGGTTTTTACGAAAATTTACTTTGAAAAATATATATTGGGCTACATTGGGCTATATATATGTTGGAGCCCAAATGTAGCCCAATGTAGCCCAATGTAGCCCAATGTAGCCCAAAGATGGCCACCAGAGACAAAAAAAACAAATGTAGCCCAAATATCAGCCAGATGTAGCCCAACTATAGCCCAATGACAGAATGTCCCAGAGTGTTCTAAAGAACAACTAGAGTGCTAACAGTCCTACTTATTACAATGGTATGGCACACCTGAAGCCATCTTGATTGGAATAAAGTGGTAACTCTTAAAACATTTAATTTAAAAAGGAACAAAATGAGGGTGTTCATTTTGCCATAGAAAGTATGATTAGCGAATATATGACGAAATCCCGCATACCATCAGTCCGCAAAAAAAATCCCGTATGTACTATTAGGCCGCAAATTAAAATAACGAAAACTTTTAGAACGAATATGCCTTTAGCATACACTAAACAACTAAACTACCCTAAACCCTAAAACACTACCCCCAGCATGACCCTACGCTACACATACAGTACAACAGTACAACACTACCCTAAACCCTAAAACACTACCCCCAGCATGACCCTACACTACGCAAACACTACAACACTACCCAAAACCCTAAAACACTACACCCCAGCATGACCCTACACTACGCAAACACTACAACACTACCCTAAACCCTAAAACACTACCCCCAGCATGACTCTACACTACACAAACACTACAACACAATTCTAAACCCTAAAACACTACCCCCAGCATGACCCTACACTACGCAAACACTACAACACAACCCTAAACCCTAAAACACTACCCCCAGCATGACCCTACACTACGCAAACACTACAACACTACCCTAAACCCTAAAACACTACCCCCAGCATGACCCTACACTACGCAAACACTGCAACACTACCCAAAACCCTAAAACACTACACCCCAGCATGACCCTACACTACGCAAACACTACAACACTACCCTAAACCCTAAAACACTACCCCCAGCATGACCCTACACTACGCAAACACTGCAACACTACCCAAAACCCTAAAACACTACACCCCAGCATGACCCTACACTACGCAAACACTGCAACACTACCCTAAACCCTAAAACAATACCCCCAGCATGACCCTACACTACGCAAACACTACAACACTACCCTAAACCCTAAAACACTACCCCCAGCATGACCCTACACTACGCAAACACTACAACACTACCCTAAACCCTAAAACACTACCCCCAGCATGACCCTACACTACGCAAACACTACAACACTACCCTAAACCCTAAAACACTACCCCCAGCATGACCCTACACTATGCAAACACTACAACACTACCCTAAACCCTAAAACACTACCCCCAGCATGACCCTACACTACGCAAACACTACAACACTACCCAAAACCCTAAAACACTACCCCCAGCATGACCCTACACTACGCAAACACTACAACACTACCCAAAACCCTAAAACACTACCCCCCAGCATGACCCTACACTACGCAAACACTACAACACTACCCAAAACCCTAAAACACTACCCCCAGCATGACCCTACACTACGCAAACACTACAACACTACCCAAAACCCTAAAACACTACCCCCAGCATGACCCTACACTACGCAAACACTACAACACTACCCAAAACCCTAAAACACTACCCCCCAGCATGACCCTACACTACGCAAACACTACAACACTACCCAAAACCCTAAAACACTACCCCCAGCATGACCCTACACTACGCAAACACTACAACACTACCCAAAACCCTAAAACACTACCCCCAGCATGACCCTTCACTACGCAAACACTACAACACTACCCAAAACCCTAAAACACTACACCCCAGCATGACCCTACACTACGCAAACACTACAACACTACCCAAAACCCTACAACACTACACCCCAGCATGACCCTACACTACGCAAACACTACAACACTACCCAAAACCCTAAAACACTACCCCCAGCATGACCCTACACTACACAAACACTACAACACTACCCTAAACCCTAAAATACTACACCCCAGCATGACCATACACTACGCAAACACTACAACACTACCCAAAACCCTAAAACACTACCCCCAGCATGACCCTACACTACGCAAACACTACAACACTATCCTAAACCCTAAAACACTACGCCCAGCATGACCCTACACTACGCAAACACTACAACACTACCCTAAACCCTAAAACACTAGCCCCAGCATGACCCTACACTACGCAAACACTACAACACAACCCTAAACCCTAAAACACTACCCCCAGCATGACCCTACACTACGCAAACACTACAACACTACCCTAAAACACTACCCCCAGCATGACCCTACACTACGCAAACACTACAACACAACCCTAAACCCTAAAACACTACCCCCAGCATGACCCTACACTAAACAACCACCACAACTCTACACTACACTAACACAACACTACACTACACAACACTACACTACACTACACAATCACTAACCCACGAAAAAATTAACACAAACCCACTTACCTCTCTCGTCATCGTGGTTTTCACAACGCAAATGCATTTACCATACATGCCTTTAAAACGTAATTCTTTGTAAAGGCATGCGCGATAAATGCACATGCGTTTTGAAAAAATGCGGGATAATGGTATGCGAGGTCAATGACCTTGCGGGATAATGGTATGCGGACTGAAAGTCTGCGGGATAAAAAATGCGGGAAAATGGCTGCAAACCATGATTAGCAGCAGACTTCCCTGGTGAGCACTAGCTTTACTACAGTGATCTAATGAGCAACTAGAGTGCTAACATTCAGAATTTATGGCAAATGTGTGAAACATCTGAATGCCTTCTTGATAGAACCAAAGTAAACAAGCATTGAAAATGCAATAGATCTCGCCCTCGTTTAAGTTAAAGCCATTCTGTTTGTAATGAGGTGGCTTTTTAGCTTTGCTTTTATTAGTGTTTTTAAAACTTTCATGTAAATAACATGCATATGTATGCATATATGTATATGTATGCTTGCATGCATTTATATTTATCTAGATATGCAGATTATATATGTTTATATATGTATATTACCTACTGGCGATAGCCAGTGGGTATATATAGTTAGGATTTTTTCTCTATGGGATTTCTGAAAATTCTATGTCTAATAACTTTGGCGATTGTGGACGGAATTGGCTGAAATTTTCAGGAAAATGGCACATTTCGTTTCTGAGCAGCCCCTGAAAATTTGGGGGGGTTTCGTAAAGGGGGGGGCCGAGAAACAAGGGGGGTCCCAAAACACGTTTTTCCCATTCATTTTTCCATAGGGCGGTTGGACTCACTTTTAGCTCGAACGGCTGAATAGATTTACATGAAACTTGGCAAAATTGTAGATATGGTTTGCCCGACGTGCCTTTGCTATGTCTCAATATATGTGCTCCAGTGGATTTTGAGAAATTAACGTTTAAATAAAAATATATACCTGTGACAGCGCTCCGGTTAGCGCCCCGGTTTGCGTACCTGATACGTAACGGAACTTCGCGAAGCGAAGCTGATTGGCTCTCCGGTGTCTGTCAACATTCTAAACAGTCCGGAGCGGCCGCCATCTTGTCTCTCGGTACGATCGAGAGACAAGATGTGGTGAAAAACGAAGGGGGAAATGAAGGAAAGGGGGCACGGTAGACCACTCCTGACCCCCTAGGATTGATGAGGGGGATATTAAAGTGCCCCGCGGGGCAAAAAAAAAAAATATATTTTTTTGCGATTTTACGCCGTAGAGGCGCGTCCCGGTACGCACAGCTCACCGGGCAGCTAACCAGGCAGCTAACCGGCAGCGTAGCTGTCAACATTGTAAACAGTCCGGAGCGGCCGCCATCTTGTCTCTCGGTAGGTTCGAGAGACAAGATGTGGTGAAAAAAGAAGGGGGAAATGAAGGAAAGGGGGCAAGGTAAACCCCTCCTGACCCCCTAGGATTGATGAGGGGGATATTAAAGTCCCCCGCGATTTTTCGCGGTAGAGGCGCTTCCCGGTACGCGAACCGGGCAGCTAACCGGCAGCGTAACGGGAGTCCGCCATCTTGTGTTTTTGGAGCGTCCGGTTCGCGTACCGGGTAGCGTCCCGGTAAGCGTAACAAGGGGAAAACCCAGAGAAACAGTAAAAAAAAAATTAAGGGAATAGATTTCCAACAAACTTGACAAAATTGTAGGGACTGTTTGTTTGATGTGCCTTTGCAAGGCCTCAAGATATGTGCACGTGTGGATTTTGTCTAATTAAGGTTAAAAAAAATAGATATATCTGTAAGCGTGCTCCGGCACGCTTACGTTACGGGTTTTGTTTGCGCTGCAGAGCCGATACGTCATGGTTATGCGACGCGTCATGAGGCGTCTCACGTGGCTACGTGATACGTCACGTAATTAAGAATATATTTTACAGCTATAGATATTAGCTTTTAAAAAACCAATGAAATTCACTGAAAAAACCATAGGTTATAGACCATATATAGTTAGGAATTTGCATTTACAAAACCTTGAAAATTCACTGAAAAAACCATAGGTTAGAGACCATATATAGTTAGCTGGACATTTTATTGACATAAAACCAATGAAATTCCATATATAGTTAGTTGCACTAACTATATATCGCGCACCCGCAATCCACTGCTGATGATGTCACATATTACATCATTCATGACATGGTCAGTGACATCACTGATGACATCACTGATGACATCTCAAATGACATCACTGATGACATCACTGATGACATCTCAAATGACATCACTGATGACATCATGACACACCAATACCAGTTACTACATACGCACTCACTGATTCCTACGTCTACACACACATTCACTCATTCACCCATACAATCACTCATACATACAGTCACTCATTATTACAACACTATCATATGCACTCATACACCTATGCAGACACTCACACACTGCCACTCATCCATGGAGTTACTCACACATCTAGTCAGTCCTGTAAAGAATCAATCACACTTCCATTTCCTCATCTATACAGTTAAACACAGAACACCATACTTCAGTGACATCACTGATGACATCACTGATGACATCTCAAATGACATCACTGATGACATCATGACACACCAATACCAGTTACTACATACGCACTCACTGATTCCTACGTCTACACACACATTCACTCATTCACCCATACAATCACTCATACATACAGTCACTCATTATTACAAGACTATCATATGCACTCATACACCTAGTCAGTCCTGTGAAGAATCAATCACACTTCGATTTCCTCATCTATACAGTTAAACACAGAACACCATACTTTTCACACATATACTAACACATACTTACTCTCTTATACAATCACTGATACAAGTACACATTGATATGCACAGAGTCACACACCTCCCAGCCAGCCACACACACACTCAGTCTTCCATACATCCACTCACTCTTCAATATGTAAAACATATTTAAACTTTACAAAAACACACAGACACTAGATGATGTCATCAGTGATGTCATTTGAGATGTCATCAGTGATGTCATCAGTGATGTCATTTGAGATGTCATCAGTGATGTCATCAGTGATGTCACTGACCATGTCATGAATGATGTAATATGTGACATCATCAGCAGTGGATTGCGGGTGCGCGATATATAGTTAGTGCAACTAACTATATATGGAATTTCATTGGTTTTATGTCAATAAAATGTCCAGCTAACTATATATGGTCTCTAACCTATGGTTTTTTCAGTGAATTTTCAAGGTTTTGTAAATGCAAATTCCTAACTATATATGGTCTATAACCTATGGTTTTTTCAGTGATATATATATATATATATATATATATATATATATATATATATATATATATATATATAATATATATATATATATATATATACATACACAAAACTACCCACTTTACAGAAGTCCGTGGCCCATTGATAGGTGGCGAGTCACGCTAAGCAGGACTCCCGGCAAAATTGTAAAACGCACAGCAATCTTCTTCAAAGAAGGACTCGCGCTCAGAATATAAAGCTGTCTTGATCACACCTATATATATTAATATTCTCTGGAAAAAACAAAGGTTATAGGAACATTATAGCTAGCTGAATTTGTCAGTGACAACTTTCATGTTTAAAAAAAAACAAAATTATAGTTAGCCGAGTAGAATATGTACATAGCTTAAAACCTGGTGCACACAGTTTTCTATGTTTTATGTAGAAACTGTTATGCTGAAGCAATTCTGTCTAATAACTCCTGGCTGCTTACAATACTTAGTATGTCTTATGCAGAATCTTTGCTCTATTACAAATATTTTCTGCAGAGCCTAAAAACGTGTGGAAAAGGTTGGACACAAGCTGTCAACTGTCACCTGCACACTGGGCTACTCTTCAAAGCAAACATTCATAATGTGTTCAACACCTCAACACACCTATGATGCATTAGGAGCACATGTAATTTGTAGACACTTACATCCATAAGCTGCATATAGGTTGAAAAGTAATATGGTAGCTACCCTTCACTATGTAAACTGTAAAACAAACTTACACAGTCATTGTATAGTGTAATCAGTGTCAAGTCAAGTCAAGTCAGAGAATTTATATAGCGCACTACATACCCAGAGGGTCTCAAGGCGCTTAGGAAGGGGAGAAGGATTACTAGTCAAATATCCACGTTTTAAGTTGCTTTCTGAATGCTAGCTGGTTCTGGGTAAGGCGAAGGTGAGCGGGGAGTGAGTTCCACGTTTTAGCAGCCAGGTATGAGAAGGATCTGCCTCCCATGGTGGTCTTGTTGATGCGAGGTACAGTGGCGAGGGCTTGGTTGGAAGAACGTAGTTGGCGGGAGGGGGTGTAGAAGGACAGTCGTGAGTCGAGGCATTCCGGTCCGATGTCGTAGAGTGATTTGTGTGCGTGGGTTAGCAGTCGGAAAGTGATTCTCTTATTGACGGGTAGCCAGTGGAGGTCTTTCAGGTGACCAGAGATGTGTTCGTTGCGCGGGATGTCTAATATGATCCTGGCTGAGGCGTTTTGGATTCGTTGGAGTTTCTTCTGGAGTTTAGCGGTAGTACCTGCGTAGAGAGTGTTTCCGTAGTCCAGTCAGCTCGTGACCAGAGCATGGGTGACTGTTTTCCTGGTTTCGGTGGGGATCCAACGAAATGTTTTTTTGAGCATGCGAAGAATGTTGAAGCAGGATGAGGATACGGCGCTGACTTGTCTGTTCATTGAGAGTGAAGAATCCAGGATGACGCCTAGGTTCCGTGCGTGGTCAGTCGGGATGGGTGCTTTTCCAAGGGCTTCCGGCCACCAAGAGTCGTCCCATGCAGAGGGGGATGTACCTAAGATGAGGACTTCTGTTTTGTCTGAGTTCAGTTTCAGACGGCTTTGTTTCATCCATTCGGCAACTTCTTTCATTCCTTCGTGTAGGTTAGTTTTGGCGGTGCTGGGGTCATTGGTGAGAGAAAGGATTAGTTGAGTGTCATCCGCGTAAGAGATGATGTTGAGGTTGTGTTGGCGGGCGATGGCCGTGAGAGGGCTCATGTATACGTTGAAGAGGGTGGGGCTGAGTGAGGATCCTTGTGGTACGCCACAGATGACTTCAGTGGCCTCGGACTTGAATGGTGGAAGGCGGACTCTCTGGGTTCTTCCGGTGAGGAACGAGGTGATCCATTCAAGTGCTTTTCCTTGTATTCCGATGTTATTGAGGCGTTGTAAAAGGGTGCTGTGGCAGACTGTGTCGAATGCTGCAGAGAGGTCGAGGAGGATGAGGGCGACTGTGTCTCCATTGTCCAGTAGAGTTCGAATGTCGTCTGTTGCTGCGATGAGGGCGGTCTCAGTGCTGTGTTTTGCTCGGAAGCCAGATTGTGAGGAGTCGAGGGATTTGTTGGCTTCGAGGAAAGCGGCGAGCTGGTTGTTGACAGCTTTCTCGATGACTTTGGCCGGGAATGGAAGGAGCGAAATGGGGCGGTAATTTTTGAGTTCGGTGGGGTCCGCTGTGGGTTTTTTCAGAAGGGCGGTGAGTTCAGCGTGTTTCCAGTCTTCCGGGAAGGTGGCGGAGTTGAAGGAGCAGTTGATGACGTCTCGGAGGTGCGGTGCTATGACGGAGTCTGCTTTGTTGAAGATGTGGTGAGGACATGGGTCTGTGGGGGATCCTGAGTGGATGGAATTCATCAGGCGGATGGTATCCTCAGAGGAGATTGGATTCCAGTCGTTAAGGGTGTTCACGGGGGGAGAATGTTCAGCAAATGGTTGGGTGGGTTGGTCTCCGGGTTGGTTGTCGAAGCTGTTGTGGATGTCTGCAATCTTGTTGTGGAAGAATGAGGCTAGGGAGTCGCAGAGGGCTTGAGAGGGGGTGATGTCGTTGGAGTTGGCTGAGGGATTGGAAAATTCCTTGACGATGTTGAAAAGTTCCTTGCTGTTGTGGGCGTTGTTGTCGAGTCGATCCTTGAATGCTGTTTTCTTGGCCTTTCGGATTAGTTGGTGGTGAGTGCGGGTGGCGTTTTTGAAGGCGTCCTTGGTGCTAGTGGTTGGGTCTTTTTTCCAGGCCTTTTCAAGGGAGCGGCAGAGTTTCTTGGACTTCTTAAGATCATCGTTGAACCATGAGGCCTTCTTGCTGCCAGGTTTGCTTTGACGTTTTTTCAGTGGTGCTAAGGTGTCGGCGGTGTTGGATAACCATAGGGTGAGGTTGGCGGCGGCTTGGTTTGGGTTAGAAGAGTGGGCTGGGGTGTTTAGAAGGAGCGATGCGGAGATCTGGTCGGTGGTGATTTTGTTCCAGTTTCTTTGCAGAGTTGGTTGGAGGTGGTTGGTGGGTTTCGGCTTGTTGTAGGTGAAGTGAACGCAGCTGTGGTCAGTCTAGAGGAGATCCGTAGTGTGGCTGAAGGAGACATGATTGCTGGAGGTGAAGATGGGTTCGAGTGTGTGACCTGCGATGTGGGTGGGGGAAGTGACTAGTTGTTTAAGTCCGAGGTTGGCGAGGTTGTCTAAGAGGGTGGTGGTGTTGCGGTCGTTGATCTTTTCAAGGTGAAAGTTGAGGTCTCCCAGAAGGATGTAATCTTTGGAGGGGAGCGCGTGTGGAGTGATGAAGTCCGTGATGTCTTCACTGAATTTTGCGCGGGGTCCTGGTGGTCTGTAGAGGAGGGTGCCTCTGAGTGTGGTCTTGGGGTCGATGTGGATTTGGAAGTGAAGGTGTTCGGAGTTGGCGAGGTTGGCGTCAGAGCTGGTTGAGATGCGGATTGATTTCTTATGGACGATAGCGATTCCTCCTCCTGTGTGGCCGGTACGGTCCTTGCGAGTGATCTTATAGTCTTCAGGGATGGCAATGGTGATGTCTGGGGCGGAGGAAGCGTTCATCCATGTTTCTGTTAGGAAGGCGACGTCCGGAGAGATGGTGTCTAGTAGATTCCATAGGTCAATGGCGTGTCTGTGGACCGAGCGGGTGTTGAGAAGGATGCATTGTAGGTGGTTGGGGTCGGGAGTCTGTGGAGTGGTCGTAGCGAAGTAGTTGTAGGTGCCGCTGAATTTGCAGGAGTAGCAGGAGAAAGGTCCATGGGTGTGTCCAGGAGCGGCTTGGACGCAGTTGGGGGAGCGGCTGGGGTTAAGGGCTAGGAGGGTGGTGGCATCGTAGGTAATGCGGGAGGGCTGGGCGGCGTGAGGGGCAGGGGGTCTGGCGCTAGGCGCGGTCCAGGCGCGGACGGGCGTAGACGGGCTTACCTTTGGCGCACCTTCGGCGTGGCCGTAGCGCGTGGACGCTGCGCGTTGGGACATCTGACATTAATGGACAGTGGAGGGGGAGGAGCGTGGGAGGGTCAGCAGGGAGGCGGGATCAGAGAGGCGGGTCAGGGGAGAGCCAAACACAAAATGGAGGAATGAAAGTAAAAACAAACAGCGAAGGCACAGTGCAATGCTCGCCAGCAAGCTATCAAAGGCACCTAAAACCTGCACGAAGTGTTACACAAACACAGAAGTCTAGGCGATGAATGAATACACAGCGCTAATAAATAAGCACAATTGGATTTCCTAGGTGCTACACGATAATGATCTTCAAAGCGCAACAGTATCCAAGGCGCTGCAATGTAAATGTAAATGAGCGAGAGCTTCAAAGCGCGACTATGCACAGAGCGCGAGGCAGGTAATACTTAAAGTTTTCAGAGCGCTTCAAGAGTGAGGGCTTCACAGCGCGATTAGGCACAGAGCGCGAGGCAGGTAATACTTAAAGTTTTCAGAGCGCTTCAAGAGTGAGGGCTTCACAGCGCGATTAGGCACAGAGCGCGAGGCAGGTAATACTTAAAGTTTTCAGAGCGCTTCAAGAGTGAGGGCTTCACAGCGCGATTATGCTGCCTGAGGCTGCGATACCAGGTGCAGTCGGGAGGTCGAGGATGAAAGAGGTTTCAGCTGCGGGCAGTGTGGGCTGCAGAAAGATCGAGCAGGGAGCGTGGGGGAGCAACCGTTCCGGACGGAAACCAGGCGGTCACAGCTGGGCTGGGACTGAGGAGAGTCAGCTATTCGTGTTTGGGAGGGTCAGCAGGGAGGCGGGATCAGAGAGACGGGTCAGGGGAGAGCCAAACACAAAATGGAGGAATGAAAGTAAAAACAAACAGCGAAGGCACAGTGCAATGCTCGCCAGCAAGCTATCAAAGGCACCTAAAACCTGCACGAAGTGTTACACAAACACAGAAGTCTAGGCGATGAATGAATACACAGCGCTAATAAATAAGCACAATTGGATTTCCTAGGTGCTACACGATAATGATCTTCAAAGCGCAACAGTATCCAAGGCGCTGCAATGTAAATGTAAATGAGCGAGAGCTTCAAAGCGCGACTATGCACAGAGCGCGAGGCAGATAATACTTAAAGTTTTCAGAGCGCTTCAAGAGTGAGGGCTTCACAGCGCGATTAGGCACAGAGCGCGAGGCAGTGATGTCATCAATGATGTCATTTGAGATGTCATCAGGATGTCATAAATGATGTCATTTAACGGCATAAACGATTTAATTGGTGAGGTCGTAAGCAGGGCATGGTGGGGCGCATATTATAGTTACCTAATCTAACAATAACTAGTATATTTCTGTGGTCTTTTGAGTTCAAAACGTTAATGTTATCACTGACAAATTGACCAACTATGACTTACTTTAAGCTTTGTTTTTTTTCATTGAATGTTTAGTTTTTTTTTTAACTTAAAGTAATATTTTATTACCATATGTAAAGGGGAGGGGACCACATGATCCACCTCCCTGATCCTAATTAAGCTCATTAGGACCTACGGACCCGAGGTTCTTATGTTTTTTTGAGGGAAGTAGGGCTAATAATCCCCACTCCCCGAAACTTATTAGACCCTGGGAACCCCATCCCTGGGCCTTTTTTTAATGAAAGGGGAGGTGGACTGCAAGGCCACCTCCCCAACCTTATTAGGCCCTGGAGACAATATCCCCTAGGGCCATTTTTTTTCATTAAATGGGAGGGGGGGACATGTGCCCCAGGGACGACATACCCCATGGGCTTTTCTTTTATGAACAGGGAGGGGGCCACGCAGCCCCCTCCCCAAGTCTTGTAAGGCCCTGGGGACACCATCCCACTGGGCCCCCTTCCACTATAAAATTTAAAAGGGAGACGGTCCATGCAGGCCCCTTCCTCAAGCCTCGTTAGGCCCTAGGGCACCCCATCCCCAGGACCATTAGTAACAATAAAGATAAGAGGCGCTGTGCGCTCCCCCCTCCTCAAGCCTTGTGTTGTATCTCGAAAAATGTATAGGGAAAACGTTTGGTATGTAAGGATTCTGGTGTGTTCAGGTTCTATGACTCAGCAGTGTTCCTTTGAGAGACAGATATTTACTGGCTGGATAGGGAGCCCCAATCGAAGGCCTATCTCTTAATAAATCTTAATACCAAAACCTTGTATGTGTCTCCTGCAAGTGTATCACAAAATTTACAATGAGTATGGGAAGCAGAATACCTAGGTTATACCCTATCGGCTGCAGATGTCAAGCCGAAGAGAGATTTATTAGACACAGTAGGAAAAAAACCCACTCCCAAAGACATAGATCATCAATTCAGGTAATTTCGTAACCCTATATAATACTATGTTAGCCCAAAGGCACGGAGGCAAGATGGCTTCAGAGTGAGATTCACAATCACTCACCTCGGCACCTCACCGTGCTCACCACTGAGCGGGATCATTGATGAACCGCTGATATTGGATGAGCTGTAACCCGAATGTCAGCCACATAACAATGAAACAAAATTGAACAGACCCATTGCACAAAAGAACCCGGGAGGAAATCGAAGTAATAACAAGGGAAATGCGAGGGCTGGCAACTCTTTCCTGGGTTTGGTGGGTTCGCAGACTGTACTGAGCCCGGAGGTGTCGATGCATGACAGCCTGCCCCACGCGCTGGGAATTCATCGCTCGACTTCTGCTAACAGCTGCTGGGAGAAGGATCTGCTCGGGCTGCAGGCTGGGGTTGCCTAGCAACGGTGGAATCAAGGAAAGAAGCACACAGAGGCCATGCAGCGCGAGGAGGTCATGGCAGGACCCGCCTGAACACACTCTGTGGGTCCCGCAAAGAGAGTGACCCCAAGGCAGAGTTGGAAGCAAAGAAAGCAGACATTCGCACATTCGCAAATGGGCCAAATTGGAGAAAGGAAAAGAAAATACGGAGGCTCCTAAGAGCGTTAAAAACACTGAATTGAAAGGTATGTTGCCGGGGGACCAGGGAGAAAAAAAACAAGTGGCAATAACCAGCATGTTTCCCCCTATTGATGGCGATAAAGAAGTGGGGGCACATGGGGCACTACAAATGGACAAAATAGGGTCTAACCAGGAAGTGATAACTACAGAGAATCCCCAGAGCTCCCCCCTAGCTATCTCTTCAGAACACGTGGAGGAAGGGAGGCCATCCTGGGGGTCATGTGACGAGAATACTGTCCTTGGGACCTCAGAGGTACCGCATAGAGACCCCCAAAGTGAGGTGTATACTGAAGGGGGTATCAGGGTAAATGAGAACACCCCTACAACATGCAGAAAGCCTGAGGAAGGGGGAGCTGTGTCAGCACAACCTCATAAAGGAACTAATATTGAAGGAGCGATCCCGAAAAGGAGCCATGAGACAGGATATCTCTCCCAAGACTCCATGGAAAAATTGTATTCTCTGGAATCGGCCGAGTCAGAGACCGGGTTCTCCAGCAGTAGTGAAGGGGTGGAATGTGAAGATACCTCCACGAGTAACTACAGCCAGCAGGAGGAAAAGAGAACCCAGAAGAGAACAAAGCGGGGGTCAGGCGGGAAGAAGAACAGACACAAGAAAAACTTTGACGAAGAAGGTGAACTTGGATGGGATTACTCTGCGGCGCAACTAGTAGGCCCCAATAGTCCGAAAGAAACAGGAAAACTCTCAAAAGAACATCATCTCAGTCAGGGGGGGCCGAAAATCCATCATGAAACCCTAGAACCATCCCTGTCAATGATATTTCAATCCCTAAGGTCTTTTCAGGACGAAATTAAGATTGAGAATCGCCAGGCACGGCTTGCTTCCAAAAAACTGCAAGGCACTATGCGCAAAGTTGGGAAAACATGCACAGAAATTGCTGACAGACTGGGCATGGTGTAGAAGCATACAGAGGACCTAGAAAATACGGTGGATACACTAAAAGAACAGGCATCCTCACAAGATAGCATGCTAAAAGATGTACTGTGGAAACTAAAGGAAGCAGAAAATCGGCAACGCTGGAATTACCTGAGACTGCTCGGAATCCCCAAAAATGCTGAAGGAAAGGATGTAAGGGAATTTACCATAAATCTTCTTAAAAAACTCTCTACCGGAACTGGCACACTGGGACTGGGACAAAGAAATCCAGCGGGTGCACAGATTTCCCCTGTCAATCCCCAAACGGCGAGTGCACAAGAGTATCCACGTGTGATTCTAATATATTTTGGGAACTTCTTATTCCGGCAGGCCGTCTACGATCTGGCTAGACCTAACATGAAAAGAAAGAGGGAAAACTTTTTTTATTTTGCGAAAACAGACTTTGCACATGCTACTGTATAGAGAAGATGGAGACTCCGGCAGCTCATAACCTTTTTCCAAAAAGCCAGCGCATCTGCTTTTTTACAAAATCCAGCGAAACTGAAAATCATCCATCAAGGGCAGAACTTTTACTTTATTTCCGAAATACAAGATCAGAAATTGCTAGATGAGCTCATATCATGGGGGTATAAAACAATCGAGGCTAAATGAGGCAATTAACCCAGAGATCAAAAGGCTTGAGGCAGGAAGTGGGATAGTGAATATATGTTCCTCTCCTTTTTCTTCATCAATTTAAGTGGCAACAGAAGTGAAATATCGATGGGTAGCAAAATGTAGTATCTTTTTCAATGTACACTAGGAAGGGCTTCACTTTTCTTTAAAGATAGCTTTGTTTTTTCTTCTCCTTCTTTGGTTTTTGTATTTATGGGGTTGAGCACAAGGCGAGGTGACAGGGGGGAGGGAGGGCCACCGTGGACAACCCAGACGTTATCACACAGGCTCAGGATTGAGCCTGATTGCCCTAAGAGGAGTGGGGGAGGGGGAGGGCAGTGGAAGGGGGGTGGCCTCGTTTAGGATGGGTGGGGGAAACAGGACCAGAGGCATCTAGCAGGTATAAGACATGCAATCCGGTCAAATAAATCATGGCGCATCAAACGGCTCATAAACCAAGGGTGGAACAAATGGCATGAAGGGTTCGCACGATCAAGGAGAGGGGGGGAGAAAAAACCCAGAATGGCTAAACTAAGAAAACTATCTATCTATCGATCAATATCTGTGGTCTCAATGACCCGAAAAAAAGGCAAAGAGTAGTGGTGGAATTAAGAGCAACGGGGGCTAATATCATATGTCTCCAAGAGACACATGTGGAGGATCAAAACAACAACTTCGCGAAACCCTCAGGTGTAGGCTGATTGTAGCCACAATGCAGGCAACAAAGACAAGGGGGTGGCCATCCTCGCAATGGGAGGAGGAGTGCAATTCATCAGATCAGCAGCGGATAAGTATGGCCAATGGACAATCGCGGAATGCCAGCATAGTAATGGGAAAAAGCGAACTATATGCTCTATATACGGTAACGTCACAGACGATCCAGATGTATTGGAATTTATCACTAGAATTGGCCGTGTGATTGGTCAGTAGAGTCTGGAGTTGTAAATAATTGTGCACTACACATGGTCTGTGGGACTGCTGGCAGTCAAAGCACCCTAAAAATCCAGGATATACGTTTTTCTCCAACCCGCATGCCAGATTTGTTGGTTAGATTATGTATTTGTAACTAGTACCATGATCTCAAAATGCATAATAGATAGACTACCACGGGTCCTATCAGACCATAATCCCCTAATTATAAGTATTGATAGTGGAGGAAATCACAATGACCAGAATATTTGGACTTTCGAGAGGGCCCTGCTCCTAAATAAAGAGTACTGCCAACTTATAAATAAATGGATACCCGAGTTCTTAGAAGATAACCTGGGTAGTACTTCGATAGAAACAGTTTGGGACACCCTTAAGGCAGGAAAAAACGGAGAAACCTTATGGTTCTCGTTAAAATCTAACAAAGAAGCTAAACTAAAAATGGGGATACTGCAGAAGAAATTGGCGGAAGCAGAGGAGGGACTTATAAGGGCGGCACAAGAAGAACAGGACATCGAGGGGGCACTAAGAGTGGTGGCAGTTGCTAAAAATAACATCACTGATATTTTTACTGAAAAAGCAATGTGTAAGGCTACAATGAATAGCGAGAACCCGTATGAACTGAGCGAACAAGTGGGGCATCAATTGGTGGTCCTCACTAGATAACAAAATATGGCTAATATGATCAAAGAGATTAAAGACTCTAAAGAGATAAGAGCTGCGTTCCAAAGATATTGTCTAGAACGTTACGAAGAAACCAATAAACAACAAGATGAGATTGAGAAATATCTAGATCAGACTTTAACCCCAAAGCTCCCACAGGATGATCAAGACAGCCTATACAAAATACCTCAGTGGGAAGAAATATTACTATCAATAAATAGTTTAGCCACAGGGAAGGCATCCGGGCTAGATGGAATTCCAGCAGAGTTCTATGCTAAAATCTATAAACCATTAAAAGGGATTTTAAGTGATCTAATTGTACACGTCTTTCAGGGAGGGCATCCGCTGGGGTCATGGGCTCGGGCTACAATCGTAGTGTTCCCAAAGAAAAACAAAGATGCTACAGAACTTGGATCTTATCATCCTATCACTCTAATAAATTGCGATTCTAAAATATATGCGAAACTGCTAGCCAGCTGACTCGCGCCAATCACCCCTAAAATTGTATCAAGCCGCCAGCATGGATTCATCCCGGGAAGATCCACCACCGAACATGTGCAGAGGGTGATTACACTCTTTGACATTGCCGAGATAGCAGGAGACCCTATGGCACTCATATTATTAGACGTGGAGAAAGCCTTTGATAGGGTCTCCTGGCAATATCTATGGGCGGCAATGTCAAAGAGTGGAATAGGGAAACAGTTCATAAGTGCTATTCGTATGCTATACACAAACCCTGAAGCAGTACTAATGGTGAATGGGGCAATGTCAGGAAAAATAGAGGTGACCAGAGGGACAAGACAGGGTTGCCCTTATTCACCTTTATTATTTGCAATCTTTATCAACCCTTTTATCCACAGACTTGAAAACAATCAGGAAATCCTACCAATAAAATCCCAAAATGGCGACACAAAGACTCTAGCTTATGCGGATGACATCGCGCTGGTCACAAGCGACCCAGGTAAAACAGTAAAAGCAATGGAAGAAGAAGCCAAACACTTTGGGAAGATTTATGGATATAAGCTGAACCAGGATAAAACCCAGATAGTTATTAATAACAAAACTACATGTAGGGATGATCGGGTAGTAGCGAGTGCCACAAATCTGGGGGTTAACATAACTGCCAATCTGGATAATCTGGTAAAGGTCAACATGGACCCGCTTATAAAACAACCTGAAAAAGATCTCAATAGATTAAACAATCTGCATCTAACTATAGTGGGTAGATGCAATGCGATAAAAATGCTCTTTTTCCCCAAATTCTTGTATTTTTTTAGGACAATCTGTTTAGAGTTTACGCCACAGGTATTCAAAGAAATAGATAATATGTTCTCTCGATTCATTTGGGGAGATAGTAGACCGCGTAGGGCGCTCAGATACATCTCTCTCCAGAAAGATAGAGGCGGCCTTGCCCTGCCTAATTTTAAAGTGTATTGGAGTGCCACGAGTTTGAAATATTGTAAGGTGTTATTAAACCCAAATAGGAATAATAGGCAAGATGGAGATATACCAACACCACAAGAACGTATTCTGGCCAATGAGGCTAGTGAGTATCTATGGCGACATACATATAATTGCTACTTTAAAAGAGTACACTTCAAAATCCTGGCAGGTATTCACATAGCCTGGAATAACATGCACAAACTCCTGGGACTCGGAAGGTTTTCTTACTATACTACTCTATCCAGAAATAATAATCTCCTGGAGATTTTTAACAACACATGTATGAATAAATGGCTAAGTGCAGGGATTAACCGGTGTGGCTGCTTTTATTCTTCGACTGGGCTTAAATCATTTGAAGATCTAAGAAATGAATACACGCTAGATCGTAGAGATTTTTTAAAATTTTTGCAAGTCAGAGATTTCTTAATGAAGAAAGGGGGCGGACGATCCAAATTTCAGAGAATTCAGACCATTGAAATAATAAATAAAAATAAAACTGTTAAGATCTTTGAAATCTACAATAGCTTGGTCGCCATACTCCGTGATGTCATGAATACATTTATCGTAAAATGGCAGGACAAACTGGGGACGACAGCGGAGACAGGCCTGAGATCTTATGAGTTCTCCCAATCTCTATTAATGTTGGCTAGTTTACTATAAAACATTTTTCCAGTTATACTATACACTAAACAGGATGGCCAAATGGGGATCTGCTAAAGGCACAGTATGCCCGCGATGTACTTTATACGAGGCTGACATTGTACACATATTTGCAACATGCGATACATTCCGACCATTGATTAGGGACATCTCTAGCTTCCAATCCAAAATTTTTAATGCAAGAATTGAAGTCACAACAGTAGAAATAATGTTAGGTAGAGATGGAGATATCCGACAAAACTATATGCAGAGGTTGATATTTATATCCAGGGCAGTATTCAGAATATGTCGGGCCTCTGCGTGGCTGGACCCAAAGCCACCGGCATTCCAACAACGGCGGGCGCAACTACTGGCCGCATACAGCCTAGAGATAGCCATCTATAGAAGGAAGGAATAAGAGGAAAAGTGGCTGGAAATCTGGGATCCCCTGTGGCAGTGGATGCAAGGCCTAGAGTCTCGAGATTAGTGCCTAAATTGGTCAGATGATAGAATATAAGGAGAAAGGCTGTGATTGTATAACTGGGATATAACTTGCGCAAAATACATTTTTGATGTGCTATAATATACCTATTTGATTTTCAAATTATAATGTAATGTTTATGATGTTACAAATATACCTGACTCTATGCAAATATGAAGAAATATAATGCCTGGGGGGAAGCGGGGTGGGCGAAGGGTGCGGCTGTGTGTATATGGAAAAATGCTACAATAAAGAATATTTAAAAAAATATATATAATACTATGTTAAATTTGCTAAGATGTTTGCAGAGAAAACAGAGAATATAAAGAAACCAGAAAACAATGCAATTTTCAGTGGAAAGAAGATCAACATATTTTAAAACATAAAACATGAGAAGGTTTTGACCCCTTTCTCACATTTGTTTTTACTGTAGATGTGAGTGCTGCATGCATAGGAGCTGTATTATCTCAGGCTCACAAGAGGGGGAGATGACTGTAGCTTTTGTGTCTCGTTCTTTAACTGACTCTGAAAGGAATTACTGACCGGCATACCCACCATACACTTGTTGGGGGCTGCGAAGGGACACCAAGGCCTAGGAGGCTCCATCCCGCTCCCCACAGGCAGCAGGGGCCAGCATTGCTCCCGCCCGCAGAGAACAGCTACTAATGTTTCTCCCTCTGTGTGGGAACAATATTTGAATCTGTTTCCCTGCCCGCATCAATGCTTTGTGTTTGCTCCTGATTGGCTGAAGTTCTAGAAATGCTTCCGCCATGTGAGAGCAGACACAGGATTCCCTGCTTGCACTGATGGTGGGCTCCGTGGTACATAGCTTGTGAGCTGGCCCCATGGGATGAGTTACCCGGGGACATTAATGCTTGGGGGGGACCGCGTGGCATCCTCCACATTTTGTTAAATTTTGGCCCTGGGGTTAGGCTTCGTGGGGTCTTTAGAGGTTTGGAGAGGGGGTGGGTCATGCCGCCTCCCTCTGTATATTAACACATTTTGGCCTGGTCGCTCCACAGGGCCTCTGGAGGTTCGGGGAGAGCGGCCCCTCAGCCCTCCTTACCACACATTTGCCACCTGGGGTGGGCTCCTTGGGACCTTTGGAGGCTTAGGGAGGGGAGCCATGCACCCACCCTCCCTATATAAACAAAGTTTGGCCCTGGGGTGGGCTCCATGGGCCGTTGCCCCCCTCAACTTTATGAATACTGCCCCAGAGGTTGGCTCCCTGGGGTATTAACACAGTAAATGTGGCCCGGACAACAGCTGATTTTTTTTGCAATTGCTGCCCCCAGGGCAGTCCCTCTGGGTCCCCCCCATGGGGCCTAAGGGGTCAGGGTTATCTCTATCCTGCCTCCATATTTTTTTTTAACATGTTCAGGGCAGGGGACTGTCCCTAATTTTTTCATGTTGCTGGCAGCTAATCAGGGGGCTCTCTTTCGTGGGAGTCTGACTCCCTCAAGAGTGACATGGCCAAAGGGAAATAACTACCTAGTGGTGCCCGCCACTAAGTAATATATGTACAGTGAAAAAAACAAAGGTAAAAGTAATGTTATAGTTCATTGAAAATGTATGTTAAAACATGCGGTTTTAAACATACAAAGCCACTGCAATTAAATTATTAAATTATAGTTATCTCAAGTAAGTATTACTTGTGCCCTAAGGTAACTATAACTCGCACCCCTGGCATGCACAGTTTATTCATCAATAATTTAATTGCAACTGTTGCAGTGATATATTATCAATGATGTCATAGAAGATGTGATGAATGATGTAATATGTGGAGTAATTAGCAGTGCATGATGAGGGCATGACTTTATTCTAATTTTCCTCTGTCAACAAGTTGTTCGTTGCAGATATTTACTGAAAGAAAACTATGGTTATAGACATGTTAAGTTATGATTAGCTTTGTTATTTAAAAAAAACTCTGAATTTTACAGAAAGAAACAGTTTCAAGGCCACTGAAGGTAACAAATGAAAGTTGGAAAATCCCTGAAACTCACAAATTATGGAGAAAACCACTATTCATAACTGCACAACAGACAAAGGAGAATTAACTTGCACACCAAATGCAAAGCTAATTAAAATATTTTTTCAGTGAATTTCTGAGTTTTCTTCAACCTTTTTTTAGATGTTGTAGCCAGAGCTAACAATAACTTCAATTTGGCATGTGTTTATTCTCAATTTTCTTTAATCTTACACTAAATCTAATGTTTTTCATCTCACTGCAGCTTGCCAACTCCTACTGCGCACAACATGCCCTTCGCCCACCCTGCTGTAGGGAGCCATCCCTTCTGAAGTGATCAACACCAGCTACACAGGTCCGGCACCCAACCCAAAGTGGATTGCCAACCCTGCTGCGCATGGCCTTTACCTGTGCGCAGCGGAAATTAGCACAAAGGCCTTTACTGTGGCAAAGAACTTTACCCAACACATTGTGAGTGGCTGGATAGTTTTGACAAGGTTTTTTTTGTGGCTTAAATTATTTAGGGTTTCCAGCCCCTATTGTATAGTTTGTGGACCCACAGCATGCTTCTTGGCCATCAATTGAGAACCTGGGCCAAGCTTTATGAGCCTTACATGATCCTCCCGGGGGTCTGCAGACCTGGTTTTGAATTTGCGTGGAACCGAATAATGGAGCTTTTGAGTGGTTTGGGGTCCCTGCTTATGAAGCATACCCAGGGTCCCTAACCAGGAATCCCTGATCACGGGTACGGAACAGGGGGTGGCAAACTTATTTTTGGGTCTATGAACATTGTGGCAAAATTGACATTTTTTTCAAATGTATTCAATGGAAGGGACTCTTAGGGGTCCCCTCATATGGGCATGAGAATGAGGGTGTACACACTCTCTCCCCTTGCCTGCCCTTTCATGTTTTTTGCCAGGGCACAGGGACGAAGTTCCCTTAATCTGTACTGCTGGCAGCAAGATTTTTGTTTGACCATCGACTAGCCATCTTGGGAGCTCAAGGTCTAGTCTTCTTCAGATAGTTAGTGATCTTATGCAAAATGAAAATATAGCTACCCAAAGCCTAGTGGCACAAATAAGCACATCTACCTATTGATGGTGGTGCCGCAATCTGTCCTAGACTGTTTGCTTTCCAAACAAACATGTTTCAGAAAATACAAAACGAAAGGCAAATTAAATAATGTATACCCTATTCTGAACCAGAAGATGTCTGAAGCTTGAAAGGGGTGTTCTTAATTAGTGACATATGCATGGAAAATAATTCAGACAATTAGGAAGTAAGGATACAGTGCAACTCTCTCACAAAGGCAAGCAATTAGGGGGTACATGCATCAAGCCTTTTTCCGTTCACAAACTGGCCCATTTGCGGATGGAAAAAGGCCTTTTCCAATGCATGTAGGTGTTGTCATTCTCAATTTAGGTTATCACAATTTTTTGCTATTACCTAAACTGCGAATGCATTTAGGGAATTGCAATTTGCAATTCCCTAAAGCTTATGAATGTAGCCTTTCCTAAATGCGACCTGTGCATTTAGGAAACACTAATTACCATCAACTTCAAGTTGATGGTAATATGTGCAAAGCCAGGCCTCCCCTGTACACATTAAAGTGTGGCCTTTGATTCAGAGAGAGGTCACAAGGAAGGGGCCGGGGACATCTTAGGAAGATGATGGGGCTGAGAAGAGAATCATGAAGCTGGGACCTGGGCTAACCTTTTAATGCACATATCACGGTGGCTGAAACACTGGTGTGAACTCTAGTCACTCCCCTGGCCTTTGTTGTGAGGCTATAAGTTTTGGAGTTGCTCCTGCTGTGACAGACTGCTTTCAAGAGAAAGAGAGGGCAGAGGAATGGTTCTTCAAAAGAAGCAAACACCCAATGTAAGCTTCAAATACTCAAACTCCAAACCACTTTAGGTGTCTGAAAATGGACATGGAGTCTGTGTAAGGAGGGGAAGCTCTGCAGGACTTCTGCCTGTGAGTAGGACTGTGGCCCAAGGTCTGGGTTAGAGGCGGCAGACCCGGAAGCTGAGATCGGCCATGGACCAGGGTTCAATTCCCCGCCTCGGCGGGTCTTGGGCTCAAAAATTCCACGGACTCGATAATTCTCGCTCCGGTGCCTTCTCAACTCACGGGTTCACACTCTGCAACTCTGGGCAATAGCTTGCTTAATCTCCACAACGGCCCCTCGCGGCAGGATGCCTGGCTTTCACCTTGTGGATACCCTGCCGGGGTTCTCACAGGGGAATACCAGGACGGGTTCCCTAAGCAAGCGCCGGGAAACCCTTTGTGGGTAGCTGTGCGCTATATAAGCTCAAATACATTTACATTTACATTTACATTGCCCAGGGACTCCAATACCACTTGCCCTAGCTCCTGGAGCACTATAGCCTGCCTGCTTGCAGAGGCCACTGTGGCCTGTAAGGAAGAGGAGAGCATTGGAGGGATTGAGATTCAGTGAGGATTTCTGTTGAGTGGACTCCCATTGTGAGGTGTTAGGAAATGGCTGCCGCACCTATTTGATCATTGCCTGTGTGCAGGACAAAATCGGTGACTCTTGTATGCCAGGGGAGGGGGTGATGTAACGTGAGCCATGGTGAACACTGTGCCAATCCAGCTGTCATATGAGAGACCAAAAGACTTACCTACAACCAAGAGCTGTGGGGGACCTCTTTTTGCTCCAGGAGCATGACTGCATGTGAGGAGATCAGGGAGCGGTGATTGCAGCATGCTTGGGCTGCATGCAGTGAACTTACCTAGATCACTCACAGCCACTCTGACACCTGCCGTGGAGGCGCGCTCAGGAACTAAGTTTAGAGACACTTTAGAAAGCTGGTATTTTCTTGGCCGAACCATTTGTGCCTTCTCCCTATATCCTGGATCACATGACTGTGACTGGTTCTGCTGTTGGGGTTTGTGTATTACTTCCAGACCATAAAACAAAGGGGGTTCAGGTGTGAACAGGTTAAGCCATTTTCGCAGGATGACTGTGGAGGGTTTGTACCCAGCCCCACTTACACCTCAAACGGCTTTGCCGGCTGCACACAATGGAACCTGAAATCAGACCTGCCCTGCCTTTTGTCAGCCCAGACATTTTGGAGCCATGACTCGGGAAGGGGAAGAACTTTCCAGAAGCAGTGGTGGTGGCAACTCAGGGAATTCCCGACACAACCTCCAGAGCCACTTATCAGAACACTCCTGGATCTGTGGAAGTTGTAGAAGAATAACTGTCCTGCTGCCGGAGAACTTTCATGCTGTGAGAAAAACTACTTTGCAGTCTGAGAAGAAAGACTGTCCCTCCTTGCCTTCATCCCCAGCTAACCAGCGCAATTACAAGTGTCAGTTGCCTGGCCTCCTGGGTGAGTTACAGGGATACAACGAGCTTTGGAGGCCTCTCTGTAACTGCCCAACTGACCTGCTTCAACTGCTCCTGCTTGGAGCTGCAGCTGGACCTGTCTGAGTCCTGCTGGCTTCTGCTGGAGGGAGCCCTTGATCCCCAAGACGTGCCTACCCAGGTGCTGGAACATTAGCTAGCATCACAGTGTACCTCTCCTAAAGTAAAAGTGAAAATCCTGAAGTTTGGGCTCCACATTACCACAAACGGGCCTGTTTGCGCCAAGACATTGCTGTCTGCGATGACCGCCAACGTGAGACCTATGAGGCCTGCTCTTTGTACCACCAATAACCGCCAGCATCGAGAGACCTGCACTTCGTGCTACAGTAACGACTGCCTGCTACAACCCCAATGTCAACCTACAGCAACAACTGTCTGCAACGCCCGATTGGCTCTTTGTGCTACAGCCCTGACCGCCCACAACGTTCAGCTAGCTCTTTGTGGCATCCCCAGAGCAAACAGAATTCTTCACACCGGACTCAGAGTTAATGTTTCAGTGTGACTAACTTGGTAACTTTATCTGACCTACACTTCATTGCTGTCAGCCTTAACTAGTGACTTACCCCTAAACTAGGGCACCAGATGACCGCGAGTGGCGCTTTGTGCTTTTTAGAGCTATTTTCACTTTAGACTTTAATATTGAATATCTCTGGCTCTACTGATTGGATTTTTGTCATTCTAATAGAATTGTATTTATTATAATTCACTCTATTTTTTGTATTGGTTGAGATTTTTCTGTGTAGTGTTTTTACTTTTTTGTCTGCTGCATAAATACTTTACGCATTGCCACTAAGTTAAGCCTCACTGCTTTTGTGCCACGCTACCAGCAGGCTCATTACAAGTCAATGTAGTGGTATTTGCCGTTCAGTCTGACCAGAAGTGAGGCTTCCATCTGCCTGAACCAAAAAAAGAGGGCTAAATTTACAAAAAAATGGCACAGCGCTGCAACTAATTTAGCTGTGCCATGCTGCATTATTTAAAAAATTAAGGAATGTGCCGTATTTACAAGAATACAGTGCACCCCAGTGTTTTCCCTTGTGCTAGCATTAAAAAAAGCTGCCATCACCAACACAGGCACCTTGCACCATGGTGCAAGGGTGCCTGTGTTGCAGGGATGATTGTTTATGTGGAGGAAGAGATACCTCACTGCACATAAACAATCTGTAAAGGCGACACAGATAGAAAGAGCAACAAGGAGGAGAAATATAAGTATTTCTCCTTGTTGCTCCAGTCTAAAGCCTGCTATTCAGTGGGTTCGTTTTTGGCGCTGCCTTAGATTCACACATCCTTGTAAATCTGGGGCAGCATCACAAAGCAATGGGTGTTCAAGTGGAACACCCACATGAACAACCATTAAATGCTCCTTTCACGTAGATACCTGCATGAAAGGGTACGATATTTCAAAGAGGCGTTAAGCTATGAAAAGTGGCTTAACACCACTTTATAAATATGGGGCAGGGCATTGCGCCACCAGAGCATCCTAAAAGTGATGCTCTGGTGGAGAAATTCCCTTGGAAATATGCCCCCCAAATTTCTTATGGTTGATGTTTTGTGGATTAAAGTGGAATTCCAGAGCACCGAATGACTCACATGATCAGCCTTAAAGTCTTGGAATCCACTGGGTAACTGTATAAAAGGTATTTCCAAATCATCAGCAAATGTCAATGGAGATAAGGTTGTATTTATTTATTTTATTTTATTGGACCATAAGACCTTACTACCATATTAATGTAACAAAGATAAAGGTAAAAGTAAACCATAATATGGTGCCCTGTGCTAGGCTCGTAATAACAGGTGAGGGTAAAATGCTTAGTAAAGCCGATGTTTTTAAATGCACGAATCCACTCCATGCTAAAATCATACTTGTACTTACAACACAGTAAGGGCCATATTATCAAGAAAGTGAGATTCATTATTGCCTCTTTTATAGGCAGGAAACTGCTGCTAAAGCGGCCATAAGGGGTGCATAATAAGCCCTTGTGAATTCCCATTGAAGCCCAGGTTCTGGTGTGAATCTGGGCTTCTATGGAATTCACAAGAGCATATTATCAAGCCCATTATCGCCGCTTTAGCTGCAGTTTCCTGCCAATAAAAGCGCCGATAATGTATCGCCCTTTCTTGATAATATGGCCCTAAATACATTAATTCATTCATAATGAATTATATTTTGTTTATTTGAAGCCTTCCCATACATCTTACCATCGTTTCCAAAGCACCCACACCTGTGTAATTCATTTGTGAGTTTAGTTGTGTGAAGAAGTTTGAGAAATGCATTACAAATGTTTATAAATACCACAAAGGAATGGCTGTACGGTCGCTCACCTCTGGCCAGATTTACAAGAACTGATGCATCTCTGCATATTAGCAGTGGTGGTTTAGTTCGAGTGCGTCACGCAAAAAAACCTTTGCACCACCATGGATTTGTCACATTAACATGTGACGCACTGTGGTGCAAGGAATGACAGATGCGTGTCACATCTGTTGGTGTACTGGAAATGCATTGCTGGAGTCGTGTCCCAAGCCCAAAGCAACTCCAGCAATGCTCAGGAATGCCTATACCAAATGTGCTGCCTCACTCCTTATGCCTGCTTCAAGAAGCCGTAAGGTTTTGATGCAGTGGCGTCGTAGAAGTGACTCAGTGAAACCTTGTAGGTTTCACTGTGATACTTTTGCTAGGCTTTCTTGTGTCGGAACTTCCACCCTGCATACATTATACCAGACGCAGGTATAATGTGACGCAGGGCTTTGCAATGTGATGCATCTCCGTAGATGCATCACGTTGTAAATGTGTCACAACGTGGCAAATTGTTTATGCTGCCGCTCTGTCACAAAAGTGACGCAACGGCAGCATAAAAGTGTCGCAAAGGGCTTGTAAATCTGCCCCCTAGTTTGCATTGCATGTGCCTGGCTACTCCTTTGTCACTGTGTAGGTGTCGCTTCTAACACAGACATGTAACATGTTTTGCTTAACATCCCACACACTTGGATAACTCCTGCAGATATTTATTTTTTAATTTCTGTCTTTCTGCTGACTAGTACATTATGCATGTGTAATTCCTGACGTTTTTGTGGAATAGTTAGAATTGAAAACAGCTTAGTGAATCAGACACCGAAGGCCTAATTAACAAAGAAAATATTTTTTCTGATTTATCCTTGTATGTAGGCCTGGCTCCCTTCACCAAAGTAGAGCTCAACCGTCACTTCCAACTGCCATTACGGTCACTGGAACACACCACCTTCCAACATTCCATTCACTTTGCAGGCAGACACAACCAATAAATACATTAATGGTACAGTCTAATGCATGGTCTGGTGGGTCATCTCATCTCACTGTGTTAAATGTCCTTAACTTCAATTTTCGAATCAACGTGGGAAGTAAGCAAAGTTATGGCCAGGAAAATAGACTTCCAATAAATTCCATACGCAGAAGACTATGCTACAAGACAGTCATAAATTATGCCTGATTGGGAAGGAAAGTTTAGTAAGTATTCCCAACTGGGTTAAAAACAGGCTAAAATGTAATTTACAAGTTAATACCGTGGGCCTGATGTAGAAAAATCTGTTCCTGCATAATTAGATATATAACGTTGAGCTCTCCTACTGCTAAGAGCAGCTTAACTTGCCTAATTATTTTAATGTTGGCCATATTCTTTAATGACAGTTCAGTACTTGAAGCAGGCAGCGACACAGCTTGAAGATTTGAGAGGACAAAGGTGATGCTAAAAGAATATTTAACATAGACCTCTAATAAAAAAACCAAAAAGAACTGGAATGAATACATATTTCACACTCATTTTACAGAAAAGCAGAGCCACGGTATCCTTGGACAAGTTTATATTATTGTAAGGTTATTTACCGTGTTATTTAGTGTATTCCAATCAATGTGGGAGTCTGCGACTTCTAAACGCCCTTCCAGCCAATATTTTCCAACAACCACATTTTTCAGAGTGTCCTGATCATACTGCCAGTTGACCAAATCATATCCATTGATGGAATCTCCAGTTTTTGTGAAGTAAAACGGCTTGCCATTTTGAGAAAAATATACCCTTTTTATCTCTCGGAGCAACTGTGAAATAAGAAGCAGTTTTTTTTTAAAAGAAATCATTCGATTATCGGACACAAATATTCATAATCTCTAACTTCATTGTTTCATGTAACTATGACGAGTACATGCTAAAACGAGCCCATTTTTTGTTATGTTATGTTTGTGTCAAGTATCTTCAACAATGAGTGAGCCCCGGCCTATATTTTTGCCAGGCACTTCTCTAGCTTTTACTTTGTAAATTCTCTGGGAGAGAAAATATATTATTTGTCATTCACCTAGTGGAGATACTCTTTTTAGCAACTTCATCAAGAATCAATAAGAAAGCCTTAATTCTTTAGCATTTATTTTTATAAACTAACTAGCAGCCCGTCCCAACCTTGTCCGGGAACAATCAGGCTTCCCCGACCCCCGCCTGCCCCGACATTGGCCATCAGCCCGGGCCTCCGGCTGCCCCGACCCCCGCCTGCCCTGGCATTGTCCTCCGGAGGCTTACCTCACACAATTATGCCAGAGGCCCAGTGTTGTAGTGGTGGCCAGGAGCAGCGCCTGAGGCACTGGGGAGCTTTCTGGGTAAGTGGAGCTCTGGTGCTCTGTTTGCAGGGTGGCAAGGATGAGCAGAGGTTGCAGGGATAAGAGTAGGAGTTCACAGAGTATGGAGCGGCAGGCGGGAGTCGGGAGCTTGAGCACAATTATGCCAGAGGGTCCCCCGCCTGTCCTGACCCCCGCCTGCCCTGATATTGTCCCCTGGAGCCTTTTTGTTGTAACTCCCCGTCCCCCGCCTGCCCCAACCCCCGCCTTGTCCCCCGGAGCCTTACCTCAGCCGCCGCTCCTCAGTTCAGTGCTCCCCGCCGCTCCGCTGCTGCTCACTGCCTGTGTGCCGCTCATCAGTGCTCCTCCCCCGCGCCATGCCCGCCCCTCAGCCGCTGCTCCTCAGTTCAGTGCTCCTCGCTGCTCCGCCGGTCTGCTGCTGCTCACCGCCTGTGTGCCGCTCGTCAGTGCTCCTCCACCGCGCCATGTCCGCCGCTCAGCCGCCGCTCCTCAGTTCAGTGCTCCTCGCCGCTACGCTGGTCTGCTGCTGCTCACCGCCTGTGTGGCGCTCGTCAGTGCTCCTCCCCCGCACCATGTCCGCCGCTCCTCCTCGCGTCAGCACGCAGGTCGCGGCCGGCGCTACTTCGAGGGGACTACTTTTTTTTAAATGTAGATTTTTTAATTATAACTTATTTTTTTAATTTGTATAGCCTATGTCCATCTGCACACCCTGAGGATTCCAACGATGTATCGGGTGTGTGGATTGGCGCTGTGGTTCCCGAGTTTACCCGCCTCAAAGCCTCAAAGTTCTTCCTTTATCATAGTAGTATAGATTTTGTACCAGGAGCATGGGGTCCTTTGGGCCGGACTGGCCATATATCTCATGGGCATCTCCTGGGTGGGCTGGAGTATTTGGAGGCAGGTTTTAAAGCATCACGACTGCTGCTGGTGCCTCTTTCACTAAAATGCAGCAAGCACAGTGGGTAAGGCATCAACAAAGAGATAAAGAGGACCAGAGTTGTGAAAGAGGTATAGAGTTGAAAGAAAAAGAGCAGAAAGAAAGAGAGCGAGGGAGAGGATGGAGGGAGATTCGAAAGAGAGGGGGAAGAGAGAGAAAAAAGAAAGAGAAAGAAAAAATGGATGGACAGAGGGTAAGGAAGAAGCAGTGCACAAGTCGAAGGTACACGTGGGTAGATGGCGTCTATCCTCTCCTTTCATAGGGTGGATACCGTCTACCTCACAAATACAGTAAACCTGTACCAGTATAATTTGCAGACGGGTGGCGTAACAAAACTTGAGGGGGACTCTCTGCAAAGTATACAGAGGGGCCCCCCTCTAGACTCACTCAGGAGCTCTAAGACCAGGGTACTGTGCTGAGAGGACCGCCTGGAGCTCGGGCCACCTGCACTGCGGTGGCTGCGGGGGCCTTTGTTACACCACTGTTTCAGACACAGGGACATGTTCAGCAGCACATGCATATTGCCTACTTTTCTTCTTAACAGCAAAGTGGAAGTTAAGGGGCTATCAGGCCACCTGTTGTTGATGTATTCTGTCTATGAGCTATCTGGATCCTCACACCTAAACGGAATGAATGGGAATCAAAGGCTCACAGCTTATCACTTCACTCATACTCAAAAGAGGCATGCTTTTGACTTTTTACATTCCTTGTATAGAAGAGATTTACATGCACTGTACGAATGTCAGATGTGTGGGTCTGAGCCAATATTTACTCAAATAACAATTTAACAATTTAAATACAATCAATCAATCAATCAAGTGTTTGTTAAGTGCTACTACTCACCCGTGAGAGTCTCAAGGCGCTGGGGGAAGGGGGTTTTGCAGGTTCCAGTCCATCAAGGAGGGGATCAATCAATCAATCAATCAATCTATTTGTAGAGCGCGCTATTTACCCGTGAGGGTCTCAAGAAGCTGAGGGGGGGGGGAGGTGGAAGCTTCGCTACTGTTCGAAGAGCTAGGTCTTGAGGAGTCTTCTGAAGGCGAGTAGGTCTTCGGTCTGCCATAGGTGGGTAGGAAGGGTGTTCCAGGCCTTAGCGGTGAGGTAGGAGAAGGATCTGCCACCTAAGGTTGTTTGTTGGATGCCGGGGATGGCGGCGAGGGCGAGGCTGGCAGAGAGGAGATGGCGGCGAGGGGTGTGGAAGCTGAGTCTGCTGTTCAGGTAGGCTGGTTCAGCGTTTTGGAGTGCTTTCTGTGCGTAGGTGAGGAGTTTGAAGGTGATCCTCTTGTCGACGGGGAGCCAGTGTAGGTTTCTCAGGTGGGGGGTGATGTGGCTGCGGCGGGGGACGTTGATGATCAGTCGGGCGGATGCATTTTGGATGCGCTGTAGTCGTCGTAGGTGTTTGGCTGGGATTCCGGCGTAGAGTGCGTTGCCATAGTCCAGACTGCTGCTGACAAGGGCCTGTGTAACTGTTCTTTTTGTTTCGGTCGGGATCCACTTGTAGATCCTGCGGAGCATGCAGAGGGTGTTGTAGCAGGAGGAGGAGATGGCGTTGACCTGTTTGGACATGGAGAGGGAGGAGTCGAGGATGAATCCAAGGTTGCGTGCATCGTCGGTGGGTGTCGGTGCTGTCCCCAGAGTGGCTGGCCAGCAGGAATCGTCCCAGGCTGAGGGGTTGGGTCCGAGGATGAGGACCTCCGTCTTGTCCGAGTTCAGTTTCAGAGGCTGCTCCTCATCCAGTCAGCGATGTCCTTCATTCTGTCGTGGATGTTGGTTTTGGCGGTGCATGGGTCCATGGTGAGGGAGAGGATGAGCTGAGTGTCGTCAGCGTAGGAGATGATGTTGAGGTTGTGGTGGCGGGCCACTTGTGCGAGGGGGTCCATGTAGATGTTGAACAGCGTCGGGCTGAGGGAGGAGCCCTGGGGGACGCCACAGATGATGTCGGTGGCTTTGGATCGGAAAGGTGGGAGGCGGACGCTCTGGGATCTGTCGGAGAGGAAGGATGTGGTCCAGTCGAGGGCCTTCTCTTGCATACCGGCTTCTTGGAGGCGTGTGTTTAGAGTGCGATGGCAGATGTGTTGAAGGCGGCCGAGAGGTCCAGGAGGATGAGGGCAGATGTTTTACCGTTGTCTAATTGGCGCCTGATGTCGTCTGTGCTGTGTTTTCGTCTGAAACCGGATTGGGACAGGTCCAGGATGTTGTTGTTTTCAAGGTGGCGGGTCAGTTGCATGTTGATGATTTTCTCGATGACCTTCGCCGGGAACGGGAGCAGGGAGATGGGCCGGAAGTTCTTGAGGTCCTTGGGGTCCGACTTGGGCTTTTTGAGGAGGGCGTTGATTTCGGCGTGCTTCCAGATTTCCGGGAATGTCGCTGTTTTGAAGGAGATGTTGATGATCTTCCGTAGTTGAGTTGCGATGGCTGCGTCTGTCTCATTAAATATGTGGTGTGAGCATGGGTCTGTCGGTGATCCTGAGTGGATGGAGTTCATGACCTTGCGTGTCTCGACGTCGCTGAGGTTGGACCAGGAGGTCAGGCGGTTGGTGCTGTTGGTGTTCGGGAGAGGGGTGGAGTCTGGCGTGGTTGGGTCGGTCGTGGTGTTGAAGCTTTCGTTGAAGAGCCAGGTTTTGAGGTTTCCTGTGAAGATGGGGAGAGATGTTGTCTGTCTGAGGTGGAGGGGGAGGGCGTTCTGGCCACAAGGAAGGAGACGGAGCGGCCACATAATCTGGTCTTTCTGGTGCAGGGGACCAGGGCGTAGGAGAGCTGGGCGGATCGTAGGGTCCTTTGGGGAGTGTGGAATTTGAATTGGCTGTTCAGGTATGCTGATCCTGTGTTCTGGAGGGCCTTGTGATCGTGGGTGAGCATCTCGAAGGTGACTCTAGCTTCGATGGGGAGCCAGTGGCGTGTGCGCAGATGCTGGGAGATGTGGCAGTGTCTTTTCAGATTGATGACCAGTCTTGCAGTGGCATTCCCGATGTTCTGTAGCTTGCGTGTGAGGTTTTTGTTTATTCCGGCATGGAGTGCATTGCTGTAGTCGAGTCTGCTGGTGATCAGGGCGTGGGTGACGTTTTTTATGTGTTGGAGGGAAATCCATTTGAAGGTCTTGCATAGGAGGCAGAGGGTGTGTTAAGCAGGAAGATTAGACGGCGTTGATATGGCGGTCCATTTTGAGTTCGGAGTCCAGGATGATTACAGGTTGCGTGCGTGGTCCGTGGGGGTGGGGCAGACTTCCGAGGGCGGGGGTCCACCAGGTGTCGTTCCAGGCGTAGGGGTGTGGGCCTACGATGAGTACTTCTGTTTTGTTGGTGTTTAGTTGAAAGCAACTGTTTTTCATCCATTTGGCGACGGCTGCCATGCCTTCTTGAAAATTGTGTCTGGCGGTTTTGGGTTCGTTGGATAGGGAGAGAATGAGTTGGGTGTCACCTGCGAATGACACAATGTTGTGTCCTTAGGTTCCTGACGATGGGGCGGGCGGAGCCATGTAGACGTTGAAGAGGGTACTGCTGAGTGATAATCCATGGTGGACTCCGCAGGTGGTTGGTGTAGGGCCCGAGAGGAAACGGAGGAGTCTGATTCACTGCGTTCTGCCGGAGAGGAAGGAGCGGATCCGGTTGATGGCCTTGTCTTGAATCCCTACGTCATGGAGTCTGTGTATTAGGGTGAGGTGAGAGACTGTGTTGAACGCCGCTGAGAGGTTGAGGAGGATGAGGGCTGCTGTTTCTCCTTTGTCCAGTAGGGTGTGGATGCTGTCTGTTGCGGCGAGGAGGGCGGTTTCCTTTTATAGAGCTGTAGCGGTGGTTATCCCATTGCAGGATATTAGACCTCTTTACATTACACTTACACATTATACATTGACAATAAATGATATGTGTTTAAATCAATGTACAGGATGTGCTACATAAGACAGTAATGGTTAAAGACGTAGGAGCCACATGTCCTTCATAGCTCTCTGTGCTGTATTAGAAGGATTACAATTTATGAACTGCAAGTAACAAAAGGGGGGAAACAGTTTGAATAACTTGGGAAGAGCCACAGGTGTTCCCACACCTCAAGAGCTACCATGCATGCCTTAACCATGCATATGCCTTGGCAGTCCGAGGTCTAGCAGCTGCTGTGCAGAAGCAGGAATGATCGGGAGGACATGGTGTGTTGAGTCGGACTGGTGCCGTGTTTTGGGGTAGAGCATAGTTTTTAAGGGTTGGGGTAGTTTCCAGGGCTGGGGTCGGGTTGTTTTCAGGGCTGGGGGTTGGGAAGCTTTTAGGTTTTGGTGAGGGTGTTGGTTTTCAAGAGGGAGGGGGGAAGTTTTAGGTGTCAGGGCTGGGGTTTGGGGGGCTTTTTTAAGGGCGAGGGCAGGGATTGGGATACTTTTAGGGTTGGGTGTAGGGTAGTTTTTAGGGATTAGGGGAGGGTGGGTAGATTTTAAAGCTTGGGGGCAGGGACGTTTCTAGGGTTCGGGGTAGGAGGTTGGTTTCCAGAACGGAGGGGCTCGTTTTAGATCTTAGGGCAGGGCAGGGGTCATGGGTAAGACTTACCTGATGAGTCTTACCATGCATATGGAGAAGTGTGGCTCAGGGGTTAGAGGTGGCAGACCCGGAAGCTGAGATCGGCCCTGGACCAGGGTTCAATTCCCCGCCTCAGCGGGTCTTGGGCTAAAAAAAAAAAAAAAATTCCACGGACTCGATAATTCTCTCTCCGGTGCCTTCTCGACTCACGGGTTCACACTCTGCGACTCTGGGCAATAGCTTGCTTAATCTCCACAACGGCCCCTCGCGGCGGGATGCCTGGCTTTCACCTTGTGGATACCCTGCCGGGGTTATCTCACAGGGGAATACCTGGACGGGTTCCCTAAGCAAGCGCCGGGAAACCCACTGCGGGTAGCTGTGCGCTATATAAGCTCAAATACATTTACATTTACATACATTTCCCATACATGCCTTAACAATGCATATGTCCCTGTATAGGCATGTGTGGTAAAAACATATGCGTAGTTAAGAGTTCCGTGGGTAAAACCATGTGGAAGCGACATGGGTGGTAAATGCATGCATGGTTCCATCACACAACCAACAAAAGGATCTCTGTGTTGAAAGCAGTAACCTACTTCCCCATTTATGTAAAATAAAAATAGGTCTTCTGTGTATGACACAATGTGCTTTGCATGAGACATATTAACCTTCTATGCTACTTTGATTCAAAACTGAGACTAGACAAAACTGTAACCTCCAGCAATCACATTAACCTTCAGAGTTTTCTTACCATTATTATTATTCCCTGAGATTTAGTTGGCACACAAAGATCTCTACAGCTGATGCCTTTAGCTCATAAGATGTTTTAAAATTCAGGCTTTTCAAACAAATAAGCTGAACAGATTTTTTGCCAAGGTTTTCATTGTAGCAAATTTTTCTGTGGATTGGTTGAGGCCCAGATTTTGTGTCAGGTTGCATCACTTTTTTGGCACAACCCTGATTCAAAATCTAATTTGTAAAATACTGTAATACTCTCAGATGTACCCATGATAGACCAGCTGAACATTTGTGTTAGGTCTTAAGATCTGATGTCACTTCTTGTGAGATCATGGGTTGTGATACCACTTCTTGTGATGCTACATGCAATTTAATGTGCTGTAATACCACTTAGTTACTGCCTAAATTGGTAAGTTTCATCACTTCTTTTTTTAGGACTTGTGCCCGGGGAAGGAGGAAGTGGGATGGTTGTTACATTTTTGCCAGGTTCCCACTGCAGAATTTTTTAAGTATAACTCAATATTGGTTGTGTAGTACACAGGCTTGAATTAGCAATAAATGTGTATTATAAACATCAATGTTTTTCCAAATAGAGGCCTCAAAATGTGTTTTGCCCAGGGCCCAAAATATTTTAAAAGAAGACTGCGCCTCACTATAGAAATATGCCGGCACACTAAAATGGTCACTGAAGTTCAAAATGCAAAAGCAAAGACATTTTCTATATAAAGGCGACTCTGTGGAAAGGAGAATACCTAGACAATTCTAAGGAATTAGAGTACACTACCTGCCAAGGAGGAAAATTGAAGTTTCTGTTGCATGTTCCATTGACACACAGTAAATTTCTTAGTGCTTCTGCTATTGCTTTCACCGCTAAGTGAGCAGCGTAAGAACCACCCTGCTCGATGTTCTTTACTAAGGTATCATTTGGGAAGTCATATGCTCGATACTCTTCCAGAAATGTGTTGACTGCTCCAGGTGCAGGTTGTGGGTTCCACAGATACTCCTTGAAGCCATTAATGTTGTCTCTCATGAAACAAAAGCCAAGAATTGTGCCAAGTTTATGTAAATCATCCTCAGAGTCAACTAGTTTTGTGGTTGACCAAACATCACTTGCTATCCAGACCCTTTTCACATTTTGCCTTAGAGCCTCCTGCAAAAGCATGCGTGCAATTGTGCCTTTTACAAAGGATACGACTACCTTTGCTGAGTATTTTTTGACCTTGCTCACTGTGGTGCGGATGCTGTCGTTGAGAGTTTGTAGTCCTACATCCGCTGGAACTATAAATTTGAAATTTATGCACACTGACTCCATATCCAAATGTTCAGATAAACTGTCCATTGCTGAACGCCCATATTCATCATTAGTTACAATTATTCCTACCCAGTTCCATCCAAAATGATTTATGAGCCGCGACAATGCTTTTGTTTGAAATATATCACTTGGAACAGTGCGTAGGAATGAAGGAAATCTTCTTTCGTCACTGAGAACTGCAGTAGTTGAGGCATAGCTTATCTAGACAAAAAGGAAAAGTAATTCAATCTTGTGAATAAGGGAAAATGTATTAGTACCAACATAGTGTAAAGAGTTTTCACAGATCTCATAAATTATGTTCATCAGCATTGCAAAGTCCATTGTAATCAATTGTGGTTAAAATTATTATTTCTCGGTTAAAATTAGAATAAAACATACTGGTTAGCTACTGCCACTGTGTAGGAAAGGGCTCCTTTTTGCATGGTTACCCCTCACTTTGCTTGACACTTGATGTACTTTGACATGATGTGCCCTGGGTGCCTGCCAATCAGGTTCTTAGGACCTATGTTCTTTCCCAAAACTGTACAATGTATCCACAATTGGCACATCTCTGGCCAGAGGTAAGACACTTGTATAATGTACCATGGGTACCAAGGGCACAATGACCAGGGAAGGCCTCTAAGGGCTGCAGCACCTATTGTGCCACCCTTAGAGACACTGCGCTGTATCACACACCCACTGCCACTGCAGGCTGTTTGTTTTGGTAAAGAGAAAAGTGAAGAGTTGTACCCCATGTACGATGGGTGTACGAGCCGTAGCCTATGTATGATAGGTGTACCCATTGTACATGGGGTACGGCTCGTACACCCATCGTACATGGGGTATGGCTCGTACACCCATCGTACATGGGGTACGGCTCGTACACCCCATGATCACTGGGGTACGCACCGTACCCCTGCTAGCATGGGGTGTATGGACTGTACGGTGTGTATGTGTTTGTGTGCTTTTCCGTACAACTCGCCCTTACCTTACATGGACTGTATGAATCGCATCCTCACACCCCGGTCCGGATCGTACTCGTCGGGTAGTACCGCATGTGTACGAGTCGTACCGCATGTGTACGAGTCGTACGGTTCACGGTTTCAGCCTTGCAATACGTACGGATCGCGATGATTCAGAAGGATTCACGGAATACGGATCGTACTGCGCGACTCGGACGGATGGGTACGATTCGTATGGAGAGGGCTCCAGATACAAATCGTACAGACTTTTTTTCCCCGAATCGGAATCGACCCCTATATCTTAATTTGCTATAGTATATATAGAAACGCTACGGAAAACATAGAAGCTGGGCGCCAAATTCGTACGCAAAAGCGGTCGATCCCTGCAAACGAGAATTAAAAAAGAAATAGGGTTGTGCCTCCAACAGTGGTAAAGAGGAGTATATTTACGGCTCAATTCCACATCGCTATTCACCCGCCCACAACCTTGATACAGGTTCACTTGTAAAATATCTTGAGGGTTTTAAACGTTCCGTGCATGGTGTGGCTATTTTGTTCAACCAGAAGCAACATTCGAACCACATCAACGGTTAGAGGCCTTGATTCTGTGTATCGTGCCATATACCAGCAAATAGAGGAACACATTTTGGGAACCGTTTTATTACTGTGCATACTAGGGGAAACTTTATGACCCCCTGGTTACGACAGACATTGTGCTTAGTCTTGAGAAAGGAGGCCAAAACCTGGAAAATCCACCGAAACGCGTCAACACTTTCTTTTTCTGTATAATTCAAGACTCTTTCATCGTTGTAGATATATTGATTATTTAAATACACAACATCGATGTTAGAAACGAGGAGTCCGAATATACGAGTAGTATTGTACAACTTCTATGTCTTACTGTTTCTGTCCTTTTTGCACCAATTATGCGGGTCATAATTGAATGTCATGAGTTTTATGATTTGTGTTGAAAAGTTTTCTCATTTAGCTTCTAGGATTGTGACGTTTAGTAACTATTGTATTTTTACAAATGGGGGTGGGGTCGCACACTACTCACCCACCGGCGGTGTTGCCCCTAAGGACTCTGGTCAATGTAGGAAAGTGTTCGCGATGCATCATCTTTCGATCTTCTGCTATCTTCGCTGTCTTCGCCATCCCTGGACACGTGTTTCGGGGTATTACCCCTCATCAGCAGGGATAGGCAGTGTTCTGGGGTTGCCGATGGCTGCCAATGTCTGCCAGGTATAGTACCACTCCTTGAGCAGCGGGCTGACGAGCCTGGGATCCCGCACCTACGCGCCGGAGTGGTACTATACCTGGCAGATATTGGCAGCCATCGGCGACCCCAGAACACTGCCTATCCCTGCTGACGAGGATTGAAAACCCGAAACACGTGTCCAGGGATGGCGAAGACAGCGAAGATAGCAAGATCGAAAGATGATGCATCGCGAACACTCTACTACAATGACCAGAGTCCTTAGGGGCAACTTCCGCCGGTGTGTGAGTAGTGTGCGACCCCACCCCCTTTTTGTAACTTTAAGCTCCCTTGAGCAGCGGGCTGACGAGCCTGGGATCCCGCACCTACGCGCCGGAGTGGTACTATACCTGGCAGATATTGGCAGCCATCGGCGACCCCAGAACACTGCCTATCCCTGCTGACGAGGGTTGAAAACCCGAAACACGTGTCCAGGGATGGCGAAGACAGCGAAGATAGCAAGATCGAAAGATGATGCATCGCGAACACTCTACTACAATGACCAGAGTCCTTAGGGGCAACTTCCGCCGGTGTGTGAGTAGTGTGCGACCCCACCCCCTTTTTGTAACTTTAAGCTACCTTGAGCAGCGGGCTGACGAGCCTGGGATCCCGCACCTACGCGCCGGAGTGGTACTATACCTGGCAGATATTGGCAGCCATCGGCGACCCCAGAACACTGCCTATCCCTGCTGACGAGGGTTGAAAACCCGAAACACGTGTCAAGGGATGGCGAAGACAGCGAAGATAGCAAGATCGAAAGATGATGCATCGCGAACACTCTACTACAATGACCAGAGTCCTTAGGGGCAAAAACTGCCGGTGTGTGAGTAGTGTGCGACCCCACCCCCTTTTTGTAACTATTGTATTTTATTGTATTTTTATTGTATGTATACATAATACATTGTGATCTCAATTTTTTTAATTAATTTGTCAATTTGTTTATGATTTGTGTTTAAGGTATTGATTGTTCTTGCTAAATTCTTTATAGTTCTGTTCAAGGGAACTCCACTTTTTCCTGATAGTATATATAGAGCCAGCTTACTATACAGGGCCACTTGAATTATACAGCAGGAGAGCACCAAATTATGTGTCAGGAAAAGGCAACTTATGCAGCATAATGCACCACATTGTATGAGACTATTTCTTCATTATTTTGTCATTTTTATACATGGGAATACTGTCAGGGTAAACATTTGACCTTACTAATACAAGTTCAGCAACCTAATACTACCAAAAGATGACCAGTTAACCTTTACAAAGGGCCTTCCACTGTGCGCAAACCCATATTGCCATGAGTTTCGTAACTTTTGATCCATTTGAGCTAGAAACACATCTTTTTTGTTAAAATCTGCAGATTATTCAGCAGAGGATGGATTGTGTGGCAAATGCAGCAAATCGCAATTACGCGAAAAAACCTGCGGCCATGGAATCACATAATTCCAGTGGCCCTGACTATTGCTTATCCCACAGTGGTAGTCGGGAATAACGGAAGACATTTCTGCTGAGACGGGGCTCAGGAAGGGCGTTTTTACACTTTGTACTCAGCATCAACTGGGAAAAATCGACTTTGTTTTCTGTGCAAAAAAGGCCCATCAAGTCCTTTACACTGTACCACTAATATAAATGTTGATGACATTATTATTTGGATGAGAAGATTACCATTAAACATGCTCTGTTTCTGGAGTGTAATATAATGACGGTTCTGGACAAATTCAAAGTCAGTGTCATACACTGTGGGCAACTGACCGGTAACTCTTTGATTGAGCGCGTTCTTTAGAATGCTATCCTTCCCCTTTTTCTCGCTCCTTCTCAAGGATCCCCCATATTTTAAACATTCTTCTGGAATGTTTAGGTTGCACTCATTACTGTTTAGGTGTAATTCTCCAAAAATGCCACTGATTAAATAATTTTGGTTCCAGAAGGAGGCATCTTTTCAACATAAGGCAGTGGGATTACGGGGGGAGCTCATCTATTTATTACAGTAAATCAGATAACTTTCTCTTTACAGTAGGATCAATCGATTTGAATAGAACTTTTTCACACTTCATTTATGGAGGGAGTGGTGTAGAGTATCTGCTGTGTGCTATGTGTTCAGTACTTGATGCCTGGAAAGCAGCATTGAAATTAATGGGCTGGGGGTAGGTTTCTGAAACAAACTCATCTGTATTCCAGGTAAGTGGTTAGAGAGATTGTGCACTAGAGGTCATGGAGCCTGGCACATGATTAAGATGGGTGATATTTATGGGAGAGATAGAGAGAGCTCTTGTCTGAATAGCAAATGGACACTGTAGGGAGCTAAGGGAGGAGTTATTAGCCAAGAGTCTCCAAAACATATGTCACCCTAATTTGTAAACTACTGCACCCATTGAAGATATGCTAGGCGCCTTACTTAGGTAAGATCTGTCAGTATAGGTTGTAATGATGAATAGGGAATAATTTACTATCTGCTCGGACACAAAACTTTTAGGTAAAGATTAAGCAAGAATTGGCAATTATACTGGAGGCTGAACTTGCTTTGCCCCACTCACATGGCCATCCTGGATATTGTGGAACAGGTTGAAGTCCTTCACACACACTAGCTCTGTCTGGAATGGGCTTAATGCTAGCCCACAGATACAAAGTCTATGACAAAAAGTATAGAATACAGGTGCTGCACCACACTCCAGTACATGCTGCAATCACTACATTGTGCATTATGAAAAGGTGAAGCTTAAAGCTGGTCTAAAATTCGACTGTGTGTGCTCCTGCCACTTCTTCTCAATGAGGAAAAAGCAATCCCCTGGCAACAACTTACCTAACCGGCATCACCAGGATATCAGTCTAAAATTAAATGGCAAAGACTTTGCTTCTTCAAAAAAAATATTTCCCAAAATGTATCCTTTCCAGAATTCAAATAATTTTGCTATACAACAATCACGACTGAGGAATGGATGTTCACCACCTACGTAAAACACATAAAGAATTATCTGAAAGCATGTCTAGCCCTAAATATTTACATTGCACTAGTTATCTGATATATGTTACCTATGATAATAGCACCACCAGAGCCTATTCTTTCATAATTTCACAACAGACTATTTTCATGTTACCATATTTGGCCTCTATATGGTCAAGCCAACCCTCAATCCCAATCACAGTAATAGCATCATTTATTTGTTTATTCTTGAAACCGCTTTATACCCAGTTTCCAAAAACCCTAATATTGTCATTATTTTGTATTACTTGGAGAATGTGTTTCCACCTCGGTGGCATAATTGAAAGTTGGTTTACCAATTTCTCATAACTATAGATGCCCTCTTTCCACCCAGGCTCCTCAGCAGCAGTGGGGTGACACATGATAGCTTGCTTGTGACAATCGGTCATGTGTCACAAGCAAGGAAATTCCAGACCCATCATTCGACTTCTTTGAAACCATGTTGGCAAAATGGATCACAAGTTCATATATCTCTTTCGCGTGTACAAATATACTTTCCTTGGTGGATTAATTAACCTAAGTAAAATGTGTCAATTTAATGTAACTATGGTAAAGTCCTATTCATGGACAATTTGAGCATTTTGGGTTGACATGGACTCCCTGGGAAATCTCAACCAGTTACGCGGCTAACCTAGTCATCGAACTACATCTGCAATCATTAACTCCAGAGCGCACAACCTCATTATTGGTCTCATCAAATTTCGCTAAGAGTCTGAATTATAACGAGATGATTCCCAAAACCCAAGAAAATTCCCAGATAAGTTTGATAATCCCAAAAAGAACTGATATAAATCCAGACAGATAGCTCTTCAAAAGCTCTGTAACCCATCAGGAATTCAGCCATCTCTAATGGAAATCCATGACTACTTTTAGTGTAATGCCACTCAGTTTTTCAACCATGTGACTCCACAAAGGTCACCAAGGCCTAGCAACCGAAAAACAAACATCTGATTCGCTTAAATCAGCCATCTTCTGGAATAAGGAAGGGTCTGCTTTAAGTCCCACGTGATCAATCAGCCTGTGGATCTATGTTTAAGGCTAGAAGTTTACCTGCTCAAGGTTCAATACGATCTATTTTCGTTTCAACGTAATAAAGATTTTGCATTCATCTTCCAAACTTCTTCCCATTTTACTGTGTTCAATTAAAGAACTTCTCTGGGACTCCCGATAGGACTTACCTGATTATTGCCTATTTATTCGATCTCACCCTTATTGAAAGCAACTTTGGGCAAACCCACAGATCAGAACACCTTCTGCTGAGGCTCCTTATCACCCTTGACCTTTAAGTTACCTCTGACACAGTGAACCATGGCTTTTCCCAGAAACACTCTGGGACAGATTTACAAGGAAGTGTTGCAGCACGGCAACACAAGCTCTTTGGCTGTGCCACGCTGCGGCACTTCCGAAGCGCAGGAATGCAACATATTTACAATAATATGTCACATTCCTGTGCTCCCACTGCTCTGGCGCACAAACTGCTGCCATTTCCCGGCACAGGCACCCTTGGTGCAAGGATGCCTGCGTCATGGGGAGATTGTTTTTGTGCAGGAAGGGGCACCTTCCTGCACGTAAACAATCACTACAGGCATTTTCCTGTAGAATGCAGCACGCATTGAAAGTGAAAAAAACAAGGAGAAATTAAAACATTTCTCCTCGTTGCGCCTCGCTACGCCACCCCGAGGGTGGCGTAGCATTCAGATGCATTTCCAGATTCATGAATCCTCGTAAATCTGGAAATGTGTCTGGTTCCATGGGTGTTGAGTGGGAACACCCACAGCAACACCTCTGGAACGCCCCTTTCACACAAAGTGCTGCGTGTAAAGGGGCCATATTTACAAAGACAGGAAAAGACACGCAGGGTGATGCGCTGCCAGTGCGTCACAAAAAAGTGACTTACTGGAAGCGCATGGGGCATGTAAATCTGCCCCTCTTAGAACAAATGGAAGTGAAAAATGCAGTCCTCAGTTGGTTGTCAACAGCTTAAGTAGAAAACGATAATCAGTGCATAGAAATTGGCCAACTTCCACCTCTTACCTTATGCAATACATATGCATCTGCCAGGCTCTAGTCCCTCATCCCATAGGTAAACACAGACCAGTATACATACATACCGTCATTCACACTCTCCGCTTTCACTTTCCAAACCCATGCAATCTTTGCCTGCTTTGGAATGATTCTTTGTGGAGTACATTCTAGTGAGATCTACAAGCAAATTTTTTCCATGTTTTCCATATTATATCATACATATGACGCACTACAATTTTGTCACATGTCCAAGATACATTTCTGAAAGTAGATAACAGTAGCATGGAACAACAGTAAACATATAAATTAAATTTCTGTCCTTTCTGCACTTAATATATTTTCTTTGTAATAGAAGTCATCACTTTCAGGAGGCTCTAAGGGACAGATGTATCATCTGTTTTTTTCTCGCAAACGGTGCGATTCGCAAAAAAGCAGCGTTTGCGAGAAAAAAAACGGAAAATTAGATGTATTATGGAAATCGCATCGCAAATTTAAGGAATCGCGAAATTTGTGATACCTTAATTTTGCGTCAGCATTTAAGGAATTGCAAATTGCGATTCCTTAAATGCTATGTATGAAGCACCCAAGTTGTGCGAATTCCAATTAAGACATCGCAAATTACCACCAACTTGTAGTTGGTGGTAATTTGCGATTTATTTTACAATTGCACTTTTTGGCATTTGTAAAGGTGCCCTGTGGCGCACATACATACCCTTAGGGCATGTATGTGTGCCATATGCACACACATGTACATTTCAGGGGTGCAGCAGGGTGTCCTTTGGACACCCCTGCACCCTTGCAATTATTTTCAATTTGCGATTAGCAAATTACGAATTGCAAATTGAGAATAACTTCTTATTCCTTCCTATGTGCCTCCTGGCCCATAGAAATGAATGGGAAAGTATTTCTTAATAGCGAATTCCTTAATTGCGAATTCGCAAATTGCGAATTCGCAATTAAGGAATATCAAGAAATCGGTAAAAAATTTCGATTTTTTTGTTACATACCATTTGCGATACTCAAATAGCGATTCTCAAAAAATCGCTATTTAAGAATCGCAAATAGGTATCTTGATACATCTGCCCCTAAGTGCCTAATAGTGTCATTGCCAATCTTCACCCCAAAGTGTGTTCCCCTGAAAAACATCAATAAATGAATGTATGCCCTTTGATTACGTAATCATTTAAATGATTTCGATGAGGTCAGAATTTGATTTTTTTTAGTTTTTCAATATTTTCATCAGAATCTTTGTACATTGTGACTGCTCTACACATATTTTTATTTAGACATTGACATCAATTTACCTGGGGTATCATGAGCAAGCTTAATGTTTTGGCTACTGTAATGGAAACTTCTGAGAAGCCAGGTCCTACCACGGCCTTCACTGATGGTATGTATTCGGTGTAGTTGCACATCACCTTCACAGTTCCTTCAGATGAGTTGCGCGCGGTAATGAATCGCATGGCCCCTTGGAGGCCTGTGAAAGGAGCGCCACAGGTGTCGTACATTTCATAGCCCAAAGTAATATTAGGCAACAGCGGGGATTTATTGATGGTTTCAACGGTGTATATAAAGGCAAGAGACCGAATGAAAGATCGCATGTCAAATCTGTAACAAAAAAGAAACACAGTTAAATTACATCAAGACGCTGCTTTTTTTGTGTTTTCGTTTTTTTGAAGCGAGTCCGAATCATAAACAGGTCAAGTTACAAAAAATACAAGCACAGAAAAAGGTCCTGAAATGACAGGGACTGCCATATATTAAAATCACTACAGTTTTTTGGCCATCCGTTCTCTAATACATACCTGGTGTTAGGAACACGTGATTTTACTTTGGTAGATATCAGTGATCAAAATATTAGACATTTTTTCATTAGAGCGAAAATAAAGGAAATCCAGCTAGCCGAGCAATGTTCAAGGTGTATAAATTAGTTTACTGGCTCAACCTGTAAAATAAAATGCACTGAGGATACATGTGATCATGCCATGTGAGTCTTTGGCTATCGCAACAGTATTTCTAACATGCAATTGTTTTACCTGTGGAAATACAGAAAAAACGTTAGCAAGTGTGTTTTTACTCTCATGTTAGCTTTGGCCTAGAGAAGATAGCTTGAAATGTCTAGCAAAGTACATGTGATGAACAAAAAAATACAAAGAGAAGGACTTTGGGTTTGCTCTCTTTAGACAAGTCCCCTCTTCTCATTTGCGCTCCAGGTGGGCTATTCATAAAAGTAAACTTACATGTGAGTAGATTTATACATGTAAGTTTTCTCTTACGCTTTTGAGTAACTTTACTACTTTTGGCTATTCACTGTTTACAAGTGCCGTTTCTCAGAAGCGTAGACTTACATGTCCCACCGCTTGAATTCTGGGGGTGGAGTCTAATTCATGACTGTAAAATTAGTGCTTGTAACTTTTCACAAGTAGGTGGAGGCCTCAGCAACTGGGGCGGAGATGCCCGGAAGGTTAAGTAGAAATGTTGAAAGTTTGTTAAACTAAGAAATAGAAATGTACCAACATTTTTAAGTTATAATTTTATGTAAATTAACTAAAAATACGTATTTGAAATGCAGACAAAATACAAATTTGCTAAAGCACTTTTACCTTCAATTTTAAATAAATATTTAATTGTGTTAAATTAATGACATTAAATTATGAGTATTTTTACTAAAATGCAATAAAAAACTTCCACATAAAGAACATTTTTAAAACTTAAGTAACAAGTATTCAAATGAATTTAAATGTGTTTTTGATGAAGCATCCATTCAGTACAATAGAGGTGAATAGCTTTGAATACTCCCAACTAACACCGACCTCTTCTCTTACCTCTTGTACCACTCCTTGTAGTACTAAAATACCTATCTCTCTTTGAACTCTATTATACTTCCTCCAATATACTTACTCACTCACCTGTATCTATAATCGACCGCGCTTAATCCCACTCTATCTCTACTATTTCTAAGGGTACTCCTACCACAATTACCATCAACATACATTCTTTTTCTTTCTCATACTTCTAGTCCAAATCATAACAACTCTTATTCCTAACTACTTCTACTTTTACTCTTGCACATACTTCTATGTGCTCCTACACTTAATCCTTCATACTTATTTCGGTACTTCAATTTACTTTTGCATTCACTCCTATACTTTCAATTATAGATCCCAATCTATTCCTAATGTTACCATGACTTACATCTACTCTTACTCTTCCAGTTTCTCCACTTTCTATTGTACTCCAGTTTGTGATCTCTTACCCTCTGACAGACTTGTCTTTCTTTGCACCATCTGTCTTGTCAAATACGTATTATTACTGATTTTACCCCACATGCTCTTCTACTACACCTACTTCTGTGCTACACCGACACTTAAACCAACTGGCAAACACCCTCCTCTCCCACCACCTATCACTAATACTACTCTCTTTGTTTTAGTCAATCAACTCAGCCACCTCTTACTCATCACCGCTCATTAACCTCTCATCACTCTAAAGACAATCTATGTTCCTAGAACTACACTTATTTTTGTTGACCTGCACCGACACTTTGTCAACCCTCAAGCACATGACCATCATCTATACCAACACATTTTAGACCTCATCATGTAAGTCATCAACTCTCTGAAACTCCCTTTGACCTACAATATATCCACAACACTCTTAAATTAACTCTCTACTATTCAATTCACTCAACAGACCTAATACAAGTGTCTCCTTTACTTGTTCAAGAATGCCCATCGGGCCTAATCAAGTAGGTTACTGTTCAACTCTGTGGTGGTCTTCTCTTTTATTTCTGATATTTATTATGTACATGAAATGAGGTGTTTTGTAAATTACATGAAAGACAGAATTCCCTGCTTTCTTGATTAGGAGGTTGCAAAAATTGCTCGTAAATCATCTTTCAGAAGCTTTTTCAGCACGTGATCTATTACAGAAGTTTACCCCAGCCGCCCACCTCATGATGCATATCGTATTTCCTATAATTTTTTGTATTTCTGCTGTCACCTCCTCTCCTGCTCCCAACCTTCCCCTCACCTGATCTGATCAATGTTTTCTTTCCCACTGTCTCTTCCTCTATCTATAACACTTAGCTGTGGCCAGTGTAAAAGACACCAAGCGGAAATGCAAGATGCTTAAATAATTATGGCAAAGGTGTTATCATCCAATAGATAAACAGTAATATGTCAATGATGAAAAAAACATCTGATCCGCACAACATGTAGAAAGTGGGTGGAAAGTAAAATTGAGTCTGTCAGCAACTCACCTAGGGAAGATTTTTCAATTTCTCAATTTTTTTAAACCCATTGCTTACATCAACTACATCCCTCCCTCTGCAGATCTATGTAACAGACTTTTTGGAGACTAAATTAAAACTATACAATTGGCATTCAAAAAACAACCGTCTTTGGATGAATTGATGTTCTTAAGTCCTCCTTCAGCATCCAACAGTACTTCTCTCACATATTTCTCACCACAATCCCTTAAGGAGATCCCTGATATGTTGTCTTCTTTCAAATCAGGCACATTCATTTACTCCCGGGCATCAGATAATATTTACTCACCACTATTCAATCTGTATCAGCTTTCATTGGCATCCACTACAGTGCAATAACATTAGTAAAAAAGCACTGGTCATACCACTACTAAAAAACTTTCCACAGATTCTGACATAGCTAACAGCTATCATCCTATTATGCTTCTATACATTTCCTCTAAGTTCCTGTGAAAGGTGGTCAGCCATCAGTCGGTGGACTAACTTGAATATAATACTCTGCTAAACCCAATGCGCTCCAGGTTCCACAGTGCAGACATTGCTCTTCTCTCGTATTTGAAGACTTTAAAATCTTCTTGGACAACGGTACATCAGACATATCGTACTCCTCAATCTGTCCACAGGTTTTGATACTCTATCTTATACCCTACTGATTTCCACTCTGCATAAGCTTGGCATTTGGAAATCCATACTCATTTGGTTCTGCTCTTTACTATCGTCTTGTTTTTAGTCAGTAACTAATTGCTCCCTTTTGCTCTGACAAAACTCAGTTGACTGTAGGATACCACAAGGTTCCTCCATTAGTCCTCCCCTTTTCAATTGCTACTTTGCCCATCTGTCGTACACGAATGACTTACAGATCTTCATTTCTAAAAATAATAATGCTGCCCACATACAGATGCAATCTAATTGCTGTATGTTCCATGTTTCCACCTGGATATAAAAAATACCTCAAGCTAAACAGGGACAAAACAGCAATCCTATGTTTTGGGAAGGACCGTTCTATTGCGTATTCATCCTGGTGTACTGCTGATCTCTGCACCCCCACACACACACACTTTATTAGATAGAACCATTGGAATGATAATTGATAACAGACTGACCTTTTAATTCCAGGTGGCTAAGACCCCACTAATTTGCTTCTCCATGATGAAAATGCTTAGAAACACCCTTCCATTTGCTCCTGGGAAATGGTAGTACAACCCTCCTCCTTGTACATCATGCCATCCACAATCCCCATATTCAGCAAGCAAAAATGTCATCTGTGCTGTTTCACTCATTCCCTCTGCTCTGGCACCCAGGCTTTGGAACTCCATACCGCCTCAACTTAAACTCCCCCACTACCATTTCTAATTCAGAATGAGGCTAAAAATGTGGCTCCTCCATGTCACATGGGATGCTTAATCACTGTCACAATCAGAAGCGGCCGCTCCCCTCGCTGCTCCCTGCTCATCCAGCTGATATCATAGCGCTCTGATTGCCACGCATTGCACGCATTGCTCGCACTGCTAGAATTTGTTTGTCATCGTAGCGCTTATTGCCAGACTTGCTCGCACTGCTGAATATCAAGTCATCGTAGCGCTGTACTATCAGACCGTGCTTTGTTATTTACTGTGCCATTGTTATTTACTGTGCCACTCGCTTTGCCTGCTCTGATAATTGTTGCCTGACTGTGCTGCCCAATCTCGTCCTGTTTCGCTTTTGGCTTGCTGCCATTTTGTTGTTTGTTGTTGTGCCTCCCAGCCCAGCTCTGCACCCCGCTCCCGCCTCCCAGCTGCTCCTCCCTTGCCCCACCCCCCTCCACTATCCACTTATGACAGATGCTTTTGCGTGCAGCGTTCCCGCGCAGCGGTCGCGCCCTATGCGCGCCGAAGGTGCACCAAAGGTAAGCCCGTCTAAGCCCGTCCGCGCCTGGACCGCGCCCAGCGCCAGACCCCCTGTCCCCCGCAAACCCCTCTCCACCCGCATAACGTACGACTCCGCCACCCTCTCAGCACTCAACTCCGGCCGTCTCCCCGACTGCTACCAAGCCGCCCCAGGACACACCCATGGACCTTTCACCTGCCACTCCTGCAAGTTCGACTGCATCAGGACAAACACCAAATCCACATACTCCAAACAGAGCTCCAACACTAACCACCTGAAGTGCATCTTACTCAACACCCGCTCAGTCCACAGACACGCCATTGAACTTTGGAACCTACTCGACACCAAATCGCAGGACGTTGCCTTTCTTACAGAAACATGGATGAACACCTCATCAGCGCCCGACATCGCCATAGCCATCCCGGGAGGCTACAAGATCATCCGAAAGGACCGCATCAACCAAACAGGAGGAGGCATCGCCATCGTCCATAAGAACACCATCCGCATCACGACCAGCATCACGACCAGCTCCGATGACAACCTCACAACCGCCGAACACCTTCACTTTCAGATTCACACCGACCCTAAGACCACACTCAGAGGCACCCTCATCTATAGACCACCCGGACCCCGCACACAATTCAGTGAAGACATCACTGACTTCATCACTCCTCACGCCCTCCCCTCCGAGGACTACATCCTATTGGGAGACCTCAACTTCCACCTGGAAAAGAACAACGACAGCAACACCACCACCCTTTTGGACAACCTCGCCAATCTCGGACTCAAACAACTTGTTGACACCCCCACCCACCTTGCCGGGCACACGCTCGACCCAATCTTCACCTCCAGCAAGCACATCTCCTTTAATCACACCACAGCTCTCCATTGGACGGACCACAGCTGCGTTCACTTCAACTATAAAAAGACTACAACCCACAACCACCCACAACCAATTCTCCGGAGAAACTGGAATAAAATTACCACCGACCAGCTATTCACATCACTTCACCAAAACCCTCCTGCAAAATCAACGGACCCAAACCAAGCAGCCACCAACCTCACACAATGGATCACCCACAGCACTAACGAATTAGCACCCCTGAAAAACCATCAAGTCAAGCAAGGCAGCAAAAAAGCCCCCTGGTTTAATGATGACCTTAAGAAATCCAAGAAGATCTGTCGCACCGTCGAAAAAGCCTGGTGAAAAACCCAACCACTGACAACCTGACCACCTTCAAGAACGCCACCCGCAAACACCACCAACTGATCCGATCCACCAAGAAATCAGCATTCAAGGATTGGCTCGACAACAACGCCCACAACAGCAAGGAACTTTTCAACATCGTCAGAGAGTTTACCAACCCCACCGCCGGCACCAACGACATCACTCCATCCCAAGACCTCTGCGACTCTCTAGCCTCGTTCTTCCACAACAAAATCGCTGACATACACAACAGCTTTGGAGACCAGCCCACCCCACCTACCTCCGAACTAAAAACCCCCTCCAACAACCTTTATGCCTGGAACCCAATTACCACTAAAGACACCATCCGCCTGATGAACACCATTCACTCGGGATCGCCAACCGACCCTTGTCCCCACCACATTTTCAACAAAACAGACTCCATTATCGCACCCCATCTCCGAGACATCATCAACTGCTCCCTCAACTCCGCCACCTTCCCGGAAAGCTGGAAACACGCCGAACTCAGCGCCCTCTTGAAGAAACCTACAGCAGACCCCACTGAACTTAAGAACTACCGCCCCATTTCCCTCCTCCCATTCCCTGCCAAAGTCATTGAGAAAGCCATCAACAGTCAACGTGCCGCCTTCCTCGAATCCAGCAAATCCCTCGACCCTTCACAGTCTGGCTTCCAAGCCAAACACAGTACCGAGACCGCCCTCATCGCAGCAACAGACGACATTCGAACACTACTGGACAATGGAGAAACAGCTGCCCTCATCCTACTTGACCTCTCCGCTGCCTTCGACACAGTCTGTCATAACACCCTTATACAACGCCTCAGCAACGTCGGAATACAAGGAAAAGCATTTGACTGGATAATCTCGTTCCTCGCCGGAAGAACCCAGAGAGTCCGCCTCCCCCCTTTATAGATCAGAAGCCACCGATGTCATCTGCGGCGTACCCCAAGGATCTTCACTTAGCCCCACCCTCTTCAACGTATACATGAGTCCCCCCGCATCCATTGCGCGCCGACATAACCTCAACATTATCTCCTACGCAGACGACACCCAGCTGATCCTATCCCTCACCAAAGACCCAAACACCGCCAAAACCAACCTACACGAAGGGATGAAAGAATAGCCGAGTGGATGAAGAACAGCCGTTTAACACTAAACGGGAACAAAACGGAAGTCCTCATCTTAGGATCATCCCCCTCCGCCTGGGACGACTCATGGTGGCCACAGGCCCTGGGAACCGCACCGAGACCAACGGACCACGCACGTGACCTGGGCTTCATCCAGGACTCCTCCCTCTCGATGACCAGACAAGTCAACGCCGTCTCTTCATCTTGCTTCAATCAACACCCTACGTAGGCGAGAGAAAGCGTTGGATAGCGTAGGGGTAAAAATTACTATTCCCACTCCAGTGAGTGCAACAGTAGGGAAAGCGTTGGATAGCGGGAGGGTAAAAATTACTATTCCCACTCCAGAAAGTGCGACAGTAGGGAAAGCGTTGGATAGCGGGAGGGTAAAAATTATTATTCCCACTCCAGTGAGTGCAACAGTAGGGAAAGTGTTGGATAGTGTAGGGGTAAAAAATTACCCTTCCCACTCCAGAGAGTGCAACAGGAAGGAAAGCGTTGGATAGCGTAGGGGTAAAAATTACTATTAATACTCCAGTGAGTGCAAGAATAGGGAAAGCGTTGGATAGCGTAGGAGTAAAAATTACTATTCCCACTCCAATGAGTGCAACAGTAGGGAAAGCATTGGATAGTGGGAGGGAAAAAATTACTATTCCAACTCCAGAGAGTGCAACAGTAGGGAAAGCGTTGGATAGCATAGGGGTAAAAATTACTATTCCCAATCGAGAGAGTTTAACAGTAGGGAAAGCGTTGGATAGCGTAGGCATAACATTTACTATTCCCACTCCAGTGAGTGCAACAGTAGGAAATGCATTGAAAACCAGGAAGGTAAAAATTACTATTCCCACTTCAGAGAGTGCAACAGTAGGGATACCGTTGTATAGCGTAGAGATAAAAATTAATATTCCCCCTCCAGAGAGTGCAACAGTAGGGAAAGCGTAGGATAGCATAGGGGTAAAAATTATTATTCTCACTCCAAAGAGTGCAACAGTAGGGAAAGTGTTGGATAGCGGAGGGGTAAAAATTACTATTCCCACTCCAGTGAGTGCAACAGTTAGGAAAACGTTGGATAGCAGGAGGGTAAAAACTACTATTCCCCCTCCAGTGAGTGCAACAGTAGGGAAAGTAAATACTTCATATATAAATGAAAATAAAATAAATATAAATACCAATTATCAAATGAATTAAAATAATTACCACTTTTATGTAATATAATAATTAATCAATTAAAAATAAAAATAAAAATTAATTATTAAAGATAATTACCTACTAATACAAATTATGTATCAATTAACAATAAATGAATTAACAATTAAAAAATAATTAAAAATTAGATAAAAAATAAAATAATTTAAAAATTGAATTACTTACAATTAAATTACTTCCCACCCTATTCCCCTATAAACCCACAACCCACTACAGAAAATAAATTAATACAATTAACATAATTAACAATTAATAAATTAATTAAAATTAATTATCCATTATATTTTAATTAATTCCCAATTAATAATTAATTCACAATTAATTCAAAATAAATACAAATAAATACATTTACATATTTAATTATTCATAATTAAATACCTTCCCACCCTATTCCCCTTTAAACCCACAACCCGCTACAGAAAATAAATTACTACAATTAACATAATGATCAATTAATCCATTAATTAAAATTAATTACCAATTATATTTTAATTATTTAACAATTAATAATAATTACCAATTAATTCAAAATAAATACCAATAAATAAATTAACATATTTAATTATTATAAATAAATTACATCCCACCCTATTACCCTATAAACCCACAACACGCTACAGAATTATATTACGCCAAAATTAAATACCATAAAAAAACTTATTAATATAAATAATAAAATAAATATACACTTTTCAAACATATACTGACATAAAAACACTTTAAAAATGTATATTAACTTACTTACCTCAAATTCGATATTCTGTCCATATTATATATTTGTAGTCTATATTCTGTCCATTCTATATTTTTGTTGTCTATATTCTGTTCATTCTATATTTTTGTTTTCTATATTCTGTCCATTCGATATTATGTCCATTCTATATTTTTGATTCAACATTAATGCTATCCTATTCGATATTTTTGTAGTCTATATTATGTCCAGTCGATATTGTGTCCATTCTATATTTTTTAATCAATATTAATGCAAATCTATAATAAAAACTCTATATTTTGAGTGTATACCACTTACAAATACCCATTAGTGTTTTGTCTTACTGTGTTTGTAGAGTTCAAAGATGTCTATGTATGTGTTTGTGTAAACATCAGGGTAAATATCCTTTTTGCATTTTTGTCTATATGTATGTTTTCTATTTTTGTGCACCCACGCGTATCGCATATTCACATTAGCTACCCAAGCAGGTTAAAGTTTGGTATGGGGCAAAGGTCTGGCTCAGACTATGCTCTATTGTCCAATTGAAGGATGACATGCACACCCACTAGCCACTCTCTTCTCACCTGCTCCCATTCACAGCTTGGGAATGGAAAAAACAAGAAATATCCCCCAAAAAGAAGGAGATTTTATGAAACGCACTTCAATCAGAATTAAGCATTTATCTCTTTCCATTGATTTTCAGTTTGAAACAAATGCACAACTAAAAAGTGAAACTATGTTGCACTGCCACTGTAACCTAAGAGCCATCAATGCCACGTTTTATAATGTTTTGTTCATCTATGAGGTGTGGGGTTTCTTCTGAAATATTGGTGTTGGTTAGGGCTAATTCTATAACTATAATGAGTGTTCTGCTATCCTAACATTTAAGTTTGTTCTAGCAGAACATCAAATATGCATTTCTAATCCATGTTTTCCCAGAACTAAAGCAAATTTTGAAAATATTATTTTGGGCTTGATCACGATTTGTCAAGCTTATTTCTAGGAAGATTAATCGTTTAGTGCTGGTATGTTAATGACGCGATTTCCATATTTTCCAAGTAAGATGTTCTACAGATTTTGAAGATTGTGTACGAATTGATCTTTAAAAGACAACAATGCACAGTTCATTGTTCTATCCAGGAACAGAAGAGACAGGGGAACTAACTGTTGTTGCTAAATTACAGACTGGGTGAGCTATATTATGTGACACTGACAAATACATTTTACTGAATATCAGTGTCTTTAATTTCATATTTTGGTAGCTTGGAAAATACAATTCGACCTGAGTGAACCTGATTAGAATGAAAATATTTACAAATTGTATATTAGAGAGGTGCGTATTAAATAAACAAAAATGCAAAAGATAGCAACTGATTTTTTACTGTAAGAGAGTTTTGTCAAATTGGTTAAACTGCATCTTTTGTGCAGTTTAGAGGATGGTTCTTTTGATGAATCAGCTCATGCTATGGCTCTTGTGGCCATGTTTCAGTCCCCAGGCTCAGCTCGCTGTGAATTTCTTGAGCTGTACTTCTTAAAACACACAACAGAATGCAGCTATTACAACAATGAACAAATACAAGTAAAACAAACTAGACCTATTGGATTTGCAGGTTATTTACTTTTTGGAGGTGAACATATCTGTATTACATTTTTGCATTTATATATGTATTCATCACCTTTTTAGGATTTCAATTGTAAATATGCGAATGTCGTAGGTTTACTTATGGTACCAGTAAAATATAAAGTTGGAAATCCGCACCCATGCAAGGGTGCAAGCCCCTGGATGCAGATTTGTGTTACCTTTCAGGTCTTTCCCTTAAAAATATCAGAATTTTTAAGAAACAGCCACTCCACATGTTGGTAAATTCTGTACTTCTTGTAATTTATCATGGTTTTCAAGGTAACTCCTGTAAACCTGTGACAGTGGCAGGTTTCCAAGCATATTCCTAGAAAGCTTTTCTGAGTCCGTTTATCAGTGCCAAGCTGATTTTTTGTGGATTACAGGAGTGGTTTTGCACTCACCCAAGAGGATATTTCCTAATTTCAGTCAGATGTACAAGTGTCGGATATGATTTTCATACAATATTTCTTTTAGCATAATGCTTAAATGTAGAGATTTGTAGAGAATTTTTTTAATCAGTTATTAAAAAGAATGCCTGACTAATGATGCATTTTAGGTCTCTAGAAAAAAATTAAAGTCCTCACATTGAAAGGAGGAATTTTACATGTGCATAGTTGCATCCACAAGAGAACTGACCAAGGTCACTGATGGCCTCTGTCAGTCATAAACAAAAACAAAGTTAAAGAATCCTGGGCCATGCCAGCAAGGAGTAGAAGACACCAAGAGCCCATACTCCAGAAATATAGAAGATTTTAAAAAATACTCACCCACGGCATTGAGGAGAGACACCAAGAGCTGAAAAAAGATGCATTGTGATTCTTAGCTCCACCTGACTCCAAGCTCGCTTGCCGAGATGAACATTTTAAAAACTACAAAAAACACAATGGGTGCCTATCAGCTGCGGTCTATGCAGGTAACAGCGGTGCATTCCTCGAAATCCTCCCTCACGCGGCCCCACTGCCCCAACGCTGTTACCTGCAGGGACCGCAGCGGGTGCCTATGATAGCATTAGGCTTGCATTTGAGTCTGGCTTCATATATACAGTACATGCATGGAATAAAGAATCGAATTTGTAATAGCTGTGTTTTCTTTATAGATTTAAAATAGTGCCACAGGCATTACCAAGGAGGAACAGAATGACAAATAAATCTAAAAAGCAAACTGCACTATTCCTCCTTTGTGGGGGAGCCAAAGCCCACTCCACATATTTGTTAAAATATTGATAATAATAGGTCCTGGAACCAACTGTACTGCTAGGCCAAACATACATAGCATTCTTCAAAGGGCGCCTAGGAGAAATAGAAACCTAAGGGCCTCATGTGCAAAGCCCTTTTGGCAATCCCAAACCCTGTGATTTGCAACAACAAAATGTTTTTCTTCATGTACAAACGCCATTTTACAATTTAGAAAACTCTTTTCAACTCCTAAAAGAACTTTTATCATCAGTTCTGAACCAGAAATAGGATGAGGCACAAAAGTGGCAACTCCCTCATTTTTCTGACCCTAGTTTGGCAGCCTGGGGGGTAGTAGGCAGTGATCCAAGGGACCACTGTGTGCTCTCACTTAGTTTTCGGAAAGTGGAAACTTGGTTTATGCAAAAGAAGCACTGGTTTATTTTTTTATTTTTTAAGTTAACCATTTTGGAATTGCAATCGTGGTGTTGGTGGTCTACTTGGCCTTGCAGGGCACCATCTCTAACATTGTAGCCAACCAAAAGGTCGAAAATTGAGACCTGGCAATTAACTATGAATTAGCCACATCGTTCTACTAGGCCCTGCAATTCAGTATTTTATTTGGTACTTATTAGTACACTAGCAGCCCGCCCTGGCCTTACCCGGGGCAGAAAGGGGCTGGGGGCAGCATCGCAGCAGGAGAGGCGCAGCAGAGCGGCCGCTTCTGCCCACGCTTTGTTTCCCCCGACATCCCGACTTTCACTCTCTGTTCATGGACCCCGCCCGTCCCTCGCTGCGCACCGCGGCTGCTTGACTTACCTCATCCGCCGCTCCTCCCCGAGCTGCTGTGTTTACCACTCCATTGCTCCCCTGCTTCTCGCCGCTCCTGACTGCTTGTCCGCTACCTCATCCGCCCCTTCTCCCCGCGCTGCCACTGCTCCTCTGCTTCTCGCCGCTCCTTTCCGCTTGTCCTCCGCAGCTCCTCCCCGTGCTCATGTCCTCCACTCTTCCTATTGCTCCTGAACGCCGCTCCTCCCCGCGCTCACGATGTCATCACGCAGACGTGGCAGCCGGCGCTACATTTTTAGGGACTACTTTATTTGTATTCGTAAATGTTTTAAATAACGTATATTTTTTATTTTTATATCGCCTATGCCCTTCTGCTTGCCCTGAGATTTTCATCGATGTCTTGGGTGTTTAGATTGGTGGTGTACTTTTCGAGTTTACCTTGCTCAAAGGAAGACTTCTCTCTTTATAATAGTAGTATAGATAGGTAGGTTCACAAAATACTTATCCACTCACAAAAAGCCAGTGACCATGGTACTCTGGGCCAAACGCCGCGCACCTCGCGGTCGGCTTCGTACTTTGGGATTTTCATCTGTCACAATGTCGTAATAACCCCAGGTGGAGCTATTTGTTGGTATAAGCTATATTTGTGTGAGAACCTATTTTTGGTGATATCTAAAGATATATATTGTGGATTTTTCTGCATTTTGGCCTTGTTTGGGTTAGATGAAGATTTCTTATTTATCTAAACTGGTGTGGTGTCCACTTGTAGTGTATTTACTGTATTACTGTATTTGTGCACACATGCTTTACATACTACCTCTACGATAAGCCTGTCTGCTCATGCCAAGCCTCCAAGGGAGTGAGCAGGGGTTGTCTAAGGGTATAACCCCCTTAACCTGACTAGAAGCAGGGGTCTCTATTCGAAGGAAGGAGCAAACCATTGCCATCTAGAGACCCCCATTTCTAACAATCATGCCTGAAAATAGGATGTTCACATATCGGGGATAAGCAGAATAGGAATAAGTGGTTTCCACATATCTGTATTGGTGTAATATGTGCAACCTCTGATCACATGCTCAATCCTCACTGCAGCACATGGATGATTTAGGTGTTGCTGCCAATCCTTCCAGATGTCAATTTATAGATGCTTACAAGTGGCTACATTACCTCAACGCTCAACATTTTTCAAGTGATCCTGCACACAGTAGATGTGAACAGTGGGGCAATCAACACCTGTAATCCATGCACACAACACGTAGCAGTAAAAGTCCATTTTAAAGTTGTTTGGTGGACTCTTAAGCATTCATGCATGTCTAATGAAGTTAGGAGGTATAGTTAAGGGACGGGTCAATACATCGAGCTTGACTGGATACTGACTGTCATCAATGTAGAAGTGTTATGAAAGGCACAATAATAGGTTTAGGAACATTTTGCAGAATAAAATAGGGATATTATATCCTGAAAAGATGCCAGTAACCTGTTGATGTACTGTAAACATGCAAAGTCTGTGTACACGCAGACCTGTGACTTGGAGAGACACTATTACGTAACGGAGATCAAACATCTTCCATGTTCTTTCACAGCTTCCAAATATTGAAGCTGCATGGTTATGACACAGAGAACCCTTGAAAGTACAGTAAGCATCAAGTTTATAAATGTGCTTGTACTTTTCGTGCCTTAAAAGTACATATTGCTGGCCGTGCTGAACTTTGTGCCTTGCTATGGAGGCTTCAAACTCTACCTAGACTCATGGCGCACCTGGGTCTTCCGCTGGAGGTTGCAAAGGCTCAGTTGTTAATACTAACAAGCGCATTAGGAAAGACCCATCTTCCCCATCAAAGTTGCCTCTTCCTCGGACGTTAGAGGGCATTATGGAAGAAGTGCACAACATCAGACCCTTCATGACTGAAACTACTGCTTCACTTCAGCGAATTGAAGATAAATGATCCGGCCTTGAGTCACGCATTTCAGATGTGGAACAAAAAATCAGCAATTCAAAGGACGTTGTTGCCAGAGTTGATTTTCTCACTAAAGACGTAACACAACTTAAGAAGATTTGGAAAATCCTAATAGGCGCAACAAACTATGGATCTATGGCATTCTAGAAGGTTTTGAAGTGTCGGACATGATCTCTTTCTTGAAGACTCAAGTTCTACAAGTCATTGGTCTGTCGAAACCCATGGATCTTAACATTCAAAGGGCGCACAGATTAGGTCCATCAAATGCATCTTCTCCAACTAAACCTATGGGCATCATCGCTTACTTCTTATTATATTCCAAACTCATGGCAATTCTCAATGCTGCAAAATTGCACAAACAAATGATATGGTCCGGCCACAAAGTTTTTTTCAGACAGGATGTCTCAAAGCCAACCTCCAACCGCCAAAAGGAATTTCTTGACCTCAGGTCAATGTTGAGAGCCGTGAACGCTCGCTATGGTCTCATCCACCCATGCTTCTTTAAAGTGACCTACAAGGACAGAACTTTCACTTTTGAAAACTCAGCTGAACTTTGAAAATTCATCCATGTTCACGAAGGAGAATTTATGGAACTGAGCAAGCCTTAACTGTTTTCTTGTTTATTTTATCCCATCTGTTTTAGGTGTTCCTTCTTCCTGTTGACGTTAATACCCGAGTTATAGTTGTGTTTGTGGTTTTTTATCCACTTTGTTGCATTGTTTCCTAATGTTTGGTAAGTTCCCTTCCTCATTGTCACTTTTAGTTGCTACTTCTTTTTTTGGATTGCTTCTCTTATTTTTTTTGTTTGTCCCATAGTAGTAAACCTTCTTCCCCACCGTGCTCCCCGCTTGGAGTGGGCGGTCTTGTTTTTTCGTCACCCCTCGTATTATTGTTCTTCTTGTGGATGCACATTATGACTAAAGCTCTCTGGCTTTTGGTCATCTTTTCTTTGATAGCTTCTTTTGGGTGACTATGTTCCCCTTTTCCTTTTATCTTCTGTTTCTCTCTCTTCTTCTCTCCCTCTCTTTTACTCCCTTACTGTCACGCTTTTTACTCTATTTTATGTACTGCTCTTCATTTCTATTTTATGGTATCTTATGATCCTTTCTTCTGTTCATATTGGAGCTTTCATAAAGCTAATTCTTCTATTTTCCTTGCCCTGGATGGATTATTCTCTATTTTCACAGGTTTGTTTTTTTCTTATCTTAGGCTTTTATCTTCCTTTGTGTATCTTTCTCTTGAGTGGACCTACACCTCCTTTTTATTTTTCATTCTTTAAGTGTTATCTTTTCTCCTGTCAATTTTTACATGAACCTAGCCAATGAAAGATCTCCGTATAGTTTCATGGAATGTTAAAGGTATTTGTAACCCTGTTAAAAACAACCTGTCTTGTCTCACCGTGCTAAATTAAAAGGTCATGTTGCATTGTTACAAGAGTCCCACCTTAAGGTACAAGATTGGCCTTCCTTACGCAAACAATGGGCAGGAGACATTTTATGTTCTCCTGCTGTGAATAACAAAAATAGGGTAGTTATTCTGTTTCATAAATCTTTGAATGTCATCCTAAAAAATGAATTTAAAGACAGTTATGGTAAATGGCTTTTTTTTAACACTAAAGTTAATGATGCTCAAATCTCTATTTGAAATAGACATGGCCCTAATGGTGTTGATTTACCCTTTTGGAATGATTTCTCTACTCTACTCTCCTCACAAGCTGCTGGAAATTTGATTGTAGGTGGTGACTGTAACCAACTTATGGACCCCTTTCTTGACAGGAAATCTCAAACAAAATGCATTCCCAACACGATGCAAAAGACTTTTAAGAAAGTTATCACTTCCAGAGGACTGGTAGATTCCTGGAGAACCTCCCACCCTGACATCTTAGAATTCTTCTCTTTTTCTCCTGTACAGTAGTCCCACTCTCGTATTGATTATTATTTTCTCACTCAACCAGCCTTACAATTCATGACTAATGCAGATATTGACTGTATACTCATTTAAGATCACGTCCCCATCATTTTAAGATCACGTCCCCATCATTTTAGATATGGACTATCCCTCGTCTTCCCCCTCCTCTTAACGTTGGCGTTTCAACAATTCCCTCCTCTTAGATTCTCAATTAACTGAATAGTTTAAGTTATTCACCCGGGAATTTTTTCAAAATAACCTCTCCTCTAACTCTCAATATCATTTTATTTGGGAAGATTTAAAGCTACTGCCAGGGGTTTTATAATTGACTTAGTTCCTGGAAAAAAGATGGCTTTCTTAGATTCCACATATATCCTGAAGCAAATTAAAGTCTTAGAACACAAGTATTTCACTTCCAATTGTCCTGATACACTTTCATCTCCTATTAAAGCCAAATTGCAATACAATAAACAGTTGTTGGATTCTGCTTGTAACAATCTCCTTAAATTTAACAACAAGATGTATGGTGGGCAGAACAAGACAGGCAGATCTTTAGCCAATTATTTAAAAATTAAAAAACAAAAATCTAAAATGTGGCTATTACAGAAAATTCTGGAGTTTGGCATATTTCGAACGCTAAAATCCTTGATTGCTTCACTGAATATTATACATCCCTTTATACTCCAGAATCCACCCCCTCTCCAGACCAAATAGATTCCTTTTTACAAAATATCCCCAAAACTCCTGAGAGTCACACTGAACTTTCATCTTTAAATGCGCCCATCTTAGAACAGGAAATCGTCGAAGCCATTACTCTCTTACCCAAAGACAAAACACTGGGTCCTGATGGCTTCACTGTTTGATTTTTTCTTCATTTCTAACAACTTTTGGTCCCTCAGTTATTTTCATTAATTAATCACTTCCTCACTGCCGGTAAGTCGTGCGGATCTTTCACTCAGGCTATGTTATGTTTAATACCTTAAAAAGGTAAGGGCCCTCCCTTTGTAAAAAATTACAGGCCCATTTCCCTGATCAACACCGACTGTAAAATCTTTGCTAAATTACTTGCCCTTTGCACTAATAAAGTAATTCTGGATCTCATCAACATATACCAATCTGGCTTTCTTAATATTATCCACCTGGCCTCCAAATTAAGATCTCCCATTGCTGCTATTATGTTGGACAGTGAAAAAGCATTGGATAGGGTTAAATGGGGTTTTCTCTTCAGCACACTTAAATGGCATGGCTTTAGCCCACCCATTATTAAATATAATCAATTGCTATACTCCGCCCCCAATACTTCTATTTGGGTGAATGGCTGTCAATCCACGTATTTCCCACTCCTCATAGGGACAAGAAGGGGGTGTCCTCCTTCCCTTCTCCTATTTATTCTTGCTCTGGAGCCCTTTTTAGAAAAACTTAGATGCTCACCACTATACACAGGCTTTAAATTTAATAATATTGATATTGAACTCACTGCATATGCTGATGATATTCTTTTATATATTTCTAATCCATCCACTTCACTCCCGGCATTTTTTTCCCTTCTACAAGAGTACTCTTCTGTTTCTGGCTATTAATTCAATATCTATAAATCCGAAGTCCTGCCCTTGAATAAGTGTCTTCCATATATGTTTCACAACACTGGTTTCGAATGGAATTCCAAAAGTATCAAATGTTTAGGTATCCTTTACGCTAATAACATTAGAGAAACTATCAAAATCAACCTTGCCATATGCTTAGAAAACTATCAGATCTCACTGAAAGTTGGTCTCCATTTTTTTTATCTTGGTGGGGTAGAGTAGCTACGATCAAAATTATGCTTCTCCCAATTATTAATTTTGTTCTTTCTATACTTCCAGTTTCTCTTCCCAACTCCTTTTTTAGCACTATTTTTCGCTCTTTGACTAAATTTCTTTGGAATAATCACAAGGCCAGGATTTCACTTTCTCGTTTACAACTTTCCAAGGAGTTGGGAGGATTAAATTTCCCTAACCTCAAACGATATCTTTCTGCATTTTCCCTGAAACAAATATGGTCCCTCTTATCTGACTCTATTCACTTACCTGTAACAGCATGGAGCTCAATAGAACAAGTGCAGTACAATCCTTTTTCCTTTCTTTCAGCTACCCGTCTTATCCGCCCTTCAAAGCATTTTTTTCACATTTCTTTATCCATTCCAAGGCACTTGCCACCTCTCTGCTTATTACTCAACTGTCTTCTGCAGATTACATTTCAAATACTCCAATCTGGTACACCAAACATCTAAAGATTAATAACAGAGGTTTATTTTGGAAAGAATGAATTGACAAAGGCATCCTCACATTTGTCCATTTATTAAGAGATGGGTCCTTTATGGACTATTCGGAAATTCAAAGATCCTAAGGTATTCCCTCCACACGAGCCCAGCAATACCCCTCGCTCAAAGATTCTTTGACTCTTCACATTTGCCAAAGTAACTCCACTATTACATCTGACCAAACTATCTCTTCTCCTTTGGATTTCCCCACCCAATTTAAAGCAGCTGCTATATACAAGTTACTTTCTAGCCCTGTTAATGTCAGAACTAAATTCAAACTAGAACTTTAATGGGAAAAGGACCTAGCACAAGAATTTTCATTTCATATTTGGGACTCCATTTGGTCAAAAATCTACACTTCCCAACGCTCAGCTAGTACAACCCAGACTTTATATTATTTTTATAATAGACTTTTTTTTACCCCCACTGACTTGCAGATTTAAACTATTGGATTCCCAAAAATGCTGGTCTTGTTCCCAAGAGAGTAGTGATTTTTTTCACATGTTGTTTCACTGTCCTATGGTTAAAGCTTTGTGGTCCCGTATATGGTCCAAATTGAATGAAATGTTATCAACCAATGTGTCTTTCGATATCATACACATATTTTTAGGCAGTTATTATCCTATTTGGAAAGTACAGAGCAATGTGGGTAAATTTATTGATTTGTTTTTTGCCATTTTCTTTTAGATTATCACTACTAATTGGAAGGACACCTCGAAAATGTATTTTCAAGCTCAGTGGAATTTACCTAGTCATCATCATAGACTCGATCGGGCTTATGCTTCCTCTACTTCTTTGCTGATAAAAAAAGACTTGTTGTGGTTACCCCTAAAATCCTTTCTTTCCAGGAGTGCCGAAAGATTTTGCTTTTACATATGATACCAACCTGTATCTTGTTATAATTTCTAAATGTGGCTTTGAATACACTAATTTCACAGAAAGATTATGCAAGCACAGGACAAGATTGCATTTTTTTAGTTGACTTTCTCTTAAAGAACAATCCTTTAGCAAATAAAATCCTTAGCCCGTTAAAATATAATTTTATCAACTTGCCCAGTAGTTTGAATGACATTTAGTGCCCTCAGATTAACCCCTTAATTTTTAGTGCTTTTGTTATGAGTTATGATAAATAAAAGAGATTTTTTTTTATTAAATCAAGAGGGCTTAAAATGACGAAACCTAGTTTAGCAAAATTGTACAATTTTGGTGCTATTTGGCTGGGGGGAATGACTGCTGCCTCTGACAGGCTCAAGGAGCCCCTCGGGGCAGTGGTCAAAGCCTAATCCCTACAATGGGGCAGTGCCTGCAGAGGTACCACCTTAGGGATTAGGATGTCCCTTTCCCTCGGCCTTTACATGATGGTTCAACCGCCATGTAAAGACAGATGGGAAAGGACTTTGGAGGCCCCAAGCAGGGCCCCCGTCTCTTGTGGTCCACTGGAATGTGGCCTCGGAGCAAATGTGGTACCCCTACAAACATCCATGCATGTGTAAACATGGTGCACGCATGTTTAAGAGCTACCCTTTTCCACTGCGGCTTCTAGGGCGGCAGCACAAGCCTTAATGGAAAAAAGCTGTTTTCCAACCACCCATAGGGCGGTGGCATTGAAATTGGGCAGGTGGGACCACCAACATATATAACGACCTGCCCAAGGCGATGGTGGTCAGACACTCATCAGACCATCATCGTAATGAGTGCCATAGTCTGTTGAATATTGCGATTGCAAATGTTGCAGGCTAAAGTCCCCCACCACCTTTTCATCAGACATGAAATCTAATGACTAAGTCTATCTCCTAAAAAAATTCAATGAAACATGATCACCCACTATCTGTGGCCAAACCCCTCTTTGATATGGGAGACTGTGAGAAGAAGGGAATCTATGTCTTTGAAGGAAGAGCAGTGATTTTCTTTTGTCATGTTCTTGGCTATTGATGGTTCATTCTGTTAGCTTTTGCTTGGAGGTCTTTGCTTCTGGGCTCGGGCTCGGGCCTTTAACGATTCAGCGGGCCTTTAATAGCCGGTATAGCCCGCTACGGCGGGCTATAAGGCTATAGTGAAGGTTCTCCTTCTCTTATATGCACCATGATGTGGGGGAATAATTGCAATGCATCATGCTGAGGGGTGTTATTACTGCCTTTTAATAGTCTTCTTATGGTTTACCTTTAGTAATTTATCTTTTTCACTTCTTATATTGCAACTTTCTCCCATGATTTGCATTGCAAGTTCTACACCATTTCCATTGTACACCTTAAAATATGAGCAGTGACATTTATGCACCTTCATTTGACTCAGCTGCACGTGTATGTCACTTCCAGGGCTTGCTCATTGTGCAGATCCAATTACAGCAAGTGGAACTCGAGTATGTGGATAATTGTGTCAATTCTGTTTGAAAGATTTCGCGAGTTGAGTTTGACGGATGACTTGAGTATGTCATTTTGTGCATCAATGTGGATGGGCACTGACTGCAGTGAAATCTGTCTGATGAGTGGTGGATATTATTAACAGGCTTGGCCACACTGCAGATTAACTATTGTTTGCCCAGTTTTGTAAAGATGACTTTTGCCAAACAGTGGCATAGCAAGGGAGGGCGGTTTGCCCCAGACGGCGCAAGTTTTGCCCCCCACTCTTTCATGGCAGGGACCGCCAATGTCGGCAAAGTGGATAGCTACTCTACTGTTGCCAAATACAGCCCCCAACATCATTAAAGATGATGGAATTTTAATCTATTATTAATGTTGTCCCCAATTCCCAGCACTTTGGGCGATTTGGTAGAGAACCAGTACTTGTCGATGAGCAACCTCGTGACATGTGATTGCTTACAGCTATGTCCCCCCCCAATCTTTCTATATTTGAAGTGAGACCCATGCGAACTGAGCATAGCGCTCCCAGTCATGACACATTAACTAACTGGGTTATTATTTACCATCATCTGTCTAAAGTCACTGAGCTGCTTTGCTTTTGAGGAGAAGCTTTGAAGATATATCCAATTGCATCAGGTCAGGTGTAAGCAGCGTCCACAGAGTCCAAAGTTAACAGGGTTTGTGTAAGAAATATTGTCCTCACCGCCATGCCCACACCTAGTCAAGGGTATCTGGGGCATGATACACAAAGATAAACTAACACTTTTGTATAAATTTGAATTTTTTTTTGCAATTCACAAACTCAGAGTTAGGACAGCCTATCTTTTTATGTGCGGAGTTCTTCGATCGGTCTGCAGAGTCTCTACAGTCATAAACATATTTTAACTCGGAGTTCATGAATAGCAAAAACATAGTAGCCAGCCCGTGGTGTAACATTGGTGCGGAGGTGGGATCTCGAGCTCCAGGGGGCCCCATCAGCACAGTACTCTGACTGCCTTTGTCTGGGTCCTGGGACTAGTAGCCTGATTATACACAGTCACACACCTCACACTGGCCGACACTGCGCCACACATTCACATAGTGTATGTTGAGCCTGCGCGGCACTGCGTAGGGTGGGGCACAGGGTGGCAGAGTGGATCATGGTGTGTTGTGTGGTCATGTGCAGTGGGGCACATTTTGTGAAGCTGCAACATGGTGAGTAACAGTCTTCTGCTCTGCTGTGGGGCTGCTGTATTCAGGGACCCAGGGTTGCGACTCAAGTAATTACATTATTGTGAGGAGGACATTGATGCTTTATTGGAGGGGTTACTGCAAGGGAACTGGGATTGTGGTGGTAGCGCTGGGTTTTTGCGGTTGCTACTACATCGGAGGGTCCTCAGTACACCCCGTTGATTTCAGACCACACGCCTGGACAACATTGGTTAGAGCCTGCCGCTGTATTATCTGGCAGGACAGAATATCCCCGCACTCACCTGAAGCACCCAAACAATGGTACAGTCTGACACACCCATCTGAGGACCATGTGTCTCTGACACTAAACATTTTCTCAACCCGTAAAGCGTATTTTAGAGGGGAGGTTAACGCCCTGGTCTGGGACAGGGGATATGTTAGAGGATTTTCTTTGCAAATAAGTGTCTCTTTCATCTGTAATTACAGGTACGCTTGCACTGCTTCACTACATTCTAGAATTCTGGCCCAACAAAAGCCGATTTTGCTTTACTAAAATAAGGCCTAAACCTGCCATCCACATGCAGCATTAAGCTCAGCTGTCTGCTCGACAAGCTCAGAAATCGATTATGCTATCTAAAAAAAAACATTCCATCTCTGACCAATCTCACCATCATTAAATCCATCCCTGGCTACCAGTAATTAGGACTCACCCTCACCTTGGTCTTGCTCCTTCCTTGATACCCTGCACGTCCCATACTCATAATCGTTTCTCTCAATAACATCAGCACTACGAGTCTCAAATCCGCGTAAAAGCACACTACCATCAAATGGAAATTCATCCTTCACTTTGCAATAACTTCCCAACACCGGATGGATCCATCTTCCTTTCTGACTTCCACTCATTGTACAAGGCATCAGCAACCTGTTGCAGGACAGAATCACCGGGGACAGCACTAATCCATCTTCCTGTGACATGAAACCCTCAGTGATGCTGCACACAACAGAGATGAGTCTCAACAGACAATCAGGAACCTTGTTCCTTGGTCCTGGAACATAACATACCTCAAAATAGAACTCCTGGAGACCTACTATCCATATGCAAATACACATGTGAATCATGTCAAAAACCTTTTTGGTGAGCACCTCAACTAACAGTTTGTGATCTGTACAAATGGTGAATTGCCTACTCCACACACAAATCCTGAACTTCTTCCCTGATCAATACAACACTTCTCTCTTAATAATAGAGCACATCACCTCTGCTCCTCACAATGCTCTGGATATTTATGGCATGTCTGAGTTCCCCTTCCTCAGTATCACTTTACATTTGAACAGCACCAAGTCCCTTCGGGCTCACATCTGTCATTATAAACATTCTCTGGTGGGGTCAAAACAACTTAAACTACTTACATCCACAAGTTCCCTCTTGATTTCCACAAACTCCTTCTCACATTCATCATCCCACACAAACCCAGATCATTTTTTCTGTAACTTCCTTAAGGCCAATGTTTTGAAGGCCAAATTCGGTATTAACTTAGGATGCAGAAAATGGTGGCATCATCGTTTTCGCTTAACCTTGAGTCTTTGCACAGAGCACAGTTGCAGCTCCTTAATGTAATCCTCTTTGAGTCTGACAGGAGGAGAGATGATAGGTTCAAGCATTACCCGTAGCTGTCTGATGTGGCCAACTCAAAACTGTATCTACTTTCACATGAGCATAAACTTTTCCTTGGATAGTGTTTGTCTTGAACTTGATCTCAGATTCAAAATACCCTCTGAAAATAACATCTGGGTTATTCAGTTTGATGCAGCAACTGATTTCTTTATCAAAGAGGTCATTAGATATCAAAGTGAGCAAGGCCCTAGGGATCAAACAAAGCTTCTACATACAAATCCCCCATCATAACCTTATCGTTGGGATATTTTTCCAACTCATCCTTATTATGCACTGAAAAAACACAGTCATCAATTTGCTTCACTGACTCGGAATAAGTGCCTTTGGATGAGCAACAACATTTTGTGAAATTACCCTTTTTATTGCACTGCTTGCATATGGTATTCCACGCAAGACACTTTTTAAATGAAGCAAAGTGCCCTGCATTACCACAACTATTCTATTACACACTCTTTTGATTTTTCCTTGTTGAAGCTGTGCTTTGTTCTTACTTACACTTGCTTTCATACACCTTCACTTCTACTTCCCTTACAGCCATCCTTTTGCCTTTATCAAGTTCCTCCGCACAAACTAAAGTATGCTCTAATAACCTCATGTAATGGTGGATCATACTTTACCCACAACTCACATCTGATTTTGTCACTGCAACATCCCAGCATGAACTGATTCCTTATGCGCTCTTCTAATGCAGCACCAAACTTGCATGTGGATGAACGTTTTCTTTAACACGTCACGTACTCCTCCATACTCTCATTAACTTTCTTCCCCCTCTTGCCAAAATGGTACTTTTGAGAATAAAGCTAATCTTTGGAAGATAGTGGAAATCTATTTTTTTCATACATATATCAAACTCACTCAGTTCACTATCCTCATCCTCCATATCTGTAAGTTTTTCAAATACGTTGTGCCCTTCACACTCCAAATGGTGTAATCACACAGAGGTTTTCCTCTCACTAGAGCGATTTGCCCTGCACACTCTGGAGAAGTGTGGAAACTTTTTTTCAATTCGAACCACACAACCGATAGTTCACCAGGGGTAGCAAGAACAAATGGTGGAGTAATAATATTCTACATGATAAAATGAACAATCAGATGTAAGGCAAGTAAAAATGATAAAAGCTGCCACTCACTGTAATAACAAAATGACATCACTGTATGAAATATAACCAGGATTGAAAAAAAACATGGCAGGGCTGTGACAGATATAGTGTGTATAGTAAGCAAACTATGCCTTGAGTATAAATGGTCAATCAAAAACAAGGCGTGCCTATCGCCAGTCACACTAGGTGAATATGTGGTGAAGACACAGTCACAGTTTGAGGCAATAAAGCACACACAAAAACACAGCCTGGTAATCACGTGGTATCGCAACTTGCTGTATCGCATAACTCATTGCATGAGCAATTGCTGATTTGGAAGGTGTCACTATATCTGTGAAAGAACAGGCATGAAAACAGAAACAATAGATTGTAGATGTAAGGCATGCATATCGCGGTAAAAGAAAACAGGCATATATATATGAGGTGAGCCAGTTGCTGTGTGAGAAAGCAAGCACTCACACCAGTAAGGGGTGTCTGATTCACATGAAGGGATAGCGTTATCTAAGTGTGAGTTGTCAATATTGCAGTTCTCGAAATATGCAATTTGCGATTCGCGAATTTGCGGATTTGCGAATTCGCTATCCGCAAAATTTGAGAATTTGTGGATTTTTTTTGCGTGTTCGCGGGGCGATTTGCGTGTTCGCTGGGTGATTTGAGTGTTCGCGGGGTGATTTGCGTGTTCGCGGGTTTTTTTTGTGCGAGACCGCTTGTTGTTGTGCCCTTCTGCCCTCTACCCCACTCGTTTTTGTGCCATTCTGCCCTCTGCCCCACTCGTTTTTGTGCCCTTCTGCCCTCTGCCCCACTCGTTTTTGTGCCCTTCTGCCCTCTGCCCCACTCGTTCTTGTGCCCTTCTGCCCTCTGCCCCACTCGTTTTTGTGCCCTTCTGCCCTCTGTTGCACTCGTTGTTGTGCCATTCTACCCTCTGCCCCTCTCCTGTTTTATTTTAGAATGGCGCCGGCAAGCTGCCAGCGCCATTCTAAAATAGTTACTAAGTTAGCTTCATCAGGAAGCACTAATAGATAAAATAAAGCAGGTGCTCGAATTCAGTTAAACTCGAGCACCTGCTTCTATTAGTGCTTCCTGTTGAAGCTAACTTAGTAACTATTTTAAAATGGCGCTGGCAGCTTGCCTGCGCCATTCTAAAATAGTTACAAACTTGAAGCTTGAACTTTTGCCCCCCGGATCCGTTCCGCTCGCGGATTCGCGGATTTTCGGCAAATTTGTGGGAATTCGCGGATTGCGAATTTGCCGAAAATCCGCAAAATCCGCGAGCGGAACGGATTTTGCGCCCATGCTTAACGATGATGCAGCACAACAAATGGAGAAACTCTGTGGATTAAGTGAAGGGCTTCACAAAGTGGTTTACATGGCATTATTCAAATAAAGCGTACGTGGTTCCCGTTTGAAGAATGCACTTACCGGTACATACAGATAATGAGTAGACAAGACTGTGATTGTTTCCGTAGATAGTAGTAGGTGCAGATTTGCTTGCGGGTTTAACCTTTTTGAAGATATGTTCTTCTGGTACAGTGCAATCCACAATGTACTTCAGGTTGCTTGTCCAAAGATACCACAGCCTTCCAATTGTAGTTGAGTGCAGTAAGGTGCAGTAAAACCTCAGAAAGAAGGTTTAAAGGAATTCCAGCAGTCCAGTTATATCCAATTCCCCTTTGGAAATCATGAAGTCCAAAAGAATCATAAGCATGAGGGCACAAACCGCATATGAAGGAAAAATTCCAAAAGTATAAATTAGAATATAGCAAAAAATCTAGGAATTGATACCTGCAGCTGTTGAGATGCTCTCCTTTCTGCTTATCACCACTGTAATATGGGCCGATTGCTGGTTAAGGTGCACGTAGGTCCTTATTAGAGAGCAGTCATCCAGAGTATTGCAGCTTCCAAGATCAGGTACAATTGGTCTCATGCAATCTCTTTTTTTTAACATGTTTTTATTGATAACACAAGCAGTCAAGAGTTACAAAGTCAAATAAACCAATACAAAAAAGCGGAAACATATATTTCCAAATAAAATTCAGATCTGGTTTTATAAGGAGATATATTAGAAAGATATAGATACCAAAAAAAAGATAACAACAAGAGCAAGAGCATAAAGGACAGCCCAATTAACAAATCACATCACTTCTGGAAAGAGAGTACCCCATATTTTTTCTAATTTCTTAAGTGAACGAGCCCCTCTTATTCTAGCTAGAGAGAGTTCCATATCATATATTTCATTCACCAAGAACCACCATTCGGTTGCATGAGGTGCTTTATCCAATATCCATGCCCTTACAATAATCAGTCTAGCGCATGATAGCATAATAATTAACAGATCTTGAAAAGGAGCGATAGTTTGCTGCATACCTAGCAGTATCATCTCCGCCGATAATGGAGAAAAGATCAATTGTTTCTGCTTTAGAATATTTTCTATGCTCTCCCAAAATAAGCGCAGTGTTGGACATGAAACAATAATATGTACTAGGTCTGCAGCTAGCAGGTCACATTTTGGACCGGGCATTTGGTACGATCGCTAGAAGCGCAATTGCCAGACCACTTCGTAGCGGAGTATAATATAACTGACATACAGTCTTATAAGCTTGAAGTTTTAAACTGGATGAATGAACAAGTTTATTAATACTAAGTAAGAATGTGGAGATATTATTCGAGGATATATCCATCCCCAGTTTGGAAGCCCATTTCTACGCCAACTTAGGGCAATCATCTTTTTTATATTGCATGAAGCATTTATAGCCTAGGCTGATTATGGCTTTATTTTTTTCCCATAAATACATGCCCAAATGTCTGAGTCATAAATAACTTTAAGTTTCATTTTACCAATAAAAAAAGTCACGGATCTGTATGTATTTAAATCGCATATATTCAAGTAGTTTATAAAGTAATTTAAGTGTTTTATACTCTAGAAAACCCGCTGAGCCATATAAATCCCCCAATTTAGTATACCTAAATTAGCCCACATTCTCCCAGCTTGATCACTAAAAATGCCCGGTAATCCCGAGTTATTCCAGAGTGTTAAATTAGGGTGAAAGAACAAAGTCTTGTCAAAAGCCAGTATTATATTCTATATACGAACCACATCCTTGGTGGTCTTAAACTTGACTCTATTAAAATAATTCAGGTCATTAGCTCTAGTGAGAAATAGTTTAGAATTAGATCCAAGCATGAATTGGTGGAAATAATACGGGTTACTAGAGTTAAAAAGGCTACGGATTTGGCCCAGAAAAGAGGTGTAAAAATAAATGTTAAAGTCTGGGAAATTAAGACCTCCTTTAATAAAAGATAACTTCAAAAAGGAGAGTGGTCTGCGATTTTATTTATAGCCCCAAATAAAGCTTCCGAGAATGCCATCTAACTTTCTAAAAAATAAGTCATTGATGAACAAAGGAATGGACCTAAACAAATACAAGAACTTTGGTAGAATATTCATTTTGATAAGATTTATTCGTCCAAGCAAATTTAGGGGGACTTTATGCCTTTTTTTAAGAAGAGCTGCGGTATCTTTGAGTAACTAATCATAATTAAGTAATTTAATATCCCTAGTGTTGGATGTAATTTTAATACCTAGATAAGAAGCTGTGTGGCAAATACCAGTGACTGTGACCAGTAGTTTATAGTTCGCAATAATTTGCGTTTTGTTCAAATTTAATTTATATCCGGAAACTGCACCGAAATCATTTGCTTCATTAGTGATTCCAGCCATTACTTCTGCAACATCGGTTGTGTATATTGCCAAGTCGTCTGCATGAGCTGTAATTTTAAGCGAATTAATACCATGAACAAATGGTTTAATAAGTTCTTGGGACTGTAACCCGTTAATAAATGGCTCCATCGAAAGAGCAAATAAAAGTGGTGATAGGGGGCACCCTCGGCTAGTGGATAATTAAGGGACAGTACGTTTGTATATCCTATTTTTGCATTCGGACAGTAGTACAGAGCCTGTATTCTCATTAGAAACTGTGTCTTAAAGCCAATTTCCTTAAGAACTGCCCACAGATAATCCCACCCCATTCGGTCAAATGCTTTTTCAGTATCTAGTAACACCATGCCGAGTTGGGAGGGATTAGTAGTTGACACATCGAACGCTGTAATATCCATGTTAACATGTGCAGTTATATCTCTGACTATCACAAAACCATGTTGATGTTGGCTAACTAATTTAGACATGAGAGGAGCTAGCCGCATGGCTAATAATTTAGCGTATGCCTTAGCGTCCGCATTGATCAAAGAGGTGGGCCTATAGGACCTACACTCTAACAGTGTTTTATTCTTTTTTTTTAAAAAGATTATCTTTGCGGCTCTCCAGGAATTAGGGGCCCTACCGGATTCACCTATTTGATTAATAACAGAGCATAGAAGAGGGAGCAATTCATCACTGCAACTTTTATATTGTTCAATAGGAAGCGCATCCTCTTCAGCGGCTTTCCCCGAAGGAAGAGAAGAAATAGCAAGTTTTAGTTCAGTAATAGTAATATTTTTTTCCAATTCTTCCATTGGTTCTGTTTCTTTTTCTAGTACCCAATTCTTTTGAATGTATCTCTGCAGGCTATCTTCGGTAGGACATTGTTCAGGAGTATAAAGTTTGCTATAGTATGTAACTAACTGTTGTAAGATCTGTCCTGGCTGGTTATAATGAACTCCATCCGCACCTTTAATACTTTTAATTAGAGAACTATCTCTGTCCTCCGCAACTTTATAAGCGAGAATCTTGCCAATTCTATACCGCTCTCATATTGTGATACCTTGTATTTATGTAGCTTGGAACTAATTCTCTCTCTTAAAAGTTTTTTAGTGTTGGATCGTAAAGTAATTAGTTTAAGTTCTAGTTGGGATCTATTTTGTGAGGTAGATACCCCTGAAGTATTTTGTCTGAGAGTTTCTGCCAGATGTTTCTCCAGTAACCGAATATTTGAGGTTATTTCCCAGATCTCATTTTTTTGCTTTGCATTCTGCCTGAGTATGAACTGCTGGGCAAACCCTCTAATACTTGCCTTGCAAGCATCCCAAACATAAATAAGTTGAGGGGAGTTTATATTAAACTCCAAAAACTCTTTAATATGATCTTTCAGCTAAGTAAGAAATATTGTATCTGCTATCAAATATCTGGGAAATGAAAATAGCCTAGAGTCCTGTTTTTTGGATATAATATTGAACCGTAAAAGAATGGGGTTGTGGTCCGAAGTTACTCTAGGGCAAATTTCCATTTTGCAAACTTCAAGTATATTATCGGAAGCCCAAGCCATGTCAATGCGTGAGCACATTTTATGTGGTGATGAGTAATATTTGTAACCTGCCAGCATAGGATGGAGGTTCCTCCATACATCCTTCAAATTGTGAATGCGAGAAAGTTCTAAAATAGTTGTCTTACGCATGCGTTGAGATGGGCTTTGCTTCGTAGTGTCTTTTGCGTAGTTAATAACACAGTTGAAATCGCCCATAAGTATTAACTCCCCCTCCCACTCTAGTAATTCTATGTTAAGTCGGTCGAAAACCGAGGCGTCGTCAATATTCGAGCCATACAAAGCACATAAAACATATTTGCAGTTTGCTAAATTAAGTTGTGCAATTGCCCACCGTCCAAATCTATCAGAACCTACTCTGAGAATTTTTACCTTAAATACCTTTTTCTTACGTATGGTCACACACAGTATTGAAGCGTTTAGAGTTGTACATGTCACTAGCTCGTATCCCGCTTGTTCCTGCAATTTCTTTTCCTGAAATCGATTATGAGTTTCATTTAGGAGTGCAAAATGAGGGTTATACATTTCAAGTTCCTCAAAAACCAGTTGTCTCTTGCTTTTATTATTAAGGCCTGAAACATTCCAGGCTAAATAATTAATTTGATACATAACTTACTCCAAATATGTTCTGATTCGCAAACTTAGTCTGAAAAAAAATAATTCTGCTCAATATGTGCCTTGAACCCTCTGTGCTTGTGCCATCTATTTCCACCATTAACCCCCCCGCCCTCCGTACCGCTCCCCTTAAACCTACCCTCCAACCCCTAGACACCCCCATAAGTACCTACCAGGAAGCCTCCCTCTATCTACTGCTGCCGCTGGAAGGGCAGCCATCCAGAGAGGTCTCCACAAGAACCTCCATCCCTCCGTATTAAACTCATATGCCAAATACACAAAAGAAGGTGCCCTAGTGGCCGAAGGGGTGAACAAAGAAACTAATCACTAGACATTTAGGTGTCTGATCCCATTTTAGAGAGAAACTGCTCGGCCTCTTTAACATCATTAAAGAAATAAGTATGGCCAGATTTCGTAACATTGAGACGAGCAGGTTCCTGGAGATACACCAATGCCCCCGATATTTAAAAGGGTCAATCAATTGACGCAATCCCCATCGTTTATCCATAGTGACCTTACTGAGGTCAGACATAACAAAGAAAGTTACATTATCCGCTGTCACAGGGGTATTTGGCCAAGCCTTAATGAAATGTACTCTCCTTGTTTCTAGAAAACATTGGTAGTCTGTGTACACGTTGGAGATGTGAGTCCCAATCGGACAGGTCTTGAAACGCCCTCTGAAACAGTTTGACCATGTAAGCCCGGGCATCCGAGCCCTCCGATCCTTCGAGTATTCCGAAAAGTCTCAAGTTCTGCCACCGTTGTCTGTTTTCCAAATCCTCCACTTTACTCTGTAAGGCCCCTATGTCTTTGTCGTGTTGGTAAGTTGAGGTCATTGTAGTAGTTAAAGACTCCTCCACCTCGACCACCTTTTGCTGCAGTTCTTCAATCTCTTTTGTAACACCGTTCAGTTTGCTTGTAACTTCTAGCAGACAATTCTGTGTTTTACTGTTATCTTCTCTTAGCTGAAGAAAGTGTTGTTGAGCCTCTTGCCGGTGTTCCATCAGTGTTTTCAGAATGACATCCAATGAGGATACCTCAGAAGGAGCCAAGGGAGAATGAAGAGATGTAACAGGTATAACTTCTTCTCTAGAGCTGGACGGAGATAGGGATGTGTTACTCTCATACAATATGGTAGGACCAGTAGACAGTGTTGTATCAGACCCAGCTCCTATTGAAGAAGCCTCCAGAGGATCTGGGGAGTTAGCATTCCTAAGAGAGGTGTTTTGAGAATTCTTCAAACTATCTCCCTGTGTGGGACTAGTACCAGATAATAGCATAGCAATGCCCTTAACACCGCCTTTGGCTTGTATCCACTTTCGCAAAGGGCTCTGGTCTCTGATAAGCTTCTCTCAGTGTAGTAGATAAGGTTGTGAGGTTCGTATTTCTCCCTTTCTTAACTTTATTCTTTGCTTTCCCCTTTCTTTTTTTGAGGCCAGAGAATTTGCTTGTGCCTGCTAAAGTGGAATTGTGCTCTGTTTCATCTTCATCTAAATCCTCACCCACCACCAGTTCCTCGTATTCCCCGTTTGAATTTTCTCCTTGTGTTTCGGCACTGTCGGTGTCATTAACTCCTGCTGTTGAAGTTATAAGATCTGATACTTCATGAGCTTGTGAGACTTGTAAGACTTGTGATGTTGGTGGGGCAGCCGCAACAATCCCAGCTGAAGCATTAGTGTTAGGCTTAGAGATATCAGCTGCAGAAGTACTCTCCAAATCGAATTCTTCAACATGAATACTCATATTCTCTTCACTGGCACTAACACAGCTCTCAAATACCAAACTCCTATCTTGTCTCGGAAGTGAGCTCTGTAGCGCGTTTGGGTATGTGCAGCAGATCTCCGCCAAACCCTCTCTTCTATCTGCAGCGTTCTCCCCTAGCTTATTAGTATCAGCCTCTGACACATTGTTATTATCCCCCTGGGCAGCCGTGACAGTAGTTACTTTGTTACCAGGCAAGTCATTGTTTATGCATTTTGCCAGAGTGATTTTATCCCCGGGGGCCTCAAAAAGAGGGGGGCGAATAACCGGCTGCTTACGGCCTTGTTTGTCCATACTGCCGGATCTTCCAGCTTTCTCAGGAGAGTTTATCCCCGGTAAAGCAGACTTAGCTACCACCGTCGCCGTAATCGGTTTGACTGGGACCACGACCCCTTCCTCTGCTCCTTCATCCAAAGGCGCGCCTCTCGCCGTTCTATTCGAGCGTGGTGCGTTTTTGGGTGCCATCTGTTCCGTGCTTTTCTGTCTCCTTCTGCTTCTGGTTATCGCCACCGCGACTCTTACAGCTCGAATCACCAGACCAGACCCAGCAAATCAAGCTCCGATTGTGCGAGCGCCTGCCGCTCGCAGACTCCAGCCCTCGGTCTCGCAGCTTCCAGGAATCCAAACCGCCGAACAGTATGTAGAGCTTTCCTTTCTTTTGCCCTCCTCTGCCGAAATCAGCTCACCGCTCAAAAGCTCATAGCTCGCAGCTCAGCAAAACGAGCACCCTCCAACAATTTTTTTTTTATATCATTAATTTGCAGTTTAGTCGGTGAAAATCACCAGTATCATGGAGTTCAGGGAGTCCTCGTAAGAACGTCCTCACAGTGGCGTCTTCAATCCACCATCTTGCTTCCCTCGATCTCATGCAATCTCATAGCTAGCTTGACGTCACCAGAATGGAACAAACTTACATTCTATATTCTACTACTAGTAACACAGTTTACCTACATACTTGCAACATCTCTGAGATACCACAGACTTCAAGACCCCCCATAATCCCTCGTGGGCGAATAGCCAAAATATCTAGAGAATCAATATGAAGTTCCTGAAGTTTTCAGATAAGGGGGTCGATTCCGATCCGGTAAAAAGCGCTCCGAATTGCCTTTCGGAGCGTTTTTCCCGTACGAATCGTACCCTGCAATGTCCCCCGTACGTACGACGAAGTACGATCCGTACCCGGAGCTGGACTCAGTATGAATCGTACAGAAACCATACGAATCTCCCTCGGAACCCGCTGTACTGTATGGTTCGCGGCTGCTTTTTCCAAACCGGCAAGTACGATTTGTGTTGGGTACGCACCGTATGACCCTTTTTCTACAGGAGCTGAAAACAGCTGTAAAAGCAGAGTTTGCCCCGAAACAGGTACGGAACGGCCGCCCCCCGGTACTGTGCATACCCCCCATGTTCGCAGGGGTACGGCGCGTACCCCATGTGTGCTGGGTGTACGTTGCGTACCCCCCATGATCACAGGGGTACGGTGCATACCCCTGCGATCATGGGGGGGTACGCACCGTACGGTCTGTTTGTGAATGTGCGCTTTTCCGTACGAATCACCCTTACCTGACGTGGACCGTACGAATCGCGTCCTGATACCCCTGTCTGGATCATAATAGTCGAGTTGTACGGTGTGTGTACGAGTCATACGGAAACGGCTCTGGATGCGAATCGTACGGGCGGGAATTTTACCGGATCAGAATCGGCCCCAAAGTGTAGACTATTCCACATTGCCAGCCCTCCCAATGGACTTCCAGCAAGGCCTCGGGTCACAAGGATTGAGAAATGTAGGTAACCAGGTTTGAAAAGGGGTTCCATGCTTTACGTTTCTTGGAGCAAACAGATGCTGTACTTTTCTATAAAACTGTTCCATTCCGGAAGTGTGACCTTCGATTTAAGACCCGTATTCCAAGAAATTATGGATACCATGGCTTTGGACTGTGAAGTGGTGCAAGATGTCAAAGGACTGTCCAGAACCAAGGAATCACAACTGAGGAAGCAGGTTGGGAGGGTAGAAGAAGGTGTGGGTCCCTTCAATACTAGACTATCAGATTGACCAGACAATACTCCAGCAGCTTGGTACACCCAAGGGTACTCGGAGCATGAGTAAGATGGATAGGACAGTACACCTCTCTGTCATCTATGCAAGAGGAACGATCTAAATCCAAGGAAATGTTAGAAGAAAGTGGTTGTCCTTCAACATCCCGAGTGGGAGATCCTCCGCAATTTATCAAGACAACAGTGGGCAAATCATTAAAGTGAATGTGCTCATTGAGCTTATATTTAAATCCAATATTGATGTTGGACAAGGAAGAGGTTAAGACATCAAAGGCCACAAGATTATCAGCCAGCTCTCTATTAGAAAGACTTATCCCAATGGTGTCAAGATTAGAGCCATTAGCAGCTGCCTTCTAGCTCCAAGAATGTGCTCCCTGATAAGTAAGAGCCACCTGGCGAATCTAATGGATAGTTTTGTTTAAAAGCGCGTCCTACCCTTCTTAATGGAAAGATAGCATGGATTTAGGATTTTAATCAGTTATATAGGGCAGCTATGGTTTGGAGGTGAGACTCCCGTTCTGCTAATAACATTTGACTAAGATTCAGGAAGTTGCCTACTAGATCCAGACTCCCCATGGGGCAAAATGATCGGGTAGCCTAATAGTTGGAAAGGATGTAGAGAAAGTGCTGATCTAATCACATTAAAGGGTCCTTGCCCCCTAATCCCTTCTTGTAGACATGCAGAGGGTTTCGGCTGAGTAGACTCTTGAGATACTACCATAATCCTTGTCTCAATAGATCTTGAGTCCCTAGTCAATGATTATTTATCCTGGATATGCGTGGTGCAGGTGGATTTGTCGGCGGGGGAATTTACACTCACGGATAGGTTATTTAATGTGGTGAAGATATGTGAAACCAACACTTTGAGGTCTTTCACCTCATTCATAAGGTCTTTAATTTGCTGAGAAAGGGATGCCAAAACTCAGTTGCATTTTCTTTCCTTTTCAGCCAGGAAAATGGTGGTACTGACATTGATGATGGCTAGGCTGGATTATGCAAAGACATTCTACTCCGGTCTCCCCCAGTACCTAGTCAAAAAACTGCAAATAGCATAACATGTTGCAGCTTGGCTAACGCTCAATCTTCCCAGGCAGGCACATATCCCCTCACTTGAGCTCCCAGTGAACAAACGAAACTCGTTCAAAATCCTGGCTGTAATCCCCAGGGTCCACCTTTCAAAGGCTGAAGGTCGTTCCTTTCCCTACATGCGCCGACTGGCATAAAATAAACTCCCCATAGACCTTAGACAAATTGACTCTGATTGTCAGTTTAAAAAGATATAAGCTGCCATACTTTCTCTCAGTTGACTGTTAATAGTACCGGAATACTCTTCCTGAGCAGCCGTGCGCTGTACAAATCCTGTTTCTTTTCATTTCATTTTATCATAGTCATGAAGACTCTGACAAATATGGTGAATTTATTTGTTTCCAGTTTTGAGGAAGAATTAATTTACTCTGTGATGAACCTTTTCAGAAATAATTAAATTGATGGCATGTGTATGCTTTGGTATTGCATCGAATCAATGTACACAATCTTCTTTATTTGGCTCAAAGGTTTGAATAATGAGCTAAAATTCACTTACGAGACAAGGAGTTCTTCAATTAAGAAACTTGTTATGACATTGAAAGTAGATGATGGATGACTGCACAGCACCTTCTAAATTGACCAAAAATAGATAATTGTTGCAAAACAATGGCTAACAAGTGTATGCCCTGTTCAATGATTTGCTTTATGGACAATTTGTAAGGATCCAAAGAATATATAAAATAAAGACTACTTTATGGAAGCAATAATCCCCTAGAAACTGAAAAGTCGCTACCCAAATCATTGCTCTCAAAAGTCCTGGTTCCGTCCAAGAGAAACACTACTGGTACTCAAAGAAAACAAAAAGGGGAATGAAAGACTTTCCTGTGTATCTAATTTTGGACAAAGTGGCAACCATATAAAAAACAATCTTGGAGCATTAGTATATATCTTATCTATTGTTGTGATGATCAATTGCCTCTGATAAGTGGATAGTCGCATTAAAATAGAAAATGCTATCAAAGACCACTTGGTAAGCACTTGTTATTCCATTTGAGGTCCTCCACCTGTAAGTGGACACTATGCATGTGTAGTTTGCAGTGAATGCCAGTTTACTTGTAATACCAAAGTCGTGTCACACAAATACATAACATGTGCACTAACTAAATACAAATTGCAATGCAATTAAATCTGTTACGGAATATAAAATGTTTAATACTACTAAATTGTTTTCCGATTCCAAACTCACTTAGGGACCAATTTAGTAGAGAAAAAACATGCAAAGAGAGGTGTATAAGATAACATACTCTATCAACAAACAATAACTGTGGGTCTATGTGAAACTAAGGTCTCTGTGTTCAAAAAAGTGTCAACTATATTGTAAAGTACAAAAGGGACTAATCACATTGTGATATATGTACCCATCAGTTACGCACTCTGAAACGCCCTGTTGTCATCATTTGGGCTATTTCACAAAGTGGTATGTCCACATTGCACATACCACTAGTCAACACAGTGGTAACCGGAAGCAGTGCTCAAAAAAATATATATGTGAGTGAAAGTGTAAGGATAAAAATGGATAGTGGATGCAGAAAATAATTTTAATGAGAAGGCAACCACTTCCAAGATTAAAAACCAAATAGATGCAAAGTAACAGTAGGTTATAACAAATATCTACTGCATGTTATTGACCTTCAATAATTAATAAAAAAATTATTTTGTTGATAGAGTATGTTGTAAGGGGTTATAACTGTGTATCTGGTCTTTAAATATTCCCCCGGACCCTACTCCCTCCGTGTTTGTTATTGTATAAGATAACATGTCATTGAGGCCATATCTTCCACAAACAGAGGAAGTAACATATCAAGTGTATTTCAACTCTGTAGAATTTTTTTTTATTAAGTGTTTGAACTCCTTTAATGAAGTCATGAATAGTGTTGGTCAATGGAATCCAGTCTTAGCTACATAATGCTGTTACCTTCCTAGCTATAACTTTGTACACTTTCTAAACTAAGGCATGCAATTCTGATTGGCCCTCCAGAGTGTAATCTCTTCCTTATGGTAAATCCTGCATAGATGGACTCAACCTTACATATAAATTAATGCAATGCTACATTCATGTGCAACAACGCTCCTTCTCAGCATCTCAACAATACCTTGAATCTATCACTATTTGGGTAGACATAGCAATGCCAATTGATATTGCAGCGTGTCGCCTCTATCCATGTTCTGCACTCATTCGCTATTGTTAATAAGGCTGTGATGCTCTATCTACAGGTACCTGTGGATTTCTAATTGTTTCTACTGCATAACTGTAAGGCTCATTAGACAGTTACTTATTGTTTACAACTCAAAACAGTCTCTTCTTGTCTTTGGATTGATATACTGTGATCTCACTTATCGGATTTATGTAAGCTACAAACTTCATACTGGCAGATGTGACTAAATGATATTTATACATATTTATATATATGACAAATAAATGTATATATTGATGAAAAATAATTGAAGATAAAGGGAATACTTCACCTCAAGATATTTAAATAGAGATATGTGGAGGGAAGACTTGCCACACACCCCTAAATAGTTCTAGGACTTAAGGATGGTTAATTTTAGTTTCAAATTATTCCTTACTGGCACAATCCAGATGAGTCACCATCTTTAAAAGTTTTGTGTGCGCTGAACATGCTTATGCCAGTTCCTGGTAGGCCCCCCCACACACCTAGGGGTGGGGGGCACTTAGTGGCATTTTGTTTGGGAAGCCAAGTGTAGGAGGCCATAGAATTAACTGCAGAAATTGCTAAGTTAGCATTAGTTAGCATATGCTCGGCAGCCATCTTGCCGCTTTTGTGCACGTTACTGCATGGCTTTATTCTTGCGGATAGGCTGCTGGTGCATTCTCACATGAGAACTGTCTGCTTTTCACACATTTAGCTGTACACTGTGCTCCTCGTCTGTACAGCGTGTTCAAGGTTGGAAACAATGCATGCTGTTGATTCACTTTGGTCAGTCCCATGCCCATAGACACAACATTGAACACAGCTGCACTACTGAAAGTCGAGTGCTTTTAATATGGCATTGCATGCATGAAAAAGCACTTGGACAGATTCATTCCAGTGAAGAAGAGCTGTGCTTATCCTGAGATGTAATTCCTTGCATCTAAACTTGGAGGTATGGGGTCCCCCTGACAAAGCCTAGAGGTTTTCTATACTTATAAAAAACAAGCTTATAGTACAGGGAGGGTGGTAGGGTGCAGTAGTCTTGTTTCCACTGTCATTATAGGATTTCCCCTTTTGGGCTTTATGGAATTGTAACCATGCTAATTATATTGTTCTTATGCATTTTGCTGCTTGTGTTGGCTAGTATTCTACATTGTAGAGCACGTTAGTTAAAATAAACATTTTAAACACTATTGTGTCTGTTTACTCACGCTATGGACAAGTAATAGTGTTTGAACAAAAGAGTGTACTTCTTCCCGCGACTGATGAGAGGGACGGTGTGACATGTTTTAGGTTGTCTAATCATTGGTAGCTTTGCTGTAGTACAGAGAACGAATAAGACACTATAGCTAGTCAGATTGGGGTTCTGGGCACTGAGGTGGGTTTTCTGGTACACCACACCGAGGTCCTGGTTTCCTGGGCATAGCTCTGTGTATGTGCAGAATCCCTGCAACACAAGTAAAACTTCTGGTCTGGAGGGAAAGTGGGAGGGGGTTTCCCCAGGAGATACGAGAGGTCACGGAGGGTGTGACTAAAGTGCGACGACGACCCCTCCCAAGGGAAATGATAAAAGCAGGAGACACGAGGGGGAAGCCCTCTTTGTCCTCTCACCACGGTGCCCTGAGGATCAGAGCCGCAAGCAAGTTGCCCACCCACCCATCCCTTAGATTAGAGGAGAGTTGGCGGAGTGAGGGGATCACGGGCAAGAGAAATGGTGGGGACTCCTGATTGGCGGGAACGGCTGATCCTGGAACAAGCAGGCCAAGCAGTCAATGGGGGTTCCGGGCTGGTGGGAGGGGGGCTGACCTGCTGGTGGTCTTGGACTCTCCAGCCCTACCCGAGATGCCGGCGCTTGTTGTAAGCAACTTTGTGAGAGCTGGCGCGCAAGAAAGGTGCCAAGCAGTGCCCTGATGGCTAAGTCTAGGGGATAAGCAACGGGTAATTATCCCAAAAAGGAGCTGTAAAGAATTGGTTGTGGCCACCTTGCGCAACACGCAAGTGCGGCTCTGGAGATCCAGAAATGTACATCCAATCTCAACCTATGGCTTAAATGTATACTTCGTAAACCTAAAGCTTTTGTGCGCGTGGAACATACCAACACCAGTTCCTTCTGAAGAGAGAGAGAGTACTGGTTGTGCTCCAGAACTCTGCTTGAGATTCAGTCCTTTCTTGATTTGCTTCCTATCAGCAGAGCAAAGTATATCCACTTGAACAAAGCGAAAAAAGCGGCCTAATCCTATTTTTAGATCTCTCATTTATTATCCTTGTCTGACAGATACAGCTTTATTTAGTATTTAAACAAGTCAACTACAGCTTAAGCCAATAATTATTTACTGGATTAACCTGCTGGTTTGCCTCACTGTTTACATTACAATTAATATACCTGCCTCAATAACATCTGACATATTACCTAAAGTGACCCCTTTCTGAAAATAGTTTTTCGATACGCCTACAATTCTTATTATTTATTGTTTACTGATGCTACCGACCTGCCCCATAAGTAAGGCTTTCTCCGATTCCTGTTCAGAGTTTGGAATAAACTTTCGCGTTACACACATTGACCAAGGTTCCTGTATTTTCACCACACATGCTCTAAAATAATTGCTTGTGTAAAGATGGCCAACAAACACCCGATGCTACTTTCGAAATGTCAAACCCTAGCAGTGTATAGCAAACATTCGAAATATTCATAGCCTCACCTAAACTTAGCAAAGGTTTCCCGAATTTCAAAATAGTATACACATATTTTATGTTATTCATATGCTTTATCGTGAGTAATTCGCACAGCACAAGCATTTTACAACGGCTACAGACTTAAATTGTTTCTTTTTATAACATTGGGATTCATAAGAAAACAATCAGACATAAGACCACGGTTGCTCAGAGGTTTACATTTCACAAACACACCCATGTCAGAACAGACAACAGAGTAAATAGGGAGCAATGTAAGCAATAGAAACCTCCTACACAAATAGTAAGTCATTCCTTATAACAAAAACATGTTGAGTCCATTACAACATCCTTGGCAAGGCTATATTGAGGACAAGTGTTGCTCAGATCCTGTCGTATTTAACAGTGTGATCAGTTTATTTAGCTGTGTGTTCTTCATATGAAAAGCCCCCCCCCCTGTATCTTTGACCTGCGATCAAAGAAAACAGTGCATTCTTGATACAAACTTATTTTCAATTATTATTCTTGCCATAATTAGGCCGTGGAATATTAGGGACTCGTGTATCATTGGACAGATCCCACATATAATCGTTGGTCTGACGAATGGAACATGTATGTCCAATAAAATAACAGGCATGTTGCTATTTTCACCTAAAATACTTGTGGCGGTGTATGGCTCAACCCAGGATGATCCAGAAATAATACAGTTCTTAGATTCCGAGTTAGCAGCCTGGCCCCCACAGGTTATTATAGGAGGAGACCTGAATATCAACGGGGCGGAGGGATTGGGAGCAGGACAGATTAGAAGCTACAAAGGTCGGAAGAAAAGCGTACATAAGGCTCTTGTGGATCTTTTGGAAAATAATAATCTGCAAGATGTTTGGGGCACAATTAGATCGGAACAAAAAGGATACACATATTACTCTGCACCACACCAAATTTGTGTTAGATTAGATTATTTCATGATATCCAATGATCTAATGACCAGAGTTAAAATTGACAGGCTTCCAAGAATTTTCAGTGATCATAATCCATTAGTATTGACGATGAAGTTAGAAGGAGGAATAAGATTAAATTGGGTTTGGACATTTGAAAGAAGGCTCCTTTTGGATGATGACTATATATCACATATGTCAAAATGGATCACTGAGTTTTTTGAAAATAATAGAGGGAGTGCTCCGGTGGGAGTTATATGGGATGCTTTCAAGGCGGGTGTTCGTGGAGAGACATGCAGTTACAGTGCTTATAAACGAAAAGTAGAAGGTCTCCGGCAAAGGGAGATAGAGAGAGCCGTGTCAGAGGCAGAGGAACAGCTTAATAACTGTGTTATCAGAGGTGAACCAACTGAGCAATATATTGTAGACTTAATGAAAGTAAAAAGTGAAGCTGAAGAGGATCTGGCGAAAAAGGCAGCACAATATTATACTATTAGAAGGGAGAAGTGCTACGAATATAACGAAAAAGTTGGGCATGTTCTTGCCATGCGCACTAGACAGATAGCGGCAGATGGGACTGTCAGGGAAATCAGGGATGAAAATGGTAGACTGCACTCAGACTCTGAAGAAATCAGGGAAGTGTTTAGGAAATTCTACCAAACATTATACGATGCCCAACATTCTTGTAGTGATGAAGAGATAAGGGAATATCTTCAGAATATTCCGGTTAAGAGGATCTCTAACGAAGATGCAGAAGGATTAGAAAACCCGTTAGATAACATTGAGATTAAAGAAGCTATGTGCAATCTCCCTTCAGGAAAGGCAGCTGGTCCGGACCAGATACCCTTAGAGTTTTATAAAACTTTTTGGGGAAGTCTGGGTCAAGACTTAAGCAAAACGATTCAAGCTGCTCAGCTGGGTGAGTCTATCCCAAAGTCTTGGGGGGATGCGGATATAGTTTTAATATTAAAAAAAGGGAAGCCGGCAACTGAGCCAGGGTCATATCGCCCAATTACGCTGATGAACAACGATACTAAAATATATTCGAAAGCCTTGGCAACGAGATTTGCTGGAGTGATAAGTGCCTTAGTCAGCAGTAACCAACACGGCATTATTACCGGTAGAGGAACGACCCACCACACTAGGAAAGTTATAACCTTGTTCGATGCCGCTGAGGTCACAGGAGATCCGATGGCAGTAATGTTGCTGGATGCTGAAAAAGCATTCGATCGGGTCTCCTGGGACTATTTGTGGCATACTTTAGTAAGAGCTGGACTTAAGGGTGGTTTCATTAAAGCTTTACAGACCCTGTACAAGGAACCGGTCACAGCCTTAAGAGTCAATGGGGGCATCACGGGACAATTTATGATCAAAAGAGGTACACGGCAGGGTTGCCCATGTTCCCCGTTGCTATTTGCTATGTATATGGATCCACTGATTCGCAGGATAGATTCATGTCCAGAGATCACTCAGTTACATACATTACTGGGACCCTGTAAGGTACTTGCCTACGCTGATGACGTGGCGGTGATAACATCAAACCCGACGGAGGCGACTGAACTAGTAAAAGCAGAGGCTCGCAGATTTGGACAAGTCTCGGGCTATGCCCTAAATGCTTCAAAGACTCAGATTATTAAAAATTCAGCGACCATCTGTGATGACAATCGAGTGGTTCAGGCAGGGACTTATTTAGGAATTAATATTTCAGCAGACATAAATACTTTGGTGGAATAAAATATTTTCCCAATAATAGATAAAACAAAGAAAGACTTGGATCGTTATGAGAACCTACACCTGTCGCTAGTAGGTCGAGTTAACATTATTAAAATGATGGTGTTGACAAAATTTTTGTATATCTTTAGGGCAGTACCACTCTTAGTTGACAACAAATGGTTTAACATTTGTGAAAAAATGATTAATCGTTTTATTTGGGCCAAAGGTAAGACACGCAGGGCATTGAGGTATATGTCGTTACCGCGGCAGAGAGGGGGTTGGTCTCTACCAGATCTAAAGTTGTATTATTGGGCTGCTGCATTACAAAACATGTTGGGACTGGTCGGGGGCTGAGGTGGATGGCTGGGATAATATTGGTTTGCTTGCTATTTATGGTTTGGTTTTGAGTAGAAATGCGGAAAATGTTTTTTTGAGATTCACGGAGGAAAGTTATTACAAAAGAACACTATTTAAGACAATAATGGCTGCCTATAATACATGGAAAGGAAGCTCCAAAAAGGTTGGAATTGGGAAATATAATGCATACACCAGATTTAAAAATAACCCTTCCTTATCTAGCATGGTTTTCTCAGGAGTTGTATTTCAAGACTGGGAGAGGCGGGGGATAAGAAAGATCGGAGATATGTTGGGAGGTCACGGCATATTACAATTTACAGAATTACAGAACAGATATAATTTGAACACAAGACACTTTTTTAAATACCTTCAAATAAGAAGCTGTATATCAAATAAAAAAGGGGGATCATTGGGCTTCGAAAGAACTATAATGATGGATCTTATAGAAGATGGCTCCGATTGTACTATAAAGAGATTTTATTTGGAAATGACAAATCTAAAGAAAGATGATTTGGAGAAATGGATAGATAAATGGTCTACAGATCTGGACATAGCTAGGGATATTTTTACGGAGTCATTAGAAATGGGAGGAAAATTGTTGTGCTCATCATCCCTACAGGCTCAACACTACAAGATTTTATATCATTTGTACTATACACCTGGAAAAATTGCTCAATGGGGGGGGGTTTATCTGGAACTACCTGTTTTAGGTGTGGCAGTGCAGAGGCGGATTTGATACATATCTTCTCGCTCTGCCCACAATTAGATAGGGTAAAACAGGATATGGGGAATTTTTTCCAGAACGCATTATTAACTACAATAGAATTAAATCCAGCTGTTATGTTATTGGGGGTTAGCCCTGACGGACAGCTAAATTGTAAAAACTTTTTATTTGTAGCAATGGCTATTCTTAGATTGCTAGTGGCTTCGGCATGGCTTGACCCTAATCCTCCCACCTATCATCAATGGTTGGGCAAGGTATTATCAATACAAAAATTGGAAACTGCTATCTATGCAAGGAAGGGAAAAAAGGGTAAGAAACTGGGTATGCAAATTTGGGATTCTTTCATTCGGTGGAAGTTAGGAACCGATTACTGAAAAAATGAAGAATTTAATATACTTAATATTGTGTATATTGGAATAACTATGTATGATTTTGTTTTATATGGTTTTATATTTCTGTTGTATATATGAATTTGTGCTCTACGATTATGTACCCTATTGTGCCCTGGTCATGTTATAAGGGAAAAAATGGGAAAAAATTCTTCAATAAAAATACTTTAAAAAAAAAAAAAATACTTGTGGAGATAAACTGCAGCAAACAATATGAAATGTATCCACATTGGCCAATTTACATCTTTTACATTCACTTCGATCAATTGATTTACTTGCTTCATCCATGGTATAGTAAGAATCAAAATTAGTTTTAATGTGTATTAGATGCCCTAGGGATGAATTTCAAAACCTTAAAAGTACGATGGACCTGACCTAATGAGATTCTTGAAGACATCCATCTAGACTATTTTCAGCCCATTTCCCAAAAAAGTCTTTAACCATCCCCATAGAGAAGTAATAGTATAGTATATTATTGTAGACAGCAAATGAAACAAGTCATGGATTTTAAAAAGGAATTGCACAATCATTAACAAAAATCTTTCATTTGGATCTAGAATCTTCGCATGTGAATCTCAAATTAGCAGTGAGAATGGTTTTAACTTTCTGCCTTCAGCAAATTAGTATATGTAAAATATTCTAGATAATTGTGAAACCGGACAATGACCTTCACTAAAGACAGGAGGAGAATAATTGAAGTCCCCAGATGTTAGACACCTCGTAACATTTTGTAGTATTTCATACATATACCAAAACTTTATAGAGAATTTTAAAACAGATCTTCTTGAAGAGCCTAAAACAATCAAATTTGGGCTAGGAATTCTACAAGAGTCCTGAAATGCCCCACTTTATTTAAGTGACCTTAGTCACTTGGTCAATGATTCCCAATAATACAGTTACATTTGAGGAGGGCCCAACCTTCCTGTAGTGGGGTAAATGAAAATATCTACGCCTGCTTGGCCCAAGAAAGGGTGCAGGCACTGAATAATGGAATCTAGGAAACTGGTTCTTGACCAAATTGCTTTATCCATAAGGGATATTAGGAAAGGTTCTAAATGCAACAATAATTTCATTAATTCTGCTAACATATGCTCATAGTGAATATTGAATATCCCAGAAACAGTGACGGTTAGAGAGACTCACAAGATTTTAACTGAGCTTGCAGCTCAGTTGTCACTCATCTGAGTATCTTCCTAATAATACTTTAGTCTTATCAATGTTCAACCCATATCCCAAATATTCCCCAAACTCTAAAGCAAGTCCCCAAATGACTATTAGTGATTCTGTAAAATTAGGTGTATACACCACAGCATCATCTATGGATGCTGCTACTTCAGTAGTTATATGCGTATAGGTTGGAAGGCAGCATTGAAAAGAAGTCACCTCAAAAATAGCTCCATATACAGTTCGTATAAAGATGGGGAGAATGAACACCTCTAACGGGTTGTACATACGATTTTGAATCTTGGCTATTGCCATAGATCATAGAGTTAGGTTGTCCGTATATTGTCTGAATCCTTCCTACAAATTTCCAGCTGAATCTCATGGAGAATAACACTTACATACAAAGGCCCTTGAAACATGCTCAACCACCTTTTTCGAATATAGCAGAATTACCTGTATGTATATGTATGTATATGGTATTTCAATAGAGCAAACCTAGCCAAAAGGCAGTGGAGTGTTGTTTTTTCGACAGCCTGTGCCTGTGCTTTACAAAAAACTTCCATGCATACTTGTATGGTATGCAATTTCTGTACCATTTACAAACGTGTTGCCTTTCAGTAAGCAGTGTAGAGATTAAATCCACTGTTCTTTTGGCCAAAATTGTTGCATACATCTTAGATTCTACATGTTTATGAGGATATTGGCAGAAATGATTTACAACAAAGAGGCTATTTCTCTTGCTTAAGGGATACCACTACTCTTGCCTCATTTCATGAAGACATGCTTTGGCCAAGAATACTGGTATCAGCAAAATGGGTGCCAACAGCTCCTCCTGTTCCTTTGTCTCAGTCCATCCAGTCCAGCATCTTTCCCACTGTGAAGAGATTGGATAGATTCTTAAACATCCTGTAAAGTAATATATACTCCCAAAATGTGATTCTGGTAGTTTAGCAGGTGCAAAATCGGCCTGGCCAATAGGGCAATCTGGCTGTGCCCAATAGGCTGGTCTGACAGGTCAGGGTGTGGGCCATATGTTTGGCTGTTAGTGGGCCTGTTTTATGGTCTGGTGGGCCTATTTTTCCCCTGATATTACCACAAACATTGTCTGCAGCAAGTACAAACACAGCAAGTTACACATATCTTGCCAAACACCTATAGAGCATGTCTTTAAAAGTCCAATACTGCCATGATATGCAAATGCAAGACACCCTTTTAGCTTTTTAATTCACTTTGCAGGACTGTTTTATTTTGTTGGACTCCTTTTTTTCTTTTCCACTGTTACAAAAAGAGGCAGCAATGGAAAAATTGACAACCGCACAAATATCTCCTGTAAGTATGGTTAGTAATGGGAGCGATATTACACAGAGCTACCAAAGACTTTACCCTTGCTTCTACAAGGATCAAATAAGTCCACTGCCAAAGCAATGACTCCTACAATGTTCCACTGTTGGATGAAGCACATACACATTTGAAATGAGAGACTGACATTTGTAGTTCAACGAGAAAGGAAAAACCTATTTATTTATAACATTGGTACAATGCACTGACTTGTTTCTGATAACATAGTAGTTGTTGGAGCTTTAACATCAAACATAAAATATTTTCAATTCTCCTATATTGCAATTCAGCTACAAGATGTAATTGATTTAGATGAAACCAGCACGGCCAACGTGTTTTGTTTGAAACAACTTCCTCAGGGACGCTGCCGTGTAGCACCATAGGACTGCTAACACATGATATATACATCAATTTATATAGATTTACATAGATAATGTAAGTATGTATTACTGAAAAGTAAAGTCGCTAATGTGGGGTAATGTTTCAAGAGTCTGAAGTGGTGAGTATCCCTGATATGAACAAATATGGCCTATGTACAGGCATCCCCCTTGATAAAGGGCTGCCCTCATGCAAAGTCTGATTTCATGTCTGGGGCTCACATGCAATTCATGGAACGCAGTAACTTTTTACTATTATAGTTTGACCTTAAGCAGGTTGAAATTTTCAGAGACATAAGCACCTCAAACCACACTTCAGCTCCAACATATAACAGAAGCTGTGCTTTCAGCCACACAATTATCACTTGGTATTACAGTGACAGCACTGTCAGGAGTGGAATAACACCCAGCATGTCCTTATGTGGCGCAGAGGCCATGGTGACTGACGCTAGAACCTGGGGGCTCATTGTTGGATCCCTGGCTCCGGTGGCAGATTAGCCCAGCACCATGTGACTCTGGGCAATAGCTTGCTTAATCTTCCCGACGGCCCCAGCGCCTGATTGTTTGCGCTTTACAAATGTGGATTATTATATTATCTCATTCATTAACTGCTTCAGAATTTGGGGCCAAATGTAGGTATCCAAATACCAGTCAGTAACGGCCAAAAATACAGATTTTCTGCCGTTACCGACCGGTATTTGGATACTGAGATGTAGGGCATCTTAAAATACAGATTCGGTAATTTTACCGAATCAGTAATTTTACTGATTCGGTAAATTTACAGATTCGGTAAAATTACCGAATCTGTATTTTGAGATGTAGGTGGCACTGTAAACAGTGCCACAGGGCTTTAAGGATTCGTTATTTACCACCAACTATTAGTTGGTGGTAAATAACGAATACCTGTGTATATGCAAATCTGTGCATGTACACCTGTGCCATGTGGCACACACACATGCCCTAATCAGAGGTGCAACGGGGTGTCAAAGTGACACCCTGCCACCCTTGAATTATTCTGTATTTACCGAATCGGTAATTACCGATTCGGTAATTGCCATTCATGAATGGCTATTACCGAATTGGTAAATATCGATTCGGTTATTACCAAATCTTACCAATTTGGTAAAAAATACCGAATATTTACCTACATCTGATTTACCGATTCTAAAATACCGAATCTGTAAAATTCGGTATTTTAGAATCGGTAAAATGATTTACCTACATCTAGGCCTAGATCTGTTATGTCTGAGTATGGTTTTACTGGATCTGTTTTTGTAGCCAGACAAAATGTGCAATTCCCATCCAGAACTAATGCCTGAAACAATGCAGAAATCCCACTCTGTCAAACTCATAAAGAGAGCTTTAGTGTCTAAACATTATGTGTCTCTTTTGGATGCCTATCCCCCATTTACATTTTCATCTAAGTAGGACTTCAAGGCTGATGTACTATTGGCTTTATAAAATGACTGCTTGGCATTCTGCTACTCTCAGACTAGGATTAGCTCTTTCAACAGTCGCCATCAAGTGATCTATTTTAACTTCCTTTTAAGGATATGCTTAAACCCCTCTGTGACTAAGGCAGTTTAACTTTGAGATTTATACTAGGTGCCTTCACTGCCCTTATAGTGCAGCTTATTTGTTTCATTTTGCTCGGAAGTGCCCCATGATTCCCTCTTCCTAGCATGATATTATTGATAGCTTATCTGAGATGACTGATTATGCCACCCCCTTTGCCCTGGTGGTAGACAACGGCGAAACATCAGCCCTCATCCTCTTGGACCTGTCAGCCGCCTTCGACACGGTCTGCCATCGCACTCTGAAGACACACCTCTTAGAAGCTGGAATCCAAGAGAAGGCCCTTGACTATACCTTGTCCTTCCTCTCCGGCAGAACCCAGAGCGTCCGCCTCCCGCCCTTCCGTTCTGAGGCCACCGGCATCATCTGCGGCGTCCTGCAGGGCTCATCCCTTTGCCCGACGCTGTTCAACATCTACATGGCCCCCCTTGCACAAGTGGCCCGCCAACACAACCTCAATATCATCTCCTATGCTGATGACACCCAGCTCATCCTCTCCCCCACCAAGGACGCGCACACTGCCAAAACCAACCTCCACCAGGGAATGAAGGCTGTCGCCGACTGGATGAGGAACAGCTGTCTGAAGCTGAACTTGAACAAGACAGAGGTACTCATCCTCGGACCCACCCCCTCAGCCTGGGACAACTCCTGGTGGCCGACCACACTGGGAATAACACCGACACCCACCGACCATGCATGCAACCTAGGATTCATCCTCAATGTAGGAAGGTGGATATCTGACTATGGTTACCCCCAAACGTTTTGCCTGGTGTTTAGCTAGTTTTTTACTTAGTTGGCCTGGGATCCTACTATTCAGGGCCCCAGGCTGATTGCTCTCTCCTTAAAATGGACTCCATGTACCTTAGGTGCATAACGAATTGGAACTGGTTCACCTTATTGGCCCCTGTAACAGTGTACCCTAGGTACCCAGGGCATAAGTGTTTCCAAGGCCTACCAGGGGCTGCAGCATGTATTGTGCCACCCCTGGCCTGGCCTCCATATTTGACACAACTGGCTGATCACTCAGCTGGGGTAAGTTGGTGTAATCACCTCTTACTTAGATATAGTATCCCTATATCTAACCTTAAACTGGACACATATGTTCCTATCAGCCACTCCTATGGAAGGCCTCTTCAATCCTGGAGGCAGAGTGCGTGGAAATATGTGAGATGGTGCTCTAGCATGAGCTGAGCCTGTCTGCAGCTGTCGGGAACCACTCCCTAAGCTGTTCCGGGATATTGCCATACCATATACTCTTAAGTGCATTATAATCCTCGCGGTTATATGCTATCTTTGGTTTGGCTTTATCAAAACATGTCGAGTAAGGTGTCATACGAATTGGAATACTATCCCCTCGACAGTTCTGTTGACGGGGATAGCATTCCACCCTTCTAGAGGGACACGACATGTGTGTAGCCTTAACCCTGGTTAAAGTTAACCAGAGCCTCAGCATCACAAAATGGATGCTGCCACCACAGACACGAGTCTGACCTCCTGCTGCTGGGAGTCCTTCCAGCGAGGGAGGCTTGGACAAAGGGTTTCCTGCCTTGGGAGGTGCTAGCACCACCCCAGACAGGGTTTTGTGTATTGGGTAGGACAGGGCTGAATAGATTGAGACATGCCCGGGGCACACAAGGTGTCCCCGTGCATAAGCCAGTCCAAACCGGTCCTGGGACTTTCCAGACCCAGGCCTGGCGAGGAGCTGGACAAAGGAAAGGGGGTGTAAACGCCCACCTTCCTGGTTCCTCCCAGAGGAGGGACCTAGTAGGTGATCCACCCCTCAGATTGGGAATAAGAGTGGGAGCAGTGCCATTGCACAGCAGATCATCCTGAATCAACTTGAAATACAGAAGAAGACTGGACTTCGACATTCTGCTGCTCAGAAGACTGAAGAGAATGTCCCTTGTGGCCTAGGAGTGGCCACCCTGTGAACACAGGCACCAACCAGCAACTCGACGTCTGCTTTGCCGCCGCCTCCAGCCGGAGCCCGAGCCCAGAGCCCAACAAGAACCAGACTCCCAGACCTCTCACAGCCCGATCCACAGTCCCTGCAAAGAAGGGACCCGTGGAGGCACCGAGTGACGTGGGACCGGACCTCTTGGAAGACACTCGAAAAGCTGACTGCGCAGCATCTGAGGCATCCTCGATGTTGTGCTTTGGGGACTGAGAACCCCCAACAACGAGCAGCCCTTGCACTGAAGATCAGCTCCCCAGCATCTCCACGATCTGCGTGGGGCCCTTTTGCATTGTGCCACTCGACGCGCCATCCCGGCCACTAGCCACGTGGTCAGCGGCCATCTTGGCGACGAAACCGACAAACTACACCACGGGACTGGTTGCTCTAGACTTGCCCAAGCTCCTTGTGAAAAGGAGCACTCGCTCTGACCTTGCTGGTCCGAGTGTTAAGCATCTTTTGATTCCTGTGTTGCTTGCATTAGCCAAGGCCTATTTGCTCCGATCAGGTCGCCGACACCGCCAACAGTGAAAAACTTGCGTGGGACAGCTCGTGACTGACTCCTGGACGTCCTCGACCCCCGGTGTCCACGTCGCTGCAGAGAGAAGCTACACCTCAACGCCTGTTTGCACCCGACATCGCCTGGTTCCAATCTGGTTCCACGGTAGTCACTGGCTAGTGACTTTGAACATTGTCCCCTCTGCTTTCAGGTCTTCACAACTTCAGATCCACCCTTGGATCCACCGGAACTCTTCACATCGAGCCACCTGCAGCATCTTCAGCTCCAAGCACCATCGACCAGCGTGACGAAACCCGACACTACTTCGACCCTGTGCACCCGCTTCCTGTGGGTGAGGTAACTCAGCTCCGCCAGTGTTCCTACACTGGTACACATCTCAAGGGCCTGTGTCTTAAGTTTCAACGTTCTAGGTCACTCGGAAGGTTCCAAACTAACTAACTTTGTACTTTTTACGCACCATAGACTTTACATTGGAAAGTGCGTGCACTTTAGACACTGCACCCGAGTCCCGCGGGCCTTTCCCGACTTAGTCACTGCTAGTCTCGAATAGCTCCAGCGATTCCCAAGGCCCTAGGCCTGTTCCTGTTCTGATTGGTATCTCTTATACCACTTTCTTAGTATATGATTTAGGTGGCCCCTAGGGCTCATCCATATTGTGCAACTTTTGTGTATTTTAAACTGTCTTGTGATTTAACGCTTGTGCTTCTGTGCTCATAAAGAGTCCAGGGGATTTTATAGTTAATAAATCAATATATATTTTCAATATATATCTGTGTGGTGTCACTTTCATTTGGTATTCAAGGGGGTTGTGTATGGTAATACAGCTGGCTTCACATGCCTTTCAGAGTTTAGCCTAAGACTGCTTTGTTACGTTACCACTAGGATAACTGGTCTACAAGGTTGAATTACAACCAATCATCATAAGGGTTGCTTGGCATGGTACAAAGTGATCACTAGAATTCGTGAGCATTATATACCAGGCCAACTTCTCACATTGGTGAGCAGCGGGGTGGGATCTGAGCTTGCTGTTGTTTTACCATTACAATCTTTGAGATTATCATTTGAAAGATCATACAGGTACCTGCTAGGTACATATAAAACAAGACTAGTATACTTAAGTTCTACTGAACTTAGTTGTTGTAGAGCAAAGGGAGTAGCACACCCTGACTACAACTACTAGATAGGTTTAGTAGGTAAACACCGGTGTAGGTAGATTGCAACACATCCACCCACACTAGAGCAATGTCTGGAGCAGAGGGTTCCACTGGGAACATCCCTGTTGAGAGTGACCCTCCAAGGGCACCATCCAAATTTGCTATTTTTTCCTTTAAGGAATTAAGACAGCTTTGTGTCTTAAGGGGTCTGAGGACAGGGCCTTCCCCTACCACAGACCACCTTAGAGAGATATTGGACCAGTCTGAGACTCTAAAGACCTCTAAGGCAGACCCCACAGGGGATGCTGAAGGAGGCCATCCTTCTGAGGATGACACTGTAGACACCCCTGTCCCTATCATCCTGGTAGATGAGGAAGCCCTCATCACTGGAGCTCCTCAGGTAGATGAGGAGGAGGAAGAGGAAGAAGAGACAGAAGGGGGGAGCAGTGAGTCAGATGATGACAGAAATAGTCAGGTGCTGGTCAGTAGACTGAACCAGGCTAACTTAAGCCTATTTGGGACTGAATCTGGTAACAACCTATTCAGACCCCCAGGTAGACTTAACCAGAAGCCTAGGAGGAGAAGGACTCACTCAGGTGACTCTAACAACTCCCATGCTTCTAGAGGTTCTCATGGTCACTCCAGAAGGGAGATGGCTAGCCCTCAGAGAAGGGAACATGAGGCCAAAATGAGAGAGGCTGAGCTTAGAATCCAGAGGCAAGAATTAGAGGTTGCCCTGGCCCAAGAGAAACTTGCTAGAGCAAGACAGCCTAGAGAGAGTGGATTAGGATCCACTGGTGGCAGCACTATCCCTAAGGATAAAGACAGGTCTTTTGATACAACGAACCTGAGTAAGATTGTGCCCCCCTACAATGCTGGGGATGATATCCACAAATGGATGACTGCACTTGAGAGAGCCTGCATGGTACAGCAGATCCCTCAGGAGCAGTGGGCAGCAATCTTGTGGCTCTCCTTTGAAGGTAGAGGCAGAGACAGACTCATCACAGTTAGTGATGGGGATTCTAGAAACTACATGGTCCTGAAGAGTGCTCTGATTGATGGGTTAGGCTTAACCACTGAACAGTACAGGTTAATGTTCAGAGATACCCAGTAGACACAGACTCAGGACTGGTCTGAATTTGTTGAATTTGCCACTAAGGCTCTGGAAGGATGGTTGCTGGGAAGCAAGGTTACTGACTATACAGGATTGTATAATTTAATTATGAGAGAGCAAATCTTAAGTAATTGTCAAAATCAGCTTCTACATCAGCACCTGGTTGACTCTGATCTGACCTCCCCACAAGAATTGGGTAGGAGGGCAGACAAATGGGTCAGAACTAGGATCAGGCTTAAGAACCAGGGTGGTGGCCAAAAGAAAGAGACTACCAAGCCTCAAGAGAAGGGTGGGGATAAAAGTAAGGAAAAGACTTCCCTAGGGTCCCAAAACTCCAAGAATGGGGGTGGGTCCCAAGACACTTCTACAACCCAGAAAAAGCCTTATTGTCATACCTGTAAACAGGTGAGGCATTACAAAATGGATAGCTGTTGTCCCAAGAATGGCAATAAAGAGAATATACCTCCAGGTAAGGCTCCAACACCTCCTGTCACTGTTAGCAGTGGTCCCCCAGGTGGTGGGAGCACACCCAAGAATTTGGGTGGGTTTACTTTTGGAGGACAGGTGGACTCTGGCCTATCCAGGTCCCCTAACTCAGATACTCTTGTCTATGAGACTGGCATGGGGTTTGCCAATTTCACGGCTTGCCCAAACACTTTGAGCAAGTATAGACAGGAGCCCCTCATCAATGGTTTGAAAGTTGAGGCCTTCAGAGACACAGGGGCTAGCATCACCATGGTGGCTGAATGTCTAGTCCCCTCAAGGCAACTTTTACCTCATGCCAAATATCAGGTGACAAACATTGATGGCATAGAAACCAATCATCCCATGGCAGTAGTCAATCTTAGCTGGGGAGGTGTCACTGGCCCAAAGAGAGTGGCAGTGTCAGCAAACTTGCCTGTAGATTGCCTACTGGGTAATGATTTGGAAATCTCAGCCTGGGCTGAGGTTGAACAGCAAACCCATTCTAAAATGGTAAATCTCCATGGAAAGGTTAGTGGGGCTGTGATGGCTACAGCCCCAATCCAAGATGTCCTTCCTGAAAAGGTTGGGAGGGCTGAGCAAACCTCAGTCCCATCTTTAGATAACTTCCTTCCTGAAAAGAGTAGCAGTGCTGTACTAGTAACAGCCCATACCCAAACTGAGTCTCCTCCTGAAAAGGTTGGTGGAGCTGTGATGGCCACAGCCCAAACTCAAACTGATACATGGGTAGTGAAGCCTGAAATGATGGATCACTCCACCCAAACTGAGAGCATGGAGGAGGAAGAGAAATCTCCCCCTCACCAGACTTTAGGAAAGGATCAGCCTCCTCAGGGAACTGATCTTACCCCTGATGAAGGAACTGTCCCAGAGGTTGTTAGGCCTGACCTGACAGAGCCTCTGATGGCAGTGGACCCTTCTCAGGTGGGACCCAGTCTGGAGCAGGTAACCTGCCCCTCTCTACCTTGCCTTACCCAGCCCAGGGCTGCAGAGGACAAGAAGGACAGTGAGACCCAAGGGGGCCCCTGTCAAATAAAGCACCCTCATCAACAGATTAGGGGCACCGAAACTAGTAGCCCTAGTGAGGTGCAAACTTTAAAAACTCCTGAGGGATCCCCCTTAAAAGTAGTTAGGGACCTCCCCCAGAAGGATATTGTTGGGCACAGCCAGACCTGGGACCCTAAGGGCCCAAACCTGAACTGTCCCTCCAGTAAGCCAAACAGAGGGACTCAGCCTCCAGCTTTAGGTAGCCAGAGGTTGACCCTGAGAGCACAGTGCAACTCAGTCAAAGAAAGAAAGGCACACATGGTGGAGAGTGATTGGAGGAAGCTGGGTCCTACAGAGGAATCTCACTTCAGTACTCCATCCCAACACCAGCCTTTAACTTTGCAAAGACACACCACAGGTAGAGATTCCCTATGGTGGAGACCCTCAGATACTCTTAGGGTGAGGGATTGCTTAGTGGACCATGAGACAGGGGGTAACCAAGCCAGAGCTGGTACTTCCTTATATGGCCACTTAGGAAATATAGGCTTACCTGGACAAGGATAGCCTTATCTCCTTTCGTTTGGGGGGGGGTTATGTAGGTAGGTGGATATCTGACTATGGTTACCGCCAAACTTTTTGCCTGGTGTTTAGCTGGTTTTTGACTTAGTTGGCCTGGGATCCTACTATTCAGGGCCCCAGGCTGATTGCTCTCTCCTTAAAATGGACTCCATGTACCTTAGGTGCATAACGAATTGGAACTGGTTCACCTTATTGGCCCCTGTAACAGTGTACCCTAGGTACCCAGGGCATAGGTGTTTCCAAGGCCTACCAGGGGCTGCAGCATGTATTGTGCCACCCCTGGCCCGGCCTCCATATTTGACACAACTGGCTGATCACTCAGCTGGGGTAAGTTGGTGTAATCACCTCTTACTTAGATATAGTATCCCTATATCTAACCTTAAACTGGACACATATGTTCCTATCAGCCACTCCTATGGGAGGCCTCTTCAATCCTGGAGGCAGAGTGCGTGGAAAATGTGAGATGGTGCTCTAGCATGAGCTGAGCCTGTCTGCAGCTGTCGGGAACCACTCCCTAAGCTGTTCCGGGATATTGCCATACCATATACTCTTAAGTGCAATATAATCCTCGTGGTTATATGCTATCTTTGGTTTGGCTTTATCAAAACATGTCGAGTAAGGTGTCATACGAATTGGAATACTATCCCCTCGACAGTTCTGACCACGGGGATAGCATTCCACCCTTCTAGAGGGACACGACATGTGTGTAGCCTTAACCCCGGTTAAAGTTAACCAGAGCCTCAGCATCACAAAATGGATGCTGCCACCACAGACACGAGTCTGACCTCCTGCTGCTGGGAGTCCTTCCAGCGAGGGAGGCTTGGACAAAGGGTTTCCTGCCTTGGGAGGTGCGAGCACCACCCCAGACAGGGTTTTGTGTATTGGGTAGGACAGGGCTGAATAGATTGAGACATGCCCGGGGCACACAAGGTGTCCCCGTGCATAAGCCAGTCCAAACTGGTCCTGGAACTTTCCAGACCCAGGCCTGGCGAGGAGCTGGACAAAGGAAAGGGGGTGTAACCGCCCCCCTTCCTGGTTCCTCCCAGAGGAGGGACCTAGTAGGTGATCCACCCCTCAGATTGGGAATAAGAGTGGGAGCAGTGCCATTGCACAGCAGATCATCCTGAATCAACTTGAAATACAGAAGAAGACTGGACTTCGACATTCTGCTGCTCAGAAGACTGAAGAGAATGTCCCTTGTGGCCTAGGAGTGGCCACCCTGTGAACACAGGCACCAACCAGCAACTCGATGTCTGCTTTGCCGCCACCTCCCGCCGGAGCCCGAGCCCAGAGCCCGACAAGAACCAGACTCCCAGACCTCTCACAGCCCGATCCACAGTCCCTGCAAAGAAGGGACCCGTGGAGGCACCGAGTGACGTGGGACCGGACCTCTTGGAAGACACTCAAAAAGCTGACTGCGCAGCATCTAAGGCATCCTCGACGTTGTGCTTTGGAGACTGAGAACCCCCAACACCAAGCAGCCCTTGCACTGAAGATCAGCCCCCCAGCATCTCCACGATCTGCGTGGGGCCCTTTTGCATTGTGCCACTCGACGCGCCATCCCGGCCACTAGCCACGTGGTCAGTGGCCATCTTGGCAACAAAACCGACAAACTACACCACGGGTCTGGTTGCTCCAGACTTGCCCAAGCTCCTGTGAAAAGGAGCTCTCGCTCTGACCTTGCTGGTTCGAGTGTTAAGCATCTTTTGATTCCTGCATGGCTTGCATTAGCCAAGGCCTGTTTGCTCCTATCAGGTCGCTGACACCGCCAACAGCGAGAAGCCTGCGTGGGACAGCTCGTGACCGACTCCTGGACGTCCTTGACCCCCGGTGTCTACGTGGCTGCAGAGAGAAGCTACACCTCAACGCCTTTTTGCACCCGACATCGCCTGGTTCCAATCTGGTTCCACGGTAGTCAATGGCTAGTGACTTTGAACATTGTCCCCTCTGCTTTCAGGTCTTCACAACTTCAGATCCACCCTTGGATCCACCGGAACTCTTCACATCGAGCCGCCTGCAGCATCTTCAGCTCCAAGCACCATCGACCAGCGTGACGAAACCCGACACTATTTCGACCCTGTGCACCCGCTTCCTGTGGGTGAGGTAACTCAGCTCCGCCGGTGTTCCTACACTGGTACACATCTCAAGGGCCTGTGTCTTAAGTTTCAACGTTCTAGGTCACTCGGAAGGTTCCAAACTAACTAACTTTGTACTTTTTATGCACCATAGACTTTACATTGGAAAGTGCGTGCACTTTAGACACTGCACCCGAGTCCCGCGGGCCTTTCCCGACTTAGTCACTGCTAGTCTCGAATAGCTCCAGCGATTCCCAAGGCCCTAGGCCTGTTCCTGTTCTGATTGGTATCTCTTATACCACTTTCTTAGTATATGGTTTAGGTGGCCCCTAGGGCTCATCCATATTGTGCAACTTTTGTGTATTTTAAACTGTCTTGTGATTTAACGCTTGTGCTTCTGTGCTCATAAAGAGTCCAGGGGATTTTATAGTTAATAAATCAATATATATTGTCAATATATATCTGTGTGGTGTCACTTTCATTTGGTATTCAAGGGGGTTGTGTATGGTAATACAGCTGGCTTCACATGCCTTTCAGAGTTTAGCCTAAGACTGCTTTGTCCACGTTACCACTAGGATAACTGGTCTACAAGGTTGAATTACAACCAATCATCATAAGGGTTGCTTGGCATGGTACAAAGTGATCACTAGAATTAGTGAGCATTATATACCAGGCCAACTTCTCACACTCGACTCCTCCCTCTCCATGTCTAAACAGGTCAATGCCGCCTCCTCCTCCTGCTACAACACCCTCCGCATGCTCCACAGGATCTACAAGTGGATCCTGACAGAAACAAGAAGAACAGTGACACAGGCCCTCGTCAGCAGCAGAATGGACTACAGCAACGCCCTCTACTCAGGAATCCCAGCCAAACACCTACGATGACTACAACGCATCCAAAATGCCTCTGCCCGACTGATCGTCAACGTCCCCCGCCGCAGCCACATCACCCCACACCTGAGAGACCTACACTGGCTCTCCATCGACAAGAGGATCACCTTCAAGCTCCTCACCCACGCACACAAAGCACTCCACAACGAAGGAACCAGCCGACCTGAACAGGAGACTGAGCATCTACATGCCCAACCGCCAGCTCCGCTCCGCCAGCCTCGCCCTCGCCGCTGTTCCCCGAATCCAACAAACAACCTCCGGTGGCAGATCCTTCTCCTACCTCGCTGCCAAGACCTGGAACACCCTCCCTACCCAACCTATGGCAGACCCAAGACCTACTCGCCTTCAGAAGACTCCTCAAGACCTTGCTCTTTGAGCAGTAGCAGCAACCCCTCCCCTCAGCGCCTTGAGACCCTCATGGGTAAGTAGAGCGCTTTACAAGTACTCTGATTGATTGATTTATTGATTGATTGTGCTAGTCAGAGATGTCACAGAGATTCCTCAAATCTCTAGAAGGTTTGTGCTTCTGGCAAAAAAGAAGGATTTTTCTCGATCCTTCTATCACAGCTAGGAGAGCGGTCTCTGTGCCCTGTTGAGATCTGAACCCTGTCTGCGAAGGGTGGAGGCGGGGGTTTTCTTCCAGAAATTTGGATTGGGTGGAATTCACATGCTTTTCTGCTAGTTTAGTAATTCCAGGTAGCAGAGAGATAGGTTTGTAATTTACCCAATCATCAGGGTCGAGATTTGTTTTTTTCAGAATAGCTATCACCCTAGCTTGTTTCCATAAGGGGGGGTACAATGGCTGCTAAGACTAGAGAAGAAAGGGAGTTGGTTAAGCCGACTGTAAGAGCTCACCAATTGTTAAAAACATCTTGTGCAATTGAACAGCGCTTGAATATTGTCACAAACCCCAATCACCATTTTTTACTGGTCAGATTCAGGCTGAATCAACTTCATTTCCTCCTCGCTGAACCACCAGGCTGGAAAAGGGTGGAAGATTTGTGACGATTTTTCTGCCCAGGATACAATGCACTTTATCTTTTTTTGTAAGCACTTTTTTCAAATCCGGAAGCGTTTTCTTATACCAATTTTAAAAAACAAAGGCTTCTTGCTAGTCAAGCCAGCCCTCCTTTATTTGCAGCTACTATTGAATGTGTGAGAGACCTTCAGTATAGCTAGCTTTCTTACTGCAGCGGTCAGATTAAAGAAGAAAAATAAGATAAGTGTAACTCATTTTAATGCACTAGTTTGAATCAATTAAATTTAATGATGTTCCAACTCGGAAATGTGGTTTTAAAAAAAAAATTACTAAAACTGAATTGCTTATTTGTATTGAATGCACCTAATGTTTGTAATTTTTTAATGTAATTTATGGCTTTTATAACTCAATTTTATGCAATGTTTGGTATGCTTGTATGGCTTTAATATTAACTGTACGAAGTGAAGTGTTTATCACTTCGAGTATTACTGGTGATAAAATCTCTGTGATTTGGTTTAGGATGATTGGGGGGCTGGGTCAAATGGGGAGCCTAATTTTAGTTGTCTAAAGAGGCTTTGTAGAGATATAAGGTCCATGTGCGGGAATTCCTCCATCGATGTTTGAGTTTTTGGGGTTATATTATCTATAAGTGGGGTGTTTTGTGGGTCTATGGTCTGCGGGAATGACTTGTAGATATTTGAGATTTTGGTAGAAAAGAATTCTTCTATCTCATTGCACCGGTGTTGAGAATTATCAGAGATGATGGAAGGACTAGGGGGAGTGAAAAGGGATTTAGCAATTTAAAAATGTTTGCAAGGGGTGTTTTCAGCTGCGGTAAAAAAAATTCGTAGTACATGGTTAGGGCAGCTTTTATTTCAGTTTTGTAGAGTTTTAACGCTTCTTTATAGTTGATTTTACTGTTGGCAGAGAAATCCTTCCTTCACTTTCTTTCCTGTCTTTTGAAATTTTGTTTTAATGCTTGGAGAGTAGGAGTATACCAGGCATTACTTTTTGCTCCAGCTTTTTTTTGGGTCACTTTCCTTGGGAGGAACGTGTTAAGGGAGGATTCTAGCCAGTTGTTGTAGTTGTCATTTGCAACAGTGGGGTTTGATTGGGGGGTTGGAATGATGTTCTTTAAAAGAGTCCCCCAGGGCTCCAGAGAGAGTTTGGACCAGATACGAGCCAATTGCCTGGACTTCGTAGTTGGTAAAATGGATTCCTGCTGAGTCTAGGTAAATCAAATTAAATGATGATCTGTCCAGGGTAATGGGGTGGGTTCATCAACCAGAAGGTTATGTATGGTTGAGAATATAGGGTCTCACAAGTGGCCTTTCACATGAGTGACACCACCCACTTTTTGATTGAGTTGAAGCGTTGTCAGGTCGTCAATCAATTCAGTCACTGAGGGAGATTGGGTATCATCAAAATGCATATTGAAGTCTCCCAAGATTGTAAAGTTACTAGAGGTGCTTGCAAAAGTGGCTCCAATGTCAGGAAGGCTTTTACAAAATTGGCCAAGTGAGCCTGGGGGGCGATAGAGTAGAACCCCTGAGAGAGTACAAGTGGGTGACAGATTGACTGTAAAGGCAAGGTTTTCACAATCCGAAATGGGATTTGAGGTTACACGGCATCTGAAATCATTTTTATAAATGATCACGATGCCTCCTCCTCGGCCTATGTTACAATCAAGTCTCTGGATCCCAAAATTGGGGGGTATGTGTAAGGATCGATGCTTAATGGAACAGTGAGCGGGTTGCTAGGAGCTCAGAATGTTATGCTGTGAAGTAAAGACCAGTAAGAAGAAGCTGGAGAAGGAGCTGGAGGTCTCTTCATGTATGCCTATTAAAATCAAGCTTTTCCATCTACCATACTGTATTGGACTCATCTTTAAACTGGCGACGAGGGTGGGATCCAGAGTTCGGATACAGCACGCTCACAGAAACTGGTAAGATTTTAAAGAATGCACATAGGTTGCGCAAAGGAATTTTTCGGCAAAAACGAGGTAAAGAAATCCACGAAATCCATGAGTAAAAGGGACAAACAATTGCACAGTATAGTGTGCGAAGTGGCACAGTTCTTGGAAATTTCTCTGTTTCTCTAATATTCTCTCTTGTGAATAGGTAAATTGAAGAAGTAGTTCCAAATCCTCAGGACAGCAGAATAAATAAATGTACATTAAGAATGAATCCACATCCAAATCCAATGTAATTTCAATTGAAGGAGTACATGTATACTACTAGCTCCAAGTAGTATTATCCAGGGGTAGAGATCAAAGGCAAACTGTCCCCTGCCAGAGTTTCTTGACCCTCGTCGCCAGTGTAAAGATGAGTCCAATACAGTATGGTAGATGGAAAAGCTTGATTTTAATAGGCATACATTTAACAATGCTCCTACATCATCAAACAAAGATCAGCTTAGATCCTTTTTGGGCTTAGCCGAATATTGCTCAAAGTTTATAAAGGGGTTTTCCAATGTAGTGGAACCTATAAGGGTGTTGATGAAGAATGGTGTTACGTTTAAATGGAAGGAGGCTTGTGATGAAGTGTGATAAAAAAGGAATTTTGCATGCACCGACACTAGGTCATTTTGATGTCAAAGCTAAGACTTTAGTTACCACAGATGCAAGTGCTGTGGGAATTGGTGCAGTTTTATCCCAGATTTGTGATGGTGTGGAGAGGGTCATAGGATTTGCTTCTAGGAGACTTCAGGGAGCTGAAGTTTCTTTTTCTGTTATTGAGAGGGAAGCTCTCGCTTGTACCTGGGGAATCAAACATTTCAGATATTTTCTTTGGGGTTTGCCTTTCAGAGTGAGGACGGATCACAAGCCCCTTGTACACTTGTTTAAGGGGGGAAGAGGTTTGGAAGGAAATGTTACTTCTAGAATATCTAAGTGGATCCTGTCTGTTTTTGAGAATAATTTTGAAATGGAATATGTCAAAGGAGAGTAAAATGTAGTTGCAGACTATTTGTCAAGAATGCCGGTTGAATCAGTAGATGAGGAGTTGGAGAATGATGACATAGGAATCAGTTGCAATGAAATTTTGGCGTTTGACAAAGCAGAGTGGGAATGTGCCATATCTGAAGATCAGGTGATATCATTGGTTATAAAAAATGTCTCTGAGGGATGGTCTAAGGATTCTTGTGCTGACATTCATTTGAGGGGTTTTCATCACGTAGAGGGTGAATTGAGTGTTTCGGAAGGCAAATTGTGGAGAAGAAACAGATTGGTGCCACCATGCAATCTTAGGTCCAAAATTATGAGTTTGGCGCATGAAGGCCATTTGGGTAGGAACATGACAACGAGGAGGATTCGTGAGTCGTACTGGTGGCCAGGCATGGATGGGGAAATTCATGATTTGGTTAGGAATTGCTATGCGTGTGCTGGTAGTGATAAAACAAAAGTAGTCAGGCAGCCTCCCCTTTCGTGCTTCGATTTTCCAGCACGTCCCCGGGAAAAATTGGCAATTGATTTTTTAGGTCCAATCTCTAAATTGGGTGCTCGTAATAAGTTTTTAATGGTTCTGGTGGATTATCACTCGAAATGGTTTGTGGTAGAGTCCACTGAGAATATTGATACCAGAAGAGTGATTAGTTTTATGGAAAGAGCATTTCTAAATGAAGGTATTCCGAAAACTTTGGTATCGGACAATGGAGTACAGTTGGTTTCTAGGGAAATGAAAGAATTTTTGGATGGTATGGGAATTTGTCATGAGAGAGTTGCGTTATTCAGGGCACAGGCTAATGGTCTTGTGGAAAGAGTTAACAGATTGCTGATGGAAAACATTCAATTATCTCTTGCTAATGGTTTAGCATGGTCTGATGAACTCAAAAAAATGGTGTGGTCTTACAGAGTCACGCCACATTCAGTTACAGGTGTCTCGCCTTTTGTTTCTCTTAAGGGGCGTGAACCTGGTGTGAAGGAGGTTCCGGGCTGGCTGAGGAACAAGGAGTGTGTTTGGGTTGATCGTTTGGGTGTGAAATGTGTTGTTGACAAACGGCAAAGTGATTCTGCTCAGACATATAATTTGAGAATGAGGGTGCGTGAGAGTGACATTAAGGAAGGGGATTGGGTTGTGACAAGGAAGGGTGGTATAGTGATTAAAGGGGAGAGTAAATTCTCACAACCAAAACAAGTGAAATGTGTCAAAAGAAATGTACTTATCTTAAGTGATGGTTCTGCTTGGAGTAGTGGCAATGTTGCAAAGTGTCCTACTCCTTAATAGTTTACATCTTACTTATTTGACTTATTTTTCATTGTGTATATAAAGTGCTATCTAGTTTGTTTATGTTATGTTGTATTTTTATTAGTATTCGTAATGGGGGAGAAGTGTAAGGATCTATGCTTAATGGAACAGTGAGCGGGTTCCTAGGAGCTCAGAATGTTATGTTGTGAAGTAAAGACCAGTAAGAAGAAGCTGGAGAAGGAGCTGGAGTTCTCTTCATGTATGCCTATTAAAATCAAGCTTTTCCATCTACCATACTGTATTGGACTCATCTTTACAGTAAGGCCTGAACAATGGAAACATTGGAGTCCATATTAAGCCATGTTCCTGTTAAGAAAAGCACATCAGGGTTTTTATCCTCTAAAAGAAGATGGATTTCCGTGGAGTGCTTAGGAAACGAGCGACAGTTCAAAAGGGGCATGGTGACAGTTTTTTCACGAGGGGAGGTTATGGGAGCAGGGAGTGTGGGGAGAAATTTAAAAACAGAGCGTGAACAGTGGATGGAATTTCTGTCTGGGCGCAATTGCGTGAATACACTTGCTACCCACTTTCCCTCTGAGCCTAAAGAGTGAATCGATATCATACTGGAGAATGTCGCTAGTAAAATTGGCAGGGGTTCTAGACCCTGGGCCATGTCAGGCACAGACGGTCTTCATTTAGGCGCGCCTTTGGCGTGCCTGCAGCGAGCCCGCTGAGCAGGTCTGCTGGGCGGTCGTGTCATCGGCTGTTTTTGTAGCCGGTGTTAGCGTCAGGCGTTTAAAGCTAGAACGCTGACCAAACAAGGAAGTGTGGCGCCCCCTACTGAGCGTTACCATAGCTCGTGTGCGCACAGACAATGAAGGGAAATAACATTTTCATACAGTGGCTAAAAACAAATTCACAAATTTAAAAAATTCTCCAGCACGTTAAAATTGCTTCTCTCTAAGCAGCAACTACTACCAAGGCTGTTCCCGTAATAGCAAAAGTGTGCCGCTGCACGGTCGCGTCATCAGCTGTTTTTGTAGCCGGTGTTAGCTTCAGGGGTTTAGAGCTAGACCGCTGACCAAACAAGAAAGTGTTGCCCCCCTACTGAGCTTTAACTCAGCTTGTGTGTGCACAGACAATGAAAGAAAATAACATTTTCATACAGTGACTTAAAAACAAATGAACACATTTTAAAAATTCCCCAGCACCTTAAAATAGTGTCCCTCTAAGCAGCAACTACTAACAAGGCTGTTGTTCCCGTAATAGCAAAAGCGCGCCGCTAGATAAACACTAAAAGATAATGTATGTTCACACTCTGTTAGCTTGGCACAGAACAGCCAGGCTTATTGAAAGAGACAATGTGTAAAGTATTTTTTGCACAACATATATATACACACACACAGGAACACAATGAAAACACTGCAAAAGTGGTAACAACGTGGTTATAAAAATAGATTATACTTTTATTAATAAAAAAAGAGCAAAATGACAAAAATCCAATAAGTAGAACTGGAGGAATTAATTTTTAAAGGTTAAATTAAATGATAGTGCTTAGATTCATAAAGTGTCAACCAGGGACTTCTGCCCGCACTACACAGGGGTCAGTTCAAAGTTCATGCCGACTGCGGTGGAGGGCAGGCTGCTACAGGACTCATGCAGGTTCTGCTGAAAAAGTACTTTGGATGGGGGAATCATCAATGTCAAAGACTCAATGAGAGGATCAGAGAAGATGATGCGTTGTTGACGATCCTGTGGATGCAGGCAATTCCTAAGTTCTGATCAACGTAGCCAATAAAGGCTTCGCCGTTGAACCCCTTGGAGATGCAGGCGATAAGTCATCGTTGAGCCGCGCAGTCCATCGAAGTGATGTGATCAAGTGACAGCCAAATTGGCATCAAAGGGAGATGTGTCTGTTCTTTTTTTTTTTAAGTTTGAAGTTTATTGAAATATAAAGAAACAAAGACAGAAAATGAAGAAACAATCAAGAGTTATGAAAAAATGAGACCAATCTTACATAATAGCGAATTACGTTGGGGAAACTGAAGCATAAAATATGAAAAAAATAGGTAATGAATATGAGGAACATAGGGGAATGAGGAGATATCTTAAAATATGAAAGCATATAAAAAATATGATAAAATACTAGCTGTAAAAAATAATATAGTAAACGAATAAATTAAGGTAATGCATTCATGGAGGTTTACAAACTTCAACAGTACGTATCGGAAGTGGTGGAGGAGGTTTAGCAACTGTGGATAGATAGTCAGTGAGGGGAAGCCATAAGAGATCACGTTTGATTGCTAAAGAGATAGGAGAGACAAAATTAGTGTCAAGTCGGTGATTAAAGCAAACTGCGTTCCACCATGCAGTAAAAGAAACATCATTAGCTTGTTTCCAATTTGATGTAATATGGTGGAAAGCAATGGCTATGCATAAGTCAAGTAATTTTTGGTTGGAGTGGGAATCAGCAAGGGTGGGAGAGAGGGAACCTAAGAAAATGTCCGAAATGGAGAATGAAACCTTAAAATTGAAAATTTTTCGTAGCTGGGACCAAACTAAGTGCCAGAAACGTAATATGGGAGGACATTCAAATAGCATGTGTTTCAAATCAGCTGAAAGGGATGTGCAGGACCAACAAGTAGATGGAGTGTCTGGGGAAAAGGAGGACAGGAATAATGGAGTGAATAATATACGATTATAAATAAAGAATAGGGTTTGTGTGGTATTTGCAGCTCTGGATGTACTATGAATCTTAGACCAGATTTTGTCCCATAAAATAATGGACCATGTGTGAGATAAATCTTTTTCCCAAGCCAACTCAACCTTAGATTTTGTACGATCAGCAGAGGACTGTAGAGATTTATAAATAAATGACGCAGAGAGAGATTGATCAATAGCATTAGAAATCGAAAGATGTGTGGTAGGGATAGAGTTAGAGGTTGGGAGTGAAGAAAAATATTGAGTAAGGGAAGGAAGTATCGATAAATATTGTTTACGGGATGAGGCAGGTAATGAGAATTTTGTTTGAAGGTCTTGGAAAGAAAGAGGCTGATTATCTGAGAGAAGTTGTGAGATCCATTTTAGACCAAGGGAATGCCAGGATTTCCAATATAAGGAACGGTTGCGAATTTTGAGGAGTTTATTATGCCAGATAGGTTGAGCGTGGGTGGAGGAGGCAGATGGGTAGGTGGATACTAAGTATGGACGAAGAAGAGAGCAAGAGTGAGAAATGATGGGGGAACATATGGATGACACCTTAGAGGTAAAGGAGAGGACTTCTCGAAAATCATAAGGATGAAGAAGAGAAGATTCTAATGTGAGCCATAGGGGAGGAATGCGGGGAAGATCTGAAGAGAGCCATCTCATAGATTGTTTTAAAGAAAATGCGTTATGATATGACTTAAAGTGGGGGAATTTGACACCACCAAGGGATTTGTCTTGTTTCAGGGAAGAGAGTGCTATCCGAGATTTTTTGCCTTTCCACAAAAATTTTAATAGAAGGGAGTCTATCGATTTGAAGTAATGATCTGGAATACGGATGGGAATCATGGAAACAGAATAGAGGACTAGGGGCGCTAGCATCATTTTGATGGAGTCTAGTCGACCCCACCAAGAAAGGAATAGCTGTGTCTGTTCTGATCAGCGCAAAGTTGGCGATGCATCCGTTTTGATGGATCGGCACAGCAGAATTCACCTTTTGAGCACCCAGGACTGGATTGGCACCAGTTGGCAGGGCAGAACTCAGGGAGAGCAGAGTCCAGGTGCTGTTGCAGGGTTGAAGGAAGTCTTTGATGGCCCTGAAACATCAAAACAGGGGGCAAGCTCTTGGAGTCACTCTGGGTTCAAGTGAGATGGGTCAAGTTATTGTCCTCAGCAGTGCAGAGATCAGTAGGAAGCAGGGCAACACAGCCAAGCAGTAAAACAGTTCTTCCAGAACAGCAGTCAAGCAAAGTGACAATCCTTGTAGCACAGCAGTCTTTACTCCTGGCGGAGTTCTTCACAGGTCCAGTAGTGTCTGTCTTAGTGGGGTCAGCGCCCCAGTACTTATACCCAGTTGTGCCTTTGAATTGGGGGTGACTTCAAAGAAGGGTCTTTGAGTGCACATAGGCCCTTTCTTCCCAGCCCTGCTTCCAGACCAGTAGGGAGTAATCAGCCCTTTGTGTGGGGAACAGGACCCTGCCTATTCAGGTGTAAAAGTCAGCTCCCCATCTCTTCCTGTCCAGGAAGAGCTATTGGAATGTAGATGAATGCAGATGAGTCCTTTGTCACACCTTCCCTTCCTGTGTTAGTAGCTGCCTGGAGGGAATGCACAAAGTATAGCTGTCATCCATACCAGAAGTTTTTTGGAGACAAGCTGCAGGTGCATGGAGCATCAAGAGTGGAGATAGTAATGTTAAATCCAATTTTACCAGTAAAAAAGATTTATCATTACCATTCCAAAGATATAAAACATGATGCAGATGCTCCATTCTGATCAAGAACTAGAGCTTGAAAGTATTTTAAGAAATTAACAATGTTAACTTATGAGAGGAGTAGTCCTCATAGTAGTGAAAAACTAATTTGGGTGTGTGTTACTGCCAGGACATGCAAACCTTAACACTTCTTGCCCCACTTTTTACCTACGCACCACCCTGCTCTCTGGGCTTCCTAGGGACTATCTCAGGGGTGAAATGTGTAATGAAAGGGGAGTTTAAGGCTTGGTAAGTAGTTTTTAATGCCAAGTCAAAGTGGCAGTAAACTGCACACACAGGCCTTGCAATGGCAGGCATAAGACAGGGTTGAAGGGCTACTTGTGTGGTTGGCACTGTCAGTGCTGCAGGCCAACTACTAGCATTTAGGTTGCAGGCCCTGGGTATATGGTATACCACTTTACAAGGAACTTGCAAGTAAACTAAATATGTCAATTATGTTTACACCAATTTTACAATGTTTAGGGAAGAAGTACATGCACTTTAGAACTGGTCAGCAGTGGTAAAGTGCTAAGAGACCTACAGGCAATGGAAGGAATCAGCAAAAAGAGGAGGTAAGCAGGCAAAACGTTTGGAGGAAGACCACCTAAAGGATGACAGGTCTAACAGTGGACCAAAGGAGAAACCCCTGAGACTCAAAGACCAAAATATGATAAGAATGAATGAAGGTATGCAAGGAAGCCCCTGCATCTGAATAACCCACCTCAGATATCAGCTAGGGGAACACCATAAATGTCTGCTCAGGAAGAACCAATACTCCTTTGCAAAGATGTGTTTTAGCCAAGGAATAAGCCAGCCAAAGCAATAGTAAACCTAATCAAACAACTGGTGGAAGGATATGTGCTTTGGCACTGCTCTGCAAGGCAAGGCAAGCCCACAGGTAACAGAGAGAGTATCAAAGCAATGAAAAGAGCAGTTCAAATAGATCAGAATGACTTGTCTCTTCTACTCCATCGTTACCTTGTTCCCCTTCTGTTCGGGCCTTTCATATTTACACATTCCTCTTTTTTCTTCTTTCTAATCATCCCAAAAGCAAGATCGAACTTTTATGGGAAATTATTTGCAACATAATTGTTCCATACATACATCGAACTCCATTTGGGCTGGCATTCATCACACTTCATGTAATGCTAGTACCACTCAAACACTTTATTATTTTTATCAGAGACTATTCTACACCCCTTTAGCTCTCTCCAAATTCAGCCATGACCTATCTCCTAATTGTTGGTCTTGTAAAAATACTCCTGACATACATCTTCATACCTTTTTTCTCTGCCCCAACATTTCCATTTTTTGGACAAAAGTATGCAAGTCACTTGCCTCTATTTGCTCCACTACTTTCTCCTTTGATATTCATTCCATATTTTTGGATATTAAATCTATAATATGGTTGGGTGCTCGTAAAATTGGCTCATTTATAGATATATCTATTGAAATTGCCTTTCAGGTTATAACCTTGAATTGGAAGGATGCCTCCAGCATCTCTTTTTCTGCCTGGTGGAATCTTTTATGTCCCCATCACAGGCTAGATAGAGCTTTGGTAACTACCTACCAGCAGTTTATCCGTAAGAAGGCCTTCTGGAATCCCCTCACTAGTTATATTTATTTCTCTGTATTGCATTCCAAGGACAATAATTTTGTTTTTCAGACGCCATGAGTGCTGCACTCACTCATTTCTGTTTCTCTTTATATTGTTTATTCTCTATGACTGTTTTTTATGCTAGTTAAGTTTTATATGATATTAGTAATTGGAAAGGTTTACCAGTTTCTCTGATAAGATTGCTGACACCTCTCTCTTTCATCTCTCTTCCTATTTTTCCTTTCTCTCTACTTTTTCTCTCTCCTCTCCTCCTTTCTTCTCCTTTTCCTTCCACCTTTTCACTCTCTTTTTTTCCTTTTCTATTCTTAAAACTTAAAAGCAAAAATGCTCATTTTATTACGGTACTATATGATTTTATCGTCCTCTTATATTGGTTTTTACTCTCGCAGTTGTATGATGTATTAGGTTTTTCATCATGTGATTCTTACTTTTTATCCTTCATTTATTCTCTGCATTTGTACTTCATGCTCCTTTTTATATTTCTGTACCATGTTTTCTCTATCTTTTTCAATCAAGCTTTCTAAACAAAAAAAAAGATCAGAATGGCCCTTTTAATATCAGGGAAAGTTACAAATATCTGCTCCAGAGAAGATGGAGGAGGAACAAAAACTGACAAAACAATCTCCTGATTTCTCTAAGCCATTGCAGCAACCTAAGTTAAGAACAGCAACTCAGGTATAATCACTATCCCATTATCAAGGATCCTGAGGCAGAACCTCTTTCAAGAGAAGCCTTACATTGGGTAGAATAAAGGTGTTGGAAGAATGGAAGATTGCAACAGCCTCAGTTACCTTACTGGTTAACTGAGATGTAAGCTCTGGTCAAGCCCTGGTTAAGCAGCAACCACAATATTAGTCAGGGTAAGGCACAATTAACCCCCAAATCAACCTGTACTCACCCCCCTGGTAGGTTGGCACTAGTCAGGTTTAACTTATAGACAATGTGCAAAGCTTTTGTGCAACACTTCAAAGAGTAAAACAGTGAAAACACCACACAAAAAGGATCCCACGCCAGTTTAGGAATGTAGAGCTTGATTTAATAAAGAAACCAAAACCAAAACAACAACAATCCAATTAGTAGAACTAGAGATATTACATTTTAAAGTTTCTACTGAAAATAGTACCAAAAAGCACAAATCGCTAAAGGGGATATCTGGTCGTGCTGGACTGGGACAAAGTCACAAGTTCAGGTCAACCACAATAGAGTGCAGGCAGGCTGTAGGGAGCTAATTAGGCCAGTTGTACAAATGTCCTTAAATCCTGGTTGCGGACTGTTGTGTGGATCCAGGTCAAAGATGTGCAACACAGCAAATGTGGTGTATTGGTCCCAGGAGGCTGCGGAGCGGGCCCTGTTGCTTCATTGTCAAGGATTCTGTAAATAGGGTTTGTGATGTAAAGTCCGGTGTCAGGGATGCAGCGTGCAACTGGCGATGCATCATTTATGAGGAGCTGTGAGACTGAATTGCGAAGTCCAGCTTCGATGTCAAAGTTGCCATCTCGGAGAGATGAGAGAGCCTGGGCTGTGGATGCTGCACTCCACCATAGCAATGAGTCAATTCCGAGAAACTCCAGTGGTTGATGTGGGTCTTTGCAACAGGCCCAATACTTGCAGCAGGTGGAAGCATTGATTTTCCTTGGGAATGAGCCGCTAAGCCAAGCAATTGCATTGGTTCTGCTCAGGAATGTGCCCTTCAGCAGAGAAGATGCTCCAGTTCACCTGGCAAGCACCTTAGGCCCACTTTCAAGGGCCCAGGTCTGGGGTGGCATCACTTGACATGTTAGACTCACAGATGGCAGAGCCCATGTGCTGGTGTAAGGTTGTTGGAAGCCTGTTATGTCACTGAGGCTTCAGATCAGGAGGCCAGTGGCAAGTAGGAGTCCAGCATAGTGAAGTTCTAAAGAGTGGCAGTCTTTCAGCAGCACAGCAGTCCTTCTTACTGGCAGAATGTCAACAGGTCCAGAGGTGTACTGAAGTGGTGGTGTCTGGGGTCTTTTTAGACATGGTTGTGACTTTGAAGTCGAGAGAAGCTTCTAAAGGCAAGCTTTTGGAGTACGCATATGCCCTGCTTTTGTCATGATTTGCTCCCTGCACTCTCATGACCACCACTCTCATGCCACCACCACATGGGTGCATAATAAGACTTTCCTGTGTTTTAATATACTTCCAAATAATCCCCTGCATGCATATCTTGACTTCTAAGCATTTGGACACCATTTGGGAATTTACATCCATTCCCAATCCATGCCGGGTTTTGTGGAAGCCAGTCTGCTCATGATGCAAACTCCATTGCCTATAATCCCCGGCCACTGCTTTGTCTCCACCCCTGCAGGCCCAGGATGGGTGGAGGAATTCTGCTCATCTGTGTCTTGCTGCTGCAAGCCTGCTCACACCTGATCTGCATGAGTACTGTGAGCTCTTTTAAGCCCTGGCTCCCTGCAGCCCAGGGTTGGTATTTGTAGCTGTGTACTGGTAAGACCAACCCTTGTTTCCAGTGTTTTCTGAGCTTTTCATATCCTTGTTTCCAGGTGTTTCCTGGGTTATTTCTTTATTACTGAACGATAGCTATCCTTGTTCCTGATTTAGCACTGCTTGCAGTGCTGCCTTGCTTCCAGAGTTCCTGTGCTATGGTTATTTTTTGTTTCTGAGCTTCAGCCATTTCTTGTTCCTGATTTGCACTGCTTGCAGTGCTTGCTTGACTCCTTGTTTCCTGAGCTGCAGCTATTTCCTGTTTCCTTGAACTAGCCCTGCCTGTAGTGCTACCTTGACTCCTGAGCTATTGTAATTTCTTGTTCCTGAACTAGCACTGCCTCAATTCTAGTTCCTGCTCCATGACTGCCTTCAGTGCTGCTTTTTAATCTTGAATTATGAACCAGCACTATTTGTGTATACCCTGGTAGCCTCACCTTCTGTATCTACTTTTCCAGTCCCTGCTTTTCTTCCCATTTCCTTGGTTCCAGTTCCTTGTTTACTGTCTTTCTTTTCCTGCTGTCCTGCTTCTAATTACCTTGCATGTTTCTTACTTGCTTACTGCCAAGTGTTTCCTGTGATTTCCTTCCTTTCCTAATTAAATACTCCTCCTTGCTAGCTCCTTGACTATCGTGCTTGTGTTTAGGTCTACCCCATTGCTGTTACTGCTTGTGTGTTCCTATTTGATCACCAGGATCCGTGGGCACAGCTGACAACCTAGGTGGTGTTTCTTATTCACTGTGAGTACTGTCTTTGAGTTACATTTATAACACCACCATAGGTATCAGCTCCACAGGCCCTGCCTTTGCATGCATATCCCATATGTGGGTATTTGCAGTTAGTATCTGTAACAGCAATTGTGGGTGAGGAACTTACTGAGCTTCAGTCTTACTGTGTGGAGCTCCCGAGTGCCTTATCCCATATTCCCTTTATTCTTAATGTTGTTTTATATATATGTCTTGCATATCCGTCCTGTGTGTAGTTTTTCTGAATACTAAATCACCTCTGAGGGCCTGTCCTTTCTGAGCCTTAACTCTTTTATTCTCTTGTACAGAGCTTCTTCTTTGGATTCTCTTTCTCCTTTTACTCGCTGTGTGATCTTGGGCAGCACTGTACCCAGTATTCTGCCTATTTTGTCTTCCCACGCGGCATGTATTGCCAGAGTCCCATTCTGTTTTTACGACGATCGATACGGGACTGCGCATTACCCATACCGCAGAAGTCGGAGATATGCCGAGCGATTTTAACTAAACGAGGGATATCCTCCACCTCGTTTGTTCGTGAACCCATACAGAGGTTGTCGAAATGCCGCATGAAAACAATATAAACACTGCATAGAGGGACAACCTTCCCCTCACTTGCCGTGCATATCGATTTATCATTACCATCACCGGGAATGAGCTAGAAACCATCCGCATCAGTGATCTAAATTTCGACTCCATTTTTTTTTTACTCGGATTAATATCTATAATCTGCCAGTGGATACCATTGGTGCAGATGTAAGGAATCGTTATCAGTGATCAACATCTCGGCTCCCCTTATTTTAAACTGGATGAGTACTTTGCACCTTTTCGATTTGGGCAAATAGATAAAGAGAGTAGAACATTTACCACGTTCAAACAAGTGCTTCTTTGTATTTTCATTGACTTTGATCCACCTCAAAAAGCTTCAGTACTTCTATTGAGTATCCACCAGTTAATGTATGTACATAGGCATTGTTCCTGATAAGGCAGCAGTGCCGAAACACGCGTCGGTTTCAACCTTGCCACTTGCCATCATCATAGCATCAACTTTCAGATATATCAATATTGATATCATTGTATAATTTGAATGGAAAGCCATACAATTGTATTTGTTATTAGCTTTAAGTGTCCATATATATGAACTTATATCTGTGTTCATGTATTCTATAAAAACCTATGAAGGATACAACCAAAATAAAAGTTACATATGGATGATCAATGAATGTATGAATGTCTTCTTTTTATAAAAATATAAGATTAATAAAATGTAAATATTTTTCTATAGTTGTAGTGATTAATTTGCATAAGTTCCAACAATTTTTCATAATGAACCTATACTCACACCCAAAACCTATTATCTCTTTTTGTATTTAGAAACTTGCTATAGTTTTCTTTACATAAAAATCTCGTTTCCCTACATATGGGAAGTATATCTGTTCGGTAGAGGTCCCCGTATTTTTCTAAATAGCCAGAGTCCCAGACACATGCCAGTGTGTTGGACTGAGTGATGACAGCCTTCTCTAACCTGGTTCCAGACTAGCTACAAGGGGTATGCAGCCTTTTGTGTGGAGACAGCGAACAGCCTATTTGAGTGTATGTGAGGCTGGACCCAGCTCCTCCCTCCCATCCTGCCAATGATGCTTCAGTCACACTTAAGCTCTTATTGTGGGTGGCTGTCTAGTAGGACTTCATAAAGTTCAACTGCCAACTACACTTTTCATGTGACCAGAGACAGGCTACAAGCACCACATGGCTAAGACAAGAAAATGTCAACTTTCTAAAAGTGGCATTTTCAGAATTGTAATTTCAGATCTAACTTCACCATAAGTTAGGATTTTAAATTTGGATTCCAGAGACACCAAACTTGAATGAGTCATATCTTCCCATTTAGAAATTACACTTATAAAATATAATAAGGTAATCCCAATATTATCCTATAGGATATATAGGCCTTGCAGTGGTGAAAAATGAAGTTAAGAGTATTTCACTATCACAACATGGAAAACATAAAAGTACATGTCCTGCTTTTAAATACATTGTACGTTGCCCTCTGGGCTGTCGAGGATCTACCCTAGAAGTGAATATATATGTATTAAAAGGGAAGGTTTGGGCCTGGCAAAGGTTTACTATGCCAGGTCAGCATGGCAAGTTAAACTGCACACACAAGCTCTGCAATGGCAGACCTGAGATGTGTTTAAAGGGCTACCTAAGTGGGTGCCACAATCAGGTCTGCAAGCCCACTAGTAGCATTTAATTGCCATGTTTTAGGGAAGAGCACAATCACTTTAGCACTGGTTAGCAGTTGTAAGGTGTGCAGGGTCCTATGTCCAGCAAAAATTGAGTTAGCATAAACAGGAGGTCCGGAGGCAAAACGTTAGAGGTAAACAACGCCAAGGATGCCAGGTCTAACAATAAACAAAAGACCTTCAACATCTTTTGAGTGATGGAAAGGGAGACAGGTAACTAGAAAAGCAGGAGTCGTCCAAATCCCTCCTGTTGTGTGTGTGCTTGTCCTTCATTACAAGAAGAGTTCTTACGTTCTAATCGAAGACAGTAGAAACGCACTGAACACTTACCCTGAGCACATCATCCTCATAAACAAACTTTTGACTTCATGTATTGAAAGTATGTGCATGTTTGGTATGCAGCAGAATCCTAACCATACCTTGCATACCGTGTGTAGAAATACTTATTTTACCCTCTTTCTTAAACTAAACAGATAAAAGCTGTTTTGACACTGCAGGACAAGAATAGAAGCTAGTTCCAAACAAGAAGAGTGGGATTTTTGACATCTAATGCTTCCTAACTATAATTGTTAGATAGCTCCTTGTTGACAGGATGTCACAAAAAACGGTGTATTTCCTTGTACTAATCATTGTTCGTCAATTAATCTAATTGAAAGCAAAAACAAGATTACATTTCACAGAATGCGCTTATTCATTAAATGAAGGCACATTAATGAGAGATAGGTGCTACTGAAATGATCTGCCAATTCATACTCCTGCACTAGGCAGTTCCATTATTGGGCAGAGCAGTTGTGGCAAGGTATTAATTCACCTCACTGCAGGCTAACAATGGTGAGCACCTGGAAATGGATAGACTAAGCAGGGCCACTTGAATAAAGTGTTCATGTGGTTGCGGTGTTTTCCACATAATTATGGATTTGCTACATGACCCATCACCTGCTGCAGAATCTGCGGATTTGAACATAAAAATTGTTTCTAGCTCAAACGGATTAAATTTTACTAATAACATGACATTGTGTTTCTGCATAGAGACAGGCACTTCACAAAGGTGAACTGGTCATATTTCAGTTGCTTATTGATGTATTTAGGTGTTAAATGGTACTCTTAAGGTACAATATTTTCCCAGATACTCTTACCATGTGTAAAAATGACAAAATCAAGTAGTAATACCATCTAAAAGTGTGAAACATGACGCTGCAGAAGTTGCCTTTTCTTGCAGCATATATTAGTCGACCCTGCTGCATAATTTGGTCCTCTTCTGCTGTATAATTCTATTGGCCCTGCATTCAAAATGTTGCAGCTCCTACCGCTGGATGGCCAGGTTAACCCAGCGTAACATTTCTTAAACGATCCCGCCAATTTCCCAAGCCAGTTTTGATACAGGTATATTAATTTATTACTACAATTGTGTACCTTCTAATACTGAGTTAATGCTTTCTAATAAAACTGGAAACCAGAGATCACCTAATAATTGTTTAGAGGTATGTATGACTGGGCCAAAATCCAACCACAAACTTGGTCGTAAAAACTTGGGTGTTCACTTCAACTGAGCTTTCACTGTGAACAAACAGGTTGCTGTCACCACTGGCGCCTGCTTTCATATGTTGCGTGTACTTCGAAGAATCTTTCCCAAACTGCCACTTGCAGTAAGAAAAACATTAGTTCAAGCTTTGGTCATCAGTCGCTTGGACTATTGTAATGCTTTATAGGCTTCAATAAATGGCACTGTCAAGTTGTTCAAAATACGGCAGCCCATCTCATTAACAATTCTCCAGCCAGGACAACATTGGCCCATCTTCTGAATGTTGATTTGTAAAAGAAGCATTTCCAAGGTATATTGTCTGGTCCATAAGTCCTTGCATGAAAAAGACCTAAGTTATCTAACCTTTAACCTTGTCCAAGCAAATCCTTAAGATCTAGTGACAAAGCCTTGCTCGAAGTACCATGGATCAGCAAGTCCCGTTCAGGAGGTAGATCTTTTTCCTACCTTGCCCCTCGGCTTTGGAATAAGCTTCTTTATACGTCAATGCATAGACCATTGCAAATTTAGAAAACTTCTTAAAACTTCACTATTTCTGGCTCTATTCACTTTGCCAACAGTTTTATTAGCTGTGTTGCACCGAGATACCTCTTCTAGGGTGATTTGGTTGCATTACAAATTAAATTAATCTAAAATTATTCTAATCTATGCATGTTGCAATTCTAGCGCCAAGTTTGCCATACACAGATAGTTTGTAAGGAAAAGATGGTATAATTTATATCTATAATAATATAATAAAGAGAGAGCCCAAACCTTTGAGGCGGGTAATCTCAGGAACCAAAGCACCAATCACAACACCCAATACAGCGTTGGAAAGGGCAGTTGCAGCAGAAGGACATATGCTATGCAGACGGCCACCATATACATTTAAAAGGTACAAGAACCGTGCCAGCAAAGTAGACCCTTGTGGACGTGTCTGCGTTGTGCTGTGGGCATGTGCTGGGGGCGTGACAAACGCTGGGGGCGTGTGGTACGTTCTGCCCGTCATGCCATGTCTCATATCGTGGGCTGTGGGCGTGTGCTGGGGGCGTGGGCGTGTGCGGGGCGCGGGATTAGGGAAAAAAAGCGAGCGTTCTACCCAATATTTCATCGTTTTTTTCCCCAGGTTCTGTACATTCCAGCTCCGGGTGTGCTTGCCCCGCGCTCCCAGTGATGTGCACCTGTTAAACTGTATGGAGGTCAGGCATGACGCTATTCCCAAGGGCTGGAAGGAGCGCAAACAGGGGCCATTGTGCAGGAAATGTAATCTCGCCTTAACTTCCGGTGACACCTGAAGCGCACACTGGAGATTTTCCACTTCTGTTGCGCACAGGCCTCGCGCCACGCACATTCGGACACAAGGCCCGCCTCCACGGAAATAGCAAGAAAGGGACTAGCCCTCCCCCGGGAATATGTGATGATATTCCGCAAACCAACATCCCGCATACCATCACTCCGCAATTTTTATAACGCTGGACTATTACTCCGCAAAGACATCATTTCTAAAACTTTTACAACGCATATGACTTCATCACGCATGCCATTATAACGCAAATGCATGTGTGGTAAAGTCATATACATTGTAAAAGTACATTATTAAAACATCAAATATATGTTAGTATATATGTATATATAAAGTCAAAATTGTGAACTAACCAGCTCACCGTACCGTGCCTTTCCCAGCCACTCCATGGCGGGGGTCCGTGATGAGGCAGGCAGCCTCAATCAAAACACCACGGCCGTCTCCCAATACAAACAGACAGCAATCACGGACACAAAGTTGGCTGCAGCAAACCTCCATTTATTTTCACTTGGGTCTTTGGAGGTAGCACTATATATATATATATATATATATATATATATATATATATATATATATATATATATATATATATATATATTCAATGAAAAAACCATTGGTTATAGAACATATATAGTTAGGAATTTGCATTTACAAAACCTTATTTTACTCGCATAAAACCATTGAAATTCCATATATAGTTAGATGCGCTAACTATATATCGCGCACCCGCAATCCACTGCTGATGATGTCACATATTACATCATTCATGACATGGTCAGTGACATCACTGATGACATCACTGATGACAACATCCAGTGACTGTATGTTTCTGTAAAGTTAAAATATGTCTTACATATTGAAGAATGAGTGGATGTATAAATGTCTGAATGAAGGATTTAGTAGGTGCATGACTGATTGTATGAGGGAGTGATTAAATGTGTCTCACTGAGTGCATGGGTTAGTGATTAAACTGTATTAATTTGTGCATCATTATATCTGTTGTTCTGTAAACTGCTGCATGTGTTGATCAGTAGCTATATGAGTAACTATATGGGTTATTGATTGGTTGCCCAAGTATTTGTATGGGAGACTGAGTATGTGTGTGAGTGGCTGGGAGGTGTGTGACTCTGTGCATAGATGTGTGAACAGCTGATTCACTAGATGTATGGGTTCAAAATTGCATGTGGAAACAGCTGTATGGGTGGTTGACTGTGTGCATGAGTGTATTGGTGAGTGAATGGATATCTCAGTGCTACATGTCAAAGTAAGTACATATGTAAAACACAGTACATGTGAGAGTTGACATATATAAATAACTGTATAAGAGCTAGTGAATGTGTCAGTGGTTGCATGGATCATTGACAACTTGTATCAGTGATTGTATAAGAGAGAAAATATGTGTTAGTATATGTTTGAATAAGTAAAGTTTGTATAACTGTATAGTTGAGGAAATGGAGGTGTGATTGATTGTTTGCATGACTGACTAGTTGTGTGAGTAACTCCATGAATGAGTGACAGTCTGTGAGTGTCTGTTTACACTGATTGTATCTAAGGTTATATTAGAGTCTGAAGAGGTTCATCGTATTATCACATGAATGATATCATCAGTGATGTCATTTGATATGTCATCAGTGATGTCATCAGTGATGTCATTTGAGATGTCATCAGTGATGTCATCAGTGATGTCACTGACCATGTCATGAATGATGTAATATGTGACATCATCAGCAGTGGATTGCGGGTGCGCGATATATAGTTAGCGCATCTAACTATATATGGAATTTCAATGGTTTTATGCGAGTAAAATAAGGTTTTGTAAATGCAAATTCCTAACTATATATGTTCTATAACCAATGGTTTTTTCATTGAATTTTCAAGGTTTTGTAAATGCAAATTCCTAACTATATATGGCCTATAACCTATGGTTTTTTCAGTGAATTTCATTGGTTTTTTAATAGCAAATATCAAAAGCTGTAAAATGTCAAGTACGTGATAGGTAAAAACATTTTCGTGTTTATGCACGCTGATGTGCTTTGAACGCTGCCCCCCTCCCCTCTTTTCTCTTAGTAGTACTCTCTCTTTGCAGATAGTGAAGAGTAGTTAACACAGGCCTTTACCCCCGTTGTAATCCGTCGTGCCTGCTTGTCTCTCCATTTGATTGATTGTTATCCAAGCATTTACTGTTTTACAATTGATTCTCTTTGGTTCATTCTCTATTTACAAACAAGCACAAAGTCGCAATACTCTGTTTAGTCTTTGCAGATAGTGAAAAATCGTGAAAAATCGTGTAAAAAAATAAAAGTAATCGAGCAAAATCAGTAGGCCACTAATTGGATCTCTTTTTGACCTCGCGAAAATAGAAATATTAGGAACAACCCTTCATGAGAAATACGAAAATAGTGAGATGAACTGAGCTCCACACCATGAGGGCTGCAAGACAGCTCGGCTCCGTCACCCACCCCGCCCAAAATAACGGCAAACCCTATGCAAATATTAAAAATATAGACAACACACCAGCAAAAAAACAGGGTAAAACATTTTATTAAATAACTATTTACATTACGTTGGTTTATGAGATGATGTCAGTAGTGGACCGATGTGTGAATAGGTCGGAAGCAGCACAAGGCGCCAAGATCCGGATGGCAAGTCCTGTATGTTGGGTGCCATAGTTCAGAGTTCTGAGTTTGAGCCTTTTTCAATGCCTGTGCTTTGTTGTTTCCCCTCCATCAAAAACAAAAAAAAATATAAAACTGTGCAAAAATACAAAAAAATCAAAAAATGTTTAGAAAAGCAGTGCTTGTAAGACTGTCTGAAGCTTATTTCCACCTACTGCAGCTTCACTATTCTCAAAGTAAGTGAGGGTCGTTTGTGGACCTGACTGCATTTGAAAACAATGTTATATGGTACCTCCCTAAACAGCTTGACGGAGGCCCCCGAGGGGCGGTGTGATGGCACGGACTCGGAGAAGACGCTTGGCTCCGACCCCCTCCCCAAGTCTTATAGCACTGGTGTAGCCTGAGATCGCCCCCGACATAGGCGGCCGGCTCCCGGGGTCCGGCGGAACTTTTTGCCTTTTGATGACTCTTCTATTCTGGACTTTGTCCCACAATCCGTTTGACCTGAAGACACGCTGTAGTGGGGCGCCCCTTTACCGTTTTAGTTGCCATTCCGCCCGCTTTTGCTACACTGTGCCTCTTGCGCCATTCAGCTGTTTACCGCCCGCTCTTGCGACTACAGCGTCTCGCTCACCATGTAGTTGAGTTGCTCCCGCTCTTGCAGTGCAGCGATAGGCGGGTGCCACAGGACTCTCAAAATGGCGGCCGGCTCTTCGGTTTTGGGCCTGGTCCACTAAAATGGCCCTGGGACACCTTGGAACTCGGACGCTTCCCTGATAGGGCTTGGGTCCCATTCTCGAAAGCGTCCCCTCAGCCGTGAAGATTCTACAAAAGTCTTGGGGGCCCCCCGACTCCCGCAGGCTTCTGGTGGGCAGCGGCTGCCATGTCTGCTCGTGGAATGGCCACGACGGAGCTACGAGATGGTAGTGCTCTCATGCTGACGCCAGCTTTAGTCTGAAACATCCAGAAACACTGTAGACTACCAATTCGATCAGTTCCGGTAGCGCCCCAACATGACCCGGTAGAGAAGAACTTGCCCTCCCCTCTTTGACTGATGGTTCTTGTTGCCTGTCCCCTCTGTTGTCATTTAACAGAACTTTTTGGACTGCTGAAAGGGGTTGTGTTCCGAACGCTGGTTGGTGGAGACATTTTGACTATATTCTTGACCTACGTTGTCGCGTAATGCGTTATATGACACGCCGCGTTAGCGCACCCGGAAGTGATCCGGCGCGCAGCGCGTAACGTAAGCATAACAGGTCATGTGACTTGTTAATAAAACTTTTCATTGGTTCATTTTACTTTTGTTATTTTAATGATGAAAAGCTTGGTCATATGACCTAAAAATTACGCTTTTTATTGGTTTCGAACTTTTTTTTTTATAACATATATGTTATAATATTCCAGGCTAATGTACTTTCCCGGAAAATTTACAACTGTCCTGCAAGTAAAATATATTCCTTTTTCGAGAAAAAGGGCGTTTCTTCGTTCCATGATGGAGCCGTTGAGTAAAAGAGACTCGGCCTGCTGTCTTAGTCGCCGATACGCCTGATTATCAGATTCTTATCGAGCACTTTATGTTGCAGGAGAGGAAAACACAACTGCCCTTGACCATTTATCTTTACTGCGTTCCTACATATTATACCTTTTATCCGTCATGTAATTGGACTGCTTTATTTCACTTGCCTTTTACTGATTCGAAAACAGTGACTAAAAGTAAAAACTTTACCAATGTAAATACTACTACCATGTTTTGTTTTAAAAACCTTTATTGTGAAAATGTCAGCATACAAATACGGGCCTATAACCACGTGGGCCGGCCACGGAGCAAACTGAAATTCGAACTTTCAATAGTACAGTAATCAATAACACATCAGAACTTAATATCAATAGGGATGTCGAAATATTCAATCAATTCTCGTCCCCGCCCACCATGAGCATCAAAACTGCATTCATATCTCGTGATATCAAGGTTGTTCAACCAGTACACAACAAGGAGTTACGAGTCCCATTTATACCGGCGCCATTTTGGGCGAGGCCGGGCAGGTCCAAGATATAGTCAAAAGTCGGCCAGACCAGAACCCCTTTCGGCCCTTTATGCTATAAGATGGTGTCTTCCATTCAGAAAATATTGTTGGCAGCATTTTGAAAGGAAACATAAACAGCCGTTCTCCTAGTGAGTCTCACATTGTTACATTTAGGAAGAATGTTGAAGAGTAGTATGTGGAAAATCTGAAGCCATTTTTCTACAAACTCTCAATCAGCCTTGGATGGAAAAAAAAATCCTGAAGAATGTACAAACTGAAAACCAATTTTTGTCTGTATAGCATCAACAGCAACGCTTGAGTCAGCTTTGTGTCAAGCCGCCATTTTGATTCAATCAATAACGTCCCCCTGCACACATTCAGGGACCTGGTCATGTCTTCAGATGAAACGGATTGTGGGACAAGAAGCAAAAAGGAAAAGGAAAAAAGTTCCGTCGGACCTCGGGAGCCGGCCGCCTATGTCATGTGCGACCTTTGGCCACACCAGGGCAATAGTGAAGCTGCAGCAGGTGCAAATAAGCTTCAGACAGTCTTACAAGCACTGCTCAGAACTCTCAACTATGGCACTGAACATCCAGGACTTGCCATTCGGATCTTGGCGCCTTGTGCTGGTTCCGACCTATTCACACATCGGTCCACTATTGACATCACCTCATAAGCCAACGGGGCACCCCACGCCGACTTTCGGCGCAGCATTGTAGGATGGCCACACCAGTGCGGCAACGTGCTGGACACCACCTCGGTGCCATCCGGATCTCGGCGCGTTCGAGTCACTGTACCGCAAGAGTGACCGGAACTCAGCTGGACACGCCGTCTTTCGGCGCAGCATTGTAGGATGGCCACACCAGTGCGGCAACTTGCTGGACACCACCTCGGTGCCATCCGGATCTCGGCGCGTTCGAGTCACTGTACCGCAAGAGTGACCGCAACTCAGCTGGACACGCCGTCTTTCGGCGCAGCATTGTAGGATGGCCACACCAGTGCGGCAATTTGATGGACACCACCTCGGTGCCATCCGGATCTCTGCGCGTTTGAGTCACTGTACCGCAAGAGTGTCCGCAACTCAGCTGGACACGCAGTCTTTCGGCGCAGCATTGTAGGATGGCCACACCAGTGCAGCAATTTGCTGGACACCACCTCGGTGCCAGCCGGATCTCGGCGCGTTGTGCTGCCTTTGGCCTACTGTAGCCGCAAGTGCGGACGCAACTGAGTTGGACGGCGAGTGAAATTCTAAGGGGCGCCGCACTGCAGCCGAGGAGCCTCCATCTTGGGGGAGACGCACAGCCCCCACTGACTGACGCGACCTCACAGGCCAACGGGGCGCCCCACGCCGACTTTCGGCGCAGCATTGTAGGATAGCCACACCAGTGCAGCAACTTGCTGGACACTAACTCGGTGCCATCCGGATCTCGGCGCGTTGTGCTGCCTTCGGCCTATTCGCACATCGGTCCGCCTCACGTGCCAACGGATTTTCTACGCTTTTTGTAGCCCTATGCCGCATAACAGGTCATGTGACTTGTTTATAAAACTTTTCATTGGTTCATTTTACTTTTGGTTTCCTAAAGATGGAAGGCTTGGTCATATGACCTAAAAATAACACTTTTCATTGGTTTAGAATTTTTTTTTTTCCCAAACGATGAAAGCCCCACCTTGTTTCTGGATGATTCAGACTGAAGCTGGCGTCAGCATGAGAGCACCACCATCTCGTGGCTCCGTCGTGGTCATTCCGCGAGCAATCATGGCAGCCGCTCCCCACCGGAAGCCTGCAGGAGTCGAGGGCCCCCAAGACTTTTGTAGAATCTTCACGGCTGAGGGGACGCTTTCGAGAATGGAGCCCAAGCCCTAGCAGGCAAGCGTCCGAGTTCCAAGGTGTCCCAGGGCCATTTTAGTGGACCAGGCCCAAAACCGAAGAGCCGTCCGCCATTTTAAGAGTCATGTGGCAGCCGCCTATCGCTGCACTGCAAGAGTGGGAGCAAATCAACACCATGGTGAGCGAGACGCTGTAGCCGCAAGAGCGGGCGCAACTCAGCTGGATGGCCGCCACCTTGGGAGGCCCGTTCACGCCGCCTCCCCCACGCCCCCCCCCCCGGGCCGCCCCCCCCCGGCCGCCCCACACCAATTTTCGGAGCAGCATTGTAGGATACCAAAACCAGTGCAGCAGTTTACTGGACATCACCTGGGTGCCATCAACATCTCAGCGCGTTCTGCTGCCTTGGAACTATTCGCACAACAGACCGCTACTGACGAGGCCACCTCTGCACCACCCGGGACGCCCCACGCTGTTTTTCTTTGCTGCATTGTAGGATCCCAAAAACCAGTGCGGCACCCAGGTGACATCACCTGGGTGCCGTCCAGAACTCAACACGTTGTGCTGCCTTGGGACTATTCGCACAAAAGACAGCTTCTGACCATTGTTGCTTTTTTTGTCAAAAATGTTTAAATGTTTGTTACAGTTTTTGTTCCGTTCGTTATATTTAAAAGTTAATAAAGTTTTATAATCCCACTTTATTGGAGTGCTATATATTTTTAAAAAATCGGGTGAATGGGGCCTTGAATCGGGTTATTGTCATGTGTGGGCTTTGCAAGTGTACTGCTACAGGATCGGACATTTCAAACTCAAATGCACGTTCTTTTTCTTACCTTTCCGAAGCATGGAGCGCAATAGCAGGCAGAGAAAGGGTGATGCAAGTGTTGAACACTGCCTGGCCTGGCAAGTTGCTGACAGTGCCCCCCCCCCGCCCGCTCCTGAAAGAGGACACACACACACCGCCGCCCCGAGTACTTCACAGATCATTAAAAGACCATGCGCTTGTTCATGAGGCTTAAATGGTTTATCACCCCTTCTAGAACCCCTGCATCGACCCTCTGACGTTTCCTGGAAAAATTACCACGTAACACAATACCAAGCCCTGTCAGCTGAAACCCCCGAGGAATCGTGGGGCATATTATCAAGGGGGTTTATCTCCGCTTTTTTGGCTTTAAAAGCCAAGAAAGCGGAGATAAAATGATCTCCCTATTACCAAGCTGTCGCTAACACCAGTTAGTGACAGCTAAAAGGAGATAGCGACCATCTTGGGCCCCGCTTTGCATGTCAGTGATATTTATCACTAATGACATGCAAAGTGGGCGTGCCAAGATGTTACCGACTGGAAACAGTCCCTAACATCGCTATCTCCTATTACCAATATTCTAAGCGCGAATATCTCCAAAAGCTAACTCCTGACCTGAGCAGTTCTTAGCCATGTTATCCAATGGGAGGTGGATAACATGGCTAAGAGCATTTGCTCGATAATGCATGAATATCGCTGACTTTTCAGCGATATTCATGCATTGCGGCCGTTTTTTATCGCATTTGCGATAAACCTTGCTAATAGCAAGGTTTATCTGCGATAAAAATCGCCGATGTGCGGCGATAATTTTTGTCTCTAAACAAGTTAGAGACAAAAATTATCGCTAGTTGTTGGTAATATGCCCCCGGGTTTTTGCTTGCAGAAATCGGGAGGCGGGAGACTAGCACTGAAATCAGTAGTCTCACGCCTGAATCGGGAGGGTTGGTATGTCTGGATTCTCTACAGCTGGGGCCATAAACTACATCCGCAGGGCTAGGTGATAGCCTGGGTCCGGCCTGGACAATCGGACACAGAGGAAGAGGAGTGTCAGAGGGTGCGGTAGTGAATAGGGGGAAAGGGAGGTGTCGGGCGGGCACAGGGTGTGATTCTCAGGGAAGAGCAGCGCAGATGGGGAGAAGTATATGGCCCATGCATCAGAGAGAGAGCGGGGGTGACCAGTGCGTGGGGGAGATGCTTGCAAGGGTGGGGAGCCGTGCTGAGAATCGACAGCGTGCAGAGAGTGGGCCTGGTCAAGGCATCTAAAATGGCTGCCGTGCACGACAAAATTGTGGCATTGGACAAAAAGGCAAGATGGCGCAGACAATGTTTATCAATAAGGATTCATTTATAACAAAATATTTACTCGCAGTGTCAAAATGGCGGTCAACACTTCCTGATTTCCATCGAATCGAACGTTAACAGACGTCACGCAGCAAAAAAAAAAAAAAAAGCTCACGCACAGCCGCTGGAAGACATGTATCAACATATATGAGCCTCCTCAGCCACCCTCAGAAAACATAAGGGGTCAGGATACGTCTCCCGCACCCCCTTATACCTAGTAATTTAATTAAAACGAAACACAAAATGGCGAATTCCCGTTTCGCTACCAGTTTGCGGCCCAGTTCGCGGCCCGGGAAGCGCTTCTACCGTGAAAAATATATATTTTTTTATTTTCCCCACGGGACCCTTTAATAACCCCAACATCATTCCTAGGGGGTCAAGAGAGGTATACCTTGCCCCCTTTCATTAAATTCCCCCTTCGTTTTTCACCTCTTCTTCTCTCTCGATCCTACCGAGAGATAAGATGGTGGCCGCTCTGGACTGTTTAGAATGTTGACAGACACCGGAGAGCCAATCAGCTTTCTGCGCGCAAAGTTCCGTTTTGCGAAAAGTAAGCGGACCGGAGCGCAGCCCGGAGCGCTGTTACAGATATATATCTTGTTTTGAACGTTAATTTATCAAAATCCACTGGAGCACATATATTGAGACCTAGCAAAGGCACATCGGGCTAACAGTCCCTACAATTTTGCCAAGTTTCGTGCAAATCCATTCAGCCGTTCGAGCTAAAAGTGAGGCCAAAGGCCCTATGGAAATTAACATGGGAAAAACGTGTTTTGGGACCCCCCTTTTTTCTCGGCCCCCCCTTGACGAACCCCCCCCAAATTTTCGGGGGCTGCTCAGAAACAAAATGTGCCATTTTCCTGAAAATTTCAGCCGATTCCGTCCACAAACGCCAAAGTTATTAGACATAGAATTTTCAAAAGTTCCATAGAGAAAAAATCCTAACTATATATACCTACTGGCGACCGCCAGTAGGTAATATATATATATATATATATATATATATATATATATATATATATATATATATATATATATATATATATATATATATATATCGAAAAAATTTCCTGGTCGCCAATGCACGGCGAGAAAGATCAGGTGCAGACCTCGTGGAGACCTCCTTTCAATCAGGGCACGTCAAACAGTCTTAGGTTATAAGCAGGGTAAGAATTTTATTCATCAAAATAATACGACCAGTGTCAATCCATGACGCGTTTCGCTCCACAAAGGAGCTTGATCACATGATGCGCCCCAGAGTGCATTGCATTTTTATAGTAAACATAGAAACAGAAAATACTTTACACACACCTAAAGTGATAAAAATTAATGACAGACTATATATGCATCCGCCTAAAGAATTCTACAATGTGCTGATTGAGACAAATAAGCCTGAAATCAATTACATGCCCAAATTAATTCGTAGTGAACCACATTTCAATAAAGTTATTATGACAAGTGTCACAAAAACCATATTTAAGAGTTGAGATACGATTTTGACTAGGCGAATTGAGCTCATACGTTCTAGAAAAATAATGCCGACAAGTGTCACAAATTGACTTCACCCTTCATGATTTAGATATCAATTATAAAAAAAATAATTCAACGGTGATGCCAAAAAGTTCGTAAGTCAATACCAATGGCAATTATCAGTTAATCTGTTAAATGTGGTCAATAAAGGTAATCAACATAATGAATCAGATTTTTATAAAAAAGTCTCTCAAAAAGGTGGCGTTTTTCTTGTCCAAAAAAGTGCATTAGTGATATACAAAAAAAGGCTTTAAATGGTGCAAAAATAGTGCATAAATAATTAATTAAATATCAGCAGTTAGGAGGCAACTAGAAAGAGAAAAACTTCTTGATATTTTACAAATTTTCGACACATAATCAAACAAGTCTAAATTTACATTGTGACTGCATTTCATTGAAAAAGGAAACATATATCGCTATATGATTAAATATTAGCTGATTGATAATCACAATTTATTATAGATGGAATCACAGTTGTGAAACGATATGAATTACCCAAGTTCATGACAACTCAACATTTGTCTGCATGTTGGAGAAAGTTACTCATTTATGCATAACAAAAAGGAAAAGATATACGAAAACCTAAGGTTGCGTGAATTTCAAAGAAAATTATGTAAATCTTCTATTAAATTTAACCCATTGGGAGCTCTGGTATCGAGGGATAGAATAAAGTGAGATTCTTTCTGTCTTAGTAGCTTTTCAAGGTTCCCACCCCGTCCGGGGTTCGGAACAGAGCACAAGACAGTATATTCGAGATCCTTCAGCTGTTATTTGTGAATGGCCTTGAAATGTCTTGCCACCGGATAATTGGTGTCGGAATTCACGATGGCCCTTATGTGCTGCAAAATGCGTTTATACACAGGGAGCTTAATGCTGCCTATGTATTCAAGATTGCAGGTACATTTGAGTTTATAAATCACAAACTCAGACCTGCACGGTAAATATTCTTGAATAGGTATTTTATTTTCACTAAAAGCTGTCCCATAGTGGGTGCTATTTTTTGCAAAAGTGCAGGCAGGGAACGATGTGCGTTTAAAGAATCCCATTCTACAGAGCCAGGATTTTTTGGATGAAACCTCAGGCATAGGTCTGTCTAGGGCGTCACGCATGGAAGGCGCCCTTCTGAACGTGATAGCTGGCTGACTAGGCATAATTGGTCCCAAGATATTGTCAGTTAAGACAATAGGCCACTCTGCACAAATGAAACGACGAATAGCTCTTTCTTGGGTGCAGAATGTAGTAATGATTCTTACTGAGCATTCAGTGATGTTGGAGGCAGGTTCTTTGGGAGTAGATAGTAATAAGACATCCCGATCAGGTAGCTTCGCTTTATTCAAAGCTTAACCCCTGTTACGGAATCGCTGTACTGATTCAGCTAAACAAATATCAGCTGCTGCCCTGTCACTGCATATCCAACGGATACGAATAAACTCTCCGTAAGGAATGCTGTTGATCGTATGAACAGGGTGAGCAGTCTGGGCATGAATAATCGAATTGCCCGCCGTGGACTTATGATGAAGCCTGGTGTTAAGCACATCATTTTCCACATAGAGCTGTACATCTAAGAAGTCAGCCAACTTGTTGTTAACAGTGGGCGTAAATCTAAGATTAACCTCATTGTTATTGATCTCGCGTACAAATGCCATCGCATCATCAGTGGAACCTCTCCAGATTATGCATACATCATCGATGTAATGCTGGTAGTGGACAATGTTTTGCCACCAGTGTTGGTGTGTGTCGCCGAACACGTGCTTCTCCCACCAGTCAACATGCAAGCATGAATAGCTGGGGGAGAAGCACAAACCCATTGCCACCCCACACAACTGCTGGTAGATGTTGCTCTAAAATCTGAAGAAGTTTATATTGAGACATTTTTATCATTTTAATTAGCATCTCATTGTGACCCCGTAAGAGTACATCACAGCTGTTCAAAAAATGCTCAATGGCTCTAATGCCATGGTGATGATTGATTGAAGTATAAAGAGATTCTATATCCATCACCAAAAATAGATAATCAGCACACCAATTAACGTTCTTGATCTTAATTAAAAAGTTAGTGGTATCTTTCAAATACGAGGGTAAATTTGTCATGTGTGGCTGGAGATAAAAACCCACATATTTTGAAATGTTTTTATTCATGCTACCTTGTGCAGATATAATCGGACGTCCCGGGAAAGGGGTAACCATCTTATGAACTTTGGGGAGGAAATCCATATATATACACATTTTTTAAATGTAAATAAAACATTTATTCTTTTAAATTGCATTATTTATATTATTTGTATGCATTTTTTTATTTTATTACCCTTTACACCCTAAAAACGAATCCCACCCTGCTTCCTTTAAATACCCCTGTACCCCATAATCATAACCCACCCTCACTCCTTAAAATACCCCAACACCCTTAAACACTAACCCATCTTAACCCTATAAAAATACCCCTGTAGCCCAAATCCCAAACCTAGCCCTGAACCCTATAAATACCCCTATACCTCAAAACCCAAACCTACCCCTGAAACTTAAAAATACCCCTATACCCCAAAACCCAAACCTACCCCTGAACCCAAAAATACCCCTCTACCCCTCTACCCCTCTAAGTTGCAAAATAAATAAATAAATAAATACCCAAACCTAGCCCCGAACCCTTAAAATACCCCTGTACCCCAAAACCCAAACCTACCCCTGAGCCCTAAAAATACCCCTATCCCCCAAAACCCAAACCTATCCCTAAACCCTAAAACTACCCCTGTACCCCATAACCCAAAACTATATCTGAACTCTTAAAATACCCAAACACCCCAAAACATATACCTCAGTACCCCAAAACATATACCCCTATAACCATACTTACCTTTTCCAAACATTAAAAAAAACATGCTTTTACCATTCATGCATTTACAACGAATTTTGTTGTAAATGTATGCATGGTAAAAGCATATAAAATGTAATGCCATACGTTATAATGGCATTGCGGAGTCATGGTACTTTCGTAATGAAAGTATGCGGAATGATGGTATGCGGAAAGTAAGTTGCGTAATAATGGGTGTTTACCCTCCCCTAAGTACATTGTTGGCACGGCGGCCCACATATCCAGCAACATACTCATATATTTTCACCACCCAATTGAAAAACGCACAGGTCTCTCTCATTGATGGCCAGCACCGACATACACTTTTAGACACACCTCCCGCCACAAGTTCTAGAATTGCGAACTTAAGAGCTGGGGAGCTACGTTTGAATCTCGGCATCAGCTCAACATCCTGTGATTCCAGGCAAATCGCTTTGTCTCCCCGTGCCTACCACAAATGAATGTGTTCTTCTGTAATATAATATTGCAAGGAAAAGTGAAGTAGGGAAACTCGAGTTCACACACTACTGAACGCGCACTCTTAAGAGCATCAGCGGTGCACTGTGAATCGGAGCGTTTCACAGGCCTGTCACAGATAAGAAATGCTATCAAAATGAAATCATACAAAACAATATACTACTGGCCGGCAGCAATTCATACCCGGACAATGTCGGGATTGGCTGCTAGTCTGTTATATAACATTGACCTGCTGTAGCTTCTCATTTCACACTTGCATGTACACCATCAAGAAAGTTGGTGGAGTCGAGTTACAAAATACCCTCATTTTGCTGCCAGAGAAAGGGAAATTAAAGACAGTAGAATAATTGTCAACAACTGGGCAGAATTTGTTCCCCGGCATTTAAGAGTGTCTTTGAAAAAACATTAGGGGGCTAATTAGGATGTCAGTTGGAAAGCCTCCAATCAGGTGTCCGACATACATCCCTGGTTTGACTACCGACAGCCATATTACAATTACGCTGGTCAGAATTCAAACTGGACGGTCAATCCGGCAGACGTCCAATGGGCTTGAGAAGCCCGTCAGCCAGTCAGAAGGGCTACATAATCCCATGAGGAAGGCGTTTCCGCCTTCGAGATCATGATGGCGCTTTCAGAGAGCAAATCCATGTCAGATTTTTCTACATGGATTTGCTGTTGGAAAGTGCCTTTGGAGACACCTAGCAGGGCCCCCTTTACCCTTTGCCCTCCTGTTGGGGGCAGAGGGGCCACCTATGGTCCCTCCCTGTAAATCCCTGCACCATGTGGCAGGCGCCGTGAGGTGCCTACCCCACTTTTCAGGGATTTGCACGGGTTCTCAATTCTCTATAGGAACTTGTGCTACAGCCGGTTCAGATCCCATAAAAAAATGGGAGTACGCGACCAGACCATGTGTGTAATTGCATTTCGGGACCGCCAACAGGAGGTCGGTTGGTCCTGAGACTGCAGCAGTGACATCGTATTCAGCCCTAAATGTTTCTAGGCAAAACCTGCAAAGGCCTCTACGCTAATTTTTAAAGTGAACCTCAAAGTTTTCTGTGGGGTGTTCACTTGAGGGTGAGTCATGAGGAGCAGAGCAGTTTTCTGCCGCTAAAACGGCAATAATTGTATCACCTGTCTTGATAATATGTCCCTTACTTTTCTCAATCCTACAGGTTGTTGCTCTAAATTCAATGCCCACAGGATGCGGTATTGCATAACATGCCCTGTTGCTGGCAAATTCCACTATGTGAGGGTAATTGCTTTTTTCAGCCACAACCAGCAGTTGGTTGTACTTTGTGTGTGTCCTTTCATCAGTGTGTCTAAGGTCTATCAACACTTTGTTTTCTTATTAATCATACCATTTTTTACAGCAGTGTGTGTGTGTGTGGGGGGGTGGTTTGTGGGGCCCAAGAGGGTAGGGAAGCATTAAACATGGCGCTGGGGCCTAGGAATGTGTGGCACCCACTGTATCCTGAATATGAAAGTATTTTGTTATCCAATGGATAGCTAGGAGGGACTAATTTTCCTTGCTTTTATTAGGGACCATGACGGGTGGTCTTGATGTGAGGAAAACCTACACTGCTGCTGCCAGGGCTGCACTATTGCCCTCCTATGCAGGGTGGTATTAGAGCTGCTACTTTATTCCCATGCTGTATTAATTCTTGTGTTTACTTACTGAGGAGTTTTGCATAGTTTTGCATGTTGCCTCTCAGTAACTTATATAAGAAGGGGTTTGCATTGCTGCCGCATGTGCTTTAATCAGCGCTTTTAAATGATTCAACAAGCAATGGCAAAGCCAAAAGGTCTGGCAGTAATGTGGCAACACATCCAAAAACAGGCATGCACAATTGCTGTGTATATTCATTACCCAAATATAGTCTGGCCTACTGGCATTGCCACTTGCTTCTCTCGTACTCTATTTATCAATCCATTTTAAAGTTATAACACATTCTTGCTTTGTGAGTTTGAATAATGATTTGATATGGTTAAACCTATTGCTCGGAATTCAGTGCAAATCGTTCATCTAATTCGTAGATAATATTAACACATTCCATTATTTACTGCCTGATTTTGAAAGCAAATTGTGTGCCTCCTACTCTAAATTGTGGAAGATGAAAATCTTAAAATGGTTCCTTTAAAAGAAAATGGATTACGTGTTGAGCACGATTCCAATATTGGGAAACCTTACAATATACAGCCCTTCAAAATACATAAGATTAAAATACAGAAAGGGCTATAATTGTACATTTTTATTTTGCTAAGCAGGCATCCAGTTTAGACGGCTCTGGTTATTGCTAGTCCTCAGATAATCCCAAAACGCTCCGAATAAACATGCCTACTCTTAATTTCCAAATAAATTATGCTAATTTATATAATACATTTGTACTCACCCTGTGCAGTTGAAATCATCTGGCCGCTCGCGATTGTCTAAATTCGAAATCGCAGAGTGAATTGGGAAAAGCGCTCCTATCTGAATGTCTCCTGGGTAACGAGCGACAGCATCACGGGGACTGCTGCAAGAAGTTCCAAAATGAAGAGAGGAGAAGAAAAGGGCCAAAGAGATAGAAATATTGAGGATCATATCCCCGTTTGGGCAGTTCTCGCTGTATTTTCTGTGCTAAATGTTAGGGATGAGTGTTGGATTGCCTAGAAATGGAGGTCGAAAATACATCTGAGACTTTTATTTATACAACACACTTGAGGGGTGTGGTTGAAGTATTCTATAAACTGCTGCTTTTGTAATAACAGAAACATAAATGCACACAAGAGTGTTCGAGGAGCATCTGAAATGCTTTTGACAAACCTCAGTGTTTGTTTAGACACATGTCCCGGTGGTGGTTGATTATATTATATGCAATATACTTCACTCAATGTATCTCATGACACTAATACATCCATTCCATTGGCCTACTAAATATTGTAAGATAAGTATGTTATTACTGTTCTTAATTTCACTTCTATTCACCTCCAGAGATAAATATGGGCGGATTTAAGAATAGCACATATACACTTATCATGCAATGTAGTGGTAGATCGGTGTTGTGGATACAATAGTATTATGAGTCATTATCAATTATAGCAATGTAGTGCAATACGAACCTTTCCTAAGTCTGACAGAGAGCCTGAAATCCAGCACTTAAATAGTCATGCCGGGACTATGGGAGAGAGTAGCTGGTGTAGGTTAGGAACCTGGAGATGACCAAGCGTGATCTCATTGACATGTTTCAATCACACATAGAAGTTTCCTCGTTCCTTTTTCAGAAAGTAATCTGAAATATAGGTGAAACTTAGTTATTAGTTGCCAACCAAGACAGTGTATTTAAGAAAGGTGCTAAAGTTATCTGGATGGTTGGTTCTAAGAGTTATTTGTCTTTTCTGATCAGTGTGAAAGTTGATATTTTTCTCCATGTGTTAAACTATGTGTCATTAACACTAAAACAATTTTCCATACTATGCCCAGTTTTGAATCACAAGGGTAAGTATTATTTGACTCATGGTCACCCTGGTTTCCTCCATTCTGTGGAGATTCAACAGTTCAGACACAATTTTTTAGAATCGTTGTCACCCTGGGCAGGGTGGAATAAAGTACATTGTTGTTGTAAGAAAATGTTATCAATTGCATGACTCTCTGCTGACACTGGGACCAATGGGTACATAAATCTCATTTGGGATGTTAATCAGACTCTTCCTTTGTTACCTAGACCTATCAGCGGCGTTCGACACAGTCTCCCACCGCACCCTAATACGCAGACTCTACGACGCAGGAATCCAGGACAAGGCCCTCGACTGGATCTGCTCCTTCCTCTCCGGCAGGACGCAATGGGTCAGACTCCCCCCTTTCCTCTCAGACCCCACACCTACCACCTGCGGAGTCCCCCAGGGCTCCTCCCTCAGCCCGACGCTCTTCAACGTCTACATGGCTCCACTTGCCCCCATCGTCAGAACTTACGGACTCAATATCGTGTCATACGCAGACGACACCCAGCACATCCTTTCCCTATCCAACAAGCCCAACACCGCCAGACGCAACTTTCGAGAAGGCATGGAAGCCGTTGCCAAATGGATGAAAAACAGCTGCCTACAACTAAACACCAACAAAACAGAAGTACTCATCAAGGGCCCAAACCCCGACGCCTGGAGCGACACCTGGTGGCCCACTGCCCTCGGAAACCCGCCAACCCCCACAGACCACGCACGCAACCTGGGAATCATCCTGGACTCCGAGCTCAAAATGGACCGCCAGATCAACTCTGTCTCATCTTCCTGCTTCCACACCCTCCGCCTCCTTCGTAAGACCTTCAAATGGATCCCCCTCGAACACCAAAAGACAGTCACTCACGCCCTGGTCACCAGCAGACTCGACTACGGCAACGCACTCTACGCCGGAATAAACAAAAACCTCATCCGCAAGCTACAGAACATCCAGAACGCCGCCGCAAGACTGGTCCTCAACCTGCCAAAACACTGCCACACCTCCCAGCACCTGCGCACACTCCACTGGCTCCCCGTCGAGGCGAGTATCACCTTTAAGATGCTCACCCACACACACAAGGCCCTCCACGGCACCGGACCAGCATACCTGAACAGCCGGCTCAAATTCCACGCACCCCAAAGGACCCTACGATCAGCCCAGTTCTCCTACGCCGAGGTCCCCCGCACCAGAAAGACCAGATCGGGAGGCCGCTCCTTCTCCTTCCTCACGGCCAAAGCATGGAACGCCCTTCCGCTCCACCTTAGACAGACAACATCGCTCCCCATCTTCGCAAGAAACCTCAAAACCTGGCTCTTCGACAGACCCCCTCCTTGATGGAATGGAACCTGCACCCCCCCCCCCACCCCTAGCGCCTTGAGACCCTTACGGGTGAGTAGTTGCGCTTTAACAAACTCCTGATTGATTGATACCTGCTATTCTGTTTCCTTCTTGTGAACCACTAGAAGTGATACCCATGAAATCTTGTCTTCCCCCTGGCACTTACTACCTAGGTACCAAACCTTTTGGATGACTCTAAAGGCAGTGTATTTAAGAAAGGTGCTAAAGGTAGCTAGATGGTTGGTTCTAAGAGTTATTTGTCTTTTCTGATCAGTGTGAAAGTTGATATTTTTCTGCATGTGTTAAACTACGTGTCATTAACACTTAAACAATTTTCCATACTATGCCCAGTTATGAATCACAAGGGTAAGTATTATTTGACTCATGGTCACCCTGGTTTCCTCCATTCTGTGGAGATTCAACAGTTCAGACACATTTTTTTAGAATCGTTGTCACCCTGGGCTGGGTGGAATGAAGTACGTTGTCGTTGTAAGAAAATGTTATCAATTGCAAGACTCACTGCTGACACTGGGACCAATGGGTACATAAATCTCATTTGGGATGTTAACCAGACTCTTCCTTTGTTACCTGGTACTCTGTTTCTCTGTTTCCTTCTTGTGAACCACTAGTAGTGATACCCATGAAATCTTGTCTTTCCCCTGGCACTTACTACCTAGGTACCAAACCTTTTGGATGTCTCTAAAGGCTGCAGGGCATTCACGCCTCTGTTGCAGCCTGTTTCCAACAGGATATTTCTTTAAAGTTCCTCAGTGAATAGTCCTCCATTTCTTCGGATGGAACATGCCAATTCAGTATGATAGATCTCCATTTCTGGTTCAATTTAAGAAAATATACTAGAAAAGGAAGTTCCTGGTCTAGCTTAATTGCTTCTCATTGGCGTTTATCCCCCCATGGTGCATCTTAGGCAAGATGTTCATTTAACCGAAAATGAAATTCATCAATGGCTGTTTACACCCTGTGAAAGCATGCCCCGTTGACTTGATCAAAAACTATTAGACGGGTTGAATCCACTCAATGGTTCTCCAATCAACTAAAATCTGCCAAATTAAAGCTCTTCAAATTGGAACGAAAATGGCACAGAGACTACACATATGAAAATAGAGTCCTCTTTAAAGAAGGTATAAATGATTGTTATGACATACTAAGGCTCTAATCTTAACTTATAAAAGAATGCAGTCCGTTAATAAACAAAAGAACATCTTTAAAAGTGTCATTCCAAGCCAGATAATTTGTCTCTGAAAATGACTACTACTCAAGAATTTTGTATCTTGAGGAATATTTTATTGGCAAAATAAAATTGATCGAAGACAGCATCTCATCTTGCAACAGGGAGTTGATTTTACCTTCCTCAAATAGGAACTCGCGTACTCTTTCTACTTTTCATCTTCTTAATAAAGAACATCGGGGCACATGCATCAACCTATTTAGGAAGTGCAAACGGTGCGAATCGGTAAATCCGGCCGTTTGCACTTCCTAAATACGTTTTTGGGATGCATCATGCATTTTTGTGAAATTCGCTATTTTTAGCGATTTCCAAAAATGCGATTGCTTTTAAGGAATCGCAATTTTGCGATTCCTTAAAAGCAATGCATCATTGTTTTGAAATTTGCGAATTTCAAAATAGGGGGTGCAAATTACCACGAGGTTGAGCCTCGTGGTAATTTGCGAAAATGTTTAAATAAGCACAAAAATGCATTTTTTAAAGTGTAATGTTACAGACACACATGTCCTTAGGACATGTGTGTGTGAAACATGCACTTAAAAATACATTACAGGGGTGCAGGGGGGGTCCTTTGGACCCCCCGTGCACCCATGTAATGCATGAACAAATTGCGATTCTAAAAAAGAAAATCGCAATTTGAAAATGCCTTCCCATTGATTCCTATGGGCCTTTTGGCCCATAGGAATCAATGGAAATTGCGAAATCGCAATTTAGTATTCCCATAATATTTGCGAATCGGTAAAAATTGCGATTTTTACAGATTCTCAAATATTATGGGGAAAAAATCATGCATCCCGTTTTGCAATTCCTAATTTGAGATTCCCTAAAAATCGCAAATTAGGAATTGCAAAATCAAACAATGATGCATGTGGCCCGTTCCCCGCTGATGCCTAATATGAATTCTGGTTCACTGAATGACCCTTGTCCGCCAAAGTTTAAATAAAAGTTCTACCTGAAATTGTGAGGCCCATTTAATCTCTATTAAGTATTTTTTTGTTACAAAGAAGAGTAGCAAGTTCATTTAAAGAGGCAGTAGTAATTATGCTCCACAAAAATCAACATGAAGATCCTTTACTGTTAAAAATGAACCATCCCATTTCCCTGATGTCATTTCCTAATAAACATTAGAAGGCCCACTGTTTGCAGGTAATTTTCTCTCACCTCCAAACCTCTCAATGCCTAAATCCGAGCCAGGCTGACTTCCGTCCAGCACACCGCACTGAATCGATAAGCGAAACAAGTGTGATAAAAGTCTGATATCTGCTATAGTTTTGTTAGATCTTTCGGCAGACTTTGACACAGCTGACTATAAATTGTTGATAGCCCACGTGGAAGCTTTGGTGGGCTTTTGAATGGATTAGATCCTATCTGGAGGATCAGACGCAATGTGTTCATCTGGGCCCCTTTAAGGCCACTGTTTGATAGTTGGAGTATGGGATTCATCCCTTTCACCCCACCTATTTCACATTTTTATTAGACCCCTCATCCATGCACTAGCAGGAATTAATTGTAGAATGTACAGTTATGCTGATGACTCTCATTTACTATTCAGATTTGATGGCTCTTCTGTCTCAGGAAAACTTTCAAACAGTCATGAGTTTTATCAGAGAATCGAAGTGCAGTAAATATTTAAAACTCAATGCAGATAAAACCAAAATTGCTATTTTGAATAATAAAGTAGACCTATGAAATCCCTCTTACTAGCCATCAGAAATTCGTATGGCTCCAACCCGAAAAATACAAGCGAAAAGACTGGGTGTAATAATAGGCAGTGAGCTTTCTCTGCAACCACAAATAGGGTCAGTGATTTCAATATGTTTTTTGACAATTAGGAAAATAAAAAGATATCTAGGTTCATTACCCAAGGTGCCTTAATCACTGTGGTTATGGCCTTAATTACGTTGTGATTCGACCATGCCAACTCTCTATATATTCAAAAAAACAATTGATGGACAGAATGCAGAACAATGTCATACATTCACCCAGTACAGCGATCTGGGCCTAAATCCAGAGTTTTTTTGCTCACTATGCCATTCCAGTTTGGACCCAGCCATATGCAAATCAGTCTTGACCCTGCACCCAATGGGAACTGTCCAGCCCAAACTGCCAGGCCAGGTCCTCCCTGGACTGGAAACAAGCATTCTAGGACCAGTTTCGGGGTATCACCTCTCTTCAGCCAGGATAGCTTTACTGCAGTGGCACGGAGAGCATGGGACCCATGTCTGGGCACACCCGTCCAACTCGGGGTGACAAATGCAAAAAGTACAATTGATGGACAGAATGCAGAACAATGTCATACATTCACCCAGTACAGAGATCTTGGCCTAAATCCAATTTTTTTTATCTCACCGTGCCATTCCACTTTGGACCCAGTCGTATGCAAATCAGTCTTGAGCCTACGCCCAATGGGAACAGTGCAGCCCAAACTCCCATGCTAGGTCCTCCCTGAACTGGAAACAAGCATCCTGGAACCGGTTTCAGGGTTTCACCCCTCTTCAGCCAGGATAGCTTGACTCTAGTGGCATGGAGTGCACTGGACCCACGTATGGGCATACCCTCACCCACTTTGGGTGACAAATGAAAAAAGCACAATTGATGGACAGAATGCAGAACAATGCCATACATTCACCCCAGTACAGAGATCTGGGCCTAAATCCATAGTTTTTTTGCTCATCATACCATTCTTGTTTGGACCCAGCCATATGCAAATCAGTCTTGACCCTGCGACCAATAGGAACAGTCCAGCCCAAACGGCCAGGCCAGGTCCTCCCTGGACTGGAAACAAGGTTCCTAGGATTGGCTTTGGGGTTTCCGCCCCTCTTAAGCCAGGATAGCTTGACTCCAGTGGCATGGAGAGGACAGGACCCACATCTGGTCACACCCATCCCACTCGGGGTGCCAAATGGGTGACTGAGGGTGAATGTTTGCACTGTCCAACATTCCGTCCATCAATTGTTTCTTTTGCAAAAACTCTCCATATATTGGCCTTTGAAGAACTCAATTATATTGATTACTATTTAAAGATATAGATATTTCGAGTATTCCGTCCATAAATTGTTTTATTTGCATATGTCGCCCTAAGTGGGAAGGGTATGCCCAGACATGGGTCCTGTGCTCACTACACCACTGTATCCAAGCTAGCCTGGCTGATGAAGGGTGATGAAGGGTGATGCCCTGAAACTATTCCCAGGATGCTTGTTTCCGGTCCAGGGAGGACCTGGCTTGGCAGTTCGGGCTAGACTGTTCCCACAAGGAACAGGGTCAAGACAGATTTGCATATGGCTGGGTCCAACTGGGGTGGTGTGGTGAGCAAAATAATTATGGATTAAACCTATATCCTTGTGAATGGGGATGAATGTTTGCATTGTCCAGCATTCTGTCCATCAATTGTTTCTTTTGCTTATTTCGCCCTAAGTGGGAAGGGTATGCCCAGACGTGAGTCTTGTGCTCACTACACCACTGGATTCAAGTTAGCCTGGCTGATGAAGGGTGATGCCCTGAAACCGGTCCCGGAATGCTTGTTTCCGGTCTAGGGAGGACATGGCTTGGCAGTTTGGGCTGGACTGTTCCCACAAAGAACAGGGTTAAAACTGATTTGCATATGGCTGGGTCCAAACTGGGGTGGTATGGTGAGCAAAAGAATGATGGATTACCCAGAACCTTGTGACTGGGGCTGAATGTTTGCATTGTCCAGCATTCCGTCCAACAATTGTTTCTTTTGCATAACTCTCTATATATTGGCATTTGAAGAACTCAATTATACTGATTACTATTCAAAGATATAGAAATTTAAACAGCCTAGACGTTGTCATGTTAATCCCTTGCTCCCAAATTACATTTAAAGTCTGCTGCATCATCTTTAAGGTCTTTTGCACCCTCCAATTTCTAAAATCAAGACTTAAGAGCCTTGCTCTTCATTCTTAAACATATTGACCATTCCCAGGTATAGCATGAAATGGTTGGGCGGTTGATGTTTTTCTGTACAAGCACCAATAATCTGTTCCTCTCTGCCTCTTCCTTAGTGCCATTTTTAAATGGTATGTGTTAATCCCAAAGACTACTTATGAATGCCACTTTTTGTTTGGAAAGAGAGTAACTTATATGTGCTTTATAGGCCTTCTAGGAGCTGTGAAAAATACCTAGGGAATTGCATACTGAGAGGAATGTCTTCATGTGGTGATGGGATTAGTCAGAGAGAAAAATCAACAATAAAGATGCTTTGGATAAAGCAGACAATTCCTCCTAGACTCACTACTGGTGCTCACCTTGCTGCCTTCATACCCGCAGAAACTCCCTTGTGTTTTCCATTTCCCTTAAGTGCAAAGTCCAAACGTACTCTTAAAGATTTCACTTCCCTTTCTACTAACCAGTATATACATAGCTAGATATAGATTGTGTTGATGACTTTTGGCAATATTCAAAATGTCCAGGAATAATATATATATTTTTAGCAGTTTTAGGTAGCTTAAATTCGGCCAAGGGAATTAGAGCTGTTTACACGAGTATGCTTGCTGCCACTGTCTTTATGGCTTAAAGATAAAGAAATCTACTGTTATCTGAAAGTCTGTTAAGAAGTTCTGTGGTCATACTGATTCAGCAGCTACATACGTCATTATCATATGAAATCTCTTTATGGATGTCCTAACTACACTTTCACAATTGGTATATTAACCTTGCTTTCTCAAATGCGTTTGAAAATGCATCATTTGCCCACTCTTTTTAAACTTTTCTCTGGGGAGTATCCCCCGAAAATGCCTTATATTGATCGGGCTCGCTTGCTGGGGTTGCTCACCAACAGCTTTCAAAAAAAGAGAGTTTCCCAGAAACCAGAAAGGACCGGGTATCAACAATATTAAAAAAGAAAGTTCCTTTCTGTGTTGTTTACTTCTTATCAGTGACCAAAAGGCCTACACATATATTACCTTGGTTTTGTGCTAAATAGTGACACAGATAATTATTGCTACACAACGCTAAATTTACTTTTGTCTCTCAAATTTTATTAATTATAAAAATATTTTTTTTGTCATTAAAACCTTTTTGTAAATCACATATTATATAACATTTTGTAATCGTGAACTCAGGTACATCTCTCGGCAATTCATATAACAATTCCTATTACGGTTTCCAAATCAGAGTCACTACTTCATATGCATTAATTAATTCTCCACAAAAAAAAACCCACTAATCAATATATAATCATATCACATTGATAATAAAACGTTTAAAACAGTCCTTTGTCGACGCGTTTCATTTTTTCTCCTTCTTGCTACCACCTGCCCAGACCATGGTGAAGCCAGCAGTGAAGCTGCCCAAGATGGGCCCCGCAGCCCGTGCCCGGCTCCCGTGTGGCCGTTTAAGGGCGGACATGGTGGTGCCCAGGGAGATCTTCAGCCCTGAGGAGGTGGGCTCACTGGTTTTCTATGTAGAGCGCTGCCTCCCCAGGACCATCGCGGCAGGCGGCAGGATCGCTGCTGGCTACACCAACTGCCAGGAGCGACGGAAGCGGTGGGAGCAGGTGTGCCGGGCCCTGTTTGACATCTCGGGGGTCCAGCGCACCTACAACCAGGTGACCCACCGCTGGACGGATATCCTGGACAGGGAGCGCGACCTGCTGGACCTGCTGGGAGTGGAGGTCTCCGGGCTTGGTGAGTAGTAGTAGCAATTTTTTCATCACTCACTACTCTGTTTTTTTCCCTGCTCTGTGTGTTATATTGCAAATGTTTGTTTTAACTTTTTTACAAAGAGCAATAATGCAGCCGATTACATTGATAGTAGAGGTAAATTAATATTTCAAAATCTTCTGTGCATTTCAGGTGCACTGCTCTCCTTCTCTGTGGCGGTGCCACTGCTTATTTGTTTTCTATTTTGTGTTCATTTAATTGGGCTGAGTAATGTATGAGTGTACTTTACAGAACTGCGTAATGCTAGACACAAAGGGGCAGATTTACAAGCCCCTTGCGCCATGTTTACGCTGCCTTACCTGACGCAACAGCGACGTAAACGTGGCGCATCCCTGCGAGTCATGTACAACGTGATGCATCTAGGGAGATGTGCCACGTTAAGGCCTGGGCCTGCGCCACAATGGGTGCGTTCCCACGCAGGGGGGGGGGCGGTCAGGCAGCTTTGCGCCTCGCAAAAGTGCCTGCGTGAAATCTACAAGATTTAACGCAGGCACTTCCGCGACGCTGCTACGTCAATTCTTTATGCCTGCTTGCTTGAAGCAGGCGTAAGGACTGATGCAGTATGTTGAGTATTGGGCAGCCCTGAGCATTGCTAGAGTTGCATCGCGCCTGCGACGCGACTCTAGAGATGCGCCCCTCTTTCGTCACAAGATGCGTCACGCATCTGCCTACCCTTGCGCCAGGGTGTGCCGCATTGTAATTGCGGCGCATCTGCCGTGACGCAAGGTTAGTTTTGCGTTACGCATTTGTTCTGGTGCACCTGTGGAGGTGTGCAGCCCAGAACTCGTAAGTATGCCCCTAAGTGTCAGATTTGCAATTACCTGCGCATCCCTGCAAAGTGTGCGGCACGCCAGCACCACCCATGGTGCGCCGTATTTACAATGCAGCACACCATGGTCCCAAAACGTCACCGAAGCGTTACGCATCGGTGCCGTAAAGGCGGCTCATTGATGGAGTTGCGTAGCAACGATGGCGCAGCTCCAGCAATGCTGCGTCAAGCCATACGTCTGCTTCATGCAGGCGCAGGGTTTGAGTGACGCATCATTGTCCTAAATGACTGATTGAAATTTTATATATTCCCCATAGCCACTTTTAGCATGCGTTCCTGCGCAGGAACGCCCTCCCTTGCACTGGAACGCTCCCTTATGGCGCAGGGCTTTGAAATGGGATGCATCTCCCATATGCGTCACGTTGTTAATATACGCCACACCATGGCGCCTCTCTTGTTGTGGCTCTGCGTCACAAAAGTGAAGCAAGAACGGAGCAAAAGAGCTGCAAAGGGGTTGTAAATCTGCCCCTAGAGTAGAGGCTCAGGTGCAGTCCTTCCTTTGTAGCCCTCTTTTTGGCTGAAATAGTTGGTTCTTGTTCTTTCTAAATGTTTGATTTGGTTGACAAGGACATCGACAAGCAGCAATCATCAATGTTTTCTATTCTTTCTTTCATGTTGTACATCAGGTCCCCCCAGGGGCAAGCGGACGGAAGTGGAACAGGAGGATGCTGTGGCTCCAGAGGAGGAGGATGCAGGCCAGGGCGGCGAGTGCTCCTTTGCTGGCCCCAGTAAGTTTTCATTTAAATATAGAGGACATATTGTTGTCCAAGCGTTCCTAATTTAATTTTTTCGAAATAGTGTTTAGATAGGAGCACAATCCATAATACTACTGTTGCAGGGACAATTCTCCACAAACCGAACTATGGACACTAAACACCAGAGTAATAATATTTCAGAGTGGCGTGTTTGGCACACTGTATAAACCTGGTAGTGTCAGCGGCACGGACTCCTCCTTGCCAAAATTTGCAAAACCTTTCGCTCAGTCACTCTAGTCTGGAGGACCAAAAACCACAGAGTCTATTAAATTTTAAAAGCTTAATTAAAAGTAAAAGTAAACACATATATTAAAATTAAGTTAGCTGGAAATGGAAAAGTGCTTGGTGCTGAGTTGATGAGTAATGGAACACATTTCTTGTGGTCGAGCCGAGCTTTCACCTGGTTTGAAGTTGATGTTGCTCTTGTCCTTAGAAGTCCAGCTTCTGTCTGTTCAGAGAAAAATGGTGTGTGTTAAAATTAAGCAAGCATTCATCAATTGTGACAAAAAAGTGCAGCAAGACAACAGCCTTCCGTGGAAGGAGGGACATTTTTACTTTAGACTAGAGTAGACAGTCAATTACTTTTTCTGTTTTCACATTTCTTCATTCCTAGACTAAATACTAGTGAGTGGTGTAATCTAACATTCTTAAATCTACTTTGTAGGTGGAACATCTGGTGGCGGGACCAGCTCGGATGTGGTGGTGGTGGTCGACTCCGAGTCCGAGGACAACTCTGGGGAGGAGGCGGCGCAAGTGGCCAAAGAAGAGACTGTGAGGAAACAGACAGTGGTGGTGGCGGGTAGAGGTAAGCTGGATCATGGTACTATCTGACTCTTAGATAGCATATGATGTGTATCTACAGAGAGTAGACGGTCACTGGATGAACTACGAAAATACTATGAAATGTTTCCGGGGGGGGGGGGCAACATCATCACCATCTCCTGAGTCCTGACATGATTGAGCACAAGTATTAAATACATTTTTTTTAAATCTAACACGACATAGAGCTTAAATAAACAAAGAACCCCATAGGGGGAAGAGAAAAATCTTGTGCGGCACCACAGCAGACGACCTGGCAACTACATTAAAACAGAGGGAAAAACAAAAAATGCCAGAAAAAAACCATTCAATCTAAATCAGGAGGATGTGGTTATAGAGCATGGGTCCTCACAAACTTTCTCTCGGGGCCAAATTGACAGTGTGGTTTGTGGCCAAGGGCCGCACCGAAGGGGGCAGGGTCAGTGGGGGAGGGGGTGGATCTAGAGCAACAACAAAAAACTATGACCATGAGGTTGAACTCATGCCCCTTCAGCGGATGCCTTCGTCCACTGAGCCACCAGACCTGGCATACACATTACACACATCTTTCTTTCTCTCTCTCTCTGTCTCTCTCTCTGTCTCTCTCCCTCCCTCTCTCTCTGTCTCCCTCCCTCTCTCTGTTTCCCTCTCTCTCTCTCTCTCTGTCTCCCTCTTTCTGTCTCCCTGTGTCTCCCTCTACCTCGCTGTCTCTCTCTCTCTGTCTCCCTCCCTCACCCTCCCTCTGTCACCCTCTGGCTCCCTCCCTCTCTCTCTCTCCTTCTGTCTTCCTCTCTGTCTGTCCCTGTCTCTGCCCCTATCTGTCAGTCTGTCCCTGTCGCTATCTGTCCCTGTTTCCCTCCCTCTGTCTCCCTCTCTGTCTCTCTGTCTGTCTCTGCCTGTCTGCCCCTTTCCCTGTCTCTGCCTCCATCTGTCTCTGTCTGTGTCTCTCTGTCTGTCTCTGTCTCCCTCCCTCCCTCTCTCTCTCTGTCTCCCTCCCTGCCTGTCTCCCTCTCTTACTCTCTCTCTCCCCCTCTCTCTCTCTCCCTCTGTCTCACTCACTCTGTCCGTCTCCCTCTCTCTCTGTCTCCCTCCGTCTCCGTCTCCCTCTGTCTCTCTGTCTCCCTCTCTGTCTCCCTCCCTCCGTCACCCTCAGTCTCAATCCCTCTCTCTCTCTCCCTCGCCATCTCCCTCTCTATCTCTCTGCCCCTGTCTCTGCCTCTGTCTCTGCCTCTATCTGTCTGTCGGTCCCAGCCTGCTGTAATTACCATATTGTAATTTGTCACTGGGCCAGCACTGGATGGACCTGCAATCCGGGGGGGGGGGCACGCGCCCCCCCTTGCCCCTCCCTGCGGACGGCCATGATACTGGCCTCAATAGTTTTGTACTGCGCTGGCTAGTTTCTAGTTGTACTGTGACACAACTTTCTGCTGAATCATTTTGTGTTAATCATATTCTTAAAGAGCATTGGTTACAGATTATGTCTTTCTTTCTTCATATAGTTGGTAATACTAAAACATCAAAACCATCAAGGAGTATGAAGGCTCTACTGGCCCGGCAACGGAGGCTAGATGCTACTGTTGCCCAATATCGGCGGCTGGTGGAACTGGAGGGGGAGGACACGCAGTCCAGTACATCGAATGGGACACCTGCATCCTCCTCCGTGACCCCACGTTCTGCCGGTCAGCGCAGTGCTCCGGCGATACGGAGCCGGGCTGGCAGACGCCACCGCCGAGCAGCAAAGGCTGCCCCTCACAGTACTCTAAAGGCTCGCTTGGGCCGTGCACTCCACAGAGTGTCCGACCTGGAGGCGGAGGTCCGGAAGTTGAAAGAATCTCAAAATGTGTTGGAGGGCCTCCGCTTAGACCACGCCACCCTCCGGGAGCAGTACGATGCCCTGGCCCTTAGGCATGATGCCCTGGAGGCTAAAGTCCACACCATGCATCCCTAGAGTGTCCCTTGCCCCTTTTTTAGTGACTTTTGGGGGGTGGGAATTGGGAGTTGGCGTTTTTGGGGACTTTTGAAGGACTATTTATTTGTTGGGGTTAGGGAGGGTCTTGCGGGAGATTATTTTGTTAGGGATATAAAAATATACTTTATCTGAGCATACCTGTTTTTTACTACTTTTGAGCCTGGTGGGTGGTGGTTTTGCAGTAAGTTCGTTTTACTGAACACTGTTATTGTGTTGGTTCACGTGTAATTGGCCAAATGTTTTCCAAAGTAAATGCCTGTCACAGAGTTTGTTAATTCAAGAGTCCTAGGACTTTACTAGTACCACTGTCACTCTCTCGCCTCTCCTAATACTCCATTATACTACCTCCCATCCAAACGCTTATCTTACCTGTAATTTGTGTTTGAGGGCTGGCTCCACCTGGAATTCACAGTGTCCTACAGCGTTCTGCAGCAGGGCCCCAACTGGAGTTTCCCGGCGTGGATTTTCTGCAAAACAAAAGCAATCAACATTAGAAATGTGGCAGCCGTGCTCACAGACCCCAAAACCCACACCCAAAAACCTAGAAGCCCCACAGACAGCACCCCTAAGACAGGCAAGAGAGCAATAATAACGCCTAAACGCTCACGTGTAATTGGCCAAATGTTTTCCAAAGTAAATGCCTGTCACAGAGTTTGTTAATTCAAGAGTCCTTGGACTTTACTAGTACCACTGTCACTCTCTCGCGGCTCCTAATACTCCATTATACTACCTCCCATCCAAACGCTTATCTTACCTGTAATTTGTGTTTGAGGGCTGGCTCCACCTGGAATTCACAGTGTCCTACAGCGTTCTGCAGCAGGGCCCCAACTGGAGTTTCCCGGCGTGGATTTTCTGCAAAACAAAAGCAATCAACATTAAAAAATGTGGCAGCCGTGCTCAGAGACCCCAAAACCCACACCCAAAAACCTAGAAGCCCCACAGACAGCACCCCTAAGACAGGCAAGAGAGCAATAATAACGCCTAAACGCTCACGTGTAATTGGCCAAATGTTTTCCAAAGTAAATGCCTGTCACAGAGTTTGTTAATTCAAGAGTCCTAGGACTTTACTAGTACCACTGTCACTCTCTCGCCTCTCCTAATACTCCATTATACTACCTCCCATCCAAACGCTTATCTTACCTGTAGTTTGTGTTTGAGGGCTGGCTCCACCTGGAATTCACAGTGTCCTAAAGCGTTCTGCAGCAGGGCCCCAACTGGAGTTTCCCGGCGTGGATTTTCTGCAAAACAAAAGCAATCAACATTAGAAATGTGGCAGCCGTGCTCACAGACCCCAAAACCCACACCCAAAAACCTAGAAGCCCCACAGACAGCACCCCTAAGACAGGCAAGCGAGCAATAATAACGCCTAAACGCTCACGTGTAATTGGCCAAATGTTTTCCAAAGTAAATGCCTGTCACAGAGTTTGTTAATTCAAGAGTCCTAGGACTTTACTAGTACCACTGTCACTCTCTCGCCTCTCCTAATACTCCATTATACTACCTCCCATCCAAACGCTTATCTTACCTGTAATTTGTGTTTGAGGGCTGGCTTCACCTGGAATTCGCAGTGTCCTACAGCGTTCTGCAGCAGGGCCCCAACTGGAGTTTCCCGGCGTGGATTTTCTGCAAAACAAAAGCAATCAACATTAGAAATGTGGCAGCCGTGCTCACAGACCCCAAAACCCACACCCAAAAACCTAGAAGCCCCACAGACAGCACCCCTAAGACAGGCAAGCGAGCAATAATAACGCCTAAACGCTCACATGTAATTGGCCAAATGTTTTCCAAAGTAAATGCCTGTCACAGAGTTTGTTAATTCAAGAGTCCTAGGACTTTACTAGTACCACTGTCACTCTCTCGCCTCTCCTAATACTCCATTGTACTACCTCCCATCCAAACGCTTATCTTACCTGTAATTTGTGTTTGAGGGCTGGCTCCACCTGGAATTCACAGTGTCCTACAGCGTTCTGCAGCAGGGCCCCAACTGGAGTTTCCCGGCGTGGATTTTCTGCAAAACAAAAGCAAGCAACATTAGAAATGTGGCAGCCGTTTTCACCTCCCATTTCCTCCTAACCAATTTCATCCCTTAATAGACCTTGCCAGCAATGGCCCAGCCAAGACCCGTTAACCCAAGCGCAAACAAGTTTGACACCCCCCAAACAGCCAAAAAGCAAATCCGGGAAAAAAGCCACACTTAGCAAAATGTATTAAAATGAGGACTCACTCCTTCCAGTACCTCTTTAGGGGACTCGTCAACGTACGTTTCTTCATTGTGCGGAATCCAGGCATCAGCATTACGGGAAATGGATAGGGTGAGTCTGGAGGAGGAGGATAGACGACCAGGACTGAGTTCTTGGCAACTAACTTGTGAACCTGAGGAATGCTGCGGCATCAAAATCAAGACAGTTCTGCTGATGGGCTTGTTGTTTGATTGGGTGATTACAGTTTTGTTGTGAATGGGATCAAGCACTTGCTAAACAAAGAAAGACAGACACACAGGAATAAAAGTGAATAAGGACGAAAAATAAAGTTAATGAATCATTGACTCTTTTTCAGAACTCGCTGTCAGGGAAGCAGAACTCGTCCTCATACTCTGCAAATCCTGTCGGTAGTACTTCTGGTAACTGAGGAGAACTTTCCTCAGGTAGGTCGGTGTCCTCTTCTTCCTGCGTGCATTCTCGTACTTTGTAATCTGGTGGTATGAAGTGCTGGTTCATCTTTATCATGGTGAGCCGCTCCACATTTGCGGGCAAGAGGCGGGACCTTTTGGAAGTCACAATGCCACCTGCAGAACTAAAAACACGTTCTGAAGACACGCCTGCGAGTGGGCAAGACAAGTAACTGATAGCCAGGTTGGTGAGCTCTCGCCATATGTTTCTTTTCCCATGCCAATACGCCAATGGGTCCTCAGTAATATTGACCGCTGTTGAGTCATCCAGGTAGGCCTGCCCCATTGAAACAATGTTCTCCCGGATTCCTGTACTTTGCACTTCTGTGTCCTTTCTGGGACAAGGAAACCCTAGCTGACTTAGCCAATCCTCTTCAGACATATCGCCTGGGCCTGGAGCAGATGATACGGTTGCTGGTGTGGTTAACGGCTCAGAGGAAAAGACACTCACTTCTGCCACAGGCACAGATGCAGAAGTGCTTTTTTGGGACGCCTGATGGCCTGCTGATTCACTAGTACTGTCTTCTCCTACAGTTTCCTTCCGCTCTCTTTCAAAACGAATGGCTGACTGAGCTAGCTAACCTTTGTACTCTGTAACATCTGAAGTTTCAAAAGGAATTAATACTTTGCCAAACAATGGCTTTTTGTAACGTGGATCCAGAATAGTAGCACAAATGTAGTGCTGTTGTTTCTTGATATTTACAAGCCGTTCATTGCTAACTAGGCGTTGTAATAATCTCTGCGCCAACTCATATGCTTCATTCTTTCCAGCATCCTTTAATTTCGAAGACACCACCTTGACTTGGTGCTCGAGCTTCAGCAACAATGGGATAGCTTTGCTCAAAGAACAGTCCTCCCTGCTGACTTCACGCGTGAAGACCTCAAAAGGACGAAGTATGTCTGTCAGGCTTTTAACTAGCTGCCATTGCTCCACCGCTAGCATCATTTCTGTCGTATCACCACCCAGGTTGTAGAAATACTCGTTGACTACTGGAAACAGCTCATGCAGACGCTCAAGCATGTAGAAGGTTGAGTTCCAACGTGTTGCCACCTCCTGGATAAGTGCTTTCACTGGCATTCTACGTACATTTTGCTGGCGCCTCAGCTCCTTCCGGGCCTTAAAAGAATGGTTGAAATGTGTGCATATTCTTCTGCAGATGGTCAGTATTTTCTCGACTGCAGGTTCTTTTTTCAAGAACTTTTGCACGACCAGGTTCATACAGTGCGCCAAACACGGCACTCTGAAATAGTCACCGTCCTCCATGGCCTTAACTACATTGCTGCCATTATCACTAGAAACATAACCAAACTTGCAATTTCTTGGGGGCAGCCATTGCGAGACCTTTTTGTTAAAGTCATCCAAAATGTTGTCTGCAGTATGAGTTTTCTCCATGCCAAACATGGCTAATGTTGCATGTTTACGAGCACCCTTAAAAATCTCGACCAAGTCACCACCTGCATTTATCTGTTTTGCAACCCCTGAAAAAGAGACCCAGTGTGCAGTGATGCACATGTAATCAAGGGCTTGGCAACTGGTCCACATGTCTGTTGTCAGGTGTATAGTGTGAACAGCACTCTTCTGCAAAGCTGCCCCAACCAACTCAAGCACCTCTTTATGTAGTGCTGGAACAGCAACCCTGGCAAAATAGAACCGGCTAGGAACCTTCCATTTAGGGGCCAGTGTTGCCACGAGTTCAAGAAAACCCACACCTTCGACAAACGAAAAAGGGAGAAGGTCCACCGCTAGCATTTTAGCCAGCTTAGTGTTATACAGGCGCACAATTGGGTGGTTGCGTTGAAATGGCGCATCTGAGGAGAACATGGCTGTAATGGTGCGCTGGACAAATTTACTGGATGATGCTGATGACTTCTTCGACCCGGTTGTGCTCAGTGTTGACATTTTCCGCATTGGTGTGTCTCCCAGACTCTCAGTGTGCCTCCTATGTGTTGCGGAGGATGTGGTGCTGCCAGGGGTACTGGGTGCAACTGGACAAATGTCTGACGCTTCTTCTACCTCCCTGTCATCTTCAGATGAAACACCTAGTACAGGTATATTTTGGCCACTTGCCCTTTGGGATTGCTTTCCCTTGATGTTTGCTAGGTGCGCAAACCATTCGACAGCGTGCCTTCTTCTAAGATGACCTATCTGGCCTCCGGTACCATAGTTGGTACCAGTCTTACCACGGCTAACTCTAGTCTTACAAATGGAACAAACGGCTATGTAATCATCCTTTGCATGGACACTAAAAAAGTTCCAAACTGGGGACTGGAAACTTCTGGTTTTGCCGCACGAGATGATACTGCCAATGCCAGATGAAGCAGTGGTGGATGAGCCTTGCAGACATCTACTGGGTTGTGCAATTATTGCAGCAACCCTACTTGAGGGAGTCGAGCTGGATGGAGTTTCCCTCTGGGGAGAAAATATGGGAGCTGTAGGTTTTGTTGAACTTGTTGTACTACTTGACTGCGTTGGTGGTGCTACCAGTGCCACGTCGCCATGGTCACGCTCAGCATGACGTCGGGATAGGGTATAAATGTCTGTCTGCTGCATGGCCGGTGTGGCTGGAATGACGTGTGTGATGACTAGGTCATTGCTGTCATCCTGTTCATCAACATCAGAATGCACCACTTCATCAAGTCCGACGTTCGGATCCATAAGTATGAGCTTTCCGGGGCCCTTCCTTTTAACATTTGATACCTTTCTCAGCTCATGGTGTGCCTCCCTCTCAGACGTCGGAGATGATTGCCATTCTAGATCCAGATCATCTGATGGAGCGAGGCTTGAAGAGGAACTTCTACACACCCTCCTTGATCTTTTCCTTGCTGGGGAGCTGGGAGAAAATGAATCATCAGGAGGAGTGGCTTCGTCTTCCTGACATGATACCCCGGCTCCAAAGTCAATTTCCTCCTGTGCCCCTACTTCTGGAAGAACCATTGTGGCCACTTGCACCACTCCATGCGCCGCTACATGGGCCTCTTCACTGACCTCTACTTGCAACTCTCCATGGACCTCTCCTTCTCGGCCTTCTCCTTCTCGGCCTTCTCCTTCTCGGCCAGCTCCTTCTCGGACAGCTCCTTCTCGGACAGCTCCTTCTTGGCCAGCTCCTTCTCGGACAGCTCCTTGGACAGCTCCTTGCGCATGTACTTGTGCTTGTACTAGTAGCCCATGCAGTTGTTGTTGCGGCTTTGGTTGTTGAATAGTACTTGTGAGAGGAGTTACAACCTGTGTTGATTGTGTGCTGCTACTTTCTTGCGATGAGCCAACATCACTGGTCGTTGGTGATTGAACCACTAAACAGGCTACCTGTGCAGCACTCATGGTGGACTTTTGTTCTTTTTTCCACAAAAATTTAGTGGTCGAGGCACCAGTCTCCTTGGTAAGTGGTGCCACTTGCTTCTTCTTCTCCTTAGCAGAGACATCTTTCTTGCAAGAGGAGCTACGGGCACCTCTTTTCGGACCCATCTTCTTCAGATGTCGGAACAGCAGGCCGCAGCAGGACTTCGTCCTGGCACTGATGCTCAACGATGATGCAGAGTTCTTGACTTTGTGCACCTAAAAGCAAACGAAGACAGAGGAACATCAGTTAAATATATGTTGCATATGTAGCGCTTCAATTAATAGTTTGCAAGTAGGCATTTATGAATACACACGTGCATACCACAATATGGAAATATCAAAAATAAGAATTGCTAAATTTTTGGGAAACAGGAATTTAACATTGATCCAAGAGAGCCCACAGAGAGGGTTGAAGTTTCATGTACCACTGACTCCCCCTGGGCACAATGGGTGAAAGCAAGGCAAAATGGGTGCAGGCCTATGTCACAAAGCTCACTGCCTGCCTTCAAAATGGCCGCTTGACCCCCATCCACATGGACAGGACCATGCCTCAAAATGGCCCCCACCAACATAGCCAGCCCCCAACCCCTACTCCAAAAAGTCAAAAAACACAACACAAATCACCACAATCCAATATCCAATGCCATCCATCAAGTTTCAGAAGGTTTATGCTGCCTGCTGGTGGTTTTCTGGTGCAGAATTGCAATTTTTGCAATTTCGCGAGTGCGAGATTGTTGCTTCACGACGCGAACGTGGCGAAAAACCCACAAAATCCGCGAACAGACCGATTCTGGGCCCCCTGGGCACAATGGGTGAAAGCAAGGCAAAATGGGTGCAGGCCTATGTCACAAAGCTCACTGCCTGCCTTCAAAATGGCCGCTTGACCCCCATCCACATGGCCAGGACCATGCCCCAAAATGGCCCCCACCAACATAGCCAGCCCCCAACCCCTACTCCAAAAAGTCAAAAAACACAAGACAAATCACCACAATCCAATATCCAATGCCATCCATCAAGGTACAGAAGGTTTATGCTGCCTGCTGGTGGTTTTCTGGTGCAGAATTGCAATTTTTGCAATTTCGCGAGTGCGAGATTGTTGCTTCACGACGCGAACGTGGCGAAAAACCCGCAAAATCCGCGAATAGACCGATTCTGGGCCCCCTGGGCATAATGGATGAAATCAGAGCACACTGGGTGCAGGCCTATGGCACAAAGCACACAAACTGGCTTAAAAATGGCCCCTAGACCCCCACCCACACGGGACCAGGCACATAGCAAGCCCCCAACACCACCCCAAAAAGTCGTAAAACACACAAAAATCTCCACAATCCAATGCCATCCATGCCCTGGCCAGAATCATGTTAAAATTCAACAAAACAGTTGTATCATGCATGCACCCATAACTAAGCCTGGTGGTTTTCAATTCATGTGCAGAATTGTAATTTTTACAATTTCGCGAGTGCGAGATTGTTGCTGCGCGGGACGCGAGCAGTGCGAACACAAGCAAAAAAATCCGATTTTCGGTAAATCCGCGGGAGTTCTAGGCCCCCTGGGCATCATGAAAGAAATCAGAGCAGACTGGGTGGGCCTAGGGCACAAAGCACACTGCCTGACTTCAAAATGGCCACTTGACCCCATCCACATGGCCAGGACCTGCAGGACCATGCCTCAAAATGGCCCCCCACCAACATAGCCAGCCCCCAAACCCACCCCAAAAAGTCGAAAAACACACACAAAAATAAATCACCACAAACAAACAACATCAACTTATCAACTTACTTGTGAAAGAATCCAAAAGTAATCCAAAAGGCCTCAAATCCAAATATCCAGCAGCATCCACAAAAAGTAATCCTTCCCAGTCAAGATCGAATTCAAAGTGGCCAGGAAATGGACTAAGCAATGGGAGGAGCTTGCTGGACAGGAACAGGAAGTTGGAGACTGGGGCACTTCCTTCACCCCACCCCAATGCGAGGAGCTTGCTGGACAGGAACAGGAAGTTGGAGACTGAGCCACTTCCTTCACCCCTCCCCAATTGTAATTTTTGTAATTTCGCGAGTGCGAGATTGTTGCTGCCCGCGCCGCGGGCCGCGAGCAGTGCGAACACAAGCAAAAAATCTGCAGCTCGCGGATTTGCGGATTTTGCGGGAAATTCGCGAATCTCGCGGATTGCGAATTCACCGAAAATCCGCAAAATCCGCAAGCGTAACGGATTTTCCGCCCATGCCTAGCCTCTGCACTTATCTAGAAAAAGATGCTAAAATGTTTCTTGTCAGCCATGTCTCCTCAAACTAACTGAGACCTGTGAGGTCATTTATGTAGAGACTGTGGGCCTGATTTATACATTGGTTTCTATATAGTGGCTGTTGGGAGGTCCTCCATCAGAGTGGTGGAGTGTTTGCTATGTCACCCTGGCAGAGGTCCCGACTGGCAATTCATAAATGTCTATCGTGCTGGCGTACGTTTAATGGAGTGACAGGAACAACCAAAAACCAAAGCGTGATTTTGCCCCCTCACCATGAAAGTTATCCCTCAATGTGAGGGGGTATTTTGCAGTTTTTACTGTCTCTTACCATCAGGGTTTTTGTGGCCTCGACGGACAGTGAAAACAGAATGTAGGTTCTCCCATCTTAATTAGGTTGTTTGGCATATAGGTCAACCTTCGATAGCCCTTACTCCGTCAGGCCATCGGGGGTCTAACCATGGTGGAGATAGAGGAGTCTCCACTATGATTACACCACAGATTCAGCCTCTTTTGAATCTGGCTGGTGGATCAATATTTTGGGAGAAGGGAACTCCGTCGCAGAGGCAACAGAGTACCCTTTCCGTCAACATATACAGGTCTTATGTTTTCCTAGCTCAACCCATCTACTGCAACCAGTTCCTCTACTGGTCTATATTTTACCCTCACCCCTTTCCTCTGTAAATTGCTAAATAATTATGTGTGAGGCATGGTTAGGAAGTGTTGAAATGCTCATCTCAGACCAATCAAATTCTGTGACATGGTCCCTTTCTTATTGGTGTCCACCCCTCACATACATAACGTTTATGGCTGCCTGTCATGATACATGGGACGCAATTTCCTGTGCATGCTGCTTTTGAATAGAGACAGGCTTCTATAAACCTCTTACAAGCCTTCAAAAGCATAGAGTTTAAACGGCACCTGGAAAGAGACCTCCCGTCTTCGATAGACATACAACACTTAACAGACGAATGAAGACGAAAAGGACTACATATCCTTTGTAGCTGCATGACTCTCTCAAGATTGTCAAATGGTGGTGGCCATCCTGAATGAATATATATTTCATATCTCAACATATAGATCTCATCAATATACTTTAATATCACCAAAATTAATATGCCATTAGGACCTAAATATATAACAAAAAATGTGGAGATATGTGTAATTCTTTCAAAAGACTTGTTCAATGTTTTGTTGCATTTTTCAAAGAGATAAAAATAAATTCTGGAGTGATAACCAAGGAAATGTCCTGAATGTTTGAAATCCAGCAATACTAAATACATGTGCAGTGTGTCTGCATAGTTCTGTAATAGTAACGCATATCACAAAATTGTAGCAGAATATCTGTTTCAGGTGCACTTCTCATTTAATTACAGATATCAGACTCAGTATAAAAAGTATACATTTTCTAATTCTGTGCGGTATAGTTGTTTGGTCAGGAATTAACACTGAGCAGGACCTTTGTCAGATTTATGACACTTTTTTTTCCAGACCAAGGACATTTCCTCCAATCTCATTTATGCAGAAACATGTCCCTACCAATACTTGACCCTAAGATTTGTTCCTCTGGACTATCCTAGCATGAAACTACCTGACATACAAGGGTTTTCGATGGGTGCAGGATGACAACAAGCAATAAGCTTCTACCAATAAAAATAGTCCCCCACATAAGAGGATGAGTCTATTGCATAGGACAGCAGTAGGTCAAAATTGCAACTAAGTGAAGGTTAGGCCCAGGTTAAAGTTAAAATTATACTGGCATAATTTGCATGAGTTAATGAATTTTGCATTTCACTTGTTACAAGAAATCCCTAAAACACAGATGCGCATACAGCTCCTTGCAGAAGCACCAACATGTGTAACTGTGAATCAGAAACTGACTATACCCGGAGACAGCAGCGTGCGCAATCTAAGATGGTTGCCGCGCTTTGAGCTCGGTCTTTTTACCTGCTCCACGACGAAAATAGATGATGATTAGGGCTGTATCACGTCTACTCCTTCAGCCCAGCTGCCTCTTTATGCGCCAGGAACCAGTGGGCTGAATTTCAGAGGTCTGGTGCCTCTGTGTGCAGAGCGGTATGCTTTTTCATTTTCCCCTCAGGAGAGGCTCCCGCTTCCCTTGGCTTCTCTGTGGATTCTACACAGAAGAGGCGGACGTTACTTGCTGGGCACCTCCTCTCTTCAAAAGCCTCTCCTCTCTTAAAAGGATATTGGTTTCTGTCTATTGCTGGCCACCACTTTCATTTCTGCAAAAGTTTAAAGGGATTTTTTTCTATTCCCTTTTAAGCTTTATTGTGGTACTGCTTTGTGACTTTTAGAGCTGTTTTTTTCTGCCATATACATTTTTTTTCTGTCTCAGGAAACCACATTTGATATTTGTGGTATTCTTAATTTTTCCTCTCACTACTGGTTGTTTCCTACTATCAGCATGGAGTCCAAAATGGGTCGAAATAAACGTAAGCAAGCTGTCTCACCTCCTGCTGCTAAAGCCAAAGCTATTGACTCCCAAGAAGAGACTCATTGGCAAAAATATTGGAGGAAATTCAAGCTGCCCATACGAATACAGACTCCATTTCCTCAGATATTAAAAATGTACATAGAGATATGGCTTTCTTATCGATGAGAGTTGCTTATAATGAGATTAGGATTTGTGATAATACTGCAGCCGTTACAGCTATGGCTCCAATTCCTACTCAGGTTGCTTCTCTCCACCGTTCCTTACTTGACTTGGAAAACAGAAATAGACAGTATAATTTACACATTTTTGATGTTCCTGAGGGAGTTGAAGGTCAAATTTGTCGTCTCTTCTTGGAAAATCTTCTCCCTAAACTACTAAATATTAACTTCCCAGAGGGCTTTGAGATTGATAAAGCCTTCAATTCGTAAACCACATCAAGCCAAGCCACGGCAAATCATTTTTAAAGTTCTGCCGTATTACCATGTCCTTCTTATTCGTAAGGCTGTCCGAGAAATTCCCTCTCTGCAAATTGAAGGAAGTAAAGTCTTCATTCATCAGGACTTTGCAAAATACGACGCAAATTCTCAGATTTACGTTCCCGTTTACGAGAAGCTGGCTACAAATATGTTCTTTTTCACCCTTCAGTGTTCCAGGTTTTTGCGGCGAGGTGAGAGAACGATCTGCCGCCGGCGGTCGCTCGGCAGACGCAGGGGACACAACCTGTGCACAAATTCTGTCACATTACCATGACGCAATTGGCAGATTTGTTGCTGCCCAAGTTCTTCTTGATAAACTTACCTTAAATGTGATTAATATTTATGCCCCTACCTCTGATGACCCTGATTTTTGTTCCTATGTCTCTGATGAAGCACTAAAAGTTGGCAATGCATCCCTTACAATGGGCGGCGTCTTCAATCTTATTAAAGATCCTTTGTTGGACCGGTCTTCTGCTTTTAAATTCCGGCCTAACAAGGCTTTCTTTGCTTTGAAATCCTTTCTTTCCTTAACTAAACTGGTTGATTTTTGGAGACTGGAACACCCTACGGACAAAGATTTTACTTTTTATACTAATGCTCACTCTTCTTTTTCTAGAATTGACTATTTATTATCCTCACGAAATTTATATCACATGATTAGTGAATCAGTTATTCACCCTATCACGATTTCTGACCATGCTTTGATTTCTTTTTCTTTTTCCATTTCCGACCATTCAATTTCTAATAAAAGATGGAGAATGAACTCGGAAATAGTCCTTAACCCTACTAATGCTAAAAGAAATGGCTTCAGCTATTTCTGATTATTTTTCGAATAATAAAGTCCTATGATACCCATAAATTATACATTGGGATGCCTTCAAGGCATATATCCGTGGAGTTGCAATTTCGATTATGGCACACGAAAATAAATCTTTTTGTTCCAGTCTCAATGAATTGGAGACACGGATTGCAGCCGTGGAATGACTTTTTATTACATCTAGAGACCCACAATATATATCCCAACTTCATAAAGATAGTTACGAATATAATTGTATGCTCAGTAAAAGATCAGGTTTACTTATCTCAAAAGAAAAGTCACATTTTTATTTAATTCTAATGAGTCGGGCCATTTGCTAGCTAATTATTTACACCTTAAACGTGAAAGGGTTCGAAATCCAGCCATCAAGACGAATAGGGGTACATTGGTGACGGAGGAGTTTCTTTCATTCTACTCTTCTTTGTATCATGAGCCTCTTACACCTAATATTACTGTTATCAGTGAATTCCATCATTCCAGCCGACTGCCTCAGATTTCTGATAATGCTAGAGCTATTTTAGAGAACCTTATTGATATTAAAGAAATTTTTACAGCAATAAATGCTTTAAATTCCAAAAAAACTCCTGGCCAGATGGAATTTTGGCCAAATTCTAATAATGCTACCAAGATCAATTATCCCCTTTTTTACTTTCCCTTTTCATGGAATTTCAACATACTTCTATGATGGGAGGATCTTTAATGAAGCCACAATTATTGTTCTCCCCAAACCCAATAAAGATAATTACTTTAGCCTCCAATTTTTGGCCCATATCTCTCATCAATCAAGACTGTAAGATATATGCAAAGGTTTTAGCGAATAGACTATCACCTCACTTATCCCAAATTATACAATCTGATCAAACTGTTTTTTATGAAAGCTAGATTATCAGCTCATAATACCCAGTTGCTCTGTCATACATTATCTCTTGCCAAAGAAGCTAGTGGACCTATTGGTGTAATGGCTTTAGATGCAGAAAAGGCATTCGATAAGGTTAACTGGCAATTTGTATTTAAAACTTTAGAAGCTTTCTGTTTTTGTCCTATTTTTATTAATATGATTAAGGCTTTGTATTCAGCCCCTCAGCCTTTATTTTAGTCAATGGTTTGTGTTCCACTTCTTTTCGGTTGTTTAGAGGCACTCAGCAGGTCTGTCCTCTCTCTCTTTTACTTTTTCTTATTGCAGTAGAACCCCTCTTATGATCTCTTCGTAATAGTGATACTTATACAGGTGTTGTTTTGAAAGATACTACCATTAAACTCTCAGCATACACTGATGATGTATTGTTATATGTTTTTGACCCTTCCACCTCTATACCTAATATCCTTGATATTATTCATAAATATGCTGAGGTTTCTGGTTACTCCTTGAATAATATTACAACCAAATTTTTCCATTAAATGCCTTTTTGTAATTCTACAATGTTAGAGAATACTGATATAATTTGGTCTCCAAAAAAACTCAAATATTTATGGATAATTTTTACTGGTTCAGTTAAAGATACAGTTGATACCAATTGCTCTGTTATTTTAACAAGTACCAAATAGAAACTTGACAGATGGTCTAATCTTCATTTATACTAAAATATATAAATGATTTACTAAATTCCTCTGGAATAATAAGCCTTCACGCATTAGTTTTTAGATGTTACAATTACCCAAATGTGAAGGTGGGGTTGGTCTTTCAGATTTGAAAAAATACCATTTTGCACTCCTTGTGGCTCAATGTTCCTTATGGTTCCACACTATTCCCCTTTCTAATGCACCTAAATGGCTTCTCCTGGAAAAAAACATTTTGGCTCCATAACCTTTAACTGCCAATGGCTCTTTTGGCAAGTGTTCTCCTATCCTTGCCCTCTCTAAAATTGCCCTTTTATCATTTGATAGTAAACTTTCTACTACGTTTACTTTGGTTCAATCCTAAACTTTTATATCATAAACATATTTCTTTTAGGAAATTATGGATTGCTGCTGGTATTTTCTTTGTTGCAGATATTTGCCAATATGATATTTTTCATACTTTTGATGTTATTCAAGCCAATTATAAGTTGCCATTGCCTGAGTTGTCTAAATATACAATGTTATGTAATACGATTTTTAATGCCTACCCCCAACTACTTTCTATGTTTTAGTCATCTGGAATTAAATTTTGTATTTCTGTATTTAGCGGTTCAGGATATACAGCATCTAAAGTATAGAAAAAACTTAAGGGCATACTATCAAGAACGGCATTACAATATTTGCCGGTTTAGCGGCAGAAAACTACCATTAAAGCGACAAAATGGGCTTGATGATATGCCCTGGAGAATTCCAATAGAAGCCCATGTTCACACCAGAACATGGACTTCTAAATGAATTCTTAAGGGCATATTACCAAGCCCATTAATTTTTAACGCTGTTCTTGATAATATGCCTCTTACTACTTTAAATTCCTCCTTTCCACATTTGACTCGAAAATGGCCCCCACACTTAAATCTTCATAGACTTACTATATCTTTGAAGGACATCTGGAATTCTAACACGGCTAATTATCTCCCAGCCACCCTTAACCAATCTAATATTTATTTACTTTATCGATGTTTCTGGACTCCTGACAAATTATTTAAAGCTAAACTCCTTGATACTCCTAATTGTTGGCACTGTCAATTTGTTACTGGTGATCTACAACATGCATTTTCCAATTGTCCTATCATACATCAGTTTTATTACAAATATGGCATCTTATTACACAAATTCTTAAAATCCAAACAGCTTTATCATTTCAGGTTCTGATTCTCAAATCCTCACTCTTTAAATCCATTGTATCCCCGAGGGATTGTAAATTATTTGATTTCCTTATTGTCACTGCCCTCAAATCTATCACTTGTAATAGGAAAGATGCTACCTCACTTTCGGTTAATGCATGGTGGGAGTGGATTATTTTTCGGAGACGCCGACAATGTTTTTATCCACACTCTCATTAGAATTCCTCCTCCTTTGTGTCTAGTATGTGGTCTAGTTTTGATTCCTTCATTGGTACATGTTCTACAATTTAGGATACTCATTTCCATTTTATAATATTTAATCTTTGCTTAATGTAGCCCTTTTATGTTTGTTTTCTTATTATTATTATTATTTATATTATGCTTATACCGTTATACAATGTTGGTACTGCAATTGTACTTTCTCTTATATATTGTACAATGTTTTTTATATTCTATAGTTGGGTATTATTTTTTGTATTGTGTTTCATATATGTAAAATATTTTGAACTCTAGAAACAGACCATACCCTTCATGGAGCCATCCTTAGGCAAACACAAAATCCAGATGGTGTCCAGCTCTTCCCAATGCCGCTGGCATGTGTCTTTACACCCCAGCAAGGAGCTGGGTGCTCTTTGGATTCTTTTTTACATTCAGAAAAAATCCAGTGTCCGGCTCCTCACTGGGGTGTATTTTTGGTTGGCTGTCTCAGGTCCTCGCTGAGATGCAGATGAGCCAATCTGTGCCCCAACAAAGAGTCATGCATTTTGTTGAATTTTTCTGGGGCTCAGAAAAACATTCAAGCAGCATCTCAGAGGTTTGCCAGACCTGGTAAGATTTTTTTCTTAGGTTAAGAAATAAAATCCACATAGGCTAAGAAAAAATCCAAACAGCATCTGAATCCCCAAGGTTGGGGTACAGATGTGTTTCTATGCCCCAGCAAGAAGCTTAGGCTAAGGAAAACATCCAAACAGTATCTCGCTCCTACCTGTGGTGCAGACATATGCGTCTGTTCCCCAGGACGAAGCCAGTCACTCTATGGAGTCAAAAACGAATTAAAGAAATGTCCCAGTCCTCGATGGGGGACAAAACTGTCAGTTTTTGCACTAGAAAAGAGACTGACACTGTTTAGATTTTTTCTTTGACTAATATAACAGAAATAGAGTCTGGCTTCTCACTGGATCACAGAAACGCACCTACTTCATCTGGCAACTCTTCTCCTAGACATAGATATAGCAAAACAAGCATGGTCTGTATATCAGATAAGGCAATGATTGCAACCAAATGCTTTATTTAAAAATACAAAAAATTGCAAAAACGTTTCTAAAAGCAATGAAATAGCAGATGCTAGTGCAAAAAAATCTTGGTGCACTCTTATAAGTACTACACAAACGTCATAAAACGTGATCAACTTGATAGTCTAGGAAACAAAGAATAACATTTTCGGTCAATGCAATGAACAAAATGTAGTGGGTCCATCATTAGAGTTAACAACGTTTTGTATCCCTTCATGAATGTTGGGATCATACACATGTAGATCGCATTTTATCTATTTTGTTTATTACTTATACGAGAGCACGGAGCACATTTTGCACTAGCACCCACTGTGTCGCTGTTTTTATGAAACTTTTCACAATATGTTCTATGTGTAAATAAACCATTTGGTTACAATCATTGCCTTATCTGGTATTAGGGACCACTGTCCATTTTACTGTAGATATAGCCAGGTCCCTAGTGAATCTCGGATTTTCCTTGTTCTGTTTATATTTTATTAGACACAGAAGCTTTGGAAGATGAAGGAGCCTTCTTAAATCTAGTCAGGAAGCTGGGAATGGAAAGGGAGGAACTAAGACCAACCCTAACATCTAACCTTCCAATCCTACCTCCTGCTTTGTTTCATCTGTTGATGGGGTGAAAGTGGTGGTGAGCTGGATGGTGGGAGGTATTGGGTTGCACCTCTTGCCCTCTCTTCAACCTCCCTCTCACCAACAGGAAAAAAATGGCTTGTTCTGGAGTGCATGGCAAGTGATAGTCAACCATAGCACCTTGTCAGTACTAATCAAAATACGTGAGTGAATTGGCAGGGAAATTCAGTGCGAATCCCACCATTCTAATTAAGAATGCCTCTGATACACTGAATGTCTCACAAGTGCAGACTCCAGGGGTTGGGAGGAAACAAAACATGAGAAGAGAGGTACAGTTCACTTCAACAAAGACTTGTACAGGCTGATTTCTGCTCTCCGCTCAAGACAAGCTTTCACTCTGTCTTTTTGGGTAATCAGGACACTGTGGATTGGACAAATGTGCTTTAGTTTGTTGCATAGAAGTTCGATAAGACATCAGTCAATCGAAGATTACAAGTTCACTTAACAGCATCCTCTAAGGTTAGCCTGAGACGTACCCACATGAAGCTCCATAAAACTTCTTGGATCAGAACAAAACAATAATGATGCAAGATCTCAAATGCAAGTGAATTCACTAGAGTAGCCCACAGCACTCCAACGCAATTCTGCCAGTCAAAGTTTCCATTCAATTTGATACTGCTACACTGCACAACCAATTATTACTGTGAGACCTAGGCTTCAGAAGAGCCAGAAAACCTGGAACTACATTGCTTAAACATGCTAATCTTTTTCCAAAACTCCAATTCCTTGTTCTCCAAAGCCACCGACCCCTAATTCCCAATGTCCTTCTAATGGTTCTCATTGAGTTTCTTTGCTGGTAAGGATCTGTTTCTAATCACCTGATGCTAAAATGCTTGCACCTGCATATTGTCTCATTGTGTGAGTGCATTATTCCTCTCTCCTAACTTGCTGTTTCCTCACACTCTACCCCTAGCCCCACTTACAAGCTTAATCCTTGAATGGACATGAGAGGGATGGGTCCCTCCAAGGCCCACCCATATATGAGTGATGTCACAAGTGAGATCACACATTTAAATGAATGGCACAAACGTGAGCCCTATGCTTCTTCATTCGGCAATTGCTGGTATCCTGAGTTTTCCTGCATAGGCAAAGTCCAAAATGAAACATCAACAGCACCAGGTGGAGTATGCCCCCCTTTGGCAGGGTTGGAGAACAACACTGGTTGTTCTCCAACCCTGCCAAAAAAAACTGGTACAGTGGACAGGTCGGATTTTCTTTATTGCTGTATAAATATGTCATAAGGGTGTCCTATTGAAACCTTTCTATGGTGTAAATATATGGCAATAGAGCAGTGAACGAGTTAAAGTACTTTTACTGAAAGAAAAGCATTGGGCTGGACATATAATTATTGTGACTTTTGTTTCACTATTGATGTTTGAGTCTGTCCCCTGCACTCACAACCTCCCATGGAAGATTCTGACTGCTTTTCCTTTCTACCCTGAGAGTCAGGTGAAGAAAGTTTGAACTTGGAAGTTTGCAGCACCATAGTAGGATTGTGGCCCTGTAGCCCTTGGTTATTCTGTGCACTCCACCCCCATACAGCATCTGACAGAAGGTAGTGAACTTTAGATAATCTGTTATTGTGTCAGTCACATTTTATTTCCACTCACCACAGCGTACAGCCTGGGTCCATGGATCAGCCCACTTGAGTCATGGGCTACTTTCCCTGTGAGTGAGGGAATTCTTCCATTTCAAGAGGTGCACATCCTCACCTAAAGTAGTTCCTTTCAGTTCCAGGGATTAAAATTGCAATGTGTGCTTTGGAGACAAAAACATCATTTTAATTTGTCTTATTGCATGTTGTAGCTGTCCAACACTTTCAATTCACCTGTAAGGATTCCCTCAGGAGCTTATTTGTTAGAAGCTCAGAGCAGTGTGTTGATTGCAATGAAGTGCTTCCTATCAAATTCGATAGGCAGCGAGTATATCAATTCACTGTGAGAATACTTCTCCGGTCATGATTTGGGTCAGTTGGCAGAAGTCCACAAGCCGAACTGTATACTTGATTACTCTCCAGGGAAATCCACAAACCCGTAGGACCTTTAGAATCCCCACATATGTGGGAAAATACAGACACAAATTTGGTGTGGTTACCTTTTGTGTCAAAAACGGTATGAAAGCTAAAGCGCATCGTGCACATGCATCAAAAAAATGCTCAGCACAGGTCGGGGAGCTGAGAAAGCCTTAGCAGCTATGGGGTTAATCAATATAAATGCAGATACAGACCAGAAAGTAGAGTATCTTCTTGAACTTTGGGGCAGATTTATGAGGCCCTTGCGCCACGTTTACGCCGATGTTGCGTCACGCAAGGCGGCGTAAACGTGGCGCATCCCTACGAACCATTTACAACGTGACGCATCTAGGCAGATGCGTCACGTTGTAAAGCCCTGCGCCGCTTGTGGGCGTTCCGGCGCAGGGTGGGCGTTCCGGGGCAGGTGCGCCTCGCAAAAGTGGCTGAGTGAAATCTATGACATTTCACTCAGTCACTTTTAAGCCAATGCTGCGTCAAAAGCCTGCGCCTGCTTGAAGCAGGCGTAGGTCTTGACGCAGCATTGTTAAAATGGGGCACCCCCGAGCCTTGCTGGAGCCGCGTCGCGCTTGCGACGCATCTCCAGCAATGCGCCACATTTCCGGCACAGATGCGTCACGCATCTGTGCCGTTTTTGCACCATGGTGCGCCGCATTATAAATGCGGCGCACCATGGCTGGCAGAGCTGTGGCGCACTGTGGCGCATGTTAACTGGCGCATCCCTGAGGATGCGCCAGTTAACATAAATCTGCCCCTTTGTATTTAGGCTCCCACAATAAACAACATCAATTAGGGTTGCCCCCTGGTGTGTTTTATAGTTTTAATACCAGACAAAGCAGTGAAATCCAGCAATTTCCCTTCTGCACAATATACCTAAAACGGAAAGCATACAAAGAAATGTTTCTAAATTTGTGTGAGAGCTGTCCCACTCGTTTCACAATGATCATTAGAGAAACCAGAGGGCTTATATATATTACGAAAGAATCCTGACAATTTTGCAGGAATTATTTTGCTCCGAAAATCTCTGGCTGGTCCAGAATAGCCAAACATAAACAATTGGTTGGTATTTGTATTCTTAGAAACGTGGAAACCCTATCATCAATTAAAGTGTGTTTTCATAATCGAGTTGTAATTGTATATATACACAGCTCCACCTTTGCTTAAATCGTCTTTTCAATTATAAACTAACAGAGCGGCTGCTGAAGGACAACTCGAGGGCGTGTTGTTTTGTCTCTCTTATGGCTCAGCTTTTCGCTGCTGCTCGTTTAAACATGCACACAGTGTACTAAAGTGTACAATTCTCTCCGACTATCGATATTTGCTCTCTGGGACCAACCCTTCAAAACGTGAAAGTGTACAGGGCTTTATATGATTAATTTAAAAATGCATATTTACAGACAACCAATTACTAAATATAAAGTGTTTGGAAATGTTGCTGTGATCTAAACCACAAGTTGCTGTTTTAAACGATAATTTGTTGTTTTTAAATGACAATTGTTGCTTTGAATTCCCAAAAACGTTGTGAGATTAAAAAGTTAAGAGACATTCTAGTCACCTGCAAGCCAGAAAGCAATGCATGGAGCTGAATAAATATTTCTGCTTATTGCTTCATACTTCATGCTTATTAATCAGATTGCATTTACATGTTTGTGCTTGGGATGTAGCTGCCAATAATACACCCATGCCCAGGGCAGTGATGGGGCACTGTGCTTCCACATTATATGATGGTATGATATAAAAATGTGTGTAGCTCAGTCTGCCATTGGAATGGGTCTCACGCCATTTCTTAATTTGGGTGCTTTGCTCACGTGTGTGGTTGTTTAGGGGCATATTATCAAGAACAGCGTTAAAACTTATCGCCGGTTTAGCAGCAAAAACTTCGGCTAAAGCGGCGATACTGGGCTCTTCATGTTCAGGTTTGGGTTAGAGGTAGAACATGTTACAAGGATCCAGTGGCATAGCTAGGGAGGGCGGTCTGCCCCGGGTGGCACTGTTTTTTTCGGGAGTGACGACAAGCGCTAGTTAAGTTTCTCTTTCTTAATATTATCCTCCCTCCTCACCATCTGTTGCCTCCACCCTGGTCCCCGCTCATCATCGTCTTTCGCCTTCATGCATCTGCGCTTACTTTCACCGGCCGTCACAAGACGGAATACTCAGGGATTGCCCTGGGGGCCAAAAGCTCTAGCTAAGCAACTGCATATATTATCTTGGGCCAAGAAACCAGTTCTAAGGTTACTAATGCCATAGGTGACATAGTGTGGGCGCTATATTATAGTTATATATAACTATGCTTGTCTAATCTAGCCCTTAATGAAATTGATCACTTGTGCTTCCCGACTGTCTTAATTTTCTTAATTACTATGCTCCACCAACTGGAGCTGATCCTGACACGTCACTAAGACCTGGGTAAAATATGGTATATAAAGGTGGGTGGTCCCAGTGGAAACACAATATTACATAAATATCAACATCACCTGTTAAATCAATTATAAGCAATACTTATTCAGTTGAAAATATTTAATCGAGTTGAACATATAGTATATCATGTTCAAAAGACAATACGTTTGTCAATAAAGTTGTGCATAGGTGCCCTAAAAGGGGAGGAGGGAGAGAATGGTGCAGTAATGTGCAAAGTTGAGGGTGAGAGAAGGAGGGCAGTGAACACCAACTGGCATGGCAAAGGTCCCAGTAGACAATAGGCCAATTGTAGGGGGCCTAGAAATCTCCTGCTAAAGGTAGGGACAATATTGCACTCCCATAACCGAGCATTGACAACTGCTTGCTAAATCAACATAGGAGAATGTCCAGTTGAAATAATTGGGACGGGCAAACTTCTGTCTAGGCCTAGGGAAATTTAAGTTACACTGACTTAATTCAAGTAATTTGGGGAATTTTTCCGTTACACTTGTTATGGGAAATTCATGAATTTACACCATTACCCCACTGAGTAATTCTGAGCCATTTGCAGCAAAACCTTACAGTAAACTCACCATTCATGTTAAAAAATCACCACAAATTCTCTGGGCCAACAGAACATGAGCGGCTGTTCACTATTTTCTAGCATGAAATGCATTCTCACATCAGCAACTGACATGATGGTGCCTAGCGCTCTTCAATATAGTGCTAAATGATGGTTTTGCAGTTTGCACAGCTATGAATAATTCCACATACTTTTTACTGAAACAGCACATAATTAGATGATAGCAAAGTATGGAAATTCTCACACCTCTACTTCTATCTCTGATGCCGAGCAGTTGACCCCCTTCGAAGATTTTGAAGCGAATAGTCCATCCATGGGTAGAAACAACCTCAGAGACCAAAATGCTTTCATATTGGAGGGAACTGTCTTGTACAATTCTAATCAGAATTCTGTATACGGCAGTCAGTATATAGGCTGGTTACTTGAGTGTCATTTAGAGACTGGAGCATGACACGGAGTCGCTTGATTTGGTGGGTGAGTCACCAATAACAGAAATCTCCAACTCCCTTCTTCAGGCACTTTCCACAACAACAGTATACTTGTTGAATGAAGTTGAAGGGGAGCAAAAGGATCCCAGAATGAGTTTAGTCAGGTACAGCCTCCAAACCTGTCACCTAGATTTTTATTTTCGAGACTGCACTGTCAAGGACAGAAATGAGGGCTCAGTAGAAACAGGACCTTGCTCGCTTAAAACACTGTTTAGCATATTAAAAATAGAAACTAACATCCCTTGGATGCATTGTGAAGGTTACCAAAATGATGGAGAAACTGATGATGTGGGACCAATAAACTTCTATGCCGAAATCCACTCTGCTGCATGGAAACTATGAACAAGTGTGTTTATTCACAAACAGCTGGGTGAACTCTTCCTGTGAATTATCCGAATGCATTTCTTAGCTGTTTCCTGCTTTTAGTTCCCCATTCCACAGAAGCCCCATTACTGTGTCTCTCTCAATTTACCTGCAGTAAGTGTCCCGATTAATGTCCCATAAACACCAATTATGTAATTTACGTGTCCTTCCCTTTGGGGCCCAGATATCACCTATCTGTATGCATTCCCACTTTGCTGCTGCTTGTCGACTATTGTTGTGTGGCCAGGTTTGAAATACTAATCAAGCACAACCCTCCTTAAAAAGAAGCCTAAAGCTAGAACAAGGCCTACCATAATAAGCCCAAAAAGAGCCCAACCTCAAAAATCCTCAGAAGTAGGATCATGAACATAAAAAAATAATGTATAATGTAAACAGTTAAGCTTAATTCATGCACATAGCTGTGTACAAACTATTGTTCATTTGTATATGCACTTACATTCAATTACCTCACACATGTTGCATCCCCATTACAAGATGGCCACCACCCTTCAATTGCTTGTTGTTCCTTTTTCCTTCACAGCGGCTAAAAACAGTTCCCCTTCACACTATTTATTACAACCTCCGTCAAATTGTACATCACCTGTATCATTTTTATTGTGGCAGACTACACAGTAGAAACTATGTACTATTTTGCCAGCCGCCAGGTAAATAGCATAGATTACATATTGTGGGCTAGTCTCTGGGTAAATAGCCATTTCCTTTCTGAAAAGCAGGTTGCCACCTGTGTAAGCTGCCAAACAACAGGATCACTCCAGCTTCCTACTCCATGTTATTGATTATTGTTCACTAGATATAGATTCTCTCTGTGCTCCAATCATCAATTCACATATCTATTTGGAGAGGAATGCAAACAAGCACACCCCACAAAGAAGGGAAGTTCACTGGACCAAGTCATGTTCATAAATGATTATTAAATCTTGGCACAATCAGACGCTACCAAATCTATCAAACTCTATTGGTAAACCCCCTCAATTCACCGCTAGAGGACTCTCTCACCACAAAGAATAGTTTCAAATTAATACCGGTAACTAACGTAATTGTAAAATTAAACACGTGAAATAGATAATTGCATAGCCAGGCTCCGACTTATTTTGCTGGAAAGAGCATTAGGGCAATTCGAATTCGTTGGCAGGGGCGTAACACAGGCCCTCACAGCCCCCGCGGAGCGGTGGGGCCCGAGCTACAAGGGGCCCCCTCAGCACAGTACTCAGGCCTGAGAGCTCCATATTAAAACTGGAGCGGGCCCCTCCGTATACCTTGCAGAGGGGCCCCGTCAAGGTTCGTTACTCCACTGTTCGTTGGACAAGATTTTGAGAGTAAAAAGGGTGCTTTTATACAACTTTGGGCCATATTATCAAGGAACGGCGATAACATTATCGCAGTTTTAGTGGCAGGAAACTGCTGCGAAAGCGGAGATAATGGGCTTGATAATATGCCCTTGTGAATTCCCATAGAAGCCCAGATTTTGGTGTTAACCTGGGTTTCTATGGGAATTCACAAGGGCATATAATCAAGCCCATTATAGCCGCTTTAGCGGCAGTTTCCTGCAGTAAAGCGGCAATAATGTTATCGCCGTTCCTTGATAATATGCCACTTTTATCTTTTCTTTTATACAGTGTTTTGACACCTTCCGGTGGAGTTCTTGTTATAGAAGATATTAGAAGTAATAAAATCACCTTTTCTTTACAAAAAACATTTCAATAATGTCTCTTGTAGTAGCAGCAGTGACACTGACATGCTGATGTCATTATTATGCAAACCGAACCTGTCAAGGTCATTCTACCCACATGCACAGTTAAAGATTTTTACTCCTCCCTGTGTCTAAGCCACTGTATTCATTAAGCACAAATTTCGCACGCATATTGTGTATATAAACTGATGGCCCTCTCATCCTAAGTCATGTACGTCTAATACAACAGCTAGTGTATACGAGAAACAGTAGCACTGTATTTATACGGCTCATCTACAATTACTGCAATGTGTTTGCCTGGGTTGTTATTGTTAAATTTTATATATCCCACTGTTGCTACGTGTATTCTTGTAGCGCTCAACCGTACCCAGTTTGGTGTGTTCATAGGGTTCTTAGCTGTGCTCAATTGTGTTCATTTATGCTGTGCCTATGCATATATATGTTCTAGGGTGGGAGGAAGAAGAGAAGAACAGTAGATTATATGCTGTACATTGATGTATCTGAGTTTCTAGCCCACAGCCCCTCTTTTAGAAGGCTTTCTATCTCTTTCCTTAGAATTGAGTGCTAAAAGGGGTGCTTGGTCCCAGTTTCAGGATCCGTGGAATAGATGGCCCTTGATACCGGCTGCGAACAGGCCTACAGATACAATTGGGTCCCAGTAATTTCAGATTTTCCTGTAACCCTCTAAAATGAATTTTGATATCTGTCTTCTTTTTAACAATGTGCTCTTCGAGGACAGGGAGGGAAAACTGTCACAGTTTACTCAATGTGCTCATGTAAGTTTGTACAATTTGTTTATACTGTTGCACTTTAATAGCATTTATAAACGGATTGTTTGGTGAGTGCTTTTATATTTTATAAAAACAAAAGTACTTTAAAGACCACCAAAAAACACAGAAGTTTCTAGCTCCTTCCGAGGCCCGCCGATATGACCTCCAGCACTAGTATTATATCGCTTACACATTAAGCAATATACAATGATGTAACATGAGGGCCTGGGGCCAATGATATCCATTTCAACATTTCAATGAAGCCGAAGTCTGAAGCCTTGGAACCAGAGCAAGCAGCCCCAGAGAACAGACAGTGGTAACAACAGATCAAAATGTGTAAAGGTATGCTTTAAAGGGTAGAGTTTCATTATGCCACACTTCTAAGACAATTTGTTTTTTAAAATGTGCACAGCAATCAAGTAGCTGCCTGCTTCAAATGTCTCATTGACCCAGTCCATATCAAAGAAATGGACAGTAAAACTTGACAAGTCAAAACAGTGATTTTTACTTGTGCAGGGACAGTGACCGGTAATTTTGCTACAGTTAACCTCCTAGGAGCTCTGGTTCCGGTTTTGCAGCTAGAAAATTACTGGGGACAGCGAAGTCCATAAGTCTACAACCACTAGCACTATCCACAGATGATAGCAAGCAGGGGACAATATACCTTCCAGGGTATGTACTGGAGGCTCCAAAGAGAACATTGTTGTTAGTGCTTCTATTAGAAACACGTAGTGAGCAGTTCCAGACTCATGGCAACATCTGGCAGCTAACGCTCCGAACCCCCTGGCCTGGGGCCGAAGTCATAGCACTCCTGGACACCTCTGGAAGCAGCTGGGTGTCATTGACATGCTTTCTGAGGGACAACCAGCGGTCATCATAGACTGCAACAGAAGGCAACAGTGTTTTAACTGAGCCCCTTAACATGCAGGAGATGGTATTGGTGAGAAGAGTTGGCCTAACGGCTGGGGCGGTCTTGGCAACTGGGTTCGAGTCTCAGCAATGACGCTGAACATCCTGTGATTCTGGGCAAATCACTTAATCTCCCTGTGCCTAACAAAGATGAATGTGTCCTCATGTAATGCAACTGGTGCTATGGAAAGCGTTCTGATACGCAATACCTTAGGGTCAGGTTTGCGCTATATAAAACTCCATAAAATTGATCCTAAAGTAGCTAGCAGGGGGCACCTCATGTCCAAGAGCTAGAGTAGTTCCACAATGGTTCCCTTAATTCATTTTTGGTGTTCTGGACTTCAGAGACATAGTGCCATTCTCCTTGACAGGGAACATTCCAGCAGCATTGTCACCTTTCAAAGAGTTGTCACAACGATGCTTCCCTTGACTCTTCAAACTAGGGGCCATATTACCAAGATGTGCTTTAAAAAACGCACATCTCACATTTCCCTATCCCCGGCTATCGCCGTATTTTATCGCCGTGTTAGCGCGTCATTATCAACACGCAACACGTAGGCGATATTAAATCCGGCGATAGCTGGCGATAGGGAACATTAGCGCGTGAAAACAAGCGTTGTTGTCACGCGCTAATGTGTGCCTTGATAATATGGGGGGGTGGATTCAGCTTTATGATCCACACCCCCATGTTATCAATGCCTAACACCTGATCAGAGCAGGCGTTGGGAGACCTGTGATAAACTAGTTTATTGCAGGTCTCCTTCTCCCAATGCCTGCCTTGGTAATAGGGTGTTACCACCTCCAACCACATTTTACATGTGGTTGGACATGGGAATGGCCACTTTGCATGTCATTAGCGATGTTTCTCGCTGACATGCAAAGTGCGCTTGAGGCAACCCCTTGTTAATAGGGCGCTAGAAGTATCGCCGCTTTCTCGGCACAATTTGCCGAAAAAGCTGCGATACTTCACCTTGGTAATATGGCCCTAGGTTTTTACCTAGCCGATTATCTGGATCTGTGTTTGTATCACCAATATGAAGCTCTCCCTAGGGTGACAGACCATCCTGGTACACTCATTGCTTGACTACCTTCTGCATACACTGAGCCGACTAGTTGTCAAGACCAAATACATACTCTACCACAACATTTGTTGAAATGTTAGGATTGTCCATCCAGCCACTGGCCCCTTAACCAGAGTTCAAAGGGACTGAGTCCTATACCTTTTTGTGATATCTTCCTCAAGGCAAAGAGAACATATGGGAAGAGGATGACCAATTTCCTCTTGACTGGCTGTGACAGAGTCGAGTCATGCTTTTTAGGATTTTGTTAAATCATTGCACTAGCCTAGTGTCCTGGGTGTGGTAAACAGTGTAGAAAAGTAGGCCACACTAAACTCTTCCCACATGGCTCTTATAAAGGATGGGACAATGCTGGTCCTTCTGTCCGTTTGGGGGAATCCAACCCTAAATAGGATACTAATGAGAGGGTACTTACTAAAGGGGCAGTCATTTTCCTGAGGAACACTGCCTCTGTACGCTTTTGAGATTTATTCGAGCATTCCTCCATCATTGTTTTGTATACTTAGTGTGTCTTCATAAATGGGATTGATATGCCCAGACATGAAACCTGTGCACACTGTGTCACTGGAACTAAGCTGGACTCAGCTGATGAGATCATAGCTAGGACAAAACCAGTCCTGGGTTGCGTGTGTTCCAGTTCAGGAAGAACCTTGGCTTGGCCGTTCAGGCTGAACTGATCCAATTGGAGCAGGGTGAACCTTGGCTTGGCCGTTCAGGCTGAACTGATCCAATTGGAGCAGGGTTAAGACAGATTTGCATATAGCTGAGTCCAAACTGAGATGGCAAGGTGTGCAAATAATGACAGATCGGGATGTGGCCTGAGTGATTACTAGTGATGGAGATTAAATCAAGGATTCTCCAAGCAATCTTTTATGTACTTATTGTGTTACCCTAAATGGAATGGGTATGCGCACACATGGGTCCCGTGAACACTGTATCACCAAGCTGTACCCAGTTGATAAGCACATAACTAGGAGGGAACCAGTACTGGGTTGCTAGTGTTTTGGTTCAGGGAGGGCCTGGCCTGGCAGTTTAGGGTTGACTGTTCCTATTGAGCAGTGTCAAGACTGATTTGCATATAGCTGGAGCCAAACTGGGGTGGCATGCTGTGCAAAATAATGATGGATTAGGATGTAGCCCGACGGATTACCTGTAGCTGAAATGTATTCAAGCATTAAGCGATCACTGATTTATATACCTATTGTCGCACCCTCAGTGGAAGGGCTGTGACCAAACGTGGGTCCAGTGTGCACTGTGTCACTGGAACCTAGCTGTTCCTGGCTGTTGAACCCATTACTAGGGTGAAACTGGTCCTGGGTTGCTTGTGTTCCGGTTCAGGGGAAATCTGGCATGCCAGTTCAGGCTAGACTATTCCCATTGGAGTAGGGCCAAGAATGATTTTCATATAACGGGGTTCAAACTGGTTTGGCATGGGGGTGCAAAATAGCCATGGAACGCAGACCGAGTGATATCCAGTGACTAGGATTTATTCAAGCATTCCTCCACCACTTTTTTTTAAATTTATGGTGTCACTCTAATTGGCACAGGTATACCCAGACGTGGTTCCCGTGCACACTGTGTCAATAGAACCAAGCTGTACTCAACTGGTAAGCCCATAGCTATGGCTAAACGGATCCTGGATTGCTTGTCTTCTAGTTCAGGCAAGGCCTGGCTTGGCATTTCAGTCGGTACTGTTCCTATTGGAGGAGGGTTACATCTGATTTGCCAATAGCTGGGTAAAAAACTGAGGTGGAATTTTTTGCGCCATGACGATGGATTGGTATGTGTCTCTGAGCGATTATCAGTATCTGAGTTTTATTCAAGCATTCCTTCATTACTGTTTTGTATACTTATTGCGTTGCCCTAAGTGGGACAGGTATGACCAAACATGGGTCCTGTGCATACTATGTCACTGGAACCAAGCTGTACCTGGCTGATGAGCACATAACTTGGGCAAAATAGGTCCTGGCTTGCGTGTGTTCAGGTTCAGGAAGGCCCTGGCTTGACAGTTCAGACTGGACTTTTCCTTTTGGAGCAGGATCAAGACTGATTTGCATATAGCTGAGGTGGCATGCTGTACAAATGAATGATGGATTTGGATGTGGCCCGTGTGATTACCATACCATGGCTGAGATTAATTCAAGCATTCCTCCATCGCTGTTTTGTATACTTATTGTGTCACCTTAAGTGAGACCTTTATGCCCAGACATGGGTACAGTGCACACTGTGTCAATAGAACCAAGCTGTACTCCGCTATTGAGATCATGACTAGGGCGAGACCAGTCCTGGGTTGCATGTGTTGTGGTTCAGGAAAGACCTGTCTTAGCAGTTCAGGCTGGACTTTTTCTATTGGAGCAAGGTCATGGCTGATTTGCATATAGCTGGGTCCAAACTGAAGTGGCATGGTGTGAACAATACCAATGTATTGAGATGCCGCCCAAGTGATTACCAGTGGCTGAGATTACTGGAACCAAGCTGTATCCAGCTGATGAGCTCATAACTAGGAGGAAACCAGTCCTGGGTTGCTTGTGTTTCACTTCAAAGAGGACCTGACTTGGTAGTTCAGGCTGGACTGTTCTTATTGGAGCAGGGTCAATACTTATTTGAATATAGTTTTGTCCAAATTGAGATGGCATGGTGTGCACAGTAACAATGCATTGGGATGTGGCACAGGTTTTTACTAGTGGCTGAGATTAATTCAAGCATTCTTCCATCACTGTTTTATGTACTTATTGTGTCACCCTAAGTGGGACAGTTGTGCCCATGGGTAGGTCCTGTGCTCACTGTGTCACTGGAACCAAGCTGCATTGACCTGATGATCCCATAACTGTGGCAAACCCAGTACTTTGTTGCTTGAATTCTGGTTCAGTGCGAACTGTTCCTATAGGAATAGGCTCCATACTGATGTGCCTACAGCTGGGTCCAAACTGAGGAGGCATGGTGTATAAAATAAGGATGGATTGCGATGGAGCCTAATTGCTTACCATTGTCTGAGATTAATCCAAGCATTCCTCTATCACTGTTTTGTATACTTATTGTGTCAACCTAAATGGGTAGGGCATGCCCAGACAAGGGTCCCTTACACACTGTGTCACTGGAACAAAGCTGTTTCCAACTAAAAAACCCATAACTAGGGCGAAACTGGTCCTGGGCTGCTTGGTTACCTATTCAGGGAGGACCTGGCTTGGCAGTTCAAGCTGAACTGTTCTTATTGGAGAAGGAACAAGACTGATTTCCATATAACTGGGTCTAAATTGATTAGGCATGGTGTTGAAAATAACAATTGAATTGAATGTGGCCCCAAGTGATTACCAGTATCTGAGATTCATTTAAGCATTACTCCATCACTTTTTTGTAAACTAATTGTGTCATCCTAAGTGTGAAGGGTATCCCCAGATGTGGGTCAAGTGCTCACTGTGTTTCTGGAACCAAGTTATACCCAGGTAATGAGCCTATAACTATGATGAAACTGGTTCTGAGTTGCTTGTGTTCTGGTTCATGCTGAACTGAACTGTTCCTATTGTAGCAGGGTCAAGACTGATTTACATATAGATGGGTTCAGACTGAGGTGATATGGTGTGAAAAACAAAGATGGATTAGATTGCAGCCCGAGTGATTGCCAGTGGCTGAGATTAGTTCAAGTGTTCCTCTATCACACAATTGGGATGCCCTAATGGGACAGGTATGCCAAGACGTGGGTCCAGTGCACACTTCCCACTGTGGGCCTCATTTACTATCAATCAAAGGTACTTTATTCTGTTATAATCAATAACCATAAAAGCGTACAGAATACAAAATTCATTACATTAAAATATACACAAGATTGCGCACAAGGTATTACATTAAAAGAGATTTTTTACAATTAAAAACAAGAACAGAAGTACATTAACCGGTTATAAACGGGAGAAGTGGGTCAAATAGACTGCATCATAGCTATAGCGTTCTGTCCTTAGTTAATGATGATAAACAGAGTTCAACGTATATGCGGTACGGGGGTAGAAGTGATACAATTCTCGTGTTTTTATTTGCCCATCTCCTCTTTGTGGCTCCCAGCTGCGCAAATATGGAACGACCTGCCTATCCTTAAAATTGACAATTACCAGATCACCTACCATGTTCTAAGGCCGAGACCCTATCCACCCCACCCTTCTCACACTCAAAATTCTGCCATTTGATACTAGTTGGAAGTGGTCTGTTTTTCGTCAGCCAATACTGTACTTTGTTTTTAAGGCCCTGATGGTCTTCAGTTTTCCCAGCAGTGAGCTCCGGCACTCCCGATAGGACGCACACAAAGGGTCCTGCCTCTGGTGGTAAATGTGTGTAGTTATTGGTTTTTACTAGACCCTCGGGAAGCTTACCTAGTTGGGTCGGCCGTGCTCTAGAGATAGAGCTGTTGGCTGTAATGCATTTATTAAAAGGCTCCTTACTTTTAGGTGCTCGGGATTCAGGGTCCGATGATTGACCCAGGGGGGTTTTATGATTGACAACGGTGTCATAGGTATTTAAAGCAGCTTTGCTCTGAGATTGGTTGTTTGTCAGGTTGTTTACCTCTAGTTCTACGAGCTTTACCCCAATTCTCTCTATCCTGTCGATTATCGGGACAAGCAGGTTTTTAAGCAGTTCTTCGAGATTAGCTAGCAGGGTGGCTGGAAGGAGGGATACAGGTTTTTCCAGTAATTGATTGGGGCTCTCAGGGGTGGTGGCAACTGTAACCATAAGTGGATTTAAGGTGGTTTTTGGGTGTTTCGAGGGTCTCCCGTTGCAAGCTACACTTTTACGTTTAATACCCTGAGCAAGAACCTGTGGACATTCTATTGATTGAGCAATGGGAATTTCTACTAAAGCAACATCCGGGTTTACCAGGGAACTGTTAATAACTTGCTGTGGTTCTCTGGGCTTAGGATTTCCAGAACCCACAGGGCATGAATAGGGACCAGTCTGTTCATCTTCCTGCGATATAATGTTATACTCAGTGTTACAAATCCCATTAAGCTCTTTCAACAATACAGTGTTCGGCGAATCAAGTGGAGTTGAGGGGGATCCTTCACAGCATGTGACATCTTTGGGAAGACTGTGTTCGATAGTAGTAATGGCCGATGTCACCCTGGTTAGATACAGGTCCACTGTCCCTTTCAAGGATCCACCCTGGGCAGGAGTTTGATAGTAGAGTACTTTAGTCATCATGGGGCAGCTAAATTCACACACCCATGCAAGTGAACAGACAGTTTATAAGACTACTTCCTTATTGTGTCCGGGGAAAGGCTTGGTAGGCTCTGGGCAATACACTGTAAAGATCCTACCTCGGTTCTTCGGTAATCCAAGAATCGTGCCCTGACCCGGCCTCTTCTGGCCTCTCTTAGCCCGCGTAGAAACCCCCCAAGAAGCAGGTAGGGGGTCCGAAAATCACCCACCCAAGTGTCCTGGCAGCCCCCACTCCACGGGTGCTGCCCTCCCTTATGGAGCACCTTATGGAGCTCCTCCGGGCGCGGCGCTGCCGGCAAAGGAGTCTGGGGGATGTAGTTCCCCTCCCCACTGCGGCCGCAAGCTGGAGTTCTGCGGCGGCGGGAGGGGAACGGAAGGCACCAACAGGGTTTAGAAACTCCCCAAGAAGCAGGTAGGGGTAGAGGTCCGTAAATCACCCGCCCAGGTGTCCTGGCAGCTGATGTGGTTTCCGCTCACCTCGCAGTAAGAGAGGCTCCGTTATCGTCTCCGTGAGCCCCGTCTCCGTGAGCCCCCGCAGTGGTCTGCAGTAATCTTCCGAAACCCGAAATCCGAAATCCCTTCAGAAATGCCGAACAGCAAACTCGGCAGGCTCCCAGGGATTCTATCAACGTGAGCACAGACCCCCGGCTCAGCACCTGACTTGGTAGTTCAGGCTGGACTGTTCTTATTGGAGCAGGGTCAATACTTATTTGAATATAGTTTTGTCCAAATTGAGATGGCATGGTGTGCACAGTAACAATGCATTGGGATGTGGCACAGGTTTTTACTAGTGGCTGAGATTAATTCAAGCATTTTTCCATCACTGTTTTATGTACTTATTGTGTCACCCTAAGTGGGACAGTTGTGCCTATGGGTAGGTCCTGTGCTCACTGTTTTACTGGAACCAAGCTGCATTGACCTGATGATCCCATAACTGTGGCAAAACCAGTACTTTGTTGCTTGAATTCTGGTTCAGTGCGAACTGTTCCTATAGGAATAGGCTCCATACTGATGTGCCTACAGCTGGGTCCAAACTGAGGAGGCATGGTGTATAAAATAAGGATGGATTGCGATGGAGCCTAATTGCTTACCATTGTCTGAGATTAATCCAAGCATTCCTCTATCACTGTTTTGTATACTTATTGTGTCAACCTAAATGGGTAGGGCATGCCCAGACAAGGGTCCCTTACACACTGTGTCACTGGAACAAAGCTGTTTCCAACTAAAAAGCCCATAACTAGGGCGAAACTGGTCCTGGGTTGCTTGGTTACCTATTCAGGGAGGACCTGGCTTGGCAGTTCAAGCTGAACTGTTCTTATTGGAGAAGGAACAAGACTGATTTCCATATAACTGGGTCTAAATTGATTAGGCATGGTGTTGAAAATAACAATTGAATTGAATGTGGCCCCAAGTGATTACCAGTATCTGAGATTCATTTAAGCATTCCTCCATCACTTTTTTGTAAACTAATTGTGTCATCCTAAGTGTGACGGGTATCCCCAGATGTGGGTTAAGTGCTCACTGTGTTTCTGGAACCAAGTTATACCCAGGTAATAATGATTCAGAAAAGGGGGTGGTGATGAACAGAGTGTCTGAATTGAGCAGACCACTCTTACCCAGTCCAAAGATCAGGGCTTGATCCATCACCGTTTTTTAGCTCACTGCACCATCCCAGCTCAGAACTTGGCTATATGCAAATTAGTCTGACCCTGGCCCAGTGCATCATGGGAACAGGGCAGACCAAACTACCAAGCCAATTCTTATACTGGGAAGGAAACAAGCTACCGGGGACCGGTTTCTGGCATTTCAGCCGTCTTCGGCCCGGCTTGCTTGAATCCTGATGGTGCAATGAGCTAGGGACTCACATCTGAGTATACCCTTCCACGCTTATGGTGGACAAAAATGATTCAGAAAAGGGGGTGGTGATGAACAGAGTGTCTGAATTGAGCAGACCACTCTTACCCAGTCCAAAGATCAGGGCTTGATCCATCACCGTTTTTTAGCTCACTGCACCATCCCAGCTCAGAACTTGGCTATATGCAAATTAGTCTGACCCTGGCCCAGTGCATCATGGGAACAGGGCAGACCAAACTACCAAGCCAATTCTTATACTGGAAAGGAAACAAGCTACCGGGGACCGGTTTCTGGCATTTCAGCCGTCTTCGGCCCGGCTTGCTTGAATCCTGATGGTGCAATGAGCTAGGGACTCACATCTGAGTATACCCTTCCACGCTTATGGTGGACAAAAATGATTCAGAAAAGGGGGTGGTGATGAACAGAGTGTCTGAATTGAGCAGACCACTCTTACCCAGTCCAAAGATCAGGGCTTGACCCATCACCGTTTTTTAGCTCACTGCACCATCCCAGCTCAGAACTTGGCTATATGCAAATTAGTCTGACCCTGGCCCAGTGCATCATGGGAACAGGGCAGACCAAACTACCAAGCCAATTCTTATACTGGGAAGGAAACAAGCTACCGGGGACCGGTTTCTGGCATTTCAGCCGTCTTCGGCCCGGCTTGCTTGAATCCTGATGGTGCAATGAGCTAGGGACTCACATCTGAGTATACCCTTCCACGCTTCTGGTGGACAAAAATGATTCAGAAAAGGGGGTGGTGATGAACAGAGTGTCTGAATTGAGCAGACCACTCTTACCCAGTCCAAAGATCAGGGCTTGATCCATCACCGTTTTTTAGCTCACTGCGCCATCCCAGCTCAGAACTTGGCTATATGCAAATTAGTCTGACCCTGGCCCAGTGCATCATGGGAACAGGGCAGACCAAACTACCAAGCCAATTCTTAGACTGGGAAGGAAACAAGCTACCGGGGACCGGTTTCTGGCATTTCAGCCGTCTTCGGCCCGGCTTGCTTGAATCCTGATGGTGCAATGAGCTAGGGACTCACATCTGAGTATACCCTTCCACGCTTCTGGTGGACAAAAATGATTCAGAAAAGGGGGTGGTGATGAACAGAGTGTCTGAATTGAGCAGACCACTCTTACCCAGTCCAAAGATCAGGGCTTGATCCATCACCGTTTTTTAGCTCACTGCACCATCCCAGCTCAGAACTTGGCTATATGCAAATTAGTCTGACCCTGGCCCAGTGCATCATGGCAACAGGGCAGACCAAACTACCAAGCCAATTCTTATACTGGGAAGGAAACAAGCTACCGGGGACCGGTTTCTGGCATTTCAGCCATCTTCGGCCTGGCTTGCTTGAATCCTGATGGTGCAATGAGCTAGGGACTCACATCTGAGTATACCCTTCCACGCTTATGGTGGACAAAAATGATTCAGAAAAGGGGGTGGTGATGAACAGAGTGTCTGAATTGAGCAGACCACTCTTACCCAGTCCAAAGATCAGGGCTTGATCCATCACCGTTTTTTAGCTCACTGCGCCATCCCAGCTCAGAACTTGGCTATATGCAAATTAGTCTGACCCTGGCCCAGTGCATCATGGGAACAGGGCAGACCAAACTACCAAGCCAATTCTTATACTGGGAAGGAAACAAGCTACCGGGGACCGGTTTCTGGCATTTCAGCCGTCTTCGGCCCCAAGTGATTACCAGTATCTGAGATTCATTTAAGCATTCCTCCATCACTTTTTTGTAAACTAATTGTGTCATCCTAAGTGTGACGGGTATCCCCAGATGTGGGTTAAGTGCTCACTGTGTTTCTGGAACCAAGTTATACCCAGGTAATAAGCCTATAACTATGATGAAACTGGTTCTGAGTTGCTTGTGTTCTGGTTCATGCTGAACTGAACTGTTCCTATTGTAGCAGGGTCAAGACTGATTTACATATAGATGGGTTCAGACTGAGGTGATATGGTGGGAAAAACAAAGATGGATTAGATTGCAGCCCGAGTGATTGCCAGTGGCTGAGATTAATTCAAGTGTTCCTCCATCACAGCTTTGTGATGCCCTAATGGGACGGGGATGCCAAGACGTGGGTCCAGTGCACACTGCCCACTGTGGGCCTCATTTAGTATATATTGACGCATTGGCAGCACAGCAAGCCTTCCTACTGCGCTGCTGTCTGTCAAAATAAAAGGGCAGAAATCCACAGTATCTATAAGATAGAGCACATTTCTTTCCTTCTCCCCTGTGCCGGCGAACGAACAGCAGCCGTACGCCAATGCAGAGACCCTTGTGTCATGTTACAAGGGAGCCTGCACTTCAGGGATGATTGCTTGTGTGCAGGAAGGACCCTTCCTACACAAAGACAATCATTGATGGCATGTTTGTATTTCTATGCATGCTGCAGAATGTCACATGCTTAGAACGAGGAAAAAGTGAGGAGAATTAAAAGTATCTCTCCTTGTTGTGCCACTCCTATGCCTCCCCAGGAAAGGCTTAGGATTCTGATGCAGTCCCAGCTTTACAAAATGTTGTAAATATGAAAATGTGTCAGGTTCCCTGGATATTTGGTGGAAACACCCACAGTAACACACATAGAACGTTCCTTTCACACAGAGTAATGCATGAAATGGGCCCATATATAGGTGCCAATGAAAAATCACACAGGGTGACTTTACGTGGCCTCGTAAAAATGGACAAGCCCATTGTATTGCCCTAACTCAGCTGATAAGCCCACAACTAGGGCAAAACCGAACCTGGATTGCTTGTCTTTTGGTTCAGGAAAGACCTGGCTTGGCATTTCAGGCTGGATTGTTACTATTAGACGAGGTTGAAAACTGATATGCAAATAGATGGGTCTAAACTGAGGTGTCATTTTGTGCAAAATAATAGTTGATTAGGATGGGACCTGAATGATTACCATTGGCTGAGATTAATGGAAGCATTCCTCCATCTCTGTTTTGTATACTTATTTTGTCGACCTAAGTGGGACATGTATGCCCAGACGTGGGTCCCTTGAATGTTGTGGACATGGAAGCAAGTTGTACCCGGCTGATGACAGCATAACTAAGGTTAAACCTGTCCTGGGTTGCTTGTGCCTGGTTCATGAAGAGGGTCAAGACTGATTTGCATATAGCTTGGCCCAAAGTGAGGTGACATGTTTTGCAAAATAACGATGGACTTGAATGTGGCCCAGAGTATTTACCAGTATCTGAGATTAATTCAATTATTCTTCTATCACTGTTTTGTATATTTATGATGTTGCCCTAAGTACGACAGGTACGCTCAGACGTGGGTCTCGTGCACACTATTCCACTGGAACCAAGCTATACCTGACTGATGAGCCCATAATTAGGCTGAAACCAGTCCTGGGTTGCTTCTCTTCTGGTTCAGGGAGGATCTGACTTGGCAGTTCAGGCTGGATCGTTCCTATTGGAGCAGGGTCAAAACTGATTTGCTAATAGGTTAGTCCAAACTGAGGTGACATTTTTTGCAAAATAACTATGGATTTTAATGCATTTCCAAGTGATTATCAGAATCTGAGATTAATTCAAGCATTCCTCCATCACTGTTTTGTACTTATTGTGTTGCCCTAAATGGGGCGGGTAGGCCTAGAGGTGGGTCCTGTGCGCACTGTGTCAGTTAAACCAAGATGTAACTAGCTCATAAGCCCATAACTAGGACGAAACCGGTCTTTGGTTGTTTGTGTTCTGGTTTAGGAAGAACCTGGATTGATGGTTGAGGCTGGATCTTTCCTAATGGAGCAGGGTCAAGACTGATTTGTGTATAGCTGAGTCCAAAATAAGATTGCTTAGTGTTCTAAATAAAAATGGATTGGGATGCAGCCCACTGATTCCCAGTTGTTTAGATTAATCCAAGCCTTTCTCCATCATTGTTTTTGAATAGTTATTGTTTCAGTATGTTTGGGAGTGTGTTCTACAATATGAATATGCTTATTGCTTGGAGTTTTGGGTGGATCAAAGGGACAAATAATGTCTGTTTCTACCAGCTCATAATGCTTTCCCTCCTTTGGAAAATGTAGCAGGGGTTCACTGATGTGGTCACTGGACTTGCTGCTGGCTTGACAAGTCCCCAAAACCAACAGAATCTTTCTACATCCTGACATGTACTACACTAGTGAATAGTGGTAGAAACCGACTCATATCCTTTTGATAATGCTCGATACTTGATAAGGTTCGTTCTTTTCCAGCAGCATCAGTAATTATTGTGTGCTTATGAGAAGACCACTAGTTTGATAACATCTGGCTCTGGGTTGGAGGGCTTACTAAAAAGGAATCCGTCTTCTAAATCCACTCTGAACTTTGTGACAATTCCTCACAGGGTGGTTCAGCTAGCAATTCCTGCAGCTATGTTAGGGATTCAGACTCCAACCGAAATTCTGCCTCAGTGTGCGCATCCTTCTCTCCAGCTAGTGCAGGAGTCATAAGTTCTTGGACAGTGCCTCTTTAGAGTCCATCCTAGTCTTCAAAAGAATGGCGTTTTTAGAATAAACCAGGGGGATAGATTTATCAAGGTTCGTGTCCCCCTTGCACCATGCAAAGGGGGCCCAAGGGCGGCGCAAAACCTATGTGAGATTTAACAAGCCATGCAAGGCCACCTTGCATGGCCCTGCATGGTTTGATAAATCTAGAGTACCGCAAGACAGTGCAAATCGCATCCACCCGTGGATTTTTGCACATTTCTAGATTTACCAATAGTTGTAAATCCTGGGAATGTGACAAAATGCTATGCCTCCCCAGGTGAGGCGTAACGAGTAGAAATATTTTTATTTATCCTCGTTATTTTGTCTTTCTATGTTTGCTGCATTCTGCAGCACATGTAGAAAGAGGAAAATGCCTCTAATGATTCTTTTTGTGCTGGAAGGTTTCCCTTTATGCATAAAAACAATCCTGCCTATAATGCAGGCACCCTTGCACCATGACACAAAGGTGCCTGCGTTGGTGCTAGGCAGCCAAAACTTCCAGTGCTAGGGAAGGAAAGGAATACTTCATTCAATGGTAAATACAGTGCATTCCTGCCCTTTTCCTTTCATGCAGTGCAGCACAGCAAGGTGGCTTGTTGCTTTGAGGTACATGAAAGAGGATAAATCTGCCCCCGCATCTTTATGTAGGACAGAATGATCTCTCTTCCTTCACTTGACCTTCAGCTCAATCTTAATCCTTCGGATTTTAAAAAAAATATGACATTTTGGCATAGGGCAATATCCAGTGCAGTTGTGAGATTTTGTGGCCCTTCATCGCTCTACCAGGAGGCAAAATAAGCAGCCTGCTTCACAAAAGCACTGTATCTTTTGGGAGAGTGGCAACAACCTCTCGCAGTGATGAGTTGAGTCATTTATTATGAGGAGAAATATGCAGTGCCATGGCAATGCCATGGGCATGTTTGTTTGTGCTCAGTTCTATTTGGCATTTTAAAAGACTTCTTAAAGCACGCCTCATAGCCAAGAACAAATGTTGGAAGTATCATAATTGTGTGTCTCATTTTAATACATGATTATCTCATGGCCACCTGTAAATATGCTTTTGGAAGAAAAAAAATCACCACCTGCCGAAAACTTCCACAGCATCGAAGAACTTATTTGCCTTTCCCAGCCTTATGTAATATGCAAAAGCCCCCAAAACCTTTTGGACAGTTTGTTAGCCACAGCCATTCACCTGGTAAAGAGGAAAAATAAATCCACTTAACATCATCCTACGAACACCAATGGAATGCCCTACCCAGCATTCAGAACAGGTTGCTGCAATATTGCTGGACAATATCTCGACCTTTATTCTCAACTGTTTTCAACTTGAACTATTTCTCAAGAAACCCCCTCTGCAAAAACAGAAAGTTGTCTCTGCCATTGTTACACCAAAGGTTTCCCCGCATTTTGGTTGGGTGGGCTGACCATTGTGTTGGCAGGTGCAAGTGTTACACCAGGGAAAAGATATCTCGGACGGTGATACGGGGACTGACCACCAGGTGGCGAGCGTGTGCACGGCCCTATCGACAGACGCTGAGCGGATAGACGCCGTGCGAGCAGGAGCTTGGTGGGACCCGTTATCTCGGGGGTTATCTGACCACAGCCCCAGGCCCAAGCCACCCTGCACCCACAACTGACTGCTTTGATTTTCGGCTCTCCTTCAGCTGCACAGACCGGAGGCCGAGAAGCCGAGACTTGGACCTTGCTCCCGCCCCTGCTAACCGTCTGGACGCTCCGGCCAGCCCAGAGCCACTGAGGTGGAAGAAGGAAGAAGGAAGAAGGAAGAAGGAAGAAGGAAGCAGCCGGTCGGTGAGTCAAGGGGCGAAACACCTGTCTGGTGATGGTGCCCGACGGTTCACAGGAGGCAGCCCAGTAAGTTGCTCCCTGCGCTGTGCCTTGCAAGCTCGTCGCTTGCTGTAGTTGGCTGCTTTGCTGTGTTCCAGGGCCAGGGCCAGCATCAGCAATGCCCCGCCCCCTCCATCAGGGAAACCTTCCCCCTCCTGGACCCTCCTGGATTTTCTTGGTCCTTTCCTTGGACCTCTCCTCGAACCGTTCTTGGCCTGCCATCGAGAGACTAAGATGCAAGTGAGTGGGAGAGGAGGGCAGGGACATAGCATGAGCGCGGCTGCCGTTAGAGGTAGCCGCTAAGTAAGAGCCCGGGGTGGCAACTGAGGCCAAACTGACTAGGTCAGTTTTGGCTCAAGGCACCCCCTGAGCCCACCGCTTGAACGAACATCCGTCCCAGTGGCCCATCTCGGCCCATCCTTGCCCCAAACCAGCAGGCCACCCAGCTTGGATGTGATTTCAGCGAGTGGACTCACCTGGATGTGGCTGGTGCTGCAATCCCTTGTGCAGACGGACTTGCCTTGCCCTGCGCCAAGACTCGCCGCACCCGCTTCGTGGTGCTCTGAGTGTGTGGAGGGGCCGCTGAGGAACCTGTGTGACCCGTGGGCGTGACCAACACCTGTAGGGGAAGAGCGCAGAGCAGGGACTCGCTTGACCAGGAGTCCCTGCACGGCGTTCTACTGCTTGCCGGCGCCCCCTGCTAGCCCCGCCCACGGCCCGCTACGCGACCTACAAATTTGACCTTCCCCCTGCCGAGCGGGACACCAAGCCAAGCCCGGGCCAAGGGCGGGACCGTTCAAGCCTGGTGGAGACCGCTGGAGGCCAGGCTGGGCCAGGCCTCTAACGTTCACTCCCCGCCTGGGTTGGTGAGTTGCAGTATGCAGACATTGCAATCATACGTACATTTCCATACACGTTCATACTGCTATGCCGGGTGATCTCTACCCCTGAGAATGTCTACCCGAGGGAGCAGAAGCAAAACCGCTGCAGGGGGGCCCCTATCTACAGGCACCTTTGACAACTTTATCATAAGGGCCAATACCTTTATAGACCAAGGGATCACGCTAATGGAGCGTAGGGTGTCCCAGGACCTAGCCATGGCAAAGAAAAGATCTTCTATAGGTCCATTTGCAGCGGCCAAAACCCCTGACCCTATGGAGGCGGTGGGCCTTATAGATGTTCAGGCAGAGGTACATGCTGAGAGATGTAGTTTGCCTAACATGGTAGATCTATCTGCGTCTCATCTATCATGTGCCTCGCTACTGAGTACAGATCTGGAAAACACTCCGGATTTAGCTATCAGCCCCACTCATGGAGACACTAGTGCTACCACACTGAGGGGCAGGAGGGAGGGCGCCATCCCCAAAAAACAGAAACCGAAAAACGGGAGTGGAAGGGGACGAAATCTGAAAAAGAATACCAAGGTTGTCACCCCTAAACCAAACATAAACCCGGACCCCCAGGTTAGTGTTGTTAGAACAGGGACTGCAGGGAATCTAGAAGGTCCAACTAGCCCGGTTGGGAGAACTGCTAGTAGGGAAGCGATAGACACCCAAATTCTGCTGCAATTAGAGGAGCTCTTCAAATGTTATCTCACACCTATAGAGAATAGGTTATCCCACATGGAAAAGCAACTAGCTGATCCCTGTTCCAAGCCTATCATTCAAAAAATCCCAGGGGCCCAGAAAGATGGGAGCAACACAACAAGCAGTAAAAAAGCTAGCGCACAAGCCCCAAAAAAAACGCCTTTAGTAGTGGCTAACTCCAAACCTAACCCAACCCCAGTTGTTGAAAAGAGAGGGGAAAAGGAAGGTATACCCAACCCAGGCCTCAATATTCCCGCTGAAGGGGCCATTCCACCCAGGGTACACAATGGGGAACAAAAATGGTGGAGTAGAGGCCAGGGGAAGAGTGGTGAACCTCCCTCCGGAGGCTACACCGTTGTCGTTATGACGGGGGCCCCAGAACTGGAGGCCCCCATGAGGAAACCAATTGGTCACTTGATAGTAAGGTCCAACACTGGCTTAACCAAAACCGGCCCTTACCCCCACATCGCAGAAGCAAGATCTTGACAGTGAGGAGGGTGGCATGGCTGGGGCATCAGAGGAAATCTGTCAAGGGAGATTGTGTGATAATCAATTTCACGGACCCACACACTGCTGCTCAAGTTTGTGCATGGGATACACAAGAAAGATTTGAGGGTATAGCCACCAGACGACTGTCCTTCTTCTACCCCCCAATGAGTGGGCCAACTCGGGACCCTAGAGTTAACAGCAATTGGCACAGAGTAGGGCATCGTGACTGGGGTTGGAATCAGGGGCCTTGGGGGGACTACCCTCCGACAGAGCCAGATTATAGGGACAACTGGAGGGGCTTCCCGATCATGAATAGGTTTAGTTGCCTGGGCATGCTGGATTGACATGAACTTCCACCATGTCTCTCAAACAGGGGGAACACGATCCCTATAGCCGCGACCAACTGTGCGACTGGGAGCGTGGACCCTATAGCTCCCCATTTCTGTGATATCTCCGGGGCTGCTGCCACCCCACAAACAAAGATCTTAAGGGGCATTGGTGATATCAACTTACCCCTGGAACCAGTTAGTCCATTACAAGATACTAGTGAGCCTAAGTCCTGTGAGCAGGGAGGGAACAATGGAATCACCTTGGACTTGTCTGTTGCAGACGACAGGGTAATCCATTTGCTATCCTGGAATGTGGCTGGGTTGCAAAAAAAGTTTCTTTTGCCAGAATGGAATGTGTTCATCGAAAAGTTCGATGTATGCATGTTCCAAGAAACCTGGAGCTTGCTCCCAGTGCACAAATCCGGCTATGCAACCTTCTTCGTGCCTGCATCAAGTTGTGGCAAGGGTAGACCGGTGGGTGGACTCCACATCTGGGTAAAAATTGGTTTGAACTGGGACATTACCATCCACGAAACAGGGACCAGGGATATCTTACATATCTCTTTCCCAGGTCACAGCAAGGGGAAGAGGATAGACCTTCTTAACATCTACTCTAGAGGGACTCCGGGGGTTAAAACCTCAGATACACTCACAATCCTAGAACAGATATTAGCCAAATGTCCCACAACCTCTAAAATCTTAGTGGGAGGCAATTTCAACTGTACATTCGAACCCCTATCTAGGGACGACCCCCTGGGTATAGAGGAGGAGGCCTCTAGATGGTCTATACCTGCTCTCTCATTAGCTCCACTTAGAAAATGGTCAGCCAGGGCAATTCAGATCAATGCCCTGACCATGGAATTTAATCTAAGAGCAGTAAATGGTAGGACAATCTCTGACCATGATGGAGCAATGACCTTTATTAGGCTTAACGGCCCGTCCAGAATCGACTACATCCTACTGGATGTTACACTGTGGTGCGACCTAGTAGATATGGAGGTCATACCCTCGCAGGATAGTGACCATAACCCCCTATGTATGAAGATAAGGTGGGGCAAATTAAAGGGAAGTGGGAACAAAGCCCCCTTGAAGACAACTAGCGAGGTTGTCCCTTGCAATGGCAACCGCAGGTTAAAATGGGACAAAGTCCACCTTCAGGAAGGGAATCGTGAGAGGATTAGAGCGCATGTAGTAGCACTGACAGCAGAGCTGGGGGACCTCGACCAGAGAAATGGTTATGACCAAGGGCCGCCTTTCTCCTTGGCTTACAAGAACACGATAGAAGAGGTAGGACAATACTTCCTAGCCCAGGGCAAAACGGGTAGAGGGAACATTAAATCTGCCACCACCAGTAATCCATGGTATTCAGCCCAGTGCAAGGCGAAACGGAAGGAGTTAACTGTCGCCTTGCTTAAAAAGATTCTCTCACTAGTTAGAGCGGCTAGGAAGGATTATGCAAGGGCGATAGCGCAGGCTAAACGTGAGTGGGAGGAACAACGTTGGCAGGATCTTAAATCCGCTGCCAACATGAAGAATGTCAAGCTGTTCTGGGATTTGATTAACAAGGCTAGGCAGCAAAGTGTAACATCTATCAAAAAACATATAACGGAACAACAATGGCATTCCCACTTCTCTGCGTTGTATGATGGAAGGGAAGTATTAGACTCACCTCTCGCAGACTCGGATCTCAGGATCCAAACCCTGACGGAGCTCGAAGAACCATTTCTGCCCTCCGAAGTAAGAGTGGCCATTAGACACCTGACCCCGAGGAAGGCAGCTGGCCCGGACGGGATACCAGGGGACCTTCTTCTGAATGACCCTGATGCCTGGGGCAAATTAATCGCCCTAATAATGAATTTGATCTCTAAGGGATATCCGGTGCCAGAATCATGGAAGGGAGCAGAGGTGGTAACAGTGTACAAAAAGGGCGCAAGAGACGACCCTGCCAATTACAGACCGATAAGTCTGATTGACATGATCCAGAAGGTGGTTGGCAGGGTCATCATTTCCAGGGTGGGTGTCTGGATGGAAGAGGAACACGTTCTCTCTCACTTCCAAGCTGGGTTTCGCCAGAAGGTGGGCACGATGGACCAGGTCTTCAGTTTCTTTGCGATCTATTGGAAAGACGTGACCATTAACAAGGGTAGTCTCTATTTGGCATTCATAGATCTTAAGACAGCGTTCGACCTGGTCCCTCGTGCAAGGCTGTGGGATATCTTGGGGAAGATGGGCCTCCCAGGGCCACTTTTGGGACTTATTGTGAAGCTACATGAGGGGAATTATGCGACGATCAGATGGGGCACCCAGGGTCAACTGACAGAAAGGGTGCCCGTGAAGAGTGGAGTCCGACAGGGATGTGTTATGGCACCGACCCTATTCTCCCTCTTTGTGAATGGAGTGGTGGATCATCTGAGGGGGGAAGCGGCGGACGCGCCATCCCTGGCGGGGGAAAAAACACCCACTCTACTCTTCGCGGATGACACCATCTTGATCTCAAAAACACCCACAGGTCTTCAAAAACTCCTGGACCGCTTTAGTGTGTTTTGCATTGATAGGGACCTCACTATAAATACCTATAAAACAAAGCTTATGGCCATCTTACCTTCCAAGAGATTCAGGTATAATGTCTCGCTCAACGGCGTTCACTTGGAGCTGGTCGATTCCTTTGACTATCTGGGTGTAAGGGCAAACAGCCGGATGAAATGGAAAGACCACAAAAGAGTCTCGGGGGAGGTCTTAAGGGAACAGCGGGAGTCGATTAGTAAACCTGTGGCACCGACTCTTGCAATCTATGATGGTCAAGTATTGCCGGCAGCATTATATGGTTCTGAGCTGTGGGGGTTTGAGAATATAACAGAGCTAGCCACGTCTCAAAATAAGTTCATGAGAGATCTGGTAGCCCTCCCAGTCTCCACCCCATTAATTCCATTACGGTTAGACCTAGGCAGGCGCCCCATAAAAGATATAGTGCGTCTGCGCCCACTTCTCTTTTGGGTGCGTCTGAGAAGGACACAGGAGCTCCATAACTATGCTGCAGTTCTAGACGAACTTATTCTCCTCAACACAGGCAATAAGATTAAGTGGTTGTGTAACCTTAGACAGCTGGTTGTGCAACTGGGCCTAAGTGAAGCATGGTTGAACCAAACACCGCCGCCCAAGGTAGTGATCAAGAAGATCTATTGGGAGTGGGTACATGAGATGGCCATACGCAGAAGTGAAGGGGGCCCTCTCTCCCAGCGTTTTCTGGAGATCAAATGGACAAGAAAACTCGAACCTTTCCTTGATTACATCGAGAAACCACTGGACAGATCACTTTACCTAAAACTGAGGCTTGGGACCCTACCGGTGAATGACTTTTCTTCTGGGTGGAAAGATCCGGGTGTTCTACAAAAAGCTTGCCCCGGTTGTGCAGCCCCCAACGAGTCTGTGGCTCATTTTTTCTTTGCCTGCCCGGCATAAAGGGTTGCCAGGAAGATATGGTTAAAACCACTTTGTAAGGGGCTGGGTCTTAGATGTCACAAAATGGCCCTTCGGGTCCTCCGCACTGATACGTCCTCCATTGCTATGGTGTGTGGGGTCGCTAAATATCTGGGTAGTGCGTGGCAGACACGTATAAGGCGGTCCATGCTCACCCCTCACCCCACCCAACCACCAGCTGGCCCCATGGCAGGATATGTCTTTTAATGGCTCTCTTGACAACGATTCATCGTACAATTTAGCAATTGTATAAATCGAATTGTATGCGATGTTGTATGTTTACATAGGATTGGCGGTTCCTTGCATTTTTTTAGCTTTTTAATTGTGCTGGACATTTACATCTTAGCAATTTTAAACAAAATCGAGTAGTAAGAGATGATGTTTATATATGATTTGGTGGGCCCCAGCTCTTTTACTCTTTTACTTTTTCTTTTTATTGTACTGTATAAATTGTACACTTTTATGATGAAATTTTTATCGAATAAAGTAACAAACTGTTGGCAGATAGGGCTCCGTCGCAGCCAGGGCCGGACTGCATCCCAAAGCAGCCCTGGCAATGTTGTCGGACCAGCCACCCACACCCCCGGCCCCCCATACTGGGTTTTGTACAGCACGTGGTTACCCTAGAGCATCCCAGCGCTTCACCAAACAGAGTAATACTACAGACAGAACAGAGGCACAGGAGTTTAGCAGAAGAGGAAAGTTTTCAATTGTTTTCGAAAACGTAGGAGACATGGCTCCGAGCGTAGTCCTAGGGGGAGTGAGTTCCAAAGGGTTGCGACATTGACAGAGAATCTCCTTCCTCCTGATCGGGCCTTTTTGACCCTGGGGACAACGATAAGATGTTGTTGGTCCGAACGTAAAGTTCTACTGGCTTTATACGGGGTCACCATCTTTTGAAGGACGGGAGGGCCTTTGCCTTGCAAGATTTTGTGCGCAAGGCAGAGGGATTTAAATTTCACCCTTTCTCGTACTGGCAGCCAGTGTAGCGCCCTCAGTGCTGGTTTGGCCGATCGTGACATGGGGATGTTATAAAGCATTCGTGCTGCCGCATTCTGAACTTGCTGAAGTTTGTTCAGAGTGATCTCAGGGGCACCCAGGTAGCATTGCTGAAATCTAACCTGGACATGATCAGACCCTGGATTAGGAGCTTCCGAGATAGAAAAGGAATCAGAGGCAGCACTTTACGTACCGATCAGGGGAGGCCAAAACAGACACCAGCTAGTTTGGAGACCTGGGTCCTAAAGGAGAGATCTTGCTCCAACCAAATACCCAGGCTCTTGATCTCAGCCTTGGGTTTGGGAGGGGATCCCAGGCAGCTGGGCCAAGCTGAGCAGGGGAGAGAGGGATTTTTCAGTCCCATCAACATTATCTCCGTTTTTGAACCATTCAGCTTTAATGCTGAGTCCCCCATCCAAGAGTAGACTTTGGAAAGGCAAGAGTGTAGCACCTGGGAATTGTCCGTGGATTGGGAGAGGGCGAACACCAGCTGGGTGTCGTCGGCGTAGCTCATGATCTTAATGTTAAATGGAGCCACCACATCCTCCAGGGGGGCCAGGTACACATTAAATAATGTGGGACTCAGGGAGGAGCCCTGAGGCACACCACAGTGGAGGTGGGTGGATGACGATCGTGCACCCCCTTCCCGGACCTGGAAGGATCTTTTGCTGAGAAATTACCTGAGCCAGTTCAGCGTTGTCCCCCTCACTCCGGCATCTGACAGTCGCTGGAGTAACACTCGATGGTTGACAGTGTCGAACGCTGCACTAAGGTCCAGGAGGATCACTGCCACTGATCCTCCTGAATCCAAAATGCAGCGTGCCTCCTCCGTGACTGCCAGCAAGGCGGTGTCAGTGCCTTGGCCCGGGCGAAAGCCTGTTTGGGAGCTTCTCAGCGCACCGTTGGACTCAAGAAAAAATAGATATTGCAGCACTTCTGCATAACTGCTCCTAAAACTGTCCCACACTGCTGCAAAGCTGGACCCCATCCTTCCAGCCTACTGGGAAAATGCCTGATGCCCGTTATGGCTAGTTCGGCACTGGTTGCGGTACCCTTTCATCTAGCATATAAATTAGGCCCAAACTGACCAATTAGATTACTCGACCTCCGGGCTCATTCCTCTTCATGCTCACAGAACTCCTCAGTGATTCCAGATATATTTATGATGTACTGAAGGGGTTACTTTAGTGTATAGGTTATACTCTCCAAATAAGACCGCTGCAACTTTTTCCTTCGCGCAGTTTCTAAGTACTTCTTGCAGTGTTTGCAATTGATGCAAAATATTGCAGCCGGAGCCCTGATTCTACAGAGTAAACACTTCAAAATGTCCACCTATCTTGATGGCTAAATCAAAGCTCTTTAAGCCTTCTTTTTGTTTGCCAGAAGTCACTGACCTATCTTTATTGAAAGGATGCTTAGTCATTACTGCACAAGCAGATCTTGAGTTCTTGCAGGGCCAATGTTCTTATGGAAAAAGGAGTTTAATGTACTAGGGGGGTTGACCATGCCTTCTAGAGAGTTGGGTACTAAGGGGCAGATTTACTAAGGTTATACACACTGAAGATCAGCATCTTTGGTTGCTGCACTGCATTACATAAAAGGAAAGATATGGGGCCTGATTCACAAAAGTAATCAGAGACAAAATCCTAACATTACGACTTTCGCGGTATTCAAAAAATCCTAACTTTACTACTCCTAAATGCCTTTTGTGAATACTGAAAGTCGTAAAGTTAGGACATTACGACTTTCGCGGTATTCAAAAAATCCTAACTTTACTACTCCTAAATGCCTTTTGTGAATACTGAAAGTCGTAAAGTTAGGATTTTGTCTCAGTTTTGGAGTAATAAAGTTAGGAATCCTAACCTTACTACTCCTAAATGCCTTTTGTGAATACTGAAAGTTGTAAAGTTAGGATTTTGTCTCAGATTACTTTTGCAAATCAGACCCACTGACTGTTTGTCCATCTCCCTCTGCGGGTGCTCTTTTGGCTGCAATTCACCACTGCACACACCATTGCACCATAGTGCAAAGGGCGTAGGTCCCCATCCCACCCTTGGTATAATGATTCCCTTAGAGCCTTGAGGAAAGAGTGTAAGAGAGCTGAACGCCTATGGAGGTGTGAATATAGGGATGAGCATAAACGGCTGTACTTGGCCAAGCTGAAACTTTATCATAAGGCCATCTGTTCCGTGTGTGCCGCTTTTTATGCTGAAGAAATTAAGGTCAGCCCCAACCCCACCAAATGTCTGTTCAAACTTGTACAAGAGCTTCAAAATAGTAGAGCTCCATCTTCCAATATCACCTCGGCAGAGCAGTGTGAGGATCTGGCCACTTTCTTTGTAGAGAAGGCAAACACTATATATAGCTCCTTTCCGCAGCACTCTTCTCAGTCCTGTACTTTTACTAGCCTTAGTACTGAGGGGGCGGTCCTGGCCTGTATCCCTGAGATTACTGCCGATGAATTGGCTATTATCTGCAAAAAAGTTAAATCTGGGAGCCCGGCAGATCCTATGCGGCCTGCCCAATTTGTTGATTCTCTGAATTTTTTTCTGTTACCCCTTAGATCTCTTCTTAACCTGTCCTTTTCCACAGCAACAGTTCCTGATGCTTGGAAACAGGCTTGGGTCTCCCTGATTATAAAAAAAATGACGCTAGATCCATCCAAACCAGAGAATTTTAGGCCAATATCCCTTCTCCCTTGGGGGGCTAAACTCGCTGAAGCCCATGCCAAATCTGTGCTTGAACAATTTGTGCATCAAAATGACATCCTGGACCCATCTCAAAATGGGTTCAGACCGGGCCACAGCACAGAATCTGCATTGTTGGCTACTACCGAATACCTCCGAGAGATCCTCGACGCCGGTCAGAGTGCAGCGCTGATCCTGCCTGATCTCAGCGCTGCCTTTGACACGGTATCGCACGGGATCCTGCTCTGCCGCCTGGAGGAATTTGGTATTAGGGGTCGTGCCCTAGAATGGTTCCGGTCATTCCTTCAGGACAGATCTCTTTGGGTTACTGCCCCTCCTTTCCTGTCCAAGTCTCACCATATCGGTCAGGGTGTCCACCAGGGCTCAGCACTTAGCCCGTCCCTTTTTAATCTTTATGTGCAGCCACTTGCAGCGATTGCCATAGAGTGGGGCTTGACGCTGGTTTCATATGCTGATGATACTCAGCAGGTCGTCACACTCTCTGAGAGTCCATCTGTCGCTGCTATAAGATTTAGGGACGGAATAGCTGCAGTTGCTCACTAGATGACCAACAACTGTCTCCAGCTGAATGCCGGTAAAACGGAGATTCTGCTGTTGGGGAAGAATACGGCCTTGTGGAACGAGCACTGGTGGCCTCCCTCTTTGGGTCTGATGCCTGTTCCTAAGGCTTCAGTGAAAAACTTGGGTGTCTGTATGGATTCCTCACTGGGCCTCCAGACCCACACCAAGAGAGTGGCTGCGACTTGTGTAGGCCTGTTAAGGAGCCTCAGCCCCATCTTGGGCTTCTTTGAACCCGCTATGCGTCAGCTTGTGGTTCAAGCTATCATCTTGTCACGCTTAGACTATGCCAGCGTTTTACTGTTAGGTGCCAACAAAACTGAAGTAGCCCGTTTTCAGAGAGTTCAGAACTCGGCTGCAAGGACCCTGGTTGGTCTTCCCCGGAGATGCTCTGCCAGAACTACGATTAAAAAATTGCACTGGCTCCCAGTGGAATCTCGTATTAAATTTAAGGCACTTTGTCTGGCATTCAAAATTCTCAAGCTTCAGAGCCCGGCCATTTTGCGCCCTCTTTTGGCTCCTTATGTCCCGCTACGCAATCTACGCTCCCTTGGTCAGCACCTTGCAATTGTCCCTAGGAGCAGGCTCTGCAGTATGGGTGGTCGCTCTTTTCGGGTGCTGGGAGCCAGGCTTTGGAATTCTCTTCCGGTTGCCATCTGCAGTATTGAGAATCTGCTTGCTTTTCGTAAAGCTGTCAAGACCTTCCTGTTATCCTCTTCTTAGGGCTTCGTGCCCTGTTTGGCCCGCTCCATCTATACCACCTTTATTGATCGCTAGCGCCGGGACGCCTCTTTGCTGGGGCAGCTGTCGCGCTCATACAAACTAATAACATAACATAACATATGCGTGATATCAAGTGTAGGATCTATACTGGAACCCTTCCAGTATAAACTACTGTGTAGTGACATAGTCAACTCTTATAGGTTTGTCTGTGTGCTATACAGCACAACACAAATGCAATGTTAGAAAAGTACTAAGGAAAAGACATTTTCTCAAACATGCACTTGCCTCGAGGAGGCTTACATTTTTGCAGCAAATCCTTGTCTATCAATGTTACTACAAAGGGTGTTGAAACCTATGGGTGGTTGCACGAGTAAATTTATTTACTACCCATGCCACGTCATTGACACAAAGTAGTGCAAAGTACTATTTGCTTACTTTTGGTCTACTTACCTGTGCAAAACATACTTATGCTGGAAGGTAAATCCAAAATTCAACCCTTTGTGCTACTTTGTGTCACTTTCGAAATGCACATTCGTGTAATGTGTTGATAAATTTGGCCCTAAGTGAGAAGGCTCAGATGTCTTAAAAAGAAATCTGCATTTCAGGAGGCAACTCAATCTGGTCCTTTCTAGTCCTCTCTTTCATAGATTTCACTTTGTCATGCACTTTGTCATGCTAATTGCAGAATACTCAATCTCGGTTAACAGCGCGCTTTAGAACTGTTTATTAAGGTGTCCCTTCCTATACATAAACAAACCTTTTCAAAAATGCCATTTTGTAACTTTCATGTGTGCTGCATGAAGCAGCACACATGAAAGTTATGTAATTTTAGGATTGTTTATGTGCAGGAAGGGACACCTCCCGACACATGACCAATACTCCCCCGCACCCAGACACCCTTGCACTCAGGTGTCAGGGTGCCTGCGTTGGCGCTAAGTTGTGAAACTTAGCACCATCGCAGAGGGAAACGCAAGGTTGCATCACATTCTTGTGAATATGGTGCAGCCTTGCGTGTTTGAAGTGGCAGAGCATATCGTTAAGCCCAGGAGACACGCTCTGCCACTTCGTCGTACATATGGCCCCCAGATTTTTGACAGCTATTTTTTTGGCTTAGGTGCTGGTTCCAAAGACGCAAGCCACAACTATGAGTCTGAGGTCAAATTGGCAAAGCCAAATATCAAAATTTCAGATTTCTCCACATTCATCTTTAAGCAATGTCTTCTCATCCACCTAGAGACCTCAGTGAGGCATCCAGAAAGATTCTGTTGAGTGTCATCTTATTTCCCCTATATGGAGATGAATAATTATGTGTCATCAGCATATGAGCATATCTGGAGTCCCCACTTGCGAACCAGCATGGCAAGGGGTGAAGGACTGGGTTATGTAGGACCCAGCGGTGCCAGGGCACAACACCTGAAACCTTCGTGGGTAACCTGCTCCGGCGTACGAATGACAGAGACACTTCCTCCGGCGTCAAAGATTCAAGGTTTATTTACTGCAGGGAACACAGATATCACGACAAGTACAACTCGTGCAACTTGGGGAGACTGCTTCAAATTGGTTCTGCGGATCGCTCCTTTTATACATAGTTTTCCCATAGAGTTACATTGAACACAAAAGTTTATGACCCGGTTCCCACAATCATCCCCCAGAGGGGTCGTTTTGGTCACTTTGAAACACGCAAGGTCCGGAACATAAGTGCGGAAACATTTGGCGGTTCCCAACTGTAAAAACCCATCTTCCCAACATTAGTGCATTCCAATCGGCAGTAAAACAGATTGAAATAGGAACAAGGACAGGTGTAGAGGAAGACGGAGACAGTGGGGAGATCGGAAAGGGTGTAAAAGGGGAGGTATCGGGAAACACGAGATACAGGCATCAAAGAGACGTGCCTAATGAGATGCACGGCTAAGACAATAAGTCCGTGCGGCAAGATGAGCCTCGAGCGGCGCCATCTGCTTTACAGTAACATCCCCCTCGTCATAAAGACACTTACAAAGGACATGTGTCTTCCGCAAATATCTTGGGAGTCCCAGGGTCGCGAAGCGGACATCGTCCGTTCGCTGGCTACTTGAGGGCAAGAGACAAAATGGATGCCGTATCTAAGATGGAACCCGTGGGTACAGATAGAAATACCCACGTAACAAATGAACGGTTTAGGTTAGCACAGCGAAACTGCACACACTTACTAAACTCGTCATTTGCGGTTCATAGATACCAGACTCGACTGTATTCGTGCGAGTCGAAAACACCACTTACAGTTGTCACGGAACCTCAGACGCTCCTTTTGCCCTCATGTAGGCAAGCACTAGTCAGAATCATACTCAATATTCATCAGACCATCTAGATGTTGTTGTACCATAGCTCTGTCCAACCGAGTCCCCTTGGTAACATGCGGCTGTCTCATACACATTGTAGCACAAAGGCCACACAAGGCAGGACCGCACTGCACACAAAGGCAACACGTGAACAGGAACGCCACAACAACTCCGATGATCATCAGAATCTTCCAACCCCAAGTCGACATCAGGCCCCAAAACCACCCAAGTAGCGTCCAATCCCCTACATCCACGTGTATGGATTCGGAGATCTTATGCAACTTAGAGATGGCTTGATAAACTGTCGGAGCGTTATCAGGAATGAAAATGCAGCAGCTCGAATGGATCACCTTACATACCCCACCTCGGTCTGCTAAGATGACATCTAAAACCATGCGGTTTTGTAACGTCATAAGTCTATCCGCCTGAAGTTCTGTGGTGATATTACCAAGGGCACTGGCAGTAATATTCGCTGTCGATTCTACCACTCGAGTCAACTGTCTCAGGTTCCTACTATTAACCATAGGTCCCCAAAACGGGAGGAAACCCTTGAAAAAGTCTCCTGCCTCTTGACCGGCAGTGTCCTCTTCGCTAATTACGCCTCTCACAACTCTAGTCTTGTGATAATCGGCATCTACAGTGAACGTCGGAGGCAACAGATTTGCAATGAAACATGAGCCCATGAAGTCAGCGGGCAACCATGCGTATGCACGATCATGGCAGATAAAGTATGTACCCTTGGCAGCCAGAAACACAGGGGACGAGAACATCGGCAGAATGTAATTTTCAATGCAAGCACTCGCTCCAAGTCGGGCTTGTGATCTTCGACCACGACCCATGAGGCAATAATTACCAATGTGGGGTACGACCCATATCGGAGGTGAACTTTTAAGCTGCTTTTCACTCGTGAACACACTATACTCGCCTCTACTCAGGACCTTGTAAGCTTGTACCTCTTCTTCGGGAATAAGCGAGGGATCATAGATATCGCTATCTAAGTCCGCTATTGCTATTGACAAAGGTTTCTGATACGAGGTAGGACCAGAGTAGGGGGAACGTGGTTCTCGAATGGGGTGGAAACCCAGTGCGCTTCGAAACATTGTTTGAAATGCTCGAGCTGACCCTTGGGAACTATACGGTAACACCAGATATGGAATTCCCTTATCCGTAGTATGTGGCATCAACCCACACACCCAACAATTAGTAGTGTTAACCACTAACTGATGCTGATGAAGGAGCTGAATAAAGGAATTATTGCGGAATTCTGCACGTCTGGCCTGCTCGTGTTCGGGTAAGACATGAAAGGAATGAGGAGAAGCAGTGGAGGTAAGTTTAGAGTCAGGGGTAGGAGTAGGTGTAGCAGAAGGTAAGAAGTAAGACATTGTGTAATACACCCCACCCGCCATTAATGCAGAAACAATCAAAAACAATACGAATATTTGAAACATAAAACATTTGGTACGGCTAAGTTGCTGCAGCTTGAATCTTTGAGCTTTAGCTTCTTCCAAGTCCATCAGCTTCGAAAATGCCATTCCCTACGACCGTCCGCAACGTTTCTTGACGCACTTCGTTCTGTGTAGCAATAGTCAATCCCTTGGAATTCCCAGGAAACCAACGGCCCTTAACCTAGCGTCAAGACCTACTATCCAGAAGGAAGTACGCGCGCGGCCCGACGGCCTTTAATGCACAATATATATATATATATATATATATACAAAAACAAAGTCTCACGGCTGTGGAAGCAAAAAGTATAAGGAATGAAGCACAGTGTGTATATACAAGAATAATCACAGTAATATGAATGTTCAAACTGATCGTGGAAAACGGGATAATGCAATTATCAAAGAACAGAACAGGATCTTTTATTAGTCTTTAGTGCGGGATCGTAGAAAGTATCGCGTTTTCCCAGGACGTGTCTGTTCGTCGAACAAAGGATCCGTTGAAGAGACAGCGTCCTGCTGATCAGTTGAGTGTTCTGGTCTCGAGTCCTTTGATGACAATTGTTCAACAGAATCTTTCTGCTGCGCTGAGGACTCTCCAACAGGCTGTGCGTCGCTGAAAGGTACAAACGCCGGCAATCCTTCGGTTTCAGTTGATGCAATGCCTTTCCTCACCCACGAGTCTGCTGGCAACGGGATGGGGACTTTCTTCGTGTGGGTGGCGTGCACCCAATTCTTCCGCCCCTCAAGACGAACCGCAGTTCTCGTGGCAAGGAGGACCTGGTAGGGTCCGATGAACCTCGGGTCCAGGTTATTCTTGCGCGAAAAGTTCCGCGTCACCACCCAGTCTCCGGGATGGAGCTGGTGGCCTGGACCCTCCGTCTGCGTCGGCAATGCTTCGCGAACCTGTTGGTGAATTAACCTCAGTTTAACAGTCAAGTCATGAAGATAATCGATCAACATTGGGTACTCAAGATCACAGAAAATACCTGGCCTAGGAACCCCCCACACATTCGCAGGACGACCGAACACTATTTCATAGGGACTAAGCCCTACTCGGGAGTGTACAGTCGCCCTAGTTGACAGTAATGCTAAGGGTAAAGCGTCAGGCCACGAAAGACCAGTCGTAGCCTGAATCTTCGCTAGCTTTAATTTAAGGGTGCCGTTATACCCTTCAACCAAACCAGCTGACTGGGGATGATTGGCGCTGTGGAATTTCTGATTAATTCCAAGGCCCTTACACACACTCTTCATCACACTACCCACAAACTCACTTCCGTTATCTGACCACACGACTCTAGGCATTCCGTACCGAGGAAAATATTCCTTCAGTAGGATTTTCGCAGTAGACAAAGCAGTATTGTCTTTGAGAGGATAGGCCTCGATCCATCGGGAGAATGCGCAAACCACAACTAAAACATATTTCAGGTTATTGCATCTCTCCATATGGATGAAGTCCAATTGGATCACCTCAAAGGGACATGAAGGGGGAGCAAAACTGCCAGGAGGAGTTGGGGTTCCTTTGCCAGGATTGTACATCATGCACACCATACAATTCTTCACCAGGCGTTCAGCACATTTCGTGATACCATCATTCTTCCACACAGGGGACAGCAACTTACAAATACCTTTCGCGCTAATATGTGCTAACCCATGCGCCATTGTCACAACGGCCAGTACATACGCATCAGGCAACATCCATCTTTTCTGATCCGACAAATCAATCCAACAACCACTTGCATCCAACTTTCCCGTACTTTCTTTCCACTTCACCTTTTCAGTCTCGGTGGCCTCATTCTGAATTTCCTTCACACTTTCAATTGTGTCTTCACACATGCTCGACTCTATAGGCCACCTAACCGAACTCGTCACATACATTCGAGTGCTAAGGTTCCGGGCAGTCTCCTTAGCAATCTCGTCTGCAAACGCATTACCACGACCAACATCATCCGTCACCTTACGATGCGCACTACATTTAACAATCGCTACTTGCTTAGGCAACGTCAGTGCATCCAAAAGATCATTCACAAGTTGGCCACGCTGAATCTTCGTACCGTGCGACGTCAAGAAACCTCTCTCTCTCCACAATCGTCCAAAACTATGTGCGACGCCAAATGCATATTGGCTGTCGGTAAACACATTCACACGTTTCCCTTTTGCTAACACGCACGCTCTAGTGAGAGCGATCAACTCTGCAGCTTGGGCAGAATTCTGATTCAACCTTGCAGTCTCAACAACAGTATTCAACGTTACAACAGCGTAAGCAGTAGTCACATCGCCATTCGGCAACTTAAAACATGACCCATCCACATACAGTGTACCGTCCGGGTCTTCCAATGGGGTGTTTTTAAGGTCCACTCGACCTTTTGTTTCTTCCTCTGTCCTCAAGTAGCAATCATGTTCTGCTACTTCATCTGACTCTGCGCTAATTGGTAACAAAGTTGCCGGGTTCAGAACATTACAACGTTTTATCTGAATATGACTTGCCAGCAACGTCAGCTCGTACCCAGACAACCTCGCACTCGTTAAGTGCTGCGTTTTCGTACGATTCAAAAGAGTATCGACTGCATGCGGAACCATCACCGTAAGCATATTATCCATGACCAGTCCTGCTGATTGTCGGATGGAGACCGCAGCTGCCGCAGTTGCTCTCAAACAACTTGGCAATGCTCTATCTACTGGGTCCAAGGTCGAGGAAAAATATGCACATGGACGTTGCTTACCACCAAAAGGTTGCGTTAAGACACTCAAAGCACAACCTTCCCTCTCGTGAACATATAATGTAAACGGCTTACTGTAGTCGGGAGTACCCAACACAGGAGCCGAACACAATGAATCACGTAATTCAGAAAAACTTTTCTGACATTCTTCCGTCCATGGTAAAGGAGTTGAAACATCCTTGCACGTAAGAGCCACTAATGGTTTCGCTAGCAATGAAAAATTAGGAATCCATTGCCTGCAGTACGACGTGATACCTAGAAAGGCACGCACATCTCTTTGTGTTTTTGGCACAGCCATTCGTGCAATTGCTGCAATTCTCTCTGGGGTCATCCTCCTTCCCTCCTTTGACAATAAGTGACCTAGATAGGTTACTTCTTGACAACAATATTGTAGTTTAGAAGGTGACACCTTGTGATTTAACTCACAGAGATGTTGCAGCAACGATACCGTAGCAAGTTTGCAAATGTCCTGAGTATCAGCAGCCACCAATAAGTCATCGACGTATTGTATTAAGGCCGCACCAGCCGGCAACGTAAACGCATCCAGCTGACCCTTCAAGGCTTGACTGTAAATTGATGGACTTTCACAGTAGCCCTGAGGAGCGCGCTTGAACCGGAAGCTGCGTCCACCGAGAGAGAAACCGAAAAGGTCTCTGCTCTCCACGGCAATCGGGATGCTGAAGAACGCATTCTTTAAGTCAATCACCGAAAACCACGATGCAGAAGCTGGAATCAGAGTCAGTAGCGCCGTGATGTCAGGCACAACAGGGAATTGAGGAACCACAATTTTATTCACCTCCCGTAAATCGATAACAAAACGATAAACAGGTGGTTTCGAAGGATCAGTACGTTTAAGAATGGGCAGTACAGGGCTGTTGCACACGTTTCCCCGTGTCTCTTCAATAACGTCTTTCTCGATCAGGTCGTAAATGATCGCTAACAATGCTCGTTCACCATCAAGAGAGATACGATACTGGGGAATACGTGGTAATCGCACATTAGATTTCAACTGAACAACATAAGGGGAGATGTCAAGCAGGCCCACATCATTGGGACCTGTTGCCCACAAAGACGCTGGAAGAGAACTCAATTCCGGTGGAAGCTTATCGAGAGACAAGTACATAGGAGAGACAACCCTCTCTCCTAACGTAAGCTTTACACCCGCAGGAGAACAATACAAAGTTGCATACAAACGTTTAAGCAAATCCAGGCCCAAAAGATTTTCACCACAGCCAGTAGTCAAAATTAACGGAGCTTGAAGCTCACGTGGCCCAATTTGAAGGGGCAAAGGGCACGAAACTGGATTGCTAACGGGGGCGCCAGAGAATCCAACAGAAACATTTGTTAAGCCAGACAAAGGTGCGCCAGGGAGTTTCGAATGCATGATAGAACTTTTCGCTGCACCAGTGTCCAACAGAAAAGGCTCAACGACGCCCGATGTAGCAACTGCGACGTAAGGCCCTCTCTGATCAACCGGAACTGATACCACTCCCTCTCCTTGTCTGTGGCTGTCCTAGTAATTACTGTCGTCAGTTCCCTGATCGACGTAATAATCGTCTACATTGTACTGCGCAGATCGTCCTTGCGATGATCCACGTTGATCGAAACAATTATTAGAAGTAGAGGAGTTATCGGAACGATCGTTCTGAGCACCACGACCCCTACCACGTGATACCTGATGAGAACCACCACGACCTCCTTTGGACGAATTACCACTATTTCGATCGTTCAAAACAGGGCAATTAAATTTAATGTGCCCATCCTGTCTACAATAAGCACATTGGTTGTACCCTAACGACGATCTTTGGGAGGAAGAATCAGTACGCGGCTGTGATCGATTCGATTGCGACTGCGTTCTATTCTGTTGGGATGCATTCAGATTTGAACGCGGAGGATACGCTTGTTGCAACAACACTTTGGTTTTTAGTTCTTTCGTCTTTTTATCAGCACGGTCGTTCTCCTCTTTCTCCCTATTCTCATAATATTGTGCTGTAGCCAATATCTGAGCTGAGGTAGAAACGGCCCATGCACTTTCCGAATTCCTTAATTTATTGCTCAATTCGGGCAATAAGTTCGAAACAAATTTATCCACAAACAATCGCTGACCACCCTCGGTACCCATATCCTGCCCACTGTGGTCAATGAATGCTTCCTCGAACCTCGTAAAGAAGTCGGAAACACTCTCGTCCTTCTTTTGCTTACAAGCTGACAATTTGTCCCAATTCACCCTCATAGCCGGCATAAGAGTTTTCATTAACGCTATTATTCGTTGAGGAAGAGCAGTAATCATCTGCTCAGGTTTAGCCCCACCAGTTTGTAACCCATCCGCCGCCACAATGGCCGCCCAATCGCCACCTAATTCATTCGGATGATTTTCCTGCCGAATCTTAGCCCATACAGGTTGCGGTACGACATTTCCGAACAACATATCAATATCGGCAAGATTCATTATTGTAGCGTCTACAAGCTGCGATAGTTCTTTGTAATACCCTGTAGGATTTTTGCGAGGGTCAGGCAAAGATTGCTTCACCTGTAGCACTTCCGAGCGTTTCCATGGGAGATGTATCCATACTCTCTGGAAATGCGCCAACGTCGCTGGGTTAGCATTAGGATCAGCTGGCATCCACACCGGTGGCACTTCACGCTTAGGAAACTGACCAGACTCATCTGGCTGTCTTTCAATATCCTCAACAAACAATGCATGAGGTATCGGAGTGGGACGAAAAGATAGCAACCGCTCAACAGCACGTCGAACGTTGGTATCCACTATCAGTCCATTTGAGAACTGAAGCTGAAGATCAGACAAAGCGGCCAGCACCTCGTCAGGCGCATCGGCCGATATCTGATCGCGAAGGAACTTACACATTTCATCGAACACGTATCTCTGGGTTGGTATATTGAATTGACAGAACGTTTCGAGTACAACACGGGGTGGACTTCTAAGAGGGTTTACCATCCAACCCATCGCCATATTATATAGCGCAACGCGTTCCCTGTTTCCAGGAAGCTGACTACGTCTCTGAGGACCATCGGAACCAGCGGACCCATGAACGGGTCCGAGCGAACGAAAGAAACTAGCCGCAAGAGGAGAATTACGAGAACGAGTAGAGGGAGAAGTATAGGACAAAGGGCTAACAAGCGAAGGAGTAGAAACAGTAGCAACAACAGGAGTTAACAAAACAGGAGCAGTAGCGGGAGCAGGAGTATGTGGAAGCGGAGGAGCAGTAGGGATAGCAGTAGGCAAAGGAGCAGGAACAGTCGGAAGAGCGGGTGCAGGTTGAGGAACAGGCACAGGAAGAATAGGCGGAGGAATAGGTACGGCAGGAACCACAGGAGCTGCGGTACCCTGTACGTACGGAGGTGGCGACTTCATAAGATAAGACATCAAAGGATCCTCAACTGACTCTTCCTTCTTTTCCGACTCCGTAGGCAAAGCGGGATAACATTTATCCACGGTCATACGCTGTAGTCTATCAAACACTTCCTTATCCTTAACCTCCTTGTCGCGCTGAAATTGCTCTGCTTTCTTCACTATAGTAGCAACATTATCTCGCTGATTACGTTTAGTCTGTCTAATTTCTTTCTGTCGGGCTTCTTTACGCCACAACCGAAAGGCATCAAACATGGCCGGCCTTGACTTTCTTTCAAACAATTTAATCTCTAGATTATCTAAGATCGGGGCCTCGAAGCTACCATGGGGTGGCCAACGAAGGTCACCGTCCTTCTTCGTGTATTTGATCCAGTAATCATTAAAAGTAATTGGGCCTAGCCCATGTTTACTGTACAGTTCATAAGTCGGAGTTCCAACCGGAGGTATCGGACACGAGTCCTCCAATCGGGAATCCACACCACAAGGTCTGAAACAACTAAACAAAGTACTGCGACTAGGCATCTTGCACACTAGCCGAGTTTCACAAACTTCAAGGGTTACGGGATTTACCAAGTCCCAGCAAAAAGCAAAAACCCTCGGTTTTTGGCGGCTGCAGTCGTCAAACAACACAACAAAGCACCAGGAACTACAAATGCAATGGAACCATGCAACCACTAAGTAACCACAACCGAGAACTCTGGGAGCGACCCACAAATACTTAACTCAAAGATCGATGGCGTCGCCAGGAAGGCCCGTCTATCGTCTCGCTCTACCAAGGTCTACGCCAGGCGCCAAAACAGGTCTACAGTCAGGGCAGCAGTCCGTCGCAGCCGTCAGGAGGCGGGAATCTTCGCGGGAACAGTCTTCGGGCCACTTATTTCGACAACAGGATCGATGAAGCGGAGTGCACCTTCCCTCGGAGATTTCACACGAAGTTCCTCACGATCGTCGGGCTTGGACCGGTACCACTGATGCAGCCCCCACGTTGGGCGCCAACTGAAGGACTGGGTTATGTAGGACCCAGCGGTGCCAGGGCACAACACCTGAAACCTTCGTGGGTAACCTGCTCCGGCGTACGAATGACAGAGACACGGGACACTTCCTCCGGCGTCAAAGATTCAAGGTTTATTTACTGCAGGGAACACAGATATCACGACAAGTACAACTCGTGCAACTTGGGGAGACTGCTTCAAATTGGTTCTGCGGATCGCTCCTTTTATACATAGTTTTCCCATAGAGTTACATTGAACACAAAAGTTTATGACCCGGTTCCCACAATCATCCCCCAGAGGGGTCGTTTTGGTCACTTTGAAACACGCAAGGTCCGGAACATAAGTGCGGAAACATTTGGCGGTTCCCAACTGTAAAAACCCATCTTCCCAACATTAGTGCATTCCAATCGGCAGTAAAACAGATTGAAATAGGAACAAGGACAGGTGTAGAGGAAGACGGAGACAGTGGGGAGATCGGAAAGGGTGTAAAAGGGGAGGTATCGGGAAACACGAGATACAGGCATCAAAGAGACGTGCCTAATGAGATGCACGGCTAAGACAATAAGTCCGTGCGGCAAGATGAGCCTCGAGCGGCGCCATCTGCTTTACAGTAACATCCCCCTCATCATAAAGACACTTACAAAGGACATGTGTCTTCCGCAAATATCTTGGGAGTCCCAGGGTCGCGAAGCGGACATCGTCCGCTCGCTGGCTACTTGAGGGCAAGAGACAAAATGGATGCCGTATCTAAGATGGAACCCGTGGGTACAGATAGAAATACCCACGTAACAAATGAACGGTTTAGGTTAGCACAGCGAAACTGCGCACACTTACTAAACTCGTCATTTGCGGTTCATAGATACCAGACTCGACTGTATTCGTGCGAGTCGAAAACACCACTTACAATTGTCACGGAACCTCAGGGGTGCAGCATTCATGTCAAATAGAATAAGGCTCAGAGAAGAACCTTGCCGGCTACTGCATCTAGAGCTGTGGCGAGGAGATATGACCGTGTTCAACTGGACAGCCTTAGTCATTCTGTTCACTAATGACCTGAAACAACGTAGGGCAGAAGAATGAAGGCTTGTTTCATGAAGTTTATATATATATTGACAATGCAAAACAGTGTTGTTAGAAAGTGGATTTCTGGTTGGCTAAGACTTGCGCTAAAGCCAGGCAGAAAGCACCACTCTAGTCAGGGCAAGGGAATTACACGCCAAAGATAACCCCTGCTCATCCCCTTGGTAGATAGGCATGAGCAGTCAGGCTTATCCCGTAGGCTATGTTTAAAGAGTTTGCGCACGCACACAGCAACAACATCCCAGGCACACGACAAAAGGAACTCCACACAAGGTTATATCAAAAATAGCATTTGTATTCTCATAATACATTAGAATAGTAATCACATAATACACATTGTGCCACGTGGCACTGGGTTATATTTACAAGGGATTATATACACCTGACAGGGCCAACTGGACCACTGTCAGAACCACCACAGTGAACTTAGTAAGTAAAACATATCATAAATGCACAATCAGTAATCACTGGTAACCACTGTACTCAGCATCAGCCTGTAACATATCACACATTATGCACAGTATCACATTAGGCGCCAAACACATTGTACGCCAACCTCATCAGTCTAATCTCTTAGACCCTAACCTCCTAAGCATCACTTACATTAGGGGTATACCCACTGTAGGAAATCATCTCACTAGCATAACCACAGTATGCACATAATTTCATCCCTAACCGCATTTAGAGGCATGAATTTTAGTAGATTATCACATTTCCTATTATTGCATAAATCACTGACCCCCTGGCCAACTGGCCTTCTCAAAGGGGCTCAAACGCCCTGTGTCCAGATTGTCAGGGCTGCTGCCTATGCAGCGGAATTAAAAGTGCGCCTTTGCGCTAGGGCAAAGGAGTGCATCTTACTCCTCTCTGAAAATATGCCCCCAAAGAAATGTAGCCTAAATGTATCAGCTGGTACTAAGTGCGGCACAGCTGGGAATCCCACATGAAGGTCTGGCACTCACTGTGCCCTTTGAACCATTTGCCAAATGCTGCAGCTGCCCGTGCTGATGCAGAGCAGCAGTGACTTCAGTCCAGGCATGGTACCACGGTGCCCTCTCCTGTCCCTTTCAGGGACGCTATTTCAAAGGAGCGCCAAAGTTTGCAGCTGCCAGCGTTCTCGCAGGACAGCTGGGATCAGCCCGTAAACCACTGGCACCACTGCACCTCTGGACCCCCCCCACAGGGGCCCTTCACAAAAGATCAAGCCCAATGTTGGAGTGGCCTGCTCTCTTGCGGGACCACTCAGGCACCTCAATGTGCCTCGCTATGCAAGAGGAGACACAGGCCTATCTGGGCCCTTGTCAACTATGTGGCCCCCTTGTTGGATCCCCATGGGCTCTGCACACAGAGCATGCCCCACGCTGGAGCCACATGGGCTCTGTAACGATCACTTGCCACACGTGGGAGCGACCCACAATTGCGGGACCGCTCAGGCACTCACAATGTGCCCCTGGAGCCCCCAAGACTCCAAACCAACAACCTGCTACTTTCCAATTGGCCCCACTCACCGGATGGTCCTCTGCCCGCTCCACTCTCCTTCTCCAGCGCAGGTCCTCCAGCTGGAATGGTGCTCGCACAGCTCCAATCTTTCACATGCCATGGGTGCAGGCATAACAATGTGCTTTGTGCCCCCTCTGCCGTTGACACCAAATACTGCAACTTGCGGGGCTCTCCCTTTGACCTGGAAACCCCGCCGAACAACTTCTCCTCACGGCAATTTTGTGGGCACGGGGCTTCCCTCAGAATGGCGGAATTCCCGCCCCACGACAGGCATCGCGTTGCCTGACTTCCAGCCCGGGCCGGCGGCAGTGACTTCCCCTGCGGAGAACGCCTGGTGGGCACCCGCAAAAGGCAGACAGCGCGGGGTAGCCACCCACAGTAAAAACAACCAGGAATCAGCCATGTGGGGTGGGCACCACTCAAATATCGGAATGAGCGGGGTGGGCACTCGCTGCCCTAGGCACCACAGGGGAATCCCTCATGCTGGGATTCCCCCCATCCAGTCGAGCAGCCCATCACTGCTGAGCCCTTGGGCTCATTTTCCTTGGAAAAATGTAGCGCTCACCAGGCACTAGGTGCCCCAAGAGTCCTGGAAGTCGTTAGGGATAAAGGGACCATGCAGGGCCCAGGGAGGCAAGCCCTCCTGGCAGCGCCCCCTGGGCCCCAGCAGCAGTACATCCCAGCAGGATCAGCATCAAAGTACAGAACTGAACTACATTATGGGGTCACAGCCCCTACTTTTATACACCCTTTTCCTTTGTCTGCGCCAGCACAGACTTGGGGAATCAGCAGAAACTGGTTCACGGGGGAATTGGAGCACTCTGTTGACAGGGCTCCTCTTCCCCATTGTTAGGTGGGGACTCACCATCAGATACACCACAGGGGGCGGAGCCAGCTTTCACCAGGAAAGCACCACCCTATTCAGAATCTGGGGATTACCCCTACCACCACTCTTCCTCTAGGTATCCCATTCAACTCAGCGCTGAGTCTCCCTGCCCCTCCTAGAGCCACCCACACCTCTCAGCCCCTGTCATTCACATGCCAGATATGCAATTCACATCAGGCCAGCAGACACATAGCACACAGAAATGCCAACTTCTCAAAGTGGCACTTCTCCACCAGTCATCATAAATCTGCGCACACCATTGTGCAGCATTTATTCTCATGGGTTCATAAATACTAAGCTCACCCCTGCCACTCCACTCATACCAGGAATTACAATGGACACACTCATCCCCCATGCATTCCTATCGGAGGGCAGGCCAATTTCACCACACGTACACAGAGAGCACACACACTTTACACTGGGCCACAGTGCTAAAGTGCCCAGAGGCCTAAAACTACTACCCCAATGTCAGAGCTTCAGGCAAAAAGTTCAGGGTGAACCTGCCAAAAAGGGCCAAGTCCACAAGTGTGAAATGCAGCAGAGAGATCAAGTAGAATCAGGGCTACAACTTTTCCCTGATCTACTTCTATTCTTATATTGACCATGGCGGTCCATAGAGTTCATTCAGCACTATTAAATTGTCTGAATCCAGTCTGAGAAGGGTCCAAAATATTCTTGTTTTCTAAGAAGTCTTTCAACTGACTGTTGACCAGTCTATCCAGAACCTTGGACATAAATGGAAGCAGTGAAATGAGACGGGAATTTGGTAAAACTGAAACATCTAATACTGCTTTTTTAGGTAGAGTGCAGAATAGAGCATGCTTCCAGGTGTACCAATACTCAATGTTCGACAGAGAGAAATAAAACATTTTACTCAGATAGGGGCATATTAGCAAGAACCTCATTAAAATTATCGCAGTGTTAGCGGCAGGAAACTGCCGCTAAAACAGCGATAATGGGCTTGCTAATATGCGTTATAGAATTCCAATAGAAGCCCAGGTTAGATGTGCAGGACATCTAACCTGGGCTTCTATTGGAATTCTATAACTCATATTAGCAAGGCCATTATCGCCATTTTAGAGGCAGTTTCCTGCCGCTAAAAGTCAATAATTTTAACGAGGGTCTTGCTAATATGCCCAAGATAGTGACTTAAAATAAAGAGAAATGAGAAAAAATTAAATGGGAGGAGGGGTAAAGGAGGAGTCTGATTTGACTTTCATCATCAATTTCTCCACCTGAGCACTGGACACATTAGCAAAGTATCCCAGGTGAACTTTAGCATCTGGGTGAGGTCCTAGTTAATCCCAAGGAAGTTCACTTAAGGAAAGTTGCGCCTCAAAAGTGAAGTACATGTCATTTTTCTCTGTAAAGAAATTTGCTATCACAGTGGGGGACTGAGGGGACGATAACTTGAGAAAGGCCAGTTGGCTGGGAGAGTTCTTTAACTATTTTGAAGAACTCCTTGGGGGAGCCAATATTCTCTTCCAATCTTTTGATAAAGTGGTTCTTTTAAGCTAATTTAAGCAGCCTATGATAGTCATTTAAATGCTGCTTATAAGTTTGATGGTCTGAAAGGTCCTCGGAAGATCTCAACCTTCTGTCTACTGCTTTGCATTTCCTTTCAATTCTTAGTTCAGGAAGTACCATTCTTTTTTTTTATTTCTGTAATTTTTTATTGAGTGAAAAAAAAGGAATATATATATTTACATGGAGCGGAAGTACCATTCTTGAAAGAGAAAAAGAAAGGAGTTCCCCTCTCACATTTGAGCTACCGAACAAGGGAGAGCTTTCCCTCTTCCCACTCCATTTTATTGATTATTGCTCTCTAGACATAAATATATGTATATTCTATGTGACAGAATCAACAATTCCCAAATAATATCCGCAGGGGAAAGAAAACACGAACACGTTCCAAAGAACCCCTTCTTGCGTTTGATCTCACGAAGCATGATGAATTACTTACTGTAAAGCATTGAAGAAAGCAGGCAATTCTTGTTATTATATGTTATATCAATTCACCACTAGATGGCGCTCCAGTCACAAACTAGTACACTTTCAAAGACAAACTGGTAACTAACTTAAACGTGATTGAGGAAAATAGATCATTTGGTAAAGTGTTCGGGCCTCATTTATGAGGCCTTGTGTCAGTTTTGCGCTTCTGGTGCATCACTTTTTGTGATGCATTGGAGGCGTAAAACATGCCTCCTGTTGCACACTATTTACAAAGTGACATATCTAAGCAAATGCGTCACTTTGTAAACCCCTGCGCTACATTATACCTGCGTCAGGTATAATATATGCAGGGGGGGGCGTTCCCCCGCAAAAAGCCTCGTAGAAGTGACGCAGTGATATCTATGAGATTTCACTGTGTCATTTCTAGGACGCCATTGCGTAAATATCTTGCGACTGCCTCACAGCAGGCTAAAGAATGACGCAGGCCCTTTCACATGGGGCTTGCCCTATGTGAAAGGACACATTGCTGGAGTTGCGTCACTTTTTTGACACACTCCAGCAATGCAAGCGCAATGTGAAAGGGCCTGCGTCAGTCTTACGCCTGCTGTGAGGCAGGCGTAAGAATTTGACGCATTTGTGTCCTAGAAGTGGCGCAGTGAAATCTCATAGATTTCACGGCGTCACTTCTACGACCCTTTCTTGCGTCAATACGCCCCCCTTGCATACATTATACCTGGCACAGGTATTATGTGGCGCAGGGGTTTACAAAGTGACGCATCTACCTAGATGCGTCACTTTGTAAATATGGCTCAACGAGGTGCATTTTTTACACCACTTGTGCGTCACAAAAAGTGACGCACCAGCGGCGTAAAAGTGACGTACGGCCTCATACATGAGGCCCTTAATGTTTGTGTCGACTGATAGGGTTTCCAAGAAGGCTGTGCCTTTTTATTTTTGTACATTTGCTTTTATTTTTACTTTTCCCTGATATCAATTTAATATGCTTGAGGATCATTGTAGTATATGTATATAGGAACAGTCTTCAATATTATATGTATTTTTTTTCTCCATTTTTCTCCTGCACTTCCTTGTCTCCCAATGGGTTTCTCATATACCCTATTACAGCAGCAATTGATTTTCTTTTTTTAACTGTTTTTTCCCCTGGACCCCGGCCTGCCAAAGGTGCACACCAGCTTTTGTTTTTATTATTTTAAGGATTATTTCATTTCCCCCTGGACCCCTCTGCCTGCCATAGATGTACACCAGCATCCATTTTTAAGGATTCATACATTTCCCTTGGGGGCCACCTGCCTGCCATAGGTGAACTCCAGCATTATTATTTAAGAGTTCTTCCATTTTCTCCTGTACCTCCTGCCTGCAATAGCTGCACACCTGCATTCATTTTTTAAGAATTATTCCAATTTCTCCTGCACCCATGCGTGCCACAGTTGCAGACTTGCATTTATTTTTTAAGGATTATTCAATTTTCTGCTGAACTCCCCTGACATCCACAGCCGTCTCCCCATAGATGCACATAAAGCAAACAGTTACATCTGTATGTTGTGAATCTGGTTGAAAATGAAATATTATGTTATGTATTGTGGTGTGACTTTGGAATGGATACACTACTGTTGTTAATTATGTAGGATAATTAGTAACCACACTAAATTATATTGTCTGTACTATGAATAATTAATACTTCAAAAAAGACACATTTCACAGACAATTTTTCTTGCTTGTTTGCTTTTAGGTTCACAAGAGATACCTCCCACAGTACAGCCAGAAGGGAGGCGGCACAAAGTGATATGACTACAACCCAGTCTCTTTCGCTGCCACTGCCAACTGACAGAGCTTGCAGATGACCACAAGGAAAGGTGTTGCCAAGAAAGTGGCCAGTGAGGAGGAGAAGAAGAAGCAGGTGTCCATCACTGGCGTCCTACCCCAATCCGTTTTCAGGAAACATGTGCCTGCTTCCTGCTGAGCAAGATGTACCTCTTGTTGAACCACTGGCTTTCGAATCTCCAGAAACAAAAAGCAAGGTTACTCAAACATCTAATCCAAATATGATGGAATAGACTGGCTGGGTGAGTCCAAGACACACCACAAGAGACAAGGGAAAAGGAAAGTTCCTGAAAGCCTTACAATTATGGAGAGGGATGAGGATGGCACGCCAGTCATTCTCATGGAAGCTGGCTCAGAGGACACCGGCATTACCCCTCCTATTCAACCTGCTGTGATGGATTTGACCCTAGTACTACTGCCAGCTTCCATATTTCCACTGAAGAAAGTTTTAACGGCGCTCGGCAGCATGCAACAGTATCACATGTTCACCATGGAAAAATCCCTTATAGCTGCAAACATATTGGAAGACTTTAACAGGTGTTTAAGTGGCTGCAACCCAGTGTTATCAGACTTGATCTGTTTCCACAGACAATGGCAGTAATATAGTTATGGCCATGGCAGATGGTGGCTATTTTAGGGCCCTGTGTTTGGTGCACTGCATCAACATGAATGTGCAGGACTTTCTTAAAAAGAAGACATAGTCAACAACATACTAACCACCTGCCAAAGAATCTGCACTCATTCCAGCCATTATTTTAAAGCCCAGAAGCAGTTGAGGATCATTCAGCGTGCTAATTTGGTACCAGTTAAAGCCGTCATGCAGAAGGTGTAGGAGAGTAGGATCTGCTTACTATGGTTACCCCCACTTTTTGCTGGTGTTTCCCTGTTTCTCGACTTTAGTCTGGCTGGGGCCCTGCTAATCAGAACCCCAGCCTAGCTGCTTCCTCTCTAAATGTACTTTAGGTACACTCCAGATTGGTTACTGGGTTACCCTTGTGAGTCCCTAGTATATGGTACCTTAGGTACTAAGGGCATAGGTACCCAAGAGGTCTACCAGGGGCTGAAGCATTTATTATGCCACCCCTGGGAAGCCTTCCAAAATGGCACCACAGGTGTGCTACTACAGCCTGGGTAAGGTGGTGCAGGCACCCCTTACTAATATATAGGTTACCTATATCTCCCTTTAATCACTGACACATATAAACCTATCAGTCACTCCTATGGAGGGCCTTATCAATCCTGAAGGCAGAGTACTTGGTTTTGTGTGAGAGGATGCCCATGCATGAGAAGGACCCCTCTGCAGCTTTCTGAATCTATTCTCTGAGGCTGTTCTGTGATGCAGCCAGACCATATACTCTTACGTGCATTATAACCTCGCAGTAAATGCTAACTTTGGAATAGCTACATTGAAACATGTCGTCTTTTGAGTCAAATACTTTAGAATCCTACCACCCCCGCCAGTCCTTCTAGAGGGAGAGACATGTGCACACTAGTCTGACCGGTAATAGTTTAAAAGAGCCCCAGCATCACAAAATGGATGCTGCAGCATCAGACACGGGTCTGACTTCCTGCTGCTGGACAAAAATCCGTCTGGGGAGATCTGGACAATAGGTTTCTTGTCACAAGGAGTTGTAACCGCCCCCCCAGACAGGCTTTAGTGTATTGGGGCTGGGTGGGTGCATTCAGTGAATGCTTTTCAGACAGTGCTGGGGGCACACAAGGTGTCCCTGTGCATATCCCAGTTCAAACCGGGTGCAGGGGCACTCATCCCCTGCTTTGACCTGAAGCTGGACAAAGGGAAAGGGATGTAACCACCCCCTCCCTGGAACCTCCCATAGGTGGGTCCATACAGTATGTCCAACTCCCTAAATTAGTATAAGTATGGGATCCCAGTCCTTAGGACTTCAGATTACACCTTGACGAAACTCTGCAACATATTTCCTGGAACATTGACATTCTATTTCGACTAGAAAATGGAAGAATCTCCATTGTGGTCAAGGAGTGACTCCCCAGTTCAAACAGGCACCAAGAAGCATCTTGCTGGTCTGCTTTTCTGAGGCTCCCACCGGACCCCGAAGCATCTGCGACTCAGGACACAGACTTCCAGACTTCTCAGAGGCCGACACAAGATCCCAGCAAATCTGAGGCCCGCAGCCCTCACGAGTGATGGGAAACCAGAACTCCTGGACGCAGTGCACATTTGCTAGTGCATCAACTTCCGAAGCTTTTCAAAACTTCTGCATTAGGCTACTTGTAGTCCAATCCCTGAGCAGCTTCTGCACTGAAGATTGTGGGCCTACACTCCACGAGTGTTCCGTGGACCCGCTTCTAGCATTTCTGCTTAAGGACCCTTCACGATCCCTGGTCCGCCAACTGGTGGGTCCCCACGAAGGTAACTCTCCTTTCCTTTGGGCTTTCCTAGTTGCTCCAGACATGCCGTGACTCCCCTCCAAAGGGTGAGTCCCTCAGACCTTGCTGGTCTGCACCGAAGCCAATCTTTGCGTTCTGCATGGGTTGCTGTGCCAAGGCTTGTTGGGTCCCATCCGGAATCTGACACTGCAGCACTTGACATCCTTTGTTGGAGAGCTCGAACCCAGCACCTGGTCATAGTCGATGCCTCCTGGTCCTCGTGGCTGAAGAGTCAAGCTTCATCTCCGCACCTGAAATCCCCCAACATCGGTAGGCTGCTGCTCATCATCTTCCTGGTCATTAGCTAGTGACCCAGACTCTGTCCTCTCTGCTTTCAGGTTCTTCTCATATCTGATCCAGGCTTGGATCCACCCGGACACTTTCCACTTGGACGCCAGCAGCACTTTGCAACAGCTCTCCATTGAATTCGACGACGAAACCTGACACGAAAAGACACCAATGCCCCGGCTTCCCTGGGTGAGGTAACTCGAGTACTCCGGTGCTCCCGTGGGTGTTGACTTTAGAACGTCCTAGTTCTAAAGGGGTTTGCTCCAAGTCCTCTTCTAAGTGTCCTCTTTCTTTAAAATTCCAACTGCGACTTTCTCCATAGAAGTTAACGGTGATTCGCGGCTGTGTTTAGACACTGCACACTTCCCCCGTGGGTACCCTGTGTCACTACCTTGGGTGGTTCCTGGTGGCCCCAGCGGTTCTAAAGGCTCTAGGCCTTGTATCTATGTCAGTCGTGGTTCTTATACCACTTACTTATTATTTTGGGGCTCAATGTATATTGTGCTAATTTACTGTGTGATAAATAAGTTTACTGTATATACTTTTGCCTCTTGCCTCATAAAGAGACGAAAGGAATGTGTTTAGAATAAATACATATATTTTATAAATATACCTGGTGTGGTTCTCCTGTCAATTGTACAATTGAAAGAAACCGCTGCACTCCCAATGTGAAGAGAGGGGTGGTCAAGTAGTCCTTTGTAACAATTTTTTAGGTGCTCAAGGAACAAACACCTTCTGGTTCCAAAAGGTGCAACAGCAACAATGAGAGAATAGGAAGTCTTACAGCAAGTAAGAACTAACCCTGAGCACTCTGAATGCACAGAAAGTGCGTGGCTATAAATAAACTTGAAGTAAATAGCGTAATGTTCAAAACTTCATAAATGTTTTATTGGTTGGAGTAATTCAGGTAAATCCAAACGATATCCATTAAAAAAAATTCTTCATATGTTGATTAAACTTCTAGTTCAGCACTTCTTCAGGGGGCTATATGTCCATCACCAAGAACGAACGCGTAACAGAGGGAATCACATCAGTGAGTCCGAGCCGCAACCCGGAAGACGTTCGTTCTTGGTGATGGACATATATCCCCCTGAAGAAGTGCTGTTCTAACACGAAATGCATTGGGGTTTCCATTTCACCTTGTGTTGAATATGTGCCATGAATTGCAATGGATCTATTCTTACTAGAAGTTTAATCAACATATGAAGAAATATGTTTTAATGGATATCGTTTGGATTTACCTGAATTACTCCAATGAATAAAACATTTATGAAGTTTTGAACATTACGCTATTTACTTCAAGTTTATTTATAGCCACGCATTTTCTGTGCATTCAGAGTGCTCAGGGTTAGTTCTTACTTGCTGTAAGACTTCCTATTCTCTCCTGTCAATTGGTCATTCTGAGATTATAGACTGGTAAAACAAGCTGCTTTACATTCCTCCAAGACTTAGCATGAAGGCTGCTCTCCACAGCTACCGCTAGGATAGCTTTCTATATAGGTTGTCTTTAAACCTACTATCAATCGTTTGGACTGGTGCAAGGTGCCCACTAGAATAGTGAAAAGCATATGCCAGGCCAACTTCTCACAGAAGGTGTCAACCTATTACATGTTGCAATGTCTGTTTGACCAGTACAAACCAATCAATGACCATGTCATTCAACGAGGAGGGGATAAAAAATGGGAAAAGCATGACTATGGAGGTGGAGAAATGGGGCTGAGTTGAATACCTGACACATGATTGTACCCAAACTGTTAAGTTTATTTCAAGAACATGGGATTGCTCTAAAATTAGAGAAATATAAGTTTTGTTGCACTGAAGTGGAGTACTTAGGTCACATTGTCACTCAAGACGAAATCAAGCCTAGACCTTGTCTTCTAGAAGCCATCTCTAAAGCTTCCACTCCCACAGACAAAACGGGGGTCAAGTCTCTCTTGGGGCTGTGCGAATACTATTTCAGGTTCACTCCACACTATTCCACAATAGTTTGCCCCATTAGTAGCCTTTTAAAGAAAGGAACTAAGTTTGAGTGGAATGTTGATTGCGCTTTGGCTTTTCAAGAGGTTAAAAATCTGTTAAGTCAAAGTTCATCTACTCAAACCTTTTGACCCAAGCTTACCCTGTTGCCTGACTGTTGATGCTAGTCAAGTAGGTTTAGGGGCTACCCTTACTCAAATGGAGAACGGGGTCGAAAGAACAATAGGCTTTGCCTCTATAGTGTTGAGATCACCAGAGTCACAATATTCAGTTACTGAACAAAAACTTTTGGCTTGTGAATGGGCCATCGAAAAGTTTCGATCTTACGTATGGGGAAAACGATTTTTGCTTCAAACTGATCACAAACCATTAGTATATTTTTTGGGTGGTACCCTCACTAAATGTTGTACTCCAAGAATCATAAGAATGGTTAGTAAACTACTCCAATATCAGTTTGATATCAATCACATCTCGGGAGGTAAGAATGGTAGAGCGGATTTTCTTTCTCGGTTTTCCTCTACTGATTCCCAAGAAGAGGATGTTACCTTCTCAGACCTCATCAATGAGGATTGTGAAGACTGTTTTGTGGCTGGGGTGGACATTCCTGAGTTGAGCTTCTGTTCTGAGGAAGCGTGGAGGTTAGTTTTTGCCAATTATTTTGTTCTCCAAGATGTTTGTAAGTTCATTAGCAGTGGATGGCCCAGGGAAAAGGTTTTGTCTCCTGCTCTCCAACTGTTTGCTAAAATTGAAGATGAGTTATCTGTGGAGGATGAAATCTTAATACGTAATGACAAACTCATTCCTCCACATTCATTCAGGAAGGGGATCATTATTAGAGCACATGAAGGACATTTGGGTGCTTCGTTAACCAAGCGTCGCATCCGTGACACGTTTTGATGGCCGGGGATGGACTCGGAGGTTGATGAATTTGTTATGGATTGTGAAATGTTTAATTCTTCTGACAAATGTCTTAAAACCTACTTTTCTCCCTGTTAGACCTGTCAGCCCTAGGGTGGTCTTTCCCTGTGATTTTTCGCCCTTGCCTCATTTTTCCCACCTTCTTTTTGTTGGCTTTAGGACTCTGGGCACCCTCCCATTGCTAATCAATGCCAGGGTGCAGGTGCTCTCTTCCCCCAAAATGGCTGCCACTGACCCCCGCTACTGCAGCGTGGTCTGTATAGGCGCACTCTAGTAGCCAGGAGCTGGCTAGAACCCTTAAACAATGTTGCCATACCAGCCTGCCAGCCTGCCCATAGCTAGAATTAGGGAAGCTCCTGGAACCTTCCAGAACAGGGGAGGCGACAACTGCCACTGCCAACTGCCAACTGACACTATATAAGGAAAGGGAGGGAAACTTTCTAGCCAGTTGGGGCATCACTGACCTGGGGAACCCACGCAGGAGTTTTAGGCGGGAGGGCCTAGTGAGGAACCTATGCTACTGGGAGTGACAGGATTTAGGTGCTGCCTCTTAAGCTGGGTGAGGTGTCCAAAGCTAGCCCCCTGATCTGGCCCAGTGGTAGGGAACCCCAGGGCCCATCTGCAGTGACTGAGGAGAAATTCTTCAAGCCTTCAACTCAACCCCCCTCTTCCACTTCAAGAAACAAGCAACCAAGGGCGCAGAACCATCCAAGCTACAAGAAACCTGCTTCCTGGGACCAGGTACTGGACTGAGCTGCCCTGCGCATCCCCTGCTTTCAACTGGGCCTACCTGTCTCCCCCTGACTGAACTGTGTGACAAGCGCTATAATTTGTCCCCATCCTGCCTGCAGTACTGGCTGACTAACTTGCAGAGTGCTGTAATCTGTCCTCCTTCCCAGCGCTGTGTCAGAGGCCGCCTGCCCTGAGCTACCAGTGCACTCGGGACGCCAGCGCTGAAGCCCCCCCTCAGGAGGCCACCTGCCTGCGAGGCGCTGTATTTGCCTTCAAGCGCTCACCTGACTCGGCGTCGGGCGCTGTATTGTAACCCCCTCAGGCGCCTGAGGAGGCTCCCACGTCATTGCGGCACCAGCGCCGCCCACGAGACGCCTCTAAGGCGCTGCCGGCCTGCCCTAGGGCTGCCCGCCTTCGCGCCGTGACCAGCACCGTGATTGACCCCCTCTCGGCGGCCCTCGGTGCCAGTAGAGGTCGGCCGCATCGAATCCGCCAGGCCGCACTAGGCCTGACGCCTGCCTGGGCCAGTGTCCCTTGACGGGGGAGCGCCGCCGCGTCATCAGCAGCGCCCCCCACCCAAGCTGCACAGCTATTGGCTGCCGGGAGCGAGCCCCTGCCCGTGAGGCCCGGCACCCGGGGAAGTTCCGATTTACCACGGAGGGGGGTGGAGAACCCCAAGAGCCCCCTCCGCCTACGGCGCACCACACCAGCTCCCCCCTTGGGTGCCCAAGAACCACCACTGCCCCCTTTGCCACCGAGGCCCGAGAGAGTGCCCCCACCTCGTCCCCAGCGCCTGTGCCCTGAAGCTGCGCCTGCCCCACGCTGGGTCGAGTGGGGCCGTTAGAGTGTCAGAGCGCCCTCTCCTCCCTTGAGATCAACGCAAGGGCCCCGGAGGGCCGAAGAAATGAGGTAACCCCCTGGGGAGGAGGGCGGTAGGCCGGGAGAGGCCCGAGGTTGCCCCTCACCCGGGGTTAACTAAGACTGGGCCCTGTTGGCCCCCTTCTAAATGTGCCTGGAAATTTTGGAGACTGGAGGGTCAGACATGTTCCTCAATATATCAAAGTGTGCCATATTTACAAGCCTGCATTATACATCGTGCACCAGATTACCAGCTTGTTAATGCGAGGGAGAGTCACTTCACTGTACTGAATTTTCTTGCAGAGGTGGGCTTCCATAGTATTCTGATGATCTGATCTAGGTCACAAGCCGACCTGTTTTCACAAGAAGAAAGGCTTGTCACTGATGATACATACTTGCCGATATGTTTTATTACCTTCTAGGAAAGTGCCCATGAGAGGTTTGATGTGTACTTAAAGGCATTACTATAGTTGCTTCTTGTAGGATCCTCCAGGTTTATACAATTACCCCCTTTGCCTGTCAAAGAGTCTGATGCGACAGGCAGGGTTAGTTAGTGTTTCATTGCTAGATGAGCTGGTTATTATTTTTAATGAAATGTTCACCCATTCATAGGAAATGCAACCTGAACGTGATTCATGAAATGTCTTAATGAAATGCTAACCTGAAATGCTAATGAATTAATAATGCATCGCTCTATTTGAAAGCCTATATAAAAGATCTTGATTTCTTTCAAATACAACTACTGGTGTGGTCTCCATTATTGCACCACTGTGTGTTTCATTGGATGAGTGTGTTAAGTAGCTGCTTTACACGCAAGCCCCTGGCTGCCTTCCTGCTCGAGCCATGCTACCCCCTTGAGAGCTGGTGGTCCCAGTTTTTACACTCCCCTCATTCCTGTAGAATGTCCTGAGCATCCCTGGGTTAAGGTTGGAGTAGATGTTATGGGACCTTATGTTACTCTCAGTGGGAGTTCTAGATTTATTTAGGTTTTGGTTGACTATGCGTCTAAATTGTCTGAATACAAGTTAGTTAAAGAAGCCAACACAAAAGCCATTATAGATTTTTTGAGTGAAATTTGGTCTAGAGAAGGTTTTCTAGAGATATTAGTCTCTGATATTGGGAAACAATTTGTTAGTAAAGATTTTGAATCTTTCTTATCGACTCATGTGGTAAGGCACATTAAAAGTTCACTTTATCACCCTCAAGGAAATGGGCTGGTGGAAAGAATGAATAGGGTAATTGGGGATTGCGTGAAATGGGCAAAAGATAGTAACAAAGACGTTGTAAAATCTCTTAACAGCATGATATGGTTTTATAGAACCACTACTCATTCCTCAACTAGAGTGTCCCCTTTTGAACTGATGAGGGGAAGGAAACCTATTACCTCTTTCCGTTTAGGGTGGATGTTCAAGTGGCTTAACACTGAGTCAGATCTACAAAAACTAATGTCCTTTGTGAGAGAAAATTCTTCTGTTACTCAAGCCAAGCAAAAGTGTAGTTTTGACTTCAAGATGGGATCTAAAATATCCACTCTGAAGGTTGGTGACATGGTCAAGATAAAGAAATCTGTTCATGTCAACAAAGGTGAAAGTAAATATGGTCCACCTGTCACGGTTATCAAAATTGTTGGAAATGCTGTCCAGATTGAGGAAGGTTGTTGGTGGAACTTGAGAAAAGTAGCTTAAGTTCAGCCTTCAAGCCAAAAGTCATCTCTTAAGATCAATCTTAATGCCAATTCCAACACTGGAAATGGATGTGGACCTTGCAGGAAGAGTTGCCGGACCATTATTAAACCTGAAAGGTTCAGGCAATGAATTTTTATTATGTTATCAGTTTATCTCTGTTTATTTTTTTTTTTTGTTATGAGAAGGGAAGGTAATATAGTAATCTGAGTTGTTAATGTAGTAGTCTAAAGTTGTTATCTATGTATTATCTATGTGTTCTATGTTTGCCTTTTGAGTAGTGTTTCTTTAAGGACATTCTATGATGCTTAGTTACACTGGAATGTGCATGATTGATTCTTGAGAAAGTGTCTGTTGAAGCTGATTCACTTGAAGCTGGCTCATCATTCATGTTTTAATCAAACCAACCTGCTCCTGATCTAGATAGGCAATAATTTCATTATCATCCTCTGTTGACTAATGTGTGTGGTTATACTTACGGGTCTTACCAACAATCTCAGTAGGTCCTTCGACAGGTTTGTCCTGGCACACATTCTGATATAGAGACTTATATAGCTCTAGTAGCGCCTAACTCACTTATGTAGGAGTTTTGCAGCAGCTCGGAGTACTTGAAGCTCCGTTATAGACCCCCGGTTCTTTTGTTGTTAGGATTACAGTTAGGGGGATACGAACTGGGCAGGTCTTTAAATTTCCCTCAGACCCTTCTTCAATTGTTTGTGTTTTACTGGTTATACTTAACCTTACACCCACTCTGCAAGTCACAACAGGGTGTGCCTATTTTATAGAAATAAAAATTCTATCCTCAAGAACTATCTTTGTGTCTCCTCATGTGTGTCTACATTCCATTCTCTCACTCAAGCTTGTACAGATCCATGCAGAGGGAGAGAAAAACAAAATAAGGAAAAAATGTGCAGGTGGCTGGAAGCAACCTCACGGGAGCAACCACCTGGGAACTACTGACAGGATCTCGTCAGTGTGTTCCACTTCTCATCATTGGTTCCTTCCCGCCGAAAATAAACAAACCTTTCAAAGTAGGAAAAATGTAAGACTAAATCCTAAATAACTCAAAAGTGTGCATCCCTATCACGCTTATGTGCATCCACCCCTAGGTTGTCAACACCGCTAGTCATTGTGGTACCCTATTCTAAAATGGAGTTAGATATCTCTAGCTGTTTGAATCACTTTATTCCATGCTGGGTATCTATTCCTATTAAAACCAAAACTCTACAGTTAAGCTTCGTTCAGAAATATATGAAGCCAACATGTTTCGTTGCCTGTCTGGATTGGTCGGCAACTTCTTCAGGGCTGGAGTATTCTCTTTGCCGCACTATACTGGACACTGCCAGTATTCAAATCTGTAGACACATAGACACACCAACACAAATAAAACCATAGAGTGACACATATTTGTGTATTGCCCTCATTCTCCACACATACTTAAAAACATGGTTAAAAACTAACTGTTTCAAGGACACATGTTGCTGGATTACCTTAGCGAAGATGCCTATCAGCATACCTGGGGTTCTCCAATTACCTGTATGCTTTACTGGTCTCACTTCGTGTAGAGTGGTCGCTTTATGTCAACCTGTAATTATATGCAACATTAGTGCATGTCTTCGTAACTTGACTATCACCAGTTCTCCTCCCTGATATCTAGATATGCGATATGATTCCTCACAACTGTTGATTTAAATCGGGGAGAATCACAGAGGCGGGCTTCATTATGGCACTTCCCGCGTTAAAGTCTATGACGAGCTATTATCTGCCCCTCTGTCTCAATGAGGTACATTACTGGTTACAGTGTCCTCTTTGTTAGTATATAACAGATGTATGACGTTAAAAAGCATACTTTTACCACGCATACCATTACAACGCGGTTTTTACAACGCATACCATTACAACGCATAGCGCTTTGGGGTGCTGGATAGTGAATAGTTTAATTTACTATTCCAACTCCAGTCCCCGTGGACGCTAGGGAAGGTGTTGGATAGTAAATTAAACTTATTCCCTATCCTAGAGCGCCCCCCAGCGCAATGCGTTGTAATGGTTTGCGTTGTAATGACTGCGTTGTAATGGTAGTGCGTGGTAAAAGATTCGTTGTAAAGGTTGTATACCGTATATAACTCCCGGTGCCGCAGATAGTACTATTTCCATATTTGCCCCCCGGTCCTTACTCCTTAGCGTCCGTGGCTTCGGTCTCTGTCTCTGCTCGGGCTCCCGTGAAGCTGGCTCATCATCCATGTAACCAACAAATAAACCTCTCAAGACATATTCAGCATCCTGCATGATTACTACAAAGCGCTATAAGAAAACAGTGAGAACCAACGTGAGGGCAGCAATACTCACATGCAATGCGGGAAAATAGTACATAAACAGCAGATGGAAAATGTCACTGAACAAAAATCATCAACAGCGGAGTACAACGGATGCACCCTGGCCAACTGCAGAGGACAACATGTACACCACAAACATCCAAGCACCGTGGAAGAACAGAACCGATAGGCACACCGCACGAAAGAGAACAGTGGCGGAAAAATCAGAGCCGCCGTAGCGACACCCCCATCATGCAGCATACGCACACAATCAGGAGTGCACCCCAGCAGTGACACAATCCCGGGTTAAACAGCACAACCACCACATTTGAGCACAGGACACAACTAGTTCAGCAAATGTGCACATCCTGCCAAATCACATCTGAAACACAGGGAAATATAACATCAAAAAGTACAAGCTGAGATCTGCAAAAATGTTTTATTCACACATGCAGTGCATTTGGACATTTTCTACTCTTGCTTGATTGCCATGGACGGTCACAATGTGACGTGCTCATGAGAAGTAAGTGTCAATAATGGTATTCCTAAGGTCCATTCCTGCCGCAGCTGCAGTGGGATGTGGGCCACCAACCCCATCACCACCATCATCAGCCGGTACCTCTGGAACTGGGATCCATGGGGCCCTAGTGCGAACACTGATGTTGTGCAACACAACATGCAATGATCAACTTGCACATGATGTCCGGGCTGTACAGGAGCCTCCCACCAGTGCTGTTGAGGCACCTGAAATATGACTTCAACACGCCAAATGTGCATTCCACGATGCCCCTGGTAAGTATGTGGGCCACATTGTACTGCCATTGGGCGAGTGTAATCATGTCTTGGAGGGGTGTCATCATCCAAGGGAAGAGTGCATGTCCTTGATCACCTGTGACAGTGCAGGGAGAAAAGAGTCAATACTTGGGTTGGCAGAATGTGATGGCAGGTCCACCAATCAAGTGACGCCTGTGCTGGCTGTGTATGGTGTGAGTGTTAGCAAACCCGCAGGGAGTAGCTGATGCAGGCAACTACACCACCAGTCATCAGGCACTCAGACATGCAATGTCAGAACTACAAGGGGGGATGACACGAGTCGCATGGGGCTAGTGGCCCCAGATACACAGTTTGCCACATGGGTCCACCGTTACAGGACGCTGGCCTGCGGGGTACTGGGGTAGGGTCATGTGGGCAGAGCAGTGCTTTAAAGCTGTTATGGTTGTGTGGTGTGTTGACTTGGTACTTACCAACGAGCAGTCCTATTCCATATGTGCCATCCTGGAAGCGGTGGTTGATGATGGACTGTCAGAAGATGAAGGAATCATGCACACTGCCTGGGTAGTTGGCGACGACATTGGTGAAGAGTCCTCGGTGGTCCACTATTGCCTGCACATTGATGGAATGCGTGTGCTTTCTGTTGCAGTAGTGGTGTGCAGTATCCGCAGGGGGCACAAGTGGGACATTTGTGCAGTCGATTGCCCTCAACACGGCCGAGAATCAGGCTATCACGTAGAAGCCTTGCTTTGTCTCCAGCTGTTCCTACGCTGTGTTGGGGAAGTAAAGATACTGGGGTATGAAGCTGAGGATGGCATCCAGGACAGGTGTGATGAACTTTGATAGGGCTGGCTGTGAGACCCTCCACCAACTCTGGCAGTTGTTGGTTGGAAGGTACCAGAGGCCAAGAGGTGCAGCACAGCCAGGAGCTTTATCTGTGGAGGGATGATGGTTTTCCACTGTGTTGGGACCGTCAGCCTGTGGGCAATGTGGGTCATGATGCGGTGAATGGTTGTCCTTTTGAGCCTGTAGTGGGCAATTACCTCCTCGGTCTGTGAGAGTAATGCGTTTTCGGTAGGTCCGCTGTCTTACTCTGCACTGCCTCTGTGGTGGTCTGGGGGAGCGGGTTCAGGAACTGGGGGTGGTGGCGGTCCTAGTGGTGGTGGCTGTTGTGGCCCTGTTGGGGCTCCGAGCTGCATGATGAGTAGCTCCATGGAGTTGTTCGTTTTTTGGGTGTGGCTGTGTGTGGGGCTCCGTTGCCTACTGCAAGTAGTCATCCATCTTTACATCTGCTTCAGGCAGGTGTAAAATACCTGTGGCTACCACGGCTTATCGCGTGTTTTCGGGTCGTTTCGCGGATCTGTCAGTTTGTTGTGAAAGTGGTGTTGCTGTTTTTTTGTGTGTTTCTGCACGGGAATGCCTACTCTGCATCTCATTAGCGTTAGTTGGTAAAGGTTTTGTGGCTGTTATCTGCTGTTTGCACTAGCTTGTAAATGGGGTGTTTGTTCCATCTCCGCCTTTGATGCATTAAGGTGGTGATAAATCGGAGGTAACTCTTTATGAATATGCCCTACAGAGCGCACATCTACTCAAATAGAGTGTCACAGCTCTGTAAGACCTCAAGACAGACCACTAACAGTGCAACTGACCATAGGCTTGGCTCATATACTATTTCTGGAATGACCATGTTTTCAGTTGCTCCCTAAAGATAAGCAGATCCTGAACCTGAATAAGTGCCATTGGCAGGCTGTTCCAGAGCCGAGCCACTTGACCCTGAAAGGAGCGGCCTCCAATACGAGAGCGGAAAACCTTGGGGGTGAGTGCCAGCTGCGATGAAGACCTCAAAGTTTGGTGTGGAATGTAATACTGGACTCTTTTCTGGATGTAAAAGTCACTCGTACCATGGAGAGCTTTGAAGGCTAGAACCAGTGCTTTAAACAGATCCTCTTGCAGATTGGTAACCAATTAAGAGATTTCAGGTGGGTGAATATCCGCGTTCTAGGGCCTAGCATAATTATCGCCCTAGCCGCTGCGTTCTGAACCACCTGGAGGTTTGTCAATAAATATTCCGGTAGACCCAGGTACAGAACGTTCACATAGTCCAGCCTTGATACTATCAAAGCCTGGACCATCATTTTCCTGTGTGCAACTGGAAGTAGGGGCAAAAACTGTTATAGTATTTTTAGCAGGCTGAAACAGGACCCAGCTACTGCTGGAATCTGGGCTCTCATAGATAAGTTATCCTCCAGCTCAACCCCTAGGTTCTTCACGGTCTTTACCGAGGTTGTAGGAGGGGACATGTCCAAGGGCCACCAGATGCGCCACATATTGCAGGGGGGGCAAAGAAAATGATCTGCGATTTCTCAGAGTTAAACTTGAGTTGGCTCAATTGTAACCAGGAGAACATCTCTGATAGGCAGGTGTTAATCACATCCCCTCTAAAATCAACCCCCTTCTCACAGGTAAAGAGCAGCTGCGTATCATACGCATATGATACCATTGTTGCTCGCCTCCCCAGGTGGTTAGCAACATGGCTGGCACCACTTTGCCAGGGCATTTGCTCATCCTCTCCCTCATGATACTAGCGATGTCAGCCAGGGACTTTTTCCAGCCATGAAGCAGAAGGTAGGTGCCTCTAACAGTCTGTGAGGTGCCCTTATTGGGACTGAGGAACCTACGGACTCCCTCTAGGGTGCCCACCATGGTCTCCATCCCTGCACGCATCTACTCTCCCAACTTTCACTGGACTCATGCCACACAATGTTGGAAGTCTATTTGAGGGTCCTCGGAGTCCATCAGGCAGGTGGTGTTTCTTGGGTGATAGGCAAATTTGATGGAGATCCTGCCATGCGTTTTGCCCTCCCGCGACTGGAGATGGTGGTTGAATGGTGTCCAGGATTTACTGGAGGGTGGGGAGTATGTCATCTTCAGCTGGATCCTCGTCCAGGATGTGCAGTTGGTCATGAGTTGGTAGTACATCCTTTGGAATTGACGGTGATTATGTCAGTTGTTCACACGAGTTAAAAGGTCAACAAAATCCGGGCCTCATTTACAAGTTTTTGGCATTGGGCAGCACTGAAAGCCTTCCTGCTGTGCTTCCGTACATCAAAAGAAAAGGGCAGGAATGTGCCATATCTATGAGAAACAGTGCATTCCTGTCTTCTTCCACAGCTCTGGGGCACAAAGGTCTGCCATGCACCAGTGCAGGCACCCTTGGACCATGACACAAGAGTATCTGAGTAGTACGGATTATTGTTTTTGTGCAAGAAGGTGCTCCTTCATGCACAAAAACAATCAGAGGAGGCGATTTCCTCTTACTATTTGTGATGTTGAATGCAGCACACATAGAAAGGTAAAAGAAAATAGGAAAAATAGTGTTATTTCTCCTCGTTGTGCCTCTCCTATGCCTCCCCTGGGGAGGCATAGGATTTTGGTGCATTCCCAGGTCTCCTACGTGTTGAAAACCTAGGAATGTGTCAAATGCCACGGTTACATGGGAACACCCACTGTAACATCCATGGCCCGCCTTCCCATTGTAGTGTGAGGCAACACAGCGACTTGCACTGCGTTGCCTGGAAGGCCATGAAAAGCTACACGGAGTGGCTTTAAGTGACCTTGAAGATATGGGTAAGCCCAGTGCGTGGCCGCAATGCCAAAAAAAGTGACGTTCGGGTGGAGCACTTGGCTTGTAAATATTCCCCATTGTATTTGGAAATATTGACACCACCAGGTAGCACATTGCACCTAATCCCCAGGGAGCCTGCATTCCCTGTGACCAATACTTAGCCCTTTGCTCCTGTGAAAGTCATGTGGCTTGGGACATTAATTAGTTATGAACCTGCAGTGTGCTTTTCACACAGTACACCACAGCACTCTCCCTAGTTGTGCTGGCCTGCATGCACATAGTACATTCATTTGGAGTAGGGTTCTCTATTTCACACATATCCTGCATGCCTCTACACAGCTTCCAACCCTGATACACTGCAGAAATGTGTGAGTGCATATTCTTATTATGATTTTCTGAGTGGTGTACACTTATGTGAGTTCATTACACACACAGTTGACTCCATATTAGTGGACAGTGGGCACAATTAAGCAACTCTGAGGGGATTGATCCTGTTGAACTATGTGTATTGGCTGCACTGACGCTCACCCCATTCCACCATTAAGAGTAGTTTATCTTCAGGTTATCACACATTGTTTGACTCCGGCCCCCTTGCTTGTACGTGTACATGGCTCCTCTGGCAATACTTATTTTGCACCAGGCACACAACTTATTGCCTTATTGCCACACACTGATGGAACCCAGATCCTACATTGACTCTCATGTGCATACAACACCAACAATATGCATGACCATAACCAATAGACTCGCATGCTAACCTGCTTTGAGGGCTCTGGGTCAATCTGAATCCCACATGGTAGTAGTGCAGAATTGGTGTACCTACCCAGGTTAGCCACAACACAGGGCCCATCCAGCTCAGCCCCCTATCATTCCTGGCTCATTGGCTTTGTGGTGGCAAACTAGTTCTTCCTATACCTTGAAATATCCCTTTTTACATCCTCTCACTCCAATTTGGCCCCAGACTCCCTCCTGTCAAAGGCTACATTTTCATCCAGGGTCACATCACATGTAGGATGTAGTGCCCCAATGGTCTCCTCTATATTTCCACATCCCAGCTATGACACAAGTGTAACACTAGAGGATCTCTAGGGTCATCCCTTGTTGGGCACACTTTGCCATTATCTTTCTAAAAAGAAAAGATTTCCATTCTTTTGGTTTGTTGTTAGTCAGCAAAAATTTATTGATTGTTGACGTATTTTATTAGTTTTCCATGATCTTTTTACTTCTTGACATGTTTAAAGTACAGGCAATGTCATTCATTTTTATCATATCCAATGCATTTCGGGCATTATGAGGTCATGCCCTTCATCAGGGAAATAGACACTGTAAGAACGAAAATGGGGTGACATTTACTAATCTCAAAAAAACATAAGCGAATTGCATCACAGTTCCAATAGTGCATCACAGAAAATAGTGCATACAGGTCAAACGTGCATTGTGATCGTGTGGGAGTGGTATACAGGCAAGGGATTGGTATGCGTGCAAGGGTGGGGGAACGCGGTTACTTACATGCCTTTCTCCATGTAAGTTTCAAATCTGAAAGGAATGGGAAGGGTGCTGTTAGGCTGTATCACGGGGATTGAACAATAAGTAAGAAAAAACGGAACGTTTATACGCGAGTCAAAAAAAGACCGCGTGTGATTTTCATCTAAACTAACCTGGTGCACGTATAAGTCCGGTTCGATGTTAGTGATTCTTTTCGCCGTAGCGGTTCAACGTAGCGACGGCTGCCAGAGGATCAGTCCGCGCTTTCCTTATTTTGAAACATAGCGGTCATGTGGGGTATCACGTGATACTGGCTAGTGAAGAAAGACTACGGCGTTATAAGGCTCTTGTCAGGCGATTATATTTGGATTTGTTCCGATCATGATGGGAACTACTAGGAAAAAATGCTGTCGTGGTATTTATGATACATTCGAGAAGATAAATAATAAAATTAAAGAACATTACAATGAAAAAATGTCGAAAGGAAAACGATCATAGGAGCCACGAACTTATGGGGTCCTAGTACCAGGGTCGACACAGTGAACGGTTGTGCTAAGGGAGGTGGCTAGGGGTAATGGTGAAAAGTGAGGTATGGGTGTACATGTGTCGGATATTATGGAACTTACAGCAGTATACACAAGCAGCAGTCTGCAGACCAAATATTTTAAAGGTAACACGAGAATTCAATTCTTTCATTGAGACCCATTGGTTTTTGGGTAAACAGTTTATAAATCCAGTAATTCTCTCTTCTGAGTAAAAATTTTGTATTGTCTCTTCCCTCTATTTTCTGGATAGTCTCAAGAATGATGTACTTGATTTGGGAAGCATTGTGTTGCGCTTCTACAAAGTGTGAGGATAGAGCTGATTTGGTGTTCTTCAGACGAATGTTAGATTTGTGTTCAATTAAGCGTGTCTTAATGCGACGCTCTGTTTTGCCCACGTACATTTTCCCACATGGGCATCTGATTCCGTATATCAGGTTGGACGATTCACAGGTGCAATTTACTTTTAATTTGATAGGGTAACCTTGTGTGGGATGACATATTTCGTTGCCTCTAATGATATTGTTGCAACTGCCACAATTGAAACACGGTTTGGTACCAGAGTATGTGGTGATGTCAGGAAGTTTGTTCCGGAGGATTTCCCCCAAATTCTTAGCTCTGGTGAATGCGAAGATGGGTGTAGAGCTGAAAGATTGTTTAAAATCCGGTTCCATATTCAAAATTGACCAATGTTTCAGAATGGATTGTTTGTATTTTTTACTTGCAGTAGAATATTTGGATACAGCTACAATCCGTGTTTGCTCAGTTTTTTCTTTAGGGGTTAAGAGTTTGGATCTGTCCGTATTGTCAATTCTGATTCTGCTTTCTTCCACTAGGGTTGGTGGATAGCCTCTCGAGGTGAATTTCTTGGTCATTTGTTTGAGTCTGATTTTCAGTGTTTGTTCATCCGAACTGATTCGTTTAACCCTAGCCATTTGCGAAAATGGTAAGTTCTTGATTAGGTTTGGTTCATGGAAACTTGTGAATAGAAGCATATTGTTTCTATCGGTTGGTTTTGTGTATAGATCCGTTTTGAATCCTTCCGGGGAAATTGTTATCTTGACATCTAGAAAATTGACCTCAGTATCCGATATGTCCCATGTTAATTGGATCCTTTGGTCAATGTCATTGAATTCCTTCAGTTGTGTATTTAGGGCTTCCTTAGTGTTAGTCCAAATGAGGAAAAGGTCGTCTATGTACCTTACTATCATCTTGAGATTATCTGTCCATTCGGGTTTAGACAAGATGTGTTGTTGTTCATACCATTGCATGAATATATTGGCATATACGGGTGCCGCCGAATTGCCCATTGCCATGCCGGTAAGCTGTTGGTACCAAGATTGTTCAACTTTAAAGTAGCTGTGGTAAAGAATAAATTGCATTAGTTCCATGAGAAATGTTTGGAAATCTATGTCAAGATCAGAGTTCAAGAGGGCATTCTCCAAGGCTTCTATGCCCATGTCATGGGGTATGCTCGTATATAGGCTACGAACATCAGCTGTACATAAGATTAGTTTGTCCGTTTGGTTGACTGTTATCTTTTGTAATTTCTGTAGAAACTGCATAGTATCCTTGATATACGTTTGCATAGATTGTACTGGTTTCTGCAAATATTTATCAATGAGTTGGCCGATAGGTTCATGGAGGCTACCTATAGTGGATACTATCGGTCGCATCGGAGGGTCATAGGTGTTTTTATGAATTTTGGGAACCATCCTTAATGTTGGGCTCTTAGGGTTCAACGTTGTTAAGAACATTCGTCAATGATGTTTTTGAGTGTTTTTGAATATTCCAGCGTCGGGTTTTGATTCAGAATTGTATAGGTTTGGGTGTCTGAAATATGTTCCATCACTTTTGAATTGTACATCTCTGTGTTCATGATAACGATGGCTCCCCCTTTATCGGCTTTGGTGAAGATGATACTGTTGTCATTAGCCATTCTGTGTAATGTATCTAGGTCTTTTTGCGTTATAATTCTGAATCAAAACCTGACGCTGGAATATTCAAAAACACTCAAAAACATCACGGACAGAACAAAACAGTTCTTAACAACGTTGAACCCTAAGAGCCCAACATTAAGGATGGTTCCCAAAATTCATAAAAACACCTATGACCCTCCGATGCGACCGATAGTATCCACTATAGGTAGCCTCCATGAACCTATCGGCCAACTCATTGATAAATATTTGCAGAAACCAGTACAATCTATGCAAACGTATATCAAGGATACTACGCAGTTTCTACAGAAATTACAAAAGATAACAGTCAACCAAACGGACAAACTAATCTTATGTACAGCTGATGTTCGTAGCCTATATACGAGCATACCCCATGACATGGGCATAGAAGCCTTGGAGAATGCCCTCTTGAACTCTGATCTTGACATAGATTTCCAAACATTTCTCATGGAACTAATGCAATTTATTCTTTACCACAGCTACTTTAAAGTTGAACAATCTTGGTACCAACAGCTTACCGGCATGGCAATGGGCAATTCGGCGGCACCCGTATATGCCAATATATTCATGCAATGGTATGAACAACAACACATCTTGTCTAAACCCGAATGGACAGATAATCTCAAGATGATAGTAAGGTACATAGACGACCTTTTCCTCATTTGGACTAACACTAAGGAAGCCCTAAATACACAACTGAAGGAATTCAATGACATTGACCAAAGGATCCAATTAACATGGGACATATCGGATACTGAGGTCAATTTTCTAGATGTCAAGATAACAATTTCCCCGGAAGGATTCAAAACGGATCTATACACAAAACCAACCGATAGAAACAATATGCTTCTATTCACAAGTTTCCATGAACCAAACCTAATCAAGAACTTACCATTTTCGCAAATGGCTAGGGTTAAACGAATCAGTTCGGATGAACAAACACTGAAAATCAGACTCAAACAAATGACCAAGAAATTCACCTCGAGAGGCTATCCACCAACCCTAGTGGAAGAAAGCAGAATCAGAATTGACAATACGGACAGATCCAAACTCTTAACCCCTAAAGAAAAAACTGAGCAAACACGGATTGTAGCTGTATCCAAATATTCTACTGCAAGTAAAAAATACAAACAATCCATTCTGAAACATTGGTCAATTTTGAATATGGAACCGGATTTTAAACAATCTTTCAGCTCTACACCCATCTTCGCATTCACCAGAGCTAAGAATTTGGGGGAAATCCTCCGGAACAAACTTCCTGACATCACCACATACTCTGGTACCAAACCGTGTTTCAATTGTGGCAGTTGCAACAATATCATTAGAGGCAACGAAATATGTCATCCCACACAAGGTTACCCTATCAAATTAAAAGTAAATGGCACCTGTGAATCGTCCAACCTGATATACGGAATCAGATGCCCATGTGGGAAAATGTACGTGGGCAAAACAGAGCGTTGCATTAAGACACGCTTAATTGAACACAAATCTAACATTCGTCTGAAGAACACCAAATCAGCTCTATCCTCACACTTTGTAGAAGCGCAACACAATGCTTCCCAAATCAAGTACATCATTCTTGAGACTATCCAGAAAATAGAGGGAAGAGACAATACAAAATTTTTACTCAGAAGAGAGAATTACTGGATTTATAAATTGTTTACCCAAAAACCAATGGGTCTCAATGAAAGAATTGAATTCTCGTGTTACCTTTAAAATATTTGCTCTGCAGACTGCTGCTTGTGTATACTGCTGTAAGTTCCATAATATCCGACACATGTACACCCATACCTCACTTTTCACCATTACCCCTAGCCACCTCCCTTAGCACAACCGTTCACTGTGTCGACCCTGGTACTAGGACCCCATAAGTTCGTGGCTCCTATGATCGTTTTCCTTTCGACATTTTTTCATTGTAATGTTCTTTAATTTTATTATTTATCTTCTCGAATGTATCATAAATACCACGACAGCATTTTTTCCTAGTAGTTCCCATCATGATCGGAACAAATCCAAATATAATCGCCTGACAAGAGCCTTATAACGCCGTAGTCTTTCTTCACTAGCCAGTATCACGTGATACCCCACATGACCGCTATGTTTCAAAATAAGGAAAGCGCGGACTGATCCTCTGGCAGCCGTCGCTACGTTGCACCGCTACGGCGAAAAGAATCACTAACATCGAACCGGACTTATACGTGCACCAGGTTAGTTTAGATGAAAATCACACGCGGTCTTTTTTTGACTCGCGTATAAACGTTCCGTTTTTTCTTACTTATTGTTCAATCCCCGTGATACAGCCTAACAGCACCCTTCCCATTCCTTTCAGATTTGAAACTTACATGGAGAAAGGCATGTAAGTAACCGCGTTCCCCCACCCTTGCACGCATACCAATCCCTTGCCTGTATACCACTCCCACACGATCACAATGCACGTTTGACCTGTATGCACTATTTTCTGTGATGCACTATTGGAACTGTGATGCAATTCGCTTATGTTTTTTTGAGATTAGTAAATGTCACCCCATTTTCGTTCTTACAGTGTCTATTTCCCTGATGAAGGGCATGACCTCATAATGCCTGAAATGCATTGGATATGATAAAAATGAATGACATTGCCTGTACTTTAAACATGTCAAGAAGTAAAAAGATCATGGAAAACTAATAAAATACGTCAACAATCAATAAATTTTTGCTGACTAACAACAAACCAAAAGAATGGAAATCTTTTCTTTTTAGAAAGATAATGGCAAAGTGTGCCCAACAAGGGATGACCCTAGAGATCCTCTAGGTTCACACTCTAGCATTTACTTACTCGACGCCACTGGACCCCTGGCGCCATCTTGTGGAGCACCTACAAATATTAAAAAAACAACCCTTCAATCCAAAAGGAACTTTTGCTACATATAAAAAGCTGTGCATCCATCCATTTCTAAATTGTAGTACAAGTGTAACACTGTCAGATGCAGCAGTGCATGTGTATTTGTCAGGCTACCTTGCTGTACACACATATGCCTTCTCACCTCCTGCCAATGCAATGTATCCCCTTACACACACAGTGGCAGTACAATTTGCTCAGCCAGTAGCTACAATACACTGCACTACCAGAGTCACACCGGGGTCATACACCATCTTTTGTGTCAACACACATGGTAATCTGGAGTGCATCACTTGCATTCACCCTCACACCCAGGTGCTTATTTACAAGGCCAGTTTGCCCCAAAAGTCACAAAAAGGCTCACAGTGCAGTCCCATATCTACATTGGCGTGGAGTAAGGCAAGGCTGCGCTTTGCAATGCTTTGCCTTAATCCATACCTATGAGGCCATTCAAAGCCATGCACAGTGGCTTTGGATCGCCTCATAGATATGATTGAGGGGCCTGCACCACCTGAATGTCATTACAAGTGAGGGTCAGGCAGCACTGGCCTCTTGTAACTAAGGCCCCATGTTTTTGCTTGGTATTGTGTTACTTTTAGTTCTGGTAACTTGTGTTGTACATTTGACTACAAGCGGTAGTTTACAGAGGTGAGCATGGACTGGCGCTGCACTTTACTCATGGAAGCGAGACACACAATGTAGCTGTAGTGAGCTGTGCAACATGTAACTAGGCAGTGTGACTTACATTTATGTGGTGCTTAATGGTACATGACCCACATAGCTGCCTTTGCCCTAAACATGGAGCAGTGAGGCACTGGTACTTAGCTAGCTGCACTACACAAAACAACCTTTTTGCCCACATTGCCCCTTGTTGGGACTCATCCTGTAGTTCTTGTTGTTCCTCATGGGCTGCACTGTCTTGTCCTGGAACTCTTGCGCCAACTCCCCTGGGATGACAGCTGTTACCAGATCCTTCAAAGCAGTCCAGCTCCTCCTGTTGCCCAGGGCTTTCTCCTCTGGTCTGCATTGTTACCTTAAGTTTCTCCTTTGTCCTGTGCTTCATGTTGTGCCAGAATTTTTTCAAGTCGGTCGATGTCCTCTTCACTTGTCTCGCGTGGTTTACCTTGGCCTATATGGACTTATGGACTGCCAAATGCCCTCTTTCTTTCCTAATGCAATTGTGAGGTGACAAATAGCTGATGTTGTTGGTCTGTCACTTCAGTGGTAAGGATATCTTTCTCCTCACTGAAGTTGCACTTCCTCTTCCCCTAGGAGTTGGCTGGACATCCTGGCTCTGCAGGGGTTGTTGGCCTGGCCGCTGCTCTCTTTTCCCCGCTCCATAGCTCTCTTCTGTAAAGTTCACCTTTTGTTAAAACTTTTGAATCCATTTTTATACTTTTTTCACATTTTACACACCGAAAGTGATGCTAAGGTGGTCTGGGTCTCGTTACATGATGCAAATCTGCCTTGCAAAACTTTCCAACCGAAATGTCAGTTTTTGCTTTACCTTCAGCGTCATTTTTTTCATGTATCCCAGCCCATTCGCCATGGTGCTCCATACAGGTATTATGGCCCATACATGGTATTTTTAAATGATGTAGAGATTCCGAACTCATTTTGATGTATCACCTACGCAGTGCAGCGATGTGTCACTTCTTGTAAATGAGGCCCTAAGACTTTCAGGATTAGAAGACTTTGTAAAATGGGGCCCTATTTCACTGCAGATATCAATCTTGCTTAATACGGAAGCTTCTTTAAACCAGTCTATTATTAGAGATTGTCTATTATGTGATAATGGGCACAACATTTTTTGGCTTGCCTATGTTCAATGGAGCCTTGCTGAGTTAGATCTGCCTTCTCTCTATGAGTCTGCCTGCTTAGAAGACAAGAAACTTGTAAAATGGTTATTTTGGGAAAGGCAGCATTTTTATGAGAACGAAGAATCATGTAAATCTACTGATAATTTATATACTCCTCCTAAAACATGGGGTTCAAAGTCATATTTAACAGTTATACCTGGTTGAAGGGAATGGTCGCTATCCTTTAGGACAATATCATTAAACTAACAAACACATATGTCCATGTGATGGAGTGCCTGATCTTTATTGCACTTCACCTTTTTTTGCAAGTTTAATATCATTTTACGAAACAATTTTTAAAAACCAATTTTTCTAAAACGGTCATTTAAATGTAGAGTTGCTCTCTGTTTTTTACAGTTTTAAATGAAGAGATTTGTTTTAGGGAAGTAAGTTTTCTAAAATCTAAATGTTTTTGTTAGAGTACTATGCTTTTATAATTTTGCTTTTATAACTCTGATATTCATATTTACTCTGTGGATTAGGTGTATATGTAATCTATTTTGTTATTGCATTGTGTGTCTGTATGTACTTTTATATATGTCTTTGACATGTGAATAAGTTCATTAATGATTGAATGACCTGGTAAACAAAACTGATAGATATGTTATTGGTGTGCTAGTGGAGGAGTTTTGTGCATTCATATAATGTGTAAATTCTTAACGTTGTGCAAAATATGAATCTACACTGATTTACAGGAGCATTCTGATATAGTGCTATTGTATTTGAAATGCTTTTGTTATGATCAGTTAAAGTTCCTCATAGCAGTTTATGGTAAATAGGTCCCAGTTAGGCCTTGTAGCCATCTTGTTAAAAATGTAGGTCTCACACTACATGTTCACTGTTTATTATTTTCACAGCACACAGTTAAGCAAAGTAATGTTTGTTTACTACCACTGGCATTGCTCTTGAAAAAAATGTTTCCAACATGGGCTCAGTGATGTTGCAATCACTGAAGGTCTCTGCGGCCTACTTGCATTATTACATTCATACACAATAGTTCAGTATTGTATTGTTACTAGTTTGTCCTGCCATCTCCGGATGTCATTGCATAGAGTAACTGAATTAATATTCAGGTAGTGGGACAGTGCTTAGACGGTAAAGCACTATAACGCTTATTGAATCTGTGCTCCAGTTTGCAAATATTGTATTTTGTTTTGCTCACACCATGATGAAATTGTAGTTGTAGTAATGTTCTTTGAGAAGATTCTCATATAAACCCTCAAATTTGGGGTAGACAGGTGACTTTCTGATGGTATTAGGTATGCTGTCCCATTTCTTACTGATTTTTTGGCTTATTTGGGACTTAGAATATTTTAGATTTTGCTTAGTATTCTGTGAGCATCCTCATAACAATGACTGATGCATCTGCGCTTTGCAAGTTCTGCATTATACTCTTTGAATTTTGTAATACATTTTTCTACATTATATAACTCACTTATTGAATCTGTCCTTTCTTAATTGACTGTATTTTTGATATGTCGTATTCTATATAATCTGGGAGAAATTGCTTCATGAATTGAGGTTTAACACTTACCCTGATCCACTCATCCGTGTGTGTGCTATTGAAGTGTGTTTTTAGAATATAAGAATTTAGTGGTTCCCTGTGCCTGCAGTTGATTTCTTATCAAACTGAGTGCAATGGATGTTTGGTAGGAAATTCTAATTGGTGATGCAGTGCACAATGTAATTTGTTTTATTTATTTACGTACAGCCGTTCGGCCGTATGCTGGAGTTTACTACCCCCCACCATGCCAAAGTGTGAAAGGTTGGGTTAGGTTAGGTGTTATGACTCACATTGCAAAAGAGCAGTAGCAGCCAACACGTGTTTCGCCTCTTTAGTGTTTCGCCTCTTTACATGGCCATCCCGCCTGGGGCTTCCTCAGGGCGTGGTGAGTTCTTTTCAGGACAATTAAAGTCCTGTCTGGTCCACTCGTGGTGGTTGATTTCTCTATTGTCTCGGGCGTAATGCCCCGGGTTAAGCAGTCCTCGCAGTCCGCATGTCGACTTTAATTGTCCTGAAAAGAACTCACCAGCCTTGTGGTAAAGACTTCTCAGCTTCAGTAAGCATTAGTGTCGGAATTCTTGTCTGTCCTCAAAAATGTATTCAGGTGAAGCTAATGTTATCTTTACACATTCACTGCATAAGTTACATTTCTAAGCTCATCCAAAATCAAACGTCGATAAGGAGCTCTGCATAATAAGTGAATAACGTTATACAGACAAAATAAAATGATCGCATTCAATGTCACCATTGAATAAAGATTTTAAAAAATGAAAATGATTTCTGCTTCCTGAGACAGAGCCATACAAGAAGAGTGGATTCATATCCACCTTGGAGAACTACTGGTGTGGATGAGTCATTCTGCTTTGGTGCTGTAATTCGGTGAAATTTAGATTTGTAAAAGCACTGTTCCCATTGATAGTTTAGGTATATATCAAGCGGAAAAGCCCAGAAAAGAATCATCTGAATTTGAAAACAGAGATAAATTAAATTTATGGGAACATGTAGACTGGTTTCTTTGTGAAATTATTCCTTTTGGGATTCAGTAGCAAATGAAGAATGTTTTTTTATTTTATTTTTATCTCAAGATACGCTCATGTTTTCTAGAGGAAACTAGGTAATAATCCCTAAGCATTTATTGTACTTTAACAAGGAAAGGCGTCCCAGGGCGGGGTCCGAAAGTTCTTTTGAAGCGCCTGAATCTGGATTTAATTTGCAAAACAGAAGTTCTAACAAGTAAAATGTACCCATTTGTCAAATGGTACAATTAACGGCGGGGTACAATAAATAAACATATAGGTGAGTATCCCTCCCACATCGCAGGCCGCTGGTGGCTGACACTGAGGACAGCTTTCCCTTTACTACGGCTGTTAATATGTGCGCATTTGGCATCAGTGACTCTGCAAAGAGAACCGTTCAGCGCGCGCCATAGGTTCATTCGCCCCGCTCGAGATATGGAAACACATAATAAACACCCCCTTTGACTGACACAATCAGAGGCGATTGTTCCACTCTGTTAATCATTAAAGGCCCCGAACGGCACTCCACTGCCGTCCCCCACGCACGGCGAGATGATAAATAAACCCAAATCATTGAAGCAACGTCACTTTCAATGTAATTAGTACTGGTTCGGGCAGCCATTTTTTTTCAGAGTAAAAGTGCTTGGGATCCGAGGCTCCAACCTGTTGATGATCAACTGCTGTGCCTATGATAGCAGCTTGTGCTAACAGAGGGGCGTGGTCAGGAGCTGGCTTAAAATAGCAAATGATATAGAGGGGCTCACAATGGATCTGTCAGGCCCTGATGCAGGCAGCTAATGTACCTGCTGGATTTTTTCTTCATTGGATCCAAGATACTTTTACCATTTTTTTTTTCGTTTGATTTTCGAGCAGTGGATTAAATTACCAGCCTATTTGTGTGCAAAAATTAGTTAAGAAACACTGAAATTGATATTTATTTTGCATCACGACCACCTGTTTCTTTGGGTTAGGGAGGTGCCTCATGTCTGTGGTACCTCCCTGAAGCCTTCAGGTGTCTCTTCCAAGACCTGCACGTGTACATTTCACACCACGGAGGCAAGATGCCAATGAAGAGGCCATCAGAAACCCTGGGTGCAGAGGACTCCTTCCAGGGCGAGCACCCATCTCTCAAGGTGTCACCCAGACTTCAACATGAGGATTGCTATCGAAGCCTTGCGGGAAAGGGGCTGATCCCCTATTCTGACGGAAGCCTTGGCGCTGACAGTGTGGAAGGGAACCTGCTGACCAGTGAGGAAGAAGAGGCTGGGCCAACTATTGGGATAAAGGCAGGTGAGTTACATTCTGAACCCACTGGGATGTGGTGAATGATTTCCAAATTAAGGTATTGGTGATGGCCCTTCATATTTAAATGATTAGGGTATGCAGTGAGAACTCGCGTAGGCTGCCCCGAAAAGCCACGGCCATGACTGTTTTTGACTGTGGTTGTGCTGTATATGAAAAACAATTGTGATATTGTTTTGAATTGTGTCCAACGGATTCCCCCCCAAAGTTTTTATTTTTAAATTGTTCAAATAAATGTTGATCGCAGTGATTCAGTTGTTTGATCACAAATTGAAGTGAGTTTGTGAATGTGTGTCCGTACTGGCAATTCTGGTGTTGTTACTGAAAATCCCAGAGCATCACATTCAAATGTAAAGAGCGCTCCATAGGAGCAGAAGTTATGGGGTGCAAGATATGAAGTCTCAAAGCATTTGAGGAGCCATTGCAATCATTTTTTTTATTTGCCCCCAAATATGATGTAGAAATGCATCTCATTGGTGAGACCATGTCTTCAGAAGAAGAGGACCTCGAAGCCCTGTATAAGAGAGTGAACTCTCTAGACAAGCAACTGTCTCAGAGGAAAACCATCACACAGATCATTAAGGACAAGAAGAAACAGACCCAGCTCACCCTGCTTTGGTAAGTGGGGTTCAGGGATTAAATCAGTCAGGGCGAGGAGATTTCTTGGAATTGTCTCCCATTTGGGTGCATGTCTGGTGATTGCAAGCATGGTGAGGCATTTTACTGAACTAAAGACGTTAATGTAATGTAAAATGTTCCCTTAACATTAAGAGGAGAACGTTTCTGATGCCATTTCCAGAACTGGTAGAAATTTAAATGACACTGGTGAAATTAAGGGAATATCCAAATTTAGCTTTCATTGAAATTTGTGAAATATCTTGAAATTTAACTTTTCACTATTTTGCATATGTTTGGCCATGCGAGACAAGCTCATGCAAAAAAGGGCTTGCCAAGAGACATTTTCTGCTTGAACCGGTCTCTTGCCGGTATGACTTTTTTTACGTGAATGTCACCCTTGCATTAAAATAGTACTGTGAGATACACATAAACCGCTTTTCATGCTAACAGCACAAATTTGCATACTTTTGATAAAAATATACGAAATTTCATAACATTTCCTGAAAATAACTCACTTATTTTGACACCCCCCCCCACTTGCCGTTACCCACCTTTCGAAGTCTGCATGTTCTGTTTTAAATATATCTGCCATCTACTCGTTTTTTGAAGTGGAACTGGTCTTGCTTAGTTAAATCAATCATTTTGCTTTATCTTTTTAGTGTACTTAAAAATCTAGTAAAATTGTCATCGATAAACAATTACATGCTGATGTATTGAACATGCTCAAACGGTGGGAGCTAGACACCCCTCTAATTTGGTAGGTGATATCTTTAAGAATATTACTGTGACAGTCCACTAGCAGTAGAAGCAATGCACTTCTTTCTGTCTCTACACACGTATGATCAAGGATTTTTGAATTGCAGTTCAACTGAAATTCGTGACAATACTCACTGCTAAACATGTCTTTAATATTTTAACTGTTCTGGGAAAGCCATAAGCATACTGAAACATCCATGTAGATTGTCAGCACCCAACTACACCCCACGCGTCTCGCAGAACTCGTGTGGGATTCTTTTGCATGAAAAAATACAATGTAATACATTTTTGAAATGTGTTTTTAATTATTGAGTTAAAAACGTCTTCATTACGTCTTACCGTGCAGTCCCAAATGTATTGCCCAATAATGAAACTCATACAGTAATAAAATGTATGTGCATTTATTCATCCTTGCATCTGTCCCTCTCTGTGTCCATTCATCCACTCTTCGACCACTCAGCCCAGACAAAAAATCATGGGGCAGATTTACAATAACGGGTGCATCCCTGCATATTAGCAGGGATGCTGGAGTTATTTTGCGTGAGGTTAAAAAACCGTTGCGCCACCATGGATGCGCCACATTTACATGCAGCGCACCGTGGCGCAAGGATAGACAGATGCATCACGCATCTGTCGGCGTAAAGGTGACGCAGTGCTGGAGTCATGTTGCAAGCATGACGCAACTCCAGCACTGCTCAGGGTCGGCCTATACTTGCTGTGCTGCGTCACTCCTTACGCCTGCTACAAGCAGGCGTAAAGTTTTGATACAGCGGGCTCGTAAAAGTGACGGAGTGAAATCTTGTTGATTTCACTGTGTCACTTTTACGAGGCTTCCTTGTGACGGAACGCCACCCTGCATACATTATACCTGACACAGGTACAATATAGCGCAGGGCTTTACAACGTGACGCATCTCCCTAGATGCATCACGTTATAAATATGTTGCATAGTGGCGCATTGTTTACGATGTCGCTGCGTCACAGAAGTGACGCAACAGTGTTGTAAAGATGTTGCAAGGGACTTGTAAATCCTCCCCAAAGTCTTGTGACGAAGTGCAGCTCAATTCAAAGTACCTGAGTAAATTGAACTGGCTCAAGGTGGCTTCAGAGAAAGCTTGATGTTGATTTATTTCTTAAAGGCAGAGGTCAGAGGTGATAAGCTCCATAACTGAGGCCTTGAACTTTGAAAAAATTCTATCTTCGTTTGGGCTTCAGAACGTTCAAGGAATTTGAAGTAGATGCTGGTTAGATTTTATTAGGGATAATACAAAATGTTATACCGTATGTTGTTGTTGAGGTATTTTAGCACTTCCTGAATTCATTTCATTGGGAGTTGTTTTAACCAACCACATCATGTAATGCATCTCTATACATGTTCTCTATAGGTTGTTATATCACGTTTTGATAATCCATTCATATGCAGATCTGTATGCCTTTTCATTTATTTGTCTGTAGCATCCATCCATCCTTCCATCCATCCATACATCCATTGAAAAATACACTCATTGATCTATTCATCCACCTGACCATGTCTCTATCTGACCATCCGTTTATCTCACCGTCTGCCTCTCTTATCAGCTGCCTACCTCCCCTACCGCCCTGTCATTTTTTTGCCAGGATAACCTGTGTGTCTTTCTATCCATCTGTCTAGCCTTTCCTTTATCAGTTAAACACCCCTCTCTCCATCCATTCGCCTATCCATCTGGCCCTCTCTGCCACCCCCCACTCCCATCGTCCCTTTTCAGCAGATGCACTGCTCTGCCATCGTTTAAAGGGACAGTTTTATACATGACACACAAGGGTAAGGAGAAATTTTATAAATTTAGTTTACTTAGTAGCAAGTTCTTTCCCCGCAAAGAATGATTAGATCAAGCCAGACTTAAGGACAGGCAACCAATAGGATCCGCTCCACTTGGCCCCCGGTGACATCACTTAGTCAATGCAGTGTAAACGGATTACCTGGCAGCGTAATTTATAGAAAATACAAGCTGGTAAAAAGGAGACTGGAAATAGCATGTGGACGCAGCATTCATAAAAAAAACATGCACGTGTTACATTTAGAGGCCACTGTTGTACCTGGCCCTTTTTGCCTCCACAACCCTGTTTTTAATTTCACTTATAATTCTATAAAATGAAAGCTACATAAGAAATCAGGGCATTTTGGAAATGTCGCTTGAGAATCACTAAAAAACAAAAGGCTCTCTGTTTCCTGCATCCATCTGTCAATGCTTGTCAACTCCAGTGGTGAGCCCAAAAGCTTGAAATCAGGCCACATCTGCCCGTCTGCCACTAAACGTAGCAACCGAGACTCCGCCCCTCTTCAGATGCCGCGCTGGTTATTGGGTCAACGCTTCATCCGTTGCATAGTGGCCCTTTAATTAAGCAGCTCCTCTTGTTTGATACATCATCAGTGGCCAGCATGCACAGGGTAGACCAGCCTATACTATTTGACGTTGAAAGTCCATGATTGGTACAATTGTTTCTGTATTCCCAGAATATCACCTTTATTTGTGTAGTTACCACTTTATGTGAAGAACCCCTCGTTTAAGAAGCCAACTGAACCACCACAGATGTGCTCCTAAGGGTCTCCTGGTCCCCCTGGTCCCCCTTAAGACTGGAAAGCCTCCAAAATGGTGGGCACAGCGTTTGCTCTCGAACGGCACCTTCTTGAGTCACTTATTTACGTGTCAAGGTTGGTGGCAGTTTAATAGCTTTTTGTGGTATATTATGGCTTCACCACAAGGGTGATGGCTAGTGGCCAGCCGAATGGAAATACAGAGACCACCTACCAGTGGGGAATAATATCCATCCTGGAGTAACCTGGACCCCAAGACTGTGTGTGAACGATATGGTGATCACAAATACCAAATTGAGTAATTACATGAGATGATCGGGAACGCTATTGAGGACCTGTCTTTGAGTTTCCTGCCCCTGGGTGTTACCACTTCTTAAGCTGGGGGACGGATGCTGTCCGCGGAAATGCAATGGAGCCAGGGCATCGCCTATTTCTTTTTCCTTCTCCAGGGATCTGTCTGAATGTGGTGCATAAAGGTCCCCAGTGGAGCCTCCTCCACTAGAGTAGCACATGTGTGGGGGTGTATATTACTAGCAAACTTCAGGAAACCCCGGCAGCAGGACACACTGGCTCTGCCCAGCAACACCTCATCTTTCCCAAGAATGGAAAAATCCTACAAAGCCAGTCCTAAAAGGATTAGCTGGCAACCAGATATTGAGGAAAGCATTGTCCTAACTGGCAAAGGTCTGCTGCCCACCTTTCACTAGCTAAATATGAGCTGGAGCTGCCTTGGCCTAAGTGAGGAATCTACTTCAAACAGACCCTCATGGATGCTGTCCGGTGCCTTCCAGTATATTGGAGCTGCATGCTGCTGGATTCCTCTAGAGTAGGACTACACCTCATGCACTGTGTGAAGCCCTGTCGCCTGCCCTGCAGTTATTACAGCATGGTTGAAGGCCCAGCGAACCACTAACCAGCCCTGCACTGCTATCCTGAGCAGGCAGGACCCAGTAATCCCTCACCTGAGACAAACCCCTGAGTGTAAAGGCCCAACCTTCAAGTGCTGATGACCCTATACAGAAGCAGGGATTTGGCGTATCTGGTGTGGTCCCTTGTACCACTGCTTTATAGCATGTTGCCAGCACTCTGCACCATTTCTTGTACCCGCTAACCTCCACTGTATGAGGCATGAGCAAGGACCCAGGGCCTAATTTGCTTTGGTCCTGGAAGAATACTTAGACTTGGGCCATCTTTGACCAGTACAGAAACACAACAGAATTAGTCTGGTCCCTAGACTCAGGCAAAATTTCGATTAGGCAGGTGTAAATCGCATAATTTCGAGAATTCCATGTGATGCAAAATTCCTAAAATTAGGTCATTACACCACGTCGTTTAATATAGCAGGAGGGAACAGGAATACCACAACTACCAGCATGCAAGCAGCTGTTATTCCCTACACTTCTTTTTTTCGTTTTATTTTTAGCACAACATGTGTCCTTGTTTCCAAATTAGGCACAAGATCACATTTTATGGGGATTATAGCTCTAGATGTCAGATTTGAATTTTGCGTAAATTCATTTATTTTTACAGAAATTTTACGTAACTACGCGAAAGCAAACTGTGCAAGTGTTGCAAGCCTGAGACATGGACTTGAATGTCCCTTGTGTGCTGCTTTGTCCTGTGTACACGCATGCCATACTTGCCTACAGGGGTCAGGACTGATCATGATTCCCAGCCATCTTACAATTGAGGAAGCATCTATTGGTGCCCAAAACCTTTAAATCACTGTTGGTGTTCTTCTGTAGGCTTGACCTCTAGCAAATGCATTGCATGTGCAGCGAGTCCCTAAATCTAAACCCAGAATCCACCACTAAAAAGTTTGGGGCTTGATCAACAGGCAACGAGATAAAGATTGCTTTACTTTCTACATATTTTTTTTTATTTTAGACTACCAACTTGGTCAGTTGGCTAGCCCAAGAACGCATCAAAGTTGGAATGTTTTGACCACAATTAGTACATTCTGAGCTATCAGTACCAGAACTCAATGTATTCCGGGCTAAGACAAAAAGCTAGCCAATGAACATATAGTGATCTTCACAATGCTTTAATGTTTAATTTTACTTTGCTATCGTTTTGAGTCTTCTCTTTCGACTTTAGGCTTGTTCTATAAAAATGCACAAGAACAACTTATGTTTCAGGTTGGGGGAATATGTGTTCTATTCTAAATATTCCAGAGGGCACCTTCCTGAACTCTCGAGTTAAATTATTTCTGCGCGCTGTAGAGCTCCGGAGCTTTCCTTGGTGCTGAAAGTCAGTAAACTAACTATCCACTGTGTCCCGTGAGAGAAATTATAATGGGAAGCATTGAAAACATTTACTTAAACACCACATTAATCGGAAACAGAACCCCAGATTTAGCGGTCATAACTTAATCACAATTTGTGCTAAGAGACTCCCGCTTTTTTGTCTTAAGGCATTAATTAAGTGTTAGTCCTTTTTCAAAATATTAACACTGGTTGGACATTCTGAGCTTGAGTTAAAAAAAAGACACTCCTTAAGTTAATGTGCGAATTCCATTTTCACATAAGCAAATATGTACATGGATATTTGAGCTAAAGACACTTCCTAAGATCTTAACTTTTTTGTCTTCAAAGGGGAAACATTTTTCTTTATAAAGAACGTTCTTGCTTTACATCCCTTCGATTGTGGGGGTGTTCGCTTATTTGCCCTAGAAATGATGTCCTTTTACTAAACCAGAGTCATTTGACTCTAAACAAAGCACAGTGCATTGCACGCTTTTTTGTCGTCCACTGTTTGTCTATCCACGGAAGCGTTTCCTACTCCCAGTTTTGCGTGAATCCAGTATCAGAGAACGTAAATTAGCTCGTATATTCCTGCAAAAACTTGGCTGGGGCATATCACTCATGCTCTAATTACATTTTCTAAGATGCTCTATGGTTATTAGGAAGGGATATGGTTTCTTTGCTGGATGAATTGAGTCTGTTGTTTCTATTCCCATCATATTAACATATGGATGACATTGGGACTTTAATATATAAGTAAAGCACACTGCAGTTTAGGTCTTTTATTTTATCTTTTGAATGTTTTTATTGATTATTAATTTTATTTTCAAGTTCTCATTGTTAATATTGTTCTAAGAATTGTGTGGGTTCCTTCTTTTAGCGATGTTTAGGATGTATGTTTTCATTTTTTGTTTTGCTTCTATGGCTACATAAAGATTGACTTGACTTGTTTCTGCTGGCGAAACTAGCAGAAGAAAAGTTTGTGAATGCCCTTAAGCTCGCATAATTGTGGGCATCGACAAACTTTTCACAGCATTGTCCCTAGATGCCTATTGCCCAACCCTGGGAGAAAATTTACTGACGCAAACTTCTAATTATGATTAATACTTACTAGAATAACACTGTGTAGAATAAAACTCATGTAGAGGTGTACCAAAATTTCGCATATTTTGCTTTCAATCAAATATGTAAAATTTCGTCAAAATGATGTGTAATTATAGAAAAAGCGAGTCCATCATTTAGCTTTATGTTTTAACGCCAATTTTGTATACGAGGATGCATTTTGTGCTTAAAGATACTGAAAAAAACCAAAAGCACAGCGGACAACAGATGCTCGAGTTTTGTCGATTCGGTGCATTCATGGAACACATTTACTCTGTATGCCACGTTCGCTCTACGTTTTAACTATGAATGACACATAACTACCCAACGTGGCACAATTTCAGGAATTCTACAGAATGCGAAATTCCCAGAATAATGCAAATTACACCAGCGTCACTTAAATTTTGCCCAGGCCTGCTTCTTGATGCATAAACGGAGCTCTAAACTTGCATAAAAGGCCCTTTGTATATGTACATTGAATGCGAGTGCACAGATGGTTTTGTGAATCGTCCCTCCAAATGTTATTACAGTGTAATAATGATATAATAATGTATCTATTGTCAATCTACACAGTCCCTCACATGAGCTATATCTTGGCTGCTTATCCAGACTACACAAGAAAGTGGATTATGCATTGTTGGCCCCGTTCTGCTTTGGAGATATAGTACCAAGTGTACTCTATAATGGGGAACACGTGTAGTTTCACTATTGTTCTTGTTTTGGCAGGTGCTTCATACATGTTCAAGATTCTGGGATAAGGCCTGCTATGCCATCATACCTGTTCGCACTTGTTGCGTAAGGTGCCTCCAGACCGGAGTTTCTGTCTATATGTTTATTATACCCCTGGTTGTAATGACATGTAGTTGAAGGTGCATGTTAAATGCAAGGGCTTTGTTTACAAGCTGGAGGGTAATGGAAAATCGTAGAATTTGTAGGAAAAGTTGATATGGGGGATGAATATCTACGTGCTGAATTGTTTCCAGATTCAGTACTTGCTCCACATATTGAAGCCTTTTCCATTACCATCAACTCCCAGGCCATAACTCTTCATTTTGCAAAACGGAGAATGTGAAAGTAGGACTAAAGTTATCCATTCAAAAATGAAGTTTATGTGAACTTTCAAGGTTTTATGTCTGCACAATTTGGTGCAAACAGTACATTGAGAGCGACCAAAGCATGCACACATTATAATACACAAGGCGCATACTACCATTTCATGCATGTGATTTGAGCCTCAGTTATCATTGGCTTGAGGAGTATCCCAGGGGATACCACTCTGCACACCTCCAAGTGGTGAGGTGATTCCGCACCCTCTTTGTCTGGAAATACCAGATTGGTTTTAGCAGGTGACGGGGGCATCTTAAATATTTTGGGGTCCCTTGGCCAAATGTATTTCGGGGGCCCCTGTTTAGAACAGCTTTGAATTTATGATCCACTTTCAGTTCCTTCAGGCCCTCTTTGGCAAGTCACTGACAGAACATAGACAAAACCCACTCAAATTCTAAATGTGTTTACACAGCCGCGGCCTGTTGAGGGTGTTACTGTGGGGCAGGAAGGCATGGCGGGGGAGGGGCAGGGTGGGGGGTAGTAATGTATGGATTACGTACTTTAACAAGTAAGTAAACAAATAAATAAATAAAATAATTTTGTTGCGTGCACTGCATTGCATTTGGTGATGCAGTGCAAGCAACAAAATTCGTTTTATTTATTTATATGTTTACTTATCTGTTAAAGTCCGTAATCCATACATTACTACCCCCACCCTGCCCCTCCCCATCCCCACGTCACCACCCGGCCGGTACTCCCACTACCGACCGCGGCTGGGGCGCGCTACGAAATTCATTTTATTTATTAAATTGTTTACTTACCTCCAATTATCCATATTCCGTTTTTTTGGCACCATCCACCCTGCCCCTCCCCCGCCCCGCCTTCATGCCCCACCGTAACTCCCTCCACGGGCCCCGGCTGTGTTTACACCAAATATTCAGGGATAGTGACCTGTGTTTTCAATGTTGTAGCACAGCAGCAGCTCATTAAAATCAATGCAAATAATCTCTTTGAGACACTTTCTCATCTCTGAAATGTGTGGTCCTGTTTTGAGCTAAAATAACGTTTTTTACGGATGTTGCCTGAAACAAACATAACATGATCTTTAAAATGTCTGTAATAGACTTTCTCTCATCACCCACATTAAAAATAAATTAAAGCAAAACAGTATTTGAAACAATCTGTTAAAGAATTGTTTAAGATTATCAGGGCAAGACTCTACAGAAAAGAGCTGGCTTTTTCATGGGGGCCCTCAATAAGCCTGGGGCATTGGGCCAGAGCCCATTTTGCCCATGCCTTAAAATGTCTCTGGCAGGTGGATCTGTATTCAAAGAAAATGTGGCTAGGAGATGCGTGGTGGTTGCAGAGTAGAAGCCCAGCCCAGTCTCAGACAACCCCTCCAGCATCACAATTGAGCAGACAGACATTGCTTCCTCAAGAGAGATCACAATCTCACCACCACAAAGGAGCCCTCATTGCCACCACCTTTACCTCCACGCATTTACCAGATATTTGTCGCCGACTACGAACAGGCAGTAAATATCTGTGCTAAAAATGCACCCGGTCAGCGAAAACCTGTGCACAGGCTCAAGGTGCAGCAGGTTATTCCCCTTTTTGGAGATTGTACTTGTTGTGCCCAATATCTCATGAGAATATACTGGCTGGACTCATTGATTCTGGCATAATTGGGAGCTCAGAATAGGGAACTTAGAGGTGTATCATAAACATACTAGGAATATCATGGTATTGAAAACTGAGTGGGACAAAATGAAATGTAATGCCTGGGTCGCATTGTCAGGATTGTACACAAGAATAAATAGGTTCATTTAAAGTTAAGTTTATTGAATTATGACAATCATACTTTTGAGTAAATGTGTACACAGAAGGTGTTTTATAGAATATAAACTCAGGGGGTTTTGGTGTACAATTTTCTTTCCAGGTCATTCTGAAAAACGGTGCCTCTGGTTCTTGTTAATAATTAGGGGCTGTGGGACATTCCCCACCTAGTAGGCAACTGAGATTGCATTCTTATGCGCAGACCACTCTTTCATTTGTATCCTGTGTTCCATTCTAAGGTCTTGTGATCTTATGTTGTTTTGGCTGATGTTACTGCACAGCTATGCTTTTCTTTCTTTTTTTAGGGCATATTTTTTTTTATCTCTATATTGGGGGTTATCAAAACCGATGAAAATGTTATATATTTCGCTTGTCATTTATCTTTTCAGTCAGTTTTCATTGACCAATTTCTATATTATCTTACTTAAGTTCCATAATGTTCCTTATTCTCTGGAAATCTGAAGACCCATTTGTTTGCTCGATCCTATGCTTCTTTCAGTTCTGTTTCTTGCTGGAGCTCTCTTTTGGGGGCTGAATCATTCTGTCTGCTGACAAAGGTAGATCAACCAACCTGGTTGCATGAAGTAGATGAGTTTCTTTTTTTTTTTCTTGGAGGAACGCCTTTCCTTAAATACTGCCTTCTGCCTTCCCCATGATTGTGCAGAGCCACTCTTCATGGGGGTGAGAAAACGGGGGAGTATTGTCTGTTTTCCAGTTGAGCAAAATATCACCTTTAGCCGAAAGGCAACCCAGGTTCAGGAGAAGGCAAGCATGCCATGAACCGTTTCTTTCAAATATGACAACCAGGAGACACAATTTTGGTGAGAGGACCATGGGGCATCCCGATACCCTGGGAAAAAGTGGTGGCTCAGCGAACAGCTCCAAATCCCAAGAAGACAGTCAAAACTTTCAGCCTCAAAACATTAGTAGGCAGGGGAGCATGTCATGCCTATATTACCTTAGGGGCGGGGGGACAATCTTATCTGTGGTGACATTTGAATTGGATAACTCACAGATGTGCAGGTATGACATATTCGTAGGGCACCATTTTAGCCTCAGTCCATTTCTTATCTTCTAGTGCACCAATTTCCAGTAACAAACGGCAGGGGCGGCTCTAGGCTCATGGCGGCCCTTGGCAGGGAGCGTAGGTAGGGGGTCCCGGAAGAGGGGGTCTGGCGGTGCGGAGCCCCCCGGAGCTCAGGAAGGTGTTTTAATAAAACGTCCAGAAAAGGTGTTAGATGACCAGTACCTGCTGCTGCTCCTACCCTTCCGAATTCGTCTCAGAACGATAAAATTTAGGAGGAGGAGGGTATATTGTGACACACAACGTGAGGGACTGGCACGGACGGCTGCAGTGCCAGGGCCATGACAGGGGCCCCGGACCCACAGCCCCCCGCAGAGAAAGAATCGGTGGCCTCTTTGCCCGGAAACATCTCTGTCCAGGGCCGCCACGAGTATCAGTCTGCTCATGGATATCCTCATTTTTTTGTTCTTGTTTATGGTCGTCAATGCCTGTTTTACCTAGTGCATCAGCAGTACTCTGGCCGGAGGATTCTCCATCTTTAGGTTTCCCTTGGGTGATAAAGTTCAGGATTGCTCCTTCCTGTGACTCTACGAAAGCCTGCTGAGCCGCCTTTCTCTTTCGTTTCGAATAACCAGATTCATGTACTCGAATTCTCTTCATTTTGCTTGCAATGTTATATACGCCTGTACCAGCGAGCCAGCAGTGGGTAGGGAAAAAAAGAAGCCAATCAGGAACCAGCAAGAACGCAGGGGCGGAGGCTAGTGAAGAGGGGGGGGGGTCAGGGTGTTTGGAAGTGGAACAGAGCCGGAGGCCGCCAAATCCCTGCCAGGGGCCACCACGCAAATATGTGTCCATCCTCAGAGGATTATTATATTAAGTATATATATTGGCATGGCGGCACCTGGGGTTTGGCAGCCCTGTGCAGGTGCACAGCTTGCACATGCCTAAGGCCGCCCCTGCAAACGGGTCTGCACTGCTGTGAACTGGTAATGCACATTTATTGTTGGTAAGCAGTAGGGTAATTACATTTGAGCTTACCTAATGATTATATTGTGATTTTAGCTTACAGAGGGCAGAATAATAGAATTGGTGACAACTCAGCCAGTATTCATTTAGGATGTGCCTCAATTGCAGGTATCTAAAGAATTGTGATCAGTGGGGCCTATAGTGTACATAGAACATCTCACAAAATTGTAGGCAGCCTGATCCCAGTATGACTCCTAATTAGAGAACACTAGTAAGTTCCCAAATTTAGAACCCCTGTAATTTAACCACTTGCCCCTATACTGTACCATGCTACAATAAGGTTCTCGCATGTTAACTTGCTATGTCAACCTACCAAGTTCAAAGTCTTTTTCTAGCAGTTAAGCCTGTGTTTATTGTCCACCGTCTTAGAGTTGGGCATGTGGACACCATACAAGTAACTCTTTATAAGGATACAGGTGACCCAATAAACACATCTAGTCCTCAACAAATCATCAACTCTGCGTCTGAAGAGCCAATCATTCATTCATTTTACATATATCCTTTTAACGTTGTGACATTCTCGCTGATTTCCCAAGTCACAGGAAACTCTGGGAAATGGCCCAAATAGTGTCAAAAACAGTCTGAAATCTTGTATACTATAGGCGTAGTTGTTTTAGCTTGTTCAATGTCCGTTAAGGAATTTGGTTCTGTTTCTTGTGCCCTAAATGTTGCAATTGTCATTGAAGGTCTTTGTACCATTATTTTATGTTTCGCTTATTTTGGTTTGTGTACATGATGGGGTGGAGATCTCTGGACTAGAATCCCAACAGCCTATAGAGAGAGTTGGTGTGAAAAAATAAGCAGATTGATGTGTGGTGAGGAGGCTCCGGCTTTTGAAGGGTCTTAGACTTGGTCCTATGCACATTTGCACATTCTTGGTTGAGCTCCTCAATATATACTACAAAAACATCAATGTATCAAAATATATGTGGCAAAATAGCTAGTACCAAAAAACCTTCGGTCTTACTTAAAATGTAGATGGCCATAATATCTCCTATTAAAATATTGACTGTGAATAATATAGGAAGTATAACAATGTTTATAACTGTATTATCTACTACAATAATAAACTATTTTAAAATAATATAACTATAAAGATATCTACAATAACATATATTGTTTTAAAATGTTAAGATAATTAAAAACTAATATATTTTCTAGCTGATATAAATGAAGCCATTGCAAATGTTAATTATAAAAATGTATATAATATTTGGAATTCCTTTTTCTAAACAAATAGAAACAAAATATTTGTCATTGTTTAGAAAATTCCAAAGCTTGTTTCATTTTAAACAAAGTATATGTATATTTAACACATTCTTCTTTAATCATGTTATATAAATACCACTTAGACTTTAAAAAATATACACTTAATTAGAAAAATTATAAAAGCTACATCAAAATGAATGTTATTATTAAAGAAAAATGGGAAACATGTAATAGTAAATGACTATACATTTTGTAAATTAAACACATGCCTTCAATTGTTTCCACTGATGTAAATAGTTTAAACGATATTTAAAAATATGTTTTAATTATTTATGAAATTAAATAATCATCTACATGTCGTTATAAAACCATATGTAAAAAAATACCTTTTTTAACTGCAATCTTTCAAACTAAAAATATATACAAATATGCAAGTTGAGATGTATTATTCTTTTATGTATGCATGTATGTGGTATTTCCATAGCACAAATCTGGCCGAAAAAAGCAGAGCGAATTCCAAGTTCAAAGACAAACCTAAACATAATGACTGATAAGAGAATTGACTGTTTTTTGGACATTTAAGGAATTGTGATGAGGTTTCTTTAAAGAGGTGAGTCTTAAACTCTTTCCTACACTGGAGCAGCTTTCAACTAAGGAATGTGCACATCATTCTCACTCCAGTCTAACAGCGGAGAAAGTGTGTGGGCCCAATTCATAAAGGTAAACGTAGACCTGCAGTCTAAGTTTATCCTTGTGAATTGGGTCCTACATGTTGGGGGGGATATCAGAATTGCTATTCTAACTCTAGTCCTACAATGACTGGGGAAAGTGCATACCTATGGGGAGGGGAGAAATTTGCTATTCTTACTCAACGTGAATTGGGAAAAGTGTATGTATTTTTCATTTTTCTGGATGTGATCAAATTTACTATTCTAACTCTAGTCCTACTAACAGTGAGGAATGTGCAAGTATCTTTGAGGGTTTGACTTAATAATCAAACTCCAATTTTTTTTTTCCATTGATTAAAAAATATAAAATATATTAAAAAATGAAAAATCAAATACATTTAATGATACATTGGTTTATATTTTAGAAATAGCATTTATTAAATATAGAAATATATTTAAATGCAATAATCTAAACATTTTTAAAACTTCTTTAAAATGTTTATCATGCGACATACATAATATTAGATCAGTAGTAGGACTATAAATGCTGGGGTCATTGAAATGGATAAATGCTTACTGTACTTCTCATACAAATAATTTTTGATAGCCACTCTGATGTCTCTTTTTGCATTTGTGACATTTCCAAACTAACCACCAATAGTCTGATTTTCATGAAAAACATGATTCTCGTAGTGATACCTTCCTGGATCTAGTATTCTTTCTACTTGCATTACGTAGCACCCTCATTAACCTCTCTCTGGTTTTGAGGATGGCATTAAATCTGTTGGCAGGAAACTAAGTACTTTGTGCAGTTACACCAACCCTGGGCAAATTTTGCTCTCACATTACTTACTGGTTTACAGCTAAAAAGTCCTATTTCTCATCTGGGCCTGTATAATGCAGACAACACAATTTCATGGTGTGCTCTGGGCACACCTTATAAAAGGTGCACCTGGAGCAAACAGTGAAAATGTGGCGCTCTATGGTGTATGCGCTGCCCCCAGGGAAGCTGCAAACTCCTGCTGCCCTGGGGAAGCACATTCCTTTAAGAAACCGAGCGACTGCTTTGAAGTCAATCCGTGTTTTCAAAATGCAGGTGGCAATCCTCCTACACTTTGAAGGGGCAAAAGAGTTCCCTTTGCAGCAGGTGCAGTGAGCGACTGCACCTACCTGCAAGGGGATGTTTGGGGGGACCCCTTTCCCCCTTCCAGAGTGCACCCCCTGAGAGCTTCTTTGCCTCTGCACCTGCATCTGTAACACAGCGCGGGTGCAGAGGAAAAGGAAATCCCTCATTTGCATGGGGTCACCTTCCCATGCAAATGAGGGAATGCCCTTTGAAGATAGCACTGGTGCTTTATGTCTGGCAGCGCTATTGGTATTACAGAAGAATGTGCACAATCGTCTGTGGCCCCTTCTCTAATCCCAATGTGCCCCGGGGTGCCATAGTGGGCACAAACTCCAGTTGCGCCCCTAGGGCATTTCTATATTATGGCCACTGGTGGGCACCGTGGCCTGGTGGAAGTTGACTATGTCTTCAGAGCTGCTTCGTTCTTGCCATTTGCTTGAAAGTTCATGTTTAGAAACATTTTTGTAAGTCTTCCTTTGCACATATCATTAGACCCCAGAAGTGTAAGTTGCATTGGGTTGGATATGGTAAGTGTCATTATGAGCAACAGCGATCTGATTGTGGACCTTTTGACCCCAACCAAATTCCTGTGTCCGTGCCCATTTGAGGTGGTGATTGCATGTGGGGCCCATCAACACTTATTTTTGAGGACCAGCAATTATTTTTCCACATCGAACTTTAACCCAGAGCAACAGAGAGAAAGACAATCAAGGAGGAAAGAAGGAGTAAGAGAAAGACAGAAAAACAATCACAAAGAGAGAAATCAGGGATGAAAAGAACCTTCAATGGTGATATAAAAGGACAAGCAGAGTCTAATGGTTGAAGAAAGAGTCATGAGGTGGAATCAAGAATCTGCAGCTTTGGTATCTGGCACACTGACATTCAGTTGGGTAGCAGCGAGCTTGAATTAATCTCAGCCACTGACAATCATTCGGGCAACATCCTATTCTATTGTTTTAGCATAGTGAGCACTGAACTCACATCCGGGCATTCCTATCACACTAAGGGTATCACTACCAAAGTGATGGATGGAATGATTGAATTAATCTCAGCCACTAGCAATCGCTTGGGCCATGTCCCAAATACATTATTTTTCACCCATTATGCCACTGTACTTTGGACCTAGCCCTATGCAAGTAGACCTAGAACCTGCTCTGATAGGATAGTAATTTTTAAAACGCTCAAATGCCGAGGCTTCTTGGCGCTAAGAGTGTAAGGAGGAAAACTGGGCAGTAGAACCAATGATTTAACTTGAGGGAAACAGCCAAGATATCAGCATTTTCCTAAAAAGCTGCCGGTTGGGTTGAAGTCTCATGGTAGATGGTATTTGGTTCCATAGTTTGGCTGCACAGTATGATATACTCCGGCCACCCCATTTAGCTCTCCAAATTTAAGGAGTGTGGATGAGGCCCATATTAGTGGATCTAAGCGTTCTGGAGGGGGTGTACCATGAAAACACTTTTCGGAGCTCCGCTGAACCACCTCCATAAAGTACCTTGTACACTAAACAGAGGGCTTTAAATTCAACTCTTTGCTGGATAGGAAGCCAGTGAAGTGATCTTATGCCCGCTGAAGTAGAATGACCTTTGGGGATATTCAGTAGCAATAGTGCCACAGCGTTTTGTAGTGATTGCAGTTTCATCCTCTGAGATTTATCAATGCACATAAAAAGAGCATTGCAGTAGTCTAATTTTGAGAGAAAAAGGGCTACTTCTACATTTTTCCGAAGCTCCAGTGGGATGAAATGGAAGATCTTCCGTAAGCTCTTCAATAAGAAGAAACAGGAGGAAGTGGGACGATTGACCTGGGCAACGAAATTGAGCTGATCATCAACGATCACTCCTGAGTTATTAACCTTAGTGGTAGGGCGGGGGCATTCATCTGCCTCTGTCGGCCACCATGTTTGATTCCACAGTGATTGGCCCTTGCCGAACTCCAGTACCTCTTTCTTGTCAGTTTTTATCTTGAGGAAGACTCGATTTATCCAACTCATAATCTCTGTCAGACAGGCATGAAAGCTACTGGCAACAGTCTCTGGTTTATTACACACCGATATTACAAGCTGAGAATCATCAGCGTACTAGACCAAGGTGAACCCGGGCTTTCTTATGGGTTTCGCGGGGGCATTCACCTGCCTCTGTCGGCCACCAGGTTTGATTCCAGAATGATTGGCACTTGCCAAACTCCAGTACCTCCGTCTTGTCAGTTTTTATCTTGAGGAAGTTTCAACTCATTCAACTCATAATCTCTGTCAGGCAGGCATGACAGCTACTGGCAACAGTCTCTGGTTTATTAGATACTGATATTACAAGCTGAGAATCATCAGCGTACTAGACCAAGGTGAACCCGGGCTTTCTTATGGGTTTCGCGGGGGCATTCACCTGCCTCTGTCGGCCACCAGGTTTGATTCAAGAGTGATTGGCACTTACCAAACTCCAGTACCTCCGTCTTGTCAGTTTTTATCTTGAGGAAGTTTCAACTCATTCAACTCATAATCTCTGTCAGGCAGGCATGACAGCTACTGGCAACAGTCTCTGGTTTATTAGATACTGATATTACAAGCTGAGAATCATCAGAGTACAAGACCAAGGTGAAATCGTGTTTTCAGATGAGTCTGGCCAAAGGAGTGACATATATGTTGAAAAGCGTCGGAGACAGGGCATAGCCCTGCAGTACTCCACATGGGAGATGAATGGTGTCAGATTGTAGACTGTCCCAATGTATGTTCTGCTCCTGTGCTGCTAGAAATGAGGAGTGAAGGGCCAGGGCTGTGTCCTCAATTCCCACATCCTCAGCCTCGGCACTAACACCGTGTGGTTCACGGTGTCAAATGCTGCCAATAGTTCAAGGAGGATAAGAACAGTTCTGCCTCCTCTGTCCATCACTCTGCGAATCTGCTCCGTTGCCATGAGCAGGGTCATCTCAGTGGAATGGCACGACGAAAACCATGTTGAGCAGAGTCAAGCAAGTTATTGGAGTTGAGATATAAAGTTAACTCCTTATTGACAGCTTTTTTGAGAATTTTGGCTGCTACCGGCAGCCCTGAAATTGGGCGATAATTTTTGGTCTCCGTTGGGTCGAGGGCCGTTTTTTTAAGGATTGTCCTAATACATGCTTTTTTCCAAGCACAACGATAGATACCAGCCTCTAAGACTTGGTTTAGAAGGGAGTTAGGATGTGTGCTAATCTTCCCAGAAACTAGGTGCACAGTGGCAGTGGGGCAGGGATCGTTTGGAGAGCCTGATTTTGTAGATAGAAGGAGATAATTCACATCCTCCTGAGAAAGCGACCGGAATATAGTTAGCTGGTAGTGAGCTACCTTCTCCTCAAAAGATGGCCCCTTACAACCATCCATGACACCAGGCGCATTTAGGAGATAGTTGTAGATCAATTGCACCATATTTGGGAAAAAATAGCCAGTTTATTACAGAATGCTTGGTCCGGACTGAACTGATTAGCCTGCGGCATTTGGCTAACAGTTGGATATATTAAAAAAGTTCCTTAGGTGAATTGCTAACCTCCTCAATTTTTGCAGTAAAAGTAAGCACATTTGGATTCAATAATTGCTTTATATTGTTCTAACACTAAATTGTAGGCCACTTGGTGCTCTTTACTGTAGTCCAAACTCCAAATTTGCTTGCATCTGACATTTATGCGTTTAAGGTCGGGTCCATACCATGGCGTGGAAACTGGGCCTCTTTTTACAGTAATGTTTTTTTCTGGCGCTACATGATTGACTGCTGCTCGAATCCAGGTGTCAAACTGGTGGACTGATTCATCATTATCCATGACCAGTGTAGGGGGGCACATATTGAGGGCCTGTTCTAAAACATTCCCTTGTATCTTGCTCCAAAATCGCGTTTTCACCTTGGATGGTCTGTTTGGGAGTTAGTGAATGGGCTGTGTTATCTTAATGTCAAAGTAGACTGCCCTGTGATCTGTCCAGGGTAGTAACAAAGTTTTGGTCAGCTTAATGTTAGGGTTGTTGGTAAAAATGCTGTCAAGGGTGTGGCCAGCTAAATGAGGAGGTTCCAACACTATTTGGGTAAGTCCGTATGATGCTAGGTTGTGAAACAGTCTGGTAGTGTCTGAATTGATGCTGAACTCCAGATGATAATTAAAATCACGCAGAATAGTGAGTGAGGGAAATTATACACATGACTCTAATTGGATCTGGAGAGCTTGCGAGAAACCCGCTCTTGGGCCAGTTGGCCAATAAATGAGTAGGTCTTGGAATGTGGAAATTTTATTTAGCTTAATGAAAAAACGCATCACCACCGTAGGGAGCAGTGATATTGCCTCAATTCGCACCTTTAAGTGCTCTCCATGGACTATGGCTATTCCCCCTCCTTTATTGCCAATCCTGTCCTGTCTAGTCACTACATAACCTGGGGGAAGGGCAATGTTCCAATCAGGAACTGAGGTCTCGCCAGACCAGGTCTCAGTCAGGAAAACTATATCCGGGTTGAAGAGCTGTAACAAGCATTCTAGCTGATACTTGTGTTTGACTACAGATCACGTATTTAGCAATATGCATTGAAGAGACTGGTCAAGTCTTGTCCTCACACCTCTACCCGAATTACCATTTTTATTGGTGGGAGTCAGAGAGCCTTTCCCACCTTTCACTGGGGCTTCAATCTTTCCTATCTTCGTCCCCAACCCCGCCCACCCTGCGTCCTCAGTGCCATTAACCAGACCGGAAGCCCGCTTTGGTCGGTAGGCGAATCTGGTACACTAAAACTCGCCATGCTAATCCCACACATAAAGGATGCAATAGAAACAGTTCAAACATGTACTTTTAGAAAGATGTTTTTTTTTGCCTAAACTAAAAGTGTTTTCCTGCACGTGTCCAGGGTCACATCACTGTTAATAGTTCTCCTGTGATGTGATGTGTATTCCTTCCAGACAGGGGACAAAAGTGCCTTTGGTGTGGAGAAGAGTATTACTTTCCTGAGTAGGATGGCTTTTGGGTTGTACGTATCCCTTCCTGAGTTTCAAAGGGTAGCCTTTTGGCTGTGCCCACCCCCTTCCTGACATTCAAAACCGTCTGCCATCTTACTGGCAAATGCAACTCACACCTGGGGCTTCCTGCCATTTGTTACCCTAGACATATTGCAGGCAAACTCAGGGGAAGAACTGACCAGAACCAGTTCAGTGTTATACAAAGAGAGTCAACCCCTCACACAGGCTGGCACAAGGTATACAAGTTGTACCCTCCTAACCTCTCCTCAGAACACTCCTGGAGCTGACAAGATTCAGAAGATGGACTGCCCTGCTGTCTAAAGAATGAAGACTAGATCTTCTTGCCATGAACCTAGGACCCCAGAAGTGACTCCAAGAGTCAGTTAACTTACCTTTTGTTTGAGCTACAGGGACATAACAATCTTCAAGAGGCCTCTCATGCTTCGTTACCTACCATACTCTCCTGGATATGACCTGGTTCCCTCTGCTGTCCTCTTTTAGAGTGCTTTTCGAACTTCCAGGTGTGTTCTTCAGGTCCTGGCCCCTTGGTTGGTTTCAGAATGTTCCTGCTCAATTGAAGGTTTCATCAGAGCTGACACAGCGCCGATGCAGGGCCTCCTGATTTGCGGCTCAGCAGACCCAACGTGGTATTACTCACACCAAGGACAAAAGGTACAACTCCCAGCGGGCCACACTTGGTCATGTACCTGACCCATGTTCCTTCATGGTTAGCCTGATCTTGTGACTTTGTCCTGTTTCATCACAACCAGATACCCACTGTTGGCGCTTCATGTATTTTGGCACTTGTTTTACCTTAAAATCCGAAAAAATCATAACCCTCGTTCTTGTTGTTGCATTTTTTACCACTTTGATGTCATCTTAGTTATTAAAATATCTCTATTATTGTATTGGTTTTGGATTTTTCTTGTGATGTGTTTTCCTTTTATTACTGTTTGAATGCTACATAAATACATTACACATTGCCTCTAAGTTAGGCCTGACTGCTTGTGTGCCAAACTATCAGGAGATTAAGCACAGGTTTACTTAATGACTTTTGTCAAGTCTATTGATTTACTTGTCCTTGTACATGAGTAAACTGACTTCATATAACACAGCCATCTTTTTTGTTTTGTGCACTTTTAGAAAGTTGGCATTATCTTGATTTGGCCAGTTGGTGCCTGCAGCCTGTCTCTGATCACATGACTGGGTGTAATCGTCATTTGGGCTTTGTGTATTCCTCCTAGACAGCCACAGACAGTGTGAGCTTAGGAGAGACTTATAGGGCCATCCTGGCAGAATGGGAGGAAGGAGCTGGGCACAGACTCACTTACACCTGAATAAGCTGTGCCCTGTCCATATGCAAAGGTCTGCTCCCTGTAGCAAGTCTCGAGCCAGGAAGAAAGGGAGGACATCTGTGCAAAGGCATGCCTCTAGAAGGATCTCCCCACTTCAAAGGTAGAAATGCATATAAAAGAAAGACCACAGACACCACCACTTTAGTACACTTCTGGAACTGTGAATACTTTGCCAGGAGAATGACTGCTGTGCTGCTGAAAGCCTGTCACTCAGATGGACTGCACTCTGCTAGACTCCTGCTTTGCTCTGCTGGTCTGTTGCTTGCTGCCCTCTTTTCTGGGTGAGAAGGACTGGACCTGTATAGCTTGAACCAAGAACCCAGAGTAAATCCAAGGGCTAGTTGTCTGGCCTCCAGATCTGAAGCTTAAGGAAATTAACAGGCTTCCAACCAACCTGCACCTGCTTCTGGACTCTGCCATCTGTAAGTCTACCCTATCAAGTGGTGTCACCCCAGTACTGGATTCTTAGAAGTGGGCCTAAGGTGCTTGACAGCAGAACTGATGCATCTTCTCTGCTGGGCATGCATCTCTGAGCAAAACCGATGCATCTCCTCGGCTGAGCAGTGAATCCCTGGGCAGAAACAGGGAATCACCACTGTGTGATTCTTTTCCTGGCACGGATCCTTGCATCTTTCATCAACAGCAGTCTCGACGACTGTGACGAAACTCAACAGCACTGCCTCACTGCTACTCGGAACCAGATAATCGCCTCAACTGTGCATCGAATCCTGGACACCAGACTTTACATCGCAAGCTCCATTGACAGGATCCTCGACGTCGGTGCAACATGACCTCACACTGCAGTCTCGCTGCATCTTGAAACCATTAAATAGCCTCCCTATTGAGATGCATATTTGACACTGATCCACACAATGCTCCACAACCAAGAATTAAGGTACTCTGTTCAGCGGGCCTGACTGGGTCCCTGTAGCCAGCCCATGCTCCATTGTGGTCGGCCTGAACTTGTGACTTTGTCCCAGCCCAGCATGACCAGCTATCCCTAATAGCACTGTGTGCTTTTTGGTGCTATATCCTACTATAAACTTTAAAATTCAATATCTCTGGTTCTACTAATTGCATTTTTGTTGTTTGGTCTTGTTTTATTCAGATCTATTTTCCTATTCTGGTGTGGGTTCTTTTGTGTGGTGTTTTCACTATTTTACTGTTTGAAGTGTTGCACAAATACTGAACACATTGCCTTTAAGTTGCTGTCTGCTCTGTGCCAAGCTACTAGAGCGTGAGCACAGGTTAATTTTGGGTTTGCTTATGCCTTACCTTAACTAGGACTGTGGTTTCTGCTGAACCAGGACTCACACCACAGTCAATCAACAACCTAATGTATAATAGTCGGGGAAAATGCCCCACAGTACCGAGTGAATTATAGGTGCTTGACAGGATCCTAAGAGCAATAAATACAAACTGCCCCACTGTGGGTTGTTGAAAAATCGACCCCACAACCAAATCTATATCTTAGCATTTCTTGTCACTTACATTGAATGGATGGTACCGCTTTGGAATCTGAGGAGTCATGACCTTGTGACCCCAGGCGCCTTTCCTTTAGGTGTTCTGGTACACAATTGGCAGACTAGATGCACAGGTGTGCAATATGAATCCTGTAGTGCAAAATTCATCCTTCGAGCTTCCTGTTTCATCTAATGTTTTAACCCCTACATGTAAACGGCATAGAGTGGGTTGCAATAAGCAGACCCAGAATCAGTGCAAAGTTGGTTTATTTGGAAAACTCCTGCACCTCCGCCATTACGCATTTCAGCCTCCAACGAGGCCTTGATCACATGACACAAAACGGAGAAATGTTTTAATTTTTAAAGTGCAAGTGCAAGGGAAAACACATGATGTTAAACATAGTGGAAATGGAGAAGGTTTTCATTGTAGTTTTTGAATACTTATCACGGTATAGCATAAATATGATTCTGAAATAGAAAACAATTATATATGTGCAACAAGGAGCAAAATGTGTTATTAATAAATATTCATAGGATAATACAAATATTAGTCCCAAAAGACACATGGTTAAAATCAAATAAAATCCATATAGATTGTATCTAAAAAAACCTTAAGTGTGTTGACATTTGTTAGATCACGGGCACTCATACTACGGCCCGCGGTCCGCCAGCGGCCCGCAAAGCCTTCCTTGGCGGCCCACGGACCTTGCAGACATCGTACATGTTTTTGTTTTGTTTTTAGAGTGTCAGCAAACACCGCCTGCTGCTTTATGGGGGCCGGCTGATTCCAGCAATAGTCAGAGTGGAGCTGCAGGGGTGCTAATAAGAGGTGAAATACAACAAAGCCTCATTAAGAAGTAAATGGTCTTTCAAAGACCTGTGAAGTACTGGGGTGCAGCTGTGTGTGTGCCCGGGAAGCTGTGAAGGGGGGGGAGCTGACAGAGGGTGAGAGAGGACAGCAGGGACTGAGAGCGGGGTGAGGTGAGGGAGGGCAGCAGGGAGTAAGAGCTGAGTAAGGTGAGACAGATAGAGGTAGAGGCGGAGACAGACAGACAGATAGAGACATATAGAGACAGTGCCAGATAGAAGCAGAGACAGATAGAAGCAGAGACAGATAGAAGCAGGGGCAGACAGAGCTGGATAGAGGCAGAGAAAGGGACAGACTGACTGAGGCAGAGATAGATAGATGCAGAGACAGATAGAGGCAAAGACAGAAAGAGGCAGAGACAGACAGCGGATAGAGACAGAGAGAGATAGAGACAGAGACAGGGACAGACAGAGACAGATAGAGGCAGAGAGAGGGGCAGACAGATAGAGGCAGATAGAGGCAGAGACGGACAGAGAGACAGAGAGGGAGACAGAGACAGATAGAGGCAGCGACGGAGAGGGAGACAGAGCGGGAGACAGAGGGAGACAGAGAGGGAGACAGAGGGGAAGAGCGAGGGAGTCAGGGGTGACAGAGAGAGGGAGACAGAGAGAGGGAAACAGAGGGAGGGAGTCAGGGAGAGACGGGGTGAGGGAGAGGGAGACAGGGAGAGGGAGACCGAGAGAGGGAGGGAGAGGGAGGGAAGCAGGCAGAGGGAGACAGAAAGAGGGAGACAGAGAGAGGGACGGAGACAGAGGGAGACAGAGGGAGGGAGACAGAGGGAGGGAGACAGCGGGAAACAGAGGGAGGGAGACAGAGGCATGGAGACAGGGGGAGGCAGAGGGAGACATTGGGAGGGAGTCAGGAGGAGACAGAGGGGGACAGAGGGAGGGAGAGAAAGACAGAGGGAGACATAGAGAGGGAGACAGAGGGAGGGAGAGAGAGGGAGACAGAGGGAGGGAGACAGAGGGAGTGCGGGAGGGAGACAAAGAGAGAAGGAGACAGAGAGAGAGGGAGACAGAGAGAGAGGGAGACAAAGGGAGGTAGACAGAGGGAGGGAGACAGACAGAGGGAGACAGACAGAGGGAATCAGACATAGGGAGACAGAGGGAGAGAGACAGTAAGAGGGAGGCAGAGAGAGGGAGACAGAGAGAGGGAAACAGAGGTAGGGAGACAGAGGGAGAGAAACCGAGGGAGGGAGACAGAGGGAGGGAGACAGACCGAGAGAGGGAACCAGACCGAGAGAGGGTGACAGACAGAGGGAGGAGGGAAACAGAGGGAGGGAGACAACGGGAGGGAGACAGACAGAGGGAGAGAGAGAGACAGAGGAAGGGAGACAGAGACAGAGAGAGAGAGAGAGAGAGAGGGAGGGAGACAGAGGGAGAGACAGAGTGAGAGAGAGAGGGAGACAAAGGGAAACATGGAGATAGGGAGAGAGAGGGAGACAGAGAGAACGAGAATGAGAGAGAGAGGGAGAGAGAGATAAAGAGATGGAGGGAGACAGAGACAGAGGGAGGGAGAGATATAGAGAGGGAGGAAGAGATAGAGTGAGGAAGGGACAGAGGGAGAGAGACAGAGAGAGAGAGAGAGAGAGAGAGAGAGAGAGAGAGAAAGAGAGAGAGAGATATGTGTGTATGCCGGGTCTGGTGGCTCAGTGGACAAAGACATCCATTGCAGGGGCCTGTGTTCAGCCTCATGGTCACATTTTTCTTTTTTGCTACAGCCCCGCCCCCCTCCCCCACTGACCCGCCCCCACTGGTGCGTCCCTCCGCCACAAACCACACTGTATATATGGCCCCGAGAGAAAGTTTGCGAGCATCCATGTCTTAGATCGAGCTAAAAATTTTAAGACATGGATAAAATGAAGTAAGACACTGCATCAAATATACAATAAGTCTTACAAAACATTCATATCCTGCCAGAGATATATCAAAGTCTCTGATCACTATAGCTCATCTGAAGATCACTCATAGTGGTAAAATACAGTGGCTCTTGTTTGTTTTGTATTCAAGTATGCACATAATTGTTGATGCTATACAAAGTGAAATGAGCAAGTCCCGCCCAAGTGAGCATGTATCCATAGATTTTACATAAAGTGCTAGAGCTACTAATAACATACAAAAGTGCCTACACCCTACTAAATCACAGCTGCGAATTAGTTAAAAAAAATGATATTAAACTATAACCTGACTAACAATAAAAATTAGATATAAATGAGAGACTATTCTGATGTTCAGCTAAAAAGGAGAGTACAAAGATAAAGAAGTGCATAAGACAGGAAATATCATAAACAAGTGAAGAAATTTTCACTTGCATTCAGGTCCAGTGGTGCTTTACAATCCAGTTCTAAGATATATTGAGTTTCCAGTTTGCATAGAAGGTAATCACTATTTCCACCCCTTCTGTGAGGCAGGACAGTATCAATGGCAAAGTATTTTAAATGCTGTAGATCGCTGCCGTGATGTTCTTTGAAATGCCTTGCCATTGGATAAGCAGCATCATTGTTAGTTATGGCTCGCTTTTGCTGGAGTATCCGTTTGTGGACCTGCAGTTTAGTACTACCCACATAGCGCAGGCCACATGGACACTCCAGCACATACACTGCAAATTCAGTTTTGCAATTGAGAAATGTTGTTATCTCAACTGGTTTCTGTTTAAAAGGAGTGATATATGATTTGGTGTTATGGCCATATTTACACGCTCTGCAGCTGGAACATTTAAAAAACCCTGTTCTGTTACTGAGCCAATTTTTTGTTGCGATGATCTCAGGGCTGCTCCTGACCAAAGCTTTGCTCATGGAGTTAGCCTTCCTGTAAGTGATACTGGAAGTTGCAGTTAAACGTTCACCCAGTATTGGGTCATTAAGAATCAAGGGCCAGTTCTGATATACTATTTTTCATATTGTTTTGTGCTGTCTATTGAATGTTAACACCAACCGGGTAGGATGGTTAATGGGTTGAGAAGTCTTAAAATCCCTCACAGTTCGATCTGCTAGTGCTTCTGAACATTGTAGTTTATTGGCCTTGTTTATGGCTGCCCCAACCACACTCTCAGCTAAAAACCTTTCCCTGCTAGCTCGTTGGGCCTGTATGCAATCCGATTCAGCGGTGCATATTCTTCTGATCCGGAGCATTTCCCCATAGAGAATGCTATTGATCAAATGAGGAGGAGGATGACTGGAAGCATGCAGCACAATGTTGCCAGCTGTTGATTTTCTGTGAAGGCGTGCTTCTAACTTGTTGTTGGATGTGAAAACCTCTACGTCTAAAACGATTATGCTTTCCTTGCTTATTTGGGCTGTGAATTGTAAGTTCCAACTGTTATCATTCAGCTCCGCTATGAAGTTTTCAGCATCCATTTCATTACCTTTCCATACCAAAAACAAATATCTGTACCAGAAAAGAACATGCCTGGAAAGGATATCACTGTGTGTTGCCATGAGGACCCGCTCCTCCCACATGCCCATGTGAAGACAGGCATAACTGGGAGAAAAGCAGGCCCCCTTGGCAACTCCCCTAACCTGCTGGAAAATTTGATTGTTGAAGAGAAAGAAATTCTTTTCTAAACATGTGGAAATCATAGTCAATAACATTTTGTTATTTAAGCAGAATTGTCTAGGTCTGGCGTTTACATTGAATTCAGTTGCCAGTAAATCATCGCGATTGTATATGCTAGTGAATAATGAGACAGCATCTAGCAAAATAAGCAAACAATCAACATTCCATTCAACACTCTGAGTTTTACCGAGAAAATCCCCTCTGTCCTGTATGTATGATGGGAGTTTCTTCACATGATCTTGTAGGAAGAAATGCACATATTTGGATGTATTCTCCAATTTACTGCCTTTGGCCGATATAATGGGCCTCCCCGTTGGTTTGTGCATATTTTGGTGGACTTTGGGGAGAAAATATATTGCTGGTACAATGGGGTAGTCAACTTTTAAAAATTTGGATTCTTCCATGCAGAGTAAACCAGCAGATTTCCATGCCAACAATTTGCTGTTGAAGTCATTCCATGCACATTTTACTGCTAAGATTTTGCTTTTTTTAATAGCAGTTTCTGTCATTCAGCTGTTTTTCAGCCTCCTCCATATATAACTCTTGTGGCCATAGCATCACATTGCCACCCTTATCTGATTGGCGTATGATAATTTTGTCATCATCCTGTAGTTTTTTGACCAATTGAGAGTAGATGTGATCTTGTTTGGTAAGTTTCATGGGGGATTTCATGGTAGCACAGTAAAGTTTTTTCAATTCAAAAGTGACTTTGTCATGAAAGACATCCACAATGTCTCGTATCATTATCGGGCAAAAGATTGATTTAGGTTTAAATTTAGTTCGAATTGTTGCCCCCAATTTATGGGCTTCCTGATCCAACTGATTCATAGTTGTGTTGTTTTCATCAAACAATTGTTCCATATCTCTCAAAAGGTCTAAGTCCCCTACTGTTAATGTCGGACTAGTATTAATTTCCCCATGCGTTGTTGTTGTAGTGTCACGATTTTGCGTCCCTTGCATTGTATGGTATTTACGTAGTTTCATTTAATGCACAAACTTAAATAAATCTATTTGTGTCTCTGCGTAATTAAAATCTCTGACCGGGCTGTAAGTGAGACCCAAAGTTAGTATTTTTCTTTCCTCTACACTTAATTCAGTTGTAGTTAAATTAATGACTGTATTTTCATCTATTTTGGTAGTTAGCGTCTGTTCCATCTCCTGTTTGTTGTTTTTTGCTGTTTGGTTTGTTTTTGCTTTCTACATTGGCGTCTTGCCCGACGTTTTTGTTGTGTCTTTTGTTTCTCCTTTGTTGGCATTTCTGTTTTGTCCACGTGGGCGTAGGTTTTGTATCCTGTCTAATCGCAGGTAATCCAGTTCCTGACCCAATGATGGTTTGATAAACCCCTACACCCGAGATGTTGAGGCCTGGTCATTGTCAGAACCACTATTGATGGCTGAGCTTAAATCAGATTCTTAGTTGTATTTTTAGCTGTAACGCTGCTCTGTCACTATCTGAATATTTAACTAGAATGACAACAAGTTTTCGTGACGGTTCAAGGTTACAATCTGCCCACGCTGACAACATGCGAGGGTCTGGATTCTCATAACTTGGGGCGAGCATAATCCTCAACCCTCTCTGGATTCTCCCCACATCAAGGTATCTGGAAAGGGATTTGCTCTCCTATCACTTGGCCTGTTCAGATCTCATGCACTTTTCAAGTTTTTTAAATAATTCCTTTATGCTGTTCGTTGCTGGTTGTGGGCTGCTTGTATGTGCCTAACTTATTATTACCCCACTAGGAGAATCATTGAATACATCATCAGCTGCCACCTCTCTACGCCGAATCGCATCGGAAGACATGGTGCTTTACAATGGGTCGTTTCCTTAACCGTGGAAGGTGCTTCAGACAGTGCAAGCACCCGTTCCGCACGCACACTCCACCACCGGGTTGTAGGCAGACCCTTTCCTCCGTACGGTACTTCCCGCTGCTCAAGTCCTCCGACTCGCGCTGCACTTCACCTTTTTGGTGGTATTGCTTTATATATATATATGGTGGTCATCAGTAAGTAGGTATAGTTAGGACCATGTATCCATAGGAAAAGTGTTTTTTGAGTTGCCATTATCTTTTGCGTCTTTTGACAAATCATCGCAAAATAAAGTACCCCAGGGATTGTAGTTGGGCATTGAAAGTTTCAGGGCAATCCGTCAAGCGGTGCTGAGAAAAAGGGAGGTCAAAAATAGTGTTTTTTCAATGTTAATTTCTATGGAGATTTTAGACATAACTACAGCCTGAACCGGTGGACATAATTACACCAAATTTGGCAGAAAGGAAACTCTTGGTCTAGAAAGAACGCTTTTTGTTATTTGGTGTAAATTCATGCATTAGTTTTTGACTTATTAAAATAAAATCAATTGTTTGTATATCTAGGGCCGCGAAAGCTCAGCAAACTCTCCCTATCTTGTGCAGAGAACTGCTTGGCAACCAACAATTCAAGTAGGAGGTGTTGGCAGCCATCTTGGAACTCAGCCTCAACTGAGACCAAGAAAAAACATAAAAAAAGAAAAGGGGGCATGGTAGGAATATCCTGATCCCTTACCTCTGGTGGTGGGGCCCGAAAGGGACCCCGCTAGGGGCAAGATAGCATTTTTGTTATTGTTGCAGAAAATTGCGATGGATCATTGACTACGATGAATTAAAAAAAAAAAGCACTTGTTTTGGAAAAAGCCCCCAGGTAGCACAAGTCTCGGTGAGATTGTATAAAAGAAGGAGGAGGGTGCAGGGGTCCCCCGTCTAGGTCACTTGGAGCCCTGGGGACTCCACCTCCCTGGGGCTTTATGTATAGAGAAGGAGGGGGCTTACAGGGCTACGCCCCTGCGGCTTTATAAGCCCCAGGGACCACCACCTCCCTGGGGCTAAAGAAATATTGAGGGGGTGCACAGATTCCCCCAAACCACGGGGGCCACCATCTCCCCGGGGCTAAATAACACCTAATGGGGAGAGCCCGTGGGGACCGCCAGGCCCTGGGGACCACCACCTCACTGGGCCAAGTATTAATAAAAACAATAGGAGAGGGTCTCTCACCCTGGCAACATAGGGCCTGGGGACTGCCACCTCCCCTTGTCTGGCCCTGAAAAGTAAAGAAGGGGGGTAGTGTGGTCCACATCCGGAAGCCATACATGTCCCTGTAGACTGCCACCCCTCAGGACCAGATACTGCTATGTTGCGGTGCCCACTTTATGGACATACCTGTTTGGCTTTGCTTGGTGGAAGCTGTGACAGCTCCCGTCAAGCAAAAACCAACACTCCGGTGCCAGCGGGCAGGAGCTGTCAAAGTTCTCTTGCCCACTGGAAGCGGAGGTTTCATTTCTTTTCTTGCCCTCAGAAATGTAGACAGGGAAAGAGATGAAACCTTTACTCTTGCACACAGGGAGCTGCATTTGCAGCAGCTCCCTGTGTGTAATAGTAATGCCGGCTCCCGCAGGAGGCAGGTTGCTGGCTGGGACCACGGGAGCCTTAATGCTCCCCCTGCGGTCCCAATCCTGCACACTGGGTGCACTGGGTGAGCTCCAGGGCACCAAGGAGACAGGGCCGAATCCTGGGGATGTGGTCCCCAGGGCCGAAATCACAGCCCCCTCCCCTATTAAGTTACTCCAGAGGTCGGTGCATGAAACAATGCCTTTGAAGATGAGGTCAAGGTGTGTTCTTTGTAGAATATGAAAAATATAAAGGTTCCCTTTTCATCTGTTTTTAGTAAAGAGACTCAGGTCTCTAAGGGGTACAGTTCAGGAATAGTTGGTGAGACATAAATTGTATTTGAGGTTGTATGGGGATTACCAAATGTACAAATTCTGCAAAAGGAATCAATTTCAAGAAATTAAATCATACATCAAGTGGAGCCAATGATAATGTGTAGACAAGAAAGATTTTTTGAGTATATCTCCAATATTTATTATCTATTTATACAAAAAATGTTGATTAAAAACATTACATTTATTCATAAGAAAACATTTCATAATTAAAACAGTATGTATATGAACAAAGAAAATATGACATATTTTCTTTGTTCATATACATACTGTTTTACTTCAAATACAATTTATGTCTCACCAACTATTGGCTCCCCATCGAGAAGAAAGTTTCCTTCAAGCTACTCACCCACGCATACAAATCTTTCCACAACACCGGACCCAAATACCTTAAAGAAAGAGTCTCTTTCTAGGTACCAAAAAGAAACATCCATTCCGCCGACCTCGCCCTAGCGGAAACCCCATGCATCTGCAGAACCAAGCGGGGGGAAGAGCCTTCTCCTACATCACGGCAAAGGCCTGGAACAAGCTACTGGTCAACATCAGACACTCCCCTACTCTGCACGCCTTCAGGAAGAGCATCAAGACCTGGCTTTATGGCTGACTCTGAGCTGCACCCCCCCAGCGCCCTAAAACCCTCATGGGTGAGTAGCACGCTTCTCAAATCCCTGATTGATTGACTGTAGGGAATGATTGAGTTTGGTTTTGCCCAATCTCTCAGGTGCTCAAGTAGGACCCCTGCGTAGTATTTGGCCTCGTTGTCAATCAAGGCAATACGCCTGTAGTTGCCTGTTTCAAGTTCACACACTCACTCACAGACTGACTCATACTTTCATGGAGGCACTCACAAATCCACTGAGATACTCTCACGCACATTAACAAACCCACTGAGACACTCACTCAAACCCTCATGCACTTACTGAGACACTCACGCACCTACTCACAGATCCACTCAGACACTCACATACCCAGTGAGACACTTATGCAACCATTCCAAGACCCATACAGACACTAAAACACCCACTCACACACCCATTGAGACACTCATGCACTCACTCTCAAAGAACACAGGTTATAGTTAGGAAACACAGTTAAAAAAAACTTAAAATTCACTTAAAAACCAATGGTTACTGGAACGTTATAGTTAGGAAACAACATTAAAAAACATTAGAAGTTCAATAAAAAAAAACAAAGGTTACAGGGACGTTATTGTTAGGCTCAGATTTCACTCATACAAAACCAGTGAAATTCCGCAACTTACGCCCCACAATTCATTGCTTATGACTTCACATATTACATAACTCATGATATGGTCAGTGACACCACTGATGATATCACTGATGACATCTCAAATGACATCACTGATTACATCATCCAGTGATTATGAGTGTTTTTAAAAAGTTTATGAATGTCAAATATATATACCAAGGTGTATTTGTGAATCAGTGAGTAGCTGGAAAAACGTCCTATACCTGCCCTGCTCTATGCGGATGAAGCTGTAATCATGGCCAGAACACCAAGAGGATTACAGCGAGTTTATGCAAAGTTTAGATCTAAATACAAATCCTACCAAGACTCATATAATGAATTGTGGAAGGGGCGGAACCAAGCCGGTGAATATTTTTGTAGAGAACACAAAAGTGAAATCCACTCCAACGTATCCGTACTTAGGAATTTTAATTGACAACAAGGGATTGTGGTCACAGGTCATTAAAGCAAGGAAATAGCTTTTTATGAGATTAACTACGGCATTAGTGAATTTCTCACAAAAATTAGGGATGAGACCCCAGTTGAGCTTATCAAAATTTACCAAGCCAAATGTGTCAGCACAGCCATTTATGGGGCTGCTGTATGGAAGTACTGTAATGTCACTGAAACACAGAAGGTTGAGAGCGCTTTTTTAAGATATGTGTTGGCTGTTCCTCGATCGACATCAACCTATATTTGCCATACTGAGCTGGGCCTCCCAAATATTTCAGATATAATAAAGGTACAACCAGTTTTATTGTGGCATCGGGTCTGGACCTCTCCAAAAACTACATTTAATCAACACATGCTTTGTGATATCCTAAAGTTAGATCATCCCTTGGAGATTAGGTGGCTGAAATACATCAAAGAGTTTATGACCGATATGGCAAACCGGAATATTATTCTAATCCAACTGTGTTGGGCACAATTCCAAGAAAGGTTTTTAAAAAACAATGCATGTCCCACATGGAGGAAAATAGATTTGGCAATGAGGCCTCTAGACCAACTGTTTAAATGAACCAGCTGATGTGCTCTACCTCTGCCATTCAACCATATTTAACATACACAATAAGAGAGTATGAAAGATTTGTCCTTACATGCCTCAGACTTGATGTATTTCATCGCTTGGTGAGCCTTCCGACCATAAATGATTGGCCGAAGACCTTACCAAATTGTCCTTGCGTTGGAGTATCATTACAATCAACCATACATGTAGTCCTGTTCTGTAAGTATTATTGAGAGCAGCGGAGGAGGTGGATTAGACCTATCTTAAAAATATGGGGCTTGAGGCAATGCCAACCGGCTTACCTTGCTTTGCAATTTCTTGATAATATATGCATTGCAAGAAGTATAGCCACTTTCCTGAAATGTACAATTAGACATAGGAAACATCTTGAACTGTGTTTTTCTTGATAACATGATTTTAGTCTAAAACTTCTAATCTGTAAATTAGTCTTCTAAATATCTTTTGTAAGGCTGTTTTTATACAAAACTTTTTAACTGTTTTTATACTATATGTAATATGAAATATGAAATGTTATAGGGGCATATGTAGGTAATTTTCATTTTGCGATTCTCAAATTGCGATTTTTAGGGAATCGCAATTAGAGAATCGCAAAACAAATTGTTGGTAGGATTAGCAAATTTTATTTGCGAATCCCACTTATTCTCTATTTGCGAATCGCAAATTGCGATTCGCAAATAAGGAATAACTTATTATTCATTCATATGGGCTAGAAGGCCCATAGGATTGAGTGGGAAGGCATTCTCAAATTGAAGATGCAATTTCAGGGTTGTAAGGGTGTCAATAGGACACCCTTTTGCACCCCCTGAAATTGACATGTGTGTACATGTGGCCCACATACATGCCCTAAGGGCATGTATTTGACCCACATGGCATTTTGAAAAATGCCAAAAAGTGCATTTCCCAAAGAAATCGCAAAATACCACCAACCTGAAGTTGGTGGTATTTTGTGATTCCTTAAGCCGAAATTCGCACAACTTGGGTGCTTCCTACATTGCATTTAAGGAATCCCAATTTGCGATTCCTTAAATGCAATTGCAAAATAAGGAATCACAAATTTTGTGATTCCTTGTTTTGCATGTTGGTTTTTGTGTGCTACATAGCACACTGCCCTAATTGCGATCGCAAATACTGAAATTCTGTGAATTTCAGCATTTGCGAGCACAATTACGCTTCCTACATATGGCCCGCAATACTTGTAACATGAAATGTTAAAATTCTGCTTTTATGGTTTTTTCTTGTAGTTTCAAATTGAAAACCGAATAAAGCTAATTCTTGAATTTGAATTTAAATCAGTGGGTGTATGAGTGACTGTATGGATGATTCAGTGGGTGTGTGACTGACTGTATAAGTAATTGATAGGGAGTCTCAGTGAATTTAAGGTTAAGTGACTGGTTGTGTGAATGTTAGTATAATTCTGTCAGTTGGTGTCTAAGTGACTGAATTGGTGTGTGAGTGGGTATATGATCAGCTATATGGGCGACTGGTTGTCTGAGTACCTGTATGGGTGTCTGAGTATCTGTCTGGGTAGGTGAGTGGGTGTGTGACTACCTGTGTGGATGAGTGAGTGGGTGAGGCAGGGGTTGTCTGGGTTAATGAGTGTGTGTGAAGGGCTGTATGGGTGAGTGAGTGTGTGTATGGCTTTGTGGGTGCCTGGATGTGTCAGTGGTTAATAAGTAATAGGTGAGTGATGGGTATGTGAGTGACTAGTTGGGTGAGTGAGTGAATGCGAGAGCGACTGTATGGGTGAGTGTGTGCTTGTGTCAGTGATTGTATACGTGAGTAAGTCTCTGTTAGTATCTGTATAAGTAACTAAGTGTGTGTGTGTGTGTGTAACTGTATGGGTGAGTAAGTGATGCCATCAGTGATATCATTTGAAATGTCATCCTCAGTGATGTCACTGACCATGTAATGAGTGATGTAATATGTGAGGTCATAAGCAGTGCATTGCGAGGGCGTGAGTTATAGTAAGCTCAGCCAGCTATAACTGCTAAATTTCACTGTTTTTGTATGAGTAAAACCTGAGCCTAGCTACACCGCCCCTGTAACCTTTAGGTTTTTCAGAAACTTTCTAAAGTTTTTTAATTCTGTTTCCTAACAATAAAAATCCTGTAGCCTTTGGGGTTTTCAGTGAATTTCTATGATTTTTAAATAGTAATGGCTTTTGCAGAGTGGTGGAGAAAGGGGGCAGGGCGTCTGACCGTCTCTCAGGAATCATGTTGTGTAGAACTTAAAGAATGTACCAGGATGGCTTCTTGGCCCCCAAGGTCCCTCAGCATCCAAGAGGACTTCATTCCCCAACCAGTAGTTCACCAGGAAACACATTTGCAGAGTGGTGGAGAAAGGGGTTGTTGCATTCAAGGACCTCTTAGCAATCCCGTTGTGTAAAACTTACTGGAGGTAACAGGAGGGGTTCTTTGACCCCAAGGACCCTCATCATTCTAGATGACTTCTCCATCAAACCAGCAGCGTGCTATGATATGTGTTTGCAGAGTGATAGAGAAAGGAGGCAGGGCCTCTAAACACCTCTCAGTAATTCCTCTGTGTGGGACTTACTTAAGGTAACAGGAGGTCTTGTTGGCCCCCAAGGACCCTTAGCAGACAAAGAGACGTGATCCCCTAACCAGCAGCGCACTAGGAAGTGTGTTATCATAGTGGAGAAAGGCAGCCCCCCTTCCTGGCAACTTCTGGCCCCAGGAAACCCATCTCCTGGGGCCTGGCCACAATACCGGGTACCCTGATCCCACCCAGGGCACCCGGTTTCCCACTGAGGGGACCGCGGGGGGCCTGAAGGCCCCCACAGTCCCTGCCAGCTCCCCACATCCTGCGAGAGCCAGGATTGCTTTTGGACAGAGGGAGCTGCTATACATGCAACTCCCTTTATTCAAAAGCACTTTTTCTACTCTTGTTTACTAGAAGCAATGCAGAGTTTGATATGGCTTGGCGGGAGTGGTTTGGCTCCCGCCAAGCCATAGCAAACAGCTATGTACCTGGGGTGGTCACCCCGGGACATAGCAGGAGCTATGTCAAAGCCCCGGGGAGATGATTGCCCCGGGGGCTGGGGGTGGTTGTGTGGCTCATGCTTTCTTTATTACACAATGCCCAGAAGAGGTGGGAGTGCCTGGGGCTGCGGAGGCCATGTGTCCCCCTGCTTTCTTTACTACACAAAGCACCGGGGAGGTGGCGGTCCTGGGGCTGCAGGGGAGGCATATAGACCTCCCCGCATCATGTATCAAATTGCCCTGGGGAAATGGCAGTCCCCCGGGCTGTGGGGGTCCGGAACATATGTTTTCCCCAGGGAGGTGGTGGTTCTGGGGCACAGGGGGTGCCACATGGGTACCCCCTGCATTATTATAAAAACTGCCCCCAAGATTTGGCCCACCCGGGGCCTTAATGAAAAAATGCATGGGAGCCTCCGTGTTTTTTTTATTTTGCCATGGATCTGTTGGTCCACCCATGAATTTGCATCAAAATTCTAATTTTAAAAAACTCTTAATCCCTGGCCAGGTGCCTGTGAAACCTCCCACCATATCTGGGGGGGTCAAGGTATTCCTACCCTGCACCCTTTTCTTTTCTTTTTTTTTACTTTCTTTGTGGGTACTTGGCTTTAAGTCGAGTCCTGAGAACGCTGCCAACACTTTCTGGTTGAAGTATGTATGTTCACCGAATGTGTGTGCTTTATTACATGGGTTTATGTTACCTCTAATTATTAACACAATTTCATTATTTGGACAAGGTGTAACACACACATTCGACAAACATACATAGTGAGATTGGTAACTGGAAAATATACTATATCGATAAGATTGCAAATGGGCAAACAAACGACACCCGTGAAAGCAACAGGACATAATGTTAATCTTTATAACTATAATCCTTTAATAGTTCGTTTAAGTGTAAAGAACATGCATTACATATACATGCTTTTCATTTCAGTTTAAACAATTGTAAAAAAGTGTGCCTTTAGTGAAAAACTATGTGAATAAGCTTAAACTTCAACTCCAAGAAGGCTACATAACTGGCCAAGAGGGGAGTGGTATATAAACATGATAATTAGTAATGTCCTCCACCCATGAGCAAGGCCCTGTACGGCCCTGCAAAGCCGAAACGCGTAGGTGAGACACACTGGCTCAGTTAGAATAAAACACTAAAGAAAGGATTCATGACTGTGGCGTACTTTTGTGCTAAACAGTTATCAAGGCGATTGGTTTTGCCTTACATCGGCACCCGCTGCTGTGCACGCTGGAGGGAACCACATTAACTTTCAAGGATATATACATAGTCATTTGTATCAACATTTTAACAATTTGTTTCTGTTTTTACAAAATTCATTTCAAGAAAATAAAATCTTCACATTAATTCAAACATTAGTCCAAGTGTACAAGATGTTGACCTGCGAGCCAAGCATTCTGAATGGATCCAATAGTGTCTTTGGTCAGTGCCCTTATCTCCTGTTTGATTGAAAGCTGATAATCATTCCCTCATAGTAGTGCTTAAAATATACTGAAGATTAAATAAATATGAAGCTTCACGACTTTTATAAATAATTACATAGCTGGCATGCGACCCACTTGGGAAAACACAGAGCACTACAAAGACCGAGAGGCCACGGGAGTGGCCACGCCCACTGAGGCGGGAACTTTAATATTGCGTAGATGCTTTAAAACTGGTGTCAGCTTGTAGCTAATGAAGCCCTGCTCCTGATGAAATGCCGTGGTGCATGAAACGCGTCGGGCTGAAGGGGTGACTTTCTGCATCAGCCGCTTTGCTCTCTACACGGCAAACCTGCAATTAAATAATCGAAATTCTACTTTCCTGTTGTGGGTCTCCTCCTTTTTTGAAGGCATCTTTGTGGATATTTTTAGCAGCTTGCCTGACGCCGCGGAGATGACCCTGCTGTTTCTACAGACCTGCAGCATTGCTACCAGCCTGCAGCGCAAGGAACAGGAAACGTGATTGGAGGTCGTGAGACGCCAGTGTTTTGAGAAGAGCTATCTTGTGCAACCCACATGGGAATAATGACAATATCTACATAGCTGGCATGTGACCCACTTGGGAAAACACAGAGCACTACAAAGACCGAGAGGCCACGGGAGTGGCCACGCCCACTGAGGCGGGAACTTTAATATTGCGTAGATGCTTTAAAACTGGTGTCAGCTTGTAGCTAATGAAGCCCTGCTCCTGATGAAATGCCGTGGTGCATGAAACGCGTCGGGCTGAAGGGGTGACTTTCTGCATCAGCCACTTTGCTCTCTACACGGCAAACCTGCAATTAAATAATCGAAATTCTACTTTCCTGTTGTGGGTCTCCTCCTTTTTTGAAGGCATCTTTGTGGATATTTTTAGCGGCTTGCCTGACGCCGCGGAGATGACCCTGCTGTTTCTAAAGACCTGCAGCATTGCTACCAGCGTGCAGCGCAAGGAACAGGAAACGTGATTGGAGGTCGTGAGACGCCAGTGTTTTGAGAAGAGCTATCTTGTGCAACCCACATGGGAATAATGACAATATCTACATAGCTGGCATACGACCCACTTGGGAAAACACAGAGCACTACAAAGACCGAGAGGCCACGGGAGTGGCCACGCCCACTGAGGCGGGAACTTTAATATTGCGTAGATGCTTTAAAACTGGTGTCAGCTTGTAGCTAATGAAGCCCTGCTCCTGATGAAATGCCGTGGTGCATGAAACGCGTCGGGCTGAAGGGGTGACTTTCTGCATCAGCTGCTTTGCTCTCTACACGGCAAACCTGCAATTAAATAATCGAAATTCTACTTTCCTGTTGTGGGTCTCCTCCTTTTTTGAAGGCATCTTTGTGGATATATATATATATATATATATATATATATATATATATATATATATATATATATATATATATATATATATATATTCAATGCGTTTTTTTAGGAGAGTAGCACGCTACTCCAGGACCCATAGAGGATTAGTGTTGAATTAGTATAGTGCAACATGCAAGTAGATTTTAAGTGGTGGATAGGTTAGTCAGTTATTTAGATTTGGATGGATCGCAGAAGGATACAAGAGGAAAAAAGTTTGTATTTATATAGCGCTTGTTACCCTTGATGGTGTGTTGAAGCACGCTTCTCCAGAAACCCATAAAGGATTAGTGCTGAATTAGTATAGTGAAATATGAAAGTAATTTGATTGGTGGATATTAGTCAGTTATTTGGAATGAGAAGAATAGCGAAGGGATAGAAGGGGAAGAAAGGTTTGCATTCATAGAGCACTTGTTACCCTTGATTGGTGTTGAAGCACTTTTCTGGCGAGTAGCACGCTACTCCGGAACCCATAAAGGATTAGTGTTGAAAATTAGTACAGTGAAATATGAAGTAATTTGAGTGGTGGATATGTTATTCAGTTATTTGGCTAGAGACATGTAGGTGGCGGGATAGAAGAGGGAAAGAGGTTTGTGTGTGTAGATATATATATATATATATATATATATATATATATATATATATATATTCTCGCTCCAAGGTTGTCCACCATTGAGTAGCACACGAGCAGCAGCTTAATTTATGCATAGGTAGGAATCGAGGACGGGCACCCTTGCGGGGTCCATGCAGGACTTGATTTGTGCTTTCCACACCATACTTTCCATAATGCACAGTCTCATCTGAGCCTCCCAATGGTGGGTGTGGCATATGGAAAATGGAGAAGTTGGTTGGCGGTCATGCACGCCGCTTACGTTAAAGCCCCTGAAGAGAAGCATATGGAGCTTCGAAACGCGTCGGGCAGATCCATTACGGAGCGGCATCTGCAAGCGGATTCCCGTCCTCACCTACGCATAAATTAAGCTGCTGCTCGTGTGCTACTCAATGGTGGACAACCTTGGAGCGAGAATATATATATATATATGTTTAAGCAAAAATCCTTCAAATGAATGAAGACGCCGCACACCACTTCAAAACTTTAGCTTCAGTTGTTTATTCCAATAGGTTTTATTGTTGCGGACGTAACAAGCTTACAGGCAGCATATGATTTGGCATTTGATACAGAAGAAAATGATCAAACGAGCACCCAAACTCTATCTAAAATGGGAATTCCGACAGGCACACAACAGGCACACGCCTCAAAACTAATCTTAAAAACAAATCAAAATGTTGTCCAACCTTATACCCAGGCAACCGCATAGACACATTCCATGACCTAGTGGTGGCAGAACTAGATGTCATGGAAAACACCATCAACAGTAAAGAAAATGTGACCAAAGAGGAACGCATTTTTACTAAAGGACAAGGGAACCCACTAGGTAAGCAAGGACCTGGGGTATCAATTAAGTTAAAGACAAAGGTCCTTGACAGGGAAAATGAACACTCCAATAATTATAGGCCACAATATGCACTATAATGAAAAAAAGTCCAGCCGGACTTTAGAATGTATTCAATGTTTGAATATATTAAATCAGACGAACTAACAATGAAACAGTGTGACACAATCCTGCATCCACAATGCTACACACACATTAGACAATACTCATAGTTAGGGTATTTCAGGCATATAGAAAAATGGAGCAAAAAAGGAAACTTACAATGCATTTGCTTCACATATGTGGGAAACACAAGGTTTTTTGGCACATAATATTACACTAGTGTTTTAACCACATATTGTGTCGACGGCGTTTCGATCCAATTATTAATGATGGATCATCATCAGGACATTCATTGCTCGCTTGAATTAAAAGCTTGGGCTTGGGGTATAACGGACTTGAAGCTGAGCCGGCGTCCAATTGGAGCCTTAGGTTGATAAGATAGAACTGGTAGAGCAGTCAATTCGTAAGTTGCCTCATGGGTTGCAGTTATCAATAAACTACGAAGGTAGAGCCTACAGCGCGATCGGTAAGTAAGGGGGCTGACACGGGCGCCTTATGCCTCGCAATGGAGTTATTCAAGTCCAATTGGGGCTTAGGGGAGGCGCGTTGGGTTGGTGTGGGACCTGCGGTCAGAGTAATTGGACAATTAACCACCGTGCCACGGAGCGTTGCGGAGACGCTTACCCACGGACTGACGATAAAGACCGCCGTAGCAGATTAGGGTAGCCTGTAATAGGGCTCCTCGGGTTCAAAGGGACTCAGTTCAGTGTCCTATGGTTCGCAATGGAACTAGGTTCGATATCCAGGTGCACAGTTGCGCCGTGGAACGTCTGGGTGTGGGCGTGCTGGGAGCCCACACCCAGAGGAACGCATGGCATTGAAGACCCTCCAAACAAATCCTGCAATAGAAATCAAACCGGCAGTTAAAGGGGGCAATATTGTTATTCAGAACAAAACAGATTATGTAGAAAAGGCCAACCGTCAACTAAATGATATAAATAACTACAAACAACTACAAAACAATCCAACTTCTGAGATGGCAAACACTCTACACACACTAATCAATGGATGGCATGAAAAAGGATTAATCAGCAAGGAGGAGAAACGTTACCTCACTGTACTACATCCTATGACCCCCACAATCTACTTCATGCCTAAAATACACAAGACGTTGCATAAACCACCTGCACGCCCTATAATATCTAGCTGTGGCTCCCTGTGTGAAAATGTGGCATCATACGTTGACTATTTTTTGGCACCAATGGTTCCAACACTTAGCTCATTTATTAAAGATACCGGGGACTTTCTTAGAAACATCATGGAAATGGAGTGGCAACCAGAATACTTATTAGCCACAATCGATGTTGTCTCCCTTTACACGTCAATACAACACGACGTAGGATTGACAGCAATCAAATACTTTCTAAAGCAAAGACCAATATCAGAGCTAAGACATACTAACATGCTTTTGGATATGATAACTTTTTGCCTAACAAATAATGTATTCCTTTTTGACAAAAAGATATTTGCACAGATATGCGGATGTGCCATGGGCGTTTCCTTCTCTCCAAGCTATGCCAATCTCACCATGGGTTGGTGGGAGAAAAACATAGCTTGGAGAGAAGAAAACGTAGAGTACACCACGGAGGTGGTACTTTGGCTCCGGTTCATTGATGATCTCTTCCTTTTGTGGAAGGGTTCGAAATCAAATCTAATCAAATTTATGGAAATTTTGAATGAAAATGATGTAGGTTTGAGATTTACATTCAATATTCAAAAAAAGGAGATAGACTTTTTAGACACGAAGATCTATGTAAAAAACAACAAATTGGAAACCACAGTCTTCAGAACAGTGTACTTGATGGTACGAGCTTTCATCCAGCTTCGTTAAAAAAGAGCATTCCTTGCGGCAAATTTTTACGCATGAAACGCAACTGTTCAGAAGAGATAGAAATGGACAACAAATTTGAGGATATCAAAAAACGCTTTCTAAATCAGGGGTACAAACCCCCCCGATATCATTCGAGGAGAACAAAGAGCACGAACAAAAACAAGAGCAGAAACATTAATACCAAGAAAGAATATGTCAATCAAATCAAAAGATGACAAACCGAGACTGATTCTCACATATTCAAAAGAAAGTTTCAAGATACGCCAAATTCTAAACAAATACTGGAATGTATTGAAAAAAGACAGTGAACTCAGCTCTCTCATAGGAGACAGGCCGTTAATTTCTTACCTCGGTGCCTGCCGCTTAGTGCATGCAAATGCAGGGGGGTACCACAGGTACCCCCCATGTCCACCCCTCCTCTAACCTTCACCATTGGGGCCCGCAGGGGGCCCCCAAAGTAAAGACTGCATGCTGGCGCCAAGGAAAGGCATCTGCATGAGGCCATCCTAATATGGCTGGCGATGTCTGGAAGACACTGCTAGCCATATGAACCCTTTTCCGCCCGGGCCGCAAGGCGACCGGGGCGGAAAAGCGGCGGACAGTGTTTCCGTCCACCGCGGTCCCCCCGTCATTGTAATATGGTGTGGGGGGGGGAAATAGGTGGCAGACTGTTTCGGATGTCGCGCGGATCGCCACCGCCTTCATGGCGGTGGCGATCCGTCCGCCATCCTAATTGGCCCCTAGATTAGAAAGACGAGCGTTCATGATTCGACTATGGAATGAACTTCCATCTGCCCTGGGATTTTCTGCTGATTTAACACACTTTAGAAAAGGGTTTAAAACATTGTTTTTCCAAAAAGCTAGAGCTCATTTTAGGATTTTAACCTAGTACTATACTGCTGAATACTGTCACAATGTATGGTATTTCCTCTCTTTTCCACCAAACATTAATACAGCACCAGGATACCTGTACGGTGGCAGTGCGCTTTACAAATAAGCTAAATAAATAAATAATAATAAAATTACAACACAGTAAGTAACCTCACAACCGTTGACCCTGGTGCTATCACAGGAAGTGACACATGCAGTCGTTGAAACACAGAACATTGCAGGATGTGAGATAATGGAATAGGATGTTATTCCTCTGTCTATCCCTTCTACCCGTCGCTTCCTGTCATTTTCCATTTCCTTTGCTTTACCTCTGGGGCACTTTGCTTTAAATTGGATATTTTCCTGTCCCTTTCTGTATCATTGTTTTCACTTTCTAACTTTTCTTTAATTTCTTTGCTCTTTATTTTCCCCTCCAATTCTATTCTTTTTTCTTTTCTCCTTTCTCAATAATTTTTTCTTTCTCCTCCAGGTGTCTTATTTTCACTAATTTTCTTTTGTTTTGCTATAATGTATTCTGTTTCATTTCATTTCATCTCTCTCTTTCTTTCTATTTCGTTCTTCGAGTTTTCCCCTCCAATTTTCTTTTCTTTTTCTGTCCCTTCTCAGGTCTCTCTTATCTTTCACTTTCTCTTCACTAACTTCCTTTTCCTCTTCTTTTCATTCTTTTATTTACCTTTATTGTCTCTCCTTCTATATCTCGCTCTTTCCCTTGATTCATACTCTCTTGTGTCCCCTCTATCCTTTTCATTATCTTAATCTATCGACCTGTTATGGACTTTAACCCTCTAGACAATCGACCCAGTCAATTCAGCCTCTTTCCCAGGTTACTTATAAACCACTGCCAGAGTGCTGCTTAGTTCCAAGTTGTTTAGGGTTCGTAGAGATTACTTCAACTTTTGCAATGGGATATAATAGCAAAGACAGCAACAGAATATGTTTCGCTCCTAGGTAACAGACAGTCAACAGAACAACAAACAGTAGCAGTGCAAGCTTCACTCACTTAGTTCTGCGTAGATACTAGCATTGCAAACTCCATGCACACACAACATAGAGCAAGCACGAGCAGCAATATAAGATTCTCTCATGCACTCAGTACACATAGGGGCATATTTGCAATCCCCTATTGCCACAGGAATGTTACTTTTTGTGACGTTCCTGTGGCGATAATCCCTTTGCCTTATTTACAAGGCAGTGTCAAGCCACTTAACGTAGCTTAACACTGCCTTGTAAATAAGGCCCCCTTTCACACTACACTTAGTGTGAAAGGGGTAGGAAATGAGTGTTGTGTGGGCATTACGATGCACCACCCATTCATTTTGATGCTGCCCCCTATTTAGAAGGGTGGTGTAAATAGGAGGCAGCCCCAAAATTAAGACCACGGAACACCTGGTCTTAACATGGCAAAAAGAGGAGAAATGGTTAATTTCCCCACATTTCTGCTGTTTCTATGTGTGCTGCACAGTTGTAAATCGCAATTTGTTTAATGATTGCTTATGTGCAGGAAGGGACACCTTCCTGTACATACACACACATTCAGAGCAATTTGTTGTTTCTATGGGGCCTATTTACAATCCCCTTGTGTCGCCGGTACGTCACTTTTTTTTCCCCAAGTCAAAAGTGGCTCACCAGCGGTGCAAGGGGCATGTAAGCACTATGGGGTGTATTTACAAGCCCCTTGCACCACTGGTGCGCCACCTTTAACATAGGAAAAGGTTATGTACTGGTGGCACAAGGGGATTGTAAATAAGCTCCATAGAAACTGCAAATAGCCCTGAATAATGTGTATGTGCAGGAAGGTGTCCTTTCCTGCACATATAAAATCATTAAACAAATGGCGATTTGCAACTTCTACTGGTGCTGCACAATGCAGCACACATAGAAGTTTCAAAACAGCATTCTGTATTGTTTATGTGCAGGAAGGAAGACCTTCCTGCACATAAACAATAATTCCCCCCCAAAGCAGGCACCCTTGCAGTATAGTGCAAGGGTGCCTGCATTGGCGCTAGGCAGCTAGGTTTAGCGCCAGCGTTAGGAGAAACCCATTGGTGCGCCACATTCTTGTGAGTATGGCGCATCCCTGCGTTTTCAGAAAGGCTTAATCCACGCTTTGCCATTCTGTTTTAAATATGCCCCATAAACCAGGGTTGGAGTGGGACCAAAAATCGTCCCGGGCACACCCAAAAAAGTGGCCCACATTTGCGTATTGCCTTTCCACAAAACACTGCTTCAGCGAAGTTTTATGAAAAGAAAGGGGGTAGGGGCATGTTTTATTAACTTCACTTAGATAAAAAAACATGAGTGCAAGTGAGACCACTTCTGCTCAACCCCTCGCCCCGCTCAATCAGCATACATTAATGAGCGGTCCAGCAAGTGAAAAGGAGTGATACCTCTGCCCATCTGCCTTTAGAAAGGACACTCATGCACCCAGTGGGCCACTGGCAGCATCCTAACAGCACAGACAGCCCCCAGGCTGCCTAAAAAAGTAGCCCACAGCTACAACTCAGCTACCGGCCTTTCGGCCATTTCCCGAGTGCCCCTATTACCGACCCGACCCTGCCAGAAATCGCCCAGCAGCAGAAAAGAGGTCTATCACATAGAACATATTAAGCATCAGCATTACATGTTTCCTTCTCATAGAGCATATATAGCATATTTAAAGTGCAACTTTTCCCAAAACAATAAAAGATGTAGCACAAGCAACAGCTGTGCAAGTATTATATTACAAAATGGATAACCATTTTGAAAATCACCTTTACACAAAATAGATAGAACATGAGAAGCATTTGTTCAGTCCTCTCGCTCACAGAAAATGCACAGCACGAGATGTAATCATGCAAAGCTTCTTTACATAAAAGCGGATAGAGTGCAGAAAGGAGTAGTACAAACGATCTGGTGCCCCAAAACAGCTATGGCAGGAGGTTTTAATGCCTCAAGTGCTTAATTTGTAAACAAATAGGTGCCAGGGCCCTCCCCATGAAGCCACCACAGCTGGCACTACCCATTGCCACTGTCAGATCTGCCAATGACAGTACCTACACAACTACTAACCATCACACTGCTGCAGGTGGGTTGTTTTAGACTGGTCGAGGTCCCCAAAGCTATAAGAAAGGCTTGGGCGGCTGGTATTAGTTGCTTTTCATGTATATTGAATTAATAAACGACTGCTGTTCTGCTCAACTTTAATTGCACAAACAGCGCCACCACGTGGCAGCTGTAATACATGGTGGTGTTGACAAGTAGGTGCAGGCGCCAAGCACCGGAAACCACAGGCTCAAATTAAGTACTGAATGCCTCCCTCAAAAATAACGGGTACAATAAGGGCAAGAGCAGAGTATACCTCAGAAAATTGGTACTGTAAAGCCAGAAGCAAAACGTGAACTCAGTGACAGGATAGATGTTTTGACACAATAAGTCAGTTCTTGCTTTTTTGCCAAATGTACTTGCAGGATTGATTTCTTAAGGCCAGGTTTATTTTGGAAAAAACAAAACTTGGTTCTCTAGAAAAGAAAGTGTGATTGGATAAAACAATATTAAGACTGCAGAGCTTTCTAGTTTGAGTAGCTCTAGTTCAGTTTTTTTCTTGCTGTTTTGGGCTTGTAGTCCTGTTTATAAAATCAGCACTGGAAGCCAGAATCAGTGGCAGCTTGCAGAGGGAGTGCTGCAGGGAGGTGGGGCAGGGTGGGGTTCGGGGGAGGGGAATGGTAGGGAATAGTGGAGTCGGACATACAACGGGCAGGAGTAAGGTAAGTAAATGAATAAATAAACTAGTTACCTTGCACTCGCTGCATCGCCAATTCGGCGATGCAGCGAGTGCAAGGTAAACGGTTTCATTTATTTATTTACCAACCTTACTCCTGCCCATCGAATGTCCTACTCCACTTGCCCCCACCCACCCCTCAGCCCCACAGCACTCTCTCTGCGAGCCGCCACTGGCCAGAAGGCTGGGCTAGATGATCTACTCACTCATAGATCTGGGAAACCCAAGTGCCCTGGGGTTAACTGAAGACGTCACCTATGACAAGAGGATACTAGGCAGCTGCTTATCGGCAGTCAACACCTCTATGGAACATGCCTCGCAGATCTGATGAAAAATGATAGTTATACTGGCACACAAAACACTAGTCACAGATACTCTCATTGAAGTTTGATTATAGTTGTAAAATGAATATTTTACAGAATCTACAGAGAGTATACATTTACAACTTTCTCAGCAATATGCAAAACTGAATATGAGAACTCTAAATATTATTTACATTTCACTTTTTCATTTGCGGTTGTGATCTTGGCTACATAATGTGTGAACAGGTAAGTTTCCCCATTGACTCTCACTCACCCACGTCTGATTTTTGGTTAAAAGAATTATAAACGAAAAGTCAATTTAGCAGTCAAATATGAAAAGAGGCCAACCCAGAGCTTCAGATATCTATCCAACAGCACATGGGAAGTGCTGGCCCACCTCCAGTTTCCTAGTCCAAGGTGGTAGACAACCAAAGGCACTCAGAGTCTTGTCTGCCTATGCATTTCTTATATTTTTTTTTTTTGGAAAACCTTTATTTTAGCATTCAATAAAAATACAAGCATGGGCCTACAACCGCAGGGGCCGGCCGCTAAACAAATTAAGACCGCCTATATCACAGTACGACACAGCTCATCAGCCGACAACCCTAAGGTCCGGCAGCGATTCAGGATAAAACTTGTATTAGAATGCACAACTGGGTCCCAGGATGAGACAGAGGTTCCATTTTATATTATATAAGAAAGGATCAGGTGCCATACAATCAAACAGAAGAATGCGGGGGACAGGGCAAGAGACAGGATATGCATGTAATAACCGCTATAATGGAGCATTGGCGCCAAAGCATATGGATCGGTACAAACAGCAACACAATATACATTCAATGTTGCGCGCCAGTTCTCAGGGCCTGCCCACCAGGGTGCCTATGCATTTCTGTACCTCATACCAAAGACCTTGCATACAACTTGCAAATGCTAGCAGATACAGAGAGAAAGTGGACGTAACTCTGCTACTGGTCCCACACTGCCTCTGCGAGATGAGCTACTGGCCTGGGCCTCCATTTGGTAAGGCCCCACACACATTTTCCCTTAAAGGACCTAGCCAACAGTGAAGATGCCCACCAACATCCGGTGACTTTAGAAACCTCAAACGAGCCTCTCCTCTAAATCCTACTTCATTTTAAAGTATCACCTAGGACTGTGTTGCTAGGTCACACGAAACCTTGGCCAATCATGGCAGATTGTCACAGTTGCAGGTTGCATCTATGCACTGTCCTAGAAAGCACAGCTGCAAAATATATTAGAAACAAAACAAAATAGTTTCTTGCTCAGTTTTCAATCAAAACTGTACCTCATTTCCACACGCTGTCTTTGCAACGTCTGTGTCCATGGCCTGCATAGGTAGTGCCAGTGGTACCGAGAAAGGAGCCTAGGGTAGCATGTGGAACCTCTGGCGACCCCTAGATGACACCCATGGTGAGTTTGTAGTGGAGAAGTGTAGCTCAATGGTTAGAGCGGCAGACCCTGATGCAGAGGTTGGGCCCGGGACCAGGGTTCAATTCCCCGCCTCGGCGGGTCTTGGGCTCAAAATTCCACTGACCTGATAATTCTCGCCTCGGTGCCTATTCCAATCATGGAGTCCCACTCTGCAACTCTGGGCAATAGCTTGCTTAATCTCCACAATGGCCCCCATAACGTTAAAGATGCCTAGCCTCCACCTTGGGGGTGCCCAGGAGTGGACGCCTCACAGGGAAAGCCAGGATGGGTTCCACAGCGGTATTCGTACAAGCGCCTTGAGACCCTTGCGGGTGAGTTGTGCGCTATACAAGTATCAATTTATATTTTGTCCGGGTAGTAGTTACATTAATAATGCATGGTTAAACGTTTTAGAGATCATAACACTCCTTGGAGTACATCACCATTGCTTCTTTTACTAAATGGGCACCCCACTAATGGAGCTGGGGTATACAGTCATTATCAGACTCTGCTTTGCCACCCTGTAATGATGAGAGAAAGGGTGGGCCTGGTGTACAAAGGTATTTTGCGGTCTCATAGACGGCAATTCCCAAAATCACAGGGTTTGAAACCACAATATTTCTTTTATAAGTTAGAAAGTTCTTTCTTATGCAACTTTTCCAAATCACAAATAGGTGGCAGTGTGAAAGGAGCCTCCCCTTGCATTTACAGATGTATCGGTGCACTGTGACTGCTTTGATCAGTTACTAACATGTTGGGATAATAACTGATTTTTGAAGGGAAAGCTATCCCTGTTGGAATTATGTAAGTTTTGGAAATGGCCTTTTTATGCAGTCACCCCCAAACGTTTTACCTCCCTCCTCCCTTTTTTGCTGAATTCGTTTTTGTTGTTTTTAGGACTCTGAGCACGTTACCACTGCTAACTGGTGCTAAAGTGAATGAATGAATGAATATAAAACTTTTAAAGCGCAAACTTAGCCCGAAGGCATCAAGGCGCTGTGCATGTGCTCTCTCCTGAAAACGTGGTAACATTGATTTATCCACAATTGGCATAATGAATTTACCTATACGACCTTAGTAAAGTGCACTACATGTACTCAGGCCTGTAAACTAAATGCTGCTGGTGGGCCTGCAGCACTGATTATGCCGCCCACTAAATTATCCCTTTAAACATATCCTAAGTCTGCCATTGCAGAAGCCTGTGTGTGCCGGTTAAACTGCCATGTTGACCTGGCAACTTAAACCTCTATCCAGGCCCAAACCTTCCTTTATAATACATATAGCTCGCCCCTAGGTTATGCCCTGGTTAGCCGAGAGGTTACATTTTACATGTCCTGGTAGCGAAAAGCACAATGGTTCAGCACCCCACACAGTATGCAATGGCAATAGTAGTCAAAACAGTAATCAAAGAATTAATTCAGTAGGACTTAGAGTTTTCTTTTCATTCTTTTGTTCTTTTATTCAAAATCTTCATACAAGCGTAGCCAACGCGTTTCGTCCGAAGGACTTCTTCAGGGCGAAAGATATTTTAGAAGTTTGTTGGTGGTTTTTCTTCTCCAAAATTATTGGCTCGAGTTTTTGTACTACAAACTTGAGACCGTGACCGAGGGAGAACGAACACGTTATGAATACTGAAGTCATTACGGACACCATATGAATTGGCTGTGAATAAAGGCACCATTCTGATGGCCCATCTACCATGATGATAGGAAGAACTTAACTAGTTTCCTTTAAAACAAGGCTATTAATGCCACGCATATCTGAAGCATTGAACAAAATACTTTTGGAGAAGAAAAACCACCGACAAACTTCTAAAATATCTTTCGCCCTGAAGAAGTCCTTCGGACGAAACGCGTTGGCTACGTTTGTATGAAGATTTTGAATAAAAGAATAAAAGAATGAAAAGAAAACTCTAAGTCCTACTGAATTAATTCTTTGATTACTGTTCTGACTACTATTGTCATTGTATACTGAGTGGGGTGCTGAACCATTGTGTTGTATAAATGTTTTGGGCATTGCCCTTGGGAGTCTAGGGGTATTTGACTTCAGGTTCTTGGCACCCACTAGAAAATAATTGGACCATAAAATATCGGATAAAATGCAGTCAATCTTTGCCTTATACCCCTTTTTTCTAGTGTCCCTAAATGGTAGCGAAAAGCACTTCGTTTTTCAATACTGCAAGGCTTATCGCTGCCTTAGGATAACATTGGGATTACCTTATTACATTTTATAAGTGCAATTTGCAATTGGAAAGAGATTTGTTGTTTTTGGAATCACAGTTTAAAACCTCTACATATGATGAAGTCGTAATTTAAATTGCAAATCTGAAAAAGCCACTTTTAGAAAATTTGTATTTTTTTACCTCAACTATTTGGTGTCTGCTGCCTTATCATGGGTTGGGTGACAGCTGGGCTTTGTGCATTCCCACTAGATAGCCACACACATTGGGAACTTAGGTGTGACTTGATGGGCCTTGATGGGCCATCATGACAGGATGGGAGGGAGGAACTAGTCAATACCTCACAGTTATACCTGCATAGGCTGTGTGCTGCACCCACACAAAGGGCTGCATACCCACCTGTAGTGAGCCAGGAGCCAGGGCAGGAAGGGAGGATCTCTGTGCACTTCAAAGACCCTTCTTTGAAGACTCTTCCACTATAAAGGCACCACTGGGTATAAGAACTGGACCTCAGACACCACCACTTCAGTATGCTTCTGGAACTGAGGATACCCTGCATTGAAGAAGGACCGATGTGTTGAAGAACTGCCACTCTGCTGGACAGCTGCTCTGGAAGAATTGCCTCCTGCTGTACCAGCCTGCTGCTTGCTGACTGTTCTTCCTGGTTGAGAAGGACTGGACCTTCCTGTCTTGTTCCCAGAACTCAGATTGATCCAATGGCTGGCTGGCTGGTCTCCTCTTCCGAAGTCTCAGGAACATTACAGACTTCAAATCACTCTGCCCCTACACCTGAACCATTGGAAGTGGGCATATGGCGTTTAGCATCAGCACCGACACATCCTCTGCTGAGATGGCAGAATCAACGCATCAAGGCCGTTGCAGGAGCAGGACAAGTGCATCATCTTCGGAACCAGCAGATCACTCTCAGACCGATGCATCACCACTGTTACATGGAGAAACCCGCCAAATCGCATCTAGCGACCGGAACCTACATATCTTCTACTGCCAGAGCAGAGTCAATGTATTCCCTATGGAACTAGTGTATCACCCTCAGAACTGATGCATCTCCACCATTGCGTGGACAAAATCACACATCGCCATTGCAATGTGGACAGTCGACAAAGCATTGCATCATCTGCTCCCCACATCTCATCATCGATGCTTCAAGGCACTTTTCCAGTGGACCAACCCTGATCCCTGTAAACAACCTGCGCTCCATCATGGTTGACCTGTACTTTTTACTTTGTCCCGGCCCAGCGCAACCAGATATCCCAAATAGGCAATTATTGCTTTTAAGTGCTTTTATCACATGTTTTGTTTTTAATTCATATCTCAAGTTCTTCTCATTTGATTTTTGTAATTTTGGTTTGATTATATGTATTACATTATGCTCTATTTGTCTAACCTGGTGGGAGTCTTTTTGTGGTGTTATCACTGTGTTACAGTTTGAAGTATTGCACAAATACTTTACACATTGCCTCTTAATTTTAGTCTGACTGTAATGTTCCAAGCTACCAGAGGGTGAGCACAGACTAACTTTGAAAGTGTTTGCGACTTACCCTTACTAGGTTTGTGGTTCCTGCTTGGACTGGGTGCATACCTCTGCCAACCAGAAACCCAATTTCTAACAGTAAGCCAGAGTCAGGGGAGGTGATAGTGGCTCCAGGGTGCCCTTCTATGATCCCCCAAAAAGTGTTCCCAGCAAATCAGCAATCTTTTAGGCAGCTCTTGTCTTTTTAAGGGACATGGGCTGCTTTTAAAAAAATGGTAGCAAACTAGAAATGCAAACACAAGGATTGAGATCTGCTGTTACTCGCAGGTCTTTATCCCTAAGTTGGCAGTCATTAATAGACGGTATAAAATGCCACCTGTCTTATGATTTTTAATGAGGCGGCATTCTTTGTGCCCCCCTATGCTTACAAATTTTGCAATGAGACTATTGCATCAGTAACATTTCAAAATTCTGGCCAGAACAGTGATCGTTGTGCAATTTGAAGCCTTTATTTGCATCCATCTCAGTGATACATCAGGCTCCTGTGCGTCTGTGGAACAGATTGCACCATTGACAAATTTGTACGTTAACTTTTTTTCTCAAACCTCTACCTAATTACCCATTTTTTCCTACCCCGAATCCCTCACTCATCCGGCCAGACAACGGCACAGAACGACACACAAACTCTACAGTCTATTACCACTCACTTTCACAACTAATACTACCGTACATATTGATGATTTAAACATCTTAAAGTAACACTGGCGCAATATGACACTTTTATTGTGAGTACCAGGGGCCTTATTTATGAAGGCCTTGCGTCAGTTTTGCGCCGCCGGTGCGTCACTTTTTGTGACGCACCAGCGGTGTAAAAAATGCACCTTGTTGCGCCATATTTAAAAAGTGACGCATCTAGGTAGATACGTCACTTTTTAAACCCCTGCGCCACATTATACCTGCGTCAGGTATAATGTATGCAGAGGAGGCATTCCCCCGCAAAAAGCCTCGTAATAGTGAAGCAGTGAAATCTATGAGATTTCACTGCGTCACTTTTAGGTCGCTGTTGCGTCAAAATCTTGCGCCTGCCTCACAGCAGGCGTAAGACTGGCGCAAGCCCTTTCACATGGGGGTTTACCCATGTGAAAGGACGCATTGCTGGAGTTGCGTCACTTTTGTGACACACTCCAGCAATGCGTCACTTTTGCGCTTACAGATACGTCAGAAATACTGACGTATCTGTAACTCCTTGCGACATGATGCGTCATACATTAAATATGACGCATCAGGAATGTCGCAAGGAGTGCGCAGTGAAAAGTGACGCATCGCTGTTTTCACGCAGCGATGCGTCACTTTTCATAAATGAGGTCCCAGAAGTATTTAAAGTTCGCACAAATACATTGTGAACAAATTGCAGCCATGTGATTTGAGTGCCGAGATCTTACATTTTTAGAAACGGGTGTAATCTCTGTTCTCTCTGTCGAATGACTTTGCTGTCCTTGAGAGTAGCTTTTATCATGGACGGCTGTTGCCTGTACTTTTCAGTGTCAGTGAAACTTACACTGCCCATGTTATGCCTTTTCTGTTTGTGAGGCTGATTTGCACTGCTGATGCCCATGGTATGTGTGTGTCTGTTGGCCCGGATTTTTGTCGCGGCTGTCATGTTTGTGCTGCTCTGCATGCGAACACCTGGTCTGCTGCTAGCTAGTAGTACATATTCTCTGTGCGACTGAAACATTACCACTGTTATAATGTTGTACTTGTCCTGTGAGAAGAAATCTTCCAGAACTCATGATGTACGCGTTCTACGCCAGGGGTCTTACACCTGCTGTGCACGTGCAGTGATGAAGGTTAGCTAAGTATGCGCTGACTCACCTATTCTCTACTTCTTTTTTACCATATATTTTGGAGGGGGGTGCAACATTTGTGTATTTTGCATATAAGTATGTGAAATTCCACAAAAATTCAGTGCGATTCGAAACCTTCATTTAGTTTTATGTTTTAGGACAAAGCGAGTCCTCTTTTGAAGTGGGAAAGCAATTCGTGCTAAAAACATTGGGCAAAAAAAAATTTGCCGCAAACAACAGAAATTGTTCCTGTGTTTCTGCATTCATTTACGCCACATGGCATAATAGTGTAATTTCAGGAATTTTGCGTAAGAAGCATATCTGGAAATTCGCAAAATGATGTGATATTACTCCTATTTAGCAGACAAGTCACCTAGACTTACTTATGTGATATGTCTTTCTGGATACTTGTATTACTGTTATCTGTGGTGTATCTCTTCTGTATGTAGTAGGCCTTCACTATTGCTTGGCATGCTGTGGCTGTATTATGTGTGGTTGAGAATCACTCGAGAAAGCCTTTTTATGGTACAAAAGACACATTTATGACTGTGCAATCCAGCTCTTCATGAAGCTGGCAAACTTTTTCTGTATATTGCTAAATGGAGAAAATGTGCTCTAGAAAATATTTTCATGAAGTTTCGATGGATTCGATTTGTCGAGCTTTAGTTCATTTTGATGGTGCATTTTTATTGTGATCATACCTTACCACAGCCCGTGAAGGTCTGCAAATTCGAGCTACATGGTGCTGGTTTTGCAATGTGTATTTTGCGTTGTTGCCCCGTGTTTATCATTAAACCATTCAAAGAGTGACTTCGGTAAACAGCCCGACCTTTCAGAACATATGCTCCCTGTCGGTGAGAGACGCTAAAGCAAACAAGGGCATCTGCCATTTGAAATGTCGCCTCAGTGACGTCCCTACTGCCATTTATTCACTGGGGATCCATCAGAATAAGGAACTCATTTATGGGCGATTGGTGTAGGGCAGCGCCACAAGTCTTCTCGCCGCGCTACCCTGCGCCAATGTGAAGGGGCACCAATGCACCATATTTGTCACTATGGTGCATTGCTGTCCTTTCCCCTTGTGCTGGTGCACAATTTACAGCTGCCTAGCATCAACGCAGACACGCTTGCACCATGGTGAAAAGATATCTACGTTGCATGCATGATTGTTTTTGTGCAGGAAGGGGCACCTTCCTGCACAAAAACAATCCTGAGTGGCAGTTTCCTCTTTCTATGTGTGCCCGGTGCAGCACACATGGAAAGAGGGAAAAACTAGTAGAAATATAAATATTTCTCCTCGTTACACCTGCTTGGGGGAGACGCAAGGTTTTGGCGCTGCCCCAGGTTTACATGGTTAAGTAATCCAAGGCAGCACCAAAATCCATTTGTGTTCCTTGGGGAATCCCACCCCAAGGCTTATGGAACGCCTTCCTGGTGCAGAGTAAGACAACGCAGTGACTTTCGCGTTCTTGCCATACTCCATATCTATAAGGCCGTGCAAATTGGCTTTGCGTGGGCTCATAGATATTGTTGAGAGGCTTGCACTGCTGGAGCGTCAGACAAGCAAGCCTCTCATAAATCAGCCCATAGGAGTGTAATTAAGCCTTTTCATTAATAAATTGAAAATTAAAGCAGGAAGAGCTTCACAACTGCAATGTAGAAATATGTTATCAATCTTAAAGGACATTTGAAGAATTGTAGCGGCCCAAAGAGTGAGAGGTAATATGAATTGCCATTTAGTGGCCTTGCCATTAACCCCTTGCATGCGCGGCACATTTTCGCGCTGTGCGGGAAATTTACATAGTGGGTGGGATTCCGACGCCCCAGTCGTCGTCAGCACAAGTCCACCGTGACGCATGACGGCCAGGAGCCGTTATGAGCATGCAAGGGGTTAAAAGTGGGCAGTCATTTACAGATGCAGTTTACTTGCACACATTTTTTATAATGAAATGAAACAACAATTATTGTGTTGCACTGTATATTTTCTGGGAGTGTCTTTTCCTATTTTTGTGCCAGGGAGATAGCAGGCTTTCCTTGATTTCTCATAATAAGTGCAGGAGTGCAAAGCTTTTTTAGATGCCCACCGCTGCTACCGAACGCCGGTGTTGCCAAATCTCAAAGCTGTCTACTTTTGAGCCCGCCTCTTCTCTTTCACTACCTCAGTCCCTTATGTTTACCTCGGACTTAGATGTTAATTATCATCCAGGTTTTCTCCCTTTTTAACCGTCTTCCTCCATCTTCTTCACATTCTTCCCTTCTGTCTCTTGCTCTCCATCAAAGTCTGATGAGGACTGTGTCAGCCACCGGCACAAAATTAACATTGCCTGCAGGGTCGTCATAAAGCGATTAGACGTCTCATCAGAGGTAGTAAGTGCTACAATAATACAATTACTACAATTACACACTGTGCAACTAGTTTGTTTGGTAGATTCCATCAGTAAAACGGGAGGAGTCCTGTAAACTGAATAAGCGGGAACAATGGGTAGAGACAGCCACACGCCCCTTTACCATGCCTAAATGACACCAGAATTGCTTTTTTTCTGTTTGCAGGCTTGAAGAGAATTACATTGTATGTGAAGGAGTCTGTTTACCAAGGTGCATCCTCTACGCTCATTATTTAGATTTCTGTAGGAAAGAGAAGCTGGAACCGGCCTGCGCAGCAACATTTGGCAAGGTAAAGATGACTGTAAATGTTATAAGACTTTTATACATTTCTGGAGAAATGTGCATGTTTTAAATTCACAGTGAGCTTGAGTGCTGCTGCTGCAGCTTCTCTTTGGGCCCACTTCACAGAAAAATGCTTGAATGTTTGCCTCATAGGATAATACCTCCGATTTGTATAAATCTACCCACTGCCTGGTATTCAAAAAGTAAGCAGGACTATGTCCAGAAAACTTCCAGATTTGTGTTTTTTAATGCATATTCCTACTATTGTGTTTACCACAGAGCAGCTTGTCTGGAATGTTAGAATACGAATTAATGTTTTTTTCCGGTTGTATCTCACTACATTAAGTGAGACTACATCGTGGGCTCTACCTCGGCAAAACTTCATCCGGGGCTATTACTTCATCTCTGGGACTGGGGGGGGGGGGGGGTCCGAGCCCAGCTTTATAAATTAAAGCAGTTACCCTGGCCCTATGCTTTATTGGATAAAAGTGACCCTTGACCTATTTAAATAACTTACCTTTAATGATGTCTCACAATGTCACTGTGACTAATTTCCCATGATGGACTGAGCTTGATGTAGGGAGTGATATGCCTTTTATTTCCACATTTAATATAAAATATTTTCCCATGTTGAACATTTGGGGGAGTGTGCCAATTTCATACTTTCACGCCCCATTAATATATTTAGGGCCTGATTACGAGTTGATGGTCCATCGGACCACCAAACTCGCAGTGGAGGTCCGGTGGTGGTCGGGGACCGCTGCAACAGCAGTCTGACTGTCGTATTACGAGTAGAGTGGTCGGAGCACTTGGGGACCACCGCAACCGCCAGGGGAAGTAATATGCATGGCGGTGTTTTTCAATTTCATGGTGAGCCAGCCATGAAAAGGCTGGTGATGGGGGAACCAAAGGGGGCCCTGTACATGGTGGTGCAAGGACCTGTGAGCATGCACCCCCGGTCCTGCACATGAAAATAGACTTAAAAATTATGTGTGGGAAAAGATCAAACTAGTTTCCTGTAGGAAAAATAATTAATTAGAATAAAAGAGAATAGAATAGAGTATGTACTTGTATAGCGCAAGGCTACACGAAGGTATCCCAGCGCTTTGGACAGGCGGTATGGAGCAGAAGGGATTATCGTGAGAATAACCATGTTTTTAGCTGCCTACGGAAAGAAAGGTGATTGGTTTCGTAGTGAATGTGGAGAGGCATAGAATTCCACAGCTTGGATGCGTTGAAGGAGAAGCAACGCCCTCCTGTGCGCGACCTCCTGATTCTGGGGACCTCGGCTAGTAACAGGTCATTGGAGCGAAGGTTTTCTGGTAGAGGTGTGCGGTTTAATAAGGTTATTAAAAATGGGGGGCCAGTACCCTGTAGATTTTTGTGTGCAATGCAGAGGGCTTTGAAATGTATTCTCTCTTTCATCGGGAGCCAATGAAGTGATTTTAAAGCCGGTTTAGCTGAGGACCGGAGGTTAGTACCAGTAAGGAGTCTTGCGGCTGCGTTCTGGACTACCTGAAGTTTGTGAATGACCAAGCTGCGTCCCCAGGTGCCCGCTGTTCCCTTTTATGCAATTTTAATTGACGACTTTGTGCACGCGACGTGTGCCAGATTGACAGACCGCAGCTGAAAGTGAAGTTTGAGGACATCAGCGCAAGATCGTGCACGCAGGTGGCCGGAAACCAGGGCACCGTTCTGCAGTCTAGCATACAAAAGCAGTGTTACACTGTATCTGGCTCTATCTCCTCACTGCCTCCCATGAGAAAAGACATGATTGTTCCACCAAGCTACCAAGTCAAGATGCCTTGTAAGTCCAGTTTCCTGAGCAGAGCGCCCACTCTTCTGGTCAGTGTGCTGCACAATCAGACCTCCCTCTGATATTAGTAGGTGACACCTTCAACTTTAGAATCTGGGGTGCCGCTCGCAGTAGTAGCTGTTTGACCCTGGTGTTTTTTGGAATATTATCTCACCGCTGAAGTTGCCCTTGGACTCTGGTGCTACGGGAGGATTGACGTGACAGGACTGCGAGGACCAGCAGCCCCGTAACTCTGCACAGATGTGTGCCTCTTCCCGCCCATGCCTGCCTGCTGCTGCTGCTTTAAAACTACTTGCGGCCCCTGCTTCGTGGGAGCCACTCGCAGTAGTTGCTGTTTGACCCTGGTGTTTTTTGGAACATTATCTCACCGCTGAAGTTGCCCTTGGACTCTGGTGCTATGGTAGGATTGACGTGACGGGACTGCGAGGACCAGCAGCCCCGTAACTCTGTGCAGCTGTGTGCCTCTTCCCGCCCCCTACCTGTTCGTATTTAACCCCTCCCCTGCTGATGACGGAACCGCTCTGTCATCAGCTACAGTTGAGCTGTGCTGATGACGGAACGGTTCCGTCATGGCCCAGCCGCTGCGCCTGCGCGGCGCTGATTTCGCGCCTGCGCTGGCGTTCTAATGAGCGGGGCGGGTCTTGACGGAACCGCTCCGTCACCAGCATAGCTCAACCGCGGCTGGTGACGGAGCGGTTCTGTCACCAGCATGCGGCCGCCGTGCGGCCGCCCCGCCCCTTCAGCGCTGCGGCGAAATAGCTGCCGCAGAGAAAGGGGTTAATTGGGTAGGGCCACCGCTGTGCGTAACGTGCGCGGGCGTGGGCCGGGAGAAACCCGGGACAAGGGCGGGGTCGTCTAAGCCCGCCAGAGGCCGAATAAAGCTGGGCTGGGCCACCCCCCTAACGTGAGACCATCAAAGTGAGACATTTCGATTTTTCATTTATAAACTCTATGAACTTTAGTATGCATTACTGTTGGTCTGGATGAATTATTGTACAGCTGCACTGTCGCCATCAATCTTTAAGCTCCCCTAAAAAATATTTTTCGAAGTATAAAAAGGAATGGAGCTTCACTCAGGGAAAGGGAGGAAGGTTGCGTCAGGTATTATTGGGGGGACAGTTACCGGAACTTTGGACCAGTTTATAACTAGAGCTGCAGTCGTATTAGAACACGAAATAGCACTAACTAAAAAAAGATTATCACTAGAACCATTATTCTCTAAGCGATCATCATTGGGAACTATTAGGGTAGCTGTAACACCAGAGCAGCTATCTATCCATCAAGGTAATGGTGATATTCGTTTGGGAACCAGCATAGAGTCGGCTGGGTCTGAAGGGTCTGCTGTTTGTACTTCATTAAATACTACTAAAGATAGTACACCATCCGTAGGAAACAGGCGGGTAGAAATGAATATTACTACCACCCCCAGTGTAACCACTGAGTCGAGATCTAGGAAAGGCACTAAAGCCCAATCAACAATTGGTAAAAGAAAGCGTGGGGGAGGCACACAAAAGGGAAGATGTGATAAAGTTACTAAAACTACTACACCAACCCAATTGTTACCCATCATCGCGCATCCTCAACTACCTATTATAGACCATAGCAATCAGATAACCCAGCAGCCACACCATCCCTCATTGGTAAATCAAATTCCTGATGGCCTTCTGGAACAAATAGAGCAGTTAATGAAATCACTGATGCTACCCATACTAGAAAGGATAAAATTAATAAATGAGAACTTGGGGAAGCTAGAAAGAGTTGTAATGGCTAATTCTGATCTACTGGAAAAAGCAGTGGAGAGCATACAGGGCTTTGGTCATCCATCACAAACAAGAATGGCCCCTGATCCAAAATGTGTTATATTATATACCCCACAAGATAAAGTAATGAGATCGAATGGACGACAAAAACCAACTTGTACCGAGAGTAGCACAGATACAAGAAAGACAACTCAATATAGTAGAGAGGGAGCAGAAGTGACTGGTAGGGACACCAGAAAGGAGTTGGTAACCTCTGAGCTGGTCGGAGTAATAACTAATAGGGGAAAAATGTATTAGATAAAGAGGATGGGAAAACGAAGCACCCTTGCATTGATCTACCCCCAGAGTCTTCACCGTACATGGTGACATTGACAGGGGTTCCCGGGATCCAAAATGATAAACTGGAAACCCATATAGAGCTGAAAAATAGGGTTATCTTTTGGCTTAATAGCAACAGATCATTCCCAGCTCACACAAACGCTGAGATTCTATATGTAAGAAGGGTGAGCTGGTTGGGTTGCAGAACAAAGGATCTAGAGGGAGCCTGCATAATTGTGAAATTCAGGGACCCCAGGGTGGTAAGGTTCATATGCTATGGGACAGGGAATAGAGGCAACAGTGGCATTCAAACTTTTGATCTGAGTTATTTCTATCCCTGCTCATCTTTTGGTCCGTCATTTATTCCATCAAACAGGCGAGAAATGCAATTTAGACGTCCAAATATTGCTTGTAGGCAAGAGTTTCGCCTCCCCCTGTTTAATCACTTTGAGACACTTTGTGGATTGGAGGGGGTGGATTGACTGGGGTCTAGTTATAATGGCATCACCTTAGATCGCCACATGGTAAATGATAACACAAATCAGGAAAAGGTAACCAACAGAGGCAGTACAAGCAGAGTGGAACCCGGCATAGGCCTAGAGGCCTTTGATAAAGATTCCCCCCTCGGTCCCTGATGGCATAGGTGCACCCCCTGGGAATGTCTTATTGGAGGGTACCTATTTGCCAAAACAGATCCATATCAATCCAAGGGAAAACCATGCTGTGAAAACAGCGGAGGGCACCAATATGGATACTGGTGAGCCCATGAGGAAGGATTTTGAATCCCTTGAGTATGGGTGCATTAGTACGAGTGGGGTGTCTAATATGGATTTCCAACAGGCCAAAGTTTTCCCCCAGTCTAGTCAAGCAAGTGAAAAACACACGCTTACATTGGTCTCCTGGAACATCGCAGGTTTAAAGAGCAAAACATCCGTAGTTGAGTGGTCAGACCTGGTGGAGGGACATGATATCTGGATCTTCCAGGAGACGTGGGCTGTGGACCCTATCCACCACCCAGGGTACCTACATTTTCACAAAGCGGCAGTGGGAGGAAAAAAAGGTAGACCATCTGGGGGCTTAGCTATTTGGGTTAGGCAATCAATCAACTTTAGACCAGTAGAAATTGTTGTAAACAGTCCAGATATTCTTGTTATAAATCTGCATCGGCCAGATCAACAAGATATCCTCATTGTAAATGTGTATAACAGAGGACAGCCAGGTGGGCGTGGTTCTAGAACCTTTTTAGATCTGGATACTCTTTTTGATTCTGTTAGGTTTGATTGCTACACGATAATCGCCGGGGATTTTAACTGTTCGTTCGAGCCGCTAAACCACGAAGGGGAAAATCTCTTGGTAGAGGAGGATGTTCAGTGGAATATTCCTCCCCTTGTTCTAAAGCCAATTAAGAAGTGGACAGAATCGGCCCTGCAGTGGATGGGTTTTTGCTTGGAGCGTGGTTTTAGGGCAGCAAATGGGCGTTCCATCTCAGACAAAAACGGTAGGGCAACCTTTGATAATGGTATACATAAAAGTCGAATAGATTATATCCTTATCAAGATTGAGTATTGGTCAATACTAGTGGATATGATGATTCTGGATCACCCAGAGAGCGATCATAATCCACTCCTACTGAGTCTTCAACTCACTGGAGGTCCCAATTGCAACAACCAAACTGAGATAGTCACTGCTGATGCCCTGCTCACTAATGACCTACGCAGGGTTCGCTGGGCTAGGATCATTGATGACCATGGGGCTCTGGAAAAGATAAGGCTGGAGGTAACACGGTCTCTGGGCATTTTGCGCTCACTCCCAACTCAGGAAGATATAAATGGGAAACAAATTTCACTACATGAAGAATTTTTTAAGGGATTAAAATCCCACTTTTTCAAAATGAGTAAACCCCTAAAACCCACATGCCAACCCTCTAGCAAAATCATGGTATAATAAATTATGCTGTGCATCTTATAGCCTATTGGCTCTAGCTATAAGGTCAAAAAACATGCCAGATATTAGGAAGGCCAGGCTTAACTATCGTCAAGTCTTAAATCGTGCTAAAAAAGATTGGGATGAGCAACATTGGCAAGAGCTTCTAGCAAGATGAAAAATCTGACAAAGTTCTGGCATATAGTTAAATGAGGAAATACACCCCATTCCCAAGTTCCTGCCAACCATGTCTCTACTGAGGACTTGGTTGAGTATTTTGAGACCCAGTTTTCAGGGTTGGATTTGGAAATTGATTGTTCTTCATATGATTTACGACCCCTGCCCACCCCTCAAGTTTTAACGTTTGACAGTAAAGAAGTCGAGGATGCTCTAAAAAAGGTTCCTTGTGGAAAAGCCCCGGGATTGGACTTTATCCCAGCAGATCTCTTTAAATATGACCCAACTAACTGGGTGCCCTATAGTGTAGTTCTTGGAAATGCTATTGCAAATGGGGCATATATCCCGGATTCATGGCGAGGAGCTGAGATCTTGCCAATATACAAGAAGGGGGACCGCTCCATACTGGGGAACTATCGACCAATCAGCTTGATTGACTTCATCCAGAAAATTGCTGCCAGGATGGTTTTGGCAAGAATTCAGAGCTGGATTGAGCTTGAAGACGTACTGTCTCCTTTACAGGCAGGGTTTAGATCATGCACAAGTACCATCGAGCAGGTCTTTAGGTTTTTATTGATTTATTGGAGAGTAGTAAGTTTGGGAGGTGGCACTATCTATGCCGCTTTCGTTGACCTCAAATCAGTATTTGACTCAGTACCCAGGGCTAAGTTGTGGAGGGCTCTCAGTAATATGGGGATGCCCCAGGAGCTCCTAGATATAGTGATCAAGCTACATGTAGCGAACTTCGCACAAGTTCGCTGGGGAAAGCAAGGGCAGGACACCAATAGATTTGCAGTGTCCCGGGGTGTAAGACAAGGGTATGTACTAGCACCAACCTTGTTTTTGTTGTTCATTAACAGGGTTGTGCAGTACTTTACAGCTTTTCCAACAGATGCCCCCTCTTTAGGTGGCATTAAGATTCCGCTACTTATGTTCGCGGACGACACCCTAATACTATCAAAGACCCAGAAGGGGCTGCAAGCAGCCTGGAATAAATTTGAGGAATTTTGCCATGATAATGACTTACAGGTTAATGCAGCAAAAACCAAATTTATGATTCTTTCAAAAACCAGATCAGTGGTTGGCCATGTCACAATGAATAATATCCAGCTAGAGCAGACCAAAGTCATGACCTACCTGGGGCTTGTTTTAGAGAGTAAATTAAGCTGGAAGCCCCAGATTGACACTCTATCCGTTAAGTTTGCCCAGTTATCAGGGTGCTTAGTCAAAGAACAGAGATCCTCGCTGACAAAAAGGATAGGTCCCGCTTTAAAGATCTACTATTCCAGGATAAGTTCAGCAATTATGTACGGCGCGGACCTCTGGGGTTTTTGCGGACCTTTCCCCGATAGTTAAGGTTCAGAATAAATTCTAATGAAATTTAACAGGTCTTCCTCGCTCTAGCCCACTGAAGCCACTTTTAATGGACTTAGGATGTCACTCAATAGAGGATGTGGCAAGCTATAAGCCTGTGGCTATATGGAGGAGGATCTGGACTACCCCCGAACTGGCACTCTTTGCAAAAGCAATCTTGGACGTTAGATCTGTTGTGGGTTCGGATAACATCTTAAGGTTTAAAAAAGTAAGAATGCTCCTAGAGAATATGGCATTGTGCAATTTGTGGATAGATCTGCTAACAACCTTTCCCCCCCCAAAAAAGCCTTTAAAGATCTATATTGGCTATCAGTCCGTCAAAAATATATTGCACAGTCCAATGCCTCTTCCTTGTCTGGAATGTTTCTTGAGCATAAACTTGATCCATCAATAGAAGACTATTGGAACATTATCACTAGGTCTAGTGATAGGAAGTTATACCACCAGTTTAGGGTCGTCTCCCTTCCAATAAAAACGTTTACCAAAAACTGCAATGGTCAGGAGGATGAATTTTGCCATTGGTGTACCGACCAAAAGGAATCATTAACCCACATATTTTTTGTATGTCCCACCTACACAGCCCCTCGGAAAAAAATGGATCAAACCTATTTGCCGAAATATTGGTACACGGGTAGGGCAAGAGGCATTGAGGATCCTTAAAACTGACACAAAGGAACTACTGGTAATTGCGGTAGCAAAATTCTTAGGATAGATGTGGATCATTAGGGCTAAACACTAAGCCATGGGTTGCTCCAGTACAGTCCTGAAATGTTCTTATCTTTTTATGGTACCACATTTCACATACCACTATATGATGCAATATCTTATACTGTAGCACCTTTTTTTGGTATAAATTGTTTTTAAGTGCATATATAGTCTTAATCCAATGCTTTTTAAACTTGATGTGTGTTTTATGATGTTTTTACTTCTATGTTTGTGTCTTTTATGATGAAATATTCGAAATAAAGACCTATGAACTGATGAACTGAATGACCAAGCGGGGGGCTCCTACATAATGGGCGTTTCCATAATCCAGCCTTGATAATATGAGGGCTTGAATTAGGATTTTTTGGGATTTATCCGGTAGGAGGGGCAGTATTTTACGCGTTGACCTTAGAAGGCCGAAGCAGGTGGCGGCTGTTTTTGTAGCCTGGGTTCTTAGTCCCTACATGTGGAAACCTAGTCCCCGGACTTGTTAGTTTGATCACTTAAAGCACTCACAAAACTACCCCAGGTTGACTTTCACAACAACACTTTATATTTTCTGTGAAAATGCATAAGAAAAATAATCAAAACATATAACAATAGCACTACAATCATCAGTAATTCCTAATTCTTACCTACCCATACAATCTAATGACGGTTGCAAAAAAACAACACGTGCGCAATCCGTTTGGGAGAAAGTCCAGTAAACACAGAGGAGGGATACTTCCAACCTCCACACAGTTCAAAAAGTGTGTATCCAGGAGTCTTGCATGTAATTTTAAATCAGTCAAACTTCTCCAGTTCAAGAGGATGTTTCTGAGTTGGGCCTCATTAGGACATGGGCAAAAGGAAAACCGCAATGATGTGTGAGGCCTTGAACCCTCCTAATAATGCTGTGCGCTAAATGTCTCCAAAAGAACCTAAAAGGGAAAGTCCTTTCTTCCAAGACAGCCCGCTTGAGGGGGCTTCATAACGATGCAAAAACAACAATTGATGGACAGAATGCAGAACAATGTCATGATTTCACCCCAGTAGAGAGATCTGGGCCTATATCCATCGTTTTTTTGCACTCCACACCACCCCAGTTCAGACATGGCCATATGCAAATCAGTCTTGACCCTGTGCCTCATGGGAACAGTCCAGCCCGAACTGCCAAGCCATGTCTTTCCTGGACCGGAATCAAGCATCCTAGGACCGGTTTCTGGCTATCAGCCGTCTTCAGCCAGGATAGCTTGACTCCAGTGGTGTGGAGGGCATGGGACTCACGTCTGAGCATACCCATCCCACTCGGGGTGACAAATGCAAAAACAACGATAGACAAACTTTCCTGTGCAAGCAATCACTTAAGAGTAGTGGAAGGTACTTCCCGGAAAACACGCTTCAAAAGGCTTCGTAACAATAGCCTCACTTCATGTGCAAGCAATCACTTGCGTGTAGTGGAACGTGGGGAAAACACAGATGCTCCAGATAGCCATCCGGGAGATGTGCACTCAATGCTGCAGGTCCTAGGGCTGAGTCACTTGGTGACTGCTCAGTCCATGCCGTGCAGGAACGTGCATTGGCAGTCTTGTGACAGTGCAGTTCTGAGGTTCACATATGAGCCTTTTATGGTCACCACAACAGAATCACCATGCAGCCCGTCCGCCAGACCACAAATTAATTCAAAATCTGGTGTTCAGATGTCAGGTTTGGCAGTGTAGGGGCAGGGTGGTGGCATGGTGGCCCGCTCCCATACTGCAAAACTCATAATCAGGCCCTTAGTCTAGCATTTTTAGCACTGAAGGTAAGTACATGAATGAAAGGCGTCTTATCCTGCGCGAACTTAGCCCAATGGGCGTCAAGGCGCCTACTTCAAAATACCAGCTCATATCCATGGCGTAGCAGTCCATCATTAATAGGCTCTTGAGAAGCACCACGTTTTTAAGGCCTTTTTGAACAGGTCCATTGAGGGTAGGGTTTTAATCTCAATTGGAACGGCGTTCCAGAGCTGAGGGGCAACGACGGAAAAAGCCCCAGCTCCCCATCTGATCAGCCTGAATCGAGGAACAACAAGTTGGAATAATCCCGCAGAACAGAGGCACCTTGTTGGATGATAGCGGGTAAGTAGAGAGCTAATAGCACCCTTAGAGCCATCCTCGAGTGCTCTATACGTCAAGCACAACATTTTAAAGTAAATTCTGTGCTGGACGGGAAGCCAGTGGAGATCCCTCCTCGCGGTGGTGGCAGATGATGTCTTAGGAAGGGCTAAGACAAAACGCGCTGCAGCATTCTGCACGATTTGCAGTCGATGTATGAGGCCCTTGTTGGACTGCATGTATAAGGAATTACAGTAATCTAACCTGGAGCCAACAAGGGCGACTGCAATCTGCTTGCGTGCCTGAAGGGAGAGATAACTACGGATTCTATTGAGTATCCTGATCACACCCCAACAAGTGGCCACGGTCCGATTCACTTATAGAGACATCGAGAGTGAGGTATCAAAGACCACGCCGAGATTTCTGGCAGATTGAGAGGGGGTGGGGCAGATGCCAAGAGAGGAAGGCCACCACTCACTCGACCAGACATCTTGGTCCTTCCCAAAGACCAGTACCTCTGTCTTGTCGCCATTCAGCTTCAGGGAGTTGATGATCATCCAGTCTGCCACATGCTGCATGCATGACCTGAAGCTGAAGGCAGATGTAGTGACAGAGGAATGAGTGAGTGACACCATGATCTGGGTGTCATCGGCATATGATACCACCTCCATCCCCTGCGATCTTACCAGCCTAGCAAGGGGGGCCACGTAGATGTTAAACAGGGTCGGGCTTAATGCCGACCCCTGTTGCACCCCACATTGCAGAGACTTGGCAGGGGAGAGGTGGTTTCCGAGCATCACTCTCTGTTCCCTATCAAGGGGAAAAGAGTTGAGGAGACTCAGGGCCGATCCAGTAACACCTGCCTCCCTAAGCCGAGATGTTAGGATGGCGGGAGACAGGGTATCGAACGCGGCCGTGAGGTCCAGAAACACTAGAACTGTAGTTTGACCAGCGTCCACTTTGCGTCGGATGTTATCGACCACAAGAGTGAGAGCAGATTCTGTGCTGTGATGTTTTCTAAATCCGTGTTGGGTGTAGTCAAGGTACTCGGAGGCATCCAGAAAGGAAGACAGATGGAGGTTGAGATGTGCTTCTAGTATTTTTGCAGGTGCAGGGAGTAGGGAAATAGGCCTAAAATTTTTAAGGAGGCCGGGGTCAAGTGATGATTTTTTGAGGAGAGGCCTCACAATAGCCTTCTTCTATACCAATGGAAAGGAACCCTGGGCAATCGCCTTATTCATCACCTCCAACATGGAGGGAAGAAGGCTGCTTCTACACTCTTTCAGTTTTTTAAGAGGTAGAGGGTCCATAGGGGAGGAGGATTTCGTTCTGTCAAGTAGAAGGTTCAGTCCTTCAAGAGACAGAGATGTAAATTCCATGAATGAACTGGAAGGAGCTGCATCCAAAGAATCCAAAGTACTTATAACAGGAGGGATATTCTCGTCCAGAGAATGACGTACTTCTAATGAGGTATGGATGTCAAGAATTTTATTGTGAAAAAAGTCTGAGATGTCATTGCATAGATCCTGAGAGCTGACTACGGGATCTGGGAGTTGAAGGGAGCATAGCGAGTCAGCGATTTTAAAAAGCTCCCTAGAGGAAGTGGGAGAGCTAGTAAGGTTGGAAAAGTATTCCTGCTTTTCCAATATCACTTTCTGTTTATACTCCCGCAGAGCAGACTTATGGGCCTCCCGGTCCTTAGGGTCCCAGGATTTCCTCCATCTTCTCTCACTGCTTCTGCAGCCCTGTCTTAGGGATCTCAACTGGTCAGAGAACCACGGTGCTGTCGGCTTGCGTCGGGCTACATAACGCAGGGATGCAGGAGCAAGCTTTTCCACTGCGTTAGTGATAGAATCCATCAGATCTTGAGCTGCCTCATCCACAACTTTGGGGGAGAGGACCTCGGGAGATAGAACTAGAGAGGCAAGAGCCTCATCCGTGATGTTTCTGAGGTTTCTTCTAAGAGCGAGGGAAGTTGTATCCTGATTATTGGGGCATGAGGCAGAAAGAGCAAGGTATAATGGTACTGCAAAATGATCAGTCCAGACCAACGGCAGAGGAGAGCCGCTAGAGAGTCTCGAATCATTAGAAAATACCCAGTCGAGGATGTGACCTGCCTTGTGTGTGGGGACATAAACTGATTGTGCAACCTATTGGAAATATTCCCATTGGCCACTCCCTTGCGGATTACCCAAATTGAGATCTGTACTTCTAAACCCACAACTGTGGTGATTCTGTCATATTGGCAGGTTTTATTCAGTCTTACATTCCATCTGTGAACATTAATATATGCAGATCCTGATTGTGTAAAGGATTAGCTGTCATTTGAGCTAGCATACAAAATTTGAATACCATGTGTCTGCAAAATGTTTGTCAATTGGGCCCTTTATGTTTGGTTTTCTGAAAAGTTATGATGCTACTAAATGCTCCCTTAGACATCAACATAAATACTGAGCCTACATGAACCACTCACCAAAGGGGGTGGCACTACCTATCTTCAAATTATTGAAATCCAGAATCCAAATGCTAGGTCTTTTATTATTGAATAGCATCACACTTGAATGTATATGTCACCTCATAGCCCCGAAGATATGCCATACAGCACGGGGGCGGGGGGGGGGGGGTACTATGCAGGAGCACTGTGGAGTCTTTGGCTGATTGGGAGTTGAACTTGAACATGGCCTAAGTGGACATTTTTTCAGTGTTGTGCATGAATGACTAGAGCGGACTCCTATCTTCTCGTAGGTTGCAGTGCATAATTGTGTAACAGTGGGGAGAGGAGTAAGGGACAGAGTACTCACACTTTACAATTATCAATTACTGTGATGTATTCTGCTGGTCTATATTGGTAGTATATTTATTAATTGGTGAATTGACTGCAAGAATCATAGAAACCCTCCCTTTCTTGTGAAAAAGTTTGTTGAATGGTTGTATGAGCATCCAGAACTGAGGCATCACTTTCATGGTGCTGTTTCTAAGTATGAATTAACCTCTGTATAATCATCGAGGATGAGAACGACATTGTATATCTCTAGTTATATCAATGAACGGTGTTTGAAACCTAGATAGCTCAAGAAACACAGGGTGCATTAGCCACTAAAATATACCCGCATTATCAAAATAATTATTATATTCAGGAACATTAAAAATCTGTCCATATGGTAGTTTTCAGGACCTGAACCAAGACGTACAGGTTTCTGTATGTTATTTAAAATGTTATTTGAACACTGTTCTGCAGTCCTCCTTCATCCTAATTGTAAAACTGCTATGAGGAATGCAAATCAATTTACACCATTCAATGAAATACATTTTTAAACTAAATGAAACCTGACAGAAATTGTTGAACAGTAAAAGCAACACGTTCCTTTTTTTTGCATCCAACAGAAATGCAGTGCTTTGTTAGGGCTTACCCTCCTTTGAATATTGTCCTAATCAATTCGAGATTTATTTATTTAAGCATTTTAGTTGAAGCTTTTCCTAAAGCATGAACATAGTTATGGGGCAAAGATAATGAGAGTAACAAGAAACTGTAGAAACATGCAAACGGTTAGAGGGAAACATGCAAGTGAAAACACTCAATTGGAGAGATTCACACTCCGAAGAGGTGTGTTATCAGTTATTTTGGTAATGTGAGTAGATATACATTTAGTCTAATGCAGTCTGGTAAAGAATTCCACAGTCTAAGAGTTTGGCATGTGAAGGCATGTATCGATGTTTTATCATTTCTGGCTTTAGGGATTTTGAAAATACCGCAGCCTTTTTTTTCTGATGTTTCCATGACCATCTGTAGATGTGAGTTTTTTGTTAGGTAGTATATCAGTGCAATGTGTATCACTTTTTGTGTTTCGCATTCAACGGTGGGCTCTAACCTAAGTCAAGAGAGAGCCAGTCGAGGGGCCTCATTTATGAGAAATGATGCATCGCTGCGTGAAAGCAGCGATGCGTCACTTCTCAGTGCGCACTCCTTGTGACATTCCTGATGCGTCATATTTAATGTATGACGCATCATGTCGCAAGGAGTTACAGATATGTCAGTATTTCTGACGTATCTGTATGGCGCAAAAGTGACGCATTGCTGGAGTGTGTCACGAAAGTGAAGCAACTCCAGCAATGCGTCCTTTCACATGGAGCAAGCCCCATGTGAAAGGGCCTGTGTCAGTCTTACGCCTGCTGTCAGGCAGGCGCAAGATTTCGACGCAATGGCGACTGAAAAGTGACGCAGTGAAATCTCATAGATTTCACTGCGTCTCTTCTACGACCCTTCCTTGCGTCAATACGCCCCCTTGCATACATTATACCTGGCGCAGGTATAATGTATGTGACGCACCGGCAGCGCATAAATGAGGCCCGGCCTCATTTATGAGGCTGTGTTTCACTTTTACGCTGCCGGTGCGTCACTTTTTGTGACGTACCAGTGGCGTAAAAAATGCGCCTTGTTGTGCCATATTTACAAAGTGACGCATCTAGGTAGATGCCTCACTTTGTAAACCCCTGCGCCACATTATACCTGCGCCAGGTATAATGTATGCAAGGGGGGCGTATTGATGCAAGGAAGTGTCGTAGAAGTGACGCAGTGAAATCCATGAGATTTCAAGGCGTCACTTCTAGGACGCCGTTGTGTCAAAATCTTGCGCCTGCCTCACAGCAGGCGTAAGAATGATGCAAGCCCTTCCACATGGGGCTTGCCCCATGTGAAAGGACGCATTGCTGGAGTTGCGTCACTTTTGTGACACACCCCAGCAATGCGTCACTTTTGCACCATACAGATACATCAGAAATACTGACGTATCTGTAACTCCTTGCGACATCGCTGTGACGCATCGCTGCTTTCACGCAGCGATGCGTCATTTCTCATAAATGAAGCCTGGGGTGTTTTAGCATAGGCACAATGTGGTCAGATTTTTTTTTAGCTCCAATGAACAATTAAGCAGCAGCGTGAATGGCCTTTAGATGTGCAACAGAAAATGAAGGACGGCCACTAGGATGACATTATCTCATTGCAGATGGGTAAGTACAAGAAATTTGAGATCTCCGTCTGCCTGGCAAAGATCTCTGGGAGTTATGTACAATAAAGTGTCAGAGCGTGTCGTTACCCTCCCGGGCTTAACGACGCGCTCCGCCACTTTGGAAACACAAGGCTGCACCATATTTACAAGAATGTGGTGCAGCCTTGCTTTTCCCCCTGCGATGGCGCTAAGTTTACTAACTTAGCTCCAACGCAGGCACCCGGAACCAGAGTGCAAGGGTGTCTGCGTTCAGGGGAGGATTGGTTATGTGTAGGAAGATGTCCCTTCTGCACATAAACAATCCTAAAATTACATTTTGTAACTTTCATGTGTGCTGCTTCCTGAAGCACACATGAAAGTTACAAAATGGTATTTTTTAGAAAGGTTTGTTTATGTACAGGAAGGTACACCTTTCTGTACATAAACAAACCATGTCATTTTGCTTTTTCCATGAGTGCTGCACAAGGCAGCACACATTGAAAAAGCAACAATTTGGAAAAATAATGCATTTCCTTTCATTTTGCTAACTTAAGACCAGGATTATCCTGGTGTAAATGTTGGCACTGCCTCCTATGTATGCCACCCTTGTACATAAGAGGCAGCGTCAAATACGATGATTGTTGCGGTGGAACGCCCACTTCACGCCCCTTTCACGCTAGACATAGCGTGAAAGGGTGCCTTATTTACAAGTTAGCGTTAAGCCACGTTAAGTGACTTAACGCTGCCTTGTACGTAAGGCAAGGCCCCTATCGCCACAAGAGCATCACAAAAAGTGACGTTCCCGTGGCGATAAGGGGCTTGTACATATGCCCCTCTGTGCCTTCAAAGAAGCGGTCATCACAACGGCCCCTTTGAATGCACTAAAAATTTGCAAGCTGCCAACACGCTTCATGCGGCCACTAAGAAAACGAAACCCCCAAATCAATGTTTTTTTGGGGTAAAATAAACTCATAATGTCCCAGACACCCTATGAGTTTTCTCTTAGGGTGTAGGGGTCAATTATTCTTCCAAGTAAAAAGGTACATCCAACCTACCACTCTAAATAAAAGGGATGGTCTGATGCACTTACACCAAGAGCCCCAAGCTCGTCCATCCATCAGTGTGAGGGCTCTGCCAGCAGAGCCAGTGAGGACACTGCAACATGAGAGTCCAGCCTATTATAAATAGAGCAGATGGATTGTAAGTTTGGGGGACAGGGTACTCTGCTATATTTGTGGTGGAGTACTCTCACCTCTAAACTCTAAATAACCCCCTAGGTGAGTTTGTCAGTGTAACCACATAGTGTCAGATTTTGGTCAGGTGTTAATGCGAGAACTGGGCTTAAGTGATCCTGTATGTTAACTAATTTTAGTCCCCCAGCTGCACTTGCGCTTTTATCTATGGTTTTGTCTATGATACATTTCTCTTGGCATTAAGAAGTACTTGGATCTTTTTGACATGCATGTCTTTGATATTATGATGGGGAACTTCTTACATCTTGCTCTCTTTAACTCTCCATTGCCTATGTTGTATTTTGCTGATGTGATGCTAAGCTTTTTGCATTTTAAATTGGGAAACCTTCCAGTTTCCAAAGCCTTAAGCCCATGTGACAAGTATATTGCCAAGACAAACATAATCATAAATGAATAGGCTCTGAACACATCTTCTGATGTATTCATTACTACCCCATTGGGGACTTTTTGTTCATATCAAGAGAAGCACATTGTGGTAAAGGACAGAGACAAAGGACAGAGACACCGCTGAGGCAAAGGTACCGTCGTTTTAGGACAGGTGTAATGACACTACAGTGTTATGAAAATATTTTTTCAAAATATTGGCTTTTGAGAAATTCTTAAACGCTGGACATAAAACAACCCAGAAGAGGTGGTACGTATTTGGAGTTTGTCTACAGACCAGATATATGTTTCAATATCTGGATTGACAGAAATGGTACAACAATCAAAAACCCAATAAGACTAAATGGAGCTCATAAAAGGATAATTTAGTTTGTAGGAGGTGTACATTAAGTTAAAGGAACAATTAATTCACTCTAAGACTGAACTAAATTAGAAAATAAATATTTTAGATGCACTTGCACAAATAAGGAAAAACGAAGTAAGCTGAAAATCTAGTCACAAACCAATTAATCACATTATAAATGGATCACTGAAATAATATCGACGGACACAATATCGACTTGCCAGAATATCGTGGACAAAATATCGACAGTCAAAATATCGAGTTTGTATCTACAAACAGGTAAGTACAAAAATATCGAGTACAAAATATCGTTAACAATAATATAGATGTAAAAAATATCGACTTTATTAAAAACAGTGTTAAATTAAATTAATATTAAATTTAAATTACTAAAATATACTTAAAACTACTTAAATTAAATTATAATAATTAAATAATAAATGAAAATAATAAAAATAATTTTTTACAATCTTATTAGTTGACCCTGAACCCTAAAAATACCCCTTTACCCAAAAACCCCAAACTGACCCTGAACCCTAAAAATAACCCTTTACCCAAAAACCCAAAACTGACCCTGAACCCTAAAAATGCCCCTTTACCCAAAAACTGAAAACTGACCCTGAACCCTAAAAATACCCCTTTACCCAAGAACTGAAAACTGACCCTGAACCCTAAAAATACCCCTTCACCCAAAAACTGAAAACTGACCCTGAACCCCAAAAATACCCCTTTACCCTAAAACTGAAAACTGACCCTGAACCCCAAAAATACCCCTTTACCCTAGAACTGAGAACTGACCCTGAACCCTAAAAATGCTCCTTTACCCAAAATGTATCAATATTATTTAATTACCAATTAATTATTAATTAACAATAACAATAAAGTAAATATATTAGAACATTAGCTGTAATTATTTTAATAATTAATATTATTTTTTTTCAAATTAATTACTTAAAAATAACACAAAATTAAATATATTAAAAATTTACTCTAATTAATGTAATTAACTAATTACAAATAATTAATTAACAATTCATTACTAATACAAAATATGTTCAGAATTATATTAATTAATTAACTAATTAATATTAATTAATTATCAATTAATTATTAATTAAAAATATTAACAAACATATATTAATTAATTAATTATTATTAAATTACTTCTCACCCTATTCCCCTATAAACCCACAACCCGCTACAGAATTACATTACGCAATTATTATAAAAACAAAATTCATTTAATAAAATATTTTATAACATTAATACACACTATTCACACATATTATTACATAAAAATACACTATAAAATATTATATATTATTAAAAATTCGATATTTTTGCTATCTATATTTTATACAGTCGATATTACTTCACTTACCTGAAAAACGATATTTTTGTAGTCGATATTATGTCCAGTCGATATTATGTCCAGTCTATATTTAAAACTCGATATTATGTCCAGTCGATATTTTGGAGTCGATATTTTGTCTGTACACCATTATAAATGTCTCAGCAGACGTAGACAACTCAATTAATATTTCTATTGCGTGTTTCACTGCAAGGTGGCATAATGTGAGCCCTACTATGGAGCAAAATAAGAGAGTGTGAAGTAAAACTGCAAGAGACAAAGTAAAATAACTCTTAGAACCTTTCAACATATATCAGCACAAATATTTTATAACTTTACTGGGAGGGGTGATTAGTTGGTGCACAGAACAGGTATTTTTATTAAAAACAATCTAACAAATGTTCTGTAATTTAAGATCTAGAAAACAAATCCTAAATATCTGAAAAAAGAAGCACTTTTTATGGCAGCGATTGAAAGAAGTTAACTTATTAAGCACGGATTTGTGAAGATGAGACACAAGCTACAAATTAATGTTATTGTTCTAAAATATCAGTGCTAAATTTGGCAAAGAGTTCCAGTGGACCTGATCTATCTTCAGTTTCAGACTAAGACTATATTGTCCTGTTTTACATACTAATAAGTGGTGCAGTGCAGTGCACGAAGTCACCTTTCTGTGCTGCACTTTGTCACTGGGAGAGGGCAGAAATGCACTGCATTTAAGGCATGCAGCACATTCCTGACTTCTCCCCCTGTGCTTGCACCCTTTTATCAACCTAGCACCAATGCAGGCACCCTTGCACCATGGTGCAAGGGTGCCTGCGTTATATGCAGGATTGTTTTTGTGCAGGAAGGGATATCGTCCTGTAAAAAAACAATCGTGAGAGGCATTTTTCTCTTTCTATGTGTGCTACAGCATGCAACACACATAGAAAGAGGAAGTACTGAGGAGAAATAAAGATTTTTATCCTTGTTACTCCACTCCTGGGAGGCAAATATTTTTGGCACATTCCCAGGTTTGCAAGGACTTGTAAATCTGGGAATGTGTCAGAAACCAAGGGAGTTGTGCGGGAACACCCATGCAATGACCATGGAATGCCTACCCAGGGGAGAGTAACGAATCACAGCTATTTGTGATGCATTGCGTTAATCCAGATTTTTGGAGCTACTCAAAGCTACGTAATGTGGCTTTAAAAAATCTGACTTAAGTTTTGTGTCACTGTTGCACCACATTGCGTGTTGCAAGGGTGACGCAAATGGGGTCATAAATATGTCCCGAAATATTTACCAATAATTCTTGGATAGGGCTGTTGTATCGTAAATTGAGAAGTGCTCCATGTCTCACTAGGAGATGTTTATGAATTCAGGATCTTATCTATAAGTGACAGGATACAAAATAACATAATTATAAGATCTGCATCCGTTTTTGCAGACTTTCAGAAAACCAAAAGAAAGAGTCAGCACCACTGACAACTTTGAAAACCGCATAATGTTCTAGTGACACCTAGGGGCATATTAAGGAGAAAATGTCAGAGACCGGAGCTGCACCAAATTTGGCAGTACCACGCTCCAACATTTTCAAAATGCAGGGAAGCACTGTATTCACAAGAATACGGTGCACCACTGTGTTTTCCCTAGTGCTGGTGCTAAATGAAGCTGCATTCTGCAGGACACATAGAAAGAGCAAAATGCCATTAATGTTTGTTTATGTGGAAGAAGGGACATCTTCCTGTACATAAACAACCATTATTTGCATTTTGTTCTTTGTATGTGTCATGCAGAATGCAGCACACATAGAAAAAGCAAAAACAAGGAGAAATGAAAGTATTTCTCCTCATTTCACGTTTCTAACGCCTGCTGTTGCATGACATTAGTTGTTGGCGCTGCCTCGGATTTACACTTCTTTGTAAATCTTGGCAGCGTCAAAAGCAATGGGTGTTGCGGTGGAACTCCCACAGCAACACCCTTTGCACTCCCCTTTTACGCTAAGTGACACATATAAAGTGGCCTTATTTACAAGGCAGCATTAAACCACAAAAAGTGGTTTAACACTGCTTTGTAAGTAAGGAGAAGGGCATATTGCCACCAGAACGTCGCTGGAAATGACTATAGCCCCTTGCAAATATGCCTCTCAGATTCTGGTCTGGAGTAAATGATAAGAAATATACATAGGATACAGGATGCAGAAATTCAAGACAATAAATTCAAATTATACCTTAGATAGATGGATTACATGTTACTAATCATTAATTCTGTAATGTTTTGTTGGCAAAAGTGCAAGTGGTCTCTCTTATCAACGAAGTATGGCACAGAAAATGTGCATTAGGACATGGTTGCTCTTTAGTTGTACATCAAGCTCCAAATGATCTTTAAATTCTGAGATTTCACTTTAAATATTATTCTTTGCAGTTGATGAATGCCTAGCCCATTACAAGATTAACTAGAAACTTGTGCTGTGACTGCACCACTGTCCCAACTTTAAAAAAAAAAGAAAAACAGAATATGACCCAAAATCTGGAGAACTTGTTTTCTTTTAAAGCAATTTATAATGTGCGCGGCTACTCCTAGGAGTGTCTCGATCCAAACTGAAAGAGGTCGGTTGGGTGGACATTAGACTTGCACAAAGAGCCAGGACTTTTTATTTCCTGAACAGCAATGAGCCACTAAAAGAGCGTAGCTCCAATAGGAGTTGGTTCACTGCTGAAGGGCCCAGAAATGGTAGTTATCTACCTCCAGAGCTTTGACGCTAGTACTTTGGGACCACAGCTAGAAGTTTGTTGGCAGATCTTAAATGTCTAGCCGGGTTATAGAAGCTGAATCTGACTCTAAGGTATTTGGGGCCCATCTGATGCAACGCATCATGTACCAATGTTAGAGCCTTAAATGTAATTATCGCCCTATTGGGTAACCAATGACGTTTCCGCAAATGTTGGCTAATGTTTTGTCTTTTTGGCACAGGTAGCAGAAGGTGAACTGCTGCATTCTGAATCAACTGCAATTTATCCTTGAGGTATTCCGGTACACCCCTTTATATAGCATTATAGTAATCTCAAAATTCCAAAACATATACCCACAAGGATAGTTTTTTTATCAAAGGTTATTCCCAGGTGTTTTACCTACTCCTTTTGAAGGCCAGTAGGGAAAACATCATCTGGTCGAATATTTGGCCCAAAAGTAGGTGGAAAAGTCCCCAAGAAGACGATTTCAGTTTTTCTTTCATTACATTTAAGTTGAGCTTTTGCTAATCAGTAGAAAACTGTGGTAAGGCAGATTTTAATTTGAGTGCCGTTTGGCTCCGAGCCCTTACTCCAGGAGAAAAGCAATGGAGTGTTGTCTGGATAGGATAACACCTTTGCTCCCTATTCTCCTGCTAGGAATGCTAAGGGGGTAAGATATAAGTTGAAAAGTGTTGGACTTAGGGCCAAACCTTGGGGAACACCCATGCCCACTTTCCTTGAGTTAGCCACGCAGGGCGGAATCCAAATTTGCGGGCTTCTTCCTGCTAAAAATGATGTTAGCCTGTCCAAAGCACCCCTGTCACTCCAATATCCTGGAGGCGATCAAGCAGCATTGTATGGGGCATGGAATCAAGGGCAGCTGACAGGTCCAGCATGACCAGTACGGCCGCTACCCCCATCTAGGGTTCCTTGGATGTATTCCAATACCTCAACCAATGCAGTTTCTGTACTGTAGCGTTTCTCTTAGCCTCTCAAATGATAGTATTACTGGACCCAGCAGAGAACAATTACTCTATTAGCCTATTGAGGTCGCCGTCTTACATTTAATTAGACCAGTAATGGAAGTTATTGGCCCCATCAGTATGTGGTAACTCTGTGGCTGTAGTCTTTCACCTGGAAATTCCATCTATATTTTTAAGGGAAATGGAGACAAACCTGGTAAATTAGGATGGAAATTGCTGATTCCCCTGGTTATTACTTATTCCCCAGCAAGTAATACTGAGTAGCTCAACACCCCAGCGTTATCAATGCCCATGATATCAGCAGCTCTGGTTAGACTGGTGGCAGGGAGTGGGAGGTTTGTTATAGGGCATAACTTTCGGGGGACCTCCGTGATTGCCTTCACAGTGCTCTGTAAATGGATCCATAGGATAGGGTCAAATGCAGCCCTTTTGTAGAACATGACAGACTTGAATTGTTATTATATTCATTTTTATCACAGCAAAAATCCAAACATTGGTTGATGAATGTCAATCCAATATTACCAATGTGACTAAACATACTGAGCCTTATTTATGAAGGACTTGCGCCGCCGGTGCGTCACTTTTAACATGGGAAAAAGTGACGCATCGGCGGCGCAAGTCCTTCATAAATAAGGCCCACTGAATTTTAACATATTAAAAATAATTTCTTGATAATATAGTGTTCTGTAGTGATAAATGTTAAATCATTTCTTTGGTGGGAATAATGGCAGGATGTGTTGGGGCAGAATTGCCAAAGTGTAGCTGGCACTGGCAAGTGACATAAATTCCCACCCATAACCTTGAGCTGGGTTGTCAATAGACAGATTTAAATTAGTTTTATAGCTCTTCTTAAATTTGAAATGTGACTCTTCAGTTGGTCAACAGACATGAGCAAAAGCAGAAACTATTTAATACCAGAAAGAAAACAACATGACATAGTTGTGGGTGGGGGCCAAGTGTAAGCAAATAACTAAACATGGTTAGAAAGACAAAGAAGACTATGTGTCAGGCAAATATAATGAAAGAGTGCAAAGAAAGAAAGAACAACTGAAATAAGACGACAGTTAGAAGGAAGAAAGGCAGCATTCCTTGGGAAACAAATCTAGTTTACTTTCATAGGGTAAGGACGGCATACTTCGCTCACACACTCACACATTGGAAGCCATATCGTTTAAGGGGGGGTGGTAATTTATTTTTCCGGCTACTCCCTTGCTCCCCCATGCCAAGTAGCAATAGGTTGTCCTCTTCAAGCCTACACACCAATAATTTAGCACAGGTGGTTAAGTGGATAATGCACATTAAGACTGAACCCTCTTTGTAAAGTTTTTAGTGCAGTACTGTAAGATCCCCAATGACCTGTTGTTACATATGTTAAATTAATATTGTAATGCTATTACTTTAAATTGCTTTCATCTGTAGTTTACTCTTGAAAGTCCTGTTGCTATGGAATGGTAATGTTCTATGTTCCAGAGACAGGAGTTGGAAAGGCTCTATTCGAAGCAGATGTGATACTGCGTTCCTCTCCAATAAACTTGGATTCTTTTTGTATTTTCTGGACTTATTTACTACAAAATTGGCGACGAGGTACTTTGGTCTGCTATCAACATTACAAGAAACACAGGAGCGACCTAACTGGACCTACATTGGATGTCATTCGATTTTTTTTGCTTTCTTTGGATTTCCGTGTGGTTCATTTTGTTATTACAAGCGGTCTTATTCTTACTTGAAGTTTTGGCAGTTTATTCCTCACTTGTTTGGGAATATTGTAATTTTTTCTCTTTTAAATTCGTACTTTTTTTGGGGGTGTCAATCCTGCTTGCTGATTTTTATTTTCAGTCTGCAAACATACAAGCTGCACAATCGTCAAAAGGTACACTTGCTACATTTATTTACCTTTTCTTTGTTGTATGTGGATTGAGAAGTACAAAGATTTTAGCACTCGCGAGCGCTTCTTGACTGTTGATCTGCCTCAAGCTCTGTTTTTCTTCAAACGCCGAGCGAGCGTCTAGCAAGTGTGAGGACGAGCACTTCCTCATTGTTCTGTGTAACCGCTCTAGCCCCAGGAGAATATCATTTTGGAAGCTCCGGCTGCTGTGACGACCATTGCACACATCGGGCCGACGAGCGACGAGGAAGAGTACACATCGTTTCATCCATATGACTTTCGGCAACATAGTTTTGAACACCGTATATTTATTGCTATTATACTACGATTCTCATGCACTTATTTTAAGTTAAATTTTTGTGACTTGTGACTCTAAATTATATCTATTCTACTCAGTTCTTAAATGTTTTTTTCTGAACATTTCATGAATATTTATTTCTGAACATTATAGGAATCTCATGGAGTACTGTTTATTTTGCACATGACATTCTGAGTTTCACCTTGTGGATTTACATACAAATATTTTCATTTCATTCAACTATCATAATTTAAAATGCAATTTGATCCTCCGTCTAAGTTTCTACAAACGAAAGAGGTTCCACCCATACCTTGGAATAGATGGAGGGAAGTATTTTTGACATTTTTGAAAGCCATAGATGGCGACAGATTCTCTGCAGAGAGAAAAAAGAATATTTTTTGCACTCGCTAGGGTCTGAAGGATAAGTAATATTCAGAACCTTACCACAGCTTGACGGGACTGGTGACAGAAATGTTTTTGAAGATGCTATGTCACGCCTAGAAGTTAGATTTAAGCCTACCTCTAGCATTGTTTTGAATAGGTATACATTTTATACAAGAGCACGAGATTTTTTAACTGCACTACGTTATTTGTCCACAAATTGTAATTTTGGCCCAATCACTGATGAAATGATTAGGGATCAGATTAGATTCATACCAAGAGTAAAAAGATCCAGGAAAAACTATGGATTATTGGTGATCCAGACTTAAAAGATGTCATTATACCAGCCAAGGCTGTGGAACGTTTGGATAACTGGATGAAATGCCTGGATAAAAACTCAAAGGAGAAATCTGAAGATGTTTGTGCTGTCAAGACTGAACCTGTAGCTAGCTCTTCGAAAACCAACACCTTCCAACGGAATGTTAACAACTATCAAAATTCTTCTAAGAGGAATGACAAAGATTTTCACAGTTTTAGATGTGGGAGTGTTAACCATGCTGCTTCTTTCCCTAGGTGTCCTGCTTTAGAAAAAGAGTGTAAGAAATGTGGTAGGCGAGGGCATTACGCTAGTGTATGCAAAAATTATTCCTCACACAATGTTTCTTCAAGTAACGTTCGTTTTTGAATAATGAGGAGGGGGAAGAGACTGAGTATGAGTGAGGAATCGTAGTGTCAATTACTGATTGTTGTGAACAAGGTTATTGCTGTTCTACTATAAAACAACCCGAGTGTGTTGTAGAAGTTCTTGGTGTGTCCCTCAAACTCATGTAAGTTATGACGGGTTTACAAACCCATCTAGACGCGCACTGTGCACATGGTGTGTTACACCTTTACCCTTTTCAAAAAGAAATTTTAATTAAATTCTATACCAGAAAATATTTCACTGTTTTAATAGTAGTAGTAGTACTAGAAAGCTTTATTCGATTTTTGTAGAATTAAAAAAATCATAAAAGCAACATCAGCAAAAAATCGATACATAATGTACACAAAAATAGCATTACGTTTAAAACAGATTGTGAATATAATGGTTTTATGAACACATTAAACTTTTCCTTTTTCTAAAAACACTCTTTAAAAAGCCGACCATAGTAGCCACACACAGTTCATCATTTAATAACTGGAGATACAATAAGGCTGGGCGGCACTGGTGCCAAGTTCCGTGATTTTTCAAAAGTGGTTTATTCCATTGGGCTCTCTCTTTATGGTAAAATCTACAGAAACAAATCACATGAAGGGTTGATTGTTCAACCCTCCCATCACATGGGCATTTAATGAGCATTTTAGACCAGTCGTTAATTTGTGGAAATGAAACTAGGCAAAAAAGATGTTACATCTGAACCTAGTAAGTAAGAACCTGTCAAAACCCTTGGTACACCAGTTCAAATAAGGTTGCATGTTGCCCGAGGTAAGCAACAATTGGTGCCGCACAACCGATTCTTTATTCAGCTCAGTCCCTAGCCGCAGGGATTCCAAATGGTACCAGCAACTATTTTTTAGATCTTTCCTCGAGATCCTGGATAACCCCGCTGGTGCCGTAAAGAACTCCGCTTTCCCCATGTCTTGGCAAAACTTTTGGATGTAGGATAGCCACGCTATATTGTTGGATTTATCAAGGGCCATAACATCGCAAATGATCTCTCTGTTGAGTTCCAAATCAGCTGCGGCCCAAACCCTGTGCCAGAGTAACAGAGGTTGCATCGCGATCAGATCACTGATATGTCGAACCCCCAACTCGGCATGACAATTAAACACAGATAAACTAGACGGAACGGTTAAAATAAACCTCAAAAAAGCGTTTTCTACTACTTGTAATTCCCTAGTATCTTGGATGCCCCAGACGCCAGCCCCATAGATGGCTGTACTGACACATTTGGCCATATAAATGTTAAGTAGGATTTCAGGGGGTCTTTTGCCCATTTTTCGTGAGAAGGCCATAAGTGCTGCAGTCGCTTTTTTATACGACAGGGTCCTACTCCTTATGGCTGAACCCCAGTGTCCCCTACCCTCAAGGACTACTCCTAGGTATGAAAAGGATAAAGGATTTAGTAGTCTGCACTTTTTCCCTGCGTGCAAACAGTTTGCAGGTTTTGGGCTTGCCCCTGGCACACGTCATTGCGAAGGTTTTTTTCACATTTAAAGTCAATCCCCTAGATTCCATAAAATTCATATAAGCATCTAAGGCTGACTGCAGACCTCTCTCTGTCCTCGCCATAATGACGGCATCGTCTGCATATAATAGAGATACCAGTTGTTTAGAATTAATTCCGGGTGAGTCAGTAACTTTGGACACCAAAACATCCTCTAGGTCATTAGTATATAAATTAAAAAGGAGAGGCGCGAGGACGCACCCTTGCCTCACTCCACGCTTCACATGGAACGGCTTGGTGCATTCTCCACTGGTTCCAAATCTCACCCTTGCCCTTGCCCCAGCATAGAGTTGCCTTAAAAAAGAAATAATGGCCTCTTCTACTTTAAGATCCTCCAGCACCTTCCACAGTCGATCCTGCTTAACGCAGTCGAATGCGGCACTCAGATCGACAAATGCTGCATAAAGTTTACCTGCCTTAGCCTGAACATATTTCCCTTGAAGGAGTGTAAAGTTCAAGACCTGTTCCACGGTACCCATCCCTTCACGAAAACCATACTGAACCGGGGATAGAACACCTGCTTCTTCCACCCAGGACAATAACCGATTCCGGACGGCCCTTCACGTGATCTTCATGAAGGAATCAAGAAGGGAGATAGGGCGATAACAAGAGGGACTCTCCCTATCTCCCTTCTTGAAAATGGGAATGATGATGGAATCAGACCAGGTCCTGGGAAACCCCAACTCGCAACTTGCGTCCAGGACTCTCTTCAGTATGGGGGACCATAGATCAACTGAGTGTTTAAATATATCGATAGGAACCCCATCTATTCCTGGAGCTTTACCTCCCCTACTCTGCTTAATGGCAACAGACATTTCACCAATTGAGATGCCCAGGTTAACTTGTTGGAAGGTCCGGGATACCTCCTTATCTAAGCCCTCCATATCAACTAGCTTTGGAGACCCCTCCGGGTTATAGACTTCCGAAAAGAAGTCAATCCAAGAAGCTTCACTAATGGCAACCTCTACCCTTGCATTATTTGATACATTAAAAAAAGGTGCATTAACTGCACGCCAAAATAGGGCGCTGTCCTTAGATTTTGCAGCAATAACCAGATTATTCCAGGCCTCCTGTTGAATGTTATTCTTACAGTTCTTCCGGGAAATACGGGAAATTTTCCTGCAGTTGGCCACCTCGACCGGGTCCCTGATCTTTTTGTGTCATGCTGCTATGAGATGTGAATGCGCCCTAGAGCAGGGAGCATCGAACCAGGAATTGATAGTTGGCCTAGAAGTATGACCTTTCCCCTGTCGAGACAGGCTATCTCGGATGGTCCGTGTGATGGCCTTAAAGGCAGCCAGGGTCCCCTCATGAGAGGTCTCTACATCTAGACACCTTTCAATTGATACCAAGGATCCCCTAACTATCTTGGCATACATGGCCTCCGGGTCAATCTGACTCCATTTGATAACATAACCATTTTGTCTAGGCATATCACAAGATTTAACCAGGACAGTCTCTCTATCAATGAATTATGCTTAGCCTGAGGTAATTTAATGGCGAAGGAAAGGGAAAGATGGTCGCTGAATCCTACAGAATGAGTGGAGTAGTCTGCATACCAGGTGGCATGACTTTCTGAGGCAACTATAAAGTCAATAGTAGTACAGAGCCCTCTCCCCACAAAGGTTGCACTGAAATCTACACAAGGGGAGCACAGCCTATTAACAAAATCTAGATTAAAAGATGCCATCATATCGTTCAGGGATTCACCCCCATCCAAATGGGAAAAGTGTGGGGATGTAACCTCCGCACCTGCCCCAGTGAATTCACAACCCCCCCACTCTTGTACACACAGATTATGGTTGAAATCCCCCCCACAAACAATAATACAATCCCTCCCTTTCGAGGTAATGATACTGTGTATGTCTTTAGTCAAGGAGGATACCAATTCTGGGACTAAACGTTTGTGCAAATTGTTATAAATGTTAATCAAGATAATATCGACCTTGGAAACCATCCGAATTAATAGAATCTGGTGACAAGTTCCTAGTTTATCTACCTTGATATTCACAACACCCAACAGATTCGAAATGTATATACATAGTCCACCCATATTCCTCCCACGTTTGGAGGGTACGGCTGCAGCATGAAAGGTTTAAATGGACAGGCTCAGTAGTCCAGGTTTCCTGGAAGCACAGAAATCGAAATGGTCTGACAAACTCAACCCAGGAGGGATCCAATACCTTGTCCTTGATCCCTGAAATGTTCCAAAATAGAAACTCAATGTCCCCTTGAGAGCTATGCTTAACGTCTTTAACCTTATTACTACGACCATCAGAAAGTTCGCATATCTGTCTAGAAATGCTAGCTTCAGAGACGTCAAGAATGTCAGAACCTAGGCTGCGTAAGGTAACTGCAGTACTGGCTTCCAAAACTTCAAGGTTAACAAGGCCTGGGCTATAGGTAGTAACTAGATCCATAACATCACGCAGCCCAGAAGTAAAAGCTGGACCAGTGACATGGTGCAGCCCTGGATCGATAGCTGGGCTACTGTCATATATTACTGGGTGTGTGGAATCTGTCGGACGAACTGGTACATGCAATTTGCAACTCAGTCAGTCCACGCCCTCCAAATCTCGTATACTTTCTTAACGATTATGGAGGGGGATTTGAAACCTGTTAGATGACCAGGGAACAGATAATGCACGAGGATGGTTTAAGTGCTGGGTCCAAGAATCAGGATGGGCCGGATAAACAGGATGAACAAAATTTGCTAACTGCGAGTCAAATGGAGGTCTAGGAGCACAATAATGACACTCAGGGTGATAACGTTGTCTCCTCATACAATTGGCCTGCGAATGCATCAGTGGCCTGGTTGAACTTTCCGCGTTGGGTGCCCACAATCTTGGGTTAGCCACTGGACTTAACAGGTTTCTGGGATAAAAGTAAGTCAGTTCTCAAGGTGTGATCAAGCTACTGCTTTTGGGGGAGGACCAATTTAAAATGTGGCTAACTGCCCTTTTATATTTAAAGCTGATTATAACGATGTCCCCCATAATACTTTTTTGGGTAGGCCCCAGCCATGCGAGTCGCCGTACCATTAGGATTTCTCCATTTAGGTAAAGAGGTAAGGGCCGGTACTGTCTTAGCCAATAAATGGCCTTATTTTTAAGTTGAACTTGGTCTTCACTCTTACCCGCCTCCAAAACTGGGACACCAGTTAAAACCACCACAAAGGAAGCCACTTCAGGGGGCAGATTAACTCTTTGCCTTTTGGGAATATGGGATCTGGCAGTAACGTCTGCAATTATGGGATTAGATTGTGGGCAAATGGGTATCGCACTCCCCGTGGCATCCTTTTCCAGCCCGTCAGTGTCGCGCCTGAGGGCTGCAGTAGCCTGTGGCGTGGCACTTATGGGCTGTTTGGTAGGTTTATCCTGGAACCGGGGTGCAGAGCCCCCAGGGACAATGATGAAAGAAGGGATAGGGGGTTCCCCACCTGAGCCCTTATTGCTCAGATGTAACGCCTTATAGGCTTTCTCTAAATCTCCCAACTGAGCAGTAATCCTCTTAAGTCTCTCCACCAAAGGCAAAGTAAATGATCTAATAATTTTCTCGATACTCCCCAATAAGTCTCGAACCTGCTGGTCTGCAGAGAGAGTGGGGGTAACAAACGGAGAGTTTAAACCTGGAGGTGGGAGATGACTCTTCTTGGTACAGGGGGAGGGCGTGACTTTGTTTCTAGCTGTACCATGCCCCTTCCTTCTCCTTTTCTTTGGCGGAGGACCGTGACAACGGTGTACTTCCGCGACTACAGCCTTAATATTGGGTTTAGAAGGTGGCTCAGTTGTTGCTATCAAAGAGTCTGTCATAAGTTCCACCTCGTCTGAGATACTAACCAGTGAGGCGGAAAGATTAATGACAGAATTGGAATCAACAAAGGATTGAGGGGGAGTAGCCCTGTCCTGGAGTAATAGGGGAATGCTAGAATCGAGCGGAGGCTCTGGACTCTTTGGGCCTTCAGCGCTGTCAGTTAACAGGGGCAAGCCTGGAAGAGTTGGGCCCAATGAGGACCTTTTACTCTTGATGTGCTCAATCGAGCGACGCCTGATGGCGCGTCGCTCAGCTAGGGCTAGGTCCTTATCGGCCGTAGAGGCCGTCCTGATGACAAAACCATCCAGCGTCCCCTGTTTAGCACCTCCCTCAGCAGGTAATGCAATGATGGGTGAGGACATCCTGCGGTACAAAACAAAATATGACTATAAAGTACTGGCGATGGGGTGTGGTATTGACCCTATATACAAAAATGTGAAGGTAAGAACTGTAGAATAACTAGATAAACAAAGGACAACAGGGACACCAAATAGAAGCGTTCCTTATGGAGGTAGCCAGCAGGAGCAGACATCAAAGGAATGAAGCCCGGCCCGGTCTCCTCAGGCCTCGGAGGGCCCGCCCTTTGCCCGGGCTTCGCCCCGGGCGCTCCCACGCAGCGGGATTCGCTGATTACTTATATAGGGCAATCCGTTGTTAAATGAGTGGGGCGGGGCGATCAGGGAGAGTGGCCCAGGTGTGTCGGGCTCGGGTTTGCCGGGACTCCTGGGATACCAAGTCCCGGTCCCGACGCTCGCAGCCCTGCAGTCCAGACACACACGCACAGCAGCTTCCAGGGGTCTGGATTCAATCCACTGGCGATGCGGGACCCGCGAAGCGGGTTCCGCGAGGTTAGGAGTCTTCCAAACAAACCGCTAGTAGAGCAGCAAAGTCACTGTTAGCGTCACTGTTTTAATACATGATACTCATTGTTTACTGTGCAATCTTATGCACAATGCTGATTATTTCATCATATCAACAAATGCATCATGATATTTGCTTTTACATTGAATCATACATATACAATATACATTCTATTATTGTTTAAACAATACAGTATTCTTATTCTGCCCTCTGCCCTATGCATTTCGGTACACCACAGTACCTTCATCAGGGGACAGTCTGAAAAAAACAAAAATATAGGAAGATGTGAATGTAATGTAATTGTTAGAACGCCCATGAGTGTGGTATTATTTGTGTATTAAATCGTACCTGTGTGGACAAATCCCTGTACTTGCAAGCTGAAAACAATGAAAATGTGTAAATGTTCGATCTTTCCCAGATAAACATGCTACTACACGACTTTAGTGGATCTCTTTTTTTGAAAAAAATACTGAAGCTTACCGCGTTCTTAACAGTGGTAAACTGAGGATAAGCTGCAAAAACGAAATAATAATGTTGGTGAACTCTCTCTGAAAACGCATGGTATTTCCATATTAAATGCCACTTAAATCTGCCAAACATACCTGAACTGTAGCCGAACTGTTTGTAGTCCTGCTAAAATATATATAACCGATGTTATGTGGGTTAACGAGCCAAATGCTCATATGGTCGGTATTATCGTGTGAACGTGTGCACATACCTCAGTACTTGGATGTTTAATCTACAAAAAACGAAAACAACGCGGTAAGTTGCTACCACTTATTTCGTCATTAAAGTATTAAAAACATTTTATGGAACCCAGCCTGCTCCGCATTTACCTGAACTGTTGTCTCTTCCCGCCTGAACTATCCCAGTGTATACAAAGCCGCGTTCAAAGTCGCAGCCATTCCCGAGCCGGTTTTACGTGGTTCTCATCTCTGCTCTACCACAAACATAAAAAACGGACTGCACACACTATTGCCATCTTAGACTAGGTTAAAAAGTCACCAAAACCTAATAAAAATCTATAACTATTCAAACTGCAAGCTGTGCGCCTAGTGTAAAACTCCCAATATGTTCTAATTAAGTTTATAATGTGCGTAGCGCGTGAATTCTTATGTGAAAAAATGTCCGCGTTCCAATAAACATATCATGATGTTGCAATGTCAACGATATTGCTAAACCATTAATGCACTCACAAGGAGTGCACGATCTTAATTTGTAGCAACGGTAATTATCACTGCTCCCATGGGAAATTATGTGTCTGTGTGACTGAATTCGATTTGTGAAGTTAGATTACTAAATGTGTAATATTAAGCTAATGCGCAATCGTGCTGAATCTGCTTTGATGACCATGTTACATGGAATGAAAACTGACGTTGAATATGTACCACATGGAAAAACAAGAGAATTAATCGTGAATACAGTGGGAAACATTACTACAAATATTAATGTTATTCATGTGAATAAAGACTCAATGTTGTTACAATTCTCTTTAACAGTGCAGTTCATACCTAAATGTTGATGTGTGGTTAACAGACATTGATCATTTACTGCTTTTTGATATCCTAGGCTCAACAAGTGCATTATATTTAAATATAATTGAAAATATTCTAATGTAAATCAGAGTTACACACTTATACACCAGCTGAAAGTTTTCTTCACAGGTCTATGTTTAGAGATTACATGAAAAACCATGTCTTGATTATGATGCTATAAACCATATAGGACAATGTCTGCTTACAAAACCTAAGGTGTCAAGTTCATCTACTCAATCATAATAAAACTGTTATCAGTCGGTTAGTCAAAAAGTCCAGCTTTATATATTTTTGCAGACTTAGGTTCTCCTTGGACGATTATAACTAAAGAATATTTTGCTGAAATGTTTCAGGGGATATTAACATCACAAGATCTTAAGAAGTTAGACATTATTGTTAGAGCATTCGATGGTTCCATTATTGAAATGAAAGAATATGTTGGTGTGGATATGCAATTCAAGGGACATGTTGCTTTTGTGAAACGGTACATAGCTGTTGAAGGTGTGAATGTTCTTGGTTAGATGGATCAAGGTAGTGTAGGGATTATGTTACATCCTAAGAGTTGTGACCCTGTGATGGTCATTGATGGAGAGCATGAGGAATCACATTTTATCAAAGGTGTGGTAAATGTTGGAGGAATTGTTAATGACATAGTGGAGTCTTTTCCCAAAGTATTTTCCAAAGATCTGTGGAAGTTGAATAATTTTCAACATAAGATCAAACTTAGAGAAGGAACCATTCCTGTCAGACAAAAGTTAAGAAATATGCCCATCAACATAAGAGGGGATCTTAAAGTTTTGTCTTATTGATGATAACATCATTGAGGAGATAGAATCCTCCAAGTGGGTTTCTCCGATAGTTTTGGCTCGCAAGGCTGATCAAAGTTTGAGATTATGTGTGGACCTGAGAGCACTTAATGCAAATTTGATTGTTGATTGCCATCCATTGCCAAAGATAAATGAAGTTGTATGTATGTTGGAAGTAGCAAAAGTTTTCTCCACTTTTGACTTACGCTCTGTGTATCACCAGATCTTATTGACAGAAGATTCACAACACTTGACTGCGTTTCTCACACCGGAGTGGTTGTTTCAATATAGGAGGGTGCCCTTCGGGTTGGCCTCTGCAGCGTCAGTTTTCCAATGAGCTATGCAACATATTTTTAAGGACCTAGAAGGATATGTGAAATGCTTCCAAGATGATATTTTTGTGTTTTCCCATAACAATGATTCTCATAAGGAACATGTAATTGAGGTGTGTAAGCGTTTAGAATCACATGGGCTCACACTCAAAAGTAATAAATGTAAAATTTTTCGTGATTCAGTAGAATATTTAGGGCACACACTTTCTGGAGAAGGTGTAGCTCACTAGACCGAATGTTGAGTTTTGTTGGGGTGAAAAACAAGAAACTGCTTTTCAGCAAATGAAAGATGAAATTGTTCATGCTCCTACGTTGAAGCCATTTTGTCTCAAGAAATTGTGTGTAGTTACGGTTGATGCAAGTGAGTATGGTCTTGGAGGAGTTTTAACTCAGAAGAGTGGTAAGGATGAATGGTGTGTGGCTTTTGCCTCTAGGACTCTGAATGATACAGAAAGAAGATACTCTGTGATAGAGAAAGAACTCTTGGGATGTGTTTGGGGTGTCGAACATTTCTGGAATTTTTTGTGGGGCAGTCGTTTTCTCTTGAGGACTGATCATAAGCCGTTGGTTGCCATTTTATCTCCAGGTGGTGGAAACAATGCCACTGCGTGTATTGGAAGACTCATGTCCAGATTACAGGAGTACAATTTTGCCAAAGAATATGTCCCAGGCAGAAGAAATCTCACTGCTGATTGTCTTTCTAGATCACCCTGCATTCCTGAAAAAGGAAGTGAAGATGTGGATGAAGTGGTGGCTTCTTTAGGAGATTTTGTTGCGGAATAATTTCATGCCATATCTGAAGAGAAGTGGAAGAGTTTTGCTGTAAAAGATAAACATTGGGAGATGTTAAAGAAATTCATTTTGGGAGGTTGACCAAGAGTCAACATGGTTCCTCCTGAATTGAGGTCTTTTCATCAGGTATCGAACGACCTGGAGTTAGACAATGGTATCATTATCAAAGGTGGGAAGTGTGTTCCTCCTGAGGGAATGCAAGATGAAATTCTTAAGCTCGCTCATGAGGGACACTTGGGTATGTCATCCATGAAAAGATTGGTGAGATCTAGTTTTTGGTGGCCGGGCATGGATAAAATGATTGATAGAATAGTTAGAATATGTTCCATTTGCCTAAATAGTTATAAGATGTTGAAGGTACACCCAGCTCCCTTAATACCTGTTGCATGGCCAAAGAACCCTTGGCAAAAATTAGCTTTCGATATTTCTGGCCCTTTCTATTGTCTACTCCAAGATGCTCGTTTTGCCTTGGTCCTAATCGACTATCATTCTAAATTTGCCTGAGGTAAGGTTTGTTTCACATGCTACTTCATTAGTGATTGTAGAGTTTCTACAAGAAGTATTTGCTTAAGAAGGTAGTCCAGAAGTTCTTATTACGGATAATGGAGTACAGCTTGAATCTAAAGAGGTAGAGAATTTTCTTGGTTCTTGTGGTATCAGACATGTTAGTACTCCGTTGTACGAGCCAAAAATGAATGGTCAGATAGAAAGATTTAATCGTGTGTTGAAAGATTGTGTTGAATGGGCACGGAAGAGTGGAAGTGAGTGGAAACGTGTTTTGCGAGAGAGGTTGTGGATGTATAGAATTACTCCTCACTCAGTAACTGAACTTAGTTCTTTCCGCTTGTTGAGAGGAAGAGAACCTGTTTCAAAATCGTGTCCTTGGTGGATTAAGGAAAAGATACATAATTCTGTGTCTGCTGACAGCTATAGTACCTCTTTAAGAGTCAAACGTCATCAAGATAAAATGAAAGAATACCATGATCTTAAAAATAATGTAAAAGTTCCCTCTTTTAAAGTTGGTGACTATGTTAAAATACGCAAACCAGGTTTCCTTGTCAAGGGTTCGTCAAAATATGGACCCATATGCAAAGTGGTTAAAGTCAATCTTAATAGTTTAATCACCAATGATGGTAAGGTGTGGAATGTCAGTCGTGTTGTCAAATGTCAAGATGCTTCTGAGAAGGATTAAGTTATTCCTAAAGGAGTGTCACATCCTTTGTTGCTTAGACAGGGTTCAGGATGTGATTCTCATTTTACTAATTTGGTTGATGCCAGTTCTGTGGCTTCAAGAGTCAAGACTGGTAAAAGAATCATTAATCCTCCTGTTAGATTCTGAGAATATAGTTACGTTTTGTTTTATGTTTTATTGTTCTTATTTTTACAGGGATGAGATGGGTTACATATGTTAAATTAATATTGTAATGCTATTACTTTAAATTGCTTCCATCTGTAGTTTACTCTTGAAAGTCCTGTTGCTTTGGAATGGTAATGTTGTATGTTCCAGAGACAGGAGTTGGAAGCAGATGTGATACTGTGTTCCTCTCCAATAAACTTGGTTTCTTTTTGTATTTCCTGGACCTATATACTACACCTGTTCTAATGGATTATATTATACATTACATGTCAATGCAAACCTAAATATATTTCTTTACTAGTTTATTTTGTAACGATCTGTGTACAAATCTCTGATTCGTATGACGTTTGAAAGATTCAATGAGAATAAATGACGATAACTAATAAAATGTATTTCTTTTTTAGACAATACGGCAAAAATTCCCACTTCTCACCACAAGAAGGCTCGGGACAAGAGGCCATTCAAAGTAAGCATGTTGTGGTGTAGCTTGTAGAAAAATGCATGCCTTGACTTTGGGTATATGAAAACAACATACAAATAAAATGCTGTCCTGTTTACGGTCTCGCTACCGACAGCTTGCCTGGTGCAGACAGCATTGCATGCAGTACTGCAAGGAGTGAGTTTAGCTCAGCCCCCTTGACCTTGATTGAATGGCTTTCTCATCTAACTCTGTTCTTGCTCTTAGTAGTATTGCTTTCTTCGCTGGTCTTGTGATTCTCTCAATACTGGAGCACTTCCTCTTTCCACTCGCTCATGAGTTGTATTCTTTCACTGCTGACGTCATGGAATTTTTTGTTTTACTTTTAACTTGCATGCAGCTCTCCAGGGGAGTGCTTGTCATGCTCGTCACTTCCTCTGTCCCTGTGCATAGAGAATGACCAACCAAGCTCATCCTATTTCCCTCCCAGCCTCCCATAACCTCTCTCTTCCGACACAGGCTTCAAGTGTTTGACACCAAACACTGCTGGGGCTCAGTGTAATGCCTTCTTTCTCCTCTCCTATGTTTTTGTCAGTCCCATTCACAAGCTATCTCTCTCTCCCCTTTTAACTCCCTCCTCTTCCCCCCTCAGAATGCCCCTGCCCAATCATCCCTCGCCAAGTCTACATTGGATGTCACTATTGGCTTTGCCATCATGCCAGGTGTCTGTAAAATTGTGCTTGCACTGATAGCGATTGCTGGCCTTCCAAAAGTGCATTGACAATATTTACAAGATGACTGCCACATTGCGGATCACAGCATGGTACGATAAAACATGGTGGCTAATTTGAAAGTATGAACAATAGGAACACAGGCTCCTTAGAAATCATTCACAACATTATGTTGTCATGTTGAACTATATTTCTGGCCCAAAAGGGTGTGTGGGGAAAATGCCATTAATTAAACTGATTAGATAACACATCATGAAAACCAGCAGCTAATGGAGAAGGAATAATGCTAATGGATGATGCAATATATGACAATGAAGTGATGAGACAACTAAATTACAGAAGCATATGTTATGAATAGAGAATGATCCAACGGTGGAGCTCAAACACAGTACAGCAGTGACCACCATATTGACATTGGAAAATGGATGGATCACTGATAAAGAATCTGCATTTTTAAATAAAACTAATCCTAGAACACCAGTATTTTATATAATTCCTAAAATACAAAAGGACACTAAAGGTCCCCCTGGACGCCTGATTATATCGGTATGTGGATCTCTTTTAGAACCCCAGCCGAAATACATTTATTTCTATTAAAAACCCTTCGTAGTGGAGACAGAGGCATTTATTAAGTTTTCAATGCACTTCATTGAGATATATGAATATAATACATTTGATCCCTCACATGAAATTCTGGTAACCTTAGATATCGAGTCATTGTACTCAAACATCCCCCAAGATGAAGCATTGGCAGAGATGGGAGATGCGCTGAATAAAAGAACACAACCACATATAGGGGGTCATTAGGATGGAGGATTTTCCGCATCCTCCGGGCCGGCGGAAGCCACCATCGGCCTTGAGGATGCAGAAAATCCTCTGCGGACCCACCAAGACCCACGGCCACATTAGGATGGCTGGTGGGTCCTGGTTTCTGTCCGCAGCTTTTCCTCCGCCGTTGGCTTACAACCGCGGCGGAAAAGCTCTAATATGGTGACGGTGTCTCTCAGACACCGTCAGCCAGATTAGGATGTGCATGGAAACATGCTTTTCCGCGGCGGCTTTTCCACCGTGGAAAAGCATGTGTAACTTCACTGCGGGGCCCGTTGCGGGCCCCCTAGGTGAAGGGGGGGTGGGGGGAGCACATGGGGGGTACCTATGGTACCCCCCTGCATTTGTATGCAGTAAGCGGCAGGCACCGCGCGGTGCCTGCCACTTTCTACATACAAATGCAATGCGTGCGTTTTTAACATTGCTGCGGGTGCAGCTTGAAGCTCCACCAGCAGCAATGTTAAAAATAGAGGATGTGACCGCAACCCTTGCGGTCACATCCTAATTGCACAGGAGGGAACTCCGCATGCCATGCGGAGGTTCCCTCCTGCTCTGGGGTCGCGGACAGACGCAAGTCCGTCCGTGATCCTAATGACCCCCATAGTACCTACTGAATTTATATTAGAGCAGGCTACCCTTAGTCTCAAGAATAATTTATTTGTGTTTAAGGATGAACTATTCTTACAAACTAAATGAGTAGCAATGAGCTGTACCTTTGCTCCAGAAATTGTGAATATTTTCATGTAGTACTTTGAACAAAAATGGATTAATGGTGATACAAATATTTTTAAAGAATACACTATATCCTGGCATTGGTTTATTGATGATGTTTTCTTTATTTGGAATGGTCCAGAAAATGTTCTTGCTGAATTTCAGGAATGGATGAATGGTAGGTCGGCCAAACTTAAATTTACCATGACATATCACAGAGAGAAAAATAATTTTCTTGATAGGTGGGTTTTTGTGGAAGAGGATAGACTTTTGATTAATTAATACACTAAACCCATGGAAACAAATACTCTTCTACATTTTGAAAGGAGTCACCCAAAAACACTCAAGGAAAAGTTGTCATATGGGCAGTTTTTAAGAATTTGTAGGTGGATTTTTATAGAAGAGGATAGACTTTTGATTAACTCATACACTAAACCCATGGAAACAAATACTGTTCTGCATTTTGAAAGGAGTCACCCAAAAACACTCACGGAAAAGTTGTCATATGGGCAGTTTTTAAGTATTTGTAGAAACTGTTCCAAAAAAGCAGATGACTTTAAAGATGGAGAAATATTGTTCCGAAAACCTGTGGTGAGAGGCTACCCTAAATAATTGGTGAAGAGCGCCATGAAACGAGCATGGTTTACACCAAGAGAAAGTTTACTCACTCCCAATGTTATTTAGACAAGAAACTACAACAATGGCAAATAAAATTAAAAAAAGTCAACTCGAATTTGAAACTGTTAAGTACTTTTGACATTCAAAAGTCTCTGTTTTCATTTAAAAAATTTATCAAAATCTTTGCCAACATCTAGTGAAAGCAGTAAGAAAAACAGAAGAGAAATTATAGCAACAAATGATAAGACTTCCACCCGTAATTGGACATTTTAAATGCAGTAATTGCATTACATGTAAATTTACTAAAAATAGTAAAAGTTTAACAATCAATGGACAACTATAGACACAGAATGCCTTATTGAATTGCAATACGAGAAATGTGGTTTACCACAGTATGGGCCAGATGTACGATCATTGATGTTTGCGACTTGCATTAAATTGAGAGTTGCAATTAGCGAGTCACAAACATCAATGTACAACAGTGTCAGAGACACTGTTTGGAATTCCCAAAGGGGTCGCAAATTGCATGTGTCATGCATATTAATGAGGGTGTCACGATTTGCAACCCCATTGGAAATGGATGGCACTCCGAGGGATAGTGGCCTGCTGAGGTCAGCAGACCTCCATGTCTGGGACTGCTTTTAAATAAAGCAGTTTTTGGAATAAAATGCAGCCCGTTTTTCTTAAAGGTAAACAGGATGCATTTAAAAAATACAAATTTAACTTTTCTTTTTTTAAGGGCAGGCAGTGGTCCCAGGGACCACTAGCTGCCCTTGAAAAAATGTTTGTGCATGCACTTCCAAAGGGTAAAGGGTCTCCTAGGGAACCCTTCTGGTTTGCGAGAGCTTTACCACCCTTCTGAGAATGGTAGTAAACTGTGAGTGTTTTGCGACCGCAATTGTGGTAACAAAACAGTCTTACATAGCTTTTGAAGTCGCTATTAGGAAGGGAATGCCCCTTCCTAATATTGAGTCACTAATCCTATTTTGCGAGTCGCAAATTGATTTGCGACTCGCAAAATAGGATTCTTACATGGGACATCGTTTTTTTGCATGCACAAACGGTTCTAATACTCATTTGTGCATGCAAAAATTCATCTTACATCTGGCCCCAAGTGTCCATGCCAAAAGACATATATTGAGCAAACTACTCAACCTGTTTAAAAATAGGATCTTACAACACAGATCTAGAATAAAATGTAAAACACAGGGAGCCCCATTAGTCTCGAATTATGATGCAACAGGACATACTGAGAATGGTATAGAGTGGTCAGTCCTATATGTAACACCAAAAATGATCAAAGGAGAAATGATTAAGAAGAACTCCTAAGGGAAGAAGCCAGGTTAATTGAATAATTTCATACTGCTACACAAGGGCTCAATGAATTTGATGAGATATGGTCACTGATCACAGGCTAATACTATGGCATGCTTTTGGTTTGACAAGTTCTTCATTGGTAATAAGATAGAATGATAATATTTGAATATTGACTGTAAGATCTGAAGAATAAATGCTCTTTGATGTAATTTTGATTCACAAGATGTAATAGAGTTTGGGCATACAAAATACTGGAGAATCAATAATGAAAAATTATGAGGTCGTTGGAAATGATGGACAGATTGATGATTAGCATCAGGTCGGATTTATGATTCTTTTTTATTGTTTTGAAATTAAATTAGATTTTACTCTATTTTTGTACAGTGAAATAATATAAAGGATGCAGCTGACACATACCAGTGTCATTGACACCTGTAAATAGGCAAACCAACAGTCGCTCACCCTTAAACTAGTGCTGGTATAACTTGGATTCAGAGCGAATACTTGAGTGATGTGGTCTAGTTAATTTTTTTCAACGCGTGAGCAGGAGATCAGCTTTCTGCATATGGGTGGGTGGAGGCTCGGATATTTAAAAAAATGTAAACGCACAAACTAAAACCATCCGCATCCATTACGAAAGCAGTTGGAAGGTAGATTGCGCTCATATGAACAGTGAGCATCACTAATACTAAAGGGATAATCTTTCGACGTGAACGTACCGAGGAGTTTTAATTGTATTTTTCCTTTCTTTGTACAAAATCGTGGCAGATTCGTGATATTTCAGATTAATTTGGAACGCGGGGAGGGGGATAGGGGCAAGTACGCCTTGTATTGTCCTGAGGAGGCCAGAAATATAATAGTCCAAAACGCGTCAACATTTTTTCTGCACAAGGAGCCTACACTAGATGGGAGAACAATTCCTAAAAAATCAAAAAGCAATGGAGATCACAGTTCAGTATTTGGACATCTATTGGGTGATAATTGTATACACCAGTGCCTGTCCTTGAAAGAAGGAACAAATATAGAAATAAAACAAGTGGACTGTCTATTTTTCATTAAAGAAATATTTGAGGAAAGAATGCAAGTTTTCTAGATGTGCTATAATTTCCTAGTATTGTGAAATATGATAGAAATGGTTCATAGTCTGTTACAAAATAAAATATGAATATGAACCAGTAATCAAAGCTGTTTAGAACACTTTCTTCCAGTAATACAACCAATAAAGTAGTTAAGTCACTGACAACAATCAGATAATAAAATTCTATTGTTGATAAATATTAGGTTGAATTTAACCCTTATGGGCCACATTTTTGTACTGTCTTTAGCGCAAGCCTAGGCCGCAGAGGGTAATTGGGCATCCTCTCTTATTATATACAGTAGATAACGCATCATAGCCATGATTTTATGCACAATAAAAGGAATACAAGGAAGACGAATGAGGATTAACAGAGGTGCCTACTACTACTTGTAATCACTCTATGGATGGTATATTTCTGAAGCCCCTCCTTCTGTAGGGCACCCATAAGAAAGCTGAGCCCCAGTTTCATGACATCAACTGTCAATCATAGGGCATGGGACAATGGGATTATGTGATGTTATTGGACATCACAGTGTCAGCAGCAGGCCTTGTGCAATTCACATCTCAAACAGTCTTAAAAGCTCCCATTAAACACAAAACGTAGTTTTGTGTACTGTCTAATAACACATAAAGATGCCATAGGATCACAGTGTAAAGTTACTAATAGATGAATACATAACTGCTCACATATAATCCACAAATGTGACCATCGTGTTTATTTCAATGGTGTTTTTAAAAGTGCAAAACGTATGTTTTGCATTGTAAACATGCATGGGATATGTTTCCACATGTTTATTACCTTACATTTGCACCAAACCTTACCAGTTCTTGAACTTTCTTTTCAGTCACAAAACTCTGACTCCACCTAAATGAGAAAAGAAAGAACAGATGATGAAATGAATGCTGAACAAATCAAACATTCACCCCCACTCACCGATCTGGGTTTAATATATTGATTTTTGCTCACCACGCCACCCCAGTTTGAACCCAGCTATATGCAAATCAGTCTTGACCCTGCTGCCCAGGAGGAGTCCAGCCCCAACTGCCAAGTCAGGTCCTTCCTGGACTGAAAACAAGCATCCTGGGACCGGTTTCAGGATATCACCCCTCATCAGCCAGGTTATCTTGAATTCAGTTTCACAGTGAGCATGGGACCTTCGCACTTAGAGTGATAAAAACAAAAAGAAGATATGATGGACTGAATGCTGAGCAAATCGAACATTCACCCCAGTCACAGATCTGGTTTAAATTAATTGTTGTTTTTGCTCACCATGCCACCCCACTTTGGACTCAGCCATTTGCAAATCAATCTTCCCAGAAGAACAGTCTCTTTTACCAAGTACCAATCCAAGTCTGAGAAAACACTTTTCAGCTTGCGAAACCCTCTCATCTTCAGGGAAATTCAGCAATGCAATTTTGGGATTTAGGGCCAGATGTACAACCCTTTTTCGGGGTCGCAAACGGGAGATAGGCTAGTTTGGACCCTCAAAAAAGGTGTCCAGGCATGTATAAACACAATTTTGCGAGTCACTGACTTGTAAAATAGCGTTTGAGACTCTCGCTATTAGGAAGGGGCGTTCCTTCCTAATAGCGAGTGTCAATGCCATGTACAATTGTTTAGCGACATTTGCGCTCGCAAAACACTCGCAGTTTACCACCTACTTCAAGTAGGTGGTAAACCACTCGCAAACGGGAGACCCCCAGTACCCCTTCCACTTTGTGAGTGTGTGCAGAAATATTTTTTAGGAGCAGGCAGTGGTCCCAGGGACCACTGCCTATCCTTAAAAAATGAAACTGAAAAGTGTAATCTTTCTTTTTAAAATGCTTTATTTAAAAAAGCCGTCCCAGACATTGTGGTCTGCTGACCCAGCAGGCCACCATCCCTGGGAGTGCTAGCCATTCCCAATGGGGTCACAAATTGCGACTGCCCCAGGAATAATAATGAGCGACCCCATTAGGAATCGCAAACAGTGTCTGAGACACTGTTGTACATTCAATTTTGTGAGCCGCAAATTGCGAGTCGCAACTCGACGCAATTTGTAACTCGCAAAACTGCATGCTCGTATATCTGGCCCTTAGTTCAGTAGTGAATCTCAATCTGTCCTGCGTTGTGTGACAAGAAGAGAGCAGAAATGCTCCATATTTACACAGATATGGAGCATTTCCGGTCTCTCCTTGCGCTGGCGAGCAGTGTGTGGCCTAAACCAACACAGGCACCCTTGCACTATAGTGCAAGGGTGTCTACATTACGAGCAGGATTGTTTTTGTGCAGGAAGGCACGTCTTCCTGCACAAAAGCAATCGTTAAAAGGTTTTTCCTCTTTCCATGTGTGATGCAGAATGCATCAGACATAAAAAGCGGAGGTAACGGAGACATAAAAAGATATTTGTCTTTGTTACTGTACTGCACGTGTGACTTCAAATAAATCAAATAAATATATTTTATGAAAAATTACAAATACAATCAGTATATAATTTAGAAAAATCAAGAAAAACTAAATGTGCAAAAGGACACCAACATGATCAAAATTAGCTAATAGAACTGTTTTAAAGTAAAACGCCCCTAGAAAGTACAAAGCTCCAATTAGACAGTAAAGTTCGCTGGTGACCGGTTGTAAAAGGGTGAAAGTCTACACCAGCAAGCACAGAGATGAAAGCAGTTATAAGAAAAAAAACTGAAGGAGATTGTGAAAAGGCCAGAGATCATGTCAGGACAAGCACTCCAACTAACAAGAATCCGCTGGAGTTTCACACCACCCGCAGTACCTCACAAAGCATCTCCCAAGCTATTAAATGGCAATACAATTATCTATACACAAGTTTATATAAAAGGTATGAGAATATATAACATATACATATAACTCATGTAAGAAATTGGGTTGTTGGTTGGTGGGGAGTGAAACCCTACTCAAGCAGCAACCAGAATCTTTGTCAGAGTAAAATCACAAGCAACCCCCAAATTAACCTATGCTCAACCCTCTGGTAGCTTGGCTCAGGGCAGTCAGGCTTAACTTAGAGGCAATGTGTAAAGTATTTATGCAGCAAGTTAAACAGCAATAAAGTGAAAAACAGCGCAAGAAAAATCCCACACCAATGTCGATAATTTAGTATAATTTAATAAATAATTTAGGACCAAAACAACAAAAATCCAATCTCTAGAACCAGAGGTATGCAATGTTAAAGATTTAAGGGAAAATAGCACCAAAAAGCATGAAGCACTAAGTGGGATTATCTGGTTGTGATAGACTGGGACGAAGTCACACGTTCAGCACAACCGCGATCAAGCACCAGCTGGATACAGAGACTTAGGCCCAGATGTAGGTAAAATAGATTTACCGATTTTTAATTACCGAATTCTACCGATTCGGTAATTAAAAATCGGTAAATCTAAGGGGTGGATATGTAGGAACATCCAGATGTTCCTTTTACCGAATCGGTAAATATCTGTATTTACCGATTCGGTAAATACCGACCGATAATGCCCCATTCATTCCTATGGGCTTTGAAGCCCATAGGAATGAATGGGGCATTACCGGTCGGTATTTACCGAATCGGTAAATGCCGATTTTGACAAGGGTGCAGGGGGTGTCACTTTGACACCCTCTAGCACCCCCAAAAAAGATTCGGGGGCCATGTGGCAGGCATACCTGCCCTAAGGGCAGGTCTGCCTGTCATATGGCACAGGTGTGCATGCACACATGTGCATGCACACCGGAATCGGTATTTTACCATGAAGTTGGATTTCATGGTAAAATACCGATTCTGTAAGGCTTGTGGGACTCAGAAGAGTCCCACCTACATCTCATTGTTACCGAATCGGTAAAAAATACCGATTCGGTATTTTACAGATTCGGTAAATTTACCAATCGGTAAATTTACCGAATCTGTAAAATATGTGGCCCTACATACCATTTTGTGAATCTCGGTCGGTAACGGCCGAAAATACAGATTTTCGGCCGTTACCGACCGACCTACATCCGGCCCCTAGTTATGCCCACTGCACAAGACTATCTTAAATCCTGATTGCTGATCATTGTGAGATTCTGCGTTGAGGATGTGTATCGCACCCTAACTGATGTAAATTGCTAGTGTGTAGATGCATTTCACAGCAAAGGTTCCAGAAATCTGTGAGGATACAATGCAAGGCCCTGTGTCGTTGTTCAAGAAGCCGTCATTGAGAGGCTTGAAATGCAAAGTCCTGCATTGAAGATGGGTCATGCACTGGTGTATTTCGAAGAAGTTGTGGGGCTTGCAATACAGAGTTCAGCATCATCATAGTGGATGTAGTTGACAATGAGCTTGAGATGCTAAGACCTGTCTCAAGGCTGCGTCACGCAGCAATGGTTCCAAAGAGGCTGTGGGCTGTGACGTGAAGTCCTGTGGGAATGATACGGTGCGCAGCAGTTCCAGTGCAGAGTTTTATGAGGAAATACGTTGCTCTACGGTTCAGATGCAGAGTTTCGGGAGGCTGATACCATAGCTGGGTTGGGAGTACCTTCAGGCCCACTTCTAGGTCCAGGGTCCAGAACTGGGGTGGCACCACTTGGAAGGGCAGGGCTCACAGCTGACAGAGTCCCGATGCTGGGTACAAGGTTGTTGGAGCCTTTTCTATCAGGTGGCCAGGCAATCAACCCTTGGAGTCACTCAGATGGTCCTTGGTTTAAGATGCAGTTCCAGTCCTTCTCACTCAGGCAGGAGGGCAGTCCAGCAGAGTGGCAGTTCTTCTTGCAGCACAGCAGTCCTTCTTCTAGGTCTTCCACAAGTCCAGAAGTATACTGAAGAGCTGGGCTTGAGGGTCCATTAATTACAGCTGGGCCACTTTGAAGTAGGATATAGTTCTGGAGGCTTCCACCTCCCTGAAGTGTCAGGCACCCCCTTCCTCCCTGCCCTGGCTCCCGTTTGTTTAGGGACACAAAAGACTAGTGACAAAACCTTTGCAAGTATAATCAGTCACAGCCTTTTTGTGTGGTAAGCGACTGCTCCTCTATCTTGTTAAGTCAGAGTGGCCCATTCTACCAACATCTAGACACCCTCTGTGTTATTATCTGGGAGCAATACACAGACCAACTACTAGCGACTCCAAGTCATTTTACCCAGGGACATGCTGCAGGCACCAAATGGTTAGGACAAGAAAATGGCAACTTTCTAAAAGTGCCATAGTCAGAATTGTGACTTAGAATCCAACTTTATAATTGAAGATGGCTTTAAATTTAAATTCTTTTAGACATCAAACTTGCTCTCTTTTTTTTATTTTTATTTTTTTATTGAGTTTTTTAAATATTTTCTCCCCCCTACAAGCAATCAGCAAACTTATATATCAGACAACGTAAGGTAACAATCATCAATGTAAATACCGAACCACATGAACCAACATAATAAAACAAGAAAATATTAAGGTCAGGGAGCACTAGATCTTATACATAAGCTGCACTCTAATCCATAAAGCACAGATTTACATTTCAAAGACAAAAGAGGAAAAGAGGAAAAAGAAAGAGAAAGCGAAAAAGTAACTGAAAAAAAAGAAAGAAAAAAGACACCTTCAAAGCAACATTTTAGCTATAAATCTTATCATAGCTACATCCCAAGCTATATATATCACTCATTTTTCATTCCATTTTATTAAAGGAGCCCAAATACTTTGTCCCAGAATTTTTGATTTCCTACTCTTTCTATCATAAATTGCCCTCTCAATTGTATATATAGAGAGTAGGCGAGCCAGCCATTGTTGAAATGTAGGAGGTAAAGAATCTAACCAGGCAGCAGCGATTTTAATCCTTAAGACATACATAGCGACAAATAAAAACCAAAATATATTCTCCTCGTAGAACAAACTGCTAACTTAGCAAAATCAATTCATGAGTTAGCTTAATTTTTACAGCAAGTGAGCGATCTAGATATTTCTCAATCAATTTTAATAGCTCTTGTAAACAAGGGCAGGATGCAAACATGTGGACTAAATCTGCATTCAACCCACACATCTTGGGCAGGTTATCCCTGATAGCCCCCCCCCCCCCCCCCCCACCCCCCATTGTGCAATTCTGGCTGTAGTATAATACAGCGAGAACACAGTTCTAAAATGCTGCGCTTGTAGCCCAGCAGAGCATAAAATTGTCTGAACGAGCTCTAAAGACCTCAGAAGTACGCCCGGAGCAGTTCCCACACGCTCAGCCCACTTAGCCTCCTGATTTATTAAATCCTCTTGCTTTAACTTTATTAATTCTGCATACATCAATGTAATGCCCCCTTTGTTATCTCCTAGCATTATATCAACAACAACATTGCTATCAAACCCACAGCCCCGCCTATTTTCTTAACAAAAAACTTTGAATTTGCAAATATTTAAAAAAATTACACTTTGACAATGAAAACTCCAGCTGTATGTCGCTGAATTGGAGAAAACCATTTATTCCGAATAAATCCCCAACCTTAAAAACACCCTTGGTATCCCATTCTGCCATATTTTCATCCGAAAAAAATTCTGGAAATGTTGGATTTTTATATAGCACCGTATAATAATTGACTCTTCCCAAACAAATCTTTTTCTTCAGGGTCCCCAAGATCTTAAATGCAGGAATCAAAGTCTTAAACTTAGTTCTTTGGTAGTAGTTGGGCTCCGAAAACGTACAAAAACACCTCACTGCATTTTCTCCCAGTAGCAATTTATAGACATCAGGTAATTCATTTCCCCCTTCACAGTCCAAGGGACTTTCCCCTATAAGTACCCCATATATTGTAGAGCAGAAACCCAATAGTAGCTTTTAAAGTCAGGAATCGAAAAGCCCCCCTCTCCCGTGGTAAAGACATAAAGCGTAGTGCCCGCCTCGTTTTTCCATGTGCCCAAAGAAACCTATTAAATAACCCTCCTAACATTTTAAACCAAAAATTCTGAAATTCTAAAGGAATTGCTCTAAATAAATATCAAAATCTTGGCAAAAAAATCATTTTAATAACATTACTGCATCCACCAACGATAAATGAAGATTGTTCAACCTGTCTAGATCCAGCCTAGCCTTTCTTATAACTGGTTGTATATTTTTAGCCACTAATGTTTCAAGATCTGCAGAGATCCTTATCCCAGGATATACAGCCGATTTAGTCACCCGGGGATCCTCAAAATTAATTAAATGGTTCACGATAATTTGGGTCTTTGATTCATTGAGAGCATACCCGGAGAGCGTACCAAACTCTAAGGCTAGTGAAGCAACCGCTTCCATTGCTACTTCAGGATCTGAAGAAACTATGGCAACGTCCTCCGCGTATGTGAGAACTTTTGTTTCAATCCCTTGATTATTAACAGGGAGGATTCTACCATTAGCTAAAAACAAACGAAGGAGAGGGTCTATATATATGCCGAATAATAAAGGGGACGAGGGACATCCCTGCCGGGTCCCACATTGTATATCAAACGAAGGAGTATAATTACCATTTATCCTTATTCTGGCAGTAGAGGCCCTATATAGCACTTGAACTGAATGGATAAACCCCTCTTCAAGGCCAAACCATCTCAATGCTTCCCGGAGGAAATCCAAGGAGACCCTATCGAATGCCTTTTCCGCATCCAAAAGCAGAGCAGCCATAGAGTCTCCTGAGATCTCCATTGCATCAAAAAGGGTAATCACCCGTCTTATATGTTGTGTTGTCCCACGTCCCATAATAAACCCATGTTGGGCCGGGTGATTGTTTCTTCTTAATATTCTATTCAAGCGCATGGCCAAGATTTTAGAGAATATCTTGACATCACTATTCAAGAGCGTAATTGGACGATATGAGCCTGGCTACCTGGCTGGTTTATCTTTCTTCAAAAATATCACAAGATCTGCTCCCGCCCATGATTCTGGAGCAGGCCCCCCCTTTTGAGCCAGTATCATCACATCTATTAAATCAGACCCTATATCATCCCTAAAGATTTTATTAAATTCGAGCTGGATTTGATGGGCCGACAGCTTTACCCAAGGGTAGATCTTGTAAAGCCCCCATTATTTCACCCTGAGAGAATGGCCCCTCCAGTTCTTCCCTATCCTTACGATCTACCTTCTGATTAGGTATTTCGTCTAAATATTCACGAATATCCTCCAAAGCCACCCCTGTACTGCCAGAATACAGCCGATGATAGTAAAGCCGAAAAGCCTCCTGAATGCTTGCAGGCTCTGTAATGACCTTCCTGTTACCATCAAAAATTTCAGAACCCTCACCTGCAGCAACTTTCTGCCTAGTTCTGAAAGCAAAAATATGCCCCACCCGCTCGTTGAATTCATAGCTCTGCCCTTTTTTAGCCATATAAATCTCAGCTGCTTTTTTGGCATAGTGATCACCAGCTTCCGCCTTTTTCATAGCTAATTTCAGTAATAATTAATCAAGTACTTCACCTGATATATTCGCCATCCCCAGTGCTTCCACAAGCTTAACCAACTACTGCCTTATTTCAAAATCCCTTAATCGCTCCTGTTTCTGACGATGTAAACTATAACTGATTGTTTCCTCTCTGACTGCAGCCTTGAACGTATCCCAGACAATTCTTACACTCGAAGAGCCTTAATTGTTTTCCCAAAATTCCCTAATCCATCCTTTCATATATAAAATGTAATCAGGGTCATATATTAACCTCCGTTCAAAGGTCCACCCAACATTCCTTCTATCCAGAATAGAGACATTGAGATTCAAAACTAATGGATTGTGATCTAAAATAGTTCGGGAGAACTTCTCAAGCCATGCCGGGGAGATACACTGATTAGATACAAAAAAATAATCCAGGCGAGAGACAGCCTTATGAAGTGCGGAAAATAAGTGCTGCCTGCATCCAACGGTTTCAAATAGGGCCATATATCAACTAGCCCATTATTACAGACTAGGTTAGAGAGGGCATAACCCACTTTCCTTTTTTTCCCTTAAAATTTGCTAAGCGGGTCGTCCCAACGTACCCCAAGACCATTGATATTAAAATCCCCACAAAATTATCGGGGCAGGCCATGTAGCCAAATTCAGATATAAGTATTCCAATATCTCTGCATCATCACATGTGGACCCATATACCGAACCAAGTGTAAACTTAAAGTGATTTAACAAGCCTTCCACCAGAACCCATCGCCCTCATTTGTCTGCAGATTTTCTAAGCACAGTAACATCACTCCTCCGGGTTAAATTTGCCACCCCCCAGGTACGTGACCCTTGCGTTGTAAAAACCAATAATGTATAACCCAGCTGTTCTAACACACGTGCTCTGCAACCCTCAATGTGCGTTTCCTGAATACACACAAAATCCACATGTAGGGTTTTAACCCACATTGCAACTTTATTCCTTTTGTGCTGGTCATTAAGACCGCACACATTCACCGTCAAAAACCGCAGGGTCATATTGCCATTTTCTGAGCACTATTGCCAAAAATCCTACTTAACTTGTTTTTATACTTCGATTGCCTTTTCATCAGCAGTAACTTCCTGGATAACATTATCTATCCATCTATAGCTCCTTTGCGTCCTGCTGTCCCCTTCCTCAGTCTTCCCAAAGAATACATCCCTTGAAGTGCTGATTGCTTGCTTACATCCGACTCAAAAACCACCCCCAAACACCCCCCCCCCCCCAACCGCCTATACAGGCAACTAGGTCAAGCATGACCTAGGCAAACTTTCTCCCAACTGAGAGTTATGACTTAATACATTTAATACATTAATCCAATGTTACCCTGTGGAAGAGATATGCCTTGCATTAGTGAAAAATGATTTTGAGAGTTTTTCACTACAAGGTCATGTAAAACTTAAAATTACATGTTCAACCTTTTAAATAAACTGCACCCTGCCCTTTGGTCAGCTTTGGGCCTACCTCAGAGATGACATATGAATTAAAAGGGAAGATTTGAGACTGGCAATAGGTTTATTTTGCCAGATCAAAATGGCAGTTTAAAACTGCACACACAGGCAGGGAAGGCAGACCAAAGACATGTTTTACAGGCCTACTTGAGTGGGTAGCACAATCAGCGCTGCAGGCCTACTAGTAGCATGTTAATTAACAGGCCCTGGGTACATGGGGTGCCACTTTACTAGGGATGTACAACTAAATAGAATGTGCCAATTGAGTAAAAGCCAATTCCACCATGTTTAGGGGACAGAGAACAAGCATGTTAGCAATTGTTAGCAGTGGCCAAGTGCACAGAGCCCTAAGACAAACAAAAACAAGATCAGCAAAGATAAGAGGGACAAAGACAAAAAAGTATGGGCAAAGACTATCCTAAGACTGACAGGTCTTGCAACTTGTATTTAATAGTAGGACATAGCTATAATTTCAGACCAACAGTGAGAGAGCAGAGGTCTATTGGGTCTCACCTGTCAAAGTATTTACCTTCTGATAGAGTCTTCTTTTGGATCTCAAAGTCTTTCAATGTGGCAAGGAAGAGGCTGAAGCTGGCAATGAAATATCATAGTCGACTTTCCACTGGTTGCTTTAATTTTGGTAGTAAAAGCTCTTAACTGGGCAGAGCTGAATTATTGTCAGTTCCCATGATGTCCCAGTTCTTGCAGGTACTGCAATTCCGATTTTAATGTTCGCTGATGATACATTGATCATTTCTAAAACCCCTAGTGGATTACAGCACGCTCTAACTCTCTTTGAAAAATGGTGCTCTGTACCGGGCCTAGAAATGTGGCAAAAACAAAATTCATGACTGTTAACCAACATAGATCTTTTAAAGGAAGCATATTTTAAGATAATAAACCCTTAGAGCAAGTTGACGCATTCACTTACCTAGGGGTTATCCTGAAAAAAGATATGTGAAGGAGGCGCCATATTGACACTGCCTTGCTAAACCACCAGCAATTATCAGGGGCCATACACAGTGAGTTTAATGCCTCCCTGACTAAGTCAGTTAGCCCGGTCTTACAAATCTATAATATGAAATTGGTCAGTTCAGTGCTATATGGGGCAGACCTTTGGGGGTTTGAAAATCTGCCTAAGCTATCACTCGCTGAAAACAGATTCCTGAGAAATATTACCAACCTCCCCCTGTACCCGGCCCTTCCCCTGTCACAAGATCTGGGTAAGAAAGCATTGGCAGATATAGCAAGGCTGCGTCCCATCTTGTACTGGCGCAGATTATGGTGTACACTGGACCTGTCAACATATGCCACAGGCCTTAAAGATGTAATCATGTCAGATCGGTTTCACAAGATTAGTTGGTTAAGAGAGATTAGAGATTCCCTGGCGAGTATTGGTATGTCTGAGCTGTAAGAAAATCAATTGTGTTGCCAATTCCCCTCTAAAGAGGTTATAAAAGAAAGATATTTGGAATTCGTCTACCACAACAGCCTCATAGAGAGTGATAATCCATCGCTAACTGGGGCTTTTTTAACAGCTAAACCTTGGCCAAGTCTGGAACGGTACTGGGACATTATATCTAAACCCTTCGATCGGAAGTTGTACTTCCAATTCCGAGTGGGAACTTTGACTTTAAGAACATATACAGAAAAATGGGCCAAATCAGGCAATAGTAAGTGTCCTTTTTGCAATGCACTGGACGAGTCCTATGCCCATGTCCTGTTTAGGTGCCCAGCCTATTCTGGTCCTCACAAAGTGTGTCCGACACCAATTTGTAAGAACTTGGGCTCTAGAACGAGTAGCATTTCTTTAAGAATATTGTGTACCAACACATTGCCGTGTATTACAATAGCAATAGCCAAGTTCCTAAGCTGGATGTTACTAATCAGATCCCGTACTATGGATGTCATATGAATACCCACAAATTCTATCTGATTGTGTTTTCCACCTATATTTCCATGGCGATGTTTGAAATAAATTCCCCTTGCTATTTTTAATTATTATGGCTCTTAATTCCAATACGATAAGCACTCTTATTTAATCTGATAATTAAAAATCTTAACGTTTCACTCTATGAATTTATTGCATTTTTAATGTTGAAAATTCATTGTTGTTTTATCTGTGACCTGCTTTATGACATAATTTGTTGAATAAAGCTTTTTGGATTGGATTGGATTATCCTAAGGCTGACAGGTCTTGCAACTCGTATTTAATAGTAGGACATAGCTATAATTTCAGACCAACGGTGAGAGAGCAGCGGTCAGATAGGATACTTGAGTCGCACCGGTCAAAGTATTTACCTTCTTATGGAGTCTACTTTTGGATCTCCAAGTCTTTCAATGAGGCAAGGATAAGGCTGAAGCTGGCAATGACATGTCATAATCGACTTTCCACTGTCTGCTAAAATTTTGACAGTAAAAGATCTAAACTGGGCAGAGCTGAATTTTGCAGCCACCGCTGTAGGGTAGCTGTGTCTCCTTCTCCTGGTTCAATGTTTTACTCACTTTAAAGGTTCTCAAAATCTTCCAAAGGGGCAAGAGTGATTACTGTATCTTCGCTGGGCACTATGAGGATACCTTTGCTGCCAGGTCCAATTGACCCGTTTGTCTTTGTAGTAAAAATCTCTAGGCAGGACGAACATGGATTTCCTGCTTGCAGAGCATGTTCCCTTTCTGAGAGAGTCTCAGTACTTTGTTCTGACCCTCCAATGTGTATCTAACAAACTTACTGATGCTGGGGCCATATGAATATGTTAATTGTTAATTTCAATCCTTTTGTTTAGGGCTGTGAAACACTGGAGGTGTTTAGTGTTTGCTCAGGCAATTCAGAACATTATATTGGTACTAAAACAATTCCATAGTCTATAGCAGTTTAGGTTGTCTATTAGGATTCAATGATGCCAAATAACTCCAGATGATAAGCATTACATTGTTATTTACATTCAGAGGGGACTATTCACAAACTTCATTTTCTAATAAGTTTAGTAGCCAACAGTAGTACTAATCATGTACTAGATTATGCTATTCACTAATCTATGTGCTGTGGTCTACACTTCTGTTTCTCTTATATTTTCTTTGCAGAGATGTCCACACCTGTGCATCTACTATTTAGGGCCAGATTATGATGTTGGATGGAGTGGAGTCCATCCGACATCATTTGGGAACTGGAAACAAAGGACCTTCTGTCGTCGGTTCCAGCACAGCAAGTACGATGCAACTGAACACTGTTCGGTCTCAATCCTATTCTTTACAATGGGAGCATGCATTCCGAATCGAATGTATGCTCTTGTTGTAAAGAGCAGAGGTGCAGTTCATCCCTGCACACCGTGGCTGGCACCTCAAGGTGCCCACCACTGGGTGCAGGGATCAACAAAGGGGAACTATAGGTGCCCCCTAGGCTGCCATTCAGAGGCCTTGCGCCCATTGGGGGGCCTACTGGGGGCCTCCAAAGTTGGATTATCACAGCTTTTCTGTGTCAGAAAGTCTGGCGCAGAAAGGCAATGGGAATCTTCCATCGTAATCCCTCGGCCAGAAAGAGCCGCCTGAGGGATTGATGGAGGATTTCCAAATGCAGCCTGGCTCTCCGAGGTGGTTGGAGGCCATTTGGAAATCCGTTTTGGATTCTTTACCAAGCGATCCCAACAAAATGGGTCGACCATAAAGGAATCCGAATGGGACATTTTGATGCGGTTTTACCCGCATTGAAATCGGCCTCTAAGTAGTAAATGTGGGAAGGGTGGGGAGTGGCTGAAAATGGGAATATTTACTACTAAGCGGCCAAATCCGATTTGGGTCAGAAGGGCTCCGAACCATGTTCGGAGCCCTTCCGACCGAATCGGTCAGTGCCGGCCGGATTCCATCACGACCGAGCCATTCCGATGGGCTCAGTCGGAATGGAATACGTCTCGGATTTCCAGATGGCCTACGACGGGCTCGAAGAGCCCATCTGCCATCCGGAAATCCTTCAGTATTCCCCTGGTCGCCTCTTTACGAATGAGGGAGTACGATGGCAGTTTATCCCTGCCTTTTCGTGCCGGTCTGTCCGGCACGAAAAGGCAGTGGGAAGTTGTCTTTGGGGGCCTCCAGTTGTGCACCCATGGGTGCAAGGCTGCCGGATGGCAGCCTGGGGGCACCGGTGGTGCCCCTCCGTGGATCCCTGCACCCGGTGGCAGGCACCTTGGGGTGCCAGCCACAGGGTGCAGGGATGAACTGCACCCCTGCTTTTCTCAGTGCAGGCATGCATTCCGCTCGGAATGCATGCCTGCATTGTGAAGTATACGAGTGCGACCGAACCCTGTTCGGTCGCATTGTATTAGCAGGGCCGTAACCCATGACAACAGGTTGGTGGGTTACTGCTCCTGACCGATGTCGGACGGACCTGAGTCTGTCCGGCATCGGAATAGGCCACTAAATGGCAGAGGTTTGGGGAAAGTAGAGAGTGGTTAAGGGAGAGATAGGGAGTGATTAGGCACAACCATGCACCCACCCACAAAAGGGTAAGCTCATTCCTATTCACAAACTGTGGTTCTAAACCTACTACACCCAAAAGAATCTAAAATTGTTGTAAATGTTCAGATGGAATGTGGGCAGAAGTCTGCAGCTGCACTGCCCTGCGGAAGACAGGAGATGCAAAAACATGATGGAAGAAGCCAAAAGCGGAGCACAGCACTGGGGCAGCTATCACCATCAGTCATCAACAAAGAGAGGAGGAGAAGTTCTCTATTTTGTTCCACTCTACCCATAGCTACAGCTAAATATTAATCTCCGACCCGGAGAAAGTCTAGAACCACACATGGCCAACTACTGGCAATGCAACACCATCCATTGAAAATAATGAAGGCAGACACTTAAAAAAACACCCCATAGGAATTGTTTTCCTAATATATTCATTTTTTTTACTTGTCAAAAATAAATGTAAATGTTATTACATTATATAAAGTATGTATAATTTATTTTGTCAGAAAACATTTTGATAACTTTTTTATTTAACAAAAGTAACTTCCTTGTTTTGAAATCAAATAATTATAATACATTTTGAGCATAACTTTTGGTCATTTTTAAATCATAAGGTACACATATGATAATATTCTTTACATCTCTTACAAAATAATCTTAATGCAATTTAATAAATGTAAATAATTAAATATTTATTTCAAAATCAAGTTGAGAGTGTTGTATCATTTTTAATTTTGTACCGCACATAAAATAAATATATAGACTAATTTAAATTAATGTTGAACATAAATATTTTATTCTATTGCTTTTAAAGTTTTATAAACTCTGTTACTTTTCGTTATATTTATGATAGGGAGACCTCCAGTGTGAACGTGTAGGTCTCCACCTATGTGTAAATAATTGTAAGTTACATGTAGAAAATGTACACTTATAAATGGTGAATAGCCAAAAGTAGTACATTTATTGCAAAGTGTACGGCTACATTTACATGTGTAGATTTACTCATGGGTAAATATATGTTTGTGAATAGCCTCAATATGTCAAACCTAGCAATGTGTGATAAAATAAGGCCTCTGTGAGACATTAAGTAAAAGAAAAAGTTATTTTTCCAAACATAACTCATTGCATGTATGCCTCACTCTACAGTACACATTATTATTATTATCATTATTATTATTATTTATTCATATTATTAAGATTTGTAATGCGCGACGAATCATCCCCGAGGGGATCTCTCAGCGCCTTTCGCTGCACAGTGCCGGTGGCTTAAGATATCTTGCAAGGTTTGGAATGTAAATTAGAGTGTGCAGGCATAGCTAGTTAGCACTTGAAGGATATCCTTCCATTAAAATCCCCATCCTTGACATTAGGCACACACTTTTGCACTATAGTGGAAGGGTGTATGTCTGGCACCAGCGCAAGGAGCAGCAGTAGGCCACATTTAGGAAATATGTCTTTGCATTGATTTATCCCCAGCGCAGTGCAGAGAAGCAACTTTGTTTGCACTGTAATGCACTGTAATGAGGTAAATGTGCCCCCAGATCTTGACAAAATGGTTTATTTCCATTTTCTAGCTGCCGGTAATACTGCTGGTATTCAAAGCAATTACTGTCCATGATTGAATACAATGAAGGAGATCTCAGAACTGGAATATGAGACATTTCGACACTCTACTGCATTACCAAGAACACTTAAATGCAGGCTTGTCAGGTGTTGAATGCCTTTTGAGAAACGATTATTGGCTAGCTTTTATGTTGATTGGATATGACAGCCTTTTGAGAATTTGCGGCCATTTTTTGGTATTACAAGGGAAGGATGTATTTTGCAGTTATTCCATATTGCATGAACTGTAAGGTTACACCCTTAATTTCCTTTGTTATACAGCCCTAATTTCGGATACAGACACAAACTAGTATGCTCCAAATTCTGAGAAACTGACAGCCAATTAACATGAAACTTGAAGAATAAGCCCTGTGTGCTAGGTCCTCAACTCCTCCAATAATGGAGATGTCACATTAGGCAAAGCTTCCTTTCCAAGTCCTGCTTCTTTAAACTCTCGGAAAATAAATGGTATATAGATATTGAGCAGATCTACCCCAAACAGTGTCGTGTCTTAGCCTCAATGATGACAGACAATTATCTCTTGGTTATAGGAGCTTTATTAACTGCTTTCATTCTTGTCCCTGTCCCTACTCTAACTGCCCCTTTCCTGTCTATGCTCCTCCTCTTCCCCCAACCCCTAGACTCCTCCCATCCCAACTACTAGACCGTGTACATCATCACATCTCCCCCTTTGTTAACAAAAACTTTCACAGTTCCTAATCCATTTCTTCAATCAGTCTCTTTGGCTTAAGGATGTCTCTTCGTGGTCGGAGACGCAGTCCCGCATCTGCAGGCGCATCTTCATGTGGCTGGTCAAGTCTTAGGGTTGGACTCAGTTGACTCAATCCGCCACCATCTCGGCGTGCTGTGCCTTCATCCAGTGTCTCTTTCATGGCCGGGGTACATTTCTGAAAATGGGACGCATTTCGGGTGATCCTTCTTTGCTCAGACTCAGCAGTGATCATGGTGCCCTTTTGCTGAGTGACGATCAATGGTTCTTCCTTGAACCGACAATCCGTTTTCTTGGTCTGTTCTTGTTTAACCACTACACAATCTCCTGTCCGGAGGGATGGGGACTTGGCACGTCGTCTGGTGTCAGCATACATTTTCATCCGGCTCTTTCCTGCTTGGTCAGCCTTTGCCACTTCTCTATGTATGCGTGTTGAGGACACTGGTGTCAGAGCCCCTTCCCACGTCGGGATCCTTGTCCTGATGGGCCGCCCCAGCAAGAGCGTCGCAGGACATTTTCCAGTGATGGCATGAGGGGTAGTCCAATACGCTCTCAGCACTTCGTTCAGAGCTACTTGTAAGTCTTTCTTTTCCACCGTGGCTTGTTGAAAAGTCTTTTTCAGGGTAGCCATGAACCTCTCGATGGTGCCATTGGCTTGGGGCCACAACGGTGTAATCTTTCTATGTCGAAAGTTTAAATGCTTTGCAAACTCACTGAACTCATGTCCATTGAACGGAGGACCATTGTCTGTTTTGAGTTCCTTGGGAACACCCCACGCTGCAAATACTTCGTCTAGCACAGCAATTGTGCTGGAGGCATTAGTGGAAGACACAAACTGAGCTATCGGGAATCTTGAGTATTCATCCATGATAGTCACCACATACCTGCCCGACTGGAGGGGTCCGTAAAAGTCCATGGCAAGTTCCTGCCATACCCCTTTGGGCAATGAAGTCATTTGAAGGGGAGCTGGAGGCTCTCCCGATTTCACCAGTTGACATTGGGGACAGTCCTTCAGAGTGAGCTCAACCATTTGATCTGGTTGCGGGAACCAGACTCTCTCCCTTAAAGCTCTCTTGGTGGCAACCACTCCCCAATACCCTTCATGTGCAAGGTTGACCACTCCTTGGCGGAGCTGCCGCGGGATGACAATCCGATGGTCCCTCAGCAGTAGCCCCTCTGAAGTCGCTGACAGCTCGTCACTGATATGTCGGAAAGCTTGCATTACCTGACGTGTTCGGGGGTCACTTGCTTCGTCCTCGCTATCATGTCTCCAGCGATGTGTGTGTAATCGGTGCACAACCTTTTGGAGGATGTTGTCCTGTGCCGTAGCATCCTTGATCGCTTCTAACGGGACTGCCGGTGGTCGTGCTACACTTACCACAAAGTGTATATATTCCTCAGCCATCGACGGATTTGAGTCGTGAGATGCTTGAGGGTGTCTGGACATGTAGTCCGCCGGATTCTCACCTTTCCCGGGTTTGTGAATGATGGTGAACGTGTATTCCTGCAGGCGCAGACCCCATCTTTCAATACGGGGCGGCATCTTGGCTTTGGGATTACCGAAAATGGTGACAAGGGCCTGGTGATCCGTGATCATGGTGAAATGTTTGCCGAAGATGAATATGTGGAAGTGTTCACACGCCCACACGACCGCTAGGCTCTCTTTCTCGGGCTGAGAATAGGCCTTCTCAGTGTCGGAGAGGCTCCGACTGGCGTATGCCACAATGTGACGCCGCTCAGAGTCACTGTCATATTGAGCCAAGATGGCACCCAAACCCACTGGACTGGCATCCACCGTTATCTCCGTCTCACTTTTGGTGTTGAAATAGGCCAGATTGTTCGCCGATTCCACTGCTTGCTTGATATCTTGGAAGGCCCGCTCACACTGAGGGCTCCACACAAACGGTTGTCCTTGCTTCGTGAGGGCACGAAGGGGGTGAAGGTGAAGGTGGAGAAGTGTGGCTCAGGGGTTAGAGGCGGCAGACCCGGAAGCTGAGATCGGCCCTGGACCAGGGTTCAATTCCCCGCCTCGACGGGGCTTGGGCTCAATAATTCCTCGGACTCGATAATTCTCGCTCCGGTGCCTACTCGACTCACGGGTTCACACTCTGCGACTCTGGGCAATAGCTTGCTTAATCTCCACAACGGCCCCTCGCGGCGGGATGCCTGGCTTTCACCTTGTGGATACCCTGCCGGGGTTATCTCACAGGGGAATACCAGGACGGGTTCCCTAAGCAAGCGCTTAGATGCCTGCGATGTGGGCGGTTTGCGCTACTAAATACATGTACATTTACATTTACATTTACATTTACTGATCGTTGCATAGTACTTGATGTATCTTGAGCAATAGCTAGCCATGCCCAGGAAGGATCTGACATCACTGATGTCTTGCGGACTCTTGGTGGTTTTGAGTGCAGTAACCTTTTCGGAATCAGGTTTCATTCCAGCCCCGGAAAACACTTGACCAAAAAACTTAAGAGTGGACTGATGGAATTCACACTCATCCTTGTTCAGAGTTAAATTTGCTTCCAGGAGAGCATGGCATACTCGATCCAGGGCTTGGTCATTTTCTTGTGTGTTTGATCCGTATACCAAAAATGTCATCACTATAGTTTAAGGAATTCGGGATATGCCTGATGGTCTGACGTATCACCTCTTGAAATATTTCCACTGCAGAGGAGATGCCGAAACTCAGCCTTTTGTACCGAAATAGACCCAGGTGGGTGGCAAATGTCGTAATGTACCTTGAGTTTTCGTGCAACTCCAGCTGATGGTATCCCTTCTTGAGATCCAGCTTCGAAAATACCCTGGCACCATTCATTGCCAATATCATGTCACTCAGGTGAGGCCCTGGATGTCGCTCCCGTTCTATGGCTGTGTTGGAAGCCTCATGTCCACACATGGTCTTACTTTCTCTGGGGTACCCTTTTTGGGGACAATCACAACCGGTGACACCCATGGCGTGGGACCATCCGTTTTCTCGATGATGTCTGCTTGAAGTAGTTCCTGAATTTCGTCCTCCACGGCCTGCTGAAGGTGGAAAGGCACTCACCTCGGGTGCTGAGCAACAGGGCGCACTTGGTCATTGATGTGTAGGGGAATCAGACACTTGATCATTTTGCCGAGTCTACTAAACAACTTGGGAAATTTTCAGACGTCTGGATTGTCATGGACCCTGTATAGAATTTCAACCAGTCTGAGTCTCTCTGCCGTGGGCAGACTGAGAAGGCAATCAGCCTCTGGTCCCTCAATGACGTGAATGTAAGCCGGTACAGCTTTGGACTCGTGCTTGAGCGTCGTAGCAAACTCTCCCAGACAGGGAAGTGGCTTCTTCGCCATCCAGGTAAACACTCTGACATGTGCGGGACTCAGGACAGGCGGTAGTTTCATCTTGTGATATTCGGTCACAGGCATGTAATTCAATGAGGCCCCACTGTCAAGCACAAATTTGGTGTCATGAGTCCCCACTTTAATGTCTAGCGGAGGATATTTTTTTAGCTGGTCCGGGTCAGCCACCATACATATGGACTCATCCGTGAATGCTGACTCTTGAGAGGTCAACCTCTATTCCCTCGATGGTGACCGTCTGGTCCATCGTGATCTGCGAGATTCTTTGCTTGAATGTGACGAGCCAGAAGACGACAGTGGCCGGTTTTGCCCAGAACTTTGCGTGATGTCGTTTTTCCTCTGGTCGAGATCTGGTTGTCTCACTCCTTCTCTCCATTCTGTACACTCCACACATGGCTTCGAAATGGTTCTTGCGACCACATTTTCGACACTGTTGGCCCATTGCTGGACAGGTGTCTGTGTGTGGGAAGTCATACCCACATCGGTAGCATTTCCGTTGACGTTCTGGCTTTTTGGTGTAACTCGATCTCTTTTCTCTCCTTCTTGATTCGTAGCGCCGATGACTTCGGTGTGCGTGTCTGGACACCGGACGAGACCTTCTCTGCTGATCACTTGATCTTCTCTGAGTGCTGGAGCTTTGAGTCCAGTATGCTTGCTCCTTTTTCTCGCTCCGCCCTGTCTCCATGGTTTTTGCATGCTCTTCTGCCTGGTCATATACTCTCGTCATTTCCTCGATCTCATCAAGATCATGGCTCTTTCTTAGCAATCGCCTTCGGAGTGTCTCTGAATGTCAGCCTTCAATGACTCTCAGTCGGATGGCATCCTCTGTTGAAAATGAGTCAAAATTGCAATACTGCGACAGTTGGCGCAGTCGTGATATAAAGGTGCTCATCATTTCATCTTTGTCCTGACGCGCCTGATGAAAGACGTACCTCTCGTAGTCCACGTTTCTTTTGTGCACAAACTTTTTGTTGAGTGCATCATGCACCTTGTCATAGGTCCCTTTGTCATCCGTCGGTAGTTCTCTGATCACCTTTCCAATTTCTTTGCCAACGAGATTGCAAAGTGCAATTAGTTTGTCTCTGTCTCCTGTGACTTTTGACCCTTCTAGGTAATCTTCAAAATCTTCCAGCCACTCCTGCCACCGCGGGCCCATGCTTCCGCCCGCCACCAGGGTCAGCGGTTCCGGGGGGGGGTAGGTGTGAGACAATGGGCACGACAGGGGCAGCCACCACTGCACCACCTCCATTCCGGGTTGGCGAGTTCGACATGGCTGGGCTGAAATGCTAGCGATGCACCTTTTGTACTGGCTAGGGCTCGCTTTTGCAATGTCCAATGCTGGTCTCTATGGTCATCACTGTTTGCACTTGCACTCGCCAATGCTTGTTTTGCAACTATCAACACGTGTCCTTGCACTCACCAGTGCTTGTTTTGCAATTATCAATGCTTGTTTTTGCAATGTCCAATGCTTGTTTTGCAATTATCAATGCTTTTTTTTGCAATGTCCAATGCTTGTTTTGCACTTATCAATGCTTGTTTGATTAAGCCTTGTGCTGCCTGACTTCAAAATGGCCGACAGTAATTTGCACATGGAGGTTGTCCTGAAAGGTGCTTGACTTTAAGATGGCCGCCGTTCTCGATCTCTCAGCCCCCACGAGGCTTCATTCTCAGTCATTCTTTCGAGGCACACATGTTCTCCAGGACTCACCAGCAGCATGCAGTCGCGTTTCTTTGATCCCTCTACGCTCCTGGAACTTCAAAAGAATTCAGGTACGATCAGAGAGCATCCCTCGCTGAAGCTCGTCATTGGGGGCACCACTCCTCACGCATCGGGGTGAGCCGGGTACTTTCGCGCGCACGGGCGCTTCTTGTCAGGACACTTCCACTCGTCCTGGGCAGCACTACAGACGCTCCTTGAGCACCGGAGCAGTGGGCAAGATCAGGGTGGGCACCCGACTTCTTTTCATTCGTCGCGTGCCGATTTGCACGCATCGGGAGTGAGCTGCGATTTGGCGCGAACCGGCACCGGGCTTCAAAAACACTCCGGCACACGATGACGCTAATTCCTCTGGGCTCTATGCGACCAGCATGTCGCGGAGCAGGGATAGTTACCGCTGGCCTCTAGATCTGGGCGGCTGACCACTTTAGACACACGTGTCTCAACAGCGTTTTCTTACTTCACGCTGCTACGGACAGGGACGCTTCTTCGTGAATTTCTGTGAGTGGCAGACTGCACCATCCCACCCTCGTCGCCAGTTGTCGTGTCTTAGCCTCAATGATGACAGACAATTATCTCTTGGTTATAGGAGCTTTATTAACTGCTTCCCATCATGTCCCTGTCCCTACTCTAACTGCCCCTCTCCTGTCTATGCTCCTCCTCTTCCCCCAACCCCTAGACTCCTCCCTTCCCAACTACTAGACCGTGTACATCATCACAAACAGCAATTAGTTTATTGAGGGCCCAGTAATTATGGTGGCACAAGGGCCTGCCGAGTGTAAATGCTGTGCGGTGTGGTTTTACCCTAAGGCTATTTTTGAGCACTTCTCTGCATATCAGAGGTTGAATTTGAGAAGTGTGTGGTTTCAGTTTCACCACACATTAACCCCATATATTGTCTACAATTCCAGCATGATTTCCAGCTAGTTCCTTTTGGTTATACTTGGAGAAATTTATATTGGTAAATACTATGGGGTTTTAGCATAAATGCTGCTCAAATTGGAATCTAAAACGGGAATTTTAGATTTTGCATGGGACTCTGAATAAACCACATGCGTAAATTTAGCATGGCCAAAATAAATACGATCTAAGGGAGATCCAAAGAAATAACGGCAGTGTGAACCATCACTATAAAGTATCTTGCCTCAATTCTCTTTGGCACTTTGGATCCTGGCCATGTTGCACCTAATAGTTAGAGGAAGCAAAAATAGACTATAGCCTCAATTACTTTTCAAAACGTTGAACCAATTAGCCATTGCACATAAAATTCGTGCCCAGTTGCAAAAGAATTCTGATTATTTCTGGTGCTGATTATAAATAAATAAATAAAACAAATTACAAACAAATTACAAACAAATTACATTGTGCGCGCTGCATCGCCATTTGGCGTTGCAGCATGCGCAATTAAATTAGTTTTATTCATTTATTTCTTTACTTACTTCCATTCGGCCGTATGCCGGGGTTTACAACCCCCACACTGTTCCTCCCCCACCCCACCCCACCCTACCGCCCGCAGCACTCCCTCGAGGAGCCACTACTGGTTGATAGGCCTTAAAAACATGGCTCACTTTTTGAGAGACACTCTCATTGTCGTTAATTTGTGAATGTATAGTGTCTAATAAGGATTGGGACACACCCATGCAAAGCAATGCAGAAACTGGCGCTTGGATGCAGCTGTCAATGGCACTTCAGATAGTGCTTTGAGTAAATGAACTGCACCTTCCTTATATAAACAACCCTTCATTTGAAACTAACGATCGCTGTTTTCAACCCCTTGCGCGCTGCGCTAATTCTCCCGCCGTGTGGGAGAACTAAAGAGTGGGCGGGATTCGGACTGCCCCCGGCCGTCCTCCGCAAACGCCCACCGTCACGTGGGACGGCCGGGGCCGGCAGCAGCACCAAAAGGGTTAATAGTTTGTCCCAATGTATCTGTATGTAGCTAAGTGTATTTCTTTTTAATCAATGTCTGATCTTGCTTCGCTGTTGCTTGCTGTCATTGATGTCCTTTTCTCCGCAAATTAGTCCGATCGGGGCTTTTATCTCGAGGCTACTATATCTGCATCGCCAAGGTTTAGCTTTGGATACCTGTACTGAGAATGTGCAGATGGTATTTTATCAGGGCTGGATGGCTGGAGGGGTGGGGGTAGATATCAAAGACAAGTCCATGAGTGCCTGACACTCCACCTGTTTCACAGTAAGTAGCCACTTACCTACATATTCTTTTAAATTTCTCCCAGTGACATATCTTTTGTAGGCAATGTAAAAGTAATTATTTTGAAATCATCAATTTCTGAAAGAATAGAATTGGTTGCATTCTCACATTTCAGGTCTTCCTCACATGTTCTGAACTAAGGTGTTCCACAAGGGGCCATTCTATCCTGTTTTATATTCAAGATATACATGTATCCACTGTCTGATCTCTTACCTTCACTGAAAGTGAAATATGATTGCATACAGATGACACCAAACTGGTGTTTAGTTATTAGCTATTGAGAATGAGGTGTTAATTACAGACACAAAATCCCCAGCTTACAGCAAGTAGAATGGACCATCTTTATGGGCAACAATTCCACTCTTAGATGAAAAGTAAGTGTGGGAAAGGCCAGACTCGAATTGTCCTGAATGCAGTTGGCCAAATGGTGATGGCAAACATATGTTTGTGAGCTGTTGGGGCCTCAATTTAAATTGGGCCAATATAATCAAAATGATAAGTAACATACTTACATTATTAAACTTTTATGGCCCTTGGCCGAAATAAAGTATTTACAAACAAACTGCAACATACTTACATTGGAAATTATACTGACAGCCCAGAGCATAACGCTTGGTTACAGATAAAAGTATTGCAAGATTACTTAAGCAGTATATGTTTAATTACGGAATCTCGTTCATGTGGTATGAAAGAGTGAATTAGTTCCCAACATCCTCATGTTGATTCATGGTGGAATCTGGTAAATTATTTTTATGAGCTTGACGCAGCCATCGTTAGTAGAAAAAAATTCAAATATAAAGTGATTCTGAAAGGTATGTGCACCATTTCATCTTACACACTAGGGAAGAGAGCTGGTTTCAGAATACTTGATAAAATTAGCCTTCTGTATTGCAGGATGTACTTTGTACGATTACATTGTCATATATAAGATTTAAAGAACTGTGAGCATACCTGAATTCAGAATTAATAATTAATTCTTTCATTTGATCCTGATCGTTCATGCAATGACTATATCTATTTCGCCTCAATAAATAAAAAAAAAACTGCCAGATGCATATTGTCTTTTCTCAATCCTCAATACCACATTTCAGTGGTGAATTCATTGGTAAAATCTAGATCGGATTACGACAATAGCGCCTATATTGGCACTCTGAAAATAGTTTCACACAATCTATAACCTGTCTAAAATGTAGCAGATTGATTATGGGGCAGAAGAAATGGGAGCCTTTCTCTCCCACTCAGAGAAGGTTACGCTGGTTTCCTTTCAAGTAAAGAAACAATGTTAAAGTCTTTGACCATTATCCACAAGGAAATTTCACTCATTATCTCCCTTTCCTTGCATCAAAGTTCAATCATCATACATCTATACGTAACTATTGATCTGCTTCTCCTGATCTATGACGTATTCAGGCAAACTGCATGGTAAGATCCGATAGCAGAACATTCTCAGTAGCTGAAGCAAATCCTTTGGAACCCTGGGACATCCTCTTTATGCCTTAACTGAAAATCTGGCTGTTCACCACATAACCTGCTTCGTACATTGTTTTGTTGCATGTCATCCAGGTTATCAGCAGTGGCAAGAAGTTTTAGATGTTTGTGCACGTTAGAAATAACCGTTAACCATATCAATTATAATGATACTGCTGCAATTATCGCCACTCTTATTTACCCTTGTCTGAAGAGGAATACATGATACTTAGTACCCTGTTTAAAAAAATTGATTCCCTTTCCAAGGATTTTCAAATCCTAATTTCTAGCAACTCTTCTATTTGGTCACACAGTTCTCAAGATCTCTTGCGTAGCTGATAAATGTTTAGTACCCTTATTGCACAATATGAAACTAATCTCCTGATCTTATTGGCTCCTTCTCCCTTACAACACTGTTCACTCTCTTCTCCCTGAGGTCCTTAAAGCACTACTCGATGGCTATATCAAAAGCTTCATGAGCTCCATTACAAGTAATAACATAAAGTCTCCTACTATGACTACTACAACCCGTTGCACAAATACTAGGGCCCAATTTTGAGATTGGCAGAGAGATTACTCCATCGCACCAGCGACAGAGTACCCTTTCAGACAAACTGAAGGTCTGCATGCCTCATTTAGAGGCAGGCAGACCATCAGTATGTCGACAGCAGATACTACTCCTAACAGAGTAAGGGTTATCATAGGTTAGTCCATTTGCCTGCCCATCCCTTTAGAGTGGGTGGACAAATGGCCAGCTTTCACTGTCTATCGCCGCCAGGTAAAATCTGTTGGTAATCTGCAATGAAAATTGCAAACTGACACTCCACGCCATGGAAGAAATCACCCATGGCGAGAAGGTTATTGTTTTTTTTTTTTGTTTCTGGATTTTCCTTCTAAAAATTAAAAAACGTTTAACTTTTTATGTATGCCACTGTCATATTGCTGGAGCTGCACTTCAAATTTTCAAAACATTTACTAGAACTGTTGTGATGGCAGTTCCTGTAAGTGCAACATATGTCTGCTGGGCTGGTGGGCATCCTACAATTTGGCATGCAGGTACTGCCCCAGGGCAGTGTCGTACTTCACTCCATTGGCCTAATTTAATAAATTCTCATCCGCCAAAGTCAAAATCAGGTCTGAGTCTGATATCTAAAGCATCCCAGTTCTATTTTGACCACCACATACACACCCCTCTAGCAGAAAAGGCGATCCCACAAATCTAACTGTAATTCCACTTGATTCCCTTTTGTGATGAAATCACCCAAGCCACCAAACTATGATGTAGCCTTCACAATTGTAGGTCAGAAGTCAAACACTGTAATGAAATTACTGATTAATGGTTGATTTTGAATTTAAAGCTCATGATTCTGATAAAAACTAGGATCCTTTAAATGTCCCAAACCAACATGAATTTATTTATTCTACCAGATAGCTCAATATTGTATCTTGATAGTAATTGGAGATATGGTAACAATGACTTTTGGTTTGTAAATTTTTATGCTCTCCTCATGTTTTAATTTTTTACTTCTGAACTAAATCCTATTGCTCCTAAATGCACCAGACTTCACAGTATTTATCACCGGCCAAGTGAGATTTTGTTCAACCTGCATGCAAGTAATAACCTGTCAACTAATTACACCCAACAATAATCACATTTATTGTTGATGAACTGTAACATACAAAAATACAGGATCTACTCTGGAATGTACAATCACAAAGAAGAATTGAGTGCTAGTCCATGACCCTAAAAGTGTTGATTGATTGCACCATTATCAAATCTTGTTTTCCAGTCTCTTCTCAAAAGCAGCTCATGATCAACCAGAGAGAATGAAAACCTGACTGTGGGTCTTGAAGAAAATAAATCAAGATGACATAGCTTTTTCCTTCACAGCTATTCTCCAGTAGTTTCCAGATAATCATAATATTCATGATGCTACATTTTTATTGGTGCCATACGCACGATTTTCAATTAGTTTGCTCCCCTCAGGGTGAAAAGTACTAAGAGAAAGACATCTGTCCTTTAGTATGACAGGAATCTGAACAAGAAAAACAATTATTCAGAAGGATTGAATCCATTTGGCAAAAACCATCTAACACTAATCTTGAATAAATATGTGGTGGGAGAACACTGTGCAAAAACACATGACCCTAAATCAAAATCCCTATCCATGAAGCAGCAAATATAATTCCACAAATGGACACAAGACATGGTTTGAATTGCTAAATCTGTTCCTAGCCAAATTATTTAAAACATCAAACCATTCTTTCCATGCCTCTCTGCTTCCCCTCATCCAGCCATGACTAAAAGAACCCTAAACAACTGGTCACTTTTCATTGAAATATCTCAAAATTAACTTGCTCATTCTATTTGTAATCTTAAACTTTCTAACCACATATCTGATCCTTTAGCACACAATTTAGGCAAAGACATGGGCTCCAACCTTGTGCTTCACTGGCCTCAACATCATCACTATTTCGCTCAATTCATAGGTGTTTGTGGATACCTTAAAAGTGAAGTAGGTTTATACTTGATTAAAACAGTTTGTGGGTACACCTATTCCTAATATCTTTCACCTACTTACTAGTCTACTATTTCTCCACAAAACATTTGCTTGTTGATACTTTTGAACTGTGTGTGATTTCCAATCAGTTCACCTTTATATTCAATCTCACACATTACATTAACACTTTTCTTTAAGGTAAAGTACTTGACTGCTTTAAATCTTTGCAAACGAATTGGTCAAAATTAATCACATTTCATCAGTTCTTCTTCACCCCTGCTTCTCTTCCTCCTGGTTTTCAAATGGTTCTGTTTTAGTTCTTACAGACTTGAATCTCTATCATGGACCTGTGGGTGACATTATCTGAGTCTTATATCACCAATACACTGACATAACCATCTTTCCCTTTATTTTTGTTTCCTGTAGATATGATCTTGGCAGTGTTGATAACTCACAGGGCACAGTACTTGATCACCACCCCTCTGTCAAATGCAATCCTTCTTGAATTGAGCTTTTCCTTTTCTACTACTGATCCACTTCCTCACCTACTGGCCAGAAATAGCGTAATTTTTTAACATCCTTTACTGCACTGCTACCATTATTTATAGTGTCAAATTAGTGTTTTTTTATTTCCATTCTTGATTTAGTCTTTACAAACACATCAACACACCTGCTTGTGATGGCAGTTACCAGTTGAGATTTATTAGGGAGATAACAACTTTCCTTCCAGAACCTGATCTCAAAGATGTTGTCCAAACACTGGTACTGTCAGGCCTTGATGACAGAAATGTTATTATTTTTGGCATTCCAAAGTTTTACCTTGCCTCAAAGCCTCCTTGACTGCTGCATTGCATGGTCTCAGGAAGTGGCCTCTTTGGCCCTTTCACTTTGGCATTGCAGTCATTACACTGGCTCCCTATAGATTGAAGATTTACTAACAAACCTGCATGCCTAGTGCATAAACCTTTACAGTCTGACCAATCAGACTATTTGGATAATAAGTTAAACGTAAAGCTGGAGTGAAATAAGGATAATTTTTACATTAGTGGGACCATGACCTAATGCAGTTGCCCCAAGGTTTGCAGCACATCAGCACTAGAAGAGTGACTGCTCCAATCTGAAACCATTTTAGATGATATGGAGTCAAATGTTTTCCCAGCACTGAGGTCAGGGTTTTTCTGTGCCATGCAGGTAATTTACCAGCCTTTGATCTCAGATCATACATTGTTTTAATGGAAACACAATTGTTTTGTCATTAGTACATGTTTTTATCAGTAAATCTATCTTCCTATCATTCAGATTGGGTTTCTCTAAGCCTTCCTTCTGGAGCTCCAAATCAACAGGCGCCTCTCTGTATGATAAAACAATGGAAGAATCCGATAACAGCACAAAAGCATTGCTTCAAGCTACATTCACCTGGTATCCCTCATGTGGTTTAATTATCTACTCGCTTCTACTCTTTGGTCTCCTGTAACTGGAAATGTGTGGTTTTTAATCAACATTGTGAAATAGATTTTGGATTGGATCAATGGGAATGGTAGATGAAATTCTCCTTTTTTAGGGACCTTTTCGTAGTTGGAGATCTTCTAGTATAGGCACTTTGTAACGCTACAGTCATCAGACTCTCCATGTCTTCAATGGTTTTTGGAGGAACAATATTTGAGTTTCCATTTGCTTTTGTGACCACCTGGAATTGGGACTGGGCCATATCAGTAAACGGTCACCTCTCTATTGTCAATCAATCAATTAAGCTTTATTCGATTAAAAGAATAATTATAAAAGCACATAGAACAATAAAAAGCTCATGTTACAAATATGGATAATAGGCCACGGAATTATGAAATAAATGATACAGTACAGATTCTTACATGAGTATAGTCTTTCTACAGTTAAAAACGGATTTTAAAAATGACGTGACAGCTAAAGTTATAAGTTCTTCCCTCAAAGATTACAAAACTTAAAGAGCAGGTGTTGGAACCGGAGGTCTCTGGTTGGCACAGGTATGTACTTGTGACAAGCAAGGACCCTCAGCTCCACGTCAGGGCAAGGGAACTACTCTCCAAATAACCCCTGCTCACCCTCTAGGTAGTGTGACGCGAGCAGACAAGGCTAATCCTCAGGGCGATAGTAAGTTAAGCATTCATGATCACACACAGTAAACCCACTGACCCACCACAAATGGACACCAGTCAAACGATTGTATCAAAAATACGTATACTTTATATAAAAAATAGATTCAAGCAGGATTATCACAAGACCAAAATAACGTTTAGTAAATTGAGGTCACCAGATTACAATAGGCAAACTTAGTCTTTCAGTGTTCATTGTTTAGCAAGGTATGATGACAGGGAAATAAGAACGTTGCGGACCCTGGATCCGATATGAATTCGAGACGGAGTTCAAGTGTACCTTGCTGGTGGAAGTCCGAGGCGTTTCAGGCGCGGCTACTTGTGAGGGCGAACCCCGAACGAGGCCGACGGTTCTCCAGAGGATCTCTCCGGCTCAATCCCCCTCGAGGAGCGAGGTGAAGGAGCTAGACTGTGGAGGGTTGCGGCGATCCGGGATCGGTGCAGCTCACGGGGCGAGGCGCTGTTCAGGCCTGCGGGACGTACTACTTCTTAGCACGCCGGATCTTACTCATGGATCTGTGAGGGGCGTTGAGTTCTCGGGCAGACGGGTGCAGCACCAGGCTTCCGGTACCACGGTACGGGGAGGCCTTTCTTGAGGTACTGCACAAGCCTTGGTATGCAGGAGCGCAAAGCGAGACAGTCGGGTACGTTACGACGTACGGACTGTCCGAGGCTATGAGATGCTCTCCGTGCAGATTCCGGCTGGAGAAGATGAGAGGTGCGAAGCTCGCTCCATAAGCGGCGAGGTGGCAGGAGAGCAGGCGGCCCGGCACTGAAGCGGAGAGCGGCTCAGGGATGAGCGGGGCTCCCTACCGCGGGGCGACCAAGCTCCGAGCTGTCACGACCTGGGAGAGGGCGAAGGCACCCGAGTCACAACTCTGGCGAGGGAATAAGAACTGAAGCCCAACAGCAGACGGGCACACGCAGATAGAACCCAATGGTCCTGGGGTTCCCTTCAGGGGCAAGCTCTCGATCAAGCCCTTGGAGATCGTTTCAGGCACAAGTATACAAAGTCCTATCTGGTCCTTTCCTCTCCGTTCTCAGCAAGGCACCACTGCTGGCCAGTCTTACAGGATACAGACTGGTTTCCGTCCTTCAGCTTCTCTTGGTCCTTCTAGTCAGGCAGAGGTTTGTCGTGGTCAAAACTGGATCTGATTTGTAAGGAGCGGAGCTCCTATATTTATACTGCATTTCTTTTGTCTTTGCAGGCCTGGGGGCCTGAGTCTGGTTCAATCCGGTTCTGAAGTACTTTGTTGACAGGACGCTGCCGTCTTCTTTCAGGGTGCAGGGCAGAGACATCAGACGCTCCACAGGAGGTGGAGCCAGCATTGTGGTGGTGGAGCACAACCCTATTCAGAGTCAAGGACTACTCCGCCCACCCATCCTGGTGTAAGCATCCCATTCACCACCTTGAGAACCCGACTATCCCCCGGGAATCTCCCAGCCCTGTCACTCACACAAACCCAGACAGCAGATACACATCTTGGCAGAGGTGGGCTGAACAGTTCGGCGAGCAAAGGCTAACTTTTTAAAAGTAGCATTTGCAAACACAGGATATTAAAATAAACCTTACTAAAGGAAGTATTTTATTATTCTGAGTTCAGGCATACTAAACTCGACTTGCTACCGTGTTCCCTGAGCCTGCCGGGACTATAGCGTGTAATAGCTCCGACAGCTCATCTGGCCTACGAGAACAGGTAGCCCTTCGATAGTGAAGAACGAGAGAGGCGGTAATTCACTACCAGGACATGCCACACTCTAGGCTTGTCCTACCTTACACTTACAACGCACCCTGCCCGTAGGCCTACCATAGGGGTGACTGATATGAAGGTGAGGGAAGGATCTGGGACTGGCGAGTGTGGGCACTTGCAGTGACAGTACGGGACTGTACGCGGGGTTAGCAATGGCGGACCCGAGACATATCTTACGAGGCCGCTTCTGTGGGTGGCGCAACCAGCGCTGCAGGCCCATTAGCAGCATTTGTATCTACAAGCCCCGGCATGCCTCGTGCACTTTACTGTGGACTGACAGTAAACCAAATAATCCAATCGTGGAAATCAATTACACATACACTTTACATTGGGAGCACTTGCACTGCGGCACGGATCGGCCGTGGCGCAGTGCCCTGAGCATCGAACACCAGCAAAACATCCGAGGCACATCAGCAAAAAGTGGAAGGGAGACTCACGCCAAGGTGCCAGGTCTAACACGTGTCCCCTCCAGCTGAAAGGTGAGGGGAACTACCCTACCCCAGGGAGTTCCTCATCACTAAGGCGGAAAAACCTTGACAGACCATCAGCATTGGCGTGGTCTATGCCAGGCCGGTGTTCCACCGTAAAGTCCATACTCTGTAGAGAAATGGACCACCTCAACAGTTTCGGGTTCTCACCCCTCATTTGCATCAACCATCTGAGGGGCCTGTGGTCTGTCTGAACTCGGAAGTGAGACCCAAACAAGTAGGGTCTTAGCTTCTTCATGGCCCAGACCACAGCAAAAGCTTCTCGCTCAATCGCACTCCACTTCTGTTCCCGTGGAAGTAACCTTCGACTGATGATCCCAACCCTCCTCAGTCGTCTGTGAAAGGACAGCCCCTATCCCATGCTGTGAAGCGTCTGTCTGCACTAAGAACTCTTTGGAGAAATCAGGAGCCAGGAGCACGGGTGCCGTGCACATGGCCTTCTTCACGGTGTCGAATGCTTCCTGACAGGCGTCGGTCCAGATCACTTTCCGGGCTGCTTCTTGGAAGTAAGCTCTGTCAAGGGGGCAACAATAGTGCTGTATCCCTTGACGAACCTCCTGTAATACCCAGTGAGTCCGAGGAAGGCCCTTACCTCCGTTTGGGTCTTGGGGCTTCCCAAGCCAGGATGGTCTGAACTTTGAGTTGAAGGGGCGCCACCTGGCCGCTCCCAACTTGGTGTCCCAAATACACCACTGAACCCTGCCCGATCTGGCACTTGCTTGCCTTGATCGTGAGGCCTGCCTTGCGCAGAGCCGCCAACACTTCCCAAAGGTGCCGCAAGTGTTCCTTCCACGTCCCGCTGAACACTGCGATGTCTTCCAGGTTGGCGGCACTGAATGCGTCCAGTCCGACCAACACCTGGTTGACCAACCTCTGGAAGGTGGCAGGGGCGTTTTTCATCCCGAAGGGCATGACCCGGAATGGTAGTGCCCATCTGGGGTTGAAAACGCTGACCTCTCTTTGGCCCCTTCGGTTAAGGCAATCTGCCAGTACCCAGACGTTAAGTCAAACGTACTGAGGTACCGAGCAGCTCCCAACCGATCGATGAGCTCATCAGCTCTGGGGATGGAGTGCGCGTCAGTCTTTGTGACCGAATTGAGTCCTCGATAGTACACACAGAACTGGAGTTCGGGTGTGGCTCCCGGCGCTGCAGCCTTCGGGACCAAGACCACTGGGCTTGCCCAAGAACTGCTGGAGGACTCAATCACCCCAAGAGCAAACATCTTCGAGACTTCCTCCTTGATGCAGGCTCGTACCCTGTCAGCCACGCGGTAAGCCTTGTGCTTCACCGGTAAGCTGTCTCCCGTGTCCACATCATGGACGCACCAATCTGTGACACCCGGAACCAGGGAGAACAAGTCAGAGAATTGCCCCAGCAACTGGCGGCAATCACTCTGCTGCTCAGGGGTCAGGGAGGGTGAGAGGTTAAATCCATCCACTGACCCATCTCGCTGGAGGCCACCAAGAGGTCCGGAAGAGGCTCGGTCTCCTCCTCCATTCCATCATCGGTTGCCAACAGCATGCCCACTTTGGACCTCTCCAAGTGGGGCTTAAGGCGGTTAACATGTAGGACCCTCAAAGGGTTCTTGGGAGTTTGCAAGTTCACCAGGTAGGTGACAGGACTCTTGCGCTCCACAACCTCAAATGGACCCGTCCACTTATCCTGAAGTGCACAGGGCCCCACTGGGGCCAAGACCCACACCTTTTGTCCAGGCTGAAGCTCTACCAGAGTGGCATTCTGGTCGTACCACCACTTCATCTCCTCCTGGCTGGCTTCCAGGTTTGCCTCGCCTGGTTTCAGAAGGCCAGCATGTAGCTATATACATTCTGGGGAGGTTTCCTGGGAGATTGCTCCCAGCCTTCCCTAACCAGACTCAGAGGTCCTCGGACCGGGTGACCGTACAGAAGCTCGAAGGGACTGAACCGAGTGACTTCTGTGGCACCTCTCGGTACGCAAACAGTAGACATGGTAAGAGGACGTCCCACTTACGCCTCATTGGTCCTTCGAGGCCCATAATCATGCCTTTTAGGGTTCGGTTGAATCTCTCAACCAACCCGTTTCCTTGGGGGTGGTAAGGGGTGGTGAACTTGTACGTTATTCCACACTCTTGCCAAAGGGACTTCATATATTTCGATATGAAGTTGGTGCCCCTGTCAGACACCACCTCTAGAGGGAATCCTACTCGAGAGAAAATTCCCATCAGTGCTCGTCCCACCACGGGGGCCGTCACTGTCCTCAGAGGGATGGCTTCAGGGTACCGGGTGGCATGGTCCACCAAGACCAGGATGAACCTGTTGCCCATGGCTGTCTTGGGGTCTAGAGGCCCCACAATGTCAATTCCCACTCGCTGGAATGGGGTACTGACAATGGGGAATGGTTGGAGGGGAGCCTTGTTCTTCCCTCCACACTTACCACTTGCCTGGCAAGTCTGGCAAGTCCTGCAGTGAGCATCTGAGCTCCGGTGCATCTGGGGCCAGTAACAGTGGGTGACAAGCCTTTCATAGGTCTTGTACATCCCCAGATGTCCTGCTAAAGGCACACCGTGAGCCAAACCCAGTAGGAAGGCTCTGAACTTCTGGGGAACCACCAGCACACAGGCTAGCCCAGGTTCAGCAGCCTTAGGCTCTGAATACAGGAGATCGTTCTCCCAGTAGACCAAGTGTTTTCCGGGCCGAACGCCAATGGCCTGGTCTGAAGCCTGCTGCTGCATACCCGCGAGAGAAGGGCATGTCTTCTGCTCCTCAAAGAATTCCTCCCTGGAGGGACCCCCTTCTTGCTGCCAATGGGTCAGCTCAGGCAAGTCTCCCAGTTCGGCGATCTGTTCCCCGGTAGGCTCCAGGGCATCCCCCTCGAGGTCTGCCTCCTCCTGTGCCATGGGAACTTCGGGGACCGGCTGTCCACGCCCCCAGTGCCTCCTCTCTAAGGCCGGTTCCTGGGCCTCTCCCTCAGGCTCCAGGAACTCTTTGACACCCCTACTGGCTGCCATGGACCGCGTGGTCACGCACGCCCAGTCGGGTAGACCCACCATCCACAGATGGGCCATTTTCTCCACCTTTTCCCAAGGGGAGTTCTCCACATCGTTCCCTAGCAGACAATCTACAGGCATGGAGGTCCTCACAACAACTTGAAGAGTACCTGAGACCCCCCCACTCAAAGGGAACCTGAGCCATCAGACACTGGCTCTCATAATTGTCAGCATTAACAACTTTGCAGTAGGCGTGCGGTACTGCCTGCTCTTGAGACACCAGGTGCTGCCTCACTGCAGTCACGCTGGCTCCTGTATCTCGAAGAGCCTCGGCTTTCTTACTGTTGATGGTCACTACCTGCCCATATTTCTTAGTGTTACTGGGTAGGTTGTTCTCGGGGACCATCTCACTGTCTCCTAGCGAGACTAGGGTCATCTGAACGGGATCCCCACCCATTGGGACTGCCACTTTCTCCCCAAAGTTAACATTAGCTAGTTGACCGGGTGGAGCACCAGTGGGTGCGGGTTTTGCAAACAAGCGACACTTAGGGTCAGAGGCAACATGACCCAGGTCGCCACACCTAAAACAGGTGGCGGGCCCCTTTGGAACAGGTTTACCTGTCGGGGCCCTGGTTGATTTCGGGGGTGGAGGAGGCTGAGAACCTTTCCCTTGGTTCCCTTGGGGATTACTTTGGGGACCTTTGTGGAACCCTTTCTATTTTCCCTTGTCCCCCCCCACTCTTCTGCTGAGGACCCTGCCCACCTTTGGCTGAGTCTCCCATTGGACCCTTGTGGACCCTGGTGCTGACCCAGCGGTCCGCTTCCTCAGCAAGCTTCCTCGGGTTGGACTGCTTGCTATGGATCAGGTGCTGGCGTAACTCAGGAAATCAATTATCCGACAAGTGCTCCCATGCCATTAAATCAAGCAGCCCTTGAAAATCATTTACCTTACTGCCCTTCACCCAACCATCCAGCGCTCTGCAGAAAAAGGTCACAAACTCCACATACGTACCCCCTTGAATCTTCACACACTTTCTAAACCGCTGCCGGTACATTTCAGGCTTTAACCCAAATCGATTCATCAGGGCATCTTTCATGTGTGGGTAGGAGACGGACTCTTCAGGAGGAAGATCTAGTAGGGTATCCCGCCCCTTGGTCAGGAACCGTCCCCACAACCCCGCTCCCCAATCCTTCTCAGGGACCCGGTGGGAAGACATGGCTACCTCGTAGGCTCGGAACCACTGCCCTATGTCATCTGCTTAAAAAAGACTCTTTCACCACATCCTTCGGTACGTAGACCCTTGACTCTACCTGGGCTGGCGTTGTGCTGCCACCAGGAGCTGCGTCCAAACTCTTTGCTTTCAGCTCCAATTCTTTCAGGCGTATCTTGTGCTCCAGCTGGAGCCTTTTCTCCTCCATGGCCATCTGACCTTTCAATCTGGCCAACTCCACCTCATGCGCTCTGGTTGCGGCCCTGTCTGCCAGCTCTTCGGCTGACGGCCCTCCCTGGCCTCCGATGAGGCTATCGGGTGTATCCACTACCACCTGATTTTCGGGCTCTCTGGACTCTTTCCAGGCTCTCAGTGCCGTGATGCGCTGGGCTCGGGTTTTGCAGTTTGCTTGAGAAACTCTGAACTTTTCGCATAGGACTCTCAAGTGCTCGGCTTTGCACTTTTCCCGCCCTTCCCAGTCAACATCGTCGATTCCAGAGATAACAGAGAGTGCTCTTGAGGGAAGTGAACCAGGCATGGTTTTGGAGATTGGAGATCTCTCGGCAAGAATGTAATCTGGTCGCGTTATTGGTCTGCTCTCACGCCGTGTTGATCAGTAATTCACTGTATATGAATCATAAATGCAAATCCGAAATCCTCACCGCTGGTACCAATGTTGGAACCGGAGGTCTCTGGTTGGCACAGGTATGTACTTGTGACAAGCAAGGACCCTCAGCTACACGTCAGGGCAAGGGAACTACTCCTTCGAATAATCCCTGCTCACCCTCTAGGTAGTGTGGCGCGAGCAGACAAGGCTAATCCTCAGGGCGATAGTAAGTTAAGCATTCATGATCACACACAGTAAACCCACTGACCCACCACAAACGGACACCAGTCGTACGATTGTATCAAAAATACGTATACTTTATATAAAAGATAGATTCAAGCAGGATTATCACAAGACCAAAATAACGTTTAGTAAATTGAGGTCACCAGTTTACAATAGGCAAACTTAGTCTTTCAGTGTTCGTTGTTTAGCAAGGTACGATGACAGGGAAATAAGAACGTTGCGGACCCTGGATCCGATATGAACTCGAGACGGAGTTCAAGTGTACCTTGCTGGTGGAAGTCTGAGGCATTTCACGCTCGGCTAATTGTGAGGGCAAACCCCGAACGAGGCCGACGGTTCTCCAGAGGATCTCTCCGACTCAATCCCCCTCGAGGAGCGAGGTGAAGGACCTAGACTGTGGAGGTTGCGGCGAACCGGGATCGGTGCAGCTCACGGGGCAAGGCGCCGTTCAGGCCTGCGGGACGTACTACTTCTTAGCACGCAGGGTCTTACTCATAGATCTGTGAGGGCCGTCGAGTTCTCGGGCAGACGGGTGCAGCACCAGGCTTCCGGTACCACGGTACGGGGAGGCCTTTCTTGAGGTGCGGCACGAGCCTTGGTATGCAGAAGCGCAAAGCGAGACAGTTGGGTATGTTACGACGTACGGACCGTCCGAGGCTATGAGATGCTCTTCGTGCAGATTCCGGCTGGAGAAGATGAAAGGTGCGAAGCTCGCTCCGTAAGCGGCGAGGTGACAGGAGAGCAGGCGGCCTGGCACTGAAGCGGAGAGCGGCTCAGGGATGAGCGGGGCTCTCTACAGCGGGGCGACCAAGCTCCGAGCTGTCACGACCTGGGAGAGGGCGAAGGCACCTGAGTCACAACTCTGGCCAGGGAATAAGAACTGAGGCCCAACAGCAGACTGGCACAAGCAGATAGAACCCAATGGTCCTGGTGTTCCGTTCAGGGGGCAAGCTCTCGATCAAGCCCTTGGAGATCGTTTCAGGCACAAGTCTACAAAGTCCTATCTGGTCCTTTCCTCTCCGTTCTCAGCAAGGCGCCACTGCAGGCCAGTCTTACAGGATACAGACTGGTTTCCGTCCTTCAGCTTCTCTTGGTCCTTCTAGTCAGGCAGAGGTTCGTCGTGGTCAAAACTGGATCTGATTTGTAAGGAGCGAAGCTCCTATATTTATACTGCATTTCTTTTGTCTTTGCAGGCCAGGGGGCCTGAGCCTGGTTCAACCCGGTTCTGAAGTACTTTGTTGACAGGACGCTGCCGTCTTCTTTCAGGGTGCAGGGCAGAGACATCAGACGCTCCGCAGGAGGTGGAGCCAGCATTGTGGTGGTGGAGCACGACCCTATTCAGAGTCAAGGACTACTCCGCCCACCCATCCTGGTCTACGCATCCCATTCACCACCTTGAGCACCCGACTATCCCCCGGGAATCTCTCAGCCCTGTCACTCACACAAACCCAGACAGCAGATACACATCCTGGCAGAGGCGGGTTGAACAGTTAGGCGAGCAAAGGCTAACTTTCTAAAAGTAGCATTTGCAAACACAGGATATTAAAATAAACCTTACTAAAGGAAGTATTTTATTATTCTGAGTTCAGGCATACTAAACTCGATTTGCTACCGTGTTCCCTGAGCCTGCCGGGACTATAGCGTGTAATAGCTCCGACTGCTCATCTGGCCTACGAGAACAGGTAGCCCTTCGATAGTGAAGAACGAGAGAGGCGGTAATTCACTACCAGGACATGCGACACTCTAGGCTTGTCCTACCTTACACTTACAACGCACCTTGCCCGTAGGCCTACCATGGTGGTGATTGATAGGAAGGTGAGGGAAGGTTCTGGGACTGGCGAGTGTGGGCACTTGCACAGTCAGCATGACAGTACGGGACTCTACGTGGGGTCAGCAATGGCGGACCCGAGACATATCTTACGAGGCCGCTTCTGTGGGTGGCGCAACCAGCACTGCAGGCCCACTACTGCCATTTGTATCTACAAGCCCCGGCACGCCTCGTGCACTTTACTGGGGACTGACAGTAAACCAAATAATCCAATTGTGGAAATCAATTACACATACACTTTACATTGGGAGCACTTGCACTGCGGCACGGATCGGCCATGGCGCAGTGCCCTGAGCATCGAACACCAGCAAAACATCTGAGGCACATCAGCAAAAAGTGGAAGGGAGACTCACGCCAAGGTGCCAGGTCTAACAGCAGGACAACATTGTCTCAAGCCTAATGTTCTGAGCGCCGGGAGTATCCACCTTTTTCTCTAGACTGTATAAAATTTACAAAAGAATGAAACATGCATAGTGAATTGCGCAGACATGTAATCGCATGGGCAGTTGGACAACCATCTGGATCAACCATTATGTCTTGGGAAGCTAAATAAGCTGTGCACAATACACATCCTAAATCGTGTTAATAAAAATCTTTCAAAGTCAAGAGTGACATAAAATAAGTACAGCTGCATCCTAAGGGTAGTCAGGATGTTTTGATGCCCTAGACTGAGGATTTTTGAAGCTCTGTATTCGTTCTTATTTTTTCAAGATATTGCAGGCAACTAGATTAAAAAACGTTTCTGTCTACCTTAGTCAGATTGATGGGGTTGTCGAAATATTCTTGATGGCCTAGTTTACATAAAAATTCTTTAACATACTTAAGACACCCTATGTGTGAAACCCCATCTAACCCACAGCAGTCACTGATTATTTGGCGATTTAGACTGGTCTGCTCCGTAGTCCAGATGTGGTGCCAGAGAAGGATTGGTTGAATAACAATAACATCCTCTAAATGGGATAAACCCAATTCTGAGTGACAGTTAAAGGTGGAGACACTAGCTGGGACAGCAAGCAAATATCTAAGAAATCTGTTTTCAACCCTCTGCAAAGATGTCACGTCTACATGTCCCCATATGCCCGCACCATAGGTCGCTATTGAAATGCAATTAGCTTTATGAATATGGAATAGTTCTGTTGGGGGGCGTCTACCCCCATTTTCTGCCGAAATTAGTCAGGGCTGCCACCGCCTTGGAAAATAGCAGTCTCCTTAGGTTTGCGGCCTGTATCCATGAGACAGTATGTTCAAATATGAATAGGTGTCAGTAGAGATTAGATGATTCTTCTGTAGGAAGAACGAGTGGCACTTATTACTCTCCAAGCCACATTTCAGTATGAATGTTTTAGACGCAGTAACTGGAAAGCCTAAATTGGACATAAAATTTGCAAACTAGATAAAAGCTTCTGCAAACTTTTTGGGGTGTGGGCCAGCGCGTCATCAGCGTACATGAGCACAGGGAGTGAACGTATCCCTGCCCTCGGAAGGTCCTGGCACTCTTTTCTCAAAACCGCGTCTAGGTTGTTGATATACAGGGTAAATAGAAAAGGTGCCAGGACACAGCCCTGCCTTACTCATCTTCCGATGATGAAATGGTCGGTGCACTCGTCCCCTATGCCAAATCGCACCCTGGCTCTGGGCCTAATGTAAAATTCCAGCATAAAGGAGATTACAGATGGCTCCAGTCCCAGCTTCTCCATGATTGGCCAGAGTTTGTTGTGGATGACGCAGTCAAAAGCTGCGGACAAATCCACAAAGGCCAAATAAAGAGGGCCCCTTTTGGCCTTGGTATATTTAGTGATGGTTAGTTCTAAATGTAAGCACTGATCTATTGTGCCCAGGCCCATTCGAAACCCATATTGGATGTTACTCATAATGGAGCGGTCGTCTGTCTAGGCCTGTGGTCTAGATAGAATTACTCTTCCAATTATTTTAACAGTTGAGTCTAGGAGCGAGATTGATCGATGACATGCAGAATTATGCCTATCTCCCTTTATAAAGATCAGGACCAGGATCGATTCACTCCAGGTAGAAATAGGGCTGGTTGAGATACATGCATTAATTACTTGAGTTAAAATCTGTGCCCAGAATTCTATGTTGTGTTTAAAATGGTCCACCAGGATTCCATCTGGCCCTGGGGCTTTGCCACTCTTGCTCAGTCGAATCGCCTCCTCGATTTTGTGAAGATGCAGTTGGAGGTGCGAATGGTGATTAACAATCTGGGTTTCTATCCTATCCCCCGCCATGTCGCTCTAACTTGGTTCAGGTCTAGGATTAGAGTATAATTTTAAAAAGTTATCTACCCAATCATCCCTAGAGATCGCTATCTCTATGCTTGCCCTCCCTGCATCAATTAGAAAGGGCGCATTTACCACTTTCCAAAAAGCTGAGGAGTCTTTCATTTTGGATGCAACTCGTAGGGCATTCCATGCCTTCTCACTACACCTCTCTATTGAATTTGATAATAGATTTGTAAATGCAATCAGCACTAGGGGGCATATTTACTAAGCAGTGACGGAGTGCAGCATTAGCCTTCTTGCTTCAACAAAGCACTTTGCCACTTCTGAAATGCAGGGCTGGTATATATTTACAACAATTTGGTGCAGCTCTATGTTTCCCCCTGCTCTGGCGCTAAATTTAGAAGCCCAGCACCAACACAGAAAGACTTGAATCACACTGCATGGGTGTCTGAGTTAAGGGGAAGATTGTTTATCTGCAGGACATAAACAATCTTTAAATGGCATTTTGTAACTTGTATGTTTGCTGCTTAATGCTGTACACATAGAAATTGCAAAATATAATTTAAAAAAAATGATTGTGCACCTTCCTGCACATAAACAATCAATGGCGTTTTGCTGTGTGCTGCCCTTGTAAATAGGTGGCAGTACCAAAATCAATGTGTGTTGCAGTGGAACGCCTTCTGCAATACCCATTGCCCACCCCTTTCATGCTAGGTCTAGCGTGAAATGGGGTCTTATTTACAAGGCAATGTTAAGCCACATTAAGTGGCTTAACGCTGCCATGTAAATAAGGAGAAGCCCCCATCTTCACAACAATGTCCTGAAAAGTGACATTGTGGTGGCAATAGAGGCTTGTAAATATGGCCCTAGAAGTTTAATCAGTGGCATAATGCAAAAACGTGATGAGGGGCCTGGATTCTCCCAGACCACACAGATATTCATTGGCCTTGGGCTCAATTTGGGCCCCTTGAAGACTTGGGGCCCTTTGAAGGGCTGGGCCCCCATTGCACCGCAGTGACCTATATTATGCCCCTACCATGGATAATTGGATACAAAGGGTACCTTTGTGTTGGGTCCCTGTCTGCTATATGCATTAATTTCGGGAGACTTGTGGTTTCTACAAACATTTCCATTTTGGCGGATGCAACAGTTATCTGCCAAGAGTTGTTTTTTTGCGCGTATGATAGGGGTCTCTGTTGCTAGACCTTTCACTTATGTTGAGCTTCTGCCACATAAAGCTATGCAACAAGGAACAGTGGTTCGACGTCCACAGCTGGATTCATTAATAATCGAAAAATCGACAAATGCCATGCTGTGTTGGCTTTAATCAATCAATGCAAGAACCTAGTAACAGTTAAAACAGGCCACAGGCACACAAAGTGCCATTAAATCAATGTATTAAAAGGAAGTAATAAAATATTTAGTGGCAAAAAGTGATCTGTGGGTTGGGTGTAAACAACGAAGGGAAATATTTTTGAGCAGAAAAATGTACGTCTAATATCAGTATATCAGTTATTGGCAAGAAACATACCAGCAGCAAAGTTCAACAGTGAATTCACAGGGTTACAATTCTGTTTTCTTTTTGCTCTGCAAAACAGAGTTACTTTCCTGAGCATATAACTTTTTGTCATTTCATGCTATTGTACACATTTTGCCAGGCAGAAAATGGCATGGCTTAAGCGTTGAGGGTGTCCCCTCCAAAACCCGGATTTTCACATGGGCCTCTCTGAGCCTTGCAGGGGATCTGTGCAATTCCTGAAGTTGAACAAAAATCAAAGAACTACATTTTATACCCAACATATGTCCCTCTGGCACTCCTCTAAAACACCCATGGGGTAAGGGTGCCTCTACCCTGACCCCTTCTAATTACTTTGCAGATGAATGTTAAGACCCAAGAAATTTCCAGGTTCCAAAAATGGCAACCATAACCTCCCGGTCAGGTTATAGTCAACCAATCACGGCATTGCTGGTGGCGTGTGACTTTGCAGATCCAAAGTGTCCCTAGATATACAATTTTCTTTTTCCCTTGATAACTACAGAACAAATTGACACCAAATCATAAATAGGTTCTTTCTGGGCCTAGAGCTATCTCTCCGCCTAATTTGGAGCAATTCCGTCCAGAAGTTCGGGCTGTAGTCTTGTTCAAAATCCCTATGGGAAACACAAATTCTTTACTCCCCCATTTCTCCACCCCTGCTTCACGGACAACCACAAAAACTTCCATGTGGAACTAGACAAACTGTGCCACATTTTTTTTAAAGTTTCGTGAAGATTCGTTTAATGGTACCAAAGTTACACACAAACCAAAAACATCTTTCCCTGTGGAAACTAGGTCCTAACTATAACTACCTACTGGCAAATGCCAGTATGTAATACTACACACACACACACACACACACACACACACACACACACACACACACACACACACATATATATATATATATATCACTAAAAAAACATAAGTTATAGTTAGTTGGACATTTCACTTGTACAAAACCAGAGAAATTCTGCTGTTATAGTTAGTTTAGCTAACTATAAGTTGCGCCCCCTCAACACACTGCTGATGACGTCACATATTATATCATTCATGACATGGTCAGTGACATCACTGATGACATCATCCAGTGACTGTGTGTTTCTTTAAAGTTTTAATATGTATTATATATATGCCATGGTGTTTTGAAGAATGAGTGGGTGTATAAGTGTCTGGATGGAGTATTTAGTTTGTGCGTGACTGACTGTATAAGTGAGTGATTAAATGTGTCTTACTGAATGCATGAATGTGACTAAACTGTGTGAATATCTGTATCCGTCTCTCTGTTGTTGTATAAGCTGCTGCATGGGTTGGTCAGTAGCTACATGAGTGTCTATATGGGATATTGATTGGTTGCAAGAGTATTTGTATGGGAGACTCAGTGTGTGTGTGGGTGGGTGGGAGGTGTGTGACTGTGCATAGATGTGTGAGTGGTTGATTCACTGGGTGTATTGGTTCAAGAGTGCATGTGAAAACAGCTGTATGGGTCGATGAGTTTGTGTATGGATGTGTTGGTGAGTGAATAGATATCTCAGTGGTACATGTCCAAGTAACTACATATGTAAAAGGCAGTGTATGTGAGAGTTGGAGAAAATAAATGACTATACGTTAGAGTCAGTGATTGGGAGAGTGGCTGTATAGATGAGTGTGTACTTGTATCAGTGATTATATAAGAGAGTAAATCTGCGTTAGTATCTGTATGAATAAGTGAGGTGGTGTGTCTATAACTGTAAAGGTGAGTAAATGGGAGTGTGATTGATTCTTTGCATGACTGACTAGGTCTGTGAGTAACTACATGGATGAGTGGCGGTGTGTGAGTGTCTGTATAGGTGTATGAGTGCATAAAATAGTGTTGTATTCAAGAGTGACTGCTTGTATAAGTGATTGTATATGTGAATTAGTGGATGTGTGTGTAGACCTAGAAGTCAGTGAGTGCGTATGTAGTAACTGGTATTGGTGTGTCGATGGTTTCGAAAATGGTAGTCTGTATTTTACAGTGGGTGTATCAAAGGTTATATTAGAGTGTGAGAAGGTGCATCAGCTTTTCACATGGATGATGTCATCCGTGATGTCATTTGAGATGTCATCAGTAATGCCACGGACCATGTCATGAATGATGTAATATGTGACGTCATCAGGAGTGCATTGCGGGGGCACAAGTTATAGTTAGCTGAACTAACTATAATGGCGGAATTTCTCAGATTTTGTATGAGTGAAATGTCCAACAAACTATAACGTCCCTAAAACATATGGGTTTTTTCAGTGAATTTCTAAAGATTTTTAAATGCTAATTTCTAACTATAACGTCCCTGAAACCTATGGCTTTCTCAGTGAATGTTTATGGTTTTTAAAATTTTAATTTCTAACTATAACATCCCTGAATTCATTGGAATTTTCAGTGAATTTCAAAGGTTTTGTAAATGCTAATTAATAACTATAACGTCTCTGCAACCTATGTTTTTTCAGTGCAAGAAATGCCTGTGTGCAGGCGAGCAATCTGTTGGAGCTATTGTTTTTGCTGCAAACAATCATCGTTCATTTTTTTTGCAATGAGGTTCTAATTGCAAAATGTTTTGAAAAGATTTTTTAGTTCATTTCCTTCTTTTTTTCAATTTTTTGTTTAAAAAAACACTCAAAAAATTACTAAAGGAGTTCAAAAACACAAAAAGATTTAAAATGAGTGGAAGGGTAATGTCTGAGTCACACTTTTTGTGAATATGTAGTGTCTGAGGGCATCAATGAGTGCAGCAGTATTACCTGACTCATTGGATGAGTGCACAGATAGTGTTTGAAGGAATTAATTAATGCAAGAGTAGTGCCTTAGTGATTGCATGACTGATTGGGTAGTGCCTGGCTTATTGCATGAGTGCATGGGTGATGCATAGGTGATTGAAAGAGCAGTAATGTCTGGATGAATGGATGAGTAAATGGGAACGGCCTGAGTAATTGTAGAGTGTATGGTTAATGCATGGGTGATTGCATGAGTGCATAGGTAGTCCCTGGGTGATTGGAGTAGTGCAGGGGTAGTGCATGGTGATTTTGTAACTGTATGGGTTACGCCAGGGTGATTGCATGAGAGCAGAGGTAATGTGTGGGTGATTGGAAGAGTGCATCGGTAATGCCTGAGTGATTGCATCAGTACAAGGGTAGTGACTGGGTGATTGGAGTAGTGCAAGAGTAGTGTGTGGTGAATTGGTTAGTGCATGGGTACCGCCACACTGACTGTGTGAGTGCAGAAATAATGTGTGGGTGATTGGATGAATGCATGAGTAATGCATGAGTGATTTCCTGAGTGTATGGGTAATGTCTGGGTGATTGAAGAAACGCATGGGTTATGTCTGAGTGATTGCATGAATACATGGGTAGTGCCTTGGTGATTGCATGAATGCAGCGATAATATCTGGGTGACTGGAGGAGAGCATGGGTACTGCCTAAGTGAATGAAGGATTGCATAAGTAATGTCTTGGTGATTGCATGAGTGCATAAGTAGTGTCTGGGTGGTTGCAGAACTGTATTGCTAATACCTGGATGATTCCATAAGTGTAGGCGTAATGTCTGGATAATTGAAGGAGCACATGGGTAATGTCTGGGTGATTGCAAGAGTAAAGGAGTAATGTCTGGGTGTTTGCAGGAGTACATGGGTAATGCCTGAGTGATTAAAGGTGTGGATTGGTAATGCCTCAGTGATTTCGTAACTGCATAGATAATGCTTGAGTAATTCAAGGAGTGCATGACTAATGCCTGGGTAATTGAAGCATTGCATGGGTAGTACATGTATGGTTAGAGAAGTGCATGGGTACTGCCTGAGTGATTGGAAGAGTGCATTGCTAATGCCTGGGTGATTGTATGAGTGTAGAGGTAATGTCTGGATGATTGAAGGATTGCATGGTTAATATTTGGGTAATTGGACGAGTGCATGGGTACTGCCTGAGTAATTGAAGGAGTGCATAAGTAAGGCTTCAGTGATTGCATGAATGCAAGGGTAATGTTTAGGTGATTGGAGGAGTGCATGGGTAATGCCTGGGTGCATGGGCGTGTGCTTGAGTAGTGCATTGGTGCATGGAGGGGTGCATCTGTACTTGCTGGGTAATTGGAGGAGTTTATAAGAGGTACCTGGGTGATTGCATTAGTGTACAGGTAGTGTCTGTATGGTTGGAAGACTACATGGGCACTGCCTCAGTGATTGTAGGAGTGCATGGGTAATGAGTGGCTGATTGCATGATTGCAGGGGTAATGTCTGGGTGATTGGAGGAGTGCATGGATAATGGCTGGGTGCATGGAAGAGAACATGGGTAGTGTCTTGCTGCATGGAGGAGTGCATGGGTAGTTTTTTTGTGATTGGAAAAGTTCATAACAAGTACCTTATTGATTGCATGAGTGTACAGGTAGTGTCTGGATGATTGGAAGACTATATGAGTACTATTTGAGTAATTTTATGAGTGCAGCAGGAGTGCGTAAGTGCATGTATGAGTGCATGACTAGTACCTGAGTGTTTGTATGAGTGCATGGGTAGTATCTGGGTGATTGTAGAAGAGTGCATGGGTATTGCCTGAGTGATTGAAAAAGTGCCTGGGTAATGTCTGGGTGATTGCATAACTGCATGGTTACTGACTGGGTGATTAAAGGAGTGCATAGATAGTGCCTGGGTGATTGCATGACTGCAGGGGTAAGACTTTGCTGGGGGGCACAAGTTTTCTTACGCCACTAATTGGGAGCAGCTTAGAAGACAAGGGGGTGGCAGGGTGGCAATAATGGCTGGTATAGGCTTGCTTGACTGTCTTACTGGTTCTCCCTGTATAAATGAGGGCACACTCCTCTTAGCAGGTGAAATGTTCTAATAGTATTATAGCCCTTCACCCTGAAACTTGTTGCTGTTTGACGTCACACCAAGCGCCGGACGGGTGCTTAAATCACCTCGGTGCCTCCCGCGGCGCGGGACAAGCGCGGGCATGCCCGGGCTAAGGGTGGGCCTGTCCGCACCCGTCAGAGCCCAGAGGAGGCCGGGCTGGGCCACATCTCTAATCCCTATGGCAGAATCCTCTAAGACTGTAAGACTGTTTATATTATTGGGACCCCCAGTGCAGATTGTGGTGTATGGTAAACTGCTTAAGTTGACCCTTGGGGATATTTATTTATACACAAGTCTGCAGTTATGAGCAAAAGGAAGGTCGGGGATAGGGGAGAGGGCACACTTGTTGCTTTTTTGAATCGAGCAGAATTGGTTTTGATTCATGAGATTCAGGCAACTGAACACAGGCTCTCTTTGGAGCCAGCTCTATTTAGGGGAGGATTGTTGCCCTGTGCCCAGCCACCTGTTCCACATACGAGCATTGAAGTGAATACCTCTGGTGATTGTATTTTATCTGACTCACTGGATGAGCCGTCCAAGACCCAGACTCCTGATGCATCATTGCTTCAATGCAGTACTCAGAGCCCAGCTATGGTCAAAACTAGGGGGGCAGTGGCTGCACCACCCAGTAAGAAAAGGAAAGGCCGTTGCCCAATTAAGCAAGCTGCAACTGTGGCCGCAACTGGTACTAAAGGGGTATATGTTTTTGGGAACTCTGACGTCAATGCCCCTTCATGTAAATCATCTGCGAGTACCAATGTGCAGCCTAACATTGAAAATCTGTGCTTATTATTAAAGGACCAGCTAGCTGCCCTTATCGAACCTATTCTTAAAAGGCTCGACTCAGTTGATGAGAGGCTCAACCAAATTGAAAAATGTTCTCTTGTAGCAAGCAAAGGATTTCTGTTACATCTAGACCACAGGATTATGGGGGTGTTTCATGTAACCTTACAGAGGTGGATGCTAATGTGCAACTAGATGATACTTTACATGCACACGTAGGTACTGCCCGGGACTCTCATGTGCCGGACGCTGTAATGCCAGTCAGGACGAACCCAATTAATGACATCAGGCCCGAACCACAGCAGCGGAAGGTGGTAGTGGGTAATGGGCTACGTGTAGATGAAGGGTTAGTAGGGAGTCTGGATATGCTACCTAGTGTCCACCTCCCCCCTGAAGCTACACCGTACACTATCATCCTAGCAAATGTACCCCCACTCCCAGAAGGTACTCGTGAACATTGGTCTAATCTTAAAAATAAAGCTCTTCACTGTCTGGGGAAAAAGAGCGGCAATAGCAAGGCATTGTTTAATGAATTTAAAATGGTGAGGCGCATCAACTGGATTGGTCATTCACATAAGACCCTGGCGGGTGACTGTGTGGTATTGAGTTTCAGGTCACCGTCTTTTGTACAACACATCTTAGAGTTGGCTGCCCACCATCCCCCCTCCGTTGATGAGATACAAATTTTACCCCAGGGTTTTTTCTATAAGCCTGCTAGGACCCCATGATTTAAGGAGGCCTGGGACCCCGATAGGGCTTTTAGCTTGGTTGACTACCCCATTCAGACCAGCAATCGTTTTGAGCTATTATCCACTTTAGAGGATAATGACTGACTGAGAGGAGGTGTTATTCTCCCACGGGCTGAAGAATATGGGGTTTTGAAGATGATGGGTGGGTACCCACCCGGCTCTCATAATGAGCTGGGTGGTGGTAGTAAATCTACACAGGTTATTGTTACTGGTATTGCAGGTATTACCTGTCAGAACCCGGATCAGCGAGTAACTCCTGCTGACCATGAGGCTATCCCGGTAGCAAGCCCCCGTCCTACAAGTCCTTCTGCAACGATATCCTCGTGAAATATTGCTGGCTTGGAATTCAAGCTACTTTTACCAGACTGGGCAAGTTTTATAGAGAAAACGGACATATGGGCTTTTCAAGAAACTTGGGCAGTGGAAGGAATCTTTCACTTGGGTTATTTACATTTTTTTAAACCAGCAGCTAAGGGACCAAGGGGAAGACCAGTTGGAGGGCTGACTATCTTGGTTCGCCAATGTGAGGGGTTAAGGGTGGATGAGGTTCCTATCAATAGCCCTGACATTATGGCTATCCGGGTTAGATCACTGAAGGGCCTTAACACGCTTATATATAATGTCTATGCGAGGGGTCTACCGGGTGGTAGGAGCTCCCAAATTGTCTCAATCCTGGAAGGTCATCTCAATCTGGAGGAGGAAGTTAGTTATCAGATTATTGCAGGTGACTTTAATGCATGCTTTGAGCCCCTGGACCTGGATGATGGTAAGCTCACCGAAGCTGAGGATGCATTGTGGGGAATTCCACAGCTGGATTTAAAGCCCATAAGGAAATGGTCCATGGCTGCTCTGCAACTGCAGGGGTTGTGTCTGGATAAGGGTATGAGGGCGGTCAATGGCAGGACACAGTCCGATAGGCTGGGAGAGCAAACGTTTAATAATGGTAGATCAGGTAGCCGTATTGACTACATTATAGTTAATGTGGAGATGTAGCCGGAGATTTTAGATATGGTGGTTGTGAGTATGCCGGAAAGCGACCACAACCCTTTGATTCTGTCAGTTAATGATAGCAGTTTTAGTAGTTCCCCCGTATGTGAAGCTGCAATAGCTCAGGTGAGGGTAATTATTACCAATGACCAAAGAAGGGTTTGGTGGCCTAAGATAGCCACTAATGAAAAGATTGGGGCCGATATTCGGGACATGGTCTCAAGCTCCATGTGTAAACTTAATAGTTGTGAGTCACAAGAGGTCCTCAATGATAAAAAATTTGAGCATCCACAGTGATCTTTTTTTGGGTCTCAAAAAGTACTTCATTAAAAATCTTCCTTGTATCAAAGATAAAGTGCTGAGGCCTAGCACATGGTATAATAACAACTGTAGGCAGGCCCAACAAGCCCTGGTGGTAGCTAATAAAGCTAGATCATCTGATACTATCAAGAGATGCAGGGCTATTTATAAAACAGCGCAGATTGACGCCAAGAAAACGTGGGATGAAGATCGCTGGAGGGAGTTGCTACAGGCATGTGACATGACTCATTTTTGGCACTTACTTAAGTGGGGGAAGTGCCCGGAACTATTGACACCCGCTAACCATGTTTAGCCACAGCATTGGGTAACTTATTTTGAAAACCAATTTAAGATCCTGGATGGTAATGCCAAGGTTGTTTTGCCCCTCAGATGTTATGCTCCGTTGGTATTTGCATATAGTGAGGTGGAGTCTGTGCTGAAAATGATTCCGAGTGTAAAAGCCCCCGGGCCTGACTGCATTCCTGCAGACCTATTTAAGCACGAGCACGCAATATGGGTCCCATATATAACTGTACTAGCAAATGCCCTAGCTAGTGGCGCATTGGTTCCGGATTCTTGGTTCGGAGCAGAGATTTTACCGATCTTTAAGAAAGGCGATCGCTCTGCTCCGGCCAATTACCGACCAATAAGCCTAATCGATGCGGTGCAGAAAATAATAGCACGCCTAGTACTTGGGAGAATACAGTGTTGGATGACCGAAGCTGATATCTTAACTCCTCTTCAGGCGGGCTTTTGGTCGCATATAGGGACCCTGGATCAGGCATTTAGATTTGTGCTACTGTATTGGAAGGAGGTGTTTCTAGGAGGGGTCATGCTTTTTGCGGCCTTTGTGGATCTAAGATCCGCTTTTGATCTTGTGCCAAGGGCAAAACTATGGGAAGTGCTGTTGGAGCAGGGGATGCCTAAGGAACTGGTTGCAATCTTGGTTAAACCCCACAAACGTACCTATGCTCAGATCCGCTGGGGTAAACCAGGGGAGGTAACCGATAGGTTTGAGGTGTGTAAAGGAGTCAGACAGGGGTGTGTGCTGGCTCCCACCCTGTTTTCTTTTTTTATTAACGGGGTGGTCCAGTATTTTTCTAATTACCCGACTGACTCACCAACACTTGCTGGCATTAAAGTCCAACTGCTCATGTTCGCGGACAACACCCTGCTCGTATCTAAGACGAGGCAGGGATTACAAATGGCACTGTCTCGTTTTGAGGTGGTTTGCCGCGAGCATGAGCTGGAGGTCAACGTGGGGAAAACCAAGTTCATGGTGCTCCACGGGTCAAGGCCGGTTAGAGTGAGGGTCTATATGGGAGGTGACCCTCTGGAGCAGAAACCTGTTTTTACATATTGGGTGTCACTTATAACGATAAAATGAGTTGGAAGCCCCAAATCGACATGCTAGCTTTAAAACACACCCAACTAGGTGGCGCTGTAATAAATGAGCATAGGCAGTCCTTAACCAAGCCAATTGCCCCACTCGTTAAAATCTATGGCTCTAAAAGTTTGCCCGCAATTTTGTATGGTGCCGAATTGTGCGGCTTCAGCAATCTGTCCCCACTTACTGTTGCACAGAATAGATTTTTGAGGTCGGCTGTAGGCTTGCCCCAGTCTTCCCCACGCATTCCCCTACTGTTAGATCTTGGTTGCCAGGCAGTTGAGGATGTGGCACGCTACAGACCCCTGGCGTTTTGGTGACGTCTTTGGACCACACCGGAACTTTCTTTATATGCCAAAGCCATGATGGAAGTTAAAGGGCTGGGTGGTTCCCTTAAGATCTCCTGGCTGGCTGAAATCAAGTCATTATTGACAGACATGGGGATGGGGAACTTTGGGCTAATCCGGATACAGCTGTGTTCCCATCCAAAAAGATCTATAGTGCTGTGTCCTGGGACATGATTAAAACCAAGAGGTACTCTTCCCACGTAGGTAGCTGCTTGACAGCAACCTTCCTTGATACTAAGGACGAATACTGCCTAGAAGAGAACTGGGATATTATTACGAAGCCTCTAGATCGCAAATTGTATCATCAGCTCAGAGTAGGCACACTACCACTACGATGGTTATCCAGTAGATGGAATCTTGCTGGCAGTGATAAATGTGTATTTTGTTTAGATCACATTGAAACCATCGATCATTTTTTGTTGCCCCTCATACCAACAACCCAGGCGCGTATGGTTAAAACCTGTTTGTATGCTTATGGGAACAAGATCAGCACAGATTGCAAGCAGAATACTGAAAAATGATACCACTAACCCAGTTGTAATTGGTGTAGCAATATTTTTGAGTTGGGCATGGGTCCTTCGGATCAAAAAGGGTGGGGCCTAGTTTGTTGGATTGATCGACTCTATGGCCTCCCGAAGTAGGAACTATAGCTGGGCACTACTACAGGACCTGCGACCCCTCACTGAGATTCTAAATTAGAGATATTTTAGCTATGTCTAAGTCTATTGCATATTACACATTGAATTCTATTTTAGCATTTTTTAAATATTTAAGTGCCTGTGTATTACTGGATTTTAGAAAGAATCTAATTTCTTAATTTGTATATGATGAATTTTATCTTGTATGGATTTTGTATTATTGTTTTAGATTGTCTTTTATGATGAAGAATCGCAATAAAGACTTATTGACTTAACTTGGTATTTTTGAAGGTGCGCACCCATCGTCATTAAATGGCTCATTGGCATTTTGGTGACACTCACTTGTCTGAGCACCTTATTGGGATAGCGCCCAGCAAACATCATTGTATCTTCTGTGCGGTGTATATAAAAGCGTACACCTGTGACATTGCAATTTTGCTCAGCTTTCAAACAATAAGGTCTTTTATAGGGACAGTGCAATGCTTTCTCTCAGCGTGTGTGCACATGTTAGCGTGCACTTGAGTGCACATGTCCGTCAGCACATGTGTATGTGAGTGAGCATGACGTTTCTCTGTGCCTTCTTATTATTATCATATGTGTCTTTCTTTTGTACTGACACTGTGCATACTGCACACCTGCAGCACAATTGTCCGTGTGTGTGTTTTCTTTTTTTTTATGTCCTCATTCGCCATCAAACTCACTTCAAATCACACTCTAGGTGTCTGTACTCACTCTCAAAAACTGAGGAATATAGGCTGTTGGAAGTGGCGCCCTGCCTGCTGGTACCAGAAACACCTTGGGGATCAATGAAGAAACCACTGAGATACCTCTTCTACCAAGCTCTAAGAGCAAGATGACTTTTGCCGATAGATCGCCATGATACCTGGCAATACCCGACTTAGCCCAAAGAGTATTAACGGCATAATCATGGGACTCGGGAGAAAGAAAAAAAATTCTAATTTTCACGATTTTACTTTGTCATATTAGCACCCCATCTACGTTGCAAAGGATTCCAAAATGCCTTCTTCTTGCTACTTCCTTGTCTGGCCAGGTCCAATTAGGGAAACTGCCAAGACTGAAGACTGCCAATCCGAAAAGGTGGGAGGACTTGATTCCGTCTATTTTATATAAAATTGCCTCCAAGCTGGTAGGATAGAATAGAAAAGCAGCCTTCCAGTGAGGCCAGTAACTTTTTCGGCAAGGCCAAATATTATTAGGGGTAGGTCTATGTTGATAGTATCGCCCAAAACACTTGTCAGGAAATCACCGACCTCCCCCCAAAAAGTAGCAAGAGAAGGACAGTCCATAAACGGGGAACGTCCTTTACAACGGAACTTTTACAACGAAGTACCGTTACGACGCAAGTTTAACCCCTTCGATGCTTGTGACGGAACCATTCCGTCATCAGTCACGGTTGGGCTGTGCTGATGACGGAATGGTTCCGTCACGACCACACTCATTTTAATAAGGGCCAGCACAGGAGGAGATTTCCATCAGCAGCGATGGTGTTAACAACGAAAGTCATTACAACGACTTTCGCTGGAGGGCGCTCTAGGATAGGTTATAGTTTAATTTACTATCCAACACCTTCCCTACTATCCACGGGGACTGGAGTTGGAATAGTAAATTAAACTATTCACTATACAGCGCCCCTCAACGCAAGTCTTTGTAACGACTTGCATTGTAAAACTTGCGTCGTAACGGTACACGTTGTAAAAGCATGCGTTGTACCGTCATATATTCCCATAAACATACGTATATCTGAGGCAGAAACCTGGCCACATTTTTTACAACTGACTGGTGGCCCATTGGAAATTTTTGTCGATTTGTGAGGAGTGAAGTAGGCCCTATGGATGGTAAACAGGTGGTTTCTTTTTAACCAAGCTGGTTTCACAACTTCATGTAGAGTCTTACATGATTTCTGCCATAGTTTAGCACAGTCCTCTGTGGGTAAGGGGCCCCCCACAATTCCTCAGCTAGCTTGAATTCGCCATCTACTTCTTCCAGCAGGGTTTGATACCAGAAGGAGATTTCTTTCCTCCCTGGGGGTTTGGTCACAAGCTGGTGTTCTAAAACGCTACCACTACCCACAGCATTTTTTCGTGGATGAGATTGAACCCAGCTTGCCAGTTAATAGTGTTTGAACTGGGAGAGTCCTCCCCCAACCCTGTCCTGGAGATGTTCCCAGGGAATAAGGGTCCAATGTAATAGCTGCTAATAGGAAGGGAATATGCAGAGGCGAGATCAATGGCACCGATGAGGTCATACGTGAGATCTGAAAGCTGCCGGTTCCTAACAAAGTCCTTCTGATCTAAGTGGAGAACATCCCCCACCATAAGAGGCTGCCAAAATGGAGGTAGAAATGTTATGGTCTACATTTAAAAGTGAGATGGGTCTATATGACCCACAGCTTGATGGAGGTTTCCCGGGTTTCAATATCAGGATTATTAAAGCATTGTTCCATGAAGCTGGGAGCCCTAAACCAGCCTCCAACACATAATTAAACAACTGCGTAAGAGCGGGGATGATCATCTCCCAACATCTTATAGATTTCTGCTGGGAGGCCATAAGGGCTCGCCACTACGCCGGTCTTACAGCGTTGAATTGCTTCTCTGACCTCAGTTTGGGTAAAAGCTTGAGCTGTTGGTCCGGTCCAAAGGAGGGAAGGGGAATATCCTCTAACCAATTCTGAACACTAGTGACATCTAGCCTTTTGTCCTCACAATAGATCTCCTGACAGTAGGTCTGAAAGATACGGCTAATTTCCCCATCTGAGCAGAAGGTTTCATTTCCGCTGATTATCTCATTAATATGATTTCTTGCCCGATCAGATTTTGCTTTCCAGGCAAGAAGCTTGCCTGTGCCCTCCTCATATTAAAAATGGGTGATTTTACTAGCCAGATATGACTGGGCAATTTTACTAGCCGGATAAGCCTAGAGTGGAGGATGTTCTCCAACTGCCCTTTTAAACTATCCCATTTGTCTTTCCGATCTTGCTGAATTTCAGGAGAGGCTAGAAAGGATAATTCAGCCTCTACATCTTTCAGCTTTCCCTCAATAGAAGATACCTCCTCCTCATATCTTTTATTTCTAAAGCTTGCCCTGCTGGTAATTTGGCCACGCAGGAAGGCCTTAAAAGAATCCCATACATTAGTTATTGATGTTGACCCCAGATTTATTTCAAGAAACCATTCAGTTTCTTGTAATAAAAAGGCCTTTTCTTCCTCTACCAGGAGTAAAGAACGGTCAAGCGACCATGTGCGAGTGGACCTACTGATGGACCATCCAATCGTAGCAGGACCCCTGAATGATCTGAGAGATGGTTAGCCAGGTATGAAATATCGTTAACTCGTTCTCTCAATGCTAACATAATCAACATAAGAAAACAGAGAATGAGGATTTTTTTTTGTTTTTTTCCTGCTACACCCTAACCCAACCCCTACCCAGTGCCCTCCCCAGCCCCTCCCCCCACCTCCGGGAACCCATACCCCAATTATCTGGACAGATGGAGTCTAGGCAATTGCATCCCGGAGGGATCCGCTCAGCCACCACCCTAGTAAAGAGAAAATACCCGAAGTGAGAGAAAGAAAAAAAATAAAGAAGATAAAAAGCAGAGAAGCCCTAACTATACTATACTTCAAAGCAGACATGGTCAATTGGAAAAAGCATAGGACTTAAATAGTTATGATCTTCTCTTCACACATCTTCACAACTTAACCTCTCGCGCCTGGAATCTCAAGTTATTTTAATTTCCCTATACGGGAGAGAGAGGAAAATACAAATTCCCCAAGTACATACCACCTATATTGACCTACTTGTAGACCTACTATAGCCCTCCCTTTACTGATGCTATTGAGCAGCTCATCCGCTTCCTGCACCGATCTTATGTTGTGCATTTTGTTGTTATGCATCACCTTTAAAAAGGCCGGAAATTTCAATTGGGCTACTGCCCCAAGCTTTTTAAACTCTTCCAGCCTCTTGCCCAGTTCCCATTGTCTCTCCAAAGTGCACCTTGAGAGATCCAACCGTATCTCAAACGAAAAATAATTTGTCCACACTGATTTCAGTTTCAGTGCTGAATTGAGAATCTTATCCTTTAAGGCTAATGTAAGGAAATTAATGAGAATTTTTCTGGGTCTGGGCCTATTAGGGTTCCTTTGAAAAGGATCCCTATGTACCCGGTGTGTATCCCGACTAAGTTCTTCCTCTGAGTCTTCAAGCTGTAAAGAGGACTTAAGTAGAGAAACAATGTAGGACCGCATATCGGATCCTTCACTCCCATCAGGTACATTCAATAAACGTAAGTTGTTTCTGCTTTCATTGTTCTCTAACTTCTCCACTCTATCTCTGAGGTCCCAATGTTCAGACTTTAGAAGAAGTTGAAGCGCAGACCGAGGGGTCGTCACTCGGAGCACTCATGCCACCTAAAGGCTCCCCTGGATCACTTTATTGGAGGACCAAGTCTGTTCCTGGTTCCAATAATGCCTACATTATGCTCATAGGGACTGTGTCCGAGGAAGGTGCTAATACTATAGAAGGGATTGAATTTGCCAAGCGCTGCTCCTGGGGTTCAGCCCGGGCACCAATGACCAACATTTCTGGCTGAATCCTAAAGTTAGAGCGTAGCGATTGGGGTCACTTTAACCACACTACTAACTGCCCTATTCTTTGGCCTCTTGGGTTTAATGGACTTTCCCTTCACCTGGTAGACCTGAAAGGCAGAGTACCCACTTAAAGACTTACCGCCCGATTCATCAAAGAAAATTGCGCTCGCAAAGGGCCAGATTCTGAGAATCTGGCCCTTTGCGAGTGCGATTTTTGCATTTGGGATTCAGCATCCCAAATGTAAAAATCGCTAATTGCGATCTCGCAATTTAGCGAGGAATTACATTTAAGGAATCTCTATTTGAGATTCCTTAAGTGCAATTCATCATCCAATTTTATTTTGCGAATTCGCAATTTCTGGCCGCAATTTACCGCTAGGTCAGACCTCGTGGTAAATTGCGAAAACTCAGAAAAATGCATTTAAATGCATTTTTCTGAGTTGCATGTTACACACACACATGTCCTTTGGATTGGACATGTGTGTGTGCAACACCTGTGTAAAATTTCATTTGAGGGGTGCTACAGGGTGTCCTTTGGACACCCCTGGCACCCTTCAAATCGCTATCTTATTTGCGATTAGCAAATTGCTAATCGCAAATAAGGAATACTCCCCATTCATTCCTATGGGCCTTTTGGCCCATAGGAATGAATAGCGAGTTATTCCTTATTTGCGATTAGCAATTTGCTAATCGCAAATAAGGAATATGTAGGAATCGCATTTCTTCATGCAATTTCTACATGAATCCCGTTTTGCGAGTCCTTAATAGCGATTCGCTATGAATCGCTATTAGGGGCTCGCAAAACGGGAGAATGATGAATCAGGCTGTTAGCTCATTCATTTGGAGAGGCCTCTACTCCACCAGGGGAAAGCCCAACAGTGGTTAAAATTTGCGGTAGGTGAGCGTTCGGGGGGTTCTTCCTGATATCTGCTTTGACAGAGGTAGTTTTAATACTTTTTTTAATGTTTGCTTTGGATTACCTTTGCCCTCTCCTGGTAACTGATGGTGGACTTACAGCTGGGGAGGAGACCTCTTGTGCGTTTAGAGGGGTCTGGTAGCTACTCAAATGTTGCACTAATGAGGGAACTGACCCCCTCGCCTCTGACTCACCTACAATGCCTTGTTCCAAGTCACCGGCAACCGCCTCCCCGCCCTCTCCGACCTTACCGCTGCTGTCACCGTCCTCCTCTTGTATGAGGCCTTCATTAGAGTCCCTCATACGCTGAAAAAAGCAGCAAATACTTGCTTTCCCGTTTCCCTTAAGGAGGCCTCGTGTGGCCGCCTAGCACCCTCTCCTCAGCTCCAGGGTGGCTTCCAGCAAGTGGGCAGGCATAGGATGACATATCCCTGCCTCCTCTCTGCACATTCCTGGCGTCTCACGTCTCCCTTGCGTCTCCCTCGGGCAGCCAAGAGGGATAATCGTGCCACCGACAGCAGATACCAGCAAGATTTCCAGCCAGGATGCCGGTAATTAAAAGACGGTCTTCCTCAGGTCAATTTACCGTCAGTTCGCTGCCCCGGGGGTTAAATCATTTGGTGGCTGGTGCGGGAGCTCCAGGAGCTAGCGGCTAACGTGTGGCCGCAATGTTCCCCTATTTACCTCCGTGTGCGTGTTTGTGCGGGAATGTGGTGTGTGCGCGTAAATGTGTGTGCGTATGTACTGTGTGTGCGACTGCATGTTTGTTGCGTGTGCATGTTGTGTCTGTGTGCTGCATGTGTTTTGTGTGTGCCTGTGTGTGTATGTGTGTTCTGTGTGCGTGTGATTATTGGGTGTGTGTTTTGTGTGTGCGTGCCAGCATGTGAGTGTGCGCGGGTGTGTTGTGTGGTATATGTGTCTGCGTGTGTGCGTTTGTTGGGTGTATGTGTGCACTTGTGTGTTGTGTTTTTGTGTGAGTGGGTTGTGTGCGTTTATGAGCATGTACTCTAGACCGCTCACACTCAAGTTTGACTGTGACCACTCCTTCCATGATATCTTCTGTTTGTGCTCTGGTTATTTCGCACCGACCTCACAAGGATGAAAGTGTGACCAGCCGGGTCTCTGGCCGGGGATCGGTGGCGTTCACTCATCACCCCTACCTTCTTGCTGGATATTAGACAGGAGCACATGGTTATTTGTCAATGACCAGTGGACACTGCTGCTAAGAGTTTGTTTTCATTGACTGTGTATGAAGGGATGTCCATCAGATCCCCTCTCCCCCCTGTCATGCTTTCCTTAGCCAGAGTTGGTCTATGTATTGTTAACACGCTTCTGCAGAATGGCCCTGGTTTGCTCTTTGCTTGAATGCACTCTGATGCCTGGCCTCTCACATCTTGAATTTAGAGTGGCACTAATACTTACATTGCTGCATAGTTAGATGCGCCCATTCATTCATCCCTTCCCCAGGTTGGTTGATTAAGCCTCCACTCTGATGCATCTTCCAGTTTGGAGATAAGATGGCCTCCCTTAACTCTCTCGTATTCCACAGGTTTCTGAGCAGAGTGCTCCTGGCAGGACTTTGCATAGATGATAAATATTGCCCCCGGGACCTGGTCCACCTGGGGGCTTACAGATAAGGAAGCACGGAGCCTGCGCTTCATTTTTAAAAAAACATTTTATTGGCAGGAATCGCGCACCCAGCGTGAATTCTGCTGTTTAAAAAAAATGCTTTTTTGGGACCTGAGGGGCCTTGTGAAACCCCCCGAGCAGGCTTAGGGGATCAGGGTGTTTCTACCCTGCCCTCTTTTCTTGTTATTTTATCTTTTTCCACACCTTTTTCTTTCTACCTCCTCGAAGCACAAGATGGATGCCACCACCTCCTGGTTTGAGGTCTTGGCAGCCAATTAGAACCAAGCTCATGCTGGGGAGTTAGGCTCTGCCCAGATTTCTCAGGAACTACTGAACTGATTTACACCATTTAAAAAAAGGACTCTTTCTGAACGAAGGGCTACCTTTTCGCCAAATTTGTTGTAATTCTGTTCAGTAGTTTGGGCTGTAGCTTTGTCTAAATGTTCCCTTGGAAATTAACATGGGGAAAACATGTTTTGGGATCACCCCGAAACTTTCAAGAACGGAGCTGATCACTAGTTTTGAAAATTTCAAGAAGATTTGTCAACCAGCGCCAAAGTTATTGGGTTAAGAAAAAAACACTTTTCCTATGGAGACTAGGGCATAACGATAACTACCTACTGGCGACCGCCAGTAGGTAATATAAATATATATATCAATGGTGTGGTGCTAGTGTGTATATGGGTGTGTGTAGGTGCATGCAGGTGTGTGTGTGTCTATATATTACCTACGGGTGGTCATCAGTAAGTAAGTTTAGTGAGGAAACTAGGTCCTAACTATATCTACCTATTTGAGACTACCAGTAGGTAATATATATATCACAATCACTGGATGATGTCTGATATCATTTGAGATGTCATCAGTGATGTCACTGACCACATTATGAGTGATGTAATATGTGAGATCATAAGCAGTGCCTTGTGGAGGCTTAAGTTAAAGCTAGCTTAGGTAACTATAACTGCTGAAATTCTATGGTTTGTAGCAGTGAAATCTGAGTCTAAAACCTGTGTTTTTTCAGTGAATTTCTATGATTTTTCACATTCTATTTCCCAACTATAAAGTCCTTGTAACCATTACAATATTCCGCTAATCTCTAAGGATGTTTTAATTCTATTTCTTAACTATACTTCCTGTAACCTTAGGTTTTGTCAGTGAATTTCTACTTTATTCTGTTAGTTCAGAATTATAATGTCCCTGCAACCTTTGGCTTTTTTAAAATAAATTTCAAAGGTTTTTAAAAATTTCATTTCCTAACTGTAACCTTTGATAGTGGGTGCGTGAGTGGTTGTATGCTTCAGTGAGTGGGTGTGTGAGTGGCTGTATGGGACTGTGAGTGGGTGTGTGAGTGGTTTTGTGTGTGCGAGTGGATGTGTGTGTGGCTGAATGGGGCATGAGTGGGTGTGTGAGTGACTGTATAGGTCTGTGAGTAGGTGTGTGAGTGGCTGTTTGGGTCTGTAAGTGGGTGTCTGGGTGGCTGTATGAGTCTGTGAGTGGGTGTATGAGTGGTTTTGTGGGTGTGTGAGTGGCTGTATGGGTCAGTAAGTAGGTGTGTGAGTGGTTGTATGGGACTGTGAGTCAGTGTGTGAGTAGCTGTATGGGTCAGTGATGGTGTGTGAGTGGCCTATGGGTCTTTGAGTGGATGTGTGAGTGGTATTATGGGTGTGTGAGTGGCTGTATGGGTGTTGTTAAAGTGGCTTAGAGTGGATATGAGAGTGGCAGACAGGGTGTGTGATTGGATGTCTATCCATCTGTATGAGTGTGTCAGTAGCTGTGTGCGACTTGGCCAGAATGGAACTTCACCTGCCTCCTTATCCAAGAAGAGTCCATAGTTTTGCACAAATATTTACCCAGTACTTTCTACTGGTTCTTTACTAAGTGCTCCCTTGGGGAGCGGACTTACTGTTTCTTTTCGTTTGGTGGGAGCTGTCCAAAGCTCCCACTGAGCGACAGCAAACTACTATATCCTGAGGGTGGCCACCTTGGGAAATAGGGGGCCGGCCCTGGGGGGGTGGTCCTCAGGGCAATTAAAAGATCCAGGAGGGGGCCACGTAACCCCCTCTTTTCTTTTTGGAGGGCCAGCCACAGGGAGATAGTGGTCCCCGGGCTGAAAAAGGCCCAAAAGGGGTGCCACACAACCCCCTTTTTATAAAATGGCAATGCCCTGGGGAGATGGAGGTCCACAGGGCCAAATATGGTCCAGGAGAGGGTCTGCATGCTCCTCTCACTCTCTAAATGTTCACCCTAAACTGTGGAGGTGCTGGTCTCCAGGTCCCTGCTGGCTAAAGAAGGGGGGTTCATGAGGCCCCTTCAATTTGTTCATAAAGCCCACGGAAAGTGGTGGTAGTACTAGGAACTCATGAGGGTTTAGGGGGCACCACATGCCTCCCCTCCAATTAAATATGAAAATTAGGCTGCCTCAGGAAGGTGGGAGTCCCTGAGGCCATGATTGGCAAAGGGAAGGGGGCCATATGTGTCCCCCCTCCCCATATTGTATAGAAAAATAAGCTAAAGGGACCTGGCCCACCCACGGGCACGAATACAAACAAGCATGGGAGACCATGCTTGTTATTCTGTTTTTTATTTTAAGTGAAATTTGCAATTTCTTGTGATTTTCACTGCACCATTTTGTGTTTAAAACTGAATTTTGGCCCTGGGTTTCACCACCACCAGGCTTAGGGCATTAGAGTATTCCCACCCTTCTGCCTTCTTTTTGTTTTAACCTATCTGTTTGGGACTGTGTCTAAAATCTCTATTGGAATTAACATTGGAAACACACATTTGTGACCCCCCCTTTTTCTCAGCCCCCACATTGTTTTTTAATGGGGAGGATCCCCAAATCCCCCTTTATAAATTATCCTTACCACCCTCTGCCCTTACCCACCCCTACACCCTAACAAAACACCCTTATCATGCTTTACCCATACACACCTCTAGACTGTACAAATACCCTTACCACCCAATCCCACTACCCAGCCCTACCTGTAAAAATTCCCTTACCATCAAATGCCCTTATGCACCCACAAACCTTAAAAATACCCTTATCACCCTATGTCCCTTTCTACCACTAAACCCTAAAAATACCCTTACCACCCAAGACCCCTTCCACCCCTAAACCCTAAATAATACACAAACCTATCTATGCCCCTACCTATACCCCTCCACCCTGTAAATTACACTTACCACCCTATGCCCCAATCCACCCCTACATGCTAATCATATCCTTACCACCCTATGCCCCCTCCCACCCCTAAAACCTAAATAAGACCTAGAAGCCTATACCCCTAACCACGCCTAATCCCTCATATACACACACACACAAACATATACTTACCTTAACTATACTCACCATGCTTGTTAAAGGTTTGCTTGGTAAAAGCACCAAAATTGCATGTGTGGTAAATGCATGTGTTGTAAATGCTGCATGATAAAGTCACTGTGTTATAAAAACTTTATTGTAAAGGATGTTTTCTCCCTCACTTACTTAACTCCCAAAAACTCCATAAGATGTCCAAGACAATCTCATTGACAGACTCTAGAGGCTTACAGACACCAGGTTTTATCATATGTGGTGCTGAATTTAGGCAATATTCAGAGGGCTTATTGTAGCAGCTTGAGGCCTTACCAGGGGCAGTCAATCTATGAACACCCAGGGGCTGCCTATTCGGTAACTTCATGCGACCAAACACAAAAAAATAGATACCATATTTATCAATCTTGCACTTCCTCTTCCATTTGGCAAACAATTGTTGACTATGACCTGGAAATCTCCCAAAGCCCCACCTCTGAACCAATGGAGGAATTTGGGACAAATGTGGGCCAAAGCTGAAAGCATGACACTGCGTGGTAAGAATCTTGAGCCTTAAAGAAAAAATATTGCACATCAGTGGTATGAAGTACTTTTGTCATTGCTCTTTTATCAGGATAGCTTCCCAGCACCAGCTGATGCTGGCTAAGTTTTACGTGCATATTAGTGTACAACATGAGATGGGGAGGGGCAATCAAAGCAACACTCTCATTTACCCTCCATAATGCCCAAAGGCATGAATAGTGCAGGTAACAGGATTAAACCAGGGCCCCTTGATAGAAGACATACACAACACTCACGCAGAATCACCCAACATTTCTTTAATTTGGAAAGTTGCAACAGCTATATGGCAGTCTGATCCACTCTCATTCCTACCACAGAAAGATAGCACTCTTGTTTCCTCAATTTAAAGAAAGACAAAGGTGCATGTCGCCACCGGACTGGCGACATGCCGAGGTGGTGGTTTTTCTGAAGCAAGGTAGACCTCCGGAGAGCCATGCGTCCTATCCCCCAATCTCACTGCTAAGCACGGAAGCCAAGATCTTGGCTAAGGCCTTGGCCACTAGGCACAAGCCCCATATAACAGATCTGGTCCACCCGGACCAGGCTGGTTTTATGCCTCAGCGGGCCACTCGTCATAACAGTAGGCGGGCCCAGGTCGCGATATCTGCTTGGGGGTGTTTGGGGGAGCAGGCGGCACTGTTTTTGGCAGATATGAACCGGGCCTTTGACTCCCTGAGCTGGATATATCTGTTTGCCTTATTGCGATGCCTCAACCTCGGCCCACGCTTCCTGGCGTACATTCAGTTGCTATACACAGACCTCACTGCCTCGGTGCACGTCAGCTGTGCGATTTCTCGCTCGTTTTCGATTCAGCAAGGAACGCAGCAGGGCTGTCCCCTATCCCCCTATTTCTTTGCCCTCGCCATGGAGACTCTCGCTGCTTGGGTGCGCATTGATGCCCAACTTAAAGGTTTTCGGTGGTCGGCGGGTCTAACTGATAAAATTGCGTTATACGCTGACGATCTTTTATTTTTCCTTACTGACTTGGACCGCTCCGGGCCGCGGCTGCTGCGCAACCTACAACATTTTGGTGAATCTTCTGGCCTCTACATGAACCCAGGCAAGTCCACGCTATGGACGCTTGGCGGTCGACAGAGTGTGGGAGAGTGGGCTTCGAGCCTTCAGTTGGCGACGGGAGGGGTGAAATATTTAGGAGTCTTTTTATCTGAGGAAGCGGCCGTCTTCCCGATCGCAACCTTAACCCGGTATGGGATCGCACGCGCGAAGACATGAAGGTGTGGTCTAGGATGCCTCTCACTATACTCGGCAGGTCTGCCATCTTTAAGATGGTGGCACTCCCTCGCCTGGTGTACCAACTACAAAAACACCCGCATAGGATCTCGCCCAGCTGGTTCAAGCAAATCAATTCGGCCCTGAGTGGATTTCTGTGGGAGGGGGGTATTGCGCGTGTGGCGCTGTGGAAGTGCTTCCTATCTTCATATACCAGGGGGCTAGCCACATCGGATGTGCTTTCATATTATCAAGCGGCGCATCTATTGGTCTTAAACAACTCGTGGTATGCGATAGGGGAGATCCGGCCTATGCTGTGGAGCGGTTTTTGATGGGCTCGGCGTCCTTACATATGTTGTTGTACTCATCGCCACTTCGACAATCCCTTCCCTCTGCCTCGCAGGTAGTTTTTTGCGACTGGAGGCAAGTTTTTTTCAGAATGGGCTGGTGGAATGTGCTCATCCAGAACATCTCCCTTTGGCGTAATGGCCGTTTGCCCCAAATGGATACGTTGTTGGCCTTTAGGGGGTGGGATGCTATAGGCATCTCTACTCTAGGTGATGTAATGTCAGGCTGCTCCCTTAAATCTTTTCAAAATTTACAGGATGAATTCGGAATGCCCCGCACCCAGTTCTTTAAATATCTCCAGTTTTGACATGCCCTAGCACCCTACTTGATTGGCCTGGACCAACTCCCCGAGTTTAATCCACTCTAAGCCAAACTGTTTATGGGGGAATTGCCCAATAAGAAAATATCACGTATATACCAGACACCCATTCGCCGTTGTTCCTTAGACCTGCACAGACTTAAGGCTGCATGGGAACAGGATGTGGGGGACTTGGAAGAAGAGGACTGGGCAGAGGCTCTGGCAAGCCCCAGGGGAGCGGCAATCTCCACTCGCCTGCGACTGATAAAATTTAGGTACTTACACCGCACTTATTTCACCTGACAGCGTTTGTGGAGGGCAGGTATGGTTGGTTCCCCTGGATGTCTTCGGTGCGTATTGGAAGTAGGTACACTGCTGCACACGACATGGGAGTGCTCAGCGCTGCGGAGATTCTGGGTTGGGGTGTTTCGATGCCTGTCTAAGGTTTTGGCCTGGGAGATCCACAGGGATCCTAAATTAGCCTTGTTGCATGTCATGGATGGGGTTGGGGGCAACAGGTCCAAACGCCATTTATTAATTCTGGGTCTTACGCTGGCGAAATGTGACATAGCCAAAGCTTGGAAGGTGCCCCAGGCCCCGTCATTGGCCACCTGGAAGAACGGCATAGACTTCTGTATGGGGCTAGAACATCCTATATTTATAGCCAGGGGGTGTCCTCGAAAGCATTATTACATTTGGAAAAGGTGGGCCGACTACCGGAGCCTGGATATGGACCAACCGCCTGAAGGGGCCACCCTCCCGACACTTTGATATGTTGGACTTTGACACACGTTGTACTGTGCTTTGATGGTCATAGCATGCTTTGTATGTGGACAATATGTTGTATATTGGGATTAGCAGCAGCGTATGGGGGGTGGGACTTGGGGGGGGTTTACGTTGTTTTTTTTCAAATTTGCTGAAGAAATTGCTGATTTATTGATGATGGCAGTAGACTCTGGATGTCAGAGCTTTGCATAACATGTGTGTTCAGACAATAAAATCTGTTTAAAAAAAAAAAGAATCGTATTGCACATAATCCCTCTTTACAGTACAGTAACAGTATTCCATGCTGAAGTGCTTTTGTGCTTAAAGTGCAAAGTATAAAAACTGCTGTAGTGAAAGTGCTTTACATGGTGTGATACTGAGGCTTCACATATGTGAGGTCCAACAGGTTAAAATCTAATCTTGAAGGGACATAGCAGAGGAAGAAAATATATATACATCAAAATATAAGCCAAAAAAGGGGGCCTACAGAAATCAACTAATATGGCCATAATATTAATTATATTATACAGTAATAGAAACCGACTAAGAGGCTTATCAGCTATATATGGCACTATTGTCATAAATATTTATGCAAATCATCACCAATATTCAAAGCTAATGGGGACTTAGTGTCCAATTCCATAATATATTTTGATTGCAATTGACAAAGTGTTTTTTCCCAATTGCCTCCTCTTTTGTTATCCTGCACAGCATCGATAACAAAGCATTTGATACAGCTCAAATTGTTGCTATGTGCAGATATATATATATATTTATTTATTTACATACTCCTAAAAAAATAAAACGTACAACTAAATAAACTGCAATTTAAAAAAAATATTTTCCATTTTAATTATACACATAGAGCAAACAGTATATAAAAATATCTTTTACTAGAAATATCTTTAAAGTGACATACATTTATATATATATAAAACTTATGAATTAAAATTTACAAACACATAATAAGAATAAATAATTAATAATATTAATAAAAACATTATTCATTAATTACCATTAATTTACTTCCAACCCTTTACCCCTATAAACTCCTCAAACCGCTATGACACTAAAATTACAATATGCAATTCAATACAATTTAGAAACAGCCAAACATTTACAAACTATATTAAAAAAAATTAACAATATTCATACAAACAATTTATAACATATGCAATTAAAACATATTCTGTAATAAAAAAATAAAAATGTGATGTTATTAACGATATTTTTTTATAAACGATAATAACTGCATATATATTTTTAACAAAGATATTAACCCATTTGGTGACTTGGACGGAACGGTTACGTCCAAGGCTGTAGCGCTCCGGTGCCAAGGACATAACCGTATGTCCAAGGCACACCATTTAGAAATCGGTCTGCTGTGAACAGTGGAGGGATTTCCTTTTAACTTTTTCAACCAGTTCCCTGAGGCATTTTTTTCAGTTTAGTGAGAATTGGCATGTATGGCACTTCGTCGTCATTACACTGAAAGTGAAAGTGAAATGAGCTTAATTTCAATTTCTCTGCCCACCTGTTTGCAGGTCTATCTCAGCCCTGTGAGCAAGTAGGCAGATAGGAGAGGTACCATTGGAAAGGGGAGAATCTCCTCTAGTGGGTCCCTGCTTGGGGATCACCATAGGAGGGCAATCCCCATGCTAGGATTCGCCACTAGACACCATGGAGGGGGGAGCAACCCCTTGGGCAAAGTCCTTTGCTCCCCTCAACTATTTTAGTATTAGGGGCAAAATCTAGGAATGGGCATGCCAATGCCCCCACCCTCAAAAGAAAACAGCCACAGTCTTTCTGCCCCCCCGCGGGGTGCAGATCAGGGCAGTATCCCCTGATCTACCCCCTTTGGGGAACCAGGGATGACATTTGCATGTAAAGTTAGGGATGGGGGCTGCCCAGAATGGGCATGGCAATGCCCCCACACACCCGCAAAACAGCCACAGTCGTTCTGTCCCACTGGGGTGCCAGAAAATCCACTAAGCACCAATGAGTATTTTCTTTCGCCATAGTAGGGGTGGGGTCTTTATAGAATGGGCATGCCAATGCCCCCACCCTACTAAAAAAAATCAACAGTCTTTCTGCCCCCACTAGGAGCCTTATGGGGAAATAGCCCCGGATCAGCCCCCGGGGACAGAAATCCCTTTTGGCACCAGAGATATGTTAATGGGCATGTCAGCGAGCCATCCCTTAGGCAGGGGTCACTCCCCTGTTCTTTTGTGCACACATTTTGGCTGTTTCTGCCCACCTTGCGGGCATATCAACAATATTTTCATGCTCATTTTCCCCCCCTGGTGGGCAGAAAACCACTAGACACATGCCAAAGTTTCTGTGTGTGTGAACTGGAGTTTGGCTGATGCACGGTGTTTACTGGTGTTTGGATGGCTCTGTGTGAACCTACATTTTTCCGGCGGTGTGTGTGGACTTGCACTTTGTTGGCAGTGTGTGTGGACTTTCACTTGGGTGGCAGTGTGTGTGGACTGTCACTTGGCTAGTGGTCTAGGTGGATGGCACGTCTGGTGGTATGCGGGTACTGTTAATTGGCTGGAGGTGTGTGTAGACTGTCACTTGGCTGGTAATGTGCTTGGATGGAGCTTGGCTGGTGGTGTTCATGTATGGTGCTTGGCTTGCAGTGTGGCTTCTGTGGATCCTCCAGTTATTTATTATCCAAAGCCCCCTTGCAAACCTCAAATTTAGAAAACAATTCCACTTTCCTATGTTTTCTGTGTGGGAAAGTTCTCTGATCACTGCGCTGGCACAAATTTCCCATCACTCAATGTTCCCCTTGGTCTTGATACTTCACTTGTGCAGGTGCCCAAAGCAGAGAACCTAAAAACATACAAGATGAAAAATTGAAGGGGAACCAAAATGGGTCCAAAAAGATGGGTTTTTTTTCATAAGTTTTTAGGCTGACTCTGCTTTGGGCACCCACACAAGTGAGGTATCATTTTTATGGTGAGACTGAGGGGAATGCTGGGTGGAGGAAAAGTTGTGCTGGTGCGGTGATAACACTACCTTCCCATGCAGAAATGTGAGGAAAATTTGACTTTTTAGCAGAATTTGAGGTTTGCAAGAGATTTTGCATGAGAAAATGTTAGGTGATCCACACAAGTCACAAATCCCTGTACTTCCCCTGGTTTCTAGTTTTAAAAAATGTCTGGGTTTAGTAGGTTTCCCAAAACTTATTGTGGAGACATCAAAATTATTTATAGGCCTGGGCCGCAAATTCCGTTGCGCTCGCGGAATTTGCGGAATTTGGGTAATTTCTTGTTCCGCGGAGAACGCGAAATTGCCCAAAATTCTGCGTTCCGCGACTTTGCGAATTTTTTTTGCTTGTACGCATTCTCAAAATGCATGTTTGCGAGATATTTCCCCCCGAGCACGCAAACAGCGATTGTGAACAGTAAAAAAGCATCGCTAACAATCAATTCCGCGTGTTGGCAGAATTTCTGCATGTTCGCAGCGATTTTTTACCATTTCGTGGAGATTTGCGTAACGCAATTATGCAAATTCCTCCCACCCCTAATTATTTATAACAAAAAAACCTGGCTTGCAAGGGAGTCGCTTGCCATTTTAGTCCCACACTTGACGGCCATCTAGGGAAACCTACCAAAACCAGACACTTCTGGAAACTAGACACCTAGGAGAGTCCAGGGAGGTATAGCTTGCATGGATAACCTAACATTTTCTTACCCAGAAGCCTATGCAATCATCAAATTTAGCAAATGAAATACATTTTCCTCACATTTCTGTAGGGGAAAGTTGTGGAATCACTGCGCCGGCACACATTTCCTAACAAGCAGCATCCCCCCCCCTTCAATCTCTCAATTAAAATGGTACCTCACTTGTGTGGGTAGGTCTGGTGCCTGCAACAGGAAATGCCTCTAAATTTATTGTGGAGACATTTAATTTATCAGAAAGCAACTTGCTTTTGTAAGGGAGTCACCTGCACTTTTGGTCCCAGGCTCGACGGCCATCTATGGAAACCTACCAAACCAAGACATTTCTGAAAACCAAACACAAGGGGGAGTCCTGGGGGGTTGTACCTTGCACAGATTTCCCAATGTTTTCTTACCCAGAATCCCCTGCAGACTTCAACTTTAGCTTAAAAAAATCTAATTTTCCTCTCTCACTTTTCTGAGTGGTGAAAGTTGTGGGATCACCGGGCTGACACAAATGTCTTACCACCCTGCATCCCCCCAGGTCTCCCGATCAAAATGGTACCTCACTTGTGTGGGTGGGCCAAGTACCTGCGACAGAGAAGGGACCAAAACATATTGTGAAGACATCTGAATTATATATCACAAAACAGCCTGGTTTTGAAAGGGGGGCACCTGCATTTTTGGTCCCAGGTTATGGCGGCACTCTGAGGGAACCTACCAAACCCAGACATTTCTAAAAACCATATACCAAGCGGAGTTCAGAGATGTGTGGCTTGCATGAATCCCTCAATGTTTTCTTGCCCAGAATCCCCTGCAAACCTCAAAGTGGTCGCTGAATGAAGCCGGCCACCACCAAAGCTACGGGATAGGGGCTCACAACAACTCCCTAGACAGCCATAAAGTAAAACGATTTGATGGAGAGACAGGGCAAGATCCAAGCTCCAAACTTTTTTAAGGATGACGCCGAAGACAATATGTCACAAGGCGATAGAGAAAATCTGCCTGATCAAGTTCCACAAGAAGCGTTTGGGAGTCCACTACTGTGCACGTATGTAGATAAGGCTGCTGCATTCTAAAAAACACCATTGGCATTTGATGCTGCCCAAAAACACATTGCAATAGATGGACTGCATGAATAGAGACTTTTTTGAGGATTTCATAAATGCAATAATTGAAAAAGATGATAAAAAGATTATAAAGTATCTGAAGATCATGGCTGGTAAAAGAGTGAAAGTAGCCATAATAAATATACCACAAGAAGGTGATGTAACATATGATCAAATAAAAAAAAACCTGCCTTGAATGTCAAATTTAATGCAGTGTCAAATGTGGATTATGACAGATACATATTCAGGCAAGAATGCCAGAGACCAGGTATAACCACCGATGAGTTTGTTGAGAGACTGGCTATTCTGTTGAAACACTGTAAATTAAATTAATTCAATGGGGAGGAAGCTACCTGTCTTAGAGTAATCAATGGATATCTGTCAGATTCCTTTATACAAGGTCGAGGGGCACATGGTGATGTTGCCACAGTAAAAGAAAATGGGAAACAGATATGGACTATCATTTCCACATCAAGGTACATGTCCCACCATTATACAGATATTCATCAGCTGTGGTAAAGCAAACCATTTTCTGATCACTTGTAAGGCAAAGGGAAAAGTAAAGTGCATCATAGCGTGCAGAAAAAGTGGCAAATCAAATACTACCTCAGAGATATTCGACGCACTCCCATATGGCTAAGCGGTCACACCAACTGAGGCAAATCAACACCAAAGAAAGTCGGTCATCATCTAAATCATCAACAAAGGGTTCCTCAGTATCAGTTTCCAGTGAAAGTGACAATGACAATTGTGCAATGTTGATACTAACTTCAAAAAGGCATGCACATGTGGGACCAGTCGAATTTTGAGAAAAAATCCAAAGTGAAAACCAAAAAGATCACTCTAAAGATAAACGTGCATTCAATACCATTCTTAATTGACAGTGGAGCCTTGATAAATATCATGCCTGAGGAGAAGTATCAATAATTAGCTCCTTTACAGCAACTTACAAAGTCAAAGACTAAAGTATACACATGGGCTGCCTCAACCCCCTAAAAGAGTCAAAGTGTGTTTATAGCCACATTGAAACACAAGAAAGCTGTGGTACACATGCCTATTTGTGTGCTTCAAGTGGCTGTTTGCTGAGTTTCAACACTGCTGCTGATATGGGACTGATATCACTGAACTACAATATGAATGTTCATCATTAAATTGTAAGCCAAATTCCCTCATTATTTCAAGGGTTAAGAAGACTCAAAACAATTAAAGTAAAGTTACTTGGGAATGAGGATGTTAGTCCTGATGCTCAAAGACCCCGACAAGCTCTGTTTCACTTGCAAGAAGCTGTTAACTCATTGCTTAAACACAACATCATTAAACGCTCCACTGGTCCAACACCATGGGTTTATCCCAATGTAATAGTGCCTGGAAGAGACAGTAAAGGAGCTGTACGCATATGCGTTGTCAAGAGTCAGGCTAAAAAGGTAAACGAGCGACATCCTGGTCCGCACATTGCTTATATGGTAGCTTAATTAAATGGTGCTAAGTTCTGCTCTCAGCTTGATCTAAATAAAGGATATCACCAATTGGAACTTGAAGAAAAATCCAGGTACATTACCACCTTTTCTATGCAGATTCTTTTTTTGCTACAAGCAAATGAATTTTATATATCCTCTGCTACCGAACTTTTCCAATTCATAATTTGATGTATCAGACAGCCTGTAGTAAATGCATTTAATGGTAGTGATAACATATTGGTTTTCTGGAGATACACAGGAAAAGAATGACAAAGTTCTCATACAAGTTTGTCATTTGCTGAATGATGCAGGTTTAATTCTGAATGCTGACAAATGTGAATTTCCACAAGAAAAGCTAGAAATTCTTTGGCCATGTCTTTTCTGATAGGGGAATGAAACCTGATCCAGCTAAAGTACAAGCATTGTCTACTGCAAATTCCTCACAAGACATTTCTATGTTACGATCATTTCTTGGAATGGACAGTTACTGTTCTAGATACATATGAATGGTCAGTGCACCCGGACAAGAACTAACAAAAGAAAAAAGTTTATTTTTATTGCTCATGAGAATGTGAGAAGAATTTCAAAAAGATCAAGCAAGCTTTGGAGAATGTCGCTGAAAAGACCTACTTTGATTCCAAACTTCATACAGAGGTTGTAATTGACTCTAGCCCTGTGGGTTTAGGCATAATCCTTGCACAGCACAATGGTCAGCCAAATGCCTGGATACATATTTTGTCACACGCCAATAAAAGCCTGTCACAAACTGAGCGTGCTTACTCGCAACCTGAACAAAAAAGTTTGGCAGTGGTTTGTGCTTGCGAATATTTCCATGTGTTTCTCTCCAGGAAGCCCATCACAGTAGTGACTAATCATCAAGCACTGTTGACAATATTTGGCAATGCCAAACTGAAAATGTCTCCTAGATTAAAACGTTAGGGTTTGAGGTTACAAGAATACAACCACATGATTCTTCATCATCCAAAGTGAGACCAGAATCCTGCTGATTATTTTTCAACAGTACCATTACAATGCCCTGGTACCCCATCTAAGATGGTGGTGGCTTACATCAATTTTATTGTGAAATCGAGCACATCAGCTGCCATGTCCTTAAAACAAATTGTCACTGCCACGAGCAAAGATAGTGCCATATCAAAGTTAAAAGGCATTATTGCTCATCAGTCATGGAATCAGCACTTTAAACCTCTCCCTAATGTCAGTTAGTATGTGAAGTTCATAAATATGAGAGATGAACTGTCAGTGACTTAAGAAGGCCTCATTCTGTGGGGTACACAAATTGTTGTTTTTGAGAGTCTCCGACAACAATTAATCAATGTCGCCCATGAGTGACATTGAGGAATAGTTAACACTAAGAGAGCTTTGCGTGATCAAATCTTGTTTCCATATCACGACTAAAGGGTTGAAGAAGAATTGAATACTTGTCACATATGCAACTGTCTTTCATCTCCAAGTACTGAGCACCCTTTGAAAATTGCCACATCATGCTTGGGAGAAAATTGCTATTGATTTTAGTCCTTATGAGAATGGATAACATCTTCCAGTTATTGTTGATGAATACTCCCATTTTCCATTGGTAGAAGAACTTTCATCTACTATACATGAAATTGTTATTCAAAAGTTAGACTGCATCTTTGATTCATGGAGTGCACCTGCAATATTAAAATCTGGCAACGGCCCATCTTTTAGTAGTCGAGAATTCATAATCTTTCTAAGTCTCCTCAATATAAAGCAACAAAAAAGCACTTCTCTTTGGCCCCAGGCCAATGGCCTAGTAGAACGGTCCATGAGTACTGTACAGGAGGCTGTTCAGCATTCTGCCTTGGAGAAGATCGACCTCAAAGTTGTTTTGAACACTAATCTTCGACCTTACGATTTAACCCTTCACTCAACATCAAGGGAAAGCCCAGCAACCCTTATATTTGGAAGAGCTATGGCGATAAAGGTGCCCCACTGGACCAACATCAGATCCAAGAATGAGGAAGACATTCATGCTACAGACTTTAGTCGCAAACAGAAGATGAAGATATATGATGACAGACAACATCATGTAAAAGATGTTATCTTTACAAGAGGAGGTCAAGTGCTTGCCAGACAATACAGAAAAAGAAAGTTTGATTCTCTTTTTGAGGCTGAAACATTTACCGTTACTAAAACCAAAGGACACATGGTGATCGTCCGTCGTTTTGGGAAATCCCTCACAAGAGATTCCTCTCATTTTCACCATGTGCATATCATTCACCAAACATCAATCTCAATATGGAGACTTGGGCAGTGTTAATGACCATGTGTCTGTTGGTAGTTTCACTTAACCTCTGTAGATCACTGACACTTCGACTGCCAGTTCACAGTTTCCTTTGACCCGAATGGGACGTGTGATTCAGGTGCCGTGATGCTTAATTGAAAAATTGCAATTGCCTATACTTCTATAATTATCTCTGTATTTATTCATGCATTTATTTTGTGTATTTGTTTATTTACTTTTTTATCTATTTTGAAAAAGTTGCCACTTTTAATTTCACAAAGCGGTAGAAGTAGTGTTATGAAAATAAAAGAACTCTGGAACTCTCTTGGGTCCCACTGTATACCAAAGGTCGGAGACGTAAGCGTAGAAGAGATGAGTTGAAGCAGGCTTAGAAGGCTGAGTTCCAAATTAGGCACAGAGGAATAAAGAAGTTTAAAATTACTATCTGTGTGTGGCGCAGTTATTGGCGAATACCTGGAGCTGGCAGGATGCTGCAATATCCACTAGATAAAGATTAAAAAGAAGGGGAGTTAATCCAAACCCTTGCTTTTTACCATTTATTAGTGGCAATTTTGCCAAATGTGACCATTTAGAGCAGGGGTCTCCAAACCGGTCTTGGAGGGCCGGATCCATGCCAGATTTTTTGGATATCCCCATTGAGATACATGTAGTTATTTTAAAAATATGGCATGGATCCGGCCCTCCAGGACCGGTTTGGAGACCCCTGATTTAGAGGTTAGTTTGATCTTTAAACCCTTAATTATGTATAGGCTAATAATTGCTCTCAGTAACACAATTTTCCAAGTTTTACACATAGCTTGCTTCTATTGATATTATCAAATGCTGTTGTGAAATCTATGAATGCAGCACATAGTTTTTTACCTTTCGCATTTATACTATTTCAACAAGCATGGCTAGAGATAGCAGACAATCTACTGAGCTAAAGCTTTTTGCAAATCCAGTTTGGAAAAAGGGTGTATGTTTTCTGCTGCCCACGTCTGAAGTTCATTGAGAAGCAGTTCCAATTAACTTGAGACGTGGGCAGCTGAAAGAAAACATATACCCTTTTCCTAAACTGGATTTGCAAAAAAGCTTTAACTCAGTAGATTGTCTGCTATCTCTAGCCATACTTGTTGAGCATGGCTAGAGATAGCAGTTCCTATAGTGCAAACGTCCGCCAATACAGAGGGAAAGAAGATGGTGGGCTGATGCCGCCACCGAGAGCTGCGCCCTGAGTAATCACCGCTCTATTCTTCCACGGCACAGCGAAACTCGCCAGAAGGGCTGCGCGGTTTTGCCTATCTGATTGATGGCTCCTCCGTGAAATTTTTGCTGTACATAGAATCTGCTGAGATGTGCTCCGGTTCGGTTTTTGGTGAGTGATGATCTTGCTGACTGGGAGCCTGTTGGGACCTTGCCGACGCCACCGCTACATGCTTGGTGTGACATCATTTCAGGCGGGAGAGCTGAATGTGTGCAGCTGAGATTTCTGCCTCCCGCTGCTGATACCACACGCACGCACCGCTAAGGACATCTCGGGAAGAAGCTACTAGTTTGTTTGACCGCTAAAGTAGAGCTGAATGCGGCAGACTGAGAGCCCTGCTGTTATTACACACTTAGCCTGCATTGGTTTTACTTGGCTCATTAGACGATATTATACGTTGCTACTGACTGCTGGGAGCACTGCATATTCCCGCCTTGCTACACTGTTTCAAGAACCTGCTCTGGCTGCTTACAGTGGATGAATTTGATGAAGCAGGGAGAGGCATTGTTAATTCGACCTGCAACTCTTCGATGCTGGTTAGAATTGCTGGGAAATCACGGCTTTGGCATTTTAGTTGGCGCTCTCCTCTTTTTGTGTCTTACTCTCCCAGTTCCTGTGCTTTATTGTCCAGAATGGCACCAACTAAAGTGACAAGCCAGATAGGGAGCAGATATGCCACCCGCGCCCTCGTAGCTGCCTCTGAGCATACTACATTGAGTAAGGAGGAACCACAGCTTCAGTCTTCAAAAGGTACTGTGAATCACTCTACTTCTAAGGTCGGGCGTTCTATTCTTAAAATCTTGCAGTCAGATATGGTGAGCGAGATTAGCCACCCTGGGAGAACCACAAATTCACCTCCAGAGGGGAAAATAGTGGAAGCATTACTAGAGGCCATCCAAAATGGCTCAAAGCAGTCTGTCGCTCTCTCTTCGGACCTCTCTTCACTGCTCCATACAGAATGTCTTCCAGCGCAGGACTCCTTACTACATTGCTCATCTGGTGAAGTGATGATTGATGATATCTCTAATTGTTTATACCTAAAATCTCCATCTAAACAAGGTGACAATGCTGCAATAGGGGATACGCAAATAGGAGACCCCCTATCAGCACCCTCTCAACAAGCGAACTCAGGATAATCCCATAATTTAGACAGTGTAGATCATGTTTCTCTGCCTGCTGAACAAAATACAGACGAGAACTGGCAAATAGGCGAAATTCCCTTAGGACCTGTTGCTGATGCACAGTTCGATAATTCTCAGTACATCTCAACGTTTAGGTACAAGCAAGCTACTTTTTATCCTACCTCCTCAACTACTGATGGGGCTCAGATACTTTGTAAAGAAGGTACTCTTCAAAACTATGATTTAGCAGCAAACACTTCCGGCAATGTGGCGCCCAGCGACACACACATAATAGACAAATTTATCTGCTTATCTAGTGGGAAGAAGAAGAAAAAAAGACGCAATTCTAATATTAAAGACACTAGAATTTATAAAAAAGGAAGCGATAAAGAAAGCGATGGGCGCTGCACTAAATCTGTTTCTACTAAACTGGCCATCACTAATAGCCAGTTTCTCAAATGGGTTACTGCAAAAGGTGGAGTGAAAACGTTGATATTGAGACTCTCTGGTTCCAGCCTTGAGGAGGTAAACAACAAAGTTGCTGCATTACCTGCAGATATTACGGAGCTGCAACAACGAGTATAAGACATGGAGGACCATATAACAAGAGTTGTTAAGACTTCTGACGCACATGAAAACCAGATTATTTTCTTGCAAAGTAAAGTCGAGGATTTAGAGAATAGGCAACAACGCAATAACATCCGTTTGTTTGGTGTACCTGAAAATGTGGAAGGCACTGACCTGAGCGCATTTATTATAAAACTACGCAAGAGTGCATTTCCAGATCTGGACGACTGGGACTGGGACTGCCAGATACAAGAGGCGCATAGATTACCTTCTGTTGCTAACAACTCTGCAGATGGTCGTTTCCCTAGGCCTTTCCTCATATTTTTGGGAAACTATCCTTTACTACAAGCATTCTCTATCAAAGCCCGTCCCACTGCCCCTATTAGAGTGGGTTCCTACTTTATCTTTTGCATATCGGATCTGTGAAAGCACACGATGGCCAGACGATGGAAACTGCGTCAGGTTATAGCCCCTTAAAATCAGCAGGATCACAGGTTTTCCTACAAGAACCGGCTCATCTGAAAATCATTAAAAATGGACAAGTTCATTTGGTGCACACTGAGCATGCTTGCTCAGGAGGCTTTGGCAAAGCTGCAGTCAGGAACTTTACAATACTAACTTTTTGGTTTTATGCTTTTTTTTAACTTTAATGATATTATAAATTAAACTATAAAGTACGGTCAGAGAAGGGACTAAATTGATATTTGGGGGGTTGTACTTATAGCAATTAATGCACTGCCATGCTGAAGATCATAGAGTTGATTTATTGGGTAAGGTTCCCTTTATTAGTGTCACCCTTGTTATTAAAGGGGTTCCACCACTGATCTATGATCGATAGAATCTTGTTTCCCCCTCTTTCCTTATTTTTTGTCTTTTATATATTTTTCTTTGGCTAAACAGACTTCTTTGAGTTTCACCATGCAGCGGGTGGGTGAATCGGGTGGTTCTCAGCGTGCGGATGCTCTCAGTAGCTGCTTTGTCAGCTACAGCAGGGAGGGGTGATTCGTTTCCTAGGACACAGGGTAGGATCTGGGTGAGTTCGTTTTGGGATGAAGAGTGGGTGTTGGTTCAGGGGGTTGGGTAAAAGCAAAGGGAGTTCATGAACGGCAAGGCAGAGAGTAGGTACTAAGCTGGGGTGGTACTACGATTCAGGTCTTTAATGTATGTATTATACTAAAAATAGGTTACTTTTCTGTAAGGAAAATCTTTGTATTGGGTTATACTGTGTTCAATTTTTTGATGTCTTATTGTGTTACTCAAATGTTTATGTTGGAACGTCTCTGGTTTGAATGCTGTTAGTAAATGCCGACTTGTCCGAGAAGAGCTAAATTTATATAAACCACACTTAGTATTCTTATCAGAAACGCATCTAGCCCATAAAGATAGTAGACTTCTTAACAAACTGAAATATCATATTTTCATCTGAACTTCACAAAATCTCTCAATTAGAGGAACTGCTATTCTTGCTAGCAAAACACTCATGTACACAACACTTGCGGCCACATGCATCATTGCACCCGTTTGCGATTCCTAAATTGCGAAAATTAAGGAATCGCAATTTAGAAATCGCAAAAACTGCAATGCCTGAAAAATTCACATTTTTTTTGCGATTCGGTATTTTTCCTTAATTGCGATTCACAATTTGCGAATCGCAATTAAGGAAAACCCTTCCCATTGATTCCTATGGGCCAAAAGGCCCATAGGAATGAATGGGAAGGCATTCACATTATGCGAATTTCAAATTGCGATTCGCAAAATGTGAATGCAATTTCAAGGGTGCAGGGGGGTCCATAGAACCCCTCCCTGCACCCCTGAAATGTAACTTAAAATGCAATTTACACACACACATGCCCCAAGGGCATGTGTGTGTGTAAATTAAAACTTTCAAAAATGCAGTTTGTGCATATTTGAACGTTTTCGATAAATTAGCATGAAGTTCAGCTTCATGCTATTTTACCACTTCCAAATTGCGAATTCGCAATAAAAAAATGATCATGCATTGCATTTAAGGAATCTGAAATTGCGATTTCTTAAATGCTATCGCAGTTTTAGAAATCGCAACATGGTTGCGATTCCTAAAATTGCGAAATGCATGATGCATTCCAAATTAGTGAATTGCATTCGCAAACGGCCGAAAATTGCGATTCGCACCGTTTGCGAATGCAATTGACTTTGATGCATGTGGGTGTTAGAGTTTTAGAGGACCCAAGAGGGAGGTGGGTAATAGCTCAGATGTTTATTTTTTATGTGAAATATGTTTGAGTTAATCTGCATGGACCCAATGTTGATGACCCAGAGATCTTCAAAGAGCTAATGTTAGCCGTACTGGAACTACAGGGGGTGCCAAAAATATGGGAGATTTTAATTGTGTGATGGACTACGCTGTTGATTCCACTAGTCATCGCACCACCATTAAAATGCCCAAAGTTAGGGCAGCGATTTTGGAATTAGCACATATACATAATCTTAGGGATATATAGAGAATGCTATATTCAGGTCTCTCAGGCTTTACTTATTATTCATGCCCACACAGGCAGTATTAAACAAAAGCTATATAAGGGCAGTAATATTTCACCCATGTTGATGCTGCTTGTTTAACACCTTGACTGCGGCGCAAATTCCGCTGTGGTGCTGGCATTTTAATCAGTTGGTGGGGTTTGGATGGCCCCCGGCCGTCCTCCGCACACGCCCACCATCACGTAGGAAGGCCGGGGGCCGTCCACAGCATCAAAGGGGTTAAAGATGGCGGCTGGAATCTCATAGGGCCATGAGATCCATGTCTGCAAATTGATTTAATGGTTAACTCAACCTCGCTCAACATGATTGATTATGGACTAAAATATCCGTGTGTCATTGCATTTGACTGCCTTAGAGAGCAAAGTTAGTTATTTGTTGTTTTCCTTTTTTATCACCCAGGGTTTCTTTCTATAGGCCGATCATATTCTTTTTTTTTTTCTTTGTGAAGATAGTTTTTTGCTATGTTTCCTCTAATAGCTTTGTTGAGTTTGTCATAAAAACTCTAATTTCCATTTCTTTCATAGAAATTGGTATAGTGCTACAGATCTAAGTAGTTATGGTGGCAGAGGAGCCCCATCGAGCCTTCTTTGATGCTTTTCTTAGAAAGCCTCTCATAAATGTATGCCATCTGCTAGAGGAAGTAAGAAGCTGACCTTCCCCTCTATGAAGTTTGTCTAAACATTATTTAATCACCACACTCAGGTTCCGTGTCTACACCACTTGACAGTATATTTTCTGAATCGTTTCAATTACGGTTTTGGCTCCTAGCACCTTTTGCCAATTGTGGAGCTTTTGAGTAAAAAAGAATATACTTTGTTGAAACAAGTTGTCACTTTCTAGAGTAGGAATAATTGTATATTCGAAAATTTTATGAAAATCCTGAATTGTGACCGAGGTATAATCAATGGTAGCCAGGTGTTGCGGTGCAATGTGGCTAAATGCTGCAGGTTGATCAGATGCAAAACGTCTGTTTAAGGCTCGAAGACCCAATTACGTAAACTATTGACCAAAACTGCCACTTTCTTATCTTATTATTGATGATTTGCCAGGGTAGGTGATATGTGGCAGGGTGAATCATCCTTATAGTGCCATGTTGAATCAAAAGTTGAGGAAAGAATTTTAAATTCCCCTGTGAGGATCCACATGGCATTGGAATCAGTTCTCATTATGGCTTGAGTCACTATCAAAAGGTATCCAAAGATGTTATTTGTCTTGACTAAATTAGGACTTATTATATATTACATATTGTAATTGATTTTGATTTGTGTGCACTATTCCAGATTAAATGTATCTTTACAATTAAAATGTCATTGATATTTGATATGATCTCAGATTATTCCATAACTATCAAATTGTGTATATAAGTTGCAATTCCTCTTGATGAATGATCTTCATGCATCAATGGTGTTGCAGGACAGAAGAACTTAGTGTAATTATCTATGAGTATTTGGTTCAATAGCCTCTTCACCTGCAAGTTTATGATATCAAACTTTTAAAGGTGCTTATCATTGCTATATTTTGAATTAGACCTATAATCCCTGTAATATTTCAGGAGCACAAAGCCAACTATTTTCTCTGCATATTGAAGTAAGTGCTAGGGCCTTTTATTTAAGTCAGTGGAATGCGATGGGAAATCTTCTCTCGAGGGATCTTTTATTAACTTGCTTCTCTTTTTGCCCTCTGTTGCACAAATAGGGATGTTCAGTCAGACTCCAACAGCCTGATTATGAGCTTAGTGGTGCAGGAGTCGACTGCTTCTGCACTGCCAAACCGGTGTGCGCACCGCCCGCCAGATTTCGAGCTTCCTTATATCTGATGGGCTTTTTGGGCAGTCCCACTGCGATGCCTCTGAAAATGGGCACCGTAATGGGAACGCCAAACACAATTCCTGCATGGCATGTACTGTAAAGTCACTGCTGTGCAGCAACTGGGATGCATCCCTTGCATGAATCCTCAGGGGGCCATGTAGGGCTCCACCAGACTTTCCATGGAATAAAGACCTCCATGCCACTGCTAGTAATATGCATGACTGTGCAGCAGCGGGACCACCAGCATATTGCTGGGCACCTGACTGCCGTGCCACCACCAGGGAACGGTGGTTCCATGTCAGTTGCTGTGGGGAAATAGCGGTCTGACTGCCAAATTTGGAATTGAGTGGTCAGCCAGACTCATAATTTGGCCCCAACTGTCTTTACTCCTCATCATCTTTGGCTCCATATCACATGGAATAACTAGAATTACTTCTAATAAAGGAAGTTGTTCCATGCTTAGGTGAGTAAAGCTTATTATGAGATGGTTGAGTAAACACTGTAGGATATTTTTTGGGTGACAGTGAAATATTTTGATTTCCCATTCTGCAGGCTTTGAAATGCTATATGGTAAAAACAAGGCGATGGACTTAGTAACCAATGTGACAAATGTGCCTTGATTAACTTACCCTCCCTCTGTTGGTTTGAAAGTAGTTGCCTCTATATCTTTAGAGGTGGTTGTGTTGAGGCCTGGAAGAGCTTTACAGAGCTTTAGGATGTAAACTCTGTCAAGAATGTCCTTTTTACTTTGGGAATAATATTACCCCGTTTGGTCATTTTATTCCTTGAATCAGAGATTGAGTTGGTAAGCTGCAAATTGGACATAACAACATCGCTCTGATAGATCAACCCAAGGCATCTCATCACTTCCTTGCGCTTCCTTCTATATATTGCTTGAAAAGTTGGTGGCATTAAACTTTGATATACTTTTCGGGCTCTTTCGTGGCCACTTTGGAAGGGATAATTTTGGTGTTTACCATATCATTCCTGGAGTATCAATATGGAGTATGTAGGTGATACATCTTCTCTGCTAAAATAGTTGAATGTGCTTGGGTCATAAATGGTAGGTACTTCCAGGAGCAGACATTAAGATCCAACCATCGATGTTACCTTGCCCTTCCCCAGTTTCCCTAAAGCAAGGTGGTAGGTCTTTCTTGGTTATGACCGCAAAACTTTGGAATGCCCTTCAGCACCACGTATGCTGAATTCAGAACAGTACTTTAAAAAGGAGCTGAAAACCTGGCTCTTTAGGCAAGGGGAATGGTTGCTCGAGCCTCAAAATCTGTAGTCTGCTGCGCTAGCGCTGGGACACCTCTTCCGAGGTAGCGGTGCACTTTATAAATGTTCTTTGATTTGATTTGATTTGGTGGGAGAACTGGTCAGTACTGTATAAGCAGCTACCTGGAATAAGGAAGCCAAGCATGTGCTATCAGGCTTTGTTTATCCTCCTCGAGTTTACCAAAGTTATATTGCCATTCCTGCTAAGAAGATGATTCATGAGAACACCTGAATTCTGCAAAGAAGAGTTTGCCACAGCATCTAGGTTTGGATTTAGAAATGTCTGTTGAAAGTAACTTTTCTAGCTTTACTTCTCGAGATGTTCTACTTCTGTGCCCTTATTCTCTATTTGTTTCATTGTAAGTGCCTCTCCAATCCTGTAAAGGGCTAACAACTTTTAGAGACATTTATCTGTGGCTGCTCATCAGATCGATGCAAACTGGTTCAAACATCTGGAATAATTGTCACTCTGTGATCACATATACTTTCTTCCTGTTTGAAGCCTTTTAGCTTTTTAATTAAGTTTTATTGATGTGCATCCTATTCTTCTGTGGCAGTCTATTGCTCTCCTGTAAATCTCCAAATTTGCTGGGTTGCAATAGCTCTGTATTTTGTGCCTCTGATGAGTTATCTTTTTTTCCTTCTGCCACGCGTTTGGCTGCCTGCAGACAAATTTCTACACGGGACAGCTTTATCCTGTTTGAGGCTTAAATGGTAGATAGATCTGGTTTTAAGTCATGAATGACTGTTTTGATTATGCCTGGTAGCATGACTAATTTGCCGTAGCTGACTAGCATTGGCATGAATCCTCCGTTTTCCAATTTTTATTTTTAACTTTGTACATTAACCGGTGTAAACTGTTTCGTTTTCAGTCAATTGACATAGTACGTCAGCCAGGACTTGTAGGACAGAAATCTGTTTCACCAGCTTATCAGAGTTCAATTGTACTGCATGAACTATGAAGGTAAGCGCTGAAACAGCACAGACCACCATGTTGGATGTGAAGCCAAATCTGTGTCGAGGTCAGGTTGATGGCAACAGCATGTGAGAGGATATAGAATGTGAGTCTGGATTGTTCAATGAACTAGCTAGCTTACACTTTGCTGCGCTCATTATGTTACACTTTTACAGGTGAACAATGTTGGTATTTCTGGCAAGATTTGCGGTGTGGTCAATTTCATTGCATAAATGTTCAATTTCTGCTTGTTGAGCTGGGGAATATCCTGGGTAATTCCATGAGTCATCCTTCTTGTTGTTGGACCACAACATAGATTGACTGAATGGTTCTGCAATAAGTTCTGCCTCTTTATTATACCCTGAATGTGTGTGGGATTCTTGTAAAGCGCACTGTTACTCTACCCGAGTGTCCTGGCGCTGTAGACCGCTGGGGAACCCGTCCTGGTTTTCCCTGTGAGATGATCCCTTTCTGGGTATCTCCGGGGTGAAGCCAGGCATCCCCGGCGTCTGTGGGGGGCCGGTGTAGAGATGGGGCAAGCTTAATGCCCAGAGTTACCGAGTGTGTTCCCTGGTTAGAGTAGGCACTGAGGGGAGAATTATCGAGTCCGTTGACCCCTGGTCCACGACCCTGCCGCGTCAGGAATTGAACCTTGGTCCCGGGCCGTTCTCTGCTTACAGGTCTGCCGCCTCTAACCAGTGAGCCACACCTCCCCACACCTGAATTGACTTTATCCTTTGTATTGCATTTTGTTACTTTCATATAGATACAAATTACTTTTACCAGTGTTGGAGTTAGAATGCGAACTGAGTGGTTTGCCAGTAGTTTTTTTTCTGCAAGTTCCTTGCTGGGATGGAGATAGTTTGAGGGAATTTTTTCATGTGATATTAGTTGGATATAATGGGCAACACTTAAAATAAGTAACGCAGTCTGGGGCGGGGGGGTTAGTGTTGGTAGTTTTGCAGTGAACCTTGGTTTCAGGACATGGGCTTTTACTGATCATTGAACATGCGCTCACTGGTTTTAGAACCGTTAAGAATTTCTCTGTCTGTTTCAACGTTTTACACAGTATCAGTATTGAGGGCCTGAAGTAGCTGGCAGGCTTAAAATAATAAGCTAAACCCTGGTTTTGGGCATCCTTAGAGAAGCTGGACGGTTCCTTTTGCAGTTCAGAATTTATGCAGTTCATTTTGCTTTTCTTTCAGCTCCCTACTGTGAATTAGTATGATTGATTACGTGGCTTCTCACAGTCACAGTGCCTCTTATGCAATGCAATAGAAGCAAAATGTCCAGGAAGGAATCATTTCAAATATAATTTCAATGTTATATGTGTCACATAAGTGAACACTTAATTATAGTGACCACAGGGATTCACAAGCAACAATCCAATTGTATCAAAAATATAGAATATTTTATTTTTCAATGAATAGATAGCTTGCTTTAACAATAAAAGTCTAGCAACAAAAATACTACCAAAATGATAATAAAAGGTACTGTGGTAGTGAAAGAACAACTTTCGCCTATAATGTGGGTAAACAATAGAACCACATACAAGTGAATTAACACAATGAAATTCACAAATTATATTTAGGTGAATTTTACAATGTTTTGCAAAAAAGGCATTGTGCGTCAACGTTTTGGCCCTCGTTGGTCACAGCGATCCGTAGGACCATCTTCAGGACAGAATAGTTGCACAGGAATATCTAATATAAACATAATGACACAGGCATAAATTAAACCCTAGGGTACAAGGAGAATTATGTAGTCAGCCCAACGCAAAAAGACAATAAAGTGATAACAGCATGACCAACTTCATGCAGAAAACTTATTACACCCAAAACCAAAACAAAATCAGGAACCCGGACAACCTTCACCAAGTGGAACTACCATAGATCAAATTCCCAAAAGCATGCCAAAGCCGAGTGCTATTTATCCAAGACCTAATTCTAAAAATGTACCAAAAAATCTAGGAGTGTACAATAGATCCACAAAAGAATTACTCACATGTCCATTTACTAGGACCAACTGATAATCTAATGAAAAATATATAAAGAAATAACGTCATAATTAGTCAATGGTGCTGATTAGTACTATATGCACTGTGTGCTAGTTAGAATGTTACTCACGGTAAATACACGCCAGACTGGTCGCTCTAAATAGCAATAACAATAAAGAGGAGTTGCGTTAGCACATAGTGCCGTACGATATAACACCACCGTTTAGCAGTACACCCAAACGTGAGACAATGTTTTTAGACTTACGTATCAGAAAGCCACCATATAACTTTAGCAGCAAACGACAACTGGCAAAGCTCAGTCCGTGTTGATCCCGGTAAGAAATCTCGGAATCACTAACCCGATGAACACGGCTTGATTAAGACGCCGTGTATCAATGACGTCATACAGTCAACTAGCATGGCGGCCATCTTAGAATGGACCACAAGATGCCAAAAGCCTATCCACGTATATGGTTATATGCAAGAGTCCGATAAGTTATACAAAAATAAATAAACAAAATACAGTTCACATGTAAGGTTATAAGCAAAAACCAGATCATGCACACATAGAAATAAATGTAGCAACGAATAATGTATGGACGACAAAACTATGTTATAATAGTTAGTCTACATCAATGTCCAAATGGTACTGGTTGGGACACACAGCCGTGTGTATAGTTAGATCAGTAAAACAGCCAAGGTTATCGATAACGTTCAGCCAAATGAAAAAACCTTCATGTGTATATGGCAGTTCAACAAAATCATGTAGCTAAGATTCTTCCAACCATCCTAATAAAAGGTAATTCAGAGGTGCACTAAATTGTCATGAGTTAACAAAGAATGGCCAAAGTATGCCATTCAATAAAGACATTTAACCCATTATCAACAGTATTACACAGCCAAATCCATTTATTCTCCCTTTGAGTTAACAACTTGTACACATTTTGTCTTCTCCTTGTACCCTTTACAACCTCAATGACAAACCACTTCATATCAGAAGGCCCATGTGACATGCTGTTATAATATTAACAAAACAAAACATGTGTGTGGAGGGTCGAGGGGAATATTTTGCGACCTGTCTGTTCGTTCCCCTAATATCAAGATACAATACACACAAAGGAACAGACCAGGTCAGAAACAGTGTGTAACTACATTGGTGACTGTAGACGGACGTGAGGCATATGTGAGTGAGAGTTTGTAAAGAGGATCTTTACTAACAAATTACAACAGATTCGAAAAAAAGCAATTTGTGAATAACAAAAGCTATAGCAATTCCCATCAGACCACCCTTCTGGTGGAATTTACGTCATATGGGACTTGCTGGTCATTCCTACCGACCAATTAGTGCCGGTGTGGGAAATGAATAACAATGATGTACATCCTGAAGTGATGCTAATATACTAGTGCAGTGCTAAAGTGATAGTGATAAATAAAAATGAACTACATGGATTCTGAAGAACGGTTTAACAGAAATCCATGTGCCAAGAGTTAAAAACACGCCAAGTAGTGAGGCTACTTTGTGGCGCAGTGCAGAGTGGTCGACATGTTTCAGCCATTGGGGCAATTTGCCCCGGCTTTCTTCAGGACCTAAGACATAATGGCTACTGCAACTACATGTGAAGTGACAAGTATCAAGAATGTACTACAGGCAAATAAGTTGTCTAACAGGAGTTTAGATACTTAAGTGTCCACTGGAGGGAGAGCAAAATATCTTCTTCCTATCAAAAAACACAAAAACATTGTGTCAGTCAACACTCACTAACACACAGGCATCCACAAGCGTGCACAGGTACCGTATAGCCACACATGCAAGAATAAATTGCATTCTGCATTCCTTTAAAAAGCATACTAGCTTGATCACCCAGAGGCATTTCCTCGCAGTGATACTCACCCAGCTTTGTGTGGGTGAAGACCTCACCTCACCCGGCGACCGCTCGGGAGTATGAGGCCCCGCTCTATAGTGTAGAAAAAGGGGGACAGTAAGCACACAACTTTACAGTACCCAATCCAATGGATCTACACATATAGCCCAACAAACGTGTGATAGTCACCCAATCGACTGACCAAAGATCTGACACTCAAAGGCTCCCATATGGCATATAGAAACCTAAAAACTAGTGATGTACCTCATCTTGCAAGGCACAGTATAGACATTGCTATGCGTCTCTAGACAGTTTCTCCTTGAAAAATTATATAAACTGTGAGCTTCATTAAGTCCAAAGTACCTAAGCATTAATGGGGGATCCAAAAAGGAGTCCATGAGTAGCCATAAAGGCCACCCATCTTAAAAGGCTCCTTGATTATCAAGGAACATCAAATAGCAAAGTATCCAATTTAAAACAGGGTATAATGCAGATTCAAGGCAATACTGGCTCTTATTCATCCTATTTCCTCAATGATATTAAAATAAACCCATCTCATAAGCAGGGACAGACTAGTAAAAAGCAGGGCCAATTGGCGACTCACCTCTCCGTCGGTGCCCCCAGTGTAACAGCGAGCGGAAGTGGAGGTGTAGGTAATAACGCCCTATCTCCTTTTGTAGCCGTTGGTAATTGAATTATCCATATTGCGTGTTGTTAGTGCGGGGATAGGGCAAGAATAGCGGAAGCAAGCGTGAAGAAATCGCTGCTTCTACGCGCATGCGTAATGGCAAAAGCCTGTTGAAGGAAGCGCGAGGAGACTGCTGCTTCCTCGCGCATGCGTAGTGACACCGGCCTGCTGTTTTTTCGCGCATGCGCGGTAACCATAAGCGCGAGGCTTTAATGTCAATAAGTACCACAATTATAAGCATAGCAGAATGGACTCTGAGGGCTACCATGCTAAGGTCTATGCGATCAAGTACAGAGTAAATTGGCTCCAAAGAGGGTCCAATTCACAGATTCTGTGTTTTCTATGTTCCTGCGGTCAGATAATCAGACGGAACAATCAGAAAAAGCATGATGTAGTTGAATAGCACTACTTCATCTACTTTGGAATAAGCTGGTAATCCACTATATTCAATGGGCATTCTCAATAGGATAGCGCCTATTGTCCTGCCTAGTCTCAAGATGTGTGATGTAAAATAGGATATTTATCAAAAGTAACTCCACAATTAACTGTTTGTAGAGAGGAAAAGGCAGGAGGTGACTCTTCCTAGCATTATAATATGGACGCAAGTTATTATTTTTTGTCATCACGAGTAATGAATAGAAGGAGCTAAATTGAGTCCCACAACAAAATGTTAATGCTATTTTTCACTATAGATGTTATTATCTTTGAGTGTCAGGCGAGGCAGTCAGAGCAGGCAACACACACAAATGAGTTGGGCGAGCTGCAAGGGTGCAAACAAAAAAGCGTTTGCATCCATATCAAAAACGACCCGCAACTGAAAAGTTGCTCTAAATATTAACAAAACAAAACATGTGTGTGGAGGGTCGAGGGGAATATTTTGCGACCTATCTGTTCGTTCCCCTAATATCAAGATACAATACACACAAAGGAACAGACCAGGTCAGAAACAGTGTGTAACTACATTGGTGACTGTAGACGGACGTGAGGCATATGTGAGTGAGAGTTTGTAAAGAGGATCTTTACTAACAAATTACAACAGATTCGAAAACAAGCAATTTGTGAATAACAAAAGCTATAGCAATTCCCATCAGACCACCCTTCTGGTGGAATTTACGTCATATGGGACTTGCTGGTCATTCCTACCGACCAATTAGTGCCGGTGTGGGAAATGAATAACAATGATGTACATCCTGAAGTGATGCTAATATACTAGTGCAGTGCTAAAGTGATAGTGATAAATAAAAATGAACTACATGGATTCTGAAGAACGGTTAAACAGAAATCCATGTGCCAAGAGTTAAAAACACGCCAAGTAGTGAGGCTACTTTGTGGCGCGGTGCAGAGTGGTCGACATGTTTCAGCCATTGGGGCAATTTGCCCCGGCTTTCTTCAGGACCTAAGACATAATGGCTACTGCAACTACATGTGAAGTGACAAGTATCAAGAATGTACTACAGGCAAATAAGTTGTCTAACAGGAGTTTAGATACTTAAGTGTCCACTGGAGGGAGAGCAAAATATCTTCTTCCTATCAAAAAACACAAAAACATTGTGTCAGTCAACACTCACTAACACACAGGCATCCACAAGCGTGCACAGGTACCGTATAGCCACACATGCAAGAATAAATTGCATTCTGCATTCCTTTAAAAAGCATACTAGCTTGATCACCCAGAGGCATTTCCTCGCAGTGATACTCACCCAGCTTTGTGTGGGTGAAGACCTCACCTCACCCGGCGACCGCTCGGGAGTATGAGGCCCCGCTCTATAGTGTAGAAAAAGGGGGACAGTAAGCACACAACTTTACAGTACCCAATCCAATGGATCTACACATATAGCCCAACAAACGTGTGATAGTCACCCAATCGACTGACCAAAGATCTGACACTCAAAGGCTCCCATATGGCATATAGAAACCTAAAAACTAGTGATGTACCTCATCTTGCAAGGCACAGTATAGACATTGCTATGCGTCTCTAGACAGTTTCTCCTTGAAAAATTATATAAACTGTGAGCTTCATTAAGTCCAAAGTACCTAAGCATTAATGGTGGATCCAAAAAGGAGTCCATGAGTAGCCATAAAGGCCACCCATCTTAAAAGGCTCCTTGATTATCAAGGAACATCAAATAGCAAAGTATCCAATTTAAAACAGGGTATAATGCAGATTCAAGGCAATACTGGCTCTTATTCATCCTATTTCCTCAATGATATTAAAATAAACCCATCTCATAAGCAGGGACAGACTAGTAAAAAGCAGGGCCAATTGGCGACTCACCTCTCCGTCGGTGCCCCCAGTGTAACAGCGAGCGGAAGTGGAGGTGTAGGTAATAACGCCCTATCTCCTTTTGTAGCCGTTGGTAATTGAATTATCCATATTGCGTGTTGTTAGTGCGGGGATAGGGCAAGAATAGCGGAAGCAAGCGTGAAGAAATCGCTGCTTCTACGCGCATGCGTAATGGCAAAAGCCTGTTGAAGGAAGCGCGAGGAGACTGCTGCTTCCTCGCGCATGCGTAGTGACACCGGCCTGCTGTTTTTTCGCGCATGCGCGGTAACCATAAGCGCGAGGCTTTAATGTCAATAAGTACCACAATTATAAGCATAGCAGAATGGACTCTGAGGGCTACCATGCTAAGGTCTATGCGATCAAGTACAGAGTAAATTGGCTCCAAAGAGGGTCCAATTCACAGATTCTGTGTTTTCTATGTTCCTGCGGTCAGATAATCAGACGGAACAATCAGAAAAAGCATGATGTAGTTGAATAGCACTACTTCATCTACTTTGGAATAAGCTGGTAATCCACTATATTCAATGGGCATTCTCAATAGGATAGCGCCTATTGTCCTGCCTAGTCTCAAGATGTGTGATGTAAAATAGGATATTTATCAAAAGTAACTCCACAATTAACTGTTTGTAGAGAGGAAAAGGCAGGAGGTGACTCTTCCTAGCATTATAATATGGACGCAAGTTATTATTTTTTGTCATCACGAGTAATGAATAGAAGGAGCTAAATTGAGTCCCACAACAAAATGTTAATGCTATTTTTCACTATAGATGTTATTATCTTTGAGTGTCAGGCGAGGCAGTCAGAGCAGGCAACACACACAAATGAGTTGGGCGAGCTGCAAGGGTGCAAACAAAAAAGCGTTTGCATCCATATCAAAAACGACCCGCAACTGAAAAGTTGCTCTAAATATTAACAAAACAAAACATGTGTGTGGAGGGTCGAGGGGAATATTTTGCGACCTATCTGTTCGTTCCCCTAATATCAAGATACAATACACACAAAGGAACAGACCAGGTCAGAAACAGTGTGTAACTACATTGGTGACTGTAGACGGACGTGAGGCATATGTGAGTGAGAGTTTGTAAAGAGGATCTTTACTAACAAATTACAACAGATTCGAAAACAAGCAATTTGTGAATAACAAAAGCTATAGCAATTCCCATCAGACCACCCTTCTGGTGGAATTTACGTCATATGGGACTTGCTGGTCATTCCTACCGACCAATTAGTGCCGGTGTGGGAAATGAATAACAATGATGTACATCCTGAAGTGATGCTAATATACTAGTGCAGTGCTAAAGTGATAGTGATAAATAAAAATGAACTACATGGATTCTGAAGAACGGTTAAACAGAAATCCATGTGCCAAGAGTTAAAAACACGCCAAGTAGTGAGGCTACTTTGTGGCGCGGTGCAGAGTGGTCGACATGTTTCAGCCATTGGGGCAATTTGCCCCGGCTTTCTTCAGGACCTAAGACATAATGGCTACTGCAACTACATGTGAAGTGACAAGTATCAAGAATGTACTACAGGCAAATAAGTTGTCTAACAGGAGTTTAGATACTTAAGTGTCCACTGGAGGGAGAGCAAAATATCTTCTTCCTATCAAAAAACACAAAAACATTGTGTCAGTCAACACTCACTAACACACAGGCATCCACAAGCGTGCACAGGTACCGTATAGCCACACATGCAAGAATAAATTGCATTCTGCATTCCTTTAAAAAGCATACTAGCTTGATCACCCAGAGGCATTTCCTCGCAGTGATACTCACCCAGCTTTGTGTGGGTGAAGACCTCACCTCACCCGGCGACCGCTCGGGAGTATGGGGCCCCGCTCTATAGTGTAGAAAAAGGGGGATAGTAAGCACACAACTTTACAGTACCCAATCCAATGGATCTACACATATAGCCCAACAAACGTGTGATAGTCACCCAATCGACTGACCAAAGATCTGACACTCAAAGGCTCCCATATGGCATATAGAAACCTAAAAACTAGTGATGTACCTCATCTTGCAAGGCACAGTATAGACATTGCTATGCGTCTCTAGACAGTTTCTCCTTGAAAAATTATATAAACTGTGAGCTTCATTAAGTCCAAAGTACCTAAGCATTAATGGGGGATCCAAAAAGGAGTCCATGAGTAGCCATAAAGGCCACCCATCTTAAAAGGCTCCTTGATTATCAAGGAACATCAAATAGCAAAGTATCCAATTTAAAACAGGGTATAATGCAGATTCAAGGCCATACTGGCCCTTATTCATCCTATTTCCTCAATGATATTAAAATAAACCCATCTCATAAGCAGGGACAGACTAGTAAAAAGCAGGGCCAATTGGCGACTCACCTCTCCGTCGGTGCCCCCAGTGTAACAGCGAGCGGAAGTGGAGGTGTAGGTAATAACGCCCTATCTCCTTTTGTAGCCGTTGGTAATTGAATTATCCATATTGCGTGTTGTTAGTGCGGGGATAGGGCAAGAATAGCGGAAGCAAGCGTGAAGAAATCGCTGCTTCTACGCGCATGCGTAATGGCAAAAGCCTGTTGAAGGAAGCGCGAGGAGACTGCTGCTTCCTCGCGCATGCGTAGTGACACCGGCCTGCTGTTTTTTCGCGCATGCGCGGTAACCATAAGCGCGAGGCTTTAATGTCAATAAGTACCACAATTATAAGCATAGCGGAATGGACTCTGAGGGCTACCATGCTAAGGTCTATGCGATCAAGTACAGAGTAAATTGGCTCCAAAGAGGGTCCAATTCACAGATTCTGTGTTTTCTATGTTCCTGCGGTCAGATAATCAGACGGAACAATCAGAAAAAGCATGATGTAGTTGAATAGCACTACTTCATCTACTTTGGAATAAGCTGGTAATCCACTATATTCAATGGGCATTCTCAATAGGATAGCGCCTATTGTCCTGCCTAGTCTCAAGATGTGTGATGTAAAATAGGATATTTATCAAAAGTAACTCCACAATTAACTGTTTGTAGAGAGGAAAAGGCAGGAGGTGACTCTTCCTAGCATTATAATATGGACGCAAGTTATTATTTTTTGTCATCACGAGTAATGAATAGAAGGAGCTAAATTGAGTCCCACAACAAAATGTTAATGCTATTTTTCACTATAGATGTTATTATCTTTGAGTGTCAGGCGAGGCAGTCAGAGCAGGCAACACACACAAATGAGTTGGGCGAGCTGTAAGGGTGCAAACAAAAAAGCGTTTGCATCCATATCAAAAACGACCCGCAACTGAAAAGTTGCTCTAAATATTAACAAAACAAAACATGTGTGTGGAGGGTCGAGGGGAATATTTTGCGACCTGTCTGTTCGTTCCCCTAATATCAAGATACAATACACACAAAGGAACAGACCAGGTCAGAAACAGTGTGTAACTACATTGGTGACTGTAGACGGACGTGAGGCATATGTGAGTGAGAGTTTGTAAAGAGGATCTTTACTAACAAATTACAACAGATTCGAAAACAAGCAATTTGTGAATAACAAAAGCTATAGCAATTCCCATCAGACCACCCTTCTGGTGGAATTTACGTCATATGGGACTTGCTGGTCATTCCTACCGACCAATTAGTGCCGGTGTGGGAAATGAATAACAATGATGTACATCCTGAAGTGATGCTAATATACTAGTGCAGTGCTAAAGTGATAGTGATAAATAAAAATGAACTACATGGATTCTGAAGAACGGTTAAACAGAAATCCATGTGCCAAGAGTTAAAAACACGCCAAGTAGTGAGGCTACTTTGTGGCGCGGTGCAGAGTGGTCGACATGTTTCAGCCATTGGGGCAATTTGCCCCGGCTTTCTTCAGGACCTAAGACATAATGGCTACTGCAACTACATGTGAAGTGACAAGTATCAAGAATGTACTACAGGCAAATAAGTTGTCTAACAGGAGTTTAGATACTTAAGTGTCCACTGGAGGGAGAGCAAAATATCTTCTTCCTATCAAAAAACATAAAAACATTGTGTCAGTCAACACTCACTAACACACAGGCATCCACAAGCGTGCACAGGTACCGTATAGCCACACATGCAAGAATAAATTGCATTCTGCATTCCTTTAAAAAGCATACTAGCTTGATCACCCAGAGGCATTTCCTCGCAGTGATACTCACCCAGCTTTGTGTGGGTGAAGACCTCACCTCACCCGGCGACCGCTCGGGAGTATGAGGCCCCGCTCTATAGTGTAGAAAAAGGGGGACAGTAAGCACACAGCTTTACAGTACCCAATCCAATGGATCTACACATATAGCCCAACAAACGTGTGATAGTCACCCAATCGACTGACCAAAGATCTGACACTCAAAGGCTCCCATATGGCATATAGAAACCTAAAAACTAGTGATGTACCTCATCTTGCAAGGCACAGTATAGACATTGCTATGCGTCTCTAGACAGTTTCTCCTTGAAAAATTATATAAACTGTGAGCTTCATTAAGTCCAAAGTACCTAAGCATTAATGGGGGATCCAAAAAGGAGTCCATGAGTAGCCATAAAGGCCACCCATCTTAAAAGGCTCCTTGATTATCAAGGAACATCAAATAGCAAAGTATCCAATTTAAAACAGGGTATAATGCAGATTCAAGGCCATACTGGCTCTTATTCATCCTATTTCCTCAATGATATTAAAATAAACCCATCTCATAAGCAGGGACAGACTAGTAAAAAGCAGGGCCAATTGGCGACTCACCTCTCCGTCGGTGCCCCCAGTGTAACAGCGAGCGGAAGTGGAGGTGTAGGTAATAACGCCCTATCTCCTTTTGTAGCCGTTGGTAATTGAATTATCCATATTGCGTGTTGTTAGTGCGGGGATAGGGCAAGAATAGCGGAAGCAAGCGTGAAGAAATCGCTGCTTCTACGCGCATGCGTAATGGCAAAAGCCTGTTGAAGGAAGCGCGAGGAGACTGCTGCTTCCTCGCGCATGCGTAGTGACACCGGCCTGCTGTTTTTTCGCGCATGCGCGGTAACCATAAGCGCGAGGCTTTAATGTCAATAAGTACCACAATTATAAGCATAGCGGAATGGACTCTGAGGGCTACCATGCTAAGGTCTATGCGATCAAGTACAGAGTAAATTGGCTCCAAAGAGGGTCCAATTCACAGATTCTGTGTTTTCTATGTTCCTGCGGTCAGATAATCAGACGGAACAATCAGAAAAAGCATGATGTAGTTGAATAGCACTACTTCATCTACTTTGGAATAAGCTGGTAATCCACTATATTCAATGGGCATTCTCAATAGGATAGCGCCTATTGTCCTGCCTAGTCTCAAGATGTGTGATGTAAAATAGGATATTTATCAAAAGTAACTCCACAATTAACTGTTTGTAGAGAGGAAAAGGCAGGAGGTGACTCTTCCTAGCATTATAATATGGACGCAAGTTATTATTTTTTGTCATCACGAGTAATGAATAGAAGGAGCTAAATTGAGTCCCACAACAAAATGTTAATGCTATTTTTCACTATAGATGTTATTATCTTTGAGTGTCAGGCGAGGCAGTCAGAGCAGGCAACACACACAAATGAGTTGGGCGAGCTGTAAGGGTGCAAACAAAAAAGCGTTTGCATCCATATCAAAAACGACCCGCAACTGAAAAGTTGCTCTAAATATTAACAAAACAAAACATGTGTGTGGAGGGTCGAGGGGAATATTTTGCGACCTGTCTGTTCGTTCCCCTAATATCAAGATACAATACACACAAAGGAACAGACCAGGTCAGAAACAGTGTGTAACTACATTGGTGACTGTAGACGGACGTGAGGCATATGTGAGTGAGAGTTTGTAAAGAGGATCTTTACTAACAAATTACAACAGATTCGAAAACAAGCAATTTGTGAATAACAAAAGCTATAGCAATTCCCATCAGACCACCCTTCTGGTGGAATTTACGTCATATGGGACTTGCTGGTCATTCCTACCGACCAATTAGTGCCGGTGTGGGAAATGAATAACAATGATGTACATCCTGAAGTGATGCTAATATACTAGTGCAGTGCTAAAGTGATAGTGATAAATAAAAATGAACTACATGGATTCTGAAGAACGGTTAAACAGAAATCCATGTGCCAAGAGTTAAAAACACGCCAAGTAGTGAGGCTACTTTGTGGCGCAGTGCAGAGTGGTCGACATGTTTCAGCCATTGGGGCAATTTGCCCCGGCTTTCTTCAGGACCTAAGACATAATGGCTACTGCAACTACATGTGAAGTGACAAGTATCAAGAATGTACTACAGGCAAATAAGTTGTCTAACAGGAGTTTAGATACTTAAGTGTCCACTGGAGGGAGAGCAAAATATCTTCTTCCTATCAAAAAACATAAAAACATTGTGTCAGTCAACACTCACTAACACACAGGCATCCACAAGCGTGCACAGGTACCGTATAGCCACACATGCAAGAATAAATTGCATTCTGCATTCCTTTAAAAAGCATACTAGCTTGATCACCCAGAGGCATTTCCTCGCAGTGATACTCACCCAGCTTTGTGTGGGTGAAGACCTCACCTCACCCGGCGACCGCTCGGGAGTATGAGGCCCCGCTCTATAGTGTAGAAAAAGGGGGACAGTAAGCACACAGCTTTACAGTACCCAATCCAATGGATCTACACATATAGCCCAACAAACGTGTGATAGTCACCCAATCGACTGACCAAAGATCTGACACTCAAAGGCTCCCATATGGCATATAGAAACCTAAAAACTAGTGATGTACCTCATCTTGCAAGGCACAGTATAGACATTGCTATGCGTCTCTAGACAGTTTCTCCTTGAAAAATTATATAAACTGTGAGCTTCATTAAGTCCAAAGTACCTAAGCATTAATGGGGGATCCAAAAAGGAGTCCATGAGTAGCCATAAAGGCCACCCATCTTAAAAGGCTCCTTGATTATCAAGGAACATCAAATAGCAAAGTATCCAATTTAAAACAGGGTATAATGCAGATTCAAGGCCATACTGGCTCTTATTCATCCTATTTCCTCAATGATATTAAAATAAACCCATCTCATAAGCAGGGACAGACTAGTAAAAAGCAGGGCCAATTGGCGACTCACCTCTCCGTCGGTGCCCCCAGTGTAACAGCGAGCGGAAGTGGAGGTGTAGGTAATAACGCCCTATCTCCTTTTGTAGCCGTTGGTAATTGAATTATCCATATTGCGTGTTGTTAGTGCGGGGATAGGGCAAGAATAGCGGAAGCAAGCGTGAAGAAATCGCTGCTTCTACGCGCATGCGTAATGGCAAAAGCCTGTTGAAGGAAGCGCGAGGAGACTGCTGCTTCCTCGCGCATGCGTAGTGACACCGGCCTGCTGTTTTTTCGCGCATGCGCGGTAACCATAAGCGCGAGGCTTTAATGTCAATAAGTACCACAATTATAAGCATAGCGGAATGGACTCTGAGGGCTACCATGCTAAGGTCTATGCGATCAAGTACAGAGTAAATTGGCTCCAAAGAGGGTCCAATTCACAGATTCTGTGTTTTCTATGTTCCTGCGGTCAGATAATCAGACGGAACAATCAGAAAAAGCATGATGTAGTTGAATAGCACTACTTCATCTACTTTGGAATAAGCTGGTAATCCACTATATTCAATGGGCATTCTCAATAGGATAGCGCCTATTGTCCTGCCTAGTCTCAAGATGTGTGATGTAAAATAGGATATTTATCAAAAGTAACTCCACAATTAACTGTTTGTAGAGAGGAAAAGGCAGGAGGTGACTCTTCCTAGCATTATAATATGGACGCAAGTTATTATTTTTTGTCATCACGAGTAATGAATAGAAGGAGCTAAATTGAGTCCCACAACAAAATGTTAATGCTATTTTTCACTATAGATGTTATTATCTTTGAGTGTCAGGCGAGGCAGTCAGAGCAGGCAACACACACAAATGAGTTGGGCGAGCTGTAAGGGTGCAAACAAAAAAGCGTTTGCATCCATATCAAAAACGACCCGCAACTGAAAAGTTGCTCTAAATATTAACAAAACAAAACATGTGTGTGGAGGGTCGAGGGGAATATTTTGCGACCTGTCTGTTCGTTCCCCTAATATCAAGATACAATACACACAAAGGAACAGACCAGGTCAGAAACAGTGTGTAACTACATTGGTGACTGTAGACGGACGTGAGGCATATGTGAGTGAGAGTTTGTAAAGAGGATCTTTACTAACAAATTACAACAGATTCGAAAACAAGCAATTTGTGAATAACAAAAGCTATAGCAATTCCCATCAGACCACCCTTCTGGTGGAATTTACGTCATATGGGACTTGCTGGTCATTCCTACCGACCAATTAGTGCCGGTGTGGGAAATGAATAACAATGATGTACATCCTGAAGTGATGCTAATATACTAGTGCAGTGCTAAAGTGATAGTGATAAATAAAAATGAACTACATGGATTCTGAAGAACGGTTAAACAGAAATCCATGTGCCAAGAGTTAAAAACACGCCAAGTAGTGAGGCTACTTTGTGGCGCAGTGCAGAGTGGTCGACATGTTTCAGCCATTGGGGCAATTTGCCCCGGCTTTCTTCAGGACCTAAGACATAATGGCTACTGCAACTACATGTGAAGTGACAAGTATCAAGAATGTACTACAGGCAAATAAGTTGTCTAACAGGAGTTTAGATACTTAAGTGTCCACTGGAGGGAGAGCAAAATATCTTCTTCCTATCAAAAAACACAAAAACATTGTGTCAGTCAACACTCACTAACACACAGGCATCCACAAGCGTGCACAGGTACCGTATAGCCACACATGCAAGAATAAATTGCATTCTGCATTCCTTTAAAAAGCATACTAGCTTGATCACCCAGAGGCATTTCCTCGCAGTGATACTCACCCAGCTTTGTGTGGGTGAAGACCTCACCTCACCCGGCGACCGCTCGGGAGTATGAGGCCCCGCTCTATAGTGTAGAAAAAGGGGGACAGTAAGCACACAACTTTACAGTACCCAATCCAATGGATCTACACATATAGCCCAACAAACGTGTGATAGTCACCCAATCGACTGACCAAAGATCTGACACTCAAAGGCTCCCATATGGCATATAGAAACCTAAAAACTAGTGATGTACCTCATCTTGCAAGGCACAGTATAGACATTGCTATGCGTCTCTAGACAGTTTCTCCTTGAAAAATTATATAAACTGTGAGCTTCATTAAGTCCAAAGTACCTAAGCATTAATGGGGGATCCAAAAAGGAGTCCATGAGTAGCCATAAAGGCCACCCATCTTAAAAGGCTCCTTGATTATCAAGGAACATCAAATAGCAAAGTATCCAATTTAAAACAGGGTATAATGCAGATTCAAGGCCATACTGGCTCTTATTCAGTTGCGGGTCGTTTTTGATATGGATGCAAACGCTTTTTTGTTTGCACCCTTACAGCTCGCCCAACTCATTTGTGTGTGTTGCCTGCTCTGACTGCCTCGCCTGACACTCAAAGATAATAACATCTATAGTGAAAAATAGCATTAACATTTTGTTGTGGGACTCAATTTAGCTCCTTCTATTCATTACTCGTGATGACAAAAAATAATAACTTGCGTCCATATTATAATGCTAGGAAGAGTCACCTCCTGCCTTTTCCTCTCTACAAACAGTTAATTGTGGAGTTACTTTTGATAAATATCCTATTTTACATCACACATCTTGAGACTAGGCAGGACAATAGGCGCTATCCTATTGAGAATGCCCATTGAATATAGTGGATTACCAGCTTATTCCAAAGTAGATGAAGTAGTGCTATTCAACTACATCATGCTTTTTCTGATTGTTCCGTCTGATTATCTGACCGCAGGAACATAGAAAACACAGAATCTGTGAATTGGACCCTCTTTGGAGCCAATTTACTCTGTACTTGATCGCATAGACCTTAGCATGGTAGCCCTCAGAGTCCATTCCGCTATGCTTATAATTGTGGTACTTATTGACATTAAAGCCTCGCGCTTATGGTTACCGCGCATGCGCGAAAAAACAGCAGGCCGGTGTCCCTACGCATGCGCGAGGAAGCAGCAGTCTCCTCGCGCTTCCTTCAACAGGCTTTTGCCATTACGCATGCGCGTAGAAGCAGCGATTTCTTCTCGCTTGCTTCCGCTATTCTTGCCCTATCCCCGCACTAACAACACGCAATATGGATAATTCAATTACCAACGGCTACAAAAGGAGATAGGGCGTTATTACCTACACCTCCACTTCCGCTCGCTGTTACACTGGGGGCACCGACGGAGAGGTGAGTCGCCAATTGGCCCTGCTTTTTACTAGTCTGTCCCTGCTTATGAGATGGGTTTATTTTAATATCATTGAGGAAATAGGATGAATAAGAGCCAGTATGGCCTTGAATCTGCATTATACCCTGTTTTAAATTGGATACTTTGCTATTTGATGTTCCTTGATAATCAAGGAGCCTTTTAAGATGGGTGGCCTTTATGGCTACTCATGGACTCCTTTTTGGATCCCCCATTAATGCTTAGGTACTTTGGACTTAATGAAGCTCACAGTTTATATAATTTTTCAAGGAGAAACTGTCTAGAGACGCATAGCAATGTCTATACTGTGCCTTGCAAGATGAGGTACATCACTAGTTTTTAGGTTTCTATATGCCATATGGGAGCCTTTGAGTGTCAGATCTTTGGTCAGTCGATTGGGTGACTATCACACGTTTGTTGGGCTATATGTGTAGATCCATTGGATTGGGTACTGTAAAGTTGTGTGCTTACTGTCCCCCTTTTTCTACACTATAGAGCGGGGCCTCATACTCCCGAGCGGTCGCCGGGTGAGGTGAGGTCTTCACCCACACAAAGCTGGGTGAGTATCACTGCGAGGAAATGCCTCTGGGTGATCAAGCTAGTATGCTTTTTAAAGGAATGCAGAATGCAATTTATTCTTGCATGTGTGGCTATACGGTACCTGTGCACGCTTGTGGATGCCTGTGTGTTAGTGAGTGTTGACTGACACAATGTTTTTGTGTTTTTTGATAGGAAGAAGATATTTTGCTCTCCCTCCAGTGGACACTTAAGTATCTAAACTCCTGTTAGACAACTTATTTGCCTGTAGTACATTCTTGATACTTGTCACTTCACATGTAGTTGCAGTAGCCATTATGTCTTAGGTCCTGAAGAAAGCCGGGGCAAATTGCCCCAATGGCTGAAACATGTCGACCACTCTGCACTGCGCCACAAAGTAGCCTCACTACTTGGCGTGTTTTTAACTCTTGGCACATGGATTTCTGTTTAACCGTTCTTCAGAATCCATGTAGTTCATTTTTATTTATCACTATCACTTTAGCACTGCACTAGTATATTAGCATCACTTCAGGATGTACATCATTGTTATTCATTTCCCACACCGGCACTAATTGGTCGGTAGGAATGACCAGCAAGTCCCATATGACGTAAATTCCACCAGAAGGGTGGTCTGATGGGAATTGCTATAGCTTTTGTTATTCACAAATTGCTTGTTTTCGAATCTGTTGTAATTTGTTAGTAAAGATCCTCTTTACAAACTCTCACTCACATATGCCTCACGTCCGTCTACAGTCACCAATGTAGTTACACACTGTTTCTGACCTGGTCTGTTCCTTTGTGTGTTTTGTATGCTGTTATAATATTCTACAAGCGGAGCAGTACTCACATTGCACCTAATACGCGATTGATGTTGTGTGATGCGTTTTTTTATCTCTTGTGTTGTCTTGCCAATGTATTTAAGGGCACAAGGGCACTGGATACAGTAGACTACGTTTTTAGTCATGCAATTGGAATGATGTTTCAACGTTATTTGCCTCCCATTTATGCAACAAGTCTTTGTGACCTGAGTGGTTGCACATGCCATACATCCACCACATGGAAAATGTCCCACGATGGGTGCCAAGCCCCAAAGGTTTGTTAGGGTATTGGTCTTAGGCTCGACATTGGCTTTTACAAGGTGGTCACGCAGGTTTCTGCCCCTCTTAAATGCAAAGCGCAGGATAGCTAATTGCGGCTCTACTTTTCTAATCAGATGCCAATTGCGTCTGATAATTTTCGTGATTTGCGTAGATTCTGTACCATATGTCATGACACATGTGATGGGTTGTGTATTGTCAGTGTTCCTGCTGTCAAACTTAGTTTTTTGCAATAAGGCTTGCCGATCGTAGCTTAGTAAAAAAGAATTCAAGTACATAAATAAAGATGACTTTAGCATTCCAGCGTTTTATACACTACCAAAAATACACAAAAACAGCCAACAACCGCCGGGAAGACCTATTGTGGCGGGCTGCCAGTCGGTGCTCCAACCACTGGCAGAATACGTTGACTATTTCTTAAAACCATTTGTGTGTGAAACTAAGTCATTCATTCAAGACAGTAGAGACGTAATTATAAAACTGGAAGGTGTCCATTTTAGCCCGTCATGTAACATCTTGGCTACGATGGACATCGAAAGTCTCTACACTAGTATACCCCAAGGAGAAGCCTTACAAGTGATTTTCAACACATTAGAGACTCACACACGGCCTCACCAAGTCCCAACATGGTTTATCACAGAATGTGCGAAAATTGCTTTGGAAGAGAATTATTTTCTCTTTAATAATGACTTTTACATGCAACTGAAGGGCGTGGCAATGGGGGCAATTTTTGCCCCCAATATAGCGAATCTGTTTGTGGCGGATTTCGAGGAAAGAGTAATTTATAACAACAATCCTTTTCTTTCCAATCTTTGCAAATACCTTCGATACATCGATGATGTATGCATTGTATGGGAGGGAACTCAAGACAAACTAGAGGAGTTCCATTCCTGGATAAATCAGAATGATGCTAATTTGCAATTTACTTTGGAAAGCAGTCATGATGGCGTCAATTTTTTGGATTTAAAGATCACACATGATGAAGGGGTTCTTGCCATGAATTTGTATACAAAACCCACGGCAAGGAATACTCTTTTAAAATACAGTAGCCACCACCCCCGTAATCTACGCGATAATCTCCTTTTTGGTCAGTTTCTCCGTATTCGGAGGAGTTGTACCAAAAGGGAGGATTATTTCAGAGAGGCCAAGATATTGCAAGAAAAACTTGTAATGCGATCGTACCCATATCGACTGGTTAAACACGCCATGAAGCGTGCATGGTTTTTCGATCGGCAAGCCTTATTGCAAAAAACTAAGTTTGACAGCAGGAACACTGACAATACACAACCCATCACATGTGTCATGACTTATGGTACAGAATCTACGCAAATCACGAAAATTATCAGACGCAATTGGCATCTGATTAGAAAAGTAGAGCCGCAATTAGCTATCCCGCGCTTTGCATTTAAGAGGGGCAGAAACCTGCGTGACCACCTTGTAAAAGCCTATGTCGAGCCTAAGACCAATACCCTAACAAACCTTTGGGGCTTGGCACCCATCGTGGGACATTTTCCATGTGGTGGATGTATGGCATGTGCAACCACTCAGGTCACAAAGACTTGTTGCATAAATGGGAGGTAAATAACGTTGAAACATCATTCCAATTGCATGACTAAAAACGTAGTCTACTGTATCCAGTGCCCTTGTGCCCTTAACTACATTGGCAAGACAACACAAGAGATAAAAAAACGCATCACACAACATCAATCGTGTATTAGGTGCAATGTGAGTACTGCTCCGCTTGTAGAACATTATAACAGCATGTCACATGGGCCTTCTGATATGAAGTGGTTTGTCATTGAGGTTGTAAAGGGTACAAGGAGAGGACAAAATGTGGACAAGTTGTTAACTCAAAGGGAGAATAAATGGATTTGGCTGTGTAATACTGTTGATAATGGGTTCAATGCCTTTATTGAATGGCATACTTTGGCCACTCTTTGTTAACTCATGACAATTTAGTGCACCTCTGGATTACCTTTTATTAGGATGGTTGGAAGAATCTTAGCTACATGATTTTGTTGAACTGCCATATACACATGAAGGTTTTTTCATTTGGCTGAACGTTATCGATAACCTTGGCTGTTTTACTGATCTAACTATACACACGGCTGTGTGTCCCAACCAGTACCATTTGGACATTGATGTAGACTAACTATTATAACATAGTTTTGTCGTCCATACATTATTCGTTGCTACATTTATTTCTATGTGTGCATGATCTGGTTTTTGCTTATAACCTTACATGTGAACTGTATTTTGTTTATTTATTTTTGTATAACTTATCAGACTCTTGCATATAACCTTATACGTGGATAGGCTTTTGGCATCTTGTGGTCCATTCTGAGATGGCCGCCACGCTAGTTGACTGTATGACGTCATTGATGCACGGCGTCTTAATCACGCCGTGTTCATCGGGTTAGTGATTCCGAGATTTCTTACCGGGATCAACACGGACTGAGCTTTGCCGGTTGTCGTTTGCTGCTAAAGTTATATGGTGGCTTTCTGATACGTAAGTCTAAAAACATTGTCTCACGTTTGGGTGTACTGCTAAACGGTGGTGTTATATCGTACGGCACTATGTGCTAACGCAACTCCTCTTTATTGTTATTGCTATTTAGAGCGACCAGTCTGACGTGTATTTACCGTGAGTAACATTCTAACTAGAACACAGTGCATATAGTACTACTCAGCACCATTGACTAATTATGACGTTATTGCTTTATATATTTCTCATTAGATTATCAGTTGGTCCTAGTAAATGGACATGTGAGTAATTCCTTTGTGGATCTATTGTACACTCCTAGATTTTTTGGTACATTTTTAGAATTAGGTCTTGGATAAATAGCACTCGGCTTTGGCATGCTTTTGGGAATTTGATCTATGGTAGTTCCACTTGGTGATGGTTGTCTGGGTTTCTGATTTTGTTTTGGTTTTGGTTGTAATTAGTTTTCTGCATGAAGTTGGTCATGCTGTTATCACTTTATTGTCTTTTTGCGTTGGGCTGACTACATAATTCTCCTTGTACCCTAGGGTTTCATTTATGCCTGTGTCATTATGTTTATATTAGATATTACTGTGCAACTATTCTGTCCTGAAGGTGGTCCTACGGATCGCTGTGACCAACGAGGATCGAAACGTCGACGCACAACGCCTTTTTTGCAAAACATTGTAAAATTCACCTAAATATAATTTGTGAATTTCATTGTGTTAATTCACTTGTATGTGGTTCTATTGTTTACCCACATTATAGGCGAAAGGTGTTCTTTCACTACCACAGTACCTTTTATAATCATTTTGGTAGTATTTTTGTTGCCAGACTTTTATTGTTAAAGAAAGCTATCTATTCATTGAAAATTAAAATAATCTATATTTTTGATACAATTGGATTGTTGCTTGTGAATCCCTATGGTCACTATAATTAAGTGTTCACTTATGTGACACATATAACATTGAAATTATATTTGAAATGACTCCTTCCTGGACATTTTGCTTCTATTGTTTATGATACCCAGTCCCGGGGGGATTATTGGGTGGCTCTGTTCTATTGCTCTTATGCAATGCGGCAACACAGCCAGTCAAGTTTCCTGATCAGGCTGTTTGTCGGAGATTAACTTAGCCTTGTTTTAAGTCCTGGCCATTGTGAGCTGGACCAGTCGCCAAAACGGCCTGCAGCCAAAAAACAATAATTTAAACCACTGCTCCATCCCCGTTAAGCGCTGCACTTCCACCCTCAATGAATACCAAAATCTTCCACAGTTATCACCTTCTCTTTCAACCCCTCACCCACTGGACTTACTTATGACCTATGTCACCGGCTGGTCCTTGGAGGTGGCTCAGCTGAATTGACGGTCTGGGATTTCTGGTAAGGCAGCTTGAGGAGGTGAGTGGCAGCAGCAATGGCGGAGGAGGGGCTGCCAAGCTAGAGGAGAGCATATGGCTGGTTGCATTGACCGGCATGGCATGAGCAACGAGCCACTTCGGCGACAAGGAACACACAATACACCATAGCATATCAGTCACCGTCTCTCTTGGATAGTTTCAGCTCCATCACCCCTGCAATTACTCATGTTAGGGTCGATCTAGGGGAGCAAGGGAGATGTCGGTACCACGGGGACTCTGTGCAGGCCGAGAGAGAATAGAGACACTCTCCTCTTGTCTGGGAGCTTTCATACTAGGCACTTGCTCAACTCTGATTTCAGGGTTGGTTTTGTGGCTGGCTTTCTAACTGTGACGCCAACTATCAGCTACAATCCGGAATTACCTTAATTGCCAGTTAGGTTTTTATCAGCCCAGGGTGACTCTTTCCCCTAAATTGGACCCTTTGTGACCATGTGAAGGAAGCACTTGAGATCGTTCATATGTATAGAACTGGGCAGGGAGGCATCAGGGCTATTGGGAATAGTCACCTCTTCCTGAGACAATCAAGAAGGGCACTAGACAGTTCATCATTGTGTCCATTCCTTGACACGAGGTGGGACTCTCTTGCTTCCAGTGACATATGTGCTAAAAAATGCAAGAAACGGATGATGCCCAATGAGGCCGAAACTGGTCTGGGGTTGCTTGTATTTCCATTCATTTTGGATGTTTCCAAGTAGTTTAAGATGGACTCTTCCTGTTAGAGCAATAACATGGTTCATGTGCATTTGGTTCATCGTATTCTGTAATAGCATAGACAACATGAAAAGTGGGGACATGGAAGGCTCCCATAGTAATTAATAGTGGTGAGGTGGCCTATGGATAAACACACCATTTGTGTTTTTTAAGACCCTCACTCACTCTGCATATATAGTGTTTTTTTCTAGGCACCAATTGATGTACCCTACATCTGGAAAAGCAAGCTTGGAGGTTGATGTGTATGTGCTATGTTTTGTCCTTAATAACTGTTAGTGAAAGGACATGACAATAGCTTGACTACAGGCAAATATGTCATATCAAAAATGCTCCCTGGAATATGGTTGAACCCATTCTGGTCAATAGGGAATAGGATGGGACCAGTTGATGAAGCATACCACTAATAGAGTGGGCAAGGTTCTGTTGTAAAAAACATATAAGTACGATGCCATATCACGTATGGCTGCGGGCAAGGCACCAGGGCCGGACGGACTATCGAGACACACAGATCCCTCACCTCTTGCCGGTGTATCAGGAGGCGTCTGAGCAGGCTCATTCCGTCTCAAGACGGATATGACCACTATTGTGGTGATCCCGAAATTTCAGCCCCCCTCCAGGCACTGCCCGATTACCGCCCTATCTCCGTCATTAACTCAGAGCTCAAAATATTCACCTTGGTCCCAGCCAATCGCATACAGCCCTATCTGATCCGCCCGACCACTTCTGGTTGATGCCCTCTCGGGGAACCTGGCACTGCCTCAGACGCCTCCACCTTGCATTAGCGAACCGGCAAAAGCTGACCCCATACCTATCCCTTCTTCTCGTAGATTTTGAGAAAGCATTCTACTCGGCGGACTGGTGCTCCCTTGAGGAGGTATTGATAGGGGGAACATCCTTTACAACGCGGATTTTACTCCGCAAGGCTTTCACAACGCATCCGTTACAACGCAAGTCGTAACCACGACTTGCGCAGGAGGGCGCTAGAGGATTAAGAATAGTATATTTACTATTCCAACACCTTCCCTAGTGTCCACGGGGACTGGTGTTAGAATAGTAAATTATACTATTCACAATCCGCGCTCCCAATGCAAGTCGTAGTAACGACTTGCGTTGTAAGGGACGCGTTGTGAAAGCACGCGTTGTTATAGTACGCGTTGTAACGTCGTACATCCATTGATAGAGATGGGTTTTGAGGCTCCCTTCCGCAGCCTGGCTAAGACACTTTATTGCAGGCCCAGGTACTAGTCAACTGAGCCCTCTCAAACCTGGCTTAGAGGAAGATAAGATTGCCCTCTATGCTGACGATGTTCTGCTATTCCTAGCAGATCTGGCTCAGTCGGGACCCCGATGCCTCCGAGCTCTGAGTCTCTTCGAAGAAACCTCGGGTCTTCAGCTGAACTCAGCTAAATCTGTTTGGGTTCCCCTTCACCCGTCAAGAGAGTGCTTTGATAGGCAGTCGTTGATACCTCTCCAGCGGCTGTCCTTCAAGTATCTGGGAATTTGGGTGGCCCTCCTCCCAGAGCTCACATGGTCACTCAACGTCACCCCTTTGGTGGTTAAAGCCCGGGCTGACATCCTCAAATGGCAAACTCTACCACTGAACCCTATGGGCAGAATAGCTCTATTCAAAAAGATGGTCTTGCCCAGGTTCCTTTACATGCTTCAGAATACCCACCTCTCCTTCTCACGATCGTGGTTCTGTGAACTGGACTGCATGGCCACCAAGATGTTGTGGGGGGGCGAAGGCCTCGTCGGGCCCTCGCCCAATGCTGGATCGTACCATTTGACGGCGGTCTGGGGATGACAAATCTCTACCTTATTATCTAGCGACTCTGCTCCTCACCATACATGACTGGTTTAACGGTGGCTGGTCTGACCCAGCATACCACTTGAAACAACAAGACCTAGGCCGGGTGAGGAGCTCCAGCCAGGAGCCCCTCCGAAAGGGAATGGACTCTGGCCCTTGCCCCGGGTCTCCCTCCCCCTTCTGCCTCCTAACCAATGGTGGATCTTGTGCCTGCACTCCGGTGACGTTCTTTCCTCATTGGACCTAGCCGGGTAGCCTGCAACACACCTGCAGAGTTTCTCGAGGTAGCTCCCACGGAGTCTCTACTATCATGGCCACTGACTCGGCGGGGATGCCTCACTGCTGTAAAGTTTGAGCTGGCGGCTCTCCCCATCCGACTGCCACCCTACTCAAGGATTTCACCCATTTATCCATGCATTGCGGACCCCAGGAACGTTCCGGATGGCCTGCTTGCACCCTCCGAATTTCTGAAGGGAGCGCCCACAGAGCCTTTACCAACATGGCCGCTGGTTCAGCAGAGATGCCTCGCTGCTGTGGAGTCTGAGCTGGTGGCTCTCCCCCCTCCAACAGGGAGGAGTGGTGATTGCGGCGAGGAGCCTGCGAGGAAATGCTCCAGTGTAATCCATGGCTGGAAATCGGAGCCTGTGGAAACCGGCGCCTGCAGTGAGTGATGGCAGTCCTGCGATTTAACCCTGGACATGCCTACCCTCCAGTCCGGACCTATATTGCTTGTCACACTGCAGCCCCTTCTGGAACATACCCACCCTAGGCACCCAGAGAACACTCTTTATCGGAGCGGCCTGCCCCACCACAGACTCTCATGAACTTCTTTACTTTTTCTTTTGTCCTGGCCGCCATTTTGCTGCTGCTCTACCACTTTTCTCTGGACCTCGACCTGCCATCTTGTCCATTCCCTCGTCCTTTACCCTATTCCCTCGTTTCCCCCTTGACGATCCTCAAATGTTTCTTCCCTTTTCTGATTTGCCTTTTCTCCATACCCTTGTATCCCTCCCACCCCCCTTGGTGCTGTGACTGCGTCCCCCCTCATACCCCACTTAATGGAACTCTGCTCTTCTGGTTTTTTGTTTAGGTTTTGACATGAGAAAATCTACTATGTGTATATATATGTATATAGAGATAACTCTAATCACTAGTATATGCAGTAGACCTTTGTAATCTCCTATGTGACTCTTAGAGTATGTCCATTTGTATCTCTTCCTTGAGTGACTTTACTATTTGTACATTTGCAATTTTTCTTTCTATTTGTATCTCTTCCTTGTGTGGCGTTACATCTTGTACATTTGCAATTTTTTCTGTTTGTATCTTTTATGTAACGCATGTAATCCTAAATCCTTATGTTTTGCAACGGGTTCTTATGTAAAGCGCTCTGACACCTTTGGGTAAAGTTTGCGCTATATAAAATCGCATTAAATAAAAAAAATTAAAAAATAACATCCAAGGGATGCTGTATGGGAGCACTATCCCCCAAACTTTACCCGAGGTCACCCACGGGGTGCTTTTGGCCTGGAGAGCTTCTTTACGTCATACCGAGTGGTCGAATAAACTGACCCAACATACCCCATTGTGGTGCAGCACTTGGCTCTGGGAGGTCGCCAACCTCTCAGGCTTTAGAGCATGGGACATCATTGGTATCTCTCTATTGGGCGACATCTGGGCTGGAAGTCACATATGCCCCTTCCAAGACTTGCAAACTCGTTACTTCCTTCACGCCTCCCAGTTCTACTGATACTTGCAAATACGACATGCCCTCCACTCTCACATTTCAAATGGCACCTCCCTACCCGACTATAGCCCGTCCAAGGCCCAGACCATGACCGGTAATCTAGGGAAGGGTGGAATCTCCCGTATATATTGCTCCCTTATCAATAACATGCCTAACACACTGTCACGCCTCAAGGATCGATGGGAGGGTTGGCTTGGGTCCTTGGATGACGCCGATTGGAAGGACGCATTGATGGCTCCCAAAACAGTCACAGCCAGGCTTTACCTGGTTCAAGTATACTACCTTCACAGTGCCTATCTTATGCTGCTGCGTCTCTATCGAGCTGGGCTCCGACCTGATGCATCATGCCCCAGCTGCAGCCATATATGAGCCGATTTTTATCGCATGGTATGGTGTTGCTCCGCTATTACATGCTACTGGGAGCCAGTAACTGGGGAACTCACTGAGGTTCTAGGCTGGGAGGTGTGTCCGGGTCTGCTGACTTCAGCAGCACGTCATCAGCATATAATGATGTATGCTCTTCCCAATATGAATCCCACTTCCAACCCTCAATTTGTGCATCCCATCTCACTCATTCCGCTAGTGGTTCTAATGTTAATGCAAATAGTAAAGGGGACAGTGGGTATCGTGAATATATTGGAAAGAATGCCATTCATTTTACCTCTTGCTTGAGGTGAGGATAATAGTAATTGGACCCATTTTAGAAATGTTGGGTCAAAGCCCGTTTTTCCCAGGAACTGCAAACATATAGGGCCAGTGCAATAATTAAATGCTTTATGAACGTCTAAGGAGAGTGGCCCATTATTTTGATCAAAGATGATTGACTTTAAATCCAACTCCTGAACTTATCACAAATTGGAAGGCATTAAAAAGTCCTAAATAGCTACTTCTTTAGGCATGTAGGCCAGAGGGAAGATATTGGGGCCTATTCACAAAGGCATTTTGGAGTACTTAAAGTAGTAGTCCTCTAGTATTCTTTTACTTACTCTTAAATGCTTTTGTGAATTGGCCCCAAACATGAACATCATGATGAAATGGGAATTATTCAGGGAACACTGATATATATGTAGGACAGACAAAAGGGACTGTCTTCTTTGTATTTGTTCTAGTAGGGTGCTGGAAGTTTCTAAGCTGATTCCCAATTTGTGCTTCCTGTACTCATAAATGCTTTTGTGAATCAACCCCAATATTTTTAATTAGGTCAATGAAAAGGCCACTGTGGACAAATTGCCTTTTCTTTACTTTGTTTATTCTTTCTTGTCTATGAGTCCACTTATTTATCGTTATGGTTTCTGCATGAGTGTGATTTTTTAGAAGAGAGGGCTGGGGGTAGTCTTTTACTCCTTCTCTGCCCAATGGATTTGTGTGTTGATAATTTGTTGTATGTGGGAAGGTCTATCGCATGATGCATAAAAAGAATCTTCACCTATATACTTAATGAGACATACTTAGTTTGGGTCGATGTGTGAGTTATTTTTCTCTTATTGATGACAAAAGCTGGGATGATGGCTCAAAGAGCAGGACATTGTATGTGGAGATCAGATAGTAGCAGCTTGAAATCCCACCAAGCAAGAACCAGTCTTCCATACCACCAAGGTCTGTGGATTGGTCAATTGTCACATTTGTTATTTACGCTGCTTAGAAACACCAGAGGCGTATTACACATAGTGCCCCGTGTACACAACGGGCATGTTTACCCTCTTTTTGCGTCCCAGGGCACTTTGGTATTACAGAAGCGACCACAGATGCGAGTTAGGCCCCTTCTGTAACACTGATAGCAATGGTGCCAATGTAGCTCCAGTGCTATCTTCAGAGGGTTTTTACTTATTTACATGGGGGTTTGGCCTAATACAAATGAGGGATTCACTTGCACCCACACAGTATGATGGATGTGGGCACAGAGGCAGCTATGCCCTTAGAAGATGCACTGAAAAAGTGCCACTGAATGGTGGTGCACTGTCAGTGCACCCCATGAGGCCAGCCCTCTGGAAGGGGGAAAGATGGTCCCAAGGACATTCCAGACATCTCTTTGAAGGCGGACACAGTCTCTCATGTCACCACCTGCACATTTAAACAAAGAGTGACTTGGAAGGACCCATTCTGTTTGCCTCTGAAAGTCTTGTCCCAAGGGCAGCGTGAGTTTTTCAACAGCCCTGGGGGCAGCATATTCACTGTAACTTAGCACCCTATCCCTGTTTGCTCTAGGCTCATCTTCTTAATGGTACGCTGTGGTGCAAACAAGGATGGTGTACCCTATACGTAAATCAGGCCCAGATGTGGAGAATGAAGCACTAAATAAAAAAAATATAGAGAGATATTGTTTATTTTGGGAATTTGTCTGGAAAGGTATTTGTGTGAATTTGGTAAAAATGGATACACAGATCCAACACCAAACTCATATTCTCTTTGAATAAATGTCTTCCATTGAGAGTATCTGTAATTTTAATTTACTTGTCTTTTAGGTGGAATAGAACATAGTGTAAATTTGTACTTATACATAACCATCTCCTCCTCGGAAAAGGATACAGTGCTAATTTTTCCTGATTCTTTCACTTTTCTTTGCTTTATTTCAAAAGTCAGCATCCCTCCATTTTGGCTTTTTCTTCAAAGACTGCCATTGTTCACAAAATACACACAATATGTGATGGGAGGAATGCTTGCAGTTTGTCTTCTAAACACTGAAGATCGCTCAGAGTATCACTCCAACCTATTGTTCTTTTGCTCACCCTGCCACCTCAGTTTGGACACAAGACCGGTTTCACCCAAGTTATGGACTCCTCAGCCGGGTACAGCTTGGTTCCAGTGACATAGTGAGCATGGGACCCACCTCTGGGCATACCCATTAAACTTAGGGTGGTACATGAAACACACAAAATGTGATGGGAGGAATGCATGAAATTTGTCTAACCCCTGGTGATCACTCAGGGTAGCATCCCAACCCATGGTTCTTGCTTACCATGCCAACTCAGATTGGATCCAACCATATGCAAATCAGCCTTGAACCTGCTCATCATGGGAACTGTCCAGCTCAAAATGCCAGGCCAGGTCCTTCCTGAACTAGAACACAAGCAACCCTGGACCAATTTTGCCCTTTTTATGGACTCATCAGTCAGGTAGGGCTTGCTTTCAATGACACAGTGAGCATGCGACCCATGTCTGGACATACCCATGCCACTTAGGGTGGTACATGAAACACACAACATGATGGATTTAGGCCCAGATCTCGGTACTGGGGGTGAGTGTTTGACATTGTCAGCATTCCGTCGATCATTTATTCTTCTTGCTACAGTTAACAAACGTAAGTACAAAGATGTACAATCCCTGTAAATAGTTTTCTTGTAAAATTTCCTACTTCCTCTCCAGAATCACTATGAATGCTTGCAATGTCTCTAACCACTGACTATCACTAGGAGTAGCATCCTGATTAGCGCAGTGAGCAAATAAGCGATAGATTTAGACACAGATCTCTTCACTTTCGGTGCGTGTTTGACATTGTTCAGCATTCTGTGCATCATTTGTTCTTTTTGCATTTGTTACCCTAAGTGGAATGGGTATGCCCAGACATGGGTCGCATGATCACCATGCCACAGGAGTCCGGCTACCCTCGCTGATGAGGGCTTGTACCCTAAAACTAGTCCTAGGAGGCTTGTTTCTGTTCCGGGAAAGACCTGGCATAGCATTTTGGGCTAGACTGTTCCCATAGGGAGCAGGGTGAAGACTCATTTACATATGGCTGAGTCCAAACTGGAATGGCGAAATTAACAAAAAAATGATGGATTTAGACCCAGATCGCTGTACTGGGGATTAGTGTTTGAAATTGATCAGCATTCCATCGATGATTTATTCTTCTTGCTACTGTTCACAAACAGATGTACAATCCCTGAATACGTAGAAGCAAATTATTTTCTTTCAAAATATCCTTCTCCCCTCCACAGAATTACTCTGTTTGTTGCATATGATACATAAAAAAACTATAATTTCACAACTTAAATATTTTTTGTCTCTTTTTCAGGTATCATTATTATGGAATAGGAATTAAGGAGAGCAGTGCATATTACCATTCTGTTTATTCTGGTAAAGGCTTGACGAGGTACAATGAGTAACTGATACAGTTGACGTTTTAATTTCCTTTTTCATTGTAAAGGTGACCACGTGTTTTACATGTCGTATGACTTTCCAATAAAAACATGTAAGACTAAATGATAGCGGTACAGCAGCCATTCAAAGCCAATAGATAAGTGTGGAACGCCGTACTGGTCTGGTCCTACAAGGGGACAGCCCACTGAATCAGACAACTTTGTCCCTTTGTTTATTCAAGGCGTGAAGTAGCCTTTCCTATCAGTCGTAGATCTTTCCCGCACTGTGGGTTCATGTGAGGGAAAATAAAATCCTGGCTTCTTAATAATCATTTGCAAAATGTACAATGTTGAAATAAATCGCTATTGAGTCTCCAAAATTAGAAAATCTGTACAACCCTGGAGCAGCGGTTTCTGTCTTTAAAATGCTTCTGACAGTTTCCTGCCTTTTACATAACTGGCGGTGTCTGGACCGATTGGTTTTTCATTCGTGTAACTGTCCACTTGGATAGGTAGATAGTGCTCCAATCATGTTACGCGCTGCCATGAAGGGATCTTAGGCCTGATTCACAAAACGTTTTTCGACAGTGTCTCCTATGATCAGAAAAAGTTGAATTTAAGATATTATTAGAAATAGTCAATACAATCATCTTCATTAAATGATTGGGTTTGGCAATGGCCCAGATTTCAATGTTGTTAATATTGATATGGTACATAGGTGTGTTTGATTGTGTATCTCTATTTTTCAGATCAATTGTTTCCACAGTTTGGGAATAACCCTGTCCTTAACATGTACAAATTTGCACTTGCGCCAGTCTATTTGTACACTGTTAATTTTTAGTGACGGATTTTTGCAAAAAATATTTTATTTGCATTTTTATACTAGTTGAATACTTCAAATGGCGTCGGAAAATTGCATCAGTCCCATTGTAGAATTATCTCGTACTGGCACAATCTTTATAAACAACCGCTGCTGGTACTAATAATCTGGTACTATTGTAGGATTGTGGATTTGAGAAGAATGGATATAAAGGTATTACGAAATTATTCTGCAGTAGAAGTTTGACGATTCTGAAAGTGTGTCTTCATTAATTTTTCTTCTGTGTTTTAATCCATTTGCAATTGTTTTATTTGTTTTATTACATTTTGCTTTTTCTCCCCAAGGTTCTCAGGAAGCAAGTTGAAAAACGAGGTAGGACTCATTTTATGTCAATGTTTTCAATTGTACCTGTTAGGTTCCAAACAGATGGCACAATGACATGTGAAACATAGACCAAGAGAACATGTGGAAACGTCTAAGAAATATTCTACAAGTGACATGTCCATACATTTTCTTTTTAATGGAAAAAAAGATAATTCTTTTTCTAAAACAGCAGATAGCTAGTAGACACTTTTCTCAAATGTATCAATGAATTGTTCTGCTCTTGGTCACACAGGGTGAAACAAGAGAAACGCAATCTATAGGTCTAATTTACTAAGCCTCTCAAGGCCACCTTCCATAGCCCTGCGTTGCTTTGTAAATCTGGAGTCACGCAAGGCAGCGCAAGGCACTGCCTTGCATGACTCTTTGCCGGGAAGAAATACATAGGTGGAGTGTAAGTGTTACCACGCATCCACACATACATTTTGGCACATTCCCAGACTTACCAAGACAGGTAAATCTGAAAATGCATGAAAATGCTACTCTTTCCAAATAGAGGTGCAACAAGTAGAGACATCTTTATTTCCCCTTGTTTTTTTCCTCTTACTAAATGTGCTGGCACATACTTTTTTTCAAATTAAGTCAAAAAGTGTATTTTCCATGCAAATGCCACCGACATCGTTGGTCTACAATGTATTGTATATTTGATACTGTAGACACTTTGCCCTTTATATTTTCACACAGCGCTGCATTGCACAAATTGCAGTAAATCGATGATTTTGAGATCTAATCTGGAAACACACCTATACAAGTATCTGTTTATATTTTAGACTATGTGTTTGTACTACTACACACATTTCAGTAGAGAGACCAGATTGGTCGAACACAAACCACTCAAATCAAATCAAAAAGTACTTTATTCGTTTTTGGTTTTTTTTTCTATGTGATTTGCTTCTAATACTCATAGCTTCTATACAATGTACGAAAGGGGTACGATTAAAAGGCTGCTCATTTAGACGTTGTGCTAAGTCAAATTTGACTGCGCTTTTTCTTCCTAGCTGATCTGAACATCCGAAGTTTAGTAGTTTGGGCATAAAAGGAACATGCGGAGGCAAACGTGATGCACTAAACTGAGACAACACTACCTTTGACCGATTACACTATGTAAATTCTGTACCTTGTGCATAGTTCTCTGTCCCAACTGCGGTCGTAAACTTAAGTCATAGTTTGTGAATACCCAAACAAATTGTAAACTTCCACGAAAGTGTCAGTTTACTTTTGTGAATCAGGCCCTTGTGCATGTAAGTATTCCACTTTACTATAGAAATTCTTTAAATATAATCTGCTTTTTTAAAAGCATTAACAGGAATTCACTATGATAGTGAGTATCCTTAAAAGCAATATGATCATCACTAAAATCCAGTTGCATTCATTTTTGTGGCACATATTTTGGTTCCCCTGACAACAGTTGTACTTTCTTGTTCAAGAAAATATACACCTTAAGTACTAGTTGCTTGCTCTCCATTGCTTGCAAACCATTCCCTTCTCAGAGGATGACACATGAAACCACGCAATGAAAGCATGTGCCATGAACACACAATTATAGACACATACATTTATGCACACAATGCACAAGCATGCACACTTGATATATCCTACTTACAATGTCACTCATGGACAGATTTTTCTAGTTATGCATGTGGACAGATTCCCAAATATAGCTCTTGCTGCACTTCACACATACAACGTACGGACTTGCAAGTCACTTGTACCGTAGCAAAACCTCCCAAATCACTTCGAGCTCAGGGACCCTGTAGACTGAAAAATACTTGTTTGGTTTAGTATTTTCAGTTCCTTACTGGCATGCTCAATGCAGTGGGACCTTCTTTATAGATACCTTTTTGCCAATGCTATTTTTAATGGATGTCCGCAGCCTCTGAGAAGCTGGCCAATGAAAAATAGTATTGCAAGGCTTGTGATACAATGTCTGACCCTTTCCCAACAGCTGCTTGAGTACTGAGGGTGAGCAGACAGGCACAAGAGTATTTTGGGGGTATTGTCTTTTAAATACTCATGACACTTTACTACAGCAACTGGCATCTGTGTTGAAGGTAAGCAGGTAGTACATAAGAGAAGGATTAGTGTTTTGTGGCCACTCAAGGCATCTTGTATGGTACATGCAATTTCAGCTCCACGCCTTGATACCATTTTTAAAAACATGATATTGGACATTCAGAGTGTCCTGAAGCTATGACAGAAAGCATAGAAAACCTTATTATATTGGTGCGCTTAACACCATCAAATTAACATCCCCCATGTTTTTCCCAACTGTAGTCGGCCATCCAAAATGTCACTAAGGCCAGTTGTGTTTATTGCGGGGAAAATGAATCATTTAGGTCATCTGAAATGTTAGCGGAGGATGTAATATCATGGAGAGTTATTGGGCACACATGCGGTGAAGCTAGCTCCATTGGATTTGAAGAAGAGAGTTTACTTCGGCTCATCAAGGGGTTTGGATGTGTAAGCGGATAGCCTCCATACATGATTACTGGTCAGAAGTTTGTAATGTCAAGGATACTTCTGCACTATTCTGTCACCACCCTGTTAGGTTTTGTATTTTGGAGATAGTCTGATGACTAATGTATTGGATGGTCAGTGTGTGTTTGCATGTGAACTGTATTCACCCATTCCCACATCACATCATTTACAGCTATGAAAATAAAAAACACATTTATCTAAAATAGCCCACACCTATTGGCGTTGCCTTTGCCATTTCAATTCAAATATATTTTCCATTTAGTTACCAAAGTCTTCGAATTTGGATCATTTGACAATTTTAATTCTTACATAATATATAAAAATTATTGTTGCCACAAACAGCAAGTTCCATTAGGTTGCCATTGGGTCCTGCTCACCAGGACTACGTATTACAGACATTTTCTATGCTTTTCAAAGGTCTGTTTTAGTTATATGACTCTCAGGAAATTGCATTGCCCAAAACATATGCTCAGGGTTACTCGGGGTAATAATACCAGTCATATCAGAGACAGAAGAAATAATTTAAGGTAATTTTGGAGCATGCAAAGCAAATATGCTTTCGCATTCTGTAACATTACTTACATCTGAGGTTCAGCCTAATGCTAATATGTGTTTTATTTTATTAAAAGGTTACTATTCTGTATGTAATTGATTAACAATCATCTCATCATGAAGTACACCTTCAGTAGGCAACAGTTTCATATAAAGGTTGCTAATAAATCCATTTTCTCCTCACATTGCACACCCTGTCTCTGTAACATGGTAAATAATAGAATACTAGAGATCTCTATAATACGAAGGAAGTTTGCTACTTGTAAATACATATGTTGATGAGCCAACGCTTTCACTTGAAAAATTAAAGTTCTTTTGCTGTAGTCTGTTAAAAATGTTTAATACTATTCTATTCCCATGCAATCAAAGTCTCTTTATTAGACGTTTGGATGGCAAGAGATCTCTGGAGTGCCATTCATCTTTGATGTAATAAAATCTCAGACTATCTATGTGAATTAGGAAAATCTTTCTAAAATCCTTCCAGATTTTTTTCTGTAATTCTGTGGTGGTCTAGTTTCCATTAGCTCCTAAAATAATTGATCACAGGTTCTAAGATATGTCACCCTAGTCAGTCTCCAGATATACTGTAACGGAGCAACTCAACAATATAGATGAAAATCGAGGGGTGCCAAATCTGCCATTCTGAATCTATTGCAGATTTTCTTAAAATTTTCCTTGGCACTTTTCCAAACCATACAAAATATATGAGTTTTACAATATTTAGAGAGATTTTCATCCAGAAACGTAGCTAGTTTCTAAGCTTTACAATTGATGTTCTATGATGCTCTTGATATAACTCTTGCACTAATATCACCCTGAACGCCAAGATATATGTTTAGTTTAAGTTGGTATGATCTTCTCAATTGTTCTGGAAGTATGTCTTAAAAAGCATTTAACTATAAAACAGATTATTCATTAGTATTTATTGTTAGTTTTATATCCATCCAGCTCTGAGAAATCCCAAACAATATTACAAACATGCTTCTTATTGTTTAATGGATAATTCAAATTTTTTTTGAATAAATGTATTTCAGAGGATTTTTTTTAACACAAGTGGTAAAGAAATTGAAGAAACACAACACTTCTAGGCCTGACTTACAAATGGAAATGGGGTGCACTTCATCTGTTTGTAATATAGCGCACCCAGATTAGGTGCATCTTGTGTGGCATGAACAGTGTGCCTGGTTGCAAAAAAATGCACTGCAAGTATTTCGTTTGGGACAAGAATGAAGTAATTTTGTGAGAATCAACAATTTTTCGACATCAGACTCCAGTCATCAGGAGAAATACTATTGGTGTTGCCCCATTTCCTCTTTAGGACAAGTGGATTTGGGCTGTAAAAGTTTTAATTCATTTTAAACTTGGTAGTTGATTTGTTGAGTGACTTTATAAATGTAGGTGAAGGGTTCCTGATAGGAGCATTTGGTTTTGCTGATGTAAGCCTTAAGTTTATGGAAATTGTCAAAGTCTATATCCTCTAGTTTATACTGGTTTTGGATTTATTTGAAGGAGACTGGTGATTTCTGTATGCCGAGCTGTTTTAGAAAGTGTATGCCCTCGGTGGTCCAGGATTTCCAGTACAAGGGTTTGCCGTTTATTTTACATTTTAAATGTATACCAATGACTATACCCTGATCTCTTGGATGCACTGTTTTTTCATGCTCTCTAATGATATGAGCCGGGACATTGTTTGCTTGGGATTTTCTCTCTAATTTGTTGATTTACCCCAGCATGTTTTTTTCATTTTATAGCAATATCTGATATGTATTGCTGATGTATTTCTGTCTTTCTGTAAAACCCAATAAATTCTTTGGAATAAAACAAATGCACTGTGCTTAGCTCAGGCATGAACTCTGGCAGTTCCTAACTGTGCTTAGGAGACCAGGCTGCAGCTTGAGACTGTGAATCCATCTTTCCCTGGAGACAGACTGGCATCTGGTTGAAGAGGGGGAAAGGTATCCCCCTGTAGGCGGCTGCAGTGCATTATTGCACCTACCTACATCGAAATGTCTAGTGGGTTTCTGGGACCCTAGTCCCTTCCTCCTAAGTGGCAACGAATAGGGAGGTTACCTCTTTGTAGCACATAGTCTGTGGGCCTTCCAACAGGTTCTTTGTCTCTGCACACATGTCTGTAATATGGCACAGGCGCAAATGAAAAGTGCTGCCTCCTTTGCATAGGACCCTGCCTCTGTGTGAATGAGAGAATACCCCACAAACTGCATGATGTGGGCAGACATAATCCACATTATAGAAGGGGATGCACAAGCATCTGCCACCCCTTGTGTAATACCAAAGGTCTCCTGAGGCACAGGAAGCATCCACATATGCCTGTTGCATCCCACTTGGCCCTTTTTGTAATATGACCCTTGATGGGTTCCCTGGGCATTTTGATTTCACAGATTTTTGTTTGTTATTAATAATGAAGCCTTATGAGGCCACATATAAAAGTGTGATCAGCTTGGTAGGAATCACGGTCAATTAGATATATCACATAGCCTTCATTATCTTAATGTTAACTACCCATTAGAAGAGGCTGGCGTGCCACTAAAATGGCCATGTGGCCATTAGCAAAAGCATATCTCTAAGAGCCCTTTGTGATAGTACTCAAATCCATTAGTGCTAAAAATTAATGAACACTTTTCTTTCTACTTAAACACAATCATAAAAATGATTTTTTGTATTAATAAAAGCTTTTAATATATTAAGTGTCTAATTACAGCAAAAAGTAACCATGATTGCCCTTGTTATCTAGAGAAAGAAACTTCCTTTTGTTGATACGCAACTGGTAGGCTGCTGAAATGTTTGCTGGATAATTTGTGTGTGTTAATGTGTATGTCAATACAGGCTTTGAACCAAAATGTAATTTTTTCAGCTTATTGTCTTAGTTTGCTTTCACTGATGATGACCATAAGTGTCGTACAACAGACAAAACCTGTAAACTAGACTATATAATTTTTATCGATTGGCTGAGCTACTATAGATTTGTAAATTACAAATTTTGTATCATGTAATCAATTACCTACTGTCAAAATGTGGTGAAAAAGGCTTTTAATCAGATTTGAAATTGTTTCAATGTGTAAAACATTGCACTGCAGCTACTGAAATATTAGGTGGACATAGGTCCAATTTCCAAACACAGCTATAATGCACATGGTGTAACAGAGGGTAGGCATTGTAGAGCATTTTGACTGCTTTCTTTATGCAAGAAACCCTATGTGTATTTTCAAGTTCCTTTTCAATGTTATGCTTATTTTCAGTATGATTTGATAGTCACATACATTTCTGGCAAACTCCTGTTTTTTATCACTCTTATGGATCTATGTTGAAATATTGCTCTGTTGGGTTTAGTTTTTGTATTATTAGATTCAGCCAGTCAATATCTTTCTAAAGAATATTTACGACATAATGTTTTTTTAGGCAATATTTACCTCTTGATATTCTCTTACCATATGACCTCACTGTGTGGAGTCTCTGCAATACAGAGATTCTGTAGGGATAGGAAATTGAAGACAATTAAAAAATTCTCTTCAGATGCCACTTTTTCCATGAAAAGTGATCTCTACCCCCACTTTATGTGCACCATTTCCTCTGAGAAATTCAAGTATTCAACTGAAAGTTTAAATAAATGTGGAAAACTCATCTAAAATATTTTTATATATAAAATTAGTGCTGTATAGGTGATCACCTCATTGTGTTGACTGCACCTCACCAGTACTCTGACACAAGCATAGAAATATTATGAACATACCAGAATACCTGAGGTAGTAAAACTGATATAAGACATCCTTTGTCCCCTGATGACAACAAATGTTTGACCCCTAGATCCATTCATATTCCCTCAGCAGCCTCCAATTTGTTTATGATTGACTATAAGAATAGAAATTAAGGGGCCGATTTACAAAAAATGTTGGAGCACGGAGCTGCACCAAATTCAGCAGTGCCACGCTCCAACATTTTAAAAACACTGGGATGCACTGTGTTCACAAGAATGCGGTGCACCCCTGTGTTTCCCTGAGCGCTGGCGCAAAAAAAGCTGCCTAGCTCCAGTGCAGGCACCCTGCTGCCATGTTGTAAGGGTGCCTGCACTGCAGGGGCAGTTGTTTATGTGGAGGAAGGGACACCATCCGGCACATAAACAATCATTCATAGCAATTTGCTCTTTCTAAGTGTGCTGCAGAATACTGCAGACATGGAAAGAGTAAAAAACGAGGAGAATTAATAATTTCTCCTCATATTGCCCATTCTAACGCCTGGTAATCCATGGCATTAGAATGGTGCTGTTTTGGCACTGCCTCAGCCTTGTAAATCTGGGGACGTCAAAAAGCAATGGGTGTTGCGGTGGAAGACCCACAGCAACACCCATTACATGCCCCTTTGTCCCAGAGGGCTGCTGCAGAAAGGGTCACATTTACAAGGTAGCATTCATCTACATTAAGTGGCTTAGCACCACCTTGCAAATATGGGAAATGGTGCTATGCCACCGAAGTGTAAAAAAAAATGGACGCTCTGTTGGTAAATGGGGTTTGTAAATAGACCCCAAAATGTTGGAAAACTGTCTCTGAGAATCCAGTTTGTGTTACCCTGCCTCTGCCTTCATGATCCTTTACACCAATGGTAGAAAGGGCAGTTACTGTGACCCCAACAAATAAGACAGGCCTAGCAGCTCACACCCTGATTAACCTCTATTGATGTTGTCAGGACATTTTCTATTCTAAGCAAATATGTATCACTAATGACTGTATTCTATGCATAGTATCCAGATAGTGATGTAACGCTAACAAGCAAGAGTTTTGCATAAGATTTGAGTTTTAAATACATATGTCACTCTTATGCATGGAAAACTTGGGGGATTAGGCACTAAGTGCAAGACTTGTAGTTTGGCAGATGGATACTCAGTCACAAATGTGAATTATCCCATCCTCTTTACTGCAACTTTATTAGGATATAATCCAGTCGGAATACAACAGGCAGGACATCTGTCGCATTTGTGACCAAGTACCCATCTGTCAACGTCTGAATAAGACTCTAAGGGCCAGATGTACGACCCTTTCATTTAGCGCCTCGCAATTTGTGATACATTGTGAGTCGCAAATTGTGAGGCACTAAATGAAATGTACAGCAGTGTGTTTACACTGTTTTGCGATTCCCAATGGGGTGGCAAATTGGGAGGCTCATTAATATTAATGATCCTCTTGCAATTTGCGAGGCAACTGTGAATGCCAGCCCTCACAGGGATGATGGCCTGATGGGCTCAGCAGACCACCATGTCAGGGATTGCTTTTTAATAAAGCAACTTTTTTTCAAAATGCAGCCCATTTTCCTTAAAGGAAAACGGGATGCATTTAAAAATTTAAAAAAGAAACATTTTTGTTTCATTTTTTAGGGGCAGGCTGTGGTCCCTGGGACCACTGCCATCCCTTAAAAAATAATTGTGCAGGCATTCACAAAGGGGAAGGGGTCCCCTGGGTACCCCTTCCTAATTGCAAATGCATTACCACCTACTTGAAGTTGGTGATAATTGTGAGTGTTTTGGGACTACAATTGCTGTCTCAAGTCATTAGTACATTGTTTTGAGACTCACTATTTGGAAGGGAATGACCCTTCCAAACAGTGAGTCACAAAACCTATTTAGCGAGTGGCAAAAAAATGTGACTCACTAGATAGGCTATCTACATGGCCCAATATGTTTTTGCATGCGTAAACGAGTTCGCAAACCCGTTTGCGCATGCAAAACGGGTCGTACATCTGGCCCTAAGTTTCCATCACTTTAGCATTTCCTTAGTTGTTGTATAAGCTTTATTTGACAGAAGATGTCATAAAAGCTACAAATAAAAAATATTTTTTTTATATAAAAGGGAATGATACAAATATGCAACATCTTACGCTTGTATGAGCAAACAATATGGCATAATAGACAATTGGGTCCTTGGCATAATAATGCATTTGTCATGTTCGAATAATTAAAAGCCAATACAGCAGAGACAAATACACAATTAGTATATCAAATGCAAATCAATGATAAAAACAAGATAAAAACAGTAAGCATGTCATTTTAATAACAGGTCTTCACTATGCTATAGTTAATCGTTAATGCACTTGTTTTAAAAATTGTTTTTTTTCTAACATAGCAGCAATGGATGGCAATGAAAGCGCTTGTGCATAGGAATTGGTCTTGTATTTAGCCAAACGAATTTAGAGTTGTGACAGGAATCTGTCACAACCTTGTTTGAGTTAAAACCATGCAATTCTTGGGGGACCCTTCAACCTGATAAGCCATGCCTGGCCTGAAAACTTTGCTACACGACATGCAAAAAGAGGTCTGGAATCGGACCTAAGAATGCGCAATTTTGTATGATGTTCCCGGCAGTCCAGTTGCTGACAGAACAAATTTAGCCATCTGGCCCGCGATATGTTATATGCTAGGCAGGCAAACCTTACGTGGGTAATGCTTTCTGTCGGGGCTCTGCATCATGGGCAATATTTTTCATTGCTAGGGTACCTTTTTGCAGTTGTCTCACAAACAGGTAGAGTCCCAATATTAAAATGTATATACAACATCCTGTCCCTAGGCACCTGGATTATATCAAGGAAGGGCTCAAGATATCTAGTTTGACTATGAGAATAAAATTTTACTGTTAATTTGCCCACATTAGGTTTGTGGTTCTCCTGTTCGTCCACCCATTCCCAATGCAATTGTTTGAGCTTGTCTCTCCTTGGGGATTCCTGGCTAACCCAATAGGCTTGGAGTCCAATGGCTGTCAGCGTTTTCTTGATATTGGAAATCCAGCCTATTTTGCAGCTAGTATCTAGGCGGATCATCTCTGTAAGAGCTTCGGCGTAGGGGTGAAGCTCGGGGGTCTGCCTAATGCGGGCCCAAAAGAGTAAAGGGAGTAGCCTAACTACATCGCTAATCGACCGCCTGCCCATGTCCAGTAGAAGAGGAGTATGGTGGGCATATTTGGGTAGCATTAACAGGTCTCTAAACAACTTATGCTTGGATCGGCAAAGCTCATTGAGCTTGTCGAATCCCCAGACCTCTGCTCCGTAAAGAGCAGCGCTGACTTCTTTGGCATCATAAACTTGGAGGGCGGGGGCTACCGGCCTAGTGTGTGAAAGACAGTGTTCTTTCCCTATTGCTTCAGCCACTAGCTTGTGTCCTAACAGCATCTTTGCTAAATCGGGCCTCCAGGACATTTTGTCGGAGAAAAAACTAACAAAAAACAACTGAGTGGGAGGGTCTATAGGAGAAACAAGTTTAGAGACCTACAAAGTATCCTATCCCAAAATCCAACTATAACAAACACACAAGGGATACTGGAGGTCTATCATGGGCTCAATATTGTGTGCCAATTCCAAAGTGACGCATGTATGAACAAGTGTCTGATCACAGAAGGAAGATAAAGTGTGAGAACAAGACAGAAAAATACTCCCATCAGCCCACCACTTGGCGGAAAATCGTCATCTGGGATTTTTTGTACAAAAACTGGTATCTGTTAGGTCTCTCACCTGATGATATTGTGAGGAGACCTAAAAACAGATCCTCCAGTGACGAAAAGAATGTATGAATAACATGGCTGGATGGGAGGGGTTGCAGTGAAACAAAAAAAGGGGAGTGAAATAAAATTACCTATTGTGATGCCAAGGCAAAGTACTTTATTAGGGGGGTCATCACAGAGGTAATGTTAAAAGCAACAGTATGTGGATAGTATATAAACAAATATTACTATCAATCAGATGGATCTGGTCGACATGTTTCAGCCTAAAAAGGCTTCCTTCAGGACCTATGATATAGAATACTACTGCAACAAATACTATACAAGTTACCAATCACTTGATAGAAAAACCACAAACTGTGTGGGTGCCTACCGTGTACCATCGAGTAGGTCAGTGGATTCTCACCTGTATTGAAATATAAGGGACAGACACGAGACATGCATGCAACAACTATGAAAAAACAACATTGTATACACTGTACAACACATATATTGGCCTTACATCCCATGTTGGACAAATATAGCGAAAAAAAGAACTCACCCAAAGAATTTATGGGGAAAGGCCTCACCTCGCCTGGCACTCGCTCAGGTCTAAAAAGAGGCCCCGCTCTGAGGAAATAGAAAAGGTAACAACATATCCATTTTCAAAAAATTCTATTGAAAGTAACAGATTGATGATATGTTAATCCATGTTCATTATGAGTGTTCCTCAAACTACCTATTTAAAACATAAAGCAGTGGACAAAAGGATGTGGTCCAAAGGCCAGTCAAGGCTGACCGATGACACTGAACAAGCATTCTCTAAGACATAAAAATGTATGTTGGTAGAGCAAGAATTTAACCAACATCAACTTGAGACAAAGAGATCAGCCCAGGAAAACAGATTAGCAAGGTACTCCAAAGCCAGCATTCAAAAGGAGTCACTGCGGCGGGCTCAAACGCTTCTTGAAAGGGAACAGTTCAACACACCTGTCCGTCAGTACCTCGGGCTTTAACTAAGTCGAGGAGGAGGTACCGAGGTCAGGGTAGCCTGTGCTTTTAAAGCCCACCGGCTGACCAGAGTGGAAACCGCCAACCGTGGCCGGTGATTGGTCCACGCGTGGGCCAATCACATCGCCTATATGGCCATATCAACCAATAGGCCCAACTGACATGGAAACCACCAACCGTGGCCGGTGATTGGTCCACGCGTGGGCCAACCACAACGCCTATATGGCCATATCAACCACACAAACTAGTCGTGTGACTAAAAAGTATGCAAACGGCCCATTGGATAGCGGGCCGTTTCAGCGTTCACCATTGGTCCGTGATCGACCAATCACAGTGCTCAAAAAACGGCTTGTTGCCATCCATAGCCAGCTCAGCACTGAATCCCCGAGACATGAAAATTACTGATTCTAGACACTTATATACACCTGAAGGAAAGAGGGGAGGGAGATCTCCGCCTTTGTTGGCGGGTTTGATTGTTATACTCTGGTCCTTTGACAGAGTGTTGAGCGCCAATCTTTCTTCCTTGACAGATTTTGAAAGTTGTCTTGTTTGGAGAGATCCAGAGAGCCTATTTGGTGGACCACTGCCTTTTTAAAGGCACCAGCCTTGGGCGGTACCTGTTGTAATAAGGGAGTGAAAGTCGATTTCTTTTTAAGACCGGTGTTAGTGTCTGGGTTCGGTTGATTTTCATCCCTTGTTGTGTCGGCAAAGAAAAAATGGAGGCGAACCTTCCGGAAGAATTTCACCACTTCCCCACGTAATTGGAAAGCATCTCCACTCTATGTGGGGACAAATCCCAAGCCCTTGTTAAGGACTTGATGTTCTGTTGTTTTCAAAGTACGTGTACTTAGGTTTACTACCAAATCCTCCTGACTCCCTTGGGGAACTGTCATTGGCCTCGTTGTCCGCAAGTGCTGGGGAGGTCTTGTTCGTCTTCCCAACGAACCGTGGAAGTACTCCTCCGTCTGCCCCTGTTCCTGCCACGGCCCTGCCATAAAAAAGCCTGGTTATCAAAGAATTGAGGCTGCGGTTGAAATTGGGGCATAGGTTGAGGGAATTGTGGATAGCCCCAGGGCGCAGGTGGCCACCATGGACCTTGTTGGTAGTAGGGACCTTGTCCACCTCGCCTCCAATTGGGCCGATTGTGTTGGCCTCTACCTCTTGCTGGGGGTGTTGTACTAGTCCCTGCTTCTGAGTCACTGGAATCAGCATTTGAAGAGGAGGTGGAATAGTTTGAGCCATATCTCTTGCCTTTCTTGGTAAAGTCCGGGGGTTTGAAACTATCACTTGAATAGGGATAGATTTTCTCTAGGGAAAACTTTGCCAAATCTTTTTTAAATTTGTCGATTTTTGTGAAGCTGATAGAGTCTCTAAATTCTTTATTTGTTTTATTAGTCTCATCCAGTTGTTTTTGGAATTGTTTGTTAGTGAGTGTGGTTTTTATTTGACCCTCGAGGACCTGGATCTCAACGAGGATGGCATCGGCCACCCTCTTGGCAGTAGTGATGATCAAAATGATCCAGACGTGGGTGCACCGCAACGCGATGAGTGACCAATCTTTAAGAAAGGTTTTGTCTGTAAGGAATAGCCTCGGGTATTGGTAACTATGAGACCGGTCGGGGCACACTTCCAATGTAGATATTCTGCCATCACTTGACCGTGGGTGATAGTGCGGGAATGGCTTTTTTTAAGATTAAGAATAGTGTCCCAGTCCCCAATCTGGGTTGGTCCAGAAGTTGGCATTGAGTCAAGAATGCTCGGATTCTCAGTGAGAATGGAAAGTGGAGTGTCATCGTCGAAAGAGAGGCCCGTGAAGTCCGCCATCTCGGAAAAGCCACTGCAAAATATAATTAAAAGGGAGCACAACAGATAAGGCAAGATATGCTTTATCTCTATAAACAAAAAGACCCGCAGCCGGAGCTGCACTAAACTAACAAAAAACAACTGTGTGGGAGGGTCTATAGGGGAAACAAGTTTACAGACCTACAAAGTATCCTATCCCCCAATCCAACTATAACAAACACACAAGGGATACTGGAGGTCTATCATGGGCTCAATATTGTGTGCCAATTCCAAAGTGACGCATGTATGAACAAGTGTCTGATCACAAAAGGAAGATAAAGTGTGAGAACAAGACAGAAGAATACTCCCACCAGCCCACCACTTGGCGGAAAATCGTCATCTGGGATTTTTTGTACAAAAACTGGTATCTGTTAGGTCTCTCACCTGATGATATTGTGAGGAGACCTAAAAACAGATCCTCCAGTGACAAAAAGAATGTATGAATAACATGGCTGGATGGGAGGGGTTGCAGTGAAACAAAAAAAGGGGAGTGAAATAAAATTACCTAGTGTGATGCCAAGGCAAGTACTTTATTAGGGGGGTCATCACAGAGGTAATGTTAAAAGCAACAGTATGTGGATAGTATATAAACAAATATTACTATCAATCAGATGGATCTGGTCGACATGTTTCAGCCTAAAAAGGCTTTCTTCAGGACCTATGATATAGAATACTACTGCAACAAATACTATACAAGTTACCAATCACTTGATAGAAAAACTACAAACTGTGTGGGTGCCTACCATGTACCATCTAGTAGGTCAGTGGACTCTCACCTGTATTGAAATATAAGGGACAGACACGAGACATACATGCAAAAATTATGAAAAAACAGCATTGTATACACTGTACAACACATATATTGGCCTTACATCCCATGTTGGACAAATATAGCGAAAAAAAGAACTCACCCAAAGAATTTATGGGGAAAGGCCTCACCTCACCTGGCACTCGCTCAGGTCTAAAAAGAGGCCCCGCTCTGAGGAAATAGAAATGGTAACAACATATCCATTTTCAAAAAATTCTATTGAAAGTAACAGATTGATGATATGTTAATCCATGTTCATTATGAGTGTTCCTCAAACTACCTATTTAAAACATAAAGATGTGGTCCAAAGGCCAGTCAAGGCTGACCGATGACACTTAACAAGCATTGTCTAAGACATAAAAATGTATGTTGGTAGAGCAAGAATTTAACCAACATCAACTTGAGACAAAGAGATCAGCCCAGGAAAACAGGTTAGCAAGGTACTCCAAAGCCAGCATTCAAAAGGAGTCACTGGGGCGGGCTCAATCGCTTCTTGAAAGGGAACAGTTCAACCCACCTGTCCGTCGGTACCTCGGGCTTTAACTAAGCCGAGGGGGAGGTACCGAGGTCAGGGTAGACTGTGCTTTTAAAGCCCACCGGCTGACCAGAGTGGAAACTGCCAACTGTGGCTGTTGATTGGTCCACGCGTGGGCCAATCACATCACCTATATGGCCATATCAACCAATAGGCCGAACGGACATGGAAACCGCCAACCGTGGCCGGTGATTGGTCCACGCGTGGGCCAACCACAACGCCTATATGGCCATATCAACCACGCAAACGGCCCATTGGATAGCGGGCCGTTTCAGAGTTCACCATTGGTCCGTGATCGACCAATCACAGTGCTCAAAAAACGGCTTGTTGCCATCCATAGCCAGCTCAGCACTGAATCCCCGAGACATGAAAATGACTGATTCTAGACACTTATATACACCTGAAAGAAAGAGGGTAGGGAGAACTTCGCCTTTGTCGGCGGGTTTGAATGTTATACTCTGGTCCTTTGACAGAGTGTTGAGCGCCAATCTTTGTTCCTTGACAGATTTTGAAAGGTGTCATGTTTGGAGAGATCCAGAGAGCCTATTTGGTGGACCACTGCCTTTTCAAAGGCACCAGCCTTGGGCGGTACCTGTGCATTTTGTCGGAGAGCCTTACACCGAAGTAATCAAAGGTATCTACCTTTTCCAGGGATGCCCCACCTAGCAGAGAGCTTATCCTGTACGTTTTGTGGCAGTTGACGGCAATACATTTAGTTTTTGAGCTATTTATGACCAGTCCGCATTTGTCACAAAAAGGTTGGAATCTGTCAAGAAGGCATTACGACCCAGCTTAGGTCTTAGATATCAGCAGGGTGTCATCTGCAAACAGCTTGGTTGGTACCACCTCATTCACATATAAGGAGAACACGCTTGGGGCCAGAACAAAGCCCTGTCAGACTCCTCTATTGACAGGGATGCGCTCTGTTAGCTGCCCCTGCGCCCCCCATCTGACCTGAGCAAAATTGTCCTTGTGGAGCCGGATCAATAGTATAAGGACAAAGGGGGGAAACCCATCTCTCCAAGCATCGCCCACAGTTTGGATCTAGGGACCAGGTCAAAGGCAGTCTTTAAATCAATAAATGCGAGCTAAAGACTGCCCTTGCCTAGCACCACAACCTTCCAATAGAGAAGGAGGAGTCTGAACACCTGGTCCAATGTCCCGATCAGTGGTCTAAATCTGGCCTGGAACTGGTAGGGGATGGCTTCATCCTTAGTCCATGACTGATCCTATGCAGAAGGACCCGACCGAAGACCTTCTGCATAGCACTAATCAGGCTGATTGGTCTATAATTGGAAGGGTCGCCCTAGAACCCTTTTTATAGTTTGGGACCACTTTAGCGGCCTTCCATGATTTTGGGACAGGTGCTCCACTAGCTATTGCATTTGCTAGTAGTAGGATGCAGCGTGCCCAGTGGGAAGGATCGGCCAAAAAAAGATCCCCTGGCAATCAGTCTGGTCCCACTGCTTTAGATGGTACTATTTTGCCTATTGCAGCTTCTGTCTCCAGTAAATCAAAACACTCAGCTTCTGCAAGGGGCCCATTTAAACCATCTGGTTCCTCTGGTGTATTGGTCTCTTGCATTGAGTAAAGCATTCAAAGTGATTGTGCCATGCCTGGCCAGTGATATGGTTTGTAGGAGAGCAGGCACCAGATTTGCTCCCCCAGGTGATGAATTTCCAAAACATGTTAGTGTCTTTTGATATAATGATCAATGTATTTTTGTAAGATTGACAAATAATTAATTTGAATTTCATGTACAGAGTTATGTATAATTATGATTTTGATTGCTAAAAACAAATGATGAAAATACAATTGCATGAACAAAAACATTGTGTTTATTTTGAGCATAAGTAAGAGGTGTTTTTGCACCTGGTGAACAGTGTGCGACTCACTCAAGCTATGTAGCTTGTGACTAGTGTTGAGTGTCTTTGGATAGCCATGCTTCTTTAAGTTGCTGCCAGTGGGATTCGTCCCATTCTATCTTTGCCTCCCGCTGGGCTGCTTTATAGGAGTTTCTACCTGTTTTTATGAGCGTCTGGTTCTTCTCTTTGATAGCTGCAGTCAGGATTGATCTTTTTTGCCTGTAATTTTTGGTATACCACAAATCTGGATGATGGTGTGCGTGTGGACCCTAAGGATGTCCGCCAGTCCAGTTTCACTATGGATAGCAGCCTGGAGTTAGAGTATTCCTGCAATTAAGTTGTGTTTAATACCAGATATATTTGTGTCATGCAGAGATACCTTCTGCCATTTCAAGAACATTTTGCAGTTTAATGGGACTATCTCCCTAGTGGATATCAAGGACACATTGCTCAGCTGGTAATAGGGTGCTTCCCACAGGGGCTTCATGGTCAAGCATAAAGAATTGTGGTCACTCGCTGAGGTGGTGTCCAAGATCATGTCGACTCTCCCACAATTTCACATTGAGGAGAATGTAGTCAATCTGAGATGGACAGCTGGATCTATTGTAGGTGTCAGCACCTTGTTTATCTGATGGTGACCAGCCATTAACTGCCCTCAAACCATACCCCATAGTAGTGGCATTTAGTTGGAGTGCATGTTGTGTCCATCTTTTGACTGGGAGGAGATCAAGTTGGGGGACTGCCCATCTATTATCTTGTTCTTCTGTCCCCGTTAAATCTTCTATAGCCAGGGGTTCAAAAGTGCAGTTAAAGTCTCCTAGAACCACCACTCTAGTATGGGGTGAGCAATTAGGTAAGCATTCATCCAAAGCTGAGATAGTGGATGAGGGCCTGCCTCCTCTTGTCCCTCTCGCGTAAACATTGAAGAGTTCAATTGTAAGTCCACCCTTTAGTCCCCTAACGCTTAGCCACATGATATCTGGGCTCGAGCTTTTTTGAGGGGTAACTCAACAGTTAAGGGCAATACTTATCCAAATAATCAGGCCCCCAGATGTGTGCCCTCTCTCTATGGATGTTGCGGGTAGGTGGAAGCAGGTATAACCAGCTTTGTGTAGTGGGATCAGACTCCACGTCTCATGGACTATGCAGACATCAAAACCTTCCACTATTTGATCCCAGTGAGGGAGTGGGATTTTAGTACCTAGTCCCGCCACATTCCATGACACAATCTTCAATTGTTGATGAGATGTAAGGCCAAGAGCGGTGCTTTTTATAGAGGTACGGTTATTGGTTGGTAAATGAATTGGTAGCTGTGAAGCTGAATATGTGAGAGTGTCAAGGGGGCTGTCTCTTATTCTACAGGGATGGAAGGTCTGCTTATACTTGCCCCATGTTGGAGACTACCCTTGTTACAATATTAGGCATTATGAGGAGACAGAATTCCAGGGGAACTAGCTATGTGGTCGAAGCTAGATGTAACAGTAAATGGGTCGGGCGATGTAAAGCTAGATTCTGTAGTCAGTCATTTGCCTCAAGCGAGGAGGCACCTGCCAGATGGAGTAGTGGCTGTAAGACTGGTATCTTGCAATGCTCCTGTATTGGAGTGTGCCTGAATTGAATGGAGGACCCATCAGGGAGGCAGCTGCGGAATTCCAGAGCAAGAAGGTTTTCTGTCAACTCGGCTACCCTGAGGGTAATCTCAATATGATTTAATGGATAATTTGTGGAAGTGCACCTCTGTGCCCTAAGAATATCTTCTCGGATTACAGATCGGCAACCCCTAACGTGTCAGATCCAAAGGATCACTTTATTGGTCAGAGAGTCTTCGCTCTCGTTTCCATTCTTGGTATTAATTTTTGGAACATTAGTCATACACATTTTATTTTTTTGCAATGAGTGTGTGATAGCTATAGTAGATAGGGGGACGACTGGTCTTGGCCACCATGAGAAGGAGTTTGGACACGACGGGAAGATCTGTCCGTGTTACTGTTTGGGGGGTCTTGTGGGGCTGCTAAACTATTAAGTTTGTCTTGGATGGCATTATTAGAACTGCTTATTCTCCCTACTATAGGGTCGTTGGGGCTTGTCTACAAGCAGAGGTAACGGGGGGCAGGTTGATGTGAGCTAGGACTGTGGAAAGTAGGGCCTTTTCTAAAATGAGCTAGCTCTTGTGCACTCAGCCATTATGGGAAAGTTGCGGGAAGTAGCTATGTGCAGAGGTACTGTGCTGTGTGCGTGATGGGTCCATCTGTAGTAATGTTTTGACTAGGGTGGTAAGACCCTCTAGCATAGATGTCATGATACCTATATCTGCTCTAACTGCATTTATGAAGGAGTGAGTGTCCAAAGGCTCTGCTTTACTTTCTAAGTTGATCGTAGTAGCGTGTGAAGGTGGCAGTGGAGGCTTATTACCATTGTGTTTATCAGTTAGGTCTTGGAGGGGTAGGAACCTGTTTGTACGATGGATTGTAGGTTCACGCTGCTGGGTACTAGTGTCAGGGCAAACGTCAGAAGTGGTAGCAGGTTGGGATGTCTCTTGTGTAGCCGGTGCTAGCTTTTGTGATGCTATAGGAGCCCTTTTGGGGGGTTGTGTTTGGAAAATTGTTGGAATAACATAGGAGCGATTTGGGCTTCGGCATAGGCTTAAGGGAAATCTATCAGGCGGACTGCCTGGGATAAAATGCCTGATTTGGTTTTCCACAAGGAGATCCTCGCACTCATTAATCAAAGTATCAATCCGATCGAGAACACAGTTAGTGCCCGGATGTCTTAATGTTTTCCTAGCCATTTTCCCTTTTGCTACTTGGCTTCCACCACCTCCTCCAATGCCCTCCATTGTTATCCTCTTCCCGATGTTACACACTCAGGAACAACGCCACCAGTAGAACCCCCAGTACAGAAAGTGTCAATGGTCTAGCAGAAAGAGCCTAAATGCTCTGATACAGTAGTGAGCAGTCTGGGCAAATGTATGGTCCGTGAGAACCAAAAAAAGAAATCCTAAGTAGTTATTATAGATTTTCAATAGGTAAAAATAGGAAACCAGGATCACAGTACCTCACAAAACAGTCAACGACAGCTAGCACGTTCTTAGATGCATATATACAGGGGATGACCCTGCCCTGCCTCTTCCTGGCAATGACGGGTAAGGACAGGTCCACTCTTGGCCTGGACTTCACCCAAGCACTGCCCATGCGCGTCCCGTGCTGCAGTAGCCCGGGTTGGTTGTTATCTTGCGCCTCCTGGCGCTACGGATGACGCTTTCTGTGCGCGGTGGGGGCGGAGCAGCCTGGGGCATTGAGTCCTTGTCCCCTGGTCCCGGGAGAAAGGCTGGAGTGGTAAAGTGTAATCGGGCATCCCACCCTGCGGGAGCCCCCGTCAGTTTTTATCTTGCGCCTCCTGGCACTATGGATGACACTGTCTGTGCGCGGTGGGCGGGGTGCAGCCTGGGGCGTTGAGTCCTTGCCCCCTGGTCCCGGGAGAATGGCTGGAGTGCTAAAGTGCAATCGGGCGTCCCTTTCCTTAGTAAGCCTTTGCTTTAATATTACATAAATACATTCAAACTATTTGCTACGTGGCATATGATAGATGAATTTGAGCAGCATAACAGTTAGAATTCGAAACGATATGAACTAATTAACACTGATTAACACTTGTCAGAGGTCAAACACTGGTATACACTAAGTGACCTATTTTGATTTTTAATAGACCACACCTCACAATTGTCACCTTTGCTTTACACTATAGCTCCCCTAGAGCGATACAAAATGCTTCATGACTTTGGCAGCAGAGGAAGCCTTTAATCCTGGTACTGGATAATCAGCAAAACATTGGGAACACTGTCCTGAACATTGCCCTGCTTTCTTAGAAATTTGACTTGTAATTTCTGTGGTTTGTGTTGAAACAATTTGACATTTTGAAACTGATCCATACAAAATGTTCAAACTTTGATGTAGTTATGGTAATAGATATCTTCTCTAGTTCTAGATCCCTAGTTAAAGTGAAAGATCCTCATCAACTACCTTGGCCCATTCTTGTCAACCCTTGTAAGCTGCAATCAATCGTGAGAAAAAAAAAACTGGTGAAGCACAAAGCTTGCATTGACTCACCCTCTTTTTAATCTACCTTACCAAAAAACGAATTACTTTACTACTTGATCATAAGAAAAGGTTTACTTGTACACTGATGTTCATAAAGGGGAAGTTTACCTGTACACTGAAGACAACCAATTCTTTATACACTAAAGTAGGAAAACACTTGCCCGGCATCTAATGAATCTCAGATAAAATGTATAATCAAATAGATAAACTGATATGATGTCCTAAATCAGGCTTTAAAAGAAGTACTAGTACTGGTAAGTCCAACTGTAGATTTTCCTTCAGATTCGAAGAACTTTGAGAATGACATTGTTGCCCAACTTACAACTCTTTAATAACTATAGCAATCATAACAGATGATATACGGCCTCATACAAAAATGTGGCATGGAGAAATGAATCCTCAAAATCTTGGTTAGCATGTTCAGAAACCTCAGAATAGCTCTTGGTGCCAGATAGATATCATAGTCAATGCATGTCACTACAATTTTGACTGCTGCAGCGCACATTCAGTTTCATACTCCATGTGAAATCGCCACTGGAGGTGAGAACTACCTTCACATTTCCCTTCTCCAAGTAGTCTGTAACAGTAAACAAGAATGCATTCCGTTTGTCAATGTGTCCACAATAACCAACTACTTTCTTAACAATAATCGATAAAATAATACATTTGTGAACTACTATTTCCCTTGTGTGATTACATTTTCAAAGTATACAATTATTTATTTATTCAGCTCGACTACTCTTCCTGATATCTTGTGGTGCAGAAGGCAGAACTGAAGCCCTTTGTATAGTTTCAAAAAGGCAGGGAATAGAGAATGTTATTGGCATCCTTAATCTGTGACATACCCTATGGCCTACTTCTGATTTACTCAGTGTTTAATACATCTTGGATCCTATATCTGTTAGACATGTGAAATTGTTATTCACTGTAGGCTTTGCACTTCACTACACTATACATTCTGTGAGTTAATGTCATTTCTCGCTGGAGACTGTAGGAGAATCCTTGCCAATGTCTTGGATAAAGCAGTGGTTATTGGTAACTTGATGTGATTACTACACACATTACACTGTGATTTGTGTACTTTTGGTTAAAGTGGCAGTAGATTCAACATCTATAGCAACCTCAAAAGCTAACACAAGAAGATGATGGATGGAGCACTGAAACTTTTCAGACACCCACCCCATGGAGAACAGGGTCAAGGCTGATTTGTATATGGCTGGGCCCAAACTGGAATGGCGTGGCAAGCAAAATACCAATGGATTAAACTCAGATCTATGACTGGGGATAAATGTTTGACAATATTCAACATTCTGTCCATCATCTTTTTGTGCTGCAACCTCAAAGGCTATCATTTCATTAGTGTCTATGGATGATTATTAATTTCCTCTCTTCCTTGGCATTCCAATTGCTGATGTGCTCCTTCACTTCCCTCAGTCCCTCAGCCCCCTGTAATATAAATAAGTATATATGGTCTACTTCCAACCCTCCAACCTCCTTCTTGCCTACTTCGCTGCTTCCAATAATGATTTTATTAATTACAGGAATTTTCTGTCATCCTAATACCCTTCTCATCACCGTCAGTAGCCCCTCCAAAATAATATAAAATATTCATTTGTCCTGTCACAGCCCCCTTCCCTCTCACCTCTCACAGCCCTGCTTCCTTACCATAATCTCATATTTAACAAAGTTAATATCTGGCATCCAGTTGCCTTAGGCCAGATCCAACAGAGACATACAATCATGGAGTTCTGTAACCCTTCCCACCATCCTCTTTTTCTTCTCCTCTTGCCAAGAGGATTATGTGTCTTACTCTCTATGAGAGAATGAATATCAACACTATGCTTGCAATGGCCTGGTGAGTGCTGCTGTCAAGAATAAAAGATCCATGCTGAAATTATCATTCACTGAGCCAGTGCTAGCACACAGAGAAATGCCCTACTTCTTGCACATGTGAACCGACCTATGGCAGATTTGCCTCTTGGCTATGCCAAAACATTATCACCTTCATCTGACCCCATGCAGGTTGCTGTGGGAGACAAGAAGCAAGAGAAAGGAAGGACCATTATCGCTATTCCAGTAACTATTTGGGTCCACCAAGGCATCCACTTCAGAACCACGGGACATATTATCAAGAAAGGGCGATACATTATCGCCGTTTTTATCGGCAGGAAACTGCTGCTAAAGCGGCGATAATGGGCTTGATAATATGCCCTTGTGAATTACCATAGAATCCCAGGTTCTGGTGTTAACCTGGGCTTCTATGGGAATTCACAAGGGCATATTATCAAGCCCATTATCGCCGCTTTAGCGGCAGTTTCCTGTCGATAAAAACGGCGATAATGTATCGCCCTCTCTTGATAATATGGCCCGACATTTTTTACTGCTCTGATATGACTGCTACTTCAAGAGGTGTGTAAGCATTCTTGGTGGTGTAAACTACTAGTCTGCAAGTGTTGACAGGGTGCTTTTGTGAGAGTGTGACGTCTACTATGATGGGTGTGGGAGTGATGCCAGAAGCCCAAGACCACTATTATGTGAGAATTGTAAGAGTGCTCCTGGTAGTGAGTGACTGCTTTTCCACTATAATGAATTAATTTGTTCCCCTTGTGTTGTCATTGAGGCAATGGGTGAAAACACATTGTGCACTTATTTCATGACTCATGTGTCTAACTCTTAGGTGTTGTATTAATAGTCCATAAGTTTTGTCCACTTCCTCTGCTTGTTAGCCTTCACACTGTAATTTGCAAATGAGGCTGATGAAGAGACTCAGGCTGTCTGCCCAGTGACCACCGGCATTCAGCCTTCTCCCACCAACCACACACCAACCCTTCTGAATTGATAATTAATCCTCACCTCACCTCTGTACTCTATATTGCTGATATCATAAAGCTCAATATACACTAGTGAACCACTCTCCCCTGATTTCTTAGTGCCTTGTAAACATTCACCTTCTGCTCTGGGACTCTGCCTCTGGTCTCATATGAGCACTTCTGCAGCATACATTTCTACTTACCCTGGGTGATGCCAATCTCTGTGCATTCACCCTGAAACTACTCACACTCACACAGCACAGCACACAAGAGCAGCAAAATTCCCTTAACATAGAATGTGCTTACAGTGGCATTCACAGGAGCGGCTGGTGTGTCAGCCGCCACAAGGCAGGATCAATATACTGTGCATATGCTGAAGAGCAAGTACTCGCACATGCACAAAGTACACCATGCTTGTGCACTAGGTAAGCTGCCATAATGCAGAAAAGGATCCATCCACTGGTGTCATCAACCTGGCATGGAGGGTGTGGGAGCAGGCCACCATGCACGTGCAGCACCCCCACACTACCACACTCAACCACCGGCTGACCCCTAAATCAGGAGTTTTCTCCTGGTCTGGTGGGCGGCCCCACAGTGGTACCTATTAGAAAAGCACTGCAATGGGAGCACCAAAGCCTGTTCCGGCACTGGACTGTGAAGTCAAAGCCGTGCAGGAACAGGGGGTGCATGCACACAGGGGGCACCCATATGCCTCTCTGCATGCATCCCCAGCCCTTGAGGCAACAAGGGCCCCCATAGGGCCTCTTTTGTTTCCTCAAGGCCACCCTTTTCCTGGTGGGCTCACTGCCATGAAAAGGGTTGATGTGAGGAAACTCATAATATGCCTGGCAGTGCCACAGCTTCATCACCAGCATAGTACGGCCTCACACTGCTGCAACACCACAGAGTGATCATGTATCCCCAGTGGTTGCAGCTGTCCTTTGGTGGTCAGACTGTCAAACTCAAAATAGGGCAGTCGGACCGCTGGTGTGGCATAGCCCATTCTGCCACTGTGGCTATGATTGTCCATCGGACCACCGTAATCATAATCAGGCCCGTAGTCACGTTTTTGGAAGTCAAGAATCTCAGATGAGACAAAGCTGGAGACTGTTACTGATGAGAGTTCCAGGAGGCCGGATACCCCTTCTGCAAAGGAATGCTGAACAAGATTTCCTGCTCTGGAGAAGAACACGGTAGGAACTGCCGTGAAGTCAGAATCGCAATGCACCTTCAGCGGATAGACGAGCATGTTGGTCCCAGTCTCCCCTTGATTCTCAGAGTAGTTTTTAGCCAATAATTTTCTATGTTCCAAGTTTAGAGATTTTGGCTATCTGGGCACCGTGAACACCACCACCAATGGTCCAGGACTGGAGGGGTAACACTTTGGGGGTTAGATGGGTTCAGGTGTTGGCTCAAGATGGTTGGAGCCTTTTCTGTCCCCGAGGCTCTGATCAGGAGGACATCCAACTAGCCCTTGGACTCACTTTGGCAGTCCTGGGTTCAAAAGCAGAAGCAGGGCTCAGGCAGCAGTACAGGCCTCTGAGGGTTCACGGCAGGCTCAAGGCCGTAATGCAGTCCCTCCAGGTGCATCAAGTAGTCTTGTGGAGTATACCGCAGGACACTTCCAGGTCAGGAATCTGTAGTTACTCCTCATTATTTTTAGAATTATCCTGAAAGAACCCACCCACACACACCACATCTCAAGCAAGCTCAATAACTGTCCGAACAAAATCATAAGTAAACATTTCAAACAAAATACATCCCATACATCCCTCCAGCCACGGACAAGCATAGTGCAACTTTTTGACTATCAATATCCACCCACTGCATGTGCCAGGACTCGCACAGCATTCCAGCCCATCCAACAAGGGCCATCTATATCACACAATCAAATGGCATACTGGCCACCCACACATACCTAGACATGATGTGTAAACCCACTAACTGACTCAGAACCCGCCTGACTGATCAGGGCCTCTGGTCTGGCCCACACCAGGTCACAGTAGGGTCGAGCGCTGTTCGAGAGCCTTGTATTTCTGCCAACAGCTCAACCCTGGTGGGCTTCTTGACCCCATCCTGGGATCCCTCTGCATTGTCTGCCCACCCTTTGGGTAAGTCTCTGGGGTTTTTGGGGCGCAGTTGTGTATTGAGGGATGGTGTTCGTGGAATGCAAGCACACTGTTGTGTCCATACCCATGATCAGCACCCAGGGCCAGCAGTCCGATCTCACCAGAAAACAGTCTCCAGATTCATCCCAGCATACAGTTCCTCATTCCCAGGACACTGCAGCAGGTACACATGAAGATTTGCAGTGCATGTTCACACTAGTAAATCCATTGGGCTTTCAAGATTGCACTCTCCTGCCAGGAGGTGTCACATGCTCCACGCCTTCAATGATACCTCAGTGGCGACCTGCCAGTTATTTTTGCTTATAACTTATTGTGCTTGCGCCCGTGGACCAGTCCGTCTTCCAAGAGGCCCTCCGCCGCCCACCCAGAGTGAGTGAATGTGCGCTCGAGTCACCCTCTGCAACTAGATGCTCCAGTCATTGGTCCGCTTCTCCTCCTCACAGGTCGACAAGCACTGGTCACTCCCAGCCACCCGCTGCCTTGATCTGTTGGTTACCACTCGGGTGGCAATTGCCCCAGTTGTGCTTCCCATGGGTAGTCCACCCCGATACTCTGAGCATGCTCAGTGTGGGGACTCCTTCAGATTCATGCAGACCTCCTGGAGCTGCTGCAATACCTGTGTGCCTAGCTTTTAGGCCCCCTGGACTTCACTATGGTCTCTTCTCCACTGCAACAGGGTCCCCATGGTCCTCAAATGAGCAGGGGGCTAGACGTGCCCAGCTCTGCTGTCGCCTGAAGTAGGTAGCTTCTGATCCCTGCTCCACCTCACTTCTCTCAAGCTCATCCAGGCGGCCCAGGCCCCGGGCTCACTCCTTCAAGCTGGCCTGTGGCTCACTGCTTGTTGTTTTTTGCCCAGCAGGGGGCCTCTGTTACCCAGGCGAGCCCCCATCCATATAATAATGCTCCTCCAGGGCCCCCACACTGGATTCATCTTCAGCTAACGTGGACTCACTCAGCTCCAACGTGACTCCTGCTTAGCATCCGCAGCATCAGTCATCTTCTGCAGGTGCCCATTAGATTCAGGTTGTTGGGTCAACGAGCCACCGGATGCAGGCTGCACCTGCAATGCTGACCCTCCACCACAGCCTGCAACTAGTACCTTCTCCAGTGCTGGGGACACCTTCAGCTAGGTGGCCCTTCAGCAATTTCTGTGCTTGCTGACTGCTCCGCCCATTAGGGTCAGGCCATCAGGTCAGCGAGACACTGGAGGCAGGAAACATCTGTGATTCGAGCCCTTCTCTGCAGCCTACTACTGCCTTCTCCAGGTCCTGGGGTGCCTTAAGCTAGATGGCCTCTGTGCTTGCCGATTGCTCCACTCTGCAGCAAAGCCACGCATCCCTCCCCAGTCTGCCACTTGACAGGCCCGCCGCCAACAGCCTCACCCAGCATCCAACAGGGCCACAATCCTTAGCGCTTCTCTGACTGCCACTGGGGCCCCCAAGAACAACAGACCACACATCCTCATCCTTGCGAATACTGTTCGGGGTGTTGTGCAAGGTTTTATGCCAGGATGATAAAGAATTATTTGCCGGCTGGCTGGGAGCTCAAGTTCTCAAGCCTGTCGGTCTTGTTGCTAGGCTTTCCCCCAGGCATCTGCTCTTTGGAACAGGACCATTAAAGTGACTCCTATGGGCAGCTTACTGGCCTCCTGTTCTGAGGTATTGGGGCATAACAAGCTCTAGAGGCCTGTCCTGCATGTGCCCATCTGCCTAGATCCAAACATGGCCGGCTTTAAAGCTGGTGGCGCCCTGTGGGACAATGTTTGTTAGCGCCCACCCCCCCTCCCAATGACCACCTCCACCACTGATTTTCTGACTAGCACCTTTTAACAGTAACCAAGTCTCTCTCAGATGCATTGAATTAGTTATATAGTGCCACTCATCCCAGTGTAGGATGTCAGAGCACTTTGCATCACACACACATTACACAGAGATAATCAATCATACGTGTGCAAATCAGTGTATAGGAAATGTTACATAAGCCAAAGGACTAAAAGTGTAGGAGTCACATGTCATCCATACTGGTAGGCATTATGGTTTAAGAGTGCTTGGTCAGGATAAGCACAAACTCAAGTGGAAAAAGAAATAGCATAATTGGGAGTTTCCTTTAGTAATAAGAATCGATTTCTAGCCAAATTAACCCTTTTTGCCATATTAATCAATGTTCTAATGTATACGTTACAGTGTGTATGAAGTTCTTTGATTAAAGTTAATAGCTCACTGTTCTATATTAGGACTTTAAGTTATAAATTGCAAGTAACAAAAGGATGTCTCTTTTAAAAGCAGTAATCTGCTGATCTGTTTACATTATATGCACTTTGTAATCTACTTGGTACACGTTCTTTGCAGCAGGCATATTTACCCTCTGCACTACCTTCACATATGTTAAAACCTCAACTATACAAAACTCTGATCTCTCTACAGAAGGACATTAATCTCAGGAGTTATTGTGACATTTTTGTGAGGCCTGGTAATTGCTGAGGAAAGGAACGTGGCCGCAGGTGCTTTTAACACATAATAAACTTGCACACATGCCACCCCCAGGAAGCCAGCACTCGGGCGGTGGCACCAGTCACACCGCCGTAGAACCAGCCCTGGACTCAAATGTACCTGCCTGTGTCCCGCTGCTGGCCTGAGTCCTGATCCCAAAGAGGTTCCCCCCAGATCCTAGACCATTGGCTTGCATCAGAGTGTACTCCACCTGGCTCAATTGTGGGTTCCCTCAGAACCGACCCAGTGTGATGCAACCTGATGCAGCATGACTCAGGATCTCGCATTGCTGCATCTTGCAGCTCCTGATCAGCAGCCCCATCGAAACTAACACAGTGCCACACAATTTGATGCGGCATCTCGCAGCTCCTGATCGACGTCCCCATAGAACCTGACACAAACTGACGCAGCACAATTCTGGACCTCGCATCTCAATCCCAGTACAACCAGGTACATTGACCATTGGGCCAAAGTCAGTTTTTGGTCCATTGTCACCGGCTTAAACTTGTGACTTTGTTACGGCATTAACAAACAACTTAATTTAGTCCTTTGCACTTTTTGGCGCTACTTTTACTTAAGGCTTTAAAATGCATTTCCCCAGTTCTACTGATTGATTTTTTGTTGTTCTGGTATTATTTTATACATTACATATTGCCTCTAAGTTAAGCCTGACTACTTTTGTACCAAGCCAAGAGATGGTTTAGCACAAGTTTATTTATTGTCTTTTTGTGGATTTCCCTGATAACAACTGTAATTGTTGTTTGAGTTGGTTTTCACCCTCCCCAACAAATTACCCAATTTCTCACAGATGTCACACAAAAAAGTTACATTTTCATATGCCCCCCTATTGTACATCAAAAAGAGGTAACATTTTACACCACATTGTAATCCTTCTCAACTTCAAGCTGGGCTGCCACGATACACAGTCCTGTGTGCTGGCATTGTTCAACATACAATGCCATATGGCCAGATACAGCCTAGAGCCTCTCTTCCTATGACTACAACCCCTACTAGAGGGCCCCTCTTACCGGTGCCCAAAATTGCCCGCCTCCCATTTACTCCTAGGTCGGCGAATCATTTATCACACAGGGATTTTTGGATTAGGGGTCGGTAAACCCTGGCCGTATTTATTAAAAAATTTATAATAAAAAAAAAACTATTTGTGTACATTTTTCATAATACGCAGAAAGTCCATTGCATTACATTGATTACATTGATAGGTACATATGTAATGCTTGCTAAACTTAAAATATCTCTAATACATAGAATTCCTATCCTAATCTAAACATTCCATAATCAAATAACGATTTATCTTTCTGCGTATCCCTATTTTGAGCCTACGTCAAGGTCAATGACTAGCGCCAGATCCTGATCAAAACTATGCCCGCTCTCCAACCGGAGTGCACATGTGCAAGGGTCCCGTTCACTGGCAGGGTACTTCCCCCCTAAGCATCCCCTATGCCCCGCAGATTAACTCCATAAGGGGCCCTTGCATTTATGCACCATTTACTTGCGCCCTTGTACATGTGTGGGGTGGCCAACCAGCCTAAAAGAAAGCGCAGCTCCCCTCCCCGCACCCTTCCAGCCAACTGTCTGTAACTGCCCCTGGAGTTCCGTGAGAGACCACTTGTCCCTCCCCCTTGGGCGACCCCATTGAAGAATGGCGCCGCCCTCTAAGGACCTTAAATTTAATACTCACCAATCATGACCTCACCGCTGACCAAGGAATAGCACTATAAATTCGACAATAAACATTTCCTGTGAAAAGAAATAATAAAACTACCTGAAAAAGGGAAAAAGAAACCAATAATTCACATGATGAACATAACCAAGTCAACCTGAAAAGAAAAAAACACAAAAATACAAACCTTGGAAAACCTTGCTTTAGGGGATGATGGGTGGGTAAAATTTAAATACAGCCTCCTAGCAAGGCTGGAAGGATCCTTGTGTAGACTGTGGGAGTGGTCAGCAAAGAGGCCTTCTTCACCGCTCCCCAGCCTTTTATTCTGCCTTAGGATCCTGCGAGGAGCCGGTTCTAACCGGCCCCCGGCGATGGGCAAGGCGCGCCCTGGATGTGATCATTATCATTTCCAGGGTGCAAGCCGGCCAAACCAATCCCCAATTAGGTGCGCCCACCGCATCACGATTACCCGTGACGGGCCCGCCTCCCTGTCTCATCTTCGGGGGCCGTCACAAACGCCATACATGCTGCATGTCCGATGCCGACCCCTGCCTTGCTATATGGCCAGGTACAGCCTAGACCCCCTCTTCCTCTGTCTACAACCCCTACTAGAGGGCCCCTCTTACCGGTGCCCAAAATTGACCACCACCCATTTACTCCTAGGGCGGCGAATCATTATTCACAAAGGGATTTTTGGTTTAGGGGCTGTTAAACCCTGGCCGTATTTATTAAAAAAATTAATAATTAAAAAAAAACATTTTTGTAAATTTTTCATAATAAGCAGAAAGTCTATTGCATTACATTGATTACATTGATAGGTTCATATGTCATGTTTGCTAACCTTCACATATCTCTAATACAAAGTATTCCTATCCAAATCTAAACATTCCATAATCAAATAACGTTTTATCTTTCTACAGTATCCCCATTTTGAGCCTACTGCAAGGTCAATGACTGGCGCCAGGTCCTGATCAAAACTATGCCCGCATTCCAACCGGAGTGTGCCTGCGCAGGGGGCTTTTTCACCGGGAGGGTACTCCCCCCGTGAGCACCCCCTACGCCCTGCAGATTAACTCCATAAGGGGCCCTTGTAGTTACACGCTGTTTACTTGTGCCCTTGTTGTGCTCGTGCAGGGTGGCCAACCAGCCTACTGGAAAGCATAGCTTCCCTCTCCCGCACCCTGCCAGCCAATCGACTGTAACTGCCCCTGGAGTTACGTGAGAGACCACTTGTCCCTCCCTCTTGGGCGACCCCATTCACGAATGGCGCCACCCTCCAAGGATCTTAAATTTAATGCTCACCAATCATGACCTTACCGCCACAGGCCTGCATAGTTGCCCAACTACCAGGCCCCCCGCAATCACTCACTGAAAGGTCATGCCCTGTCCCTATACCCACCTAACCAAGCCAGAAGATTCTCCGTGAAGATTTTATTACCCAATTTGGACAACTGGACTTCGTCTTTTAAGAATCACGGCTCCCCCTGATGCATCCATGTGCAATCGTCTTTAAATGTGGAGCCCTGAATAACCTCGCCATTTTGTTATTCATTCTTTTCACCGAATGGTTCAATGCCCTCACAGACTCTTCCCCGCCCTTCCATTGAAATCTCTGCACCATCTGTGACCAAACCAGGATGGACCCCGGACATAGCCGTGCCCACCAACCCAGTTCAGTGATTAATGTTTCAACCAGCCCCGTTCTACCCAGGTGTACCAGATCGTTCCCTCCCAAGTGCAGGATAATTATGCTGGGGTGAGCCCTTTTCCTATCTAGAAGATCTAACACTAGGCCCCTGAATTGACCAAAGCGCAGTCCCGAATGTCTGACATATTATCGACAGACAGAATATCTACATACCAAAATATCGACACAAAAATATCGACAGCAAAAATATCGGAGTTATATCTTCATAAAGGTAAGTGCAAAAATATCGGAAATTAAATATCGTAGTACAAAAATATCGAAATTAAATATATCGGTTTTTTTATGTATTAATAATAATGTAAAAATAATTTTAAAATACATATAATTTTACTATTATTACATTAAAACATTAAAACATATTTAATAATTAATAACTAATACATATACATTTAAAATAAATTAAAAAGTGTACATCTAAATTAATATATATACTTACTACACATATTGCAACAGTAGTAAAAGCGTTGGATAGCGTAGGGGTTTACATTACTATTCCCACTCCAGAGGGTGCAACAGTAGGGAAAGCGTTGGATAGCGCAGGGGTAAAAATTACTATTCCCACACCAGAAGGTGCAACAGTAGGGAAAGCGTTGGATAGCGTAGGGGTTTAAATTACTATTCCTACTCCAGAGGGTGCAACAGTAGGGAAAAGGTTGGATAGCGTAGGGGTAAAAATTACTATTCCTACTCCAGAGGGTGCAACAGTAGGGAAAGCGTTGGATAGCGTAGGAATAAAAATTACTAATTAATTTAATTGAATAATTAATATTATTTAATTACTAATTAATAATTAATTAACATTAATTATATTTTTTTACATATATTAGCACATTAACTCTAATTATTGTACTTAACTAATTATTATTAATTATTTACCAATTATTAATTACCAATAACAATTAATTCTATTTATTTGCACATTAACTCTAATTAATGTGATTAACTAATTAATATAAATTAATTACCAATTAATTATTAATTAACAATAACAAAAATAAATTATATTAGCACATTAACTCTAATTATTTTAATTAACTAATTATTATTAATTAATTACCAATTATTTATTATTTAAAAATATTATAAAATATTTATTAATTAATTAATTATTATTAAATTACTTCCCACCCTATTCCCCTATAAACCCACAACCCGCTCTGATACTAAAACGCAAAATGTAAACAAAATTACAAATTTTCAAACATACATTTAATAACATATTTAACAAACATATAAACAACATAATAAAATACAAAACACTAAACATAATTTCGATATTATTAAATTTCGATATTAGTAACATACATAACATAAAAACGATATTCTGTCTGTCGATATTCTGGACATCGATATTCTATACCATCGAAATTAAAACATCGATATTATTGTATATCGATATTTAAATTTCGATATTTTGTCTCCCTACCCGCAGTCCCCCCTGCCTGTGGAATGCTAACCTAAAACTGGCCTGCCTTGTTCTCATCTCATAATTGCCTGAAATAAAAATGTTACTTAAATGTCTCACATATGAATGACCAATGACCCACACAACGTGTGTTCTCTGGTCCCGGGCGTGCACCCGTTCTTGCTCCGATCAAGGTTGCTGCTGCGCTGCCGCCGTTTCCCTCCTGTGTGACAGGCTTGAGAAACTGTAAAATTGAGCAGAAAAGAACCCAGCATCAGAAAACTGTCTGTGCAGTTCTCATAACATATGCAGCCGCACATAGTGCTTATAGCAATTGGAGGACCACCTGCCAATCTTCTGCACCTCGCTCCAAAATGATTCCAGTGAGGGTATGAGATGTTTAGTCTCAGTGTTTTGGGTAACTTGTTTGTAATCTCTGATGTGAGGCATTGTAATGAGTGGTTTTAATAAGTTTGTCAGTTTGCAGTTAAGAGACTCATGGATAAAGTCAACCCCATTTTTTTTTCAGTTTTTTTGCGATGGAAGATGTTGCTTCTTTGTGGTAAGACAGTGTTAGCCAGAATATGCAGAACCTTGTTTACATGAGTCCAGTAGCATCAACATCAAAAAGTAGATGAGGACAAATAAGAAAGTTGCAGCAGAGGCCACAGACATACAATTGTTATGTGATGTGTAGCGGAGGGCACTTTGTTGAGAGAAAGTGATTCTTTTGATGTTGCCAGGGTGAACTAAAATGTTCATTATGTTTAGGAGGTGTAGCTCTGGCGATAATATTCATAGGATGTGTTATGAAATTTTTTGCTCAGGGGCTATTTGGGTATGTGGGTTGTATTAGAGGTATTTTGAGGGATGCAATTATCCAACTCATTGGAGCACTTGTTGGAATGCTCATCTTTAGGTGTGTCGAGTGAGGTGTAATGGTTTTTTTAGAAGAGCAGACCCCGGGAGGATGTTGTTTGCTTTTATTCCCCATACTTTTTGAGGTGCCTGTGATAACCGGGTTATTGCAGTTAGTGATATCATAGTTAGTGAAGATTGTAGGCAAGACATCAATATTAAGGTCACCACCCGCAGTAAATGATTTTTGGACTTTAAAGGTATCAAATGATCTGGTGAAGATGTGTAGGTTGATACCCAATGATTGGATCATTGCCTTCCCATTTTCAAAATTTGTTGGTTATGTTAAGCTGGGATAGTAAGATTTTTCCTGTTAAAGACATTGTGTCATTGGGAGTGACAAGGAAAAACATAGTGTATTAGTTCAGAAGAATATGCCTTCAACAGAAACAAACATTGATAAAACTAAAAGGTCTTGGTTCTAAAAGACCAAGGCATAGGCTTTGTTAATTAGCATGTGTGTGCAAACGCACAGGTATGTGCATGTATGCAAACTCATGGCTGGGACTATTGAAATGGGTTTTCTGTTAAAGAAATCCTATTCGAACATGGCCATTGATATGTATGCATGTATCATGGGAAACTAACGCCATTTTTAAAATACTGTTCTAACAGAGCAAGCAGCCATAGACTGTCAAAGTCAAATTTAAAAATAGTGAAAAGCAAATGTGCACTATTGCAAAAAAAAGTAAGCATTGAGGCCACTTGCCAGGAGTGGATTGGAGAGCATCGTGGAGTGGGGAATGGCAGAGGAGAGACAACTCCAGAGAAATCCGACACCAATTTATAGAAATAGAATGAAATAGCATACAGATAACCGGAGTTATAGATTTTTGATGTAATATTACATCAGTGCAGTAAAATACATAGACAAAATAATATTGTGATCAATGGCAAAAACCACTACTGACAATCTATCACTTGCAGGTCAAGTTACGTTGAACCCTTACAGGGTTACGGGCATGCAGGCCCCAGGACCAAGCAACAACAGTCAGATCAATTTTACCTACCCCGTGGAGTTCAGGTGCAGAATAGGAGCCCCAGGTGGTACCATTTTTTCCGCTCTCTGGGTGCTGCAACAAACAAAATTCACAAACACAACATAAACACAGATGCTTATGTTGGATGATGGTTGCACGGTGTTCCCTGTAAATGCAATGTCAAGTGTGGGGGTCAGTTACCAGATTGGTGACTATCAAGCCTTGGAAGCAGTAAGCACAGCAATAATCTTCTGGAAATTCACTGGGTTCGGGGGAGTAACGTAGCGGCTTGAAACTTTACAGCAGGTGAGCTCCCACAGTGGACTGTACCACCTGGATTTGGACAACCCCTCGGGGGACCCAAGGGCCAGTGATTCTTTGGATCTGGCGAGCGTTTTACCTGCAGTTTGCAAGGGATTAGTGCCACTAGTCCAGGGAAGGCTGAGGGTGCTTCTGGCTTCCACAAGGGTCCCTCTGTTTGGGAGTGTCGAGTTTTAGCCAATGACAAGCGTAGGTCACTGAGTTCCAAGTCTGTTGCCTCAGAGACAAAGTTTTACTCTTTTGCTTTGTGCTTTGGGACAAGTCCTGTTATCAGAGACACAGTTATCCTCTTGTTCCTTCTTTGAAGTAAGATGTTCAGATCTGAGGTTCTGGTATCAGGCGGGTCCCTAAAATCCTATATTTAGGGGAGTTAGGGATGTGGGAGCTAGTAGCCAATGAGTAGCTAGACCCTGCAGCTAATCTGCCCCAGAGGTGGCTACATCCGCGGATGTAGATCACCATTTCTACCAGAACCCACTATTTCTGCCCTTCTAAAGATGGCAGAATTCTACTTTATGTGCACAGATCAATTTACCACCCTAGAAGTGTGGCCATCTTCCTGAAGGTGTACACCTCCTGCATATCTAATTTCCTGTCTTGCCCAGGCACAAGCACATCTGGGGCAAGGAGAGGGCTGTGTCCTCTCAGGGAGCCAGACCAGGTGTGTATCAGAGGCGGTGCAGCTTTGAAGCTCACCGCCTTGATATGCCAATTCGTTAGCCTGCTTTGGAGGAGGACGGTGTGACCATCTTCCTGCAAAAGCCTTTGTTCCTGACTCCTGAGAGTGATCATACGGCCTGGCAGGAGGTCAGAATTCTGTCTTGCCTGCAGCAGGTTCTGCAAAGCACGGGCTGGTCAGCCAGAGCTCAGTGAAGCTGGAGCAACTAGATGGGCAACCTGTCAGGTGCAACCTGAGTGCATGCCATGTCTCCCAGGACACAAGAATCATTTCAGGGGTGAGAAGGCACGTTGTTTGATACCAAACATGCTATATTTTAGGGGTACCGTAATGGATCTGCCAATCTCAGGAGTGCCCTGTTGGCAGCGCATGTTGTCCTATGACCGCTAACACTTACAGTAGTTTCCAATGGGGAATTCCACTACAGGGACATATAGGTATGCACTTATATGTCCATACCTTTAATATAAGGCACCCTGCTTTCTGGGCTGAAGAGGCCTTCCTTAGGGGTGCCTGACATATATTAAATATAGTGCATTGACTGTGCCACACATAATTAGGGAACAGTCGAGTTAAAGCAGTTTTCACTGCTGCTCTAGTCTGCAATGGCATGCCTGCTGTCAGAAGTATGCTTGGGTCACCCAGGGTGGCACAAAATGGAGCAGCGGCCTAAGAGACCTCTTTACCATCTATGCACTGGGCTCCCCTGGTACCATATACTAGGAATTTATGAAGGGGTGAAGTATTTGCCAATTTGGGATTACTAAGCTGAACATAACAGTTTTGGGAGAGAGAACAGGGACTGGAGTTTGGCAGCAGATTCCAGTAAACTATCAAAGTCATAGCCTTCATCATTTGGAGCTAAAAGTAGGGGTGACTGTTGGACCTGTCAGCCTTAGGGTGGTCTTCCCATACATTTTTGCTCTTGTGCCTCCCATTTTCACTGTACTTTTGTTGGAATTAGGACTCTGGGCGCGGCTCACTGCTGCTAATCAGTGCTGAGGTGCAGGTGCTCTCCCCTAAAACATTGTGACACTGGCATATCTGCCACAAGCCCCTGATACTGCAGTAAGGCTTAACCCCCATAGGCTAACATTGGGAACCCCCCTTATGGGATAACTTCTGACTGGGACCGAATAAGTCTGTCATGTTTGGTCTTGTTGGACTCCTAGCGGGGAACCCTTTCCAACGATATATGTGGTTTGGGCTCTACTACTACTTTTTTAGAAAGTGGGCATTTTCCTGCCTACACTTAGTCTGGGCACTGTAGACTCCCCCCTCCCCTCTGCATACTGATAGCCTGCCTGAGTTGGGAGGTGGGAGTGGTGATTCATACCTTCTCCCCTTGGAAGGGCTGTGATCGGCTGCCCATTGTAGCCTTAACGGCTTGTCTCTCGTCACTGTGACAGCCAGGTCAGGGAAGGCAGGGAAAATCCCAGAACTCCCTGGACTCTTCCAGAAGCCCCTGCCCCCAGACCCTTCCAGAGACTTCTACTACTTTCTAGCCCCTAGACTGTAGGATATATAAGGTAGGGTCCTGGCCTCACTTCTTTGTTACACTGCTGGACTACGGGGAATCTCTGCTGGAGTACGGACTGCTGCACCAGGAGGATTGCCACTTGTGAGGAGGCTGACTGCTCCCAGGAACTGCTGCCCCTACTGGTTGAGCTGCCCACTGCCTGCTGATCCTGCCCTGCTAGGGAGGACTGGAAATAACACCCCCAGAGTGTCCCCACAATCCACAAAAGAATTTCCTTTTTGGGACTGCACCCTTTGTGATTTAAAGGAAACTGCCCCTGCTCTTTCAGGCTACCACTGCGGTTCTGAACAGCCTCTGCCCCCGAAACACTGTCTCAGCAGCACTGGGACTGGGAATTCCTTTTCATCTGACACCCCCGGAATCACTGTCGCCGCCAGGGGGCCCTACCTGCACTACGAGCCACTGCGAGGGAGAGGTGCTGCGCAAGGACTGAAGCGCTGTTGCAAAGGAGGACTGTGTGCCTTATTTAAATCACCTCTGGGTGCTGAGAGCAGCGTCTGCACCCCCCCCCCCCCCAAAGACTGGACTCATAAACTGCCCCCAAGCTCACCGCTGCTAGCCTGGGCCCCTGAGCGCACTGCGCGCCTGTGGAGGAAAGCACTGTGCCAACCACAATCACCCCCGACGCCCGGGGACCCCAAGTGTGCTGAGAAGTGCTGTGTGAAGAAAAGCGCTGTCTCACTGGAAATCACCACAGCTCCACTGTGCCCTGCTCACGCTGTCTGTGGGACGGGGAGCGCTACAGAGTGAACGCGCTGAGCCTGCGATATTCCTTCCACCGCCCAAGAAGTGCTGCCGTGTTATTTGTACCCCGGGCTCGGCCTCAAAAGTGTCCGGGGCATGTGGCTGCAGTCAGCGTGAACATCAAAGGCCTGCGGGGCATTGCACTGCCCACGGCCCAGGACGGGGGAAAGAGACTGCGCCTTAGCTGAACCAGCTGAGAGGCGTTGTCTGTTAACGGAGGACGCCATGCGGGAGGGGCTGCTCCTCTCCTCACCCTGGCAGCGCCTGCAAAGATCCAACACCCGGGAGGTCAGCGGATCCACGCAACAGTGCCTACAATCCCCGCCGCAGGTAACCATTTTGTATGTCAGGTTGCTGCGAGTAAGCGGGTTATGGGCCGGGCAGGATTGTGAACTCGCTTCACTTGAGAGGCCTTCTCTTTGGAAGTGTGTGGGGCTGCGTAGCTTGCTAGTGGGCCGCCAAGGACTGTGCCAAATACCTGATTGTTGGCTCTGCGCGGGGCATTCCGGGGGGCGGATCAGCGGGGGCCTAACTACTCTGCCGCCGGGGCCTTGATGTCATAGGACACATGTCCATCCTCACGAGCAGGGGAAACACCGCGCAAGGAATGGCTGGATTTAAATGCAAAGACCTGGGTTGCCCAAGTGTTGCAGCCTTATACAGACTGGGATCAGTGTCTAAATCTCCCGCATTTGGGGAACTGTTGGCTCTCAAGGTCGGTCCTCTGAAAGACCGTCTATACCAATATTAGAGACTGGCTCTAACCCACTAGGAGAGACTGAGGAATCCCTGAGCCACCAGCCCATTTTTGTTACAGTGTCCCCAAGAGACATTTCAGTGGAAACTTATAACCGTGTATATTGGAGTCTTACCATTTTCTCTGACCTTGCATAATTTTTAGATAAAGGTATTTTTATTTTCTTATATAAAACCGGTGTGGTGTCCCTTCTTGTGAGTATTTTTACTGTGTCACCTTCGCTGTGTGTTTCACAAATACTTTACACATTGCCTCTGAGGTTAAGCCTTCCTGCTTTGCGCCAAGCTACCCTGTTGGAAGCGGTGGTCCCTACTTGGACTAGGGTGCATATCCCGGCCAACTAGAGAACCCGGTTCTAACAGTGACCGTACAAAAAGGGGCACTTTCCTACACACTTGCACTCCAATACATTGCTCACTTTTAAAGAAATAAGCATTGACAAAGTTGTGAAACCTATTGGCTTTGCCACTGTTTGTTTTCAACCTAGATAGCCTCTTGGCTTCTTGGAATAGCATTTTGTTAAAATAGAACAAAGTGCTTCAAAAGTTGGGGATGAGGGGAGAAGCAAGTGGTATGTGGAAGAGGAAGATTAGGAAAAACGACAGCCAGGAAATATTCTCTCCCGTGTACTTCAAAGAAAGGTCTGACATTAGCAGTGGAAGGATACCTCATCCAAACAGAACAGAGGGAAATAAACGTGCTCCTGTGAGGGATACACACCATCAAATGCAGTGTGTATTTCTTTACTTCATTTTTCGTTCTGTTGAGTGACATATGATGCTTTACAGCAACTTTAAAGTGCTCAAAAGCATATAGACAGTTAAGCACGTTTATAGTACAAACTAGGAGCATGTTTCTCAAGAACCAGATTACATTGCACATATTTAGGCACATGGAGATTAAGTGATTTACCCAAAACCACAAATATTTAGCCAGGGTCAGGATTCAAATTTGGTTTCCCAGTCCAAAGTCAGCAGCTCTGACCATTAGGCCACATTTCCTCCCTGACACATAGATGGTGGGATGGTTGTTCTCATCGGGATTATAATCAAATTGAATGTTAGGCAATCTTGCGCTTCGGCCCAGGGACTGCAAATGGCAAGTGTGCTATTTATGCAGGTTTGATACTATGTGTGATTAATTGTGAAGTGCCCATATCGATTATCTTCACTCCCTTACTGATTCTCAGGAAACCACCTTCCAGTATAGAGCCTTCAGGGACAGATTTCAAATTGGTGCTGCCTTAGACATGTATCCTTCTGCTGAATGCTTGTAATTGATTTGAGACTTGAAACAAAGTTGCTGGAGGTAAGCCATATGCTTCAGGGGGCTTTTGTATCATTGGAAGAGTTTGAAAGGTATGCCATGCTGCAAATATGCAGTGATTCACTTACTAATCATGCTATCTGACCCTTGATTGTACTCTGATGGAAAGGCACTGGAAGACCGTCAACGTGTGATCATAAACCAATTCATAATCCAAATATGAGCCGGCAGGCTTTGAGTTTGGTATTCCATGTAGGTGGCATTGCAGTGTGCCTGAGGGATGCTACCACCATGAGATAGCTGAAGTAAAAGGTACTTCCCAGGAGACAGACGTAAATGGTGGAGTACAGTTATGTTGAGTTAGCTTACAGGTCGTAGTTAAATTAGATCCATAAATTGTGGACTATCTACATAAGCACTGCTTCTGCTGCATTGTAGTTAGATTCTTTGCCCAATTGTAATAGTGTTTTTAAGGGTGTTCTAATGTATATGGGGAAGTACTCACTATCACCGACTATGTTATTGTTTACAGACTGTTCTGATCGTATTCCCGCAGCTATCTCGCCTGCCTGGTTAGTCCTCCTGTTCATGAGCACTTTACGACCTCTGTATATCCTGACAAATGTAAAATTGCTGTAGAGGGTGACTCCACTTTAGGTCGAGGTATTTTTAACCTTTTAAGATATAAAAGAAACAGCACCTCAAAGGTGAATTCCTCCAATTACGAGTATCACGGTGAGTATCTGTTAATATGTAACCCAGCTCACCAAATAATAATAATTCTGCTCTATTATTTGAACCTCAATAATTCTTGGCCCTTCCTCAAATTTCGAATAAATTACTGTAATGAAAACCACATGCAATATCTTTCCGATTTAACAGAAACTTTATCTATAAATTAAATGACTTTTTATATAATCGCCTCCGCGCCATAGCAAATGGCCAAATTCAAATACATTTCTCTGAAAAAACTACTTTAATTATAAAACGAATGCAAGTCTTTGATCTTTTTGCTGTGCTAAATTTAAATTTCTAATTTTATTATTCATAACTTATTTGAGCAAATGAAGGGCGAAAAAATTAAATGAACTCTTAGGCCCAGATTTACTAAACGTTCACACAACGCAATGCAGAAAGGGAACTTGGAGAGAGCAGTACTGTGTGAAAGGAAGAGCGCCAAAATGCACTATATATACTAAGATATCACTTCTGCTCTGTCCTTGCACTGGCACACTTGTGGTAGCCTAGTGTCAATGGAGGCAAGGGTGCCTGTGTTATGGTCAGAATAGTTTTTGTGCAAGAAGGAATACCTTTCTCCACAAAATCTTTTCTTAGAGACTTAGGGGCATATTTACAATAACTGGTACATCCCTGCAAATCAGCAGGGATGCGCCAGTTATTGTGCGCCACAGCTCCGCCATCATGGATACGCCGCATTTATAATGCGGCGCACCGTGGGGCAAAAACGGCACAGATGATTGACGCATCTGTGCCGTAAAAGCGACGCAGCTCCAGCAATGCTCTGGGGGCCCTATCTAGTTAATGCTGTGTCAATCCTTACGCCTGCTTCAGGCAGGCGCAGGGTTTTGACGCAGCATGGGCCTAAAAGTGACTGAGTGAAATCTTGTAGATTTCACTCAGCCACTTTTAGGAGGCGTTCCTGCGCTGGAACGCCCCCCCTGCGCAGGAACGCCTACATGTGGCGCAGGGCTTTACAACGTGACGCATCTCCCAGATGCGTCACGTTGTAAGTACTCCGCACCATGGCGCAGGATTTGCGCCGCCGCTGCGTCACAAAAGTGACGCAGCGGCAGCGTAAATGAGGCACAAGTGGCTTGTAAATCTGCCCCAAATTCTTCTTTGCATATGGCTGTAGAATAGAGCACAAAAGGAAAGAGGAAGTAACAAGAAGAAATAGATATTTCTCCCTGTTACACCAGCCTAAAAGCCTTGAATTAAAGCAACACTATATTCACAAAAAAAGAGTTTAGAGATAAATCTTTTGAATTTTCTAAGTGATATTGTAAAAATACAGCAAAATACTGTGCGAAATAAATACGTGTTCAAATACAAGTTGTTGCTTTTTCATTTGTTAACAGAATGTAACATTTTAAACATTACAGGGAGGATTCACGCGAAAGTACTCCTTAAGTTCGAAAACAGGAACTCTCCTCCCAGAATTTCCCAGCGCCCAACATCTCGTGCTGCAGGGATGCACGTCAAAAGATAAGGTAAGACCGCGTGATGTTTGCTCGCGGATTCACAGACCAAAAACCTGTGTCGGCTGTGATACTGACACTCAACAGATGGGCCGCCCCTGCTGGTCAAACAGAGATGACTGATTTATAGCAGGGCTTACGAGGCTCCCGACCTGATGGCCAGCTGTGGGTTCAATGGAAAGTGGAAGGAATAATTCACTGTTTAACTGGTCAGACTCTGGGCGCCCCCCTTTGTGTGTTAATGGGACACCAGGAAAGAAGAAAGAGAATCACGGTTAAAGACGTGGCTTAGTTAAAACTAGCTGATAAGATAAATGGGGTTGTGGTTATAGGTTTGAGAACTCATAATTCTCCCGTAAAGCTTTCCAAAGGTGATCAGCTTTACCTGTTCACAAAGTTGTTGCTATATATTCATAATAATGTTTTTTTTTTTTTAAATCATTATTCTGTTGCCGAATAGTTGTTTTTGTGGTAGATTTGCCAGTTTGTTTTCTGAAAGTAAGCATCTTTACGCTATTGGAATTTTTTTGTATCCAGCAAACCAGGGGTTTTGTGAGGATTCTTAGATATTACTAGCAGAAATATTGCCAACTTGGTGCAATTGGAAAGTGACCCAGACTCAGAAGTTAGAAGGGAGTTTGTTCTTTCTTCTCCCACTTGTTCCCCATCATTTGTAGTCTTGTCTTGTAGGGTCGTGTCGTATCTTATGTTATCTTTGCCTAAAGGGTATAACATCCTAGCCTTTTGGCGACGTGCTGATTTGTGAGGGCGGTGGTTAGGGTGGGCTTGTAAAAGGCCTGCATTCCTTGTCCGCATGGTTAAAGTTCTGTACTGAACTTTCTGTACTTCTGTGCTTCTGTGTGGGTAATTTAGTGATATAGAAGTAGTCAAGGGTCAGGGGTGATGTGGCAAGATGGGCAGGCAGTAGGGTGGCAGTGCGTCAAACTGACTCACCTTACTTCGCTGCTCTCGTCCTGTAGAAACCCTCGTGGTGGAGACGGCACATGTCTCACTCCCTCAAACGATGGTCAGATGCCTCAAACGATGATCGAATGCCTCAGTTCCAGGCACACAGCTCCGGGCACCCACTGCTTCGCCTCCCTCGTTAGTGCCGTTGCTGCTGATGCCGAATTAGAGGAGCAGCCGCTTCAAACACTGGAAGCACCGGAAAAGACCTCCGCGCTCAACCCAAATGCATGCCACCTGTCGTTACTGCCACAGGTACACTGAACGTTAATGTTCGCTCCCTGCCGCCGCCGCCTTCTCCTCCCTGGTGGCTAAAGCTACACGCTTCTCAACACCACCGTAAAATTCCTGCTCCAATCTCACGGTGAAGCATGTCCGTGTGGGGCTCACTTGCAGCTCTTGGCTCCAGCGGCAACGGCGGCTGCCGTGACTTGCTCGCGGTTCACGGCACCAGGGTCGGCAAGGGTCTCGGAGCCCACAGCAGAAAGCAGGTGGCAGATGGCTGGTGGCTCGCGGGATCCCACTCCTTACAGCTTACGGCTTACAGCTTTCTCGTTACAGCTTTCGCTATGGCCGCTGCTGCAGCCGGATATTCTGAAGTACCAATAAGGCTTAAGTGCCTTTATATACTCAAAATGTATCTTTAATTTTGAAACCAACACCTCATCTACAGTCCTAATTATAATCCTCGCTCGACAAGTCATGTTAAATTCCTATCTTTTTTCTAATATAGTCTTATTGTGAGGGGGTTCCAGGAATTCTATAATGGCCCTGTTCCTAAACTATGAAAGGAATATCATAAATGCAGTTGTGTAGGCTTATACTAATTCCACTGGTGTGCCCTACCAAGAAAACCCACAAAACCACTCCTCAAAGGAAACTTTTTCATATGGAAATCCCATGCTACTGGTAAAATTTCTGTATGACCAATTCTTGTTTGGAAAGGCAGGCTCCCACCACTCTGGGTACTTTGTGGAGTGGCCCCAAAACATCTCAAATGGGTATAACAAGTGATATTTATACAAATTCAAGAAGAATTATTAAGAATTGACATAGAAATGGATGTGCCCACCTTGCACTTTTACTAATTGGAGGATGGACAATTTGGGGACAGTTCACAAAGGCATGAGTGTGTAAGGAAAGAGTACTCGTGTAGTTCTATTTCCCGTAATCATAAATGCTTTTGTGAATCAAATCTAAATGTTCTAAACTAAGGGCCATTTACATAGTTGTGCTTAAATGGTAGATCTAGCAGTTTCTCGCTGTATGGGATGCATCACAGCAAGGCAGAATCCACTGCCCTAGTAGGATGAGTATGATACACTTGTCTGATAACCTGTGTTCACCCTTGGGTAGCTTAGCACAGAGCAGTCAGGCTAATCCTCAGGGTCAAAGTGTAAAATATTGGCACAACCCGGGTCAAAGTGTAAAATATTGGCACAACCCCCACCATTGCAACAAACTTTGTATGCTACAAAAAGACTCCACACCGTGTGTATAAAACATTACCCTTTGTATTGCACACTCTTTGAAATCAAAACTATATACATATTGGATATACTTTACAGTTACATGCAATTGTCAACCTCTTCCATAAACAACAGAACAGCATAAACATGCATGTACTAGTCATAGGCATACACGTGCTCAGTTATCCTCTCAGCCTCGTAAGCAGTATAATCCATATGCGTACTTCCCTGTGGTGTTCACAATCCAAGCAATTCCTCCCAGGTCAAAAGCAACAAAAACATACATGCAGGCTGTTTAGAGGTATTTGACTTTCCTGCTAACACAGCAGCATAAAACACAACATTCCCAATATCGCATTTCCCATGCAGTTGTAATAGAACATCACAGGTTCTGACTATGCCTCATTACCCAGCCCTCTGACACTCAAACTACACCAGCCAATGAAACATGTTGCACCCGCTGGTGACAGTTTCATTAGATTGACAGGACCACATAAAGTGGAAGGAAACAGTTACGTGTTCTTGTCCATCCAGATTAGGTCCTCAGGCACCCAGTGGCACCTTCATGAGTGTGGGATTTGGAGAATAGTTTCCCCTCCAGCCGAGGTGAGAGCTGAAGTTGCTCCAAGCAGCCAGCCGTGTGTGCACACACGGCACAACACGTCCCCTCGGGTCCAGTCACAGTATTCTCACAACGGAGTACATTATGGCGTGGGTCCCGGAAGAGGGAGCCGACAACCCCAGACTGAGGCCGCAATGTCAGCTATAACTTCCTCCAGCTCTGGAGGTCGGAGAAGTCTATGCTGCCAGCTTGGGTCTCACAGACTTGGAAAACTTCCCCCAACACCCCTCTGACACCACCTGCCACAGAGTGCGAGCTAGCACAGGTTTATGGTTGTAAGCTCGGGTCCTCTGGCTCAGCAGACTTCCCCCACACGCCTTGAAATTCTTACGCTACAGCACCACCAGATGGGCCGTTGATCACTACGAGCACACTCCTCGGCACAGTATGAATACTGTACATGTCAGGATGGTCAGTGTCCCAATCATCGATCACTTCCACCCAGTTCAGCTGCATACTACGCAGCTCTTGCAATCTTGTGGCCATGGCAAGCTCTTTTCTGTCCCTGGGATCTCATGGACAGGGGGCCAGTCAACCAACCTTTAAGAGTGCTTAGGGACCTGGGCCACAACAGTTGCAGGCCAGCAACATCTAGGCAAAATCCACCAAATGATAGTCCCCTTCCAAGAGTACGGCAAACCACAGGCCACTACATTCTGTGGATAATCCAGTTGCAGTACCTCCTGCCCCAATAGTTTCTCTTGTCCTCTTCTCAGGGAAGCTCAAATGTAGCTGTACCCCAGCACCCAGCTGTGTATTGCAGACTGGGGGACAGGTACACATACCATGATTCAAGCACTAGAAAAAGTCACCAGAGAAGGGGCCTGATTATGAGTTTGGCAGATTGTTTACTCCATTGCAAGCATGGTGGATATCCCGTCCACCGTATTATAAGTTCCATTATAGCCAATAGAATATAATGGAACTCATAATAGGGCAGATGTCATGTTTGGGATGGAGTAACCCACCCACCAAACACTTAATCAGGCCCTAAATGTTTATTTATTCCTCTATGAATGATTGTCTATCTCATGCCTATTCATGGACACACAATAAATTGTGACAGAATGTCCTCACACACCGCCAAGTGGCATGTTTCATCATAGTACTCCTCTTGCTCTTCAGAAACCCAGTTTGATGAAGAGCAGGTCTGCACTTTATAGTAAAAGAGGCACTTCTAACTATTGAACCTGTGATGTGAATAAAGAAAAAACAATGTGATACATCAAAATTATCTTTTATTATGAAAGAGATATCACTTGGCATTAAAAACCAGAGTGTAGACTAGGGGAACCAGTAACCCATCCTTACCTTAGAACATCAACATGTTTCTGCCTCTTGGCTTACAAGAGTCCATGGCACTAGTCAAGACAGAACACAGGATCATCTTGTGGCAAACAACCCTGTTAGTGCCACTTTTCAGTTGGACTGACCTTTGTCGTCCTGCAGTTTCCTAGGTACGTAGGCACCCTAACTGTTGGTCATCTGTGCCCCATGGAGGAAGGGCTCTGGCACCCCTGTAGTCACAAATACTTCACAGTGCATCCCTTGTGGTTCACCTAACACTGCTCACTCCTTCCTCCCGACGTTTCCTCTGCCTGACACTGCACTCTGTCTCCAGGGAGAACTCTGAAATAGTGAAAGACATGACTAACCTTGGCAAGTAGCTTTTTAAATACCAAGCTGAATAACAGTTACCTGCACACACAGGCCCCGTCATGGCAAACCTGTGGTACATTTCAAGAGCTACATCAGTGGATGGCAGAATCAGGGATACAGCCCCACGGGGGAGCATTTGTTTTACCCCTTGACAAGGGACTTGCAGCAAACTCAAGTCAGACAATCATGTATACATTAATCATCAGTATGTATATGACAAGCACAGTGCTTTGGCACTGAAGGGTCTAACCCTTATGCCAGCAAAGAGAGTCTAAACAAGAAGTGAGAAGCCATAAAGGTCAGGGGAGACCACACAAAAAGACACCAGGTCTAAAAATCTGGATGTCAGAACATGACTGCAAACTTCCTAACAGTTATATGCTCCCATTGAGTTTGTGCTTCTAATTTCTGTGCAAAAAATACGGAATAACATATGCAGATAGTATTTGCACCCATGTTGTGGTACTCCAAAACTTCAATGTGCATAGTTTGGAGGAATTGTATTTTGCTGAATTACATAAGTAAAAACTGAGTTTTTAAAAGAAATTCTTTGTTCATGTCCAAGTTCAAAAAATGTGCGATGTAATCAAATATAGGGGAGACATTTGAATTCATAGCTAAACAATAAGGCAGAAACTATTTACGTTTCAACTAAAATGTTTAATCGAAGAAACTGTAGATAATTTATTTACTTTAAGTTTTCTATTCAAACAGGTGGACACACTTATCATGATGTACAAAACTCACTGTCAGTGTGTTCTTGACAATGCAATTAATGGAAATTTTGAAGAGGTAAGTGTATTATTTAGTTGAAAAAACACAAATGTGTATCTATTTTTGTAAGTTCCAACGATGTATTTGGTTTTCATTTTCAGGTAGTACAAATAGATTATGGCAAGATAATGCTCATTTATCAGATCTCAGCGGGATAAAAGTTAAGAAATATGTCCATACACGTTCACTTGCCTTATAATCACAAGGATGGGTATCTGCATGTAAGAATGCTGACTTTTGCCGACATTGTCCACATCTATGTCAAAGCAAATGGCATGAGCGAAACTTGAAGGGATAATCATATTTGTTGTACTTAGTCTAAATATCTAGATTAAAGGAGCAAAGTTTGCCAGGCACTGGATCGATTCAGAAAAGGGGGGTGGTGATGGACAGAGTATGTGAATTAAGCAGACCACTCCTACCCAGTCCAAAGATCAGGGCTTGATCCATCACCGTTTTTTAGCTCACTGCACCATCCCAGCTCAGAACCTGGCTTCATGCAAATTAGTCTGTCCCTGGCCCAGTGCATCATGGGAACAGGGCAGACCAAACTACCAAGCCAATTCTTTTACTGGAAAGGAAACAAGCTTCCGGGGACCAGTTTCTGGCATTACAGCCATCTTTGGCCCGGCTTGCTTGAATCCTGATGGTGCAGTGAGCAAGGGACTCACATCTAAGCATACCCTTCCACGCTTGTGGTGGACAAAACGATTCAGAAAAGGGGGGGGGGGTGGTGATGGACAGAGTATCCAAATTAAGCAGACCACTCCTACCCAGTCCAAAGATCAGGGCTTGATCCATCACCGTTTTTTAGCTCACTGCACCATCCCAGCTCAGAACCTGGCTACATGCAAATTAGTCTGTCCCTGACCCAGTGCATCATGGGAACAGGGCAGACCAAACTACCAAGCCAATTCTTTTACTGGAAAGGAAACACGCTTCCGGGGACCGGTTTCTGGCATTACAGCCGTCTTCGGCCCGGCTTGCTTGAATCTGATGGTGCAGTCAGCAAGGGACTCACATCTGAGCATACCCTTCCACGCTTGTGGTGGACAAAACAATTCAGAAAAGGGGGGGTGGTGATGGACAGAGTATCTGAATTAAGCAGACCACTCCTACCCAGTCCAAAGATCAGGGCTTGATCCATCACCGTTTTTTAGCTCACTGCACCATCCCAGCTCAGAACCTGGCTACATGCAAATTAGTCTGTCCCTGGCCCAGTGCATCATGGGAACAGGGCAGACCAAACTACCAAGCCAATTATTTTACTGGAAAGGAAACAAGCTTCCAGGGCACTGGATCGGGCAAAGAGGTTTTTTCTAAAGTATTATATTTCGGAGGTCTACAATACACACTTTCAGTGAAATCTTTAAGCTAGGTTTGGAGGTTGACTCAATTGATGTGTGTCATGGACTGGTGCAAATAGTAGGTTTAATTTGAAGCATTTACCATAATATTACATTGTGGCACTGGTGTTAATGTTCGTTAATATTAACCCGACATGGTGTCAGATTCAAATATTACAATCAAAACAAGCGATGGTATATACAATTGGTTTTGCCTAGGTGATTAATAATATATATATATATATATATATATATATATATATATATATATATATATATGTACATTTTGGCAAGCAGTCGTCGCTCAATTAAGCAACAGAGTGACTATGTTGGAAACAATGAAACATGCCACCTATTTAAAGTATATTTTGAGAGGTTTGGGAATATAGCTAAAAATAGACAAACGAACAGATGCACGTTGAGTGACAAAATACATTAAAGAACCAAAAAACACCCTCCCAATCTTGGCAACAAGTTTGCACCCCCTACTTCCCGATTGAGCATTAACCATGAAGCCCCGTTGGGATTTTTTTTTAACACTTACTGGAAGTGGACATTGTGAAAAAAATCCTAGATTAGGAATGAAAAGGTCTTCACTGTGCATACTCCCATCAGTTGTAGCTCTAGACTAATGGTGCTGGAGATACTCAGGCCAAGAAAAGCAAAGATAAGACACAAGCCTCTTCCTCCATACTCCCGCTCTATGGAACGATTCCATGCCCTCATGAACCAAATAAATCTTTAAGAAAAGTTATGAGCAGGAAAGTCTTTCAAAATAACTATGATATATACCACCCTAAAGGTAGAGTTGCTAACAGATTGAATATGTTTCCTACTAATTTTATTTTAGGCCGGCCAATCCACTCTCAACATAATGATTCTGCTTGTGATGTTTTGATGTCAACTCATTTCATCGCTACTTTGTTAGCATGATAATAAAAAATACAGCTGTCTCTAGCAGACTTGAAAAGTATTACGGCAGAAAGCTAAAAACTGCTACAAGTTTTAATCCCGACAGGCCAACTCAACTTTTAGACATTCTGATGTCGACATGATCAGTGCCATTGACTTGGCATTAGTAATACCTGGCATTTAGAGGGCCACCAAACTATAAAGCATGTTATCATTATTATTATTACATATTTAGAAAACAGTAATTTGAAATATGCTTCAATTAGTTTCAGACTGTGTGGAACAGAAAGGGAACAAACTCGCTAACCGAGGCACTAAATAATACCATGTATATGGCCAGGGGTTTAAGTGAGATGCAAGAAACACTGGGGTCTCTCAGAGGGGCGTGGCCGATTTAATTAAGGGCATGGCTTTAAAACACACAAGCTAAAAATGTGTTCTTGGCATAGTGTGCCGCACTAGTAATTTGTTGCTACTGTCAGTGCATCCAGATATATAATACAAGTAACATTACAGATACAACAAGCCAGGACTAGTGGATTTATCAATGCTTGTTAGTTGCATAAGATAAATACGCAACAACTATGGCTTCATTGTATATAACATTGAAAATTCAGTTGTGACAAAGTGAGACTGTGAAAGAAACATAACGAGTTTTTGAAGTTACATCAATGGCAGTAAAGGGTGTTACTGCAGCAGAATTAAGATTTTTTTTTAGGTTGAGCCTAGCAGCGCGCATACGCTGATCTGCGTGGTTTCTTGTCGCTACTCTGTGTGGGTCTGACTCATCCCACACATTGGATTGGCTTTTGCATGTGTCTTTCTTTAATGAACGCACGTAAATGGCTAAAGGTGGGTGCATGTCCCACCTCTTTTGAAATGTTCACTCACAGCGTTTTTGCCTCGGGAGCAAGCAGCGGTACGCAGGGCGGCACCTGCAGTGCCTCCTTGTTTCCACATCCAGGCATTCCCGATGCACATGACAGTGGTGGGCGCAGCTCCACAGCCACGGCTTGAGGTATGCATTCACCAACCTTGCCCAGTGTGTGTTCTCTGAGGCAGGGAATGTGTGGTATGTATAGGAGAGAGCGTGTGAAACATCACACTGGTGCACATCTCCGGTTGCGTACGTTGCTTGAAATAGTGATCTGGGGTTGTCCGTACCAAAGACACTTCCGTATTTATTTTCATAGTTTAAAACTTGATTCTGCTCGGGTTCACGAGGAAGTGTCATTATTTAAGGATCTTGGTGTGTGACATCACAGTGCACTGCGCACAAGAGAAATGGGAAGTTTTTTTCTCATAGACCTAACTTGCAGCATTGGCAGATTCTTACGAGGGCCATAACTGATTCCCGTGGGTGAGTAGCTCCACTATTTGACCATCTATACAACCCAGTTGTGTTTCTAGAAACTAACTGTGAGTCCGTGAATGAGTGAATGAATGATTCATACACCACAAACTCTATGGTGTTATCTAGTGTGGAAGCATGCTGTGTCAGCTCGCCTTTTAAGTTGTCTGCGCATTGCTCAATAGCAGCATTCTTCTACTGAACCTGTTAGAAATGGGGGTTTCTAGTTGGCAGAAGTAGGTACCTTTGTCTAAGTAGGGATCGTTCTTCTTGTCAGGATAAGGGAGTTACACTCCTAAAATAACCCCTTCTCACCCCCTTGGTAGCTTGGCACGAGCAGTCAGGCTTATCTAAGAGGCAGTGTGTAAAGCTTTTGCACATAACCAACAGTAATACAGAGTAATCACTACAAAAGTACACCACACCAGTTTAGAAAAATATCCAATATTTTTATATACTCAAGACAAGACCAAAAACGGTAAAAATCCACAATACAGTACTTAGAAATCTTCAGTTATCAAAATAACCTTGAAAAACAGTTCATTGAAGACGATAGCTCCCTCTGGGCTCTGGGGCAATCACGGCGTCGTGAACAAACAAATCCAAACAGTTCTGGGTGACTGCAATGTCGCAGGGCAGCTAACGTGTCGGGAAGCCACGCAAAACAGTACCTTTAGAAATGCAGGGCATCGGCGACCTCTCGTTGAGCGTCCAAAAGCACGGCATCAGCAGGCGTCAGTTCCAGAGGCCAGTGCAGGAGTCGTCGGGCCCTCAAAGTCACACGAGTTTCAGGTCGAACTCCTCGCGGTTGAAGTCAGGAGCGCTGGCATCGGCAGGCGTCGGGTGCTGTGGTGCGAAGTGCAGCAGTGCAGCGTGTGATACCCTCGGGTCATGGTGCGTGTAGCTGCTCGGTGCAGCATCAGATGGCATCGTCTAAGAGACCAGGGTCGCGGTGTGAAGTGAGGCGGTGCTCGTCGCGTTGCTGGCAGGTCACAATGCAGACAGCGGCTTCGGCATTGCTGAAGCTCTGTCGTCAGCTGGCAAAATTAAGCCAATGGCTCCGGCATCAGTAGGCCAAGGCTGCGGTGCAGGATGAAAGTGGTGTGATGTGTAACTTTACAAGCAGGGCTCCCGAGCCACAGTGCAAGCAGCAACGTCGATTTCAGCATGGAGCGGTGTCGGGATATATAGGCTGCGGCATAAAGCTAGGCGATGCTGAGTGAGGTGTCCACAGGTCGCGGTGCGAGCAGCGGCTCGGTAGCGGCATCAGCAGGGGTTTTCATGAGACCAGGGTCGTGTTGCGGCAGTGCCCTCTGCGGTGCCTTCAGGACACTGAGTCGGCAGCGGCGTCGTAAACGGCGTCAAGTTGCTTTTTCTTCTGTTGCAGCACAAAACACACAGTCCCCAGTGGTGAGGACAGAAGAACTTGAAGTCTTTTTTGTTCCTGAGACTTCTTGATCAGGGGGCAAGATCTCCCTCAAGCCCTTGGAGAAACTCCAAAAGATACAGTGTTGAAAGTTCAAGTCCAGTCCTTTCACTGCCCAAGACAGAAGCAGCCACTGCAGGCTAACACAGCAAAGCACTCAACAAAGTGGGAGTTCCACTTCACAGCTTCTCCAGCTCTTCTTGGAAGTCTTCTTGGTCCAAAAGAGTTCTTAAATTTAGGGGTTTGGGCCCCACTTTTTATATCCCAAAATCCTTTGTCTTCTCAGGCAGAGAGTGTCTGTGCCCAACCAGAACCAGTTCTGCCCTCACTGGTGTGGCTTCCTGGCAGGAGGTGGTGACGGCATTGCCAGAGGCAGAACAGGCCCATTCAGGTAAAAGGAAATCTCCTCCTCCTCCTCTAAATACAGCCCAGGTCTATTCAGCCCTTTCCTGACCCACCTAGACTATCTGGAGCCACAGCTCCTCTCCAGTCCCTATCATCCAAAACCCAGACAGTAAATCCACAAACCCAGCAGAGGCCTACAGGATGGCTGAGCAAGAAAATACCTACTTTCTAAAACGGGTACTAAAAGATGCATCTTTAGATTCTGAGTTCAGGCATACTAAACTTTATTTTTCCACATTGATCCCAGGGCCAGTTATATTTATAAGATGTTATAAACAAACACACCATTCTGTCCTATGGGAACAGGTAGCCTTGCAATAGTAAAAAACGAAATTGGCAGTAATTCACTATCAGGACATGCCATACACACCAGGGTATGTCTTAGCTTTCACATACACTGCACTCTGCCCACAGGGGTACCTTGGGCCTATCTTAGGGGTGACTGACATGTAAGAAAAGGGAAGGTTGGGGCCTGGCAAGTGAGTGCACTTGCCAAGTCAACATGGCAGTCCCAGACTGCACACAGGCTCTGCAATGGCAGGCCAGAATTACACTTACAGGCTGCTTGTGTGGGTGGCACAATCCAGTGCTACAGCCCACTAGCAGCATTTGATGTACAGGCCCTGGCACACTCAGTGCACTTTACTAGGGACTGACAAGTAAATCAAATACGCCAATCATGGAAACACCAATCCTTAACACAATTTACAACAGGAGGACTTGCACTTTAACACTGAACAGCAGTGAGAAAGTGCGCAGAGACACTACATCAGCATAAACAGAGTCAAAACCAGGAGGTCAGAAAGCAAAAAGACTGGGGAAACACACCAAAAGATGTCAAGTCTAACAGAGCCCAAGGCTCAGAACCTGGGGGGAGCTGGGGAACGAGGTTCGAGTGTGGCGGGAGGCTCAAACATCCTGTGATTCTGGGCAAATCACTTAATCTCTCTGTACCTAAAAATGAATGTGTCCGTGTAATGCAATTGGTGCTCATGAAAGGCGCTCTGATACCTTGTGTCTTTTTACCTAAGTATTTGGAGTAACTTGTAACAAATTGTGCCAGTGCAAAGAAAACAACGAAAAGTGACTGACAGCTCTGTCTTCATGCCAAGTATAGTGTTGTAGTGTTTTTGTTTTTTGAAATGTGGGTTTGTGTTAGTTTGGTCCAAAGTAGTCTGCTGGCTTCTACCCCCCCTCTTAAAGTGACAGAGCTACCACTCTGAGAATTGAAAGTAGGGATTGGATCAGAATTACAGGATCCGTGACTGAAGTACTAAACCCCAGATCTTAAGCTTGTCCCAAGGTTGACCCCCCACAACCACCCAATTACTCCTTCACATGTCCTGGGCTCTCTCTCGGCTCTTCCCTACCTACCTTTCCTCTGTGCTTGTTTATTTAAATCACATCACCAGAACCCAAGCCTGCAAATGTTACAACAACACTATACCAATAACCAAATTTGAGGAGGGTCAAGGGAATATATTTAACGACCTATCATTTCATTTCCCTACATCATAAACTAAACCCAAACACGTATGGAAATGATCGGTCTTCTATGTGTTGCTGTACTAGAAACTGAGAAAACAGGACTATGTAAATAGTGAAGAAGTTACAGCTGGCTGAGATATTCCCATCAGACCACCCTTCTGGGGGAATTTCATCATATGGGATGTTTGTTAATGCATCCAACCAGCCGCCCAAACCATCGGATGATGGTGCGGATATGGATGTAGGATCAAAAAACTCTAGCCAGACTGTTACTCAAAGGGTAGAGTTCTGGGTGTGTGGTGCAGTGCTGTGGTGAAAAATTAAAATTAATGACTTAGACAGAAAATATATTTAACCCCTTCCGTGCGGCCGCGATTTTCCCCGTGTGCGGCCGCCGGACGAACACGGGCGGGCCATGACGAACCCCAGCCGTCATCAGCACACGAGCACCGTAGTGCATGACGGCTGGGGTTCATCACCAGCATGGAAGGGGTTAATGGGAAGTGTCTAAGTGTTAAACTTAAAACCAGGCCTGGTAGCTTGAATTAATAACTACACTATGGCGCTGTGCAGGAGGTCAACATGTTTCAGCCAAACTGGATTCTATTCGGCTTTCGTCAGGACCTATATGGATAAGCTACTGCAACAATATAAACGTGAGTGCAAAAACAAATAATAAATAATAGAAGTTCATATATCTACCAGGAACTTGGAGCCCCAATGTTCACAAGGGAGATGTACATTATTTCTTAATCCAGCGCTTTGCAATCACCTTCAGTTTTGGCGGGCAATACGGAGCTTAACTAACTAATTATTCAATGACCATCAGTATAAAAGGGAGGAGTCCGGTCCAAGTCGGTACCTCCACTCCCTCTCGGATGACAGAGAGAGGTCCAGACGGACAGGTAAGGACTCCTCAGTATGGGTACTGGGTATTTTCTGAAAAAACTCCCAATTTATAACTATCTACTCTTTACAACACAGAGTAATCAGTGTGCTTCTCCTTTGTTTGTCGCTGTGGTTCAGATTGACTCTGTCCACATTAGGAAAGTTAGTGATAGGATGCTATAGCTAACAGCTAGGGCATATAACCTTGAGATTTATGCCTTCCCTTTGCACCTTAGAGCGGGGCCTCATATTTCCCAAGCGGTTGCCGGGCGAGGTGAGATCATCTCCCACGCAAAGCGCGGTGAGTACACACAGATAGATCATTTGTTAAAGTTGTTCTGTGTAAGAGTGAGTATCTCAGTAATAAGCTAAGTACAAATTTCTTATACTTTGTGTGTTGTCTGTACAGTCTCTTGTGAATAGTTGGATATATATGTGAATATGTGTTGGTTATTGTTTTTTCAATAGGATTAAGAAATAATGTACATCTCCCTTGTGAACATTGGGGCTCCAAGTTCCTGGTAGATATATGTACTTCTATTATTTATTATTTGTTTTTGCACTCACGTTTATATTGTTGCAGTAGCTTATCCATCTAGGTCCTGACGAAAGCTGGATAGAATCCAGTTTAGCTGAAACATGTTGACCTCCTGCACAGCGCCATAGTGTAGTTATTAATTCAAGCTACCAGGTGTGGTTTTAAGTTTAACACTTCGACACTTCCCATTAAATATATTTTCTGTCTAAGTCGTTAATTTTAATTTTTCACCACAGCACTGCACCACACACCCAGAGCACTACCCTTTGAGTAACAGTCTGGCTAGAGTTTTTTGATCCTACATCCATATCCGCACCATCATCCGATGGTTTGGGCGGCTGGTTGGATGCATTAACAAACATCCCATATGATGAAATTCCGCCAGAAGGGTGGTCTGATGGGAATATCTCAGCCAGCTGTAACTTCTTCACTATTTACATAGTCCGGTTTTCTCAGTTTCTACAACAACACTATACCCACAGCGAGCACCATACACCTCAGCAAGGACTGCAGCTTTATGTTATTAAGGAGACTTCGATGCTCACAGATACCTTGGTGTTAGACTTGGGTACTAAAAAAACAAACATTTGCAATGCAATAGGTCTCGCATTTGCAGGAGTTTGAGATATTGGCATTGTAAATTACAGTGCCTTTTATTTATGCTTTGAAAACCTGCAAGCGGTGCCTAAACACGCACTTTGTACTTATAGTTGTTGCTTATGTGAATCATGGCTGGCAGTACAGTAACTGCGCCTCTTTAACTTCTAGCCTTACTTCTCGTAAGCAACGATCATAAGTACAAAGTGTGTGTTTAGGCACCGCTTGCCAGTTTTCAAAACATATATAAAAGGCACGGTCATTTATAATTCCAACGGCTCAAATTCTCGCAAATGCGAGACCTATTTATTTCATTGCAAATGCTTGTTTTTCTCGCAGACGGTGAGGACAAAATTGGAGAGCCCAATAGAGAACTGTCTCGGCACCTGGTTTTCAGAACTGCTGGTGCTGAGCACTGGCAGGACCTGGCCCACCTAAATAAAGCCCTGTATAGGTTTTGTTTTTTTATTTTTTATTATTTTTAATCTTTTTATTTTCAAAGAAAAACAACATTAAATGTGGTCACACACAAGGCAGAGCATTGTTACACATTATACAGATAAAGAATACACAGGAAGCAAAAGGCTGGCGAATCACTGTGGATCATGGGGCTAAGTCCATTTCCTATTTTACCGAGATCATCAATCAATTAGCTTGTCAACAGTTGTAATCAGGGGGGGCTTGCATATGTTTCTCCTGTATTCATTCCAGTTGGACCACACTGCCACCCATTTCCTCGGGCATCCCCTGCCGCATATACTGTAAATTGATACTTGTATAGCGCACTACTCACCCGCAAGGGTCTCAAGGCGCTTGTACGAATACCGCTGTGGAACCCATACTGGCTTTCCCTGTGAGGCGTCCACTCCTGGGCACCCCCAAGGTGGAGGCCAGGCATCTTTAGCATTGTGGGGGCCGTTGTGGAGATTGAGCAAGCTATAGCCCAGAGTTGCAGAGTGGGACTCCATGATTGGAATAGGCACCGAGGCGAGAATTATCAGGTCCGTGGAACTTTTGAGCCCAAGACCCGCCGAGGCGGGGAATTGAACCCTGGTCCCGGGCCAGACCTCTGCATCAGGGTCTGCCACTCTAACCATTGAGCCACACTTCTCCTGAACCATGCTCCAGTCCATGTCTTTCTGCCATGCGCTGAGTGTTGGTGGTGCGGCAGCCCCCCACATCCTTGCAATGTTCCTCTTTGCTATCGCTAGGCCTAGCGTTGCCCACAGTTTGCTTTTTGCTGGGTGGTCAGAGGGTGTCCAGATGTTAAGGAGGCACCTCTTCGCCTCAGATCGCAATTCCACCCCCACACTTCCCTCATACAATTGAGCACCCGTGTCCAATAGCCCTGTATCTCCCGGCATTCCCATAATATGTGCAGAAAGGTTCCTACCTCCCCACACCCCCTACGAAAGAGTCCATCGTCGCTGCACCCCACCAGGACTAGCCTGGTGCCAGAGATGTATACTCTATGTAGGATCTTCAACTGGATCAATCGCTATTTAGCCAATATTGCTATTTCTTTGGGGGACGCCAGCGTCTTTCACCATTCTTCATCGCAATCTCGAGTTCGTTTGCCTCCCATTTCTCTCTAAGGCTAGTAATGGATCCGGGGTATGATTAATTAGCTTTCTGTATGTGAGCGATATGGCCTTCTCCTGGAAGTGGCCATCCAGTAGTCTATCTTCTAATGGTGATGACTTGGGAGGTGCGTCCCAGGAGGAATATTGGCCTGGAGTGCATGTCGAACCTGCATGTAACGGAAGTGTTCCTTCCGGACTAAATCGTATGTGTGTTGAAGGGTGTCAAATGTTAGTACTCCCTCTGGGCCCCATAAATCCTTGATACAAGATATGCCTATGAGATCCCAGTTTCTAAATCCTTTTGTGCGGCTAAGAGTGCCTAGCTTCTCTGAAGCCCACAGTGGGGTTGCCTGGGTGAGTCTGCCAGCCCAACCCAATTTCTTTTGGACTATATGTCACAGCTGGACAGAGTGTTTGGTTGGTCCTGTTAGACTATACCTTCCCGGTCTGGAGTAGAGAGCCACTTCGAAGTTGCCACCCAGGAGAAGCCATTTGCAATCTCGTACCCTGGTTCATTCCCTGCACAGTATGTACCTTGATTAATGGCCGATAAATGTGCTGCCCAATAATATTTCCGGATATCCGGGAGTGCTATCCCCCGTCAAACCAGCCCAGTGTGAGTTTCTGGAGGGAGATACAAGGCACACCAGTCCAGAGAAGGTCTCTCTGGGTAGCCTCAATAGTGGCAAAATACTTTTGTGGGACTAGGTCTTGGTGATTTTGGAGGGCATATAGGAACCGTGTCAGCGCCATCATTTTAAAAAGTGCTGCTCGGCCAAGCAGCGATAACAGGAGGTTCTTCCAGACGGTGGCGTCTCTTTGGAGCCGCTGTAAGGGTGGCAAGAGGTTCCGCTCGTATCCCCTTAGAGATGTATATTCCTAGATATGTGAAGCTGTCGCTAACTATTTGGATCGGGCAATCATCCGGTGTCCGTTTGGGGGCTCCGTGCAAGACATATATGAGAGATTTCCACCAGTTAATGCTGTAGCCGGAGTATTCTCCGAAACTCCGAAAGATATCCAGTGCTGCAGTAAGGGACTCATGCGGTGCCGTAAGGTACAGGAGGATATCATCAGCATATAGCGAAATCCTGTCCTCCAGCCGTCAGTCCACCGTATCCCCTTCAGGGAGGGGGTCTGCCTAATCCAGGCTGCCATCGGTTCTAGAGCCAGAGAAAAGAGAAGGGGTGAGAGGGGGCATCCCTGCCTTGTTCCCCTCTCCAATGTGAAAACCTCAGAGAGTTCATTGTTGACAACTACTTGAGCCAATGGTTCTGTACAAAGGAGTTGCACCCAGCTAACAAAGTTAGGGCCGAACCCCAACTTTTGAAGTATTGCCATCATGTACAACCATTCAAGCGCGTCAAAAGCCATCGCTGCCTCCAAGGACACCACCACTGCATCCACACGCAACCGGTGGCAGCATCCCAATACCCCATGGAGATGTCGTACGTTAAGCGCCGTGTTGCGGTGAGGCATAAAGCCCGATTGGTCCGGGTGTACAAGGATATAGAGGACCAGTTTGATTCTGTTGGCCAGGACCTTGGCTAGGAGTTTCGGCTCCACATTGAGCAGTGATATCGGTCTATAAAAGGTACAGGACTCTTTGGGTTTCCCCGCCTTGGGGATAGCAATGATAGTCGCTATCCGCTGATCCCGGGGCAGGCTACGGAGCTCCCTACTCTCCTCGAACATTTGTTTCAGGTGCGTACCAAGGCTGTCGGGTCTGCGCTTGTAGAGCTCAACAGGTAGACCGTTGGGCCCAAGAGCCTTTCCAGGGCAAAGGACATGAATGGCCTTCACTATCTCTTCCAGGGTCAGAGGTGCTTCCATAGTCTCCTGTTCTTCCACGGAGAGGGAGGGAAGGATGATGTCGTCCAAGAAGGCTGCCGAATCTCTTTCCGACCTTTTGGTTCTCCTAGTATACAACCTTTTATAATGCAATCCAAACTCCTGGACAATCTCTTCTGGCTCTGTGATAACTGTCCCTGCGTCCGCCTAAAATTCAGCCACCACCTTCTGAGCTTGCTGCTTCTTATCTAACCATACTATCAATTTACCTGCCTTGTCTGCCTGATCGTATAACCTACCATCCCTGTCCCTCGCCAATGTCTTAGCTGCGTCAGTAGCAAGGTCCTTGTATTCTGCAGCCTTCAATTGGAGTTGGTGGATCATGTCAGGGCTCCCATCGCTCTGTGCAGTACCCTCAAGTACCCACAGGTCAGTTTCTAAAAACAACAATTGCGCCTCACATTCCTTGCGGTGCCCCGCAATCACCGAGAGGGCTTTTCCTCTCAACACCGTCTTGAAGACCTTCCACAAGACCACCCCATAATCTACGGTTCCCACATTTTCTTCGAAGTATCGATTGAGTAAGTTTCTTTTTGGTATCCTCGCCCTTTATGTGCCATGCGGCAATCGGAGCCACACACCCGACCTTCCGGTTGCCAAGTGTTATATGTGCGCAGAGAGGGGAGTGATCCGATATACCTCCCGCCAGGTGGGTGACCTCACGGATTGTCGCATCTTGATGCATTGGTGCAAGAAGGTAATCCAGGCGTGAGAAGGTACGGTGTGGACCCGATAGGAAAGTGTATTGTTTTTGTGTCGGGTGCCGGAGGCGCCAGAGATCAACAAGTCCGAACGCCTCCAGAAGGTTAGGAAGCCACCTCTGTCCTGCCCCGATGTCTCTAGCTGGCTGCCTATCTAACTGCCCGGAAACAACAGCATTAAAGTCCCCACCCACTAGGAGGAGCCCCTCTGGGAGGGACAGCAGCATCTCCCCCAGATCATGGTATGATTGCGTTTGGAGACCCGGTGGAATGTACACCGTTACTAAATTGAGTCTACGACCCTCCCATTTCCCCAAAATCGTCGCAAAGCACCCTAGGGGATCCACATCCGTACGGTCCACCACCATAGAAAAGTTGCAGCGCAGAAGAATTCCCACCCGCGGGACCCTGATGTGAAACCGGCATGCGCCGCCAAAGTGTACCCCCATCTGTTTAGTGCCTGACATGTGTTACCCCTCAAGTGTGTCTCTTGTAGTAAGACAACATCCGGGAGGTGTCTCTAACAAACTGTAGCACAATACTCCATTTAAGTTTGTCCCCCAACCCATTGACGTTCCAGCTAATCAATTTGAGACTTTTATCCCACTTCGTAGCCATAGACACTGTTTCTTGCCAGTTTGTTCCTGTGCTCCCTGTGTCGCCGTACCAGAATATGTGCCCGACCTTGGTGTGACCTTAGCAACCTAACCCCCAACCCTCCTCTGTGTGACCTCACCCGACTAGACCCCCGCCCCCCTACTGCCACTTCACCCCCACCCCCCTACCTCCAAAAATCTGTGTCCCTCCCCCAACAACAACAAACCCCCCACCCTGCTTCCCTGCTACGTAGGCTTCGAACAATTCACGTCCCCAATTAGCAGAGCACCTTTTGCCCGATGCCCAACCTGGAATGGGAAGAAAACAAACAAAAAACCCTTCTTCCCCTCCTGTTAAACCTGCTCTAAGAGGAGCGTGCGTCGGCCCCAGCTCCAACCGCCCCCCACGCCCACCCCATATATAATAACAGCATACCACCAAAGTCTACACTCCTAAGGGATTGAGTTCCATCCATTTTGAGTCGGAGCCTTACCCTAATTAGTCAATGTTTCAGCCCGTCGTGGTACAATATGGGCCACAAAATCATAGAAGAGAGGGGAGGACCATCAACAATTGCTGCCAGTCATAACCAGGACCCCCATCCCATCAGGAGGCGATAGCTTCCCCCCCCCCACCAGGATCCACTAGAGCACAGTTCTTCAATCTGTGGGGCGCGACCCCCAGGGGGGTCGTGGAGTCCTGGGAAGGGGGTCGCCATTCCAGGCCTCACTTCTGTCTGGAATTTAAAACCTGCTCTTACTTTTGAAAACCGGGACGCAGTCGTTCAAATGCTGCAGCTGTAATTAATTGTCTTCTGTGATGTGAAACGAAGTGGCTGGGCCTGAAACAAACCTTCCAGGGTGCCTGCTAACTTGAATGAAATGATAATGTGTATATTGAGGAAATCTGCAAATGTAAATGGTGCTTGGGAGCGCTTCTGGCTTTAAGTGCTTTGTGATGGCAAAGATTTTTTTTTAAGTGGTAGTATGAAGACTTTCAACTGGGCTGTGAAATACATGCTTTTAATTTCACCATCCCTCTGAGGAGGTGTTAAAGCGACAGCTATGCAACAAAAAAAAATGCATTACTTATATTCTGGTATTACTAAAATCTACACTTCGGAAGCTCCACATATCCTAAAACTATTTGCACAGTTTGTAGCAGTCTACTTTATAATGTATGTAATACAAGAATAAAATAATGACTTACACTTTCACAGTATTTTTTGTCCCAGGCTGTGACATTGTAGCACTAAAAATCCCCAAGTCACTATTCCCCACTGCACTAACTAAATGTAGGGCCAGATTTACAAGAAACTGATGCATCTGCATAGGTGCGTCAGTTTCCTTGCGCCAGCGCAAAATGTCCTTCTGCCACCACGGATGCGTTGTATTTACAATACAGTGCTCCATGGCACAAGGATTAACAGATGCGTCAGAAATACTGATGCATCTGTTGGCACAAAAGTGACGCATCGCTGGAGTTGCTCATGAAAGTGTCACAACTCCAGCAATGCGCCACAACAGATAGGTGAGTCTCCCACAAAAAGCCCTGCGTCATTCCTAACGCTTGGTCTGAGCAGGCATAGGGATTTTGAAGCAGTGAAGGCGTAGAGTGATGCAGTAAAATGTTGTAAATTTCACTACGTTAGTTCTACATGGCTTTTTACGTGGGAACGCCTAGCCTGCATATAATATGACGCAAGGCGGTAAGGGACGAGGTGGCAGCTTGTCCTGACCCCGCTTGGCGCCTGCAAACTACTTAGAGCGGATGCTCTGTAAAATTATTGCTGATCCAGTACTTGAATATTTTAACGCTTAATTTTAAAATTGAATACTAATTTTAACAACATCATCTTAATTCACCCAGCACCTTGCACTTTGCACTAGCGGCGGATAGCTGTTGGAATTGATTGAGAATTTTAACTGTGTTCACCTTTATTGCTATTTTGCACTTGCGTGGGTTGCTGAGAGTCACATTTGAGCCTCAGTTAAGCTGTCAGTCGTCTGCGCTCGATATTCCAGCCTGCCCGCCCCGGTCCGACTCGGTAGCCAATACCGTAGTGCGGAGGGCGGGGCAGGCAAGAGCCAGACACCCACAGGAAGTCGAGCAGGCAGCGTTCTAGCTGTTCACTTCTGAGGGCTATTTAGCCCCTCGTCGGGTCTAGCGCGCAGCGATTGCGCGCAGCAGCGCGCCCTTGACGGCGCCTAAGACAAGCCAAAGACCTGCCCGTCTGCGCCCGTCCGCGCCAGAACGGCGCCAGGGGCCATGTCCAGATATCCAGCCCTACAGAGTTCTATAAGGTATGCCGCCGCGGACTTGCTGGCCTTGCAACCAGCCTCGTCACCATGCCGTGAGAATGAGAATTGGACATATCCTGAAGGTCCTTTCTCCTGCAAACTATGTCATTACCAAGCTAATACTTTACCCCATCTAGATCTCAATACTCCCATAGCTAGTAAACATAAAAACACATTTCAATGTTTGCTGCTAAATGTCCGGTCCTTGCCTAAAAACCAAGTTCAGATATGGGATCTACTTTACTCATCCCAGCCAGACCTATGTTTCCTGACAGAAACATGGCTCAAACCCCACACTACTCCATCCATTACCATCGCTATCCCTTCAGGATACAAGCTATTAAATATGGACCGCCCTATCAAGATAGGTGGCGGACTAGCGATCATTCACAAGGAACATCTGAAAGTCACTATTATAGAGAAACAATGCAGCTCCAGTCTGGAATTTATGTCTTTTAGGATTAATATCTCTTCCAAATTAGCTATGAAAGGGGCACTAATATACCGCCCACCAGGACCCAATGCTGGGTTCTCCCTCTCCCTCATGGAATTATTGGCACCCTACATGAGAGCCAAGGAAAACTTTATCCTTCTCGGCGATTTCAATACACATATAGACAAACCAGAACTAAGTGAAACTAAAGCCTTGCTTGCTGATATGTCCGCTCTAGGGCTCCAACTCCATAATTCCGATCCAACCCATGAAGGGGGACATTTACTAGACTTACTTTTCTCTAACTGTCCCACCCTGTCCGGCATAGTCACCTCTCAGCTGGACTGGACAGACCACCATCTATTAGAATTTGATCTTCCAATAGCTATCAAACCACCACTCCATAAAACTCTTCCCCCCATATGGCGACGTCAGTGGCATAAAGTCACCGCTGAAGGACTACAGAAGGTTTGGGAAAATCCCTTATCCCTCGCAACTGACAATGTAGAAGATACTCTATCCAGCTTCAAGGAATCTCTTTTGAAAGCCTTAGACAAAGTAGCCCCGCTAAAACTTCACAAACAATTCCCCACTCACAAAAAGGAAAAATGGTACACTGATACCTTAAGAACTGAGAAACAAGGGTGTAGAAGGCTGGAGAAAAAGTGGCGGAGGTCGCATCTCCTAGATGATAAGAATGCCTACTTAAAAGCACAATCCAAATACTACAAAAACATCAAAACAGCGCGCAAATTTAGCCTGGCCCAGCAGATATCGGAGGCTGGTAACTCCTCAAAGGAATTATATAAGATTCTCGAATCCTTTGTGAAACCTACAGCATGTGTTAGCGTAGATGATTTCTCACTGCCACTTTGTGAAGAGATATCTCTGTTTTTCGAGAATAAAATCAACCTCATTTACGACAAAATCCTGAACAACACCTCTACCAATATTTGCAGCCCCATCCCCACTGTTATCTCCGCTAACACCACCTTTCAACAAAAAACAATATCATTACTTTCCTTTCCCCCTATATCCGACACTGATCTCCACCATCTAACTAACCACATAAAATCCGGTTCCCCCAACGACCTTATACCCGCAAGAATGATGGCTCCTCTCATCTCATTTCTTGGCCCACTCCTACAAATCATAATAAATCAATCCCTCGGTGAAGGACGGGTGCCTTCCGAGTGGAAACAAGCAGTTGTAAATCCAATTCGGAAAAATACCACTCTGCCCTGGTCTGATTTATCTAACCTCAGGCCTATCTCCCTCCTACCCTATCTTGGTAAACTTACAGAGAAGCATGTGAATACCCACCTGTCTAATTACATCGAGGCAGCGGAGGGCCTGGACCCTTCTCAATCTGGCTTCAGGCCCAACCACAGCACTGAATCAGCCCTCCTCTCCGTGACCGACAACATCAGGATGTCACTGGACAGGGGGGAATCAGTGATTCTAGTGCTGTTGGACCTGTCCGCTGCCTTCGACACGGTATCACATGCTCTCCTTCTCGAAAGACTAAGTAACGTAGGGGTAGGAGGAACAGCTCTATCGTGGTTGCACAGCTTTCTTTCTGATCGAACCCAAGGTGTCAGACTGGGCTCCCATTCATCACCATCAAGAGAGCTAACTAAGGGTGTGCCACAGGGCTCGTGTCTCAGCCCTACGCTGTTTAACATTTACGTGGCCCCCTTAGCTAATTTGATAAGATCTTTTGGATTTACTCCTGTATCATACGCTGACGACACCCAGCTGCTTTTCCCCTTCCAAACCCTCACGCCGGCAACTCAATCATCATTTGCCAGTGGGATGAGGGCGGTAGCACATTGGATGGCTCAAAATTTTTTACAATGTAATGTATCCAAAACGGAGGTTATGCTGTTTGGAGGGGCCACTCTTCTCTGGTCCCCAGATTGGTGGCCTCTGGAACTTGGCCCCATCCCTAAGCCCAAACAAACAGCAAAAAATCTAGGTGTTAAACTAGACCAAGCGCTCCTACTTAAAGAGCACACCACGCAAGTGGTAGGTGCCTGCCTCCATGTGGTGGGGCTTCTGAGACGAGCCTTCCCGTTTCTACCCCCTAACCATAGGAAGACTCTCATCCAGACCCTTATCATAAGCAGAATGGATTACTGCAATGGTTTATACATCTCAGCTAATGAAGCACAGCTGAACAAACTTCAGGTCGTACAGAATACGGCGGCCAGACTGGCCCTCAACGCCCCCCCCAGAACACCGTCCAGTCCCTTACTTCACCAACTCCATTGGCTACCCGTAAAGCAGCGCATCAAATTTAAAATATGCAACGTTATACACAGATGCCTGTTTAGCACCAGCCCCAGCTATCTAAAAGAAAAATTTCTGCCCTACATCCCTGCCCGCACACTACGGTCCAGCAACCATCTCTTGCTTCAGGTCCCAAAAATCAGAAGGGCCAGACAGGGAGGCCGAGCACTGTCCTACAGTGGGCCAATTCTTTGGAACTCCCTGCCCACTGAACTAAAACAGATTAGGAGCCTGGAATTATTTAGAAAGAATCTAAAAACCTACTTGTTTACCATGCTTTAAAATTTCTCAGGTTTCTCTTCCTCAGCTCTAATCCCTGCAGGAACCCTCTAATATGCGAGCACCAGCGCAGAGATATCCCTTCGGGAATTTATTCATGCGCTTAATAAGCAAATAAATAAATAAATAAAGGCTTTACAATGTGACGCATCTCCCTAGATGCGTCACATTGTAAATTGGCCCAATTGTTTGTGCCGTCGTTGCGTCAAAAAAAGTGACGCAATGGCCTCGCAAGTAGGCACACAGGGCTTGTAAATGTGCCCCAACATTCTGTGGCTTTCTGATTACACACAGACCTCTGCAGTGAATTAATTAACAGAGGATTCCTAATGTACTACAGTGCATTTCCTACTCATTAACAACTTTAAAAAAAATATTTTTCATTTAAGCTACCACTCATTTTATATGTAGCTACCTGATGGTGAAAGACCGAAAAAACTAGGAAAATATTTTGGGGCTGATTTATGAGTGGCTTGAACCGCTGGAGAATCATTTTTTTAAAAGCTCCGGCATCACAAGAGTCACAATCGTATCTATGAGGCGACGCAAAGTCACCCTGCATGGCTATGAGTGCACTCATACATATGGAGTAAGTCGCTGCCTTGCCATAATCTGTCAAGTAGGAGTTCCATGGGCGTTGCGGTGAGTGTTCCCACTCAACAACCATGGATTTTGACATTGCCCCAGATTTACCAGACCATGTAAACCTGGGGCAGCGCCAAAACCATATGCCTCCCCACAGCAGAAATAATGAGGAGAAATGTTTTCATGACTCTTTGTATTTTTTCCTCTTTCCATGTGTGCTGCATTCTGCAACTCACATAGAAAGAGGAAACCCCCTCTCAGGGCACCTTCCTGCACAACAAAAATCCTGCCTACATTGGCGCTAGGCAGCAATTTGTGCTCCAACGCAATGGGAAAGGACAGGAATGCATCATATTTTATAAATGAGGTGCATTCCTGCCCTTTCACATTGGCATAGGGCAACGTTGCAAGAAGACTTGCGGCGCTGCCCTACGCCAATTCCTCATACTTGAGGTCCTTTGTTTATAGCTACACCTCTGACCACGCCCCCACGCTCACCGATCTTTCATTTGATAAACACTGTTTAATATTATTTCCCCACTGCAAAAAATTATTTGCTGTCGGAATTGGGGGTGTTTATGGTTGTAGATAGTTGTCAATGTTGAGGAGTACCAAGTTCTAGACATTTTTGTCAAGAGGGGGTCCCTATGCCTAAAACATTTTGACTGGGGGGTCTCGGCATCAAAAAGTTTGAAGACCTCTGCACTAGAGAGAGAATGACCCAAACCCAAGCATCAGATCCCACAGTACGTTACAGTTCGTAGAGGTCCACGTCGGCAGGTCCAGCACCCAAATGTTCAGCTGCCTCTCGAAGAGTCCCCCATCGAGGACTCACAGATCTCGACCTCCAGGAGCGCTGACTCTGTCCATCCACATCCGACCTCCCGGCCGTCGATTCCGGTGGCGCAGCCTGATTGTCTCTCCAGCTCTCACCATCAGCCAGGTCCCGAGCTCTTGACGACTCCCTGTTAATCCAATCCTGCACGTCTGACGGCGAGGTGAAGAACAAGGACTTGCCCCCGGCAAGGACTTTGAGCTTGGCAGGAAAAAAAATCATATACTTGCAGTGCTGCCTTCACGCCTGCAAAGGAACACCACTCTCGCTGTACCTGAAGTGTGAAGTGTGGGAAAAACCGAATTGTGGCATTTTCGTATTGCAGGTCCCCCGCCTGCCTGGCTGTCTTCAAAATGGCGTCTCTATCCCTATAGTTCAGGATTTTTGCAATTATTGTCCTGGGCGGCGCCTCTGGTTTGGGCTTAGGGATAGGTGCACGATGGGCACGTTCTATGGTGAAGATGTTGGACAGACTTGGTGGGCAAGACCTGTTCTAAAACTAAGTCAAATCCTTTACGAAATAAGAATGTTGCTGTTATACAGTTAAAGGGAAAAAGCCAACTATATAGCTTATGGGAAAGAGGTAAGGATAAGGCCCAGAATGGGGATTCAATGACACCAAATAATAATGAAAAAAATACAGAACAAGGCAGAATTACAAAGATAGAGAATATTAATCTAGACACCTCTATTGCTTCGGTAATCCTAATTGAGGCGGATGTTCCCTCAAACGTTGGGGTGGAAGGGTCTTCTGATCCTTTACTGTTACCATTGCCCCTAAAACAGGTATCTGGGGAAACATGCTTAAATGGTATGGGGTTATTCCCCGGTCCCACCTCTAAAACAGTTGAGGCATGGGTGCATAACCCCCTCCGCATAAAAATGAAGTCATAAAAAACTCTCCCGGGTTATCCACTTTTGTGGTCGACTGTGGTAATGATTTCACTCTCCCCGACTTAGATATTGAGCTCTGTAAGAGATATATCTCCCATGATTCTAGCAAGGTAATAGACTTAGAAAATACTCCAGTAGCCCTGGTCCCGAAAGGGCTCCAATTATATAGTAGTACTCCATCTAATAAATCCCATTTTTCAATGTCTCAGTCAAACATATCCATCAGTCCTAAGTTTAATATTACTAATACTCATGCTAATCACTCTATTGGGCAGGACAAACCTCTCTCTGAATCCTTGATTTCTCTACAACATCTACTTTCCTCTATTCTACTTTTATTGGAAAAATGTGTTGGCGGCTCAGATTGTGTGCTGGAAACTGATAGGTAAATCAGGGTTTAAATCTAGCACACAAGCTGATTCATTTTTAGTGGAGGAGCAAGTATTAAAAGATAAGACGGTAGAGAATAAGCCAGAGAGTACTCCCCTAGGTTCAGGATTAGCTCAAATAGGACAAATTGAGATTTCCCTCTCCGCTAATAGGAAGAAATCAGTGGCTACTTTAGAGAAACCCCAGGCAAACACATTAAAAACAGTGGTAACTAATTGTGCTGTTGAGCTTAATCAAGACATTGAAATCCTGCTAGGCCCTGTAAAAACGATAGACAAGGAGCCATTCCCTATATTCAAACCACAAATAAAGGAAGAGAAAGAGGGTACACCGGATGCCTCGTATGTGGCAAAAAATGGAACAAAAGGGAAAAGTAAAAAGTGTAGAGGAAAAAAGAGGAAATCTACTCGTAGATTTGTTAAAAAAAGTCCGAGGGAAATTCATTTTTAAGAAAATCTAGATACCTCTGTAGGGAAAAATCTCACTCTAAAATCTTTGCCTACTATACCCCACGATACGATTGTGCAAACCAAATCGGATTTAGAACTTATGTTCTCTGTATCAGAGGAGCCTTCTAACGGCATTAGTCTAGTCGAACAAATAAATCCAGCTAGCCCTATTTCAATAGCTCTTAATCCTCTGGCTAAACCATTCCCTGTCACGATTGAATGTGAGAAGGCAATTAAGTTGGGGAATATTGTTTGTGATAAGGAAAATATAGATATTTCCAAACCAAATATTGCTCTTGTAAAGGAAAATATAGATACCCTTCATCTTGACTTTGTCCCGTTGTTTGATTCAGGTGTTATATTAAATAGATCCTCGCTCCTTAAATGCTTCTGGGAGATTGAAAGCTTGAAACTTATTCAGTCCAATGATATAGACATGGTTACTATTGTGCAACTAGAGGTTGGGAATCTAGCTAGGGTTAGATTTTATTCTAAACTTGTTGCAAACCATATCCTACATTGGTCTGAAGGATTACAAAGTAGGGGGATTGACGTCATTCCTTATTTTGCAGATTCTGGAAATAGAAAGTCTGCGAATAAGTCTCTACCCTTTGAGGCTCCAAGGAGCAGTATAGCTGAGCCTGGTATAATCGATGAACTACAAATCTGTATCTCACAAAACGTAAGACATGTGTCATATTTAAACCCTCCTCTTAGTCAATTGAGTGCGACAGAGGAGAGTTTAAAATGGAATTGGTTGCCTGGTGTCTTGTCAAGTAAATCTAAGTCCAATTCCAAACCGTACCCTCATCTTTAGCATTGACCTAAAAATAGTATCCTGGAATGTGGCCGGTATAAAGAATAGCCCGGAAAAACTTCAATATTTGCACACACTAGAAGCCAACATGATTTGTCTCCAAGAGACCTGGTGCGATGTAAAATTCTTTGCGGGTAAGGATTATTACTCGCTTGATGGCAGAGCCACTTCCTCTAGGAGAGGCCATGCTAAGGGTGGAGTAGCTTGTTTGTTGTCCAACAAGATACATTGGAATTTTGTTCACTATCTAGATCAGGGGTCTCCAACCTTTTCTGTAGTGAGAGCTACTTCTGAGCAGTGAAAATTGTCGTGAGCTACTGAACGCTAGGAAACTCGCACATTTTTTCGAGAGACCCTTCCCACGCACAGTTTCATTGACTTTAAGCCTAATTTCTTCCAAGCCCATAAGGTGGTTTGAACAAAAGGGGGCACTCTACCTCTTTTGAAGGTACAGACAGCTGCAGGTTGTGCTACCTTAAGCAAAAGCTTGTCTTGCTTGGAAGCATTCCTGGAAAGTGTAACGAAATACTGCAAGATACAAGCCTATGACCTGCTTTGGTTATAATTGTTCACGCACTGCAAAAGTTAAACCTCAACATATCTTCCATACCAAATGTGAATTATTGAAGTCTAGCTTAGATGGGCAGTCACTAGATTTTAAAAAAGAGACTCATTTTATTGTGAACAACCTCAATTATTTCCCCTTCACCACATACTTTTTAGGTCTCGCCCTGGAATTCGCATCCGAAGGATGCGTCCAGGGCGGAGACTTATAGTCGGCTGACACGGGGGAATGAGGGACACAAAACTGTGACGAGCGTGGATTGAGCTGCGTGCACGCGCGTCAACATTCACGCATGCGCACATCACAGCCACACGCATACACAGCACTCACGCATGCGCACATACACACGCATACACAGGCACACCCCCGTCACCTACACGCATACACAGAGACCCCTCCACACACACCAGCCCCTCTCCTCTCGGCTCCACACACACGCACACGCATTTACACTTACACAGACACGCAGGCACCCAGACAGGCAACCCCCCCCCCTCACACACACGCATACACACAGACTCCAGGACACATACACATACACACACACATGCACGCTCACACACATACACAGTCCGCCGCCGCGCGCGCGCACACAGATGCCCCCCGCCCCCCCCAACAAGGCGACGCCCCACTCACCGGCATCCTCAGTGCAGCGGCTCCCACCGGCAGCAAGACTCTTCTTCCCTTCTTCGGCACCGGGGCGCAGGGTAGGCTCCTGCCTGCTCCGGTGCGCCAAACAATCGCGGCTCTTCCGTGGGAGGCGGGGTAGGCTCCCGCCCTCCTACTTCCGGTTGTCCCGCCCGGCCTGCCTGACTTCCTGGTAGAAGACACGGAATGTTCATGGCAAACAGACAGACAAAAAGTGTCTTAAGAATCTTTCGTGCGCCGGTAAAGTCATCGCGGTGCTGACCAGCAGAGGGAATGCACAAGGTAAGCGGCTCGCAAGGAGGTGGTGGGGGTGTGAGGCGAGGGACGTGATCTCGCTTAATTTAGTTTCGAGTAGAGCCCCCTGCCTCCCTCAACCGTGCCCCCTCCCCCGCTTGAAGGGGCCTGTACTATGCCCCTGGTGCCCATTTGGTTTGTATTGTAAGTTCGCAACTCATTATATAACACACGTTAGAGTTGCTCCCTGAGCCTATTCTTCAGGACATTGACACAGTTTAATTCCCTCACAGGTGGCCCGTGTGTGTGTTAATGTGTGTATATGACGTTGCACCTGTAGTTGTGAATGTACGCACGTCTGACTGGCGCGGAGGTGTGCATGCATACGTGTGCATCTATCTCTGGATGCGGGCAAGAGCAGAAATGTCCTCTCTCTATGTGTGCTTCAGTGGCCAGCCACTACTGCCTCTCCAAAGGACTTGCGGATTGCCTTGTTTTTATTACAGTTTTAAAATGTCCCACCCTGGTTCAGGTTCAAATAATTTTTAACTAGTGTTATTCATTAAGGGTTTTATTTGGAATACTCCAGATCTGTCCATGATCTGGAACTGTGCTACCCAAAGAAACTGCTGCAGTGTTGGTGTTGATTGCCACATGCACTGGGAACAGACGTTTTAAGCCAGGCATGGACAAATTGGGCTTTGGCTCAGAGCTCCACCCATTCAGGTACCCCGATACAGCTAGAGTTGTAGCCAACGTTGTTCTGCAGAGAGCCTTGCCCGGATGACCTTTAATAATTTTTAAACTGATTGATTTATATATCATTTTCCTTTAATTTATTTTGAATGTGGCTGATATGTGAGTCTATTACAGAGTATTTGCAGAGAAATGTTGCATTATGTTTCATGTAACATCCTTAAAAATGTTTCATTTAGAACAGATCGAAAAAGGACATCATATATTAGAAATGTGATGGTGTCATAGAGATTATTTGCAGTAATGTTAGTCAGCTGCTGCTGTGTTAAGCATGTAAAACACACACCACTATCCCTGAATATTAAATATAATCACATTTATAATAATTTTGACGAGCGTGCCTATGCTGTCAATGGCTTGTCCAAAGAGGGGATTGAAAGAGTTAAAACTGGATCAGAAATTCAAAGCTCTGAAGAGTGGAACAACTTATATTCTTTTTAGGAGTGCAGACGGGGGATTTTTTTTAATGTTGTGCCTTTGGTAAAGGAAACTGAAACTTGGCAACATCCTGCTTCTCCCGATATAAAACCCAGAGCTGGAAAGCAAAAAAATACATTCTCGATTGTGTCTGTTAGTTGTCAGGCAATGTTGCTGAAGGCATCCTGTGGGCCTCTTTCACTCTTAAATGCCCAGATAAGTAGTTAGCATTACCAACAATTTAGAATAGCAGATGGGACAAGGCAGGCTCAGACTTCGCTATAAACAAGACCCGTGGCATATCTGCGTTTACGTTTACAGTACAGAAGGCCCACATCACAGCTCCAGTCTGGAGAACAGCGCATTAAGAGGTATAATGCTTGCCGATTGATCTGCTCCTCGCGTGTCTCTCACTCATCTGCCTTTCTTCCTCCTCCGCCCTCCCTTCTTACAGCTACCTCCTTCTCGAATTTCCACGCAGCCCAACCTGCCTCGACCACCCTTCTCATTCGTCTTAGTTCTCTCCCTCCCCCCGGCTGGTATTTAGACCCCTTCACCACTCGCACTACCCACCGCTTCACTGCCCCTGCTCGCCACTCCGGACAGTGTCTTTTGTCAGCGGGCCCATCAATCGCACCGCGCTATACGCCATGTGTCCTGCCCCTATGATGAGACCTGCAGGCACTGGCCTGCCAGGGAGAGCTCCTCCTTGGTGTCTGAGGAAGCAGCTGTGCTCCCTCTCTGCCAGGATGCAAAGTAGAACCAGACAGACTGCGCGACCTGGGGACCCCCTATCACACACACTGCAGGGCACAACTACCGCACAACCACTCTCTGGCCCATAGGCCACACCACCACTTAAGCGCATAGAAGATCCGGGTTCCACTCAGACACCTGCTGTTTAATTAGTGACTGGAGCACACGTATTCTAGTGGCTGTTGTTGGTCTTTAGAACCAAGATACTCGAGTCTGCTCCGGGCTTTACCGCTTTCCCAAAATCTTGTGATCTGTGGCAAAACAGTTTAACGCCTATTGCCTTGCATACCTCATCTGCCAAAACTTGGAGCGCTCTGAAACAGATTATGTTTAACATATTTAAGCAATAATCGGCCAATATTTTGAGGGTGGGTTTAGTTTAAGGTAAATATTGATCACGCAGTTACCAGCCCCCCTCACTGGCAGGCTCAGAATAGCCGGCAGGCTTGGGGTGAAACGGGGCTGGGCCTAGACATGGGGTGAATCGGAGCAGGGCCTAGACTTGGGGTGACTCCATCTCCGCAGCCTTTGGGGCGGGTACCCCAGGGAGTATTCACTGCATTCACAGCCTCGGGCGATCACAACGCTCACATCTGCCCCCCCTCCGGCCGGGCAGTTAAAGGCCTCTGTCCTGATGGGTCTGCCTCTGAGGCCCAGACAGAGCCGAGTCCGCGGCCGCTTATTTTATCACGTGACTGCCTCCGAGGCCACAATAGGAAGGCGTGGGCCTGGCAGTCTACTCATTTTCTACTCTAGGGCCACTACCTCAGAGGCTTAGACGGCAGAGTTACCCCACTGGACTGGCTCGGGCTATCTACCCAGGGCGCCTCCTCTGGAGCCCGGGCAGAGCCTGAGCTGAAGGCCGCCCGGCATCCCTCGGTGTCACTGCCCCAGAGTGCGGAGTAACCCTGCGGGACCTGCACTGGCCTCTATCTCTACAGCACCCCCCCTCTAGAGCCCGGGCAGAGCCTGGCCTGAGGGCCGCCTGCTCTTCCTCGGTGCACCGCCTCAGACAGGCCGGAAGAAGCCTCTGCAGTCCACCTCCTCTGAAGCTCGGGCGGCCCTGAGCCCGGGCTCGCCTTCCCCCTGTACTGCCTCCGAGGTCACTGGAGCAGGGAGCACGGCCTTCGAGACCCTCCTCTGGGTCACTGTCCCCCAGAGGCCCTTCCGGGTGTTATACAGCACCATCGACTGGAAGCCAGGGCCGCCCTTCATCTCTGCTGCCTCCAGCTATCAGCATGCAGCTCCCTTCGGACCTTGGCTCGAGCTGAAAAAGCAGATGGTGCGGGTTCGTAGCAGTTCAATACTGCTTGCACCACCTGCATGCTAGCAAGGTTTTCCAGGACCTGAGCTTCGCACCAGCACACGTCGTGCTGGAATCGGATCAAGAGCGCGGTGCCTGGCTATGAAAGGCCGGTAGCGTGCACTGTAGGCGGAGATCAGCAATAGCGTCATCATGTTTGGCTTGCCCCGCCCCAACTAAGCTCAGTTAGGCCAATCTGAGCAGTTGGGTTTGGCGAGGGCAGGCAACGGCTGTAAAAAAAGGCCCAAGAATAATAAATGACACTAACAGGCTACAAATTTAAATGCAAGGCGCGAGCTACTCGTGGGGGTTCAGCGAGCTACCGGTAGCTCGCGATCGACCGGTTGGAGACCCCTGAATCCTAGCAACTTCTTTCAAGCAATTACATTGCGCAGTGTCGTAAAAGTCAACCCAAGTAAAGAAATTATAGTGATAAATGTTTATATTCCCCCCAAAACATGTTATAATGTAGGCTTAAAAAAGGTTTTCTCTTGACTACAAGGCGGGCCCCCGCACCACTGGTCTGGGCCCTAGGTTGTGGTCGTCCACCCAATACGCCCTCCGTTGTGTCACGGCAGACGTCGCACTCAGCTTCTGACCTTGGCACCGTCTTTCAGGCAGCAGTCCCGTAGGAGATGCTCAGTCCACTTGCAGCAGTACTCTCTAGCTGACCTCTTACCCGTTTTGGGCTCCCACGATGTCCCAGTCACTGTGTCTGATTGCTGCCAATGTTACCAGGTCATGAAGCAAAGAGGCCCACACACGTCTCGAGTGGCAGCAAAGGCTTCTATGCCCAGGTGCCACTGTGCCCGTCATTTTAGGTATCCCTCCTTTCACCTTGGGTGCTCCTGCGCTGTATTGGGCCCCCTCCAGGCACGTGGGTGTTGCCTCCTGCTCGGCCCTTTCCTTCTATCTCCAGCCGCGTCCCCGATCGAGGTCACCGCCGAGCTTCCAGGCCCACCGCCGGGCCACACACGCTCCAGACCGTGCCCCCCAGTGCACGCCAGGCCGGTCCTCTCGCTAGCTCCCCCCGTTGGCACTGGGAGCCAGCGTCAGTTCTGGGCTGTTTCTGCGGCCCCCCTAGGCCAGCGCTCTACCTTTTCCGCCCCCAGATGCAGGCAGCGGGCTTCGATGTAGGCCCAGGTGCGCGCCGCTCCTTCCCGACTAGGCCGTCGATCCAGGGCCTCCCATGATGCTCCGGCCCGCTTGATCTGCTCCAGTGCTCCCAGCCGGCACCCGGGCCTAGTTTGCAGGAACGTAGCCCAGCACAGGAGACAGGCAGAGGCACCGGAATTGGGTCTGTCGGCTCCACTACTCAGCACCGATTCAGCGCTGCATGTGGAGTGCAGGCACACACGGATTTCGGCCGGATTGCGTGAGGTAAAGTCTTGGCTCCGCGGAGCTCCAGAGTCAGGCGGCCATCTTCGCAGGCGCCTGACCACGCCCCCCCTGTATAGGTTATTAATCAGTGCTTAAATATCCCGTATAATAGGCCTATTTGCGGTTAATGATGCATTTCTAACATATGTTAAGTTTTCCACTATATGCTTACAGGTTCTGCAGGTTTTCCACATAGCCCAGGGATGGCGATGCGCAAGTCTGTAATTTAAAATGTCAGGATCAGGGTCTGGGATTAAATTCCGAGTGATCAACGCTTGCTGCCAGCGGTGATCAGTAGCTGAATTCTGACATTAATCTCACCTAAAGAGATGTCAATATCGCTTACAAAATCGCACACACTGGCTGGCATACCTTAAAAACAAAGGCTTCCAAATAAATGTCTTTCAGGCTCTGGATACACAACCACATCAGAGCAGCACACCTAATTTAAGGAGAGGCTTTCCAAGGTGTAAATGAGATTTTATGACAGCTAGAATGGAGCTGCCACACCAAGTTGAACAAAAATAAACCTCTCCAAGTTTAAGAAAAAACACTTTGTCAGCAGATACTTACAATTTGAAAGACTCTTCAAAGCCCCATCAAAGCGCTCTGACAGCAGCAGCAGCTATTCAAATGAATAGAGTTGCACCAGCCTCTAGAAGTCCGGGCATGCGGAGGGCAGTCGGGAATGTTGCAGTCCGTTTTGAAATAATGAAAGCCTTCTGATGTCTGAGCAGATGAATCAAAACAATATAGGAGATTTGGGGTAGTAAATAAGCAGGGTCCTCTTTTGAGGTAGGACTGGTTAAATTTTCACTTCTTCACTTCAAAAAGAAACATGTGAAGCCAGGCACACAGCTATAAGGGGCACAGCTCACTCTTGCAGCATGCTTAGTTGGAACAAATACCTTTGGTATGGCCGTGGGCTCAGTCTCTGCAAGCGCCGGCCTATGACGCGAGGCTTCCGCTTCCTGCTCCGTTCACACAAAAAACAAGCATTGGCATAGCCAACGGGTCTCGCCTTTGGAACCTTAAGAGTGGTTATCCAGATCTATTGGCTTTGCCAATGTCTTTAAGCTATGTTGTAGAGCAGCATGGCTGCTATGAAGCAATTATAAAGTTATAATTAAAAAAGGTTGAAAATGCGAGACCTATTACATTTCAAATGCTTGTTGGGTTTGTTGAAGAAGTGCAAAACGGAGTCAGTTTTGTTATGCTTTTCTTTCTCTGCTGTGTTGGGCATTCTTCTTACATTGGCTGGGTGTCTCTGTGCCCTGATGCTAGGTTGTAGGTGTTTAATTTCCCAGATTTGGCCTGGATGGTTTTCATTACGAAATTGATAAAACGAGGAAGTGGATGAAGAGGCAAAGTTCTAATTACTTACTGGTAATTAACTAAGTATTTTCTTCCTCGTTTTAGTTATTTAGTCATGATTGGACTCAGAGTAATGGAATTATCGATAAGTAATAACACATGTCACCCTTCCCAACACTTTTTCTCTTTATCGACTCATCCTGCGGTCATTTTATGTTATTGTATGTTTTGTGTTATATTAATCAGTTTCTTGGCACTTTCTGTCTTCAATCAGGCTATTTAAGCCTACCCTAAGATTTTTCTCATTCTGAAATAAGCTTGCTTCCCAAAATGCACAGTTTATACAAAATTAATTATTTGGAAGCCCTAAGCAGCGCATTAAATGGCAAAGGGGGTTATTCCTTTACACGCATACATTGAGAGCATGGTATTGTACTTACAAACATTAAACAACATTGCTTTACATTGACAGCCGAGTGTATACATTTAGCAGCTATTGTGGCATAATACCAAACTAGGAGAAACATCCTTTTCCATAGTCCTGTTCATTCAAGCTTCTATAGAAGGCCTAAAGAGACTCATTCCCCCAAGGAGCCTTCCAACTCATGTCATGAGATGTCATATTAATGCGACTAATGTGGTCTCCGTTTAAACATCTGAGTACATGTGCACTTGAAAGCACTTTTTAAGGTAATTTTTCAGTTGCCATAACACTACTCGATGTTGGTAAGTTAAAATCACTCCCTGGAAGAGTCTTACTTTAAAACAAATATCGTTCTTCGTGCACTTCTCAAGTTTTTCTTTAAATGAGTGTTGCCTGTTTATATGACTCAGTCAGTAAAATGGCGCGCCTGCTTTAGCAATATACAGTCACTGGCTGAGCATTCCATGTGTGGCTCGAAGTACGCTTATTATATACCATGATATTTTGGAAACCATTTGCAGCGCTGTGGTGTTAGCTGAAGAAGAATGCTGTTTTAATAGTTCACTTTACTTTATTAATCTTTTGCAAGCGTGCTAATAGTTACCTTCCTGCTACTTCTAAACCTAAACCTAACACAATGAACACATTTCTGCCTTCGCTTACTGCGATAGGAAAGAGACTGGTACTACGTTACAGTGTATTCACAGCTTGTGAATCTATAATAAACGATTGCTGCAAATGGAAAACTATTGTTTGTTTACTCAGTGGCGTAACGAAAGTTGAGGGGGCCCCCCTGCAAGGTACACGGAGGGGCCCCCGCTCCAGATTTATTCCGGAGGTCTCAGGCCTGAGTACTGTGCTGAGGGGGTCCCCTGCAGCTCGGTGGACCCCGCACCGCGGGAGCCTATCTTACGCGCCTGGCCTGTCACCTCTCAAGTCCTGCCCCGTCACCTCTCCTGCCTTGTCACCTCTCCTGCCCTGTCACAGCTCTTGCCCCTTGCCCAGTCACTGCTCCTGCCCCTTCACTCTCAGTGAGCAACATTGGCAAATTACACAGGACCGCAAGTTCCCCACAGTACTCTGTTTGGGGAAAGCTCCTCTGTAATCACAAACTACGATCTACTGGCTCCAAGGCACTCACTCACAAGACATGCTAAAGGCAGACGGCGCATTGTCATTTGAAAGGGGATAATCAGCCTCAGTCAGAATGACAATGGGCCTGTCTACAGTCTGTGCGAGCTCAGTGAGGGGCTGCTGTAACCTCTGGAGTTCAGCAGAGAAGTGCGACCTGGACCCCTGAGAACTTTTCATCTCCTGGCACTTCTCAGGGTAATAGCTCAGCTCGCTGTAATTGATCTCCAAAATTATGGACAAAAGGCGTCCGTGAAAGGAATGATTATGGTTAACGGACAGGACACCAAAATGACAGACGATCCAAGAAATTTACGGATGGTTGGTCACTCTAACTGAGAGTTAACAAACTTTCCAAATAGTTGAGTTTAGAATGTTAATAAAGAAATAGGTCTGAAAGTAGAGAAGCTAGTCATATCCATAGATTATTTCACAAAAGCATGTTTCCATCTTGGCAGAAGTTCAGCAGAGGCCAGAGACTTATTACAAATTTCCGAGAGTTTCGGGGTCACAAGACCTATAGCAAAATGTAAAAACCAGGGAGATATTCTCAAGGAAGTGGCGGAGAGAGGCGTTAGCCTTCTTGGCTTAACGCCTCTCTCTGCTACTTCGGAAACACAAAGCTGCACCATATTCACAAGGATATGGTGCAGCCTTGCGTTTACCCCTGCGATGGTGCTAAGTTTCACAACTTAGCACCAATGCTGGCACCCTTGCACCAGAGTGCAAGGGTGCCTACAAGCAGGGAGGTTTGTTAATGTGCAGGAAGGTGTCTCTTCCAGCACATAAGCAAACCTAAAATGCCAGTTTGTTACCTACATGTGTGCTGCTTCATGCAGCACACACGTAAGTTACAAAGCGGCATGTTTAGAAAAGGTTTGTTTATGTACAGGAAGGGACACCTTCCTGTACATAAACAACTCGTGGCATTTTGCTTTTTCCATGTGTGCTGCACAAGGCAGCACTCATGGAAAAAGCAAACACGAGAAATAAAGCATTTCTCCTCGTTTCGTCAACTTAAGACCAGGGTTTTCCTGGTCTTAATTTTGGCGCTACCTCCTATTTACACTGCCCTTGTGAATAGGCGGCTGCGTCAAAATTAATGGGAGTTGCGGTGGAACGCCCACCACAACACCCACTGCACGGCCCTTTCACGCTAAACACAGCTTGAAAGGGGGCCTTATTCACAAGGCATCAGTAAGCCATGTTAAGTGGCTTAACTCTGCCTTGTGAATAAAGCGAGGACCCTATCGCCACCATAACGTCACTGAACGTGATGTTGTGGTGGTGATAGGGGCTTGTGAATATGCCCCCAGAGGTGCGAGGGGAGCCTGATTTAACAGTATTCATTGGGGATCTCGATGTGTCTGTAGTTATAGGAGGATATTCCGTCAAATATAATCTAGGCTTATAGGAAATAACTTCACCCCTGAGCTTCCACAAACCGTTGCAGTCGAATCAAAACTGGACCACATTTTTAGGATTTTATCCTTAAAAATGTTGTCAAATCATTACATACGTCCTGAGAATGATTGATTGTGTTGGAGCCTCAATATTATGAATATTGTGAATATTGTGGAGAGTGTGTGTCTGTAGTTTTGTAGCACCGTCATTTAAGAGTACATTTGGATGGATGAAAACCGAGTAAGAGATCAAGTAAAGAATTGGCAATCTAAGTCATGTAAACTAGACCCACAAAAATACATATATTACATAAAGGGCTTTCTGCAATAAGTGTCCATATTATCTTCATTTTTCATTATGTTTTTTAGCCTTTCCCTCCCCCAGCTCTTTAGAAACGGATGGCTCAGCTAACTTACACTGAAAGCAACCCATGGATATGTATCATGTATCCAAAACCCATAATACCACACTTTTCTTTCCCTCTGCAAATCGACATGATGGATTAATTTTCATTTAGTTACAATGCAGTGTGTTCATAAAAAAGAGGCAAGACTGAACAACCAGCACTTTGAATGACACCTGTGCAGATGCCGGGTTACGTCACATTCACCACAACCATAGCTGCCAAGGTTTCAGACTGCTTATGTGTGACATTTTCATAATTCCAGTGTAATTATGAGTGACATTCAGCGAATGTGAGTGACACTTTCTCGTGAGCAAAATCAAGGAATGAAGACGAGGGGAAACATTTAAATAACATAAACTATACCCATTTGAGCAACAAGAAACTCTAAGATCTTGAAAAGGCTTGCAAAGCACCTAATCATACTGCAGACAGCAACTCACTGCAATGACGAGATCTCTGCTGTACTGACTTTACTTATGAAGCTGAACACAATTTTGTGCAGACTGAAGACAGTGTGATTGCTGCAAAATAGAGCCCTCAGCCATAGCTGCCAAGTTTTCTGCTGCCTCATAAGCGACATTTAAATGTTTTCAGTGTCCTCATGAGTGACATTCCAATGCCATAAGTCACACTATAAGCGAGACTTCATTGCAAGAACAAATGCATTATCTCACCCGCATCGAGATAAATTACAGAAATTACTCTTTTTTGTGTGCAATGTAATGGTCTACAAATCCTCTTTTTATTGGTTCACCTTCTTACTTTCACTTCTTACTTTTGTTGCACACTTTCTCTCTCTCACTCCTCCATCCTCACTGTCTTTCTCTCATGCTTTCTTGCTCACTCCTTTAGTCTACTTGTGCAGCAGTGATGGTATTGCTCTCTAAAATATGTGGCGGGCTAGTACGTTGGTTGGTTCATGCACCCCAGCAACAAACTGCAGAGGAACAAATAAACAAAAACACCACTGCCATAACCACTAGCCTTTGACTTAAAAATATCTTAATTTTATTTAAAACAATTAATCTAACCTATACTGGGAGGACTTTTTGTCTTTCCATAGCACTCAAGTGAAAATGAAATTGCTTTCTGTATTTGAAGTTAAAGGCATTGAGTAAATTTAGTCATTTCTATAATACACAAAAATGCATTGCATTTGTTGGTATCTCAGTGTTAATCGATCCAGTTTTTAAGCGCATTGCTGTTTACATTACATTAGCTGCAATTCCCACAATAAAAACGTCAGCATTTTTCATAGTATTTTTTTTTTAATGTTTCTTCACCAGTACTTGGTAGCCATAGCTCATTCAGGCCCCTGTTCTCTTCTAAACTCCTCGTCTGCATTGTTGGATTAAAATGAAACATCCCCGAGCCCGAAATCACGGAACGAGGCCTAAAACCTACAGAGCTCCTAAACTAAATGTGCTGTGAACATCGAACTCCTGTTTTTAATTGCTGGACTCTAACCAGCATATAAGGAGACAGGCCTTTCTGTGTCCCCAAAGTAGTAAGAAGAGTGAGCGCTGCATGCCGTAAAAACAGCTGCTGGCAACAGGGAAGGTGCCACCCCAGGGGATTAATGTATATTTTTATTTTACAGAGTTTTATATAGTGCGAAATTGACCCGAATTGGGTATTAGAGCGCTTTACATAGCACCAGTTGCATTACATGAGGCCACATTCATTTTTGTTAGGCACGGGGAGATTAAGTGATTTGCCCAGAATTTAGCGTCATTGCAGAGACTGGAACCCAGTTCCCTAGTTTCGAGGTCGAACTCCCTAACCGTTAGGCCAACCCCTCACCTTACCTACACCACCACTTTCACCTTTCCGGACCTTTACTCTGGGACCTCCAGTGCTTGGCTATCACTCCAAATTTTGAGCTGAAGACATTGTCTCTTGGCTGGGCACAAGGGGTGATTCAGAGTTTTGCATAGTGCAAGGCAGCAATACATTGGCTGGGGACCCCACCCCACCACTCTCGCTATTAGCCCTTCCCTTTTAGTAGTGAGAAGCACTGCAGATGGAACGTCACCTGGCTTACCTGTCAGAAATCAGCAACCTGGTGGCCCGTCAGCAGCAGCCCTGCACTGCTTAGGGCTTATCCACCAACACTGATTTTCATTGCCCACGTCCGCCAAGAAACGGAATGTGCTCCAGGGTCATTGCTTTCTTTGCTTTTCGCAAACTCATTCCGTCTTCTGGAGCAGTTTTTTTTTCCATATGGTCCAAATTAAATATGATGCTTTCAGAATTCTGCTGTCCTTAGAACGCAACTGCCACAGCCGGCGATGCGCATCAGGCACTGATATCTAAATATGACTGGTGGTACTCTGCAATGGGGTGAAGCAAGCAATGTCCTCCACTGACTTGGTGTGTTGACAGACAGCCTGTCAATCTACAGATCAGCCCTTACGTCACTAGCCTCAAATTTATAGTAAAAACACTCTCTACCCTCCACCCCTCTCTCCTTCTCTTCCTCCCTCCATCCCATATCTGGTCCTTTTGCCCAGCTGGAATAATTGCCATGAACAAAGACTGCATCTCCTTGAACTCGTGTTAGGCAGGGAGCAGGCCTGATACACAATAAATTCACTGATCGCCTGGCCCAGCCCAGATGTACTTTTGGTCAAAATGTTATTCAAGAGATTTAATCTACCACATGCAGCTGCATCAGGCAAACCCTGTGTATTTGTAACAAAACGCCATGTAATGGTTACTCGGCAACATGTTTGGGAATAAATTTTCAACTTGCTTCTACAGGCCTCACCATCTAAATGCTGCTTTTTAGCTTACATTGGTAGCATGAGCTCAATACAAACTCAAGAAATACAAATAAGACATAAAAACATGAATCAACTAGCTGTATAATTTGGTACAAATGTAAACAAATAAATACATGTATTAAAAGGCATGATTACAGTACATGTTCTCATGTTTTACGAGTCACCTGGTAATCTTGCCCTTTTATTGGCTCACGGTCCAGAATAGCTCAGTGCGAACCACCTGCTATGTGTCCGCTATGCTACACCCCAGCTTGCCATCTTGGTCCATTAATAAGTGGATTACACAGAGTAATTTAAACATGTAAGATATGCTGGCAGATGACCGAAAATACGGGGCACAAAGCTATGGAACACAATATGCAAAGGAAACGAACTACAGAGGCCCCATGACAGGGTCCTGCGGGGTCTCAGTTGATCTTAATCAATGTCAGTTAGCTCGGCTCTGACTCTGAGCCCAATCTGCCGCGGCACCAGCGCACAGTTCTACTTAACTTGCAGGCTCAGGCAGCCTGCTAAAATGTAATTATTATTAACGTTGCAAATCGACATCATAATGTCAGAAAGCAACATGAATTGTCAGTCCTGAGTTGCAGATGGGACGAGAGTGGCATTGTGGAGGCACTCATATTTCCAGAGATCTTCCCTCTGCACAGAAGACTGTCCGACCTCTTCTGCTGACTGCTCTGCCTGTGGTCCCGCGTGATGATGGGGCAGCAAACTACTGCGGCACAAAGTATTGAAGTAGTGAGCCCAAGGAACATTATTGCCCGCGTTTAATTGCCGCCTTTCTACTAGTGACTCTTCCTGTTGGAAAATAGAGGGTCACGTGACGGCACGTAACGTGAGGCCGTCGCAAGTAATATCATATTGTTATGGCTGAGGCTGAGTGCCCTATTGAAAACGCTGACGTTTGGGAGAGAGAGAGACACAGTACGACATTTTCTGAAGCATTTTACATTTTAAAAAAACACAAATGGTTGCTGGTAAAACGTGTCCTGTTTCCCGGCAGTGTGTTGCAGGAGTTCTGTTCTGATGTCAGGTGGCATATGACACTGGGCGGGGAGGGGGCCCCCTGGAGCCTGGGGGCCCCCCCGCATCGCATGGGCTGCGGGGGCCTGTGTTACGCCCCTGTGTTTACTTATCACTATCGTTTGCCAGTTTGTTTCTAATGTTCCACCTTCCGGTTTAGTAGATAACTGTGTGATGCATGTTAGTTAAACGATGGCATAAAAGAAATATGATTGTTCACTAGCTCCGAAGGATGCACTGTGCATTTGAAGTGCACCTTGCAGTGTCACACTTCCTCTCCTACAGGAAAATTCAATAAGAAGACTGCGAGTGAGGCGCGCGCACTGCAAGGAATGGGACAAGAAGACCCCGAGTGGTGTACGTGCACTGCAAGGAATGCAAGGAATGCAGCTGACACCCTGCGCGCCGATGCTCGCTCCCGCAAGCAAAACGCTGTGGGAGGGAACATTTGCCAAAGAGGTGAGACATGCGCCCGCAATTAGCAATTTGCAGGCTATGAAAAATAAATGACACAGGCAACAACCAACCTAATGCGTGGGGGAAGTCCTAGCCACACGGAAAAGTTTGGAGTGCTCAGAGAAGCCTCCCATAGAGCAGCACAAGCGCGCTGCGCTAGGCTCGACCTAAAACGGGAGAACTAGAGTGGGCACCTGTTTCAGCCCTCGGAGGACTGGTGAGTGAGTGTTGCCCGAGGGGGGACTGGTGTGTGCTGTTGCGATGGGAGCAAAACAAAGCAGGCAGAACTGCGATCTCAAGGGCTTCACTGAGACCAGCACAGTGTACTCAGCCCATGGCACTCGCGCAGATCTATTGCTTCAAAGTAAGGATGTAGATCTTTTAGTGACAGCAGGGGTGCTGATACACTTAAAATAAGTTCCACAAGAGCTCATGAAAATAGTAATTTAGCCATGGTACACTGATAAGAACAAGCACTCGAGCCAGTTGAAAACAGAGAAAAGTAAGTTGCAAGCACGGAAATCAATGCAAAGCAAGGGGAAGGGATGAAGTCCCCTTTTAAGCTTTATATTGAATACAATAGATTTCACAAGCACAGTACAACTGCAGTGCAGGCGAAACTTAAAAACTACCAAGTGACACTGCCGATAAAATTCTTTAATGGAGTGAAGCTGTTGTGAGAGTTTTATGCCAATCTTCATAGGAGGAGTTTCACCAATACTAAATTACTAAAATATTTAAAACCCTATTTCCATAGACTAATGTAAGTGGACATACATAGATAGCCTTGATGATAAAGGAGGCTTGAAAGACCGTATTCACAGCTGCTTTTCTAATCTGCTAATGGACAGACTGTAAAAAAGCATATTTTGTGTAAGGCTACATTTCCAGATAGACTGCAAGACATTTCGAATAGATCTGCTTGCACGCACTGTAGATTGCACACATGTATGTGCAAATTCTGAGCATGGAAGCCAGTCCAGGTATGGTGTCCATTAGTCACAGAGCTATGTGTTAGGTGCTGTTGGCTCCCCAGCTCCGCGCCCCGAGTTTTTGGCATTGCACGAGGCTCCAGCAAGGGAAGATGAAATGCAGACAGACGATTCTAAAGAAATGACAAAGCTAATATGGTTCACTTTTGTAATGTACAGGCATGCATGCAGATAGGCACACAACATCCATACACACGCTGAGATACACAGCACATACATGCAAGTATGATAGAATACCTGCAAAGACATCTATGCACATAGACCAGCAGACCTATTGCCACACACACAAACATAGATCAGCAGACAAATGGGCATGCAGGCACACAGACATGTTGGCACTCATACACACAGACCACAGAATATGTAGTCACCCATACACACAGACGAACCAGCATGTTTTAGGTAATGTTGTTTGCATGCATGGGTCTTTATGCTGCTTTAGGGTCATCTTAAAGTGCAAGATGTGACACGTGTGTGGAAATGAAATGAAAACAATGAAATTACATGAAAAAAAAGAATTTGTAAAGCACACTAAACCTGAAGATATCAAAGTGCTAAGCCATTCTAGAAACTTATTACCTCCATAGTGGGGAAAGAAGGAGGGATTCTCCCAAAAGAGAAGGTTAAGAAATTAGATATCAAAGGAGATGGAATGAGGAAGGAGACTTATGGGTGGAATGATATTCTCTAATCCTAAGTGGTAGCCATAGCCATACTCAGAAGTCTGGTTGGCAAGAAGAAAATAGGAGAGGAAAATGAGCTACAGGAGAATGAAAGAGGGAGAAGGAGAGAGTGGGAGGTATATCTCAAGGGCTGGCGGAAGTGTGAGTAATCATGGCATGATAGAGAGTTAGAAATAGTGGACTACTAGAGAAGTGCTAGGATAAGCCTGTAAGATCCAGGTACCCATGTCCCAAAATCAACACACAGACAACGCACATACAGGAGAACATACTGGCCTGTAAAACACAGATGATGTCAGTGTAAGACAGGAGCAGGGAATGACAGATAGATGACCAGAATTCAGCAATTATGAGTTAAAGTCCCTAGAATGGGGAATAACCAGTAGGTAGCAGAAATATCAAGCCCTTTCCACAGATTTTGTCCAGTTCCAGGAAACATTCAGCTCAGATTTATTAATGACTCAGAGCAGATGGTAAATGTGAAAAGGGGGCAACAGGAGATTGCTGTGTGGGTGGTGAGAGGTGGGGAGGAGTAGTTTGATTGGTGTTCTACATCATGGCCGGATCCAGACTACTGGGGGAGCACTGAATCATCCCCTCTGCCACTGCAGTGAGTTGAGTAGCAACCAGGCTGCCTTACTTCAGGACTGGTCGCCCAGCTCTATCAGGTCATTTTTTCCAGGTGTGTTTCTGCACTTTCTAAACTGGGTTTGATCTTTCTTCACAGGGGAATACCAGGCTTTGATACAATGGGTCTTATGGAAGGCAATGCGATATCCCCTAGATACCTATCTATCCAACTCATAAGTCCAGTATTGCAAGTGTATGTAATGCCGCTTCATGTGTCTATCCAGTTAACCAAGTTGTACAGATTTCCAAATAAAGACTATGTATTGTATAGATTGTTATGATCGAAAGTGATTCATGGTAATGGTGAAGCACATTGCTTGATATCAAAACTAGGCTCAGTGATTATAGCCATTCTTCTCTTATGTAAATTTTCTATATATGTGAAGGACTATCATTACATATGGCAATTTAAACCATTTATTGGCTTCTTTTATATAAATGTTTTTTTTCTTAGCTGACAACAATATGCTCTGTTTAATTTGGCTATTTGGGAAGCAGTCCACCTCAGAGATATTTGTGTTATTTATAAGAGCTAAACAATATTCACAATTAAGTTCTAATAATGGATCTTATTTGGAGTAGGACAAAATAAAGTAACCATCCATAGTTCCATGGTTCTTACTTGTGACTCAGCAAAGTGTTAATACATCTTCTAGAAAACTGCATTCCAAGACATTCCAGTGACCAGTTTACTTAAGTAGGCTCATAATACAATAGAGTACCTAATTTATGCTCAAATTGGACAAATTAATGTGTCAAGCAGTGTTTGAAGAGATGACAAGTGTAAGTGTTTTTTAGATGAAGCATGTTATTGTTTTACATAAGAAAATACAAATAATTGCCTCAATGTGTTAAAGATATAGAACATCTCAGAAATGTCCATCACGTTACTAAGTCTCCTCCTGAAGGCATACCATGCTGTTCTACAGTAGACCTCTTCAAGAGAACATAACCCATTAGATAATTCTTTAACATATACTCTCCTAAAACTTCCCAAACTCCCAACAATCTTACACCACCCTACCTACCATCAGCCACTTGGCATTCATTATTTGAGGCCTTGCCTTCCATCATGACTGTGAGTAGTATTGGTGTGAATGCTTCACCTTCACAATTTTTCTCAAGAGCTGCATGGTTCTTAACCTTGGTGAGAAATCTCTGAGTTGAGACAAAGATGTGAGATAGCTCATCAGTGGGCCACATTGATTGCTAAAGATCTTACCTGTCTGCTGTATATCATGTGTATGTGAATTTTTAAGAGAAAAGCACACATGAAACTTCATCAAGGTTTTCCAATTTCTACTAATAATATGTGAACATTCACTTGTTCTGGCATATTTTTTAATTAGATGATGAAATGAATGTCATCAACATTTCAAAGTACATATTAAACAATGTGTGGGGTTTTCAATAGGATACGTTGTCTTGGACAATTATATTTACCTTAAAGAAAGGAAAAGAATTATAAGCATCTATATATAAACATAAGGTTGGTTCAAGAAACCAGTTGAAAAAGGCAGCAAGACTAATTCCCTTTTGCAAAAAACAATGGTAAGTCTGGAAAAGTCAAATCAAAACTTTTAAGAAAGTTATCACAACACAAATAAGATCCCTATAGTGTGAACAACTAAACGTCATTCAAAGTAATCAGTGCATTCTCATCACATAAAAGTATTGAAAGAGATGCAAAATAAGGACACGTCATGGACTGAGTACTGTGGCTGTGAGGACAACAAGGCCAATCCTTGATTATCTCCCTGAAGATGAATTCACCCCTTGAATTAGGTTAAGAATGGTAACAAAGACCCAGGCTAAGGGGAAAAGGAGGTGACAGAACATAAAGAGGATATGACACTCCTGCAGATCCAGACTTGTCAAGGATGAGGGTCCTTCCTAGGAGCTTGCTCCCAGCTCTTCTTCACTAACTGAGAGGTCCTCTCACAGGATGTCTATACAGAGGTTCAAAAGGGCTGAAGCCAACCCCCTTCTCAGGTACCTCCCTGTAGGTAAATAAAAGACATGGCAAGAGGACATCTCATTTGTGTCACATGGCTTCAGAGAGAACCATAATCATGCCTTTGAGGGTACAGTTGAACCTTTCAACCAACCCATAGGTTTCGAGGTGGTAAGGGGTGGAGAACTTGCAGGATACTTCACATGCCTTCCACAGTGCCTTCATGAACATGGAAATTAAGTTGGTACTGCAGTCAGATATCACCTCCTTGGGGAAACCCATGTTGGTAAACATCCCCATTTGTGCCCTGGCCACAGTGGGTGTAGTCACCGTCCACAGAGGGACAGCTTCTGGGTACCCGGTGGCATGGTCCACCAAGACCAGAATAAACATACTGCCCATGTTTTGGGATCCAGAGACCCCACAATGTCAATGCCCACCCATTCGAAAGGGGTGCTCACGACAAGAAGAGGTTGTGCAGGAGCCTTACATCTCCCCCCTGTCTTACTATTGCCTGGCAGGTGGGACAAGATCAGCAGAACATATTTGAGGCCATAAAAGTAGGTGACCAGCCTGTTAAAAGTATTGACCTATCCCAAAAGATCGGCCTGTGGCACATCATTACCCAAACCCAGTAGGAAGGTTCTGAAGTGCTAGGGTAACAACAGCCCATGGGCTGGCCCAGGCTCAGCAACCCTAGGCTCGCTATACAGGAGATCATTCTCCCAGTGAATCAGATGAGTTTCAGAGGTGTGCCCAGCATCTGGGCCTTGGCCTGTTCCCAAAGACCCAAATAGTAAGGCACTCTTTCTGCACAGTTCAGAACTCCTCCTTGAAGGGAACTCTGTCCTGCTGCCCGGGACAGCTCAGGCAAGTCCCCCAGTTTGGCAACATCTTCCCCTGTAGGTTCCAGGGTGTCCACCTTAGGTTCAGCCTCCTACTGGACTGTGGGAATTTCTGGAGTGGGTTTCCTGTGTTCCTTGCTCTTCCTATTTTTGGTAGGGACCTGGGCCACTGTTTCAGGCTCCAGGTCCTTTTGACCACCCTCATATGGCACCATGGTCCATGTGGTCAGCCACACCCACTCAAGTAACCCCAACATCTCCTAGTATGACCTGAGGTCCACCTCCTTCCAGGTGGGATGGTCCAGGTCATTGCCCAGCAGACAATCCACAGGCATGGATGGACTCACAGCTAGCCTCAAGCAACCTGAGACACACATTCAAAGGGATCTGAGCCACCAAACGTGGGCACTCACTGTTGTCTGCAGCAATTACTTGATGGACCACATTAGGGACTACCTGCTCTGAAGACCCCATGTGACACCAGATGGTTGTCATGCTGGCTCCTGTGTCTCTCAGAGCCTCCACCCTCTTCCCAATGATGGTCGCCCGCTGCCTCTACCTTCTAGTATTGTCAAACATTAGGGTTCTCTGGACCATCTCGCTATCATCAAGGGACACAAGGGTATTCTCAGCTGGCTCCCCACCACTAAGTGGAATCAACTCCCCCCAAGTGCTACACAAGACATTCCAAATTTACTGTCTACCAATAGGGCGCTGTTCCACTTGGGACACTTGGAGTGCCCTTCCAGATTAACCTGAAAACATTTCAGGTGTCCCTTTCCTTCAGGCTTTCATATAGGGGACCATTTCTTCCACTTATCAGAGGGTTGGGACTCTTTTCCCCGGTAACTAATTTTTGGGGTCCTTTAGAGAACTCCTTACTTTTATACTGTTATTTTTGCCCCCCCTACTTCTTTTAGGGACCCTGCTCACCCTTGGCTGAGGTTCCCACACACTACTTCTTGTGGATCCTGGTGCTGCTTCAGTGGTCCGCCTCCTTGCCAAGCTTCCTTGGGTCAGAGAGCCTACTGTAAATCATGTGCTGACACAGCTCTGGAAAGCAAAGACTAAGTATGTACTCTTGTTCAATCAAATTGTACCGCCCCTGAAAATCTGTTACCTCACTGCCCTTCACCCAACCATTCAGTGCTCTGCAGAAAGAATCAACACACTCTACCCATGTTTGAAGACCAAGTTTCGCACTTAACCTACACTTTTGCCTGTATCTCTCTGAGATCAGACCATATCTCCTGATTAGGGCCTCCTTCATGACAGCTTACTTTGTCTTGTCCTCTTCCACAATGGCCAGTAAGGTGTCCCTCCCATCCACTGCGAAATGCCTCCACAAACCTCTCTTAAATCCTGCGCAGTTGCAAAGCTATCTTGTGGGCCTGAAACCACCGATCTATGTCATCTCCTACTCCATTATAAGGCCCCAGACTCTTGGGTATGTGTACTTTTCCCTTCGAGTATGCTGAAGATATGCAGCCACCATCTGTGCTGGACTCAGCCCTCTTGACTTTCTAATCCAGCCCTTCAATCTCAGCTCCTTAGCTATAAGCATTTTATTCTCCTCCTTGGCCAGTTTATCTTTCCCCATTGCCAATTTCTGTTTTTCCACACCCACATTGAGTTTTGCCAGCTCACACTGGAGCTCATTTTCTTCCTGCCTGTACTTCAACTCTACTGAAGAAAGACCTTTAGAGGAAAGACTACTTACAGTTCTGTTGGACCCCCCAACCCCATAGACAATGCAGGCTCCTCCAGCCACCCTCAATGCAGACTTTGTTATTCATTCTCCACAACAACATTCCCATCTTCTGGGTGCACAGCTGTATCCCTTAGTGCTAACCAGTCCCTCAGCACCTTTTGTAGCGCCTCCTTTTTAGTGAGGCCTTTAAAAGAACATTTGAGCACCTGCATTAACCTTTGAGCTGAGACACTGTGTAGGTTTCCAACTTCTTCAGCTCAAACCTCAGTACTTGAGGTAAAGCTCATGGCTCTCCTGCTTAAATATGGTTGTTGCAAAAACTCAAAAGGTTGCCAAAGTGAACAATGAAAAATAGTATATTGGTACGTAATGGTCTGAGATGTGGAAGTAGTTTATACCAATCACTGTATGTATTGCACAATACAAATCCTAGCCTCACTGCTGCCACCAATGTTAGGATATGGGTCTCTAGTTGGCAGAGGTATGCACCCTGTCCCAGCAGGGACCACCACTCTATTCAGGGTACGTGTAGTGCACACTAAAAGTTATTGTTATTTTGGCATAGAGCAGTTAAGCTAAACTAAAGAGACAATGTGTAAAGTATTTGTGAACACATACAAAGTACCACAGTGAAACACAGTAACACAGTGAAAGCACCACAAAAGTAGTCCTCACCAATTTTGAAATATATCCAATAGATAGATAGAGTAGAACAAGACCAAAACGACTAAAATCCAACATACATAAGTCTAGAAATGAATTTTGCAACAATAAATCAAAATGCAGTGCTTAGAAGTCAATAGCTCCAACTGGGTCTATCTGGTTGCGTCGATGCTCAGGGATGATGTGTTGAATTCTGGAGGTGATGCATGGCTGTCACAGGTGATGTGTTGCTTTTGAAGTCAAGCAAGGTCTTGATGTGCAAAAAGCATGGTACATCAGTGCTGTTGTGTCAAAGTCAAACCGCTGGGCTGGAGGCGATGTGTTGAGGAGAAGCCACGCTGGGCCGGGGAAGCATCCGAGTGGGACAGTGCAGTTCAGACATCAGTAAAACAATGTCTGAGACTCAAGCAGCAGCAGTTCTTCGAGGCAGTGTGGCAAATTCGAAGCTGCGTTGGAAGTCAAAGTTGTTGCATTGCACACTCTGCAAGCATTGACCACGACTTTGATGCAGCAACGGTGGTGCATCAGAAATGTCGGTGTGGCGTTGTGAGTCAAGGTTGATGCGTCACACACTCTGCAGGTGGGGACCACCACTTTGGTGCAGGTAGCGGTGATGTGTCAGTTTCTCAGGGATGCGCCGAATTCAAAATCATGCTCTGGAGTTAATGCATTGGTTTCTTAGGTTGTAGCACAAACACTAACTTCCAAGGACCCAGGACTAGATTTGGTCCCACTTTGCAAAGCAGGACTCACAGCAGAGAAGCCCAGGTACTGGTAGTAATATGCACGTGAAGTATTTGATGGTAACTAGTCAAAATATCGAGTTTTTAATTTTGACTAGACATAATATTGAGTTAAAAATATAGAATAGACATAATATCGACGAGACATAATATAAACTACAAAAATATTGACTAGAAAAAATTAATATCGACTAGAATAGCAATAATATTGAATCAAAAATATAGAATGGACATAATATCGACTAGACAGAATATAGACAACAAAAATATCGAATTTAAGGTAAGTTACTATTAATGTTTAATTTTTGTGTAATATAATTCTGTAGCGGGTTGTGGGTTTATAGGGGAATAGGGTGGAAAGTAATTTAATTATAATTAATTAAATATGTTATTTTATTTATTGATATTTAGTTAGAATTAATTGTTAAATTATTATTAATTGGTAATCAATTAAAATATAATTGCTAATTAATTTTAATTGATTAATTGATGAATATTTTATTTTTTATAATTTACTTTCTGTAGCGGGTTGTGGGTTTATAGGGGAATAGGGTGGGTAATAATTTAATTATAATAAATTAAATATGTTATTTTAGGTATTGGTATTTATTTAGAATTATTTGTTAATTGAAAAATGGCAATTAATTAAAATATAATTGGTAATTAATTTTAATTGATTAATTGATAAATATGTTAAAGTTATGAATTTCTTTTAATGTAGAGAGTTGTGGGTTTATAGGGGACTAGGGGGGGAAGTAATTTTATTATAAATAATTAAATATGTAATTTAATTTTTGGGTATTTACTTACAATTATTGTTAATTAATTATTAATTGACAATTAATTAAAATATAATTGGTAATTAAATTTATTTGATTAATTGATAAATATGTTAATTTTAGTAATTTATTTTCTGTAGCAGGTTGTGGGTTTATAGGGGAATAGGGTGGGAAGTAATTTAATTATAATTATTTAAATATGTTATTGTAATTATTGATATTTATTTAGAATTAATTGTGAAATATTTAATAATTTGTAATTAATTAAAATATATTTTGTAATTTATTGTAATTGATTAATTGATAATTATGTTACTTTTATTAAATTAATTTCTGTACTGGGTTGTGTGTTTTAGAGGAATAGCTTGTTAAGTAATTTAATTGTAAGTAATTACATTTTTCAATAAAAAATGTATTGAGTTAATTTTTAAAAATACTTTTAAATTGTTAATTATTTTATTATTAATAGGTAAATATTTACTATAAGTAGGTAATTTCTATTATTAAATAATTTTTATTTGTATTTTAAATTGTTTATTTAATATATTTTACACAATTGTAAAATATTTTAATTAATTTGTAATTGGTGTTACTATTTATATTATTTATATTTAAATAAGAATTATTTACTTGCCCTACTATTGCACTTACTGTAGTTGGAATAGTAATTTTACCTCTACGCTATCCAACGCTTTCTCTACTGTTGCACTCACTGGAGTTGGAGTAGTAATTTTTACCCCTACGCTATCCAACGCTTTTTCTTCTGTTGCACTCACTGGAGTGGGAATAGTAATTTTTACCCTACGCTATCCAACGCTTTCCCTACTGTTGCACTCACTGGAGTGGGAATAGTAATTTTTACCCCTACGCTATCCAACGCTTTCCCTACTGTTGCATTCACTGGAGTGGGAATAGTAATTTTTACCCCTACGCTATCCAACGCTTTCCCTACTGTTGCACTCACTGGAGTGGGAATAGTAATTTTTACCCCTACGCTATCCAACGCTTTCCCTACTCCTGCACTCTCTGGAGTGGTAATAGTAATTTTTACCCCTACGCTATCCAAACGTTTTCCCTACTGTTGCACTCTCTGGAGTTGGATAGTAATTTTTACCCATACGCTATCCAACACTTTCCCTACTGTTGCACTCACTGGAGTGGGAATAGTAATTTTTACCCCTACGCTATCCAACGCTTTCCCTACTGTTGCACTCACTGGAGTGGGAATAGTAATTTTACCCCTACGCTTTCCAACGCTTTCCCTACTGTTGCACTCACTGGAGTCGGAATAGTAATTTTTAACCCTACGCTATCCAACGCTTTCCCTACTGTTGCACTCTCTGGAGTTGGAATAGTAATTTTTACCCCTATGCTATCCAACGATTACCCTACTGTTACACTCACTGGAGTTGGAATAGTAATTTAAACCCCTAAGCTATCCAACGCTTTCCCTACTGTTGCACTCACTGGAGTGGGAACAGTAATGTTTACCTCTACGCTATCCAACGCTTTCCCTACTGTTGCACTCTCTGGAGTGGTAATAGTAATTTTTACCCCTATACTATCCAGTGTTCTCCCTACTGTTGCACTTGCTGGAGTGGGAATAGTAATTTTTACCCCTACGCTATCCAAAGCTTTCCCTACTTTTGCACTCTCTGGAGTGGGAATAGTAATTTTTACCTCTACGCTATCCAACGCTTTCCCTACTGTTGCACTCTCTGAAGTGAGAATAGTAATTTGTACCCCTACGCTATCCAACGCTTTCCCTACTGTTGCACTCTCTGGAGTTAGAATAGTAATTTTTACCCCTACGCTATCCAACGCTTTTCCTACTGTTGCACTCACTGGAGTGGCAATAGTCATTTTTATCCCTACGCTATTCAACGCTTTCCCTACTGTTGCACTCTTGGGAGTAGGAATAGTAATTTTTACCCCTAGGCTATCCAACGCTTTCCCTACTGTTGCACTCTCTGGAGTGGGAATAGTAATTTTTACACCTACGCTATACAACACTTTACCTACTGGTGCACTCTCTGGAGTGGGAATAGTATTCATTACCCCTACGCTATCCAACGCTTTCCCTACTGTTGCTCTCGCTGGAGTGGGAATAGTAATTTTTACCCCTACGCTATCCGATGCTTTCCCTACTGTTGCACTCACTGGAGTCGTTAAAGTAAATGTAACCCTTTCGCTATCCTACGGTAAAAATATTGTATATGTTTTGCAAATAATATGTATATATATATATATATGTATTAAAAATATATTTTTTTTTAAGTTACATTAATTATTTCTCAATTTTATGTTTATTTAAGTATTTTAAATATGTTTAAATTAATTTAATGTATTACTATATTACTTTTAATTTACTTTTAAGACATTTAAAAAATTCATTATTTTGACAGTCCATGTTTTTTACACTCGATATTTTGGAGTCAATATTTTTGTACTTACCTGTTTGAAGATAGGAAGTCGATATTTTTGCAGTCGATATTTTGACCTCGATATTTTGTCCTCTCGATATTTTGACTGTCGATGTTCTGTCAGTGATCCGTATTTGATATCCTTGAGACTTCCAACAGGCGGCAAACCCAACAAGTCCCTGGAGAACCTTTAGAAATGCAGGATGTAGAGAGCAAAGTCCAGTCCTCTAACTCACAGGCCAGAAGTAGCAGGCCAAAACAGCAAAGCAAGCAGAAAAGAGGCAGTCCCTCTTGGCAGCACAACAGCTCTTCTTCCTGGAGAAATGTCCTCAGTCCAGAAGTGTTCTGAGTATATGGTGTCAGTGGTCCAGTACTTATACTCAATTTAGCCTTTGAAGTAGGGTGACTTCAAGAAAGGTCTTTGTAGTGCACAAACCCTTGCCCATCCTGGCCTTGACTCTGGCCACACTAGAGGGGGTATGCAGATCTTTTTTTGGGGACAGACGCAGCCCTATTCAGGTGTAATTGCCAGTTCCTCCTGCCACTCTATCTTAGGAAGACCCATCAGCCTGGTGATGGGTCATCAGAATATGCAAGGCACACCTCTCTGTCTAGAGGGAATACACACAGCCCAGCTGTCACCCTGACCCAGAAGTGTATTCTACGGACAGGCAGAGGCACAGATTTGTTAATGTAAGAAAATGCCAGGTTTACAAATGTGGCCTTTACAAACCTGTAATTTGAAAACCAACTACACAAAAAGATGTGTTTTGAAATTGTGAGTCCAGAGACACCAAACTCAAGTGTTCTATCTGCTCCCAATTGGAAGTTACTCTTGTAAAGTGTTAAGAGGCAGCTTCAATGCAAAATTTATCAGAGAGATAGGCCTTGCTATAGTGAAAAATGAATTTAGCAGTTTTCACTACCAGAACATGTAAAATTCAAACGTACATGTCCTACCTTTTAACTACACTGCACCCTGCCCATTGTACTACCTAGGGACTACCTTGGCGATGCCTTACATGAAATAAAAGGGAAGGTTTGGCTAGGAAGGTTGGTGAAGTTACCAGGTCAAAATGGCAGGGTAAAACTGCACCTGCAGGCTCTGCAGTGGCAGGCCTGAGACATGGTTGAAGGGCTACTTGTGTGGGTGGCACAATCAGTGCTGCAGGCCCACTAGTAGCATTTGATTTACAGGCCCTGGACACATGTAGTGCAGTGTACTAGGGACTTATCAGTACATCGAATATGGCAATCATGGAGAAACCAAATGCCATTACATTTTAGGCACAGAGCACATGAACTTTAGCACCTGTCTGCAGTGAACAAGTGCCCAAAGTCCTAAAACCAGCAAAATGAAGTTCAGCACACAGTCAAAAACAGGGGGTCAGAAGCAAAAAGAAAGGGGAAATAATGCCAAATGATGCCAGGTCTAACACATATGTTCATTTTTGTAGTAGTTTCTATCTTTCCATAGTCATTTTGGATGTGTCATTAGGAATTATGTCTACGAGCTTTCTTTGCAAGTCTTAGAACCCTCATTTCTACATTTAAGTGGTGGTTGTACCAGGGATGAGCCATTTTGTGATGGTGTCTTTTGAGTTGAAGTGGGACCACTGCATTCATAGTGGCCATTATTGTTGTGTGATAATGATCATGTATCTCTTTCACTCCTAAGAGGCCACCTGGGAGGAGGGTGGGGTCTGAATGATTTTTGGAAGATTGCCACATGGCTGTGGTTATGTGGGCGGTGGTGGTGGGTTGGGATGTCAATCTGCATATAAAGGTGGGAGGTGGCACCAGGATTCTCGTGACTGAGACTACCTCGGGCTAGTGAATAGTTCTCTGTCATGCCAAGTATTTATATTACAGATGATGGCCCAGAGTGCATTGGAAAGCTAAAGGTGTTCTCATTGTTATGTTCTGAAATGGGTGGAGGATCTTGCCAGGTGTGGGCATCATATATCATATGGGGAGTTGATAGTTGACTTTGAGAGGTAGTGTGGCCTTTAGTTTGTGGAAAAGCCAGTTAAAGGTCTCCCGATTTGGGTTAGATGCTTCTGTAGTACCTTACTGTTTTTGTAGATTGTGATCAATACATCTGCAGTAAAAAAGGGGGAGGGGCCTAAGGAAAGTTTTAGTCAATGAGGAATTTCTTTGGAGTATGAGACCTCCAGGAGTGTGTACAGCGTGTTTCTCTAAATCGTTCCCGTGCTGAACCTCACCAAGCCTTCTACAGAAAAAATTACAGAGGCAGATTGACAGCCCACCTTGGCTGAGAAACTGGTGCAGCTGTAGCCAACATTAGGCAATGTGTGTTGTATAAATACCAACATGTGCTCCCTGATCGGACTGGAGACTGCAACTGCTAGACTCAGCCTTGTTGTCAAGATCAGTCTGGAGGCCTCACCTGCTGTACCAGTGTTGCTTCTTCACTTTGCCTAGGGAGGTGACAATTGCCAAACTTGAGAGCTGCTGTAGTAAGCTACTGTGTTCAAATCCCTGACGTTTTCAAGTTCCAAACATGGATGCTATAGCAGCCCGAAAATCACAGACACCACTGTTTTAGGAGCAGGATCACTCAACATGTCTGTCCCACACTGGCTCACTACTAGAAGTAGATAACCTTGGGGTTTGTGAACTGTGTGTGTAAAATAGCTTGAAAAACGGTCTGATGCCAGCCAAACGAACCAAGGACCTGCCTTAGAGCTTAGTGGATGGGAACTCTGTCAAAAACTTTAGACTATAATGCACTTGTGATTAGGTTGATGGGATGTCCATTACATTTATGATGAAGTACTCATCTGCCAAACTCTAGATCAGTTGCGCCCTTGTGAGTCAAGTACAGAAAAATTGGACTTGGTCTAATTTGCGGAGCCATAGTATGACAGACCCAAAGACTACAAATAGAAAGGACCTCAAGTACTACAGTTGGGCTCCAATAGCTGCTATCTACCCTGTGCCCCATCAAACAGTCCTCAGTCGTATTAATCAAATATGTACTGTCTCTGTTGTATGTCCTTGTGTTTGAGGCAAATTGTTTCATAAATAACTAAATGTGTTGTGTGGTACCAAAATAGATCTACATCTTGAAACGATTAGTTTTCAGGCAGATTATGGAATTATTTATGTAAAGTTGCAGTGTATACTTAATGTATACTCTATGTCATAGTTTTGTTCAGGAATTAGGATTGTTTTGACAGAGCATACCTGTTTGTAAGGCAGTTCAGTAGATCTGTGGAAGGTGCCACTTTTCTCAGGTGAAGGACGGAATTTCAGCTTGGTGTATTGTGTGGACAATTGATTGAGAATTACTTGATTGTAATTAATTGTATCATGAATCAACATGCAGCTCCTTTCAATCTCCTGGTCTGCTGGTTTAAAGGTGATACCAGTGATATACTGACCTTTCGTCCAAGCAAAGCTCTGTGCTTAGTTTTTACCAGTGTTGTGATTAATATATTCCCTCATTCAACCTCTTTTAAGCCCTTTTTGGACGAATTGTGGTGAACACATTTCAGTTACTGATATCAGAAGGGCGGATGTGCTTGTAATTCGTGAACATATTTAATTATTCTAAGATAATCACAGATTATCTCAGTGGCACCAAATGACTATTGTATTTGTTTTAGAATCTTCGTCGAACCTTAGCGTGATAACAAAATGTCAAGCTTCTTACACATAAAATGTGCATTATTTTGTTATTTAAATATAGTCCTGATTTTATCTATTTCAGATTCAGCACTTCATATTACATTTTTGGCAAGGAATGCCTGATCACCTTCTTCCCTTGCTTGAAAATCCAGTTATCATAGATATCTTCTGTGTGTGCGACTCCATTCTCTACAAGGTATGTAGGTTCACTTTGGAACGAATAGAAGATTTGCAAATATTCTCGCCTCGTGTGGTTCAAAATAAGAAAGGGGTACTTGGGTCTGCAAATGCAAGCACAGAACGCGCGAATAAAATATATTATTGTCCAATATGGCACCAGCAATAATTTATAGATTTATTTTTCAGTCATAGAAATATACTACCACGCAGATCAAATCTGCCAAGAAATATGAAACGTAAAACCACACCTGCAGACTACATCCTTTCTCAATTTAATCATTTCAGAGGCACATTTTTAGAGGTATTGTGGCTAAGTACGTGAAATTGTGAGACCATTTTTTCTAGAATTTCATGAACTTTTTTTTATCAACTTAAAAAAAAATACAATTTCGTAAGTTACCAGGCCAGATAATTTTAAATTAATCAGGATGAATGCTTATCACATGTCCTGATAAAAGCGGATTTCGTCGCACAAAAACAACTATTCTTGTTGCGAAAATGATAATAAAAATAACGTTTTTTGTACATAATTGAAAACGTGTATTTTTGGAAAGGATTCCCTTCAGGATGTTATGCCAAAGTCATGCCTATTATATTCTTCCACAAACCTCTAAAGCTGCCTGTAGTTGAGATCTAGAAAATGCTTCATACACTCCCTTAAGGTCACACAGTAATGTTGCATTTTATTAGGGCCTGGTTCCATTATGGGTATTGTTACAAGTATTAAGCAGGACTATGCATAAATGATCTTTTTTATTCTGAATTCTGTGTCTTTTATTGTTTCATTGAATTTGTTAGAGTTTTAAATTATATGAATAAGCATTTTGAAAATTCGGTTCTGGTCTTCTTGTTTTATACATTTAAATATTTTTCTTGCTGCCAGACAACATTTTGTGAGCTGGGGGACAAGCAGGGGCTACTGTGCATCAGCGTTGTGTCGGGGGATCGTCATTCAACCCTTCACAAATTGACTATCAGTATTAGCAGTTAGAAGTTTCTGAGGGAGATGGAGTGGGGGTGCATAAACTCAGAACTAAACAATCACCCAGCAGCACAAAACTAGTTGTTCGACCCAGTGTTTTTTTTTTTTTAATAAAGAAATGTACCTTTAGACTGCACACAACTGGCTAGGAGCACAGTTTAAGAAATTAGGTTAGCGTTTGAGGGAAGTGAAATCCTACTTTTGGAGCAACCACAAAACTTGTTAAGGTGAATTTACAATCAAACCCCAAATTAACCTGTGCTCAGCCCTCTGGTAGCTTTCCACAAAGCAGTAAGGTTTAACTTTGAGGCAATGAAGCTATTTATGCAGCACTTCAAATGGTAATAAAGAGAAAACACACACAAGAAAAATACAACACCAATTAAAAACAATAGAGTACATTTTAATAAAGAAATAAAGACCAAAACAGCAGACATATAAGTAGAACCAAAGATATATATTTTCAAAGGCCAACTATGGGTATCTGGTTGCGCGAGGCCTGGACAAAGTCACAAGTTCAGGTTGCCCGTGATGGAGTGCAGGCCGGCTATAGGGACCCAGTTAGTTCTGCCGAAGAGTAACTTAATTCTGGTTGTGAAGCATTTTGGAGTCCTGTGTCAAGGATGCATCGCTTAGTGACGATTCCTAGCAGCTGCGAAGCTACAAAGGTCCTGCATTATCATTGAGGATGCCATAAACGAAGGGCTTGCGATACAGAGTCCTGCGTCGAGCTGCGCAGCTCACCGGCTGGTTCTGAGGAAGCTTACGCTGCGGAGTCCTGCATGTCGTCATCGAGGATGCCAATGACGAGGGTCTTGCAATGCAAAGGCCTGAGTCAGGATACATTGCACAGCAGCAGTTCCGATGGGCCTGCGGGCAGAAAAGCAAAGTCCTTGCAACGGGAATGTCCACGCAGCAGAAGCAATGCATTGGTTCTGCTAAGGGTGGGCCACACCCTAGAGGAGAAGTGTTATTTCTGCTGGATGCACAGATGAGATGGCAGGACACCTTCAAGCCCACTTCTAAGGGTGCAGGACTGGGGTGGCAGAGTCCACGTGCTGGGTTCTAGTTTGTTGGAGCCTTCTGTCCCTGAAGCTCTAGTCAGGAGGCTAGCCAACTAGCTCTTGAAGTCACTCTGGAAACCTGGGTTTAACAGATGCAGGTTCAGTCTTTTTTACCCAGGCAAGAGGACAGCAGACAACAGGGCAGTACAGCAGGGCTGCAGTCCTTCCTCCTGGTAGCGTCCACAGGTCCAGAGGTGTACTGAAGGGTTGGGTCTAAGGTTCAATATTAATACCTGGTGTCCACTTTGAAGTGAAAAAAGAGTCTAGAGGTTTCCACCCCCCTCCCATTTGAGGTGACAGGTATCTTCTTCCTCTCTTTACTGGGCCCAGCTTTTCTGGGGCCACAATAGACTAGAGAGAAACCCCTTGTGGACGCGCTCAGGTAGTACCTTTGTGATATGCAAGTGTGGTGGGAGACATCTCCTCCCTCTCATTAACTCAGAGTGGCCCATCTTGCTAACACCTTTCTTACTTTTTTTCTCACTGTCTGGCAGTAATAAACAAAGACCAACTGCTATCTACACCTAGGCCTGTGTTCTACGAACAGGCTGCAGGCACCAAATGGTCAGGACACGAAAATGCCAACTTTCTCACCCTAAATGGGATGGGTATATCCAGACGTGGGTCCCTTGCTTGCTGTGCCACTGGATTCATGCTAGCCTGACTGATGAGGGGTGTTACCCTGAAACCGGTCCCAGGATGCTTGTTTCTGGTCCAGGAAGGACCCGGCTTGGCAGTTCAGGTTGGACTGTTTCCTTGAGGAACAGGGTCAAGACTGAATTGCATATGGCTGGGTTCAAACTGGGGTGGCGTTGTGAGCATAAGAACAATGGATTTAACCTGGATATCTTGAATGGGAGTGATTGTTTGGTTCATCCAGCATTCAGTCCATCATTTGCTACCGCAGCAACTTTCTAAAAGTGGCATTTTCAAAATTGTGAATAAAAATCCTACTTTACCATTAAAGAGGGCCATTCTTTAGACACTAAACTAAACTTTCCCACCTGCTCCCTATTGGAAGTTACAGTTAATTAAACTCCATAGTTATCCTATCGGAGAGGTAGGCCTTGCTGTAGTGAAAAGTGGCTTTATGAGTTTTTTACTACCAGGACATGTAAAAGTTAAATGTACATGTCCTAATTTTTGAATATACTGCACCAACCTCTCTGAGCTGTTTATGGCGTACCCTGGGTGACTTATATGTATTAAAAAGGAAGGTTTAGCAGTGGCAACAGGTTTATTTTTCCATCTTGAAATGACAATTTAAAACTGCCCACAGGCTGCAATGGCAGGACTGAGACATGTTTAAAGGGCTATTTAAGTGGGTGGCACAATCACTGCTGCAGGCCCAATATTAGCATTTAATGTACAGGCCACAGGAGCATGGAGTACCACTTTACTAGGGACTTACACGTAAATGAAATAGGCCAATTGCATGTAAGCCTGTTCTATCATGATTTAAGGAGAGAACCCAAGCTCTAGTTATCAGTGGTAAAGTGTGCAGAGTCCTTAAAGCCAGCAAAAACGGGTTCAGAAAACAGGAGGCTGAAGGCAAAAAGTGTGGGGATGACCCTGCAGAAAGGGACAATTCCAACAGTGCTTACTTTATTGGTGCATGGACTACAGTGCCTTGGGTCCCGGTCCTCCTTTCCCTCTTCCTTCTGAGTGTCCCTCAGTCTTACACAGGTTTCTATATTTGGGTTTGAGTTCTAGGGAAATATCAAGGCTCAGGTACAGAACCACTTGTTAAAGCTTGCACACTCTTTTATTTTAAAACAGTCCCTGATTCTTAGTTCTCATCACAGCAGTGCTCCTTCAGTGCTTTATGAGCAGTCAGCGGTGTCCTTTAAGACATCTTCTTGCGCCCACTTTTAGGAGGAGACATGTCAGCTGGAGGTTCTTCTACGGTTTGGCAGGGCTGCACCCGGCACAGTGGCGGTTGCAGCACATGTCCTTTTGGAAATTCAGGGCTCCTGTGATGCAGTCCTCTGTTTGATGACAAACCAACTTCTGAGCTTTAGTGAGTCTCAGGTAGGATGCGTGTGTTCAAAGTTTACATTCAGCCTTGGCACAGTCTGTGCAGGAGGACTGTAACCCTGACTCCAGCACAGCCTTCAAAATGGAGTGACCCTTTCTACTCGGGCACATTTCTTTTCTCATAACGACACAGCCACTGAGTCACACTTAAAGGGTGTAGAGGTGCCATCCACACAGACATACTTCTCTGATGTAGTGGTACTATCCTCTCAGGTAAGATTCTCTGGTGTAGCTTAAGATTCTACTTTCTTAGTTTTTCTTCGGCTGGCAGACCAACGCCACTGGGGTTCAAGCTGGTGTTGTGCTTCAATTCTGTCACACCACTGTAGGTTTGTGAAGTTCCTTTTTTCTCTCACCCTCAAATTGGCTCCAAAGTGCTTACGGCGGAGGATCATCTCTTCCCAGCCATGCAAGACTCCAGGTGATGTCCAGTCATCTCTTTGAAGCTGTCTGGCATGCAGACACTACCTCCCTTTGCACAGCAGTCCTCTCAAGAATTCCTTCCTTGGTCTAAGAAAACTTGGAACTGGAAACAAATTGGGTCAATGAATCTCCTGTTATGCAATTAAAGCAGACAATGGACATGCATTTTCTGTCTGCACTTTTAGAAATAGTTGGGGACAGTTCTCTTTCATCTGTCCACTCTAGGCCACAACAGAAGCTCAAAGAGGTGAGCTTTCTGTAACTGACTATCGACAGCCACATTGAACAGTGATCAGAAAAGAGTCAATAGGCTAGCCTCACCTAAACAATTCTTCTCACTCTGAATAACACAAACAGCAGTCCCACCCTTCAACCTCACCATCTATCAAATGGCAGTGCTCAAAAAGACACAAACTCAGCCCCTCTCTGCAAAATTCTAAAGGAGTGCTGTCTCCTCTTTTTCTTCTTTACTGTCTATGTCTCCTCCCACCAACTTCAGGAATGTCTGCAATACACTTCCACTGTCTAGTAAAAAACCTCACTTCCATCTTATGCACAAAAACAGGCAATGAGCTTCCAAAACAGAACCCAAAGGCCTCCATCACAGTGGCTCACTCATACACACAATGCATGTAATGCACAGGCACAAAGAAACACTCTGGTTATTAGTACTAGGGTCTTGGTTAGTGCATAGGAGCAGAACGTTAAATGGGTTGGGGAATATGCCTCCATTCCAATAACACAAAAATACTAGCCACAACAATAGATTCATTGGTATGCTGCCATTATCACTCTAACTGCTAAACCCATGACGGATGGTAGTTCACAGTTAGACAAAAGAAGGCATGCTTGGTGCCACCCTCAAGGCCCCAGGACAAGTCCAGGACTTAACTTGTGTCAACGAACAGACCTACGCCTCTGCACATACACTGTTGGGTATTTTTACAAGGAATTGGCAATGGGCAGTGTCATAAATCATTTTGCTTTGCTGCCCTACTCCAATTTAAAAGGACAAGAATTCACCGTATTTACAAGATACTGTGCATTCCTGTGCTTTCAACCAGCACCAGTGCACATTTTGCAGCCATGAGCCAATGCAGGCACACTTGCACCATGGTGCTAGGGTGTCTGTGATGTTAGCATGATTGTTTTTGTGCAGCAGGGGGCACCTACATGCACAATAACAATAATTTTGCAGCCGTGCGCCAATGCAGGCACACTTGCACCATGGTGCTAGGGTGTCTGTGATGTTAGCATGATAGTTGTTGTGCAGCAAAGAGCACCTACCTGCACAAAAACAATCATGAACGGTGTTTTCCTCTTGTTATGTGAAAAGAGGAAAAAACAAGGAGAAAAGTAAGCATTTATCCTCATTAGGCCTGCTCTAGGGAGGCCCAAAGGGTTGGCTATGCCCCAGGTTTACCTGATGTTGTAAATATGGTGCTGCGTCAAATTCCAGGGGTGTTGAGTGGGAACACCCACAGCAACAACCATGGAATGCCTCTTTTACGCAGAGTAAGGCAAGGTAGCGACTTGCGCTGCCTTGTCTTACTCCACATCTACAAGGCCATATAAAGCAACTCATGGTGGTTTTAGGTGGCTTTGTAGATATGGCTACAGCCTGTGCGCCGCTAGAACGTCAGAAAATGTGACGTCCCGGCGGCTTACAGGGCTTTTAAATGTGCTCCTAGATCTGCACGAGGCTTGAGCCAATAACAAATACCGCCAGTTGGGCATTCAGGCAAGTGCACCTGTTTGTACCCTATGCAGAGGATATTCCTATCCCAGTAATTGTACTAAGAGTAGACGCCTACTTAAATTGATGCAAAATGAAGAGAGTTTGTTAATGGATGCATTGGGTTAATAAAGATATGTCGGCTATTAAAATAAGCATGCATTTGTGACCAGTGCAGCGGCGGCCACCCCATTAGAGCGAAGGAGCGCACCCCCGCACCACCAGCGTATAAAACGATAATAATAATAATGTTTTATCATTGTTTTATTTTAATTCCCTGGACCCGCCTCCAGGATTCTGTCTTAGGGGTGGGTCCAGTGGATGACACTGCTGACGGGGGAGTGGTGGGCACTCCCTTCACTGCGCAAACCCCTCATGCGCAGTGAAGCTCTCTCCAGCCCCAGCTGCGTTGCTAGGGCTGGAGAGAGCAGACACAGGCTCACAGTCTGCCTTAGAGCGCAAGTTGCCAGCACTCAGGCCAATCCTGACGCAGCTTTCATGCAGCGTCAGGATTGCCTGCAGTGCATTCTGGGAGTCTGTGCACAGAATAAGGAAGAGCATGATGCGATGGGAGACAGCGGCGGCGTGAAGGTAAATTTTTTTGTTTCTTTCCCTGACCCCCCTCCACCTCTCTTATCCCTCCTCGGGCCCGCCGTACCCCCTCTTTGGCAGGGGACGGGCCGCTACTGGACAAGTGAGCAGCCTAGCATTAAAGGGGTTAGCTGATTCTATCCTTAAAGATCGAAAATAGGGCAAAAAGAAAATAAGATAATGTTCCTTTGCAATGTAAAGTGCTTCTGTGGGCTTAGCTGGCTATATAGCTTCAGAGTGGATTGGGAGAGCATTAGGGAAGGGGTGTAAACAGGGATTATGGCTCCCTATGAAAAGGGAGGGAGGCAAGGTGTGGGAAATATTTGCAGATATAGAGGTAAAAAGTCACACAAAGCCTTAGTTTAATTATAAATTTTATAGCTCAGCTAATTCAGGGTATAGGCTTTTACATTTCCTTGTCATGTATACCCAAAATGCGTTCTGACTCCATCCATTATCAATAAGCCTGTCATGTGCTGTGCAGTATGAAGGATCACACCTTTTTTCTCTTGTTCTGTTAAAAATGTGTGCTTTTTCAATATTTTGAATATGTTGCATTTGACAGCTTAAATAATAAGATTATTCTTTGAAACATGCATGTGTAATTGTGCACAAATAACGTTTGCTGTCTTCTGACTAGCACAACACATCATACAGTATTAAGCAACACATATCTAAGTATTTTCTTTGTTGAAGGTTCTTACAGATGTTCTCATCCCAGCAACAATGCAAGAAATGCCAGAAAGGTAAGTCTGTACTTGATACTTATAATTGTTTACCTATAAGAACCGTTTAGGTAAACTAGACAGTATGAAACGCAGAACCCTTTATCCAAAAAAAATGTGATATGAAAACTACGTTGGCTTATAGGAGTGTCTGCCCATACTGTATGCAAGCAATACTACTAGTAATATTAAGAAGGAAGAACATTTTCTCTCTGGGTATTTTCTGCGGTAATAAATTGTATTTTCTTTATTAGATGTATTGCAGCATGCATTCAGAGCAAACTAGTCCTCCAGACTCCTAATTGTCATAATTTCACTAGGATAGTGACCAGTGGCTTTTTGGATAACACATGAATGGGAAGGTATTTATTACTGACTGATGATAGGGAAAAGCCTTTGCCACTGTGCTAGCTTCTCAAATAAAATGTATTTATCCATAGTTCACCACCAAATGTTTGTGGAAAGGAAAAATGTAAAAAGTGAAGCAAATGTATTGCCTATCCCTAAAACTAGGGCTAGCTCCTATTATGAAATCCTCTCAAATGATGCCACTCGGTTAGTTCAGATAAAATAAAATCGCAATAATCTGAGAAATCCAGGGCAGAGGGTGCCACGGCACTCAAAGGTTACTGGGCTCCAATGTTGGCAACAGGGATCTTTTACATATGGTGTCATAGGGTTCAATCAAAAAGGTATGGGTGCACCCGGGTTCCATTTATCTCTGAGCTATGCTGTTTGATAGAACGTCCAGGCGCACAGGTTGTACACAGCTCAGCTGAAAGAAAATAAATACTTACTATAGTATTAATCTCTGTCAGCCACATTATCCACATCAATGAGTACTACTAGGATTTTCACATTAGTACCTAAATGGAAAGATAAACCTAAGAGTAAAAGGGTCAAATACTATAATAGACAGCAATGCGTGAGAATAAAAAAGTGGTTTCTGAAATGTATTTGAGGTACACGTCCTTTACCCAGAATGTTATTGCTGCAAAGCAACACTGTAGTGGTTCAATTCTACAGCAGGTTCAAGCGACTTTGCTGCAAAGCTTGATGCTTACTAGAAAAGTCTGGTATCCAACAAGAAAGTCACCCAGGGCAGGCAGAAGGTAGGAAGATGTACACAACAAAGTGCAAGTGCAAAAGAAGGATCTCAGAAGGACTGCGCAATACATTTTAAATTTTTTTTTTTTCATTGAAAACCATATCAAATACATAGAATTACATCCAAATATACATCCTTTAAAATCCATCCATAGCATTCGAAGGGGTAATAAATAACACCAAGTAATCAATACACAACAGATCTAATAGTTAATACTTAATATGCAGGGGGATCTTAAAACACATTATCAAACCGTAAGATAGAAAGAACACCTAGACTGCTCTATACATTGAGGTATTTGTGGGTATAAAATAGGCAGGTTTCACCTTCTGGGTCCCGTCTCTCTGTGTTAATCCCTAAGGCCCACATGGATCAAGCATTTTTGGAGTCGCAAACAGTGCGATTCCTTAAAATCGGCCGTTTGGGATTCCAAAAGTGCTGTTTGGGATGCATCATGCTATTTTAGAAATCGCAACTTTTTTGCGATTTCTAAAATTGCGATAGCATATAAGAAATCGCAATTTTGCGATTTCTTAAATGCTATGCATCATTTCCCAAAAATGTGCGATTTTTCAATTTGGAAGTGCACATTACCACGAAGTTCAACCTCGTGGTAATTTGCGAAATTGTTTAAAAATGCACAAAAATGCATTTTTTAAACTGTTAAGTTACAGACACACATGTCCTTAGGACATGTGTGTATGTAACTTCTACTGAAAAGTACATTTCATGGGTGCAGGGGGGGGTCATTTAGACCCCCCTCTCCACCCTTGAAATGGATTGATGAATTGCGATTTCAAATTGCGAATTCGCAATTCCCATTCATTCCTATAGGCATTTTGGCCCATAGGAATGAATGGGAATTGCGAATTCGTAATTGTAAATTCGCATTTTTTATGCGATTCGGTAAAAATAGTGATTTTTACCGAATTGCAAAAAAATGCCAAAATATTCATGCATAGGCTTTTGCGATTTCTAAATTGCGAATCGCTATTTTTCGCAATTTAGAAATCGCAAAAGCCGATGCATGTGGGCCTAAATGCTTGGCTGTCCAATCCAGCTGTGGTGTCCTTTGAGACCCCGCTGCAAACCCAGCTCATTTCTGCCCTCTGGGGCAAGTCAAATCTTCCTAACAGGGATATCAATTAATAAGCAAAGGAAAGACTCTAAAAACACATCAGCACGCACAACACACGTAGGGGCACTTGCACAGGAAAAACATAAATGAGTGCACTTACATTATTACTTTTAAACACATTTTTATTGCTTTTTGATGTAAACATGGTCCACAGTACAGGAATAATAGGCATCAATACATTGATAGGCTACTCCCCCCGCGATCATGAGTAGATCCCCATGGTTCAGGACAAGCAGTGAAGGAGCACAAGTGTATAGCACAGATTAATAATACATAAATAAAAACCACAGCATCAAAGATGGGATATCCTCGTCCGGACTGTGCAAATATATCGAGCCGTACCCATGAGTCCCATGCGCCCTCTCCAGTCGGCTTCTAAGCAAGGATCTTACACACTGTGGGGCAGATTTACAAGCCCCTTGCGCCTCTTTGTGCTGCCATTGCAACACTTTTTTGATGCAACGGTGGCGCAAACAATGCACCCTAATTACAACTTGACTAATCTAGGGAGATGCGTCATGTATAATGTATGCTGGGGGGCGTTCCCACGCAGGAAAGCCTCGTAAAAGTGAAGCAGTGAAATCTACAAGATTTCACTGCATCACTTTTAGGACTCCACTACGTCAAAACTTTACGCCTGCTTGAAGCAGGCATAAGGAGTGACACAGTGTAGTGGGAATAGGCCACAAAATGCCTTGCTGAAGTTGCGTCGTGCTTGCGACACGACTCCAGCAATACGTGACTTTTGCCCCAACAGATGCGTCAGAATTTCTGACGCATTTTTCAATACTCCCGCCATGGTGCGCCGTATTGTAAATACGGCGCATCCATGGCGGTGCAAAATTTTTTTAGGGTAACGCAAGGAAAGTGACGCATCTCTATAGATGTGTCACTTTCTCGTAAATCTGCCCCTGTATATGCAGTCAGGGGGCGTCTAACACATCTTCATGACATGAAAGACCAGGGAGTCTCATTTCTTCCACTAATGCTTCCCATGACCTGGCAGTCTCAAGGGACCTCGGGCACTGTCTTGCTACCCTTAGACCTACAGCACCCTCAAAATCTGCCCATTGCAGGACTTCTTTTTTCCATCCCTCGTGGTTGGGTCCTCTTGGAGCTTTCCAACTCCTGGTGACTTCATTCTTAACCAGAAGAAGCGCTAGATCCTGAAACCCACTAGTTACCTTAGTCTTGGCAGCATGCGGGTACAAGTGTAGGAGGCAATGGCCAGGTGTCCAGTGGACCTCCCTTTTAATCACCCCAGTTAGGGTATTCGTCACCGCCCTCCATAAATCTTCCAGTGCCAGGCAGATTCAAAACAAGTCAGTGCACTTACATAAAATACACTGTTATTGAGGAGATCAATCAACATGATCAATATTAATCTTTAGCTGTTCATAGCCCCAAGGGTACTTAAGTAACCTAGTGAAGAAAATATATACCATGTGAGTATTTCTGTTGATATCCCAGGTGAAAAATAACTCAAATCTGATGATTTTCTTCATAGAAGTTTACTTATAACGACCTTATTTTGCATACCTTTCATTTTCCGTTTTTTTGTATTTTGACTATTATTCATTATTAAATTCTTTCGGATTGATTATTTCTCCATAGTTACTTCCTTTTTCGCTAAAGACTAATCTTGAATTGTATTGTATGCTTTCTTGCATTATGCGATCTTTAACTTTCAATAAAATGTCATTTTAAACTTAAAAATGATAACTGTAAAGTGCAGCGCGTCAGTTTCTACGCATGGTTTGATGTATTTAAATATTTGATGGCAGATTCTGTATTTTCTGAATGTATTTATGCTTTTTTAAGTTTGCTTGCAGACATAAGAAATTTTGCTAAACATTGGGAGCAGTGGATTTCTTCATCCCTGGACAATCTCCCAGATGCCCTGTCTGAAAAGAAATTGCCGATTGCCCGAAGATTTGTGTCTTCTTTAAAACGACAAACTTCGTTCCTGCATCTAGCACAGGTATTGCTGATAAAAACATACCATTTACATACCTTGAATTGCTAGTGTCAGAAATCATATTAGTCCACACTTAGCATTGGCAGTGAGGTGATGAAGTGCACGTTGATGAATGCAACTTTTCCAGTGTACCATCAGGTGAAGGAAGTCCTCCAACCACTCCCTGAACTAATTATCAGCATCAGAATATGACGTGCATTTGGAATCATGCAGACACCAAATATTACATGACTTAACCCCTTCCATGCTGGGCCGTTTCCGCCGCTCTGCGGTAAACAAAAGAACAGGGCGGGGCCGTGACGAACCCCAGCCGTCATCAGCACACGAGCGCCGCAGAGCGTGACGGCTGGGGTTCGTCACCAGCATGGAAGGGGTTAAGGCAAGCAGGCCTATATGTAGATTTCGAAAAGTAAATACCGAAGTATGCTACCAGTCTCACTGGAAGATAGAGTAAAGTGAAATTGAAAATTACTAAGAACCCGTTCAGTATAGAAACTCTTTCTCGGAATCAGTTTGTGAAAAATACTGTGAATGAAATATGAAATTAACATCAAATCCAATGAATTATGCTGATGTGAACATTAGGAGTAGTAACTTAAATTTCTTTAAAAAAAAGTAGTGAACAAATTGCTGACGTCATCAAAGTTTGATCATTCTTAAACATGATGAATTTAAGACGTTCCTTCACATGATGATTTGTTAGATTTTTCTCCAAGGTCAGTGACGAGAGTTTGTGTCCATAGCTTGTGTTCCAACCGTTGCAATATATCTCAACATATTCAACAATCCACAGGAAATATTGCTATTTTGACACCGGTGATTGTCAGCAGCATAACAACAACAACAACCATTTAAGTAACCACCAACTAACCCAATGCCTCTATTTGCAGAACAATACACATGGATGTGTGCATCAACTGTAATCTATTGGGAAAAGGTCTTATCAGTACTAGGCTATTCAAATTAAGATATGTTCAGTATCTTAATAGCCTATAAATAAACGAATTTATGAGTTATACTACAAGATATAAGGCCATTCTACTATACCTGATTCACAGCACATTCAATAGCCTGTTATTTTTTTTCTTGTACCTCGGATTTAGCATCAGCTGCCTTGGTTCCATTTCCTATATCCCATGAGGCACCTGCTCACATATACTTCGAATTTGTGGTTCTATTTCTTCTAAGTTTGAGGATGTGTCAGATATGCTCTTTAACATAATTGTACTTACCTAGGATCAAACGATGCACCACTTGAACGTCAGTCATCTCTAAAATATATATTTGAAGGATGTGTGGGGTGCAAATTTATGGGCTGACTACACGTTATCAGTGGCAAAATATTCCTTACATGTGTTCTGGTTAACAATTAATGCTTCCAAGCCTTTGTAGTGTCATTTCCGATCAATAAAACCAGTTGATGTAAACTACCAGACTACTATGACCCTTAACTGGGAATTTAGAAACTTAGGAATAGAGCAGTGTGTCCCTATGACATGGAGCCATTGCAGAAACCCCATAGTATATCTCAACTAGCAGCATCTTGATGTTTCTGTCAAAGTTAGGGAATCTTCCAGCAGGTTGTATGACGTTACAACGCATACTTTTACAACGCATGCCTTTACAATCCATTTTTCACATCGCAACATCCTTTACAAGGCATTCCATTACATTGCATACTACCTTTACAACGCATACCATTACAACGCATACCAACACATTGCATTTATGGTAAGTGTTGGATAGTTTAGGGGTAAACATTAGTATTCTAACTCCAGGGGGTGCAACAGTAGGGGAAGTGTTGGATAGTGTTGGGGTAAAATTTACAATTCTAACTCCAGGGGTTGCAACAGTAGGGGAAGTGTTGGATAGTGTAAGGGTACTATGTGTTGTAATGGTATGCGTTGTAATGTTATGCAGTGTAATGACTGCATTGTAATGACATGCATTGTAATGGTATGCGTTGTAGGGACATGCGATGTAATGGTTGCGTTGTAATGACATGCGATGTAAAAGTCGCGTTATAAAGGTTGTTTCGCTTTCCAGAACAATCCTAGCGCTGACGATAAAGCAACGCATCCTGTTACATATTCCATGTCTTTGGAGCAGAAAAGCATCTCCTGACTGCCTTTAGCGGCTTGCTTTGTTGCTTCTCTTTTTGAAGTGTGCTATACAGTGCAGATCTATTAAATGCCTGTAAAGTGAGAGTAAAATGTAGTTATGCGTAGTATTGTGTGGGTTAGTGGTTCCTCTAAGGTTGTAGAAAAGAAACCTAATCTATGATATTCTATGAAATGTTGAGTCCTGGAGAGACTGAAATTCCACTGATGCAAGTTGGAGCATGGCTGGCCAGGGAGGATCACGACTCTCCAGGCTGTTGCCAATAAATCATAATAGAAGTGAAGGCTGTTACTCATTTTAGTCTACAACATGGAACCAATTACATAACTAGTAACATTATTCCAATCTTATATTCTTTACATGGATCCACCTACCACAGTGCCCCTGGGATATACGCTTAAGTAGGCCATAAATTCTGAAATCCTGTCCTGAAATAGGTAGGTGGTACAACAAAAGCAAGCCCCCAAACGGTTCTTAACAAGGCTGTAGTTCACTATGATGACATCCAATTTAATCACTGGCACCACAGAGCATGTATGAAGCCTCACCTACCCTACAACAGGCAACTTTATTATCTATGTTGAATTGTTTCTCTACACTCACATATCTCTAACCTGAATCTATTCCTTCTTTTTCTGAATTTGTAGTGCTAGTATATTCAAACAGCAAGTCTTGTTCTTTTAAACCAAGGTATGTTCTACACAAGAAACGTCCCCTGACATGTGCCATATGAAAAAAGTCAACAAGGTTTATTAGGACATTAGAATGTTGAGAGCTCCATTGACAATGGAGTAGCTCCTGGTTTATAATGACTGCTATAAGCCCAGAGCACCAACATTCCAATGTTTGTCTTCCTGTTTGTCCTTTTTTGTTTACAACATTCTACCCGTAGTGGTTGGAATGTTCTAATAGCCTTATGGCCCTTCTGCCTCGGGCTATACTAGTTGTTAAAGGCCCTCTCCCTCATTATGAGCTCAGGCCTATAACTTGGTTCAGGGCCTCTAACAACCAGTATAGCACTCAGCAGCGAGCTATTAGGCTATAATCAAGCCACAACTTTATCAGTTTCTTCAATATTAATCTGATATTTCACTTGCAACATTTTGTCTTTCACACAACTAGGTTACCCCATATAAGTGCACATTCTGAGGCATATATGCTCCAATTTTGTAATCCAGACTATGATTCTAATATATCATCGTTCTCTGTGCATTTCTGGATTGGGCCCTTTCATCCGAAGAAATCATAATTTCCTTTCAAATCGCATTCCTAAAAAAATTAATCATAATATCTTAAATTTGTTTGCAGAAGGTGCCTTTGTCTTTACTACGTAAACCATCACGTCTGGTGTGGTTAAAGTTCTCATGATTAGAAAATGTTCATCCTTGGTGGTCATTACATAGCATTCATTACTGCTTCATCGGTCAGTGGCAAAGAACAACTGTAAGATGCAAATAGTACAGCAGTTGCTGAAGGTCAAGATAACGTGCTGGGCTGCTTGGAACTGCCAGGTCACTTTATTGGATATGGCGGATTGACTCCGCATTTCATCCTTTGAGGATAATAATGACTTTTATTATTTAACAGTTTCTTATGATCTTATTAAACTGTGAGTTATGTGAGCACTTTACAACAGACAACAAACGGTGAGTGTACAATGAACAGGCGACAAAACTAAGAAAAGAGGCATTTACCATTACAATGACACCAATCAAAGGTACAAGTCAATAGACCAAATACCAGTTTGAGCAGTTTAACATACAAAGGTGAGGTAAAATTCAAAAGTCTAGTACATGTTGGACATTTAAAACATTTAAACATAGTTTCAGTGGGTCTGGTGGAGTGCGGCGGGCATGATGCAGTACAATTGCAGTCGCGTGACATTCAATGAGAGGTAACAAGTGCATGGGGAGAGATTCAAACAAAGAAACACAGGGTTCTGTTTTAAGTGGAGATTGAACAAGGGGACATTATGTACTTTCAGAATGATAGGTGGTTTTGGTTCTGAGCTCCACTGGGGAGTGCCAGTTCCTGAGAAGAATTGGCGTTGGGCGTGCATTGTTTTGAAGGCCTCCAGCCACTAAATAATTTGACAGAGTTGGGAGGTAAATTTGGATGAACAGCCTTGTGAGCTAGGCTTTCTAGTTTAAACTGTAATCTTAGCTCTATGGGAGCCGGTGGAGGTAAATGAGAATCTAGGTGATATGATCATATTTGTAGCAGAGGAGTGAAGTTTAGCAGCAAAGTTTACTGTTTTCAGGAGGTAGAGGGTGGGAGGTTTAAGAGCTCATAGTACATAATTTCCAAAGTTTAGTTGTGCTAAGATTAGGCCATGAGCTGCATATTTCAGTAGATCTGATAAATCTTGGGTGGAAGTTTGCAGCTTTAGTTATTTTGCTTATGTTATGTTATGTTAATGGCATTTACATCACGCTTGGCTACTCCGATTGTCCACGCCCCCAAGCATGACTGTCAGTGCATTGTATCAGCAAACACTAACACAATTTAAGCACTGCGTGTTTCTATGGTGTTCTGGCATCTGCAGAATGATGTGAGGACATATAGCTTGTATTGCTCAAACTTTAATAGTAAAACATACGGATGAAACAAAAGTGCTGGGTCTCTCTTATTTTAGTCAACACAAATTGCGGTCAGATGTACTAAGAATGGATTTTGTAAAAAAAGGGGCGCAAATTGTGCACCAACTATAACTGAATCCATTCTGTTTTTGCAAACCGACCTATGTAGTAATAGTCAGTTCACAAAAACCTGATTCAAAGTGAGTCGCAATTCGACCTACCTCATCAATATTAAGGAGGTAGGTCACAAATAAGGACCTACTATGAACCGGAGGCAGCACAGGGATGGTGGCCTGCTGAGGTCAGCAGACCACCATGTATGTGAATCTTTGTAAATAAAGCATTTTTTCAAACTGCAACCCATTTTTCTTAAGAGAAAACAGGATGCGTTTTACAAATAAAATGAAATTTGGAACACACATTTTTCAGGGGTAGACTGTGGTCCATAGAATGAATGCCTACTCTTAAAAATATTTTATCAGCATTCTCAACGTTTCAGTGCTCAGTAAAAGGTTACCGTTTTGCAACTGGAATTTGTCCCAAAATATTAATACCTACAAAGACAAATTGGTTTTAGGAAGAGAAGCCCTAACTAAAAACCCTTCCAAATACCAATTTGGATTTTGGTTGCCAAATCAAATTACATTACAGTAATGTGTTACCGAATCCCTGTTTGTGATATGTGTATACCAAAGTACTATTTACAGTCGTAAACAGTCCAATTCTGCAGTCGGGCCGATGGAGTCCGAAAAAAGGCTCCGTACATCGGGCCCGATTCACAAAACTAACTTAAGACAAAATCTTAAACTTACTACGATTTTGGTATTCACAGAAGGCACTTACTCATTTTGGTATTCACCGAAGGCACTTACTCATTTTGATATTCACAGAAGGCACTTACTCATCAATGAGTAAGTGCCTTCTGTGAATACCAAAATGAGTAACTTACTCATTTTGACTAACCTACTCATTTTGAGTAACCTACTCATTTTGGTATTCACAGAAAGCACTTACTCATTGATGAGTAAGTGCCTTCTTTGAATACCAAAATGAGTAAGTGCCTTCTTTGAATACCAAAATGAGTGAGTGCCTTCTGTGAATACCAAAATGGTAGTACGTTTAGGATTTTGTCTTAAGTTAGTTCTGTGAATCGGGCCCATCATGTCTGATGTCTCTTGAATGCACCTCGGGTATCAACACAGGAAGTAGCAACATGACTACTTTGCCTTATTTGAGTGATTCTTCCATGGCGAGAACAATCTTTACCTAAATGGTATCTAATGTGTCCTGCAAATTCACTTGGGATTTGTGAAACTGTCAAATATTCATTTGCCATCCGTGATAAATGGTCAGTTGTGTAGCCTATATATTAATGGTAGGTTATACCCATAAGATTCATTCATTTCGTAACTCATTCAACAAACGTTCAATACGTATTTGATCTTCCATCTATTGGCATTGTACATCTATTGATCTAGCAGTCATGATTGACAGCATTGCAAATTAATCAAAAATACATTTATTTATTTTTTATTATTTATTAAAAATGAATACAGAGATAGATGTAAGTGGTTTTCTGCCTGTTTCCAAATTTTATCTGTAAAATTCAGCAGAAATGGAAAGCCTGGATGAGCTTTTCTAAGCATGGATCTGTGGGAAATGCATCATTTTCAAACATAGTGAACGGACAAATTTCAAAATATTTATTTAGTCTACTTTTGTGTAATCGTGCCACACACAGATAACTTTAAACGAGTATAAATCAAATGTTACATGTGCTGTTGGTTCTCTTGTCTAGGTGTATTTAGGGCCTTGTTAGAAATATGTGAAGTAGTAACCCCATGGGGGGATACCACCCATTTACATGTTTTTCCAGGTTTAGGAAAGCATGACGTGACACCTTATGAACCTGCTGAAATCAGGAGGAAAATGTCCACAGAAACGGTCCTGAAAATGCGTAAAAAACTATTTGACCCGTTAAATCGGGGTTCCATGTGTTTTGCCCAATTCCAGACCCAGAAACGTATTCGTTTTTATGGTTATTGTGGTCACATCATTCTCCGTTTATCATATTTATTCATCTTGGATACTCTGTGCTGGTGGAGGGTGAAAACAGCATATTTTTTTCGATCTCATCACATTTTCTTTATTTTTATTATTAGTAAAAACAATTCTTAGATGAGCAAAAAAGGTAGAAAATATATGGCTTACTATAAACTAGAGGTTCCCATTCCCCGTTAATTAAATGAGGTCTTAATAGAGAAACGGGTAGGAAATGGTCTTTTGCACTTGGTAAAAGGTTCTAGAGTAACAATGTAAACCCACCTATTAAACTAGGAATTGTATTACGTCAATGTAATCATGAATGTTTTCTACAGCTGGAAACTATAGACAAGGTCAGAAATTATGTATTGATTGCTCTTCACGGGCATCATTTTCTAATCCTGGGTTTTTGCTGTCTATTTGTCAAATCAAAATAAATGGCTGCTCCCAAAAGAATTGCTTATACACCTAATTGTAGCAAATATTTAAGAATAAGGTCACCCAAAATCAGACGTCACACTAGCAATTACTGTAGACTTAATACAAAATGATACATGAATAAATCAATTGTTGCGTACATGTATTTGTATATATGTTATTAATAATACATTTAAACATTGACTGTCGCGTTATTTCAATACTTAAAACATGAGGGGTTCAATTGCAGCATATGCTCATATATGTCCAGCAGTAGAACAGTAATCAAACGCACAATGCTATGGTACTTATATTTGCTAATCCACTCTTGCATGGAATAGTGTTCATAACTTAAGGTGTTCACGTGTTTGCTTGAGTTGTTGTTAAGTTAGCACATGATTATGTGCGGAGCAAGAAGCGGAGGATGCGTTGATGTTTCGGTCTTTAAGTTAATTTATAAGCAAGACCATCCTCAGATCTGTATGCTTGGACAAAATGACTGACCCCAGTGTAAATCAGATCAAAAGTAGGATGGTCCAAATGTATCCATAAATACACAGCGCCAGTGTCAAATGCCCAATAGGAAAAAAAACAATTGACGGACGGAATTCTGAACAAAGCAAACAGTGACCCCCAGTCACAAAGATCTGGGTTTAATCCATTGTTCTTTTGCTCACAACGCCACCCCAGTTTGGACCCAGCCATATACAAATCAGTCTAGACCCTGTTCCCCATGGGAACACCACAACCCGAACTGCCAAGCCAGATTCTCCCTAAACCGGAAACAAGCCTCCTGGGACCGGTTTCGGTCTAAAGCATCAACGTTATGTTATGTTGATTGAATTTGTAACACACACGGCTACTCATGAGTGTCCCGGAGCGATGACTTTAGGGGAGCAGGAAACTAGCAGATGAAAAGATGTGTATTGAGATTTTTCTTGAATGCAGACATGTCTTCAATACTACTTAGAGCCAGGGGAAGCGCATTCCAAGCTACCGCAGCCCACTGAGTCAGAGACCTGCCTCCCAACCTCTGGAGCTGAAATCGGGGAACCGTTGCTAGTCGGAGGGAAGCCGATCCCAACAGTCTTGAGGGCACATAGAAAGTAAAACACTTTTGCAGGTAGGACGAGCCAGTGCCATGAAGGGCACGGTGGGCTAGCACCAGCGATTTGAAATGTACCCGTTCTGCTACGGGAAGCCAATGGAGCGAGCGCAGGCTATGTCTTGGAAGAGATGCCCAACAGAAGTCTGGCTGCAGAGTTCTGGACAACCTGAAGTTTTTTAATCAGGTAACCAGGAATGCCAATGTAAAGTGCATTGGCATAGTCCAGCTGAGACAGGATGAGGGCACAAGTGACCGTTTCTTCAGCTGCTTGAGGCAGGAGAGGAAAGGATTTTCTTAGCGTCTTGAGAAGGCCAAAGCAGGTGCCAGCGAGCTTCGTAATGTGGCAAGAGAAGGAAAGACTCTCGTCAAACCAGACCGCAAGTTCTTCGCCGGCTTCCCTTCAGAGCGGGGCAAGGGAAAACCAGGTGGCCACAGAGTTTCCCTAAACCTAGAGGGTAATTTACCAAACAGCAGAATCTCAGATTTCTCCTCGTTACATTTTAGTTGTGCTCCTGAGAGCCACCTGAAAATGGAGGAGAGACAATGATGAACTCCGGTAACATAATTGTCACCCCTGTCCCAGGTACAGAGCAGCTGTGTGTCATCGGCATAAGCCAACACCTTAGCTCCCAAACTCTCAGCCAAATAGACCAAGGGGGTCACATAGATATTAAAAAGAAGGACCCCTGAGGGTCGTCATAGCCTGATGAAGAGAGGCAGAGGGAGGCAGCCAGATCTGCTGGTCCCGACCCTCGAGAAAGGACCTGAGCCAATTCCAGTCCGTCCCCGACACATCTATCCTGGCCAGACATGAAAGAAGAAAAGAGTGGGGAACAGTGTCAAACGCCGCCGAGAGGTCAAGCAAAATCAATGCTCCCTCACGCCGACGTCAAAGCAGGAGAATGGCCTCCACAACCTCCACCAGCACCGATTCCATGCTATGAGCTGCTCTGAACCCTGACTGAGTGGGATGCAGCAGACCCTCTCTTTCAACAAACTTTGTAAGTCGTTTGGTGACAACCTTCTCACACACTTTTGCCAGACCAGGTAAAAGAGAAATAGGTCAGCAGTTACCTGGACTGCGAGTATCTAATGATGGCTTTTTTATGAGTGATAGGATCCTGGCCGGCTTCCAGGACTGAGGGACGTTAGCTGTGAAGAGGGACAGATTGACAATGGTATTAACCTCTGCATTAATCGTCTCGGCGGCTGCTGCCAGCAACCTGGCTGGACAGGGATCAGACGGAGAGCCCGACTATAGACTCTTCAGAATTTTAAGTGAATCAGCCAGGTTCACCGGACTAAAAGCATTGAGGCAGTGTATAGTGTACACCAGAAGAGTCGAGGACACTGCCTCAGTCACATTGGCACCAGGTAAGAAAGCCACCTGAATCGTGCGGAATTTGTCCAGTAAAAATGTTAAAAGAATCTCGCACCAGGTGGCTGAAGATGTAGATGCACTCGCCTGGGCTAGCAATGACATAAAGCTTTGTACTATCGAGAAGATTTCCTTGGCATTGTTTTTAGCCGAGTCGATACGTGCAGTAAAAAAATCCCTCTTGGCCTGAGCTGTGGCCTCATAATAGATTTTTGCTTGGCTCTGAGCTTCAGCTTGGCAACCTTGCAGTAGTCGCTGCAGCGCCACACTCGCTCCAGAATCTTGCATTCATGTTTCAATTCTCTAAGTGCTAGGTTGTACCATGGTTTAGAGGGAGAACCCCTGGCGGGCCTAATTGAGCTCAGTGGGGCCAGAGAATTGACAGCCTTTGGAACCAAGCTGGTGAAATCATCTAGTCGGCTCTCCAAGTGACCCGAAATATTAGGTCTAGATTATTCCAAAGTATGGATGAGAGCACCGGGGGCAATTTTGCCAAAAGCCGGTTTGCGAGCGGGGCACAGTGGGGTTTAGCAATGCGCACCTCCCAAGAAAAATATATCAGGAAATGAATGGACCAAGAGACCTGACACGTTTACCTCATCACGATGGGGAAATTGGTGCAGATTGGGTCCAAGATGTGACCTGTCTGATGGGTAGGGAACCCGACCCGCTTAATTAATTGGGCTAGGTGCAAGATATCCAGAAAATTTTAAGTGTCCTTAGCCTGAACCTGATCGAAATGGTTGTGTAGGTCCCCCAGATCCACGTCATTGGAGAATCACAGTGCCCTAGTTATAAAAGGATCCCCACAGGCAAGCAAGAATATGCCCGCATTCCCTGGGGGCCTGTCAATGAGCGAGCCCCCCAGCGTGAAGAGGTCCGAGAAGCGAATGCTGAAGTTGAGACCTTCACAGGCCCCCCTCAATAGAGCGATTTGAATCAAGACCATACAGAGATCAAGGTAATCTTAACAGAATCTGATCATTAGTACCTACACACCCACGCTCTCATGGAATGACTGGGTTACAGAATAAATCACTGTCACTTGAATTACTTCCCTACTATATGTCACAAAACAGTTTTAGGTCATTAGATGCAAATTCAATGAAAATGACTGAATTGTATGTTTCTGAGTGCTGTTTTGCATAGGCAACTGTGATGACAAATCACAGTATTTCTGCACTGTTAACCTCATCTCATTGCTTTCTTTCCATTTCTTGTTCTGTTGTCAGATTGCTCGGCCAGCACTCTTTGACCAGAATGTGGTGAATTCAATGGTGTCAGATATTGAGAAGGTGGATTTGCACAGCATTGGATCTCAGGCTTTTCTATCTGGATCTGGGGGTGCAGATTCCGAAGCTGAGGCCTACACAGAACGTAAGTATAGTCTGTATGCATTTAAAGTAAAAGGGCCCAGAGGGCATGGGCTGAAAGTCGTATTTGGGATCATTAAACTGAATACACATAGCCTGTGTTCCGAGTGCCTTTTTTGTTGAGGGAATTTTACTTCATGACACTTTTGTAAAAGAGAAAATATAGAAATGTATGCAAAATGAGTATTCATGTGGTTTGCTCTTTAAACTATTACGCAATATTTATGCATGATTTAATTTAGTAATTATGAGAACTCTGGTAATTCACTTTAATTACATCAAACACCAAAACCTCAAAATGACCTCAGACAGAACATGCACAAACTAATAAGCTCTCAAGGCATTATTTCATAGGGAGCCCACAACTGTAATAGATGATGTTGTAGACACCAAGTAAAAGACCTTCACCATAAAGATTCAAGAGACAGAACATTGGGGCCCTGAGTACGAGTCAGGCGGGGCAGACTTCCCTTATGTAATTCTGCTCCACCTGATCATGACTCGCCTGGTGTTCTCGTACCCAATTTTCTGAGATGTGGGAAAACTAGACAGAATTTTACTGGACAGAATTGCCATCCAATAAAATTGTATTACCCTGCTGTGTCCCCTTCTGTACTTTGCATTTTTCTGTGGAAGAGGGGGAAATTCAATTCTCCTTCCTGTCAGACCTAAACTTTCTTTTCCCTTGCCAATTCTGCCTACCCCCTCTGTCTCCCTCCCCAGACAGAAACCTTCACATGCTTTTACCGCCTGCTCAGAGCAAGTAAGATAAATCCCTTGGAAAAGGGAATATTGTGTGGAATGCCACATATTGCACAGCAAGGGGACTTGCAAATTGAAGGCCTGACGGACGCTAACACATGCTTTACAAGGACTGACTGCTTATGGATTTATAGTGAAATTGTGAAAGGGCAAATTTCAGAAGAGAACGCAAAGAGAATAGACGGTTATGCCGGTTTTTAACAAATGAGTAAATCTTAGTGAGAATAGGTGAGTAGGCCTTTTTATGAATGAATCTAAGCCTATCTGGTTTTTTAAGTTTCGATCACCTCAGTTGGGAATTTTACCCTGAAGAAGTTCCATGTGAATAGGGACAAAACGCGTAGGCTGTGTTTTTTTGGGATATGTTGTCCTGTCTTGTCTAGTCACTTGAAGACATTTGAATAAAGACAAAAAAAAGAAATAACAAGGACGTCAAAGTTTTCATTTGAAAAAGAAAGTACAGGTTTTGCAGTCTCACATGTGAAACAAGTGTCTATAAAAGATGTATGAAATATGCTTGAGCATTATATAATTCCAAGTTTTTGGATTTTTATATTTCACGGTACTGTGCTCCTCAAATTGTGTAGATGCATACATTTTTAATCCCTATTGGACGTCATTGGTGTCTTTTACTCTTCTGATTCATGGTAGTATTCTCCTACATCTCTAAGAGTCTGCTATTATATTTTCACCATGAAATGTCTTATGTCAGGCTCCCTTAGCCTCAATTTAATGTACTTTACACCACAATTCCTCTAGTTATATTCAGCCACCTCCATGTAAACAATGTCAAAATATGCTGGCTAGGTTACTGGGTGTTCTCCTAGTGTGCCACTGCCAGGAGACGATTCACATTTTCCCTGTAAATTCAGGATCTCGCAGTCATAGTCCACATGGCTTTAATCTCTTTACAAAGTAAGGGATGGCAGTTGCCTACTTTGGTTCGAGCAGGTCTCCTAATGGTATCATGCAAGACTTTTATATGAATGGTGCAAGATTCGTTTAAAAAAAATGTATCCAAGATACTGGCAGAAAACATTTTGCAATGAAAGCCTTTTTTCGTGTAATCACTGAAATTCTCAAAATATTGTGATAAAAAGATATGCGATTTTGTACATCATTAAACTATCCTGTAAAAGGTAACTATGCAAAGAAGGTAATATGGGTATCATAGTCACTGATCAAAAGAGTATGAACGATAATCGAGAAGAGTTAGGGGGATGAGTAAGAAGGAAAGGGCTAATATGTCATTAGTGCCTGCAAAACAGGATTTGGGATTTCCTCAAAAATATGTACGTTTGTGAAATAATATTAAAATATGTAAATTCCCAAATGCCATGAAAATATTTAGTATATAATGTGTTTTCTAGAACCATCTAAATTAAATCTTCCCAGTCCCTTATTATTGCTAGCTGGTTTCTGTAATTCGATCTCAACCTGCAGTCCACATATTTCTTATTTTCAAGCTGCTGGAGTTACAAAATTTATTTTCGGTAAAGTGCTCCAGTGTTCTTCAGGTCTGTTTCCACACTAAATTATCTCAAATAAATTCCAAATAAATTACGTTGATTGGGTCGAGCACGGTAAGTACACCTAGTTTGGTTATGGTGTGTACTACAGTGAGAAATGTAATTGGGCACTGTTTCTTGAGGTTTTACCTTAGATAATGTACAAACATGCAGTTGGGTTTGTGGCCAGTTGAGGACATCTATATTATGCACCGGTACTTGTAAAGACCTTATAAGGGAACACACGAGCAAGCAGTAGGAAATGGAAAGAGTAAAAAGTGTTCAATTAGAATTTAGAGGGTCTAAAATCGGACTAAGTTCTTGATCATAAGTACCTGGCAATTGTGTGGCCTCTATGGAAGTAGAACTCATTTATTGCAAGATGTATGAAGTTTATCACACCTGGTAATTACTGGGTGAGATGAAGTCTGCATTCCTGGAGGTTTTCCCAGGTAGATATTGGCCGGTCAAATCTGCAGTGATATACAAACGGAAACTGACCAGTAAATACCAGGAAGTAGCTTTTGGTGTGGACTTCACGTATGTATCGGGCATGATAAATACTTAACCCCTTCACTGCGGCAGCTATTCCGCCGCAGTGCTAAGGGGGCCGGGCGGAAGATGCGCAGCGGGTGCATGCTGGTGACGGAACCGCTCCGTCACCAGCGTCCGTTGCGCTGTGCTTATGACGGAGCGGTTACGTCATGGCCCGCCCGCTCAATAGAACGCTCAGCGCAGGCGCGGAATTCGCGCCGCGCATGAGCGGCGGGCAGGCCATGACGGAACCGTTCCGTCATCAGCACAGCGCCACCGCAGCTGATGATGGAGCGGTTCCGTCATCAGCGCTCAAGGGGTTAATATCCTTCGAAGGCACTCATAATCGGGTCCTTAAGGTATCGTTTAACACCATCCTTGTACACTACAACTGGCACTTCTGCAGGCCTGCATCTGTATTGTAAGTGTAGTACTGTACCTGACAACCAGAGAGGAGACTCCTGTTCAATATGAATTAACATGAACATGAGGACATAATGCACTTGTAATGAGGCGGGCTGGATATCTGTCAAAACAGAGTACCCATCCTCCAAACTCTAAAACAGGCCTATAAGTCTGTATTCCTTCCTTAAGTTGACTTATAGTTAAAAGGTCCGCCGTCTCTTTAAAAGTCATGATGGCATCTGGTGGCAAGTCCGCAGATTTCTTTAGGTAAATATAGCTTCTTTATCTCACTCTCATACTGACTGCTTACTTTCAATGTGTGAAAGCACATTCACTCTACACATATTTGTCAACTCTTTCTAGGAGGTTTGTAAAGTTACTGGACAGACACAGTGCTTAATTTCAAAGGCAACTTGTTTTCCTTACAAGCAGTGACCAGAGTCTGAACATAATTCAGTCTGCAGTTTTGATACAACACAGGGGCTTTCAATTTGCTTTAATATGGAATTCCAACTCATTTCTACCTCTTCGATTGCATTTTCAGGGCACAACAGGGGCAACAAATCAACATTCTGTCGTCCAGCCTAGTAGAAAATGGCAACAGAATATGGCAAATATAAAGAAAAAGGCCTTTTCCTGTTACTTTTAATTTTCCAATAATTTCACTGGAATGTCCTCTTAGTCTATAGTTGTTAATTCACACAGGTCTTCCTAAAAGCCGTTTGTGTAACTAGGAGGGGAACGAGTGATTGATCAGGCAACCTTAAAATAAGCAGCAGACCCAGGATGTTAAATAAGAGTATTTTTGAAACAGATGTGCTATTCCGTTTTCAGTTTTTAATTTTGAACAAAGGCAATATTTTTATGGTTTACCATATCTTTCACGATACAATTGCATTATTTGTCTCTTATATTGTAGATGACTCCATTACAGTGTTCCAAGAACTGAAAGACCTGCTGAAGAAGAATGCCACTGTGGAGTCGTTCATTGAGTGGCTGGATAACGTTGTCGAACAAAGGGTCATCAAGGTATCTTTCATTACTTTCACTAAAGCAAATGGCCGAACAAATACATTCTACATTACACGTTTGATTTGCTAACACAATCACTTTGTAGAAAAATATTCTCTGCAGTACTTCTGTTTTGTATTACTGCCAATGGTAGGCATATCTCAGACCCTACAGCACAGGCCCCAGCGTTATGATTATATATATGGCTGGTGACGAGCTCTAACATAAGCTTGAAGTTGTTGCAGATGAAAATAGTCTTCTTCCTTTGTAAGAGTAGCCTAGAAGTTATGTTTTGTCTGTGATTAACAAGATGTTATGTATTTCATTCTGTAATGTACGAAAGTATTATTGAAACATATATTGAGCAACCCAGTTACAGATGTGGCAGACCTCTGTAAATAACAGATGGGCTATAGAGAATTTAGAGAAAATGTTGGTTTTCTTTATCCTATTTAAAGAACAGAGAAGCAGCATGATGGCTGTTGATCAATGAAGTTATGAAAAAGTCAGCACTGATGTTATAAAGGCCACTTCAAAAGCATTGCTTCAGGTAGCAGTGACTGTGGATTGTCATGTTCATGGGGGTCTTGTGGGGAAGTATGCTGCTGATAAACATTCCAAGTGCATTAGCACTTAAAGCAGTTTGGATTCTGAATCAGTCTAACATCATGTTGGAGAGCCTGGATTTGGGCATTTTTGGTGCTGTTCGTATTAAGGTTGTGCTCAGTCTTTTTGTATTCATATTGAGACATGTTATTGACAAACGTTCTAGATGTTCGCAAGGCAGTGTTTACAATATTTGATGTCCTTTGTGTGGAGACTTTCAGAGAATGTTGTGTATCATTGGTGCACAGATGAAATTTGCTTCACTGGTTGAGAGAAGAGACTTCAAGAGACTGCCTCTATAGCTTGAAGACAACAGAGGGATGGATACATCTGAAGAGTATTTGTCTATTTATAGGTTGCTGTTGGAATCTGGAAGGGTCCATCTGGATGGGTTGGTGTCCGCTGGAGAGACTAGAATAACACTCACATAGCACAGTATTGTCAAATGCCATGCCTCATAATCGGATGTTGATAAGGACTTGTTTATGAAAGGTATCAAAGGATACTAAGACATCAAGCAGAACTGGAAGCAAAGCTCGGGATCACATTTGTTTGTGATGAAATGCATTATGCTTGACATGAATAATTGATGTCTTGCTGCTTTTGCCTTTTTTTTAATTTGTAAAGGTAATTGTGTTTGATGGACTGCATGTTAACACAACCATGTATTTGAATGTTGTTTTCTTTCTTTATTATCCATCTATTACATTCTAAGTGTGTTTTGGTTCCACAGTTGGTAAAACTATCAGGATTAGGATAACTTTGGTGAAGATGCCCTGTATGGTTGCTCTGTTGAGAGGGATTTGATAATGGTGAGCGGGGGTGACTTTGCCATATGTGGTGGCTTTAAGGGGAGACATTTTCCAGCAAGATCTGTATTCATAAACATGTTAAAACAAGTCCATTTTAATATGAATTAAAAGATATGGATGGCAAAGTGGTATCTTCGATATTCTCAATACGGTGATGGAAGTGTCTATGTTTTGCGGAATATTGATTGAAGACACTGCACTTTGTTGAATGGGTGGATTATAAGGAATTTGTGATTTGATTAATACAATGTTTGATGAATTTAGCGAAGTTTCTTTTTTTGTTAGTGGTGTCTTCAATACCTGATTTGTAATATGTGAGTTTACCTATGGTGTTGTGATTTCTACTTGTAAAAGCAGAAAACTGTCTGGCTTAAGAAGTTTCTTGAAACCGGAATTTGAACCATTTATCTTACAAGAGAGAGAAGGGGACAGAATGCAACACTTTGAGAACAAGCTGGATTAGTGTATTGGCTTGTCAGGAGTGGATTTTGAGGTCCGCCTTATGTTTTTGGACGTGTCCTGCAGCAATGCCTAGATTGCAGGTTATGTTCTCTGGTATGCTCTCATTGATCCTCCTCGTTTCATTTAGTAACTATGAGGAAGAGTTCTATTAATTGGTGATGAGGAAGAGATGAGAGAGTGGGAGTGCGTAAAAGGCAAAAAGGATGACAGAGTCATTATCGTGGTCAACGGCAAGCATGGCACCAAATCCTACTATTTCCACAACACAAAGCCCTTCCACACCTATGCCATATATTCTCTCTGTTCCTCAATTTGTTGTGACAGTCGGGACACTCTCAAACCAGCATTAAAGTAAGTGGAGATTTCTGGGGGAAAAAGCTATCACCTATCGAGTGTCTGACTGTGATTTCTATATACAGCCTATTATATGCCCCGTTTGTGCAAGAAGCATGGGGAAGAGTAATTTTCAGTCAACACAGATTGATGGAGCCTGTTCAATGTCTGTCATATCAGTGAAAGCAATTATGGCTGTCAGGATTGTTTTCTCATGGCAGAGAACACCGTAATATAAATCCAGATTAGGCAAGGGAGAGTTAATCATTCACAGGTTCAGTAACTCTCCCAGTCACCTTCCTTCTGTTCACTTCTAGGAATCAGTTGCAGTCAACACTTAGCAGCTTTAGTGGATAAGGCGACCAGTCATAATTGTCCTCACATTGGTGAAAGCTTGTCACGCACTACAACTGTTCCAACCGCACACATGTGATTGTTCACCCACAGACACACACACAGACAGGCACACACCAACGCAAACACACAGGCAAACACATACACACACACACATACACTCACACACAGACACACACACCGGCACAGACACAAAGTTATATAAACAAATATTCACACACACATACATACACACACACACACAAAGACACTCTGACTAAAATAACTGCCTGTAAATGTATAGCAAATATAAAGTGGATCTCTGCTTGCATATATGTTCTTCTCAATTGCTCATGTTTTCCTTATTGTCTGAATCCTTCCCAATGTCTAAAACTGACGCAAAATATCACTTGTAACAGTTATACGTACATAACTTTATATTGCATTGTCCATAAAAAAGAACATTTAGTCATCTTAGTTGAAATAGATCAGTGTGATTGAATTCCAATATATTGGCACAAAATAGCAATTATATCTACACAACATGGCAAAGCTGCTGTGCTGAGGGCTATTTTTAAAGAAGAGCTATTATCACATGTATTATTATTATTATTATTATTATTATTATTATTATTATTATTATTATTATTATTATTATTATTATTATTATTATTATCATTTTTATGTTAACTATAATGAGCCTACTGTGAAGCATGCACCTCAAAGCTATCTTTTTAAACTAAATTAAGTAAGCAGTTGGTTACATGCACTGCCAAAACATAAGTCATGCTGCCATGCTTATACCTTTGCTCAACTCAAAAGAGGGGTGTCTCTTTTTAATTCATTTACAAATGCTTCTACAGCTAGGATGCCGGTCCCAGATCCAGTCATATGACCACATCATGTGCTCTCAGAGGAGATAGGGTATTTAATCTTCTTAAAAGGGGTATCTACCAACAATATTGTCTGCCAGGGACTTTGTCATACATTTGTGAGAAGGCACTACCTATACCTATTTTGTTTGGCTGTGTTCCCACTGCTACCCACGCTTTGGCCCAGATGTACCATATGTTTAAAATGTTGACTATGCAGCCCAAACAGCACAAAGCATTGCAAATACAATCAATATTCAGATTTCAAATACAAAAGCTAGTTGACCCTGGCACAGTGACCAAATTGTTTTTTGCCTTCCCCCTCGAACCGTTTAAAGGGAGTTACATTGGGTGTATCTGTGCAAAATCTGTATGTATTGGCACAAATCCATTTCTATTTGAGTTGCATGATCTAGCTTTTAACTAAATCATAATGGCAAGAGTAACCAGACAGAAGCAGGTGGTCAAGTGGTATGTTGCTTGATATACCAACATATAACATGTATGTTTCATAATGAAGAAGCACACTGGATGAAGGAAAAGGGTATTTATTCAGACCATATTAACAAGACACAAGTGGATGAAGATGATTACAACCCCAATTAAATATTTACATTCAAATTCCATTAGAACATTCAGTCAATTCCATGATGACATCTCTGTAACATACAGTGTGATCCAAGATGATAGTGGTAGTATGTAGTATGACACAGCTCCCTTCTTGCCAGACTTAGAACAGGGTGCAGCAGAAAGGTAATATGGTAAAACACAGAAGAATAATATGGGTTGACTACAGTCTGAGAAACACATCCATCAAAAGCCATAAAACAAAGACAGAACAACACATGAAATCAAGTAAAGCTAGGAGAGCAATAATACATCACATGAAATATAACTTGAACTTAGTAGGCAGTTTTTAACTATATGTTTCTCACAAACCCTCTTCTGAACAGGTAACCTCCCCTTGGTTATTATCCTTTTTTAGCATTCTTGGAGCAGGAACCAGCATTTTCTACTTGCACAGCTCACTCCATAATCCATTACTGTCCATTTCTGAATACAGCTGCATTTCCACTCACTTGGTGAACTTCCATGGCTTTTCCATTTTTTCTACCACCTTTTTCATCACTTTACAAAATGCAACTTTATTTTCACCAAATCTCCTTATCTGGAAAACACTTTCTTTACCTGCTTGACTTGGTGTACCTCTCTACATTTCTCTTCTGGCTCTTTGATATTGTCTTTAACTTTCTGCACATTCTCATCAAATCTATTTTCTTTCAACTTAGATAAATCTAGCTTACGCTATGCTGGACACATTAAGTAATTTGCTTATCTAACACGTAAATCTCTGAGAGGCATAATACCAGACACACTGTGAGGTGTGTTGCACAAATATCAAAACATCGACCTTACAGAATCATCCAAATCGAGCCTACCAACTCTGAAGTTTTCACACAATCATTCACCAATATGCAGGATCTCTGCACCTTAGCAGTCCCTTGAGGATGAAACAGGCTACACCATTTGTGCTTAATTCGATAATGCAATCAGAACACACCTAGTTTGACATAATCAAAAGGAATTGTATTAGCAACTTAATTCATTTTTCTTTTTACAATTTTAACTGGTTGTAACATAGTCCGGCTGTCACAAAAAACAAAACAATATTGATAAACAACATACGGTAAACTAATCAGTGATAAGGTGATCTAGAAGTGACAGAGAGCTCAACGTGACTAAAATATATACAGTGCTGTACAAGATGTATCTAAAATGTTTATTCAGTAGACATCAATCCCTATGCACATGAATCTCCAGTCCATATTTTTTCTTTATGCAAAAATGTTTCTCATACGTTTGAAGTAATTATTCTTCTCCCGACAGAACCTACTTTAGCATATATTTCAGATACCCAGGATCTGAGGGTCACTGGGTAACCCCATTATACTTAATGTAATTCCATAATGCAACAAAAATCTTTGCAGCTTTGCCTCAATTGACTAGGGCTCCCTCCACTTGAAAGACATACGTTAAAAGCAATATGCAATTGCTGGTTCCCTTATAAATTGGATCTCTGCCCTTTTGGTCACATAGGCTACCAAACCTTGGCAGACTGCTGAGCCTGTGGTAAGATATGGAGAGGGTGCTCAAAATCAATGCTAAACTTGTCCCAAACTTTGTTGGGACGGACCACCTGAACCATTTGAGGAGTCCAACAAGTTAATCCCGTGTCACTTTGGCAACTAATCGCACATTTCTCTACTTTCCTCTCAACATCTCTGTCCACTCTGGGTCACTAATAGTGTTCCCTGTACCATTTCTAATTTAACGTTATGCCCAGATACCCTTCATGTATTTAATTTACAAGACAGTATCTAATACTAGATGAAGGAATTACTTTCTCTTTTCAAGAAAACGCCCTCTTTCTGTGCAATCATTCAGAGTTCTCCTTCTAGTGCAGTTGCAAACCCAGTAACGTAACCTTTTCTCTCGACCACACTTATCCAGAAACGGTATTACTGTCAGTATTTTCTGGTCCAGACTTAATGCACCTCTTCATTCATTTTCGGAGTCACAATCACCTGATGATACGTGTCACCAAACGTTCAACATTCATATTCTAATTACTTTCCCCTTCATCTAGAATTGGCATACTTGACAAGCCATCTGCTTACTTGTTTCTAACTCCAGGAATATGTACAATATAAAATATTACTGAAGAGTTTTGACAAAAGTCTATTTCGACATGCAGTAGCCTCTCTCAATACAACATAGGTATCTTTAAAAAGTACTCTGGGATTATAGTGCACAATACAAGTTTAGTTTCCCAGATGTATACGGATTGAATTTCCCAACCGTCCATGAAAAGGATAGCATTTACCTTTCAATGAGGGTGTAATGCCTTTCCTGATCCGGGTGTAATATCATTCCTGATGCTTCGAAGTATTCAAAATAAACATCGCAACACAATCTTCACCTTTTGCTTTGAGACAACACAGCCTCAAATCCATAATGCTGTTAATTAACTGTCACATATCAAATCTTTTGTGGCATAAAAGGAGTCTTTGCATAAACTTAGAAGCATGGCTAGGTTACACTTTGCGAAAACCAATATTTGAGTAACAATATGACCAAATATCTTCAAGGTTGCTCCAGGGAACAAAATGGAAGCGGCCACCTACGTCCCAATAATCCTCTGTGACTACAAATACACAATGGATAAGCAGAAAACAAAGTATCGCTCCCGAGCAAAGGGCAAATTAACATTCAAAATTGAGCCATATCAAATTGTAAGTCCAATAAAGTTTCCAGATTCAAGTTGTTCTCAGATAGTTATCTTCTGTATTTCCTTGTTTCCTTTAGGATGTTATATACATACATTCATGGTGGTGAGTTGGTATAGATGACATCACCAAATGTAGACAATAGCCAAGGATGTTTCATGTCCCTCTCCATGCACATACCTCCCATTCTTCTTCAGCAATGTGTCGGGTGGTGCTGTTATGGTATTAAAGTGTTTAACACATTTGACATAAAATTTGCTCACTCCCATGAACAACATGAGACACTTTTTCTTTTCTTTTACAGGCACAACTACTACTAGTAACCTAGGCCTGTGTGAACATGCTCAATGCAAATGTTGTGAACACCCTCATGGTCAAAGTTAGTGGATCTTCATAAACCTTTCTCATGCTGTTCACTTGCTTGCAGTTCTAAACTTATTTGTGAACATTATGTGCTTCAGATGTTCTTTAAGTGATCCATCTTTTTTCCTTTACCCTTGGGGTGCAAACAAGGAAACGGATTTTCAAGTAAAGTATTTTGCATATACAGGAAAGAGGGAAAATATATTTTCTTTATTATTTGTGTATAATTTTCCACATTTTTATGTAGATTAAGGCAATTTGATAAATGTAATACAACCCTGTTAGCTTCCCTTTTCCTTTTATATTAAGTACTTTACATAAAAGCTCTTTGCTTCATATATATTTATTTTACAAATGAGGCATATTGGTACACTTTCTTGCATTGTTGACATGAACGATTGTCCAGGTGCATATTGTGAAGTGCATGGAATTTTGTAAAAGGGCACAATAACGTTTCATGCTTGGATGAAGTGAGGAGAAGCCTTAATATGGAATAAAATGAGTTTATCTGGGTCAAAGGTTCTTTGAATCACAAGTTAAGATTCATGGAAGAACAACTTAACTTTTATCCTTCCGCGGTCAATGAACTACTGATTAGGGTAGAAGTGATCCCTGTTCCTTACATTACAACTAAGGGGCTCAATGGGATGTGAGTCGGAAAGCCTCCAACTGTAGATCGGATGCTTTCTGACAGAGATCCTTGGTTTAAAGTCCGACTGCATAGTTACAATGTAGGTGGTCAGAGTTTAAACCAGTCGGTCGGACCAACTGGCTTCCGTCAGGCTTAAAGAGCCCGTCGCCTAGTCAGAGGTCACACATAATCCCCTACCGACGGCGTGTCCCCCGTCCAGATTATGATTTCGATTACCGACAGGCATTTCATATCCGGCTTTCTTTCACGAAAAGCCTGTTGGAAAGGACTTTGGCCTCCACGGCCTCCAGTCGGGCCTGGGGGGCACCTCTCATGCTTCCTGTAAATCCCTACACCATGTGGCAGGCACCGTGAGGTACCTGCCACGTGGTGCAGGAATCTACTGGAACTACCATGTCTCTATGGAGCTTGTGCTGCAGGCAGTTTCCGACTGCTGCACAAGCTCGCATAAGGAAATGGGAGCTTGCAACTGCTTCATGGGCAGTCGCATTGTAATAGGGTGTTCGGGACTGCCTACATACAGTTGGTCAGTTCCCACACCAAAACAGTGCCCGGCAGACTCAAGGGCCACAATTACAAAAGCTGTGGTAGTAAGCAATGGAAAGACATGTTACTCTGTGATTGAGGATTAAGAACATATATATTTATGGAATTACATGAACATATGAAGAATTGAAATGTTTCCATAAAAGGGACAATCCTTTGGTTCATGTAGCACAGGATAAAAGGTGCAGTCGATCTTCTGTCATCCATAGGTCCAGAGATGTTCTCAAGAGAAGACTGAGAGTGCCACATTTATGCCCAGTCCCAGTCTTTCTGTGGGGCAAACTCCTGCCTAATCCCTTACCAACAGGATAAAGGTGCCTATGGGTGCCCTTACCAACTTTTAAAGCACTTTCTGTGAGTTTTATAGTAAACTGTCCCACAACGCCTTATCTCTAACTAAAACCAATGTGGGAGGACCAGCCTTGCTCCAGTGAAAAACGACTTTGGAGATTTCTCACTGCCAGAACATGTAAAACATAATTACACATGTCCTACTTTTTAAATACCATGCACTCTTCCCTATGGGCATCAAAAGGGGTGACTTATAAGCTTTTTTTTTTTGCTAGGTCGAATGTGCCAGTGGTAAAACAGCAGTGCTGGCACGATAGGTGCTGCAGTCCACTAGTGATATTCAACTTACAGGCAGTGGGTACTGTATACTGGTATGTTAAATGTGCCAACTAGGATTTTAATCAATTCCACAAGTTTTCATGGGTCAAAGCATGTGCACTGTGGCCCAGTTAGCAGGGTTCCAGTGCACAGAGTTAAAAAAAATAACAGCATTATTTTTTAAAAAATGGCGTAGATCATGCCAATAGGGGCATTTTCTTACAGACACTGATGATAAAAACAAAAAAAAACAGTGCAGATGATTTTAAAAGAAAATGAGCTGCAAGATCAGAAGCCAGCAAAGCCTTTGGCAATTGACAGAGATATGGTCATGTTTTCTGAGATCCCAAACAATCTGTATGTTCACATTTCGATCCTCTATGTTCTCCCCAGGCCTTGCCATCATCTATCTTTGATGAAAGCATTCATCTGGAGACAAATAAAGCTGAACTAATTAGTAATTCATTGGTATATCCACCAAACGATGGTTGGTTTAAAATGTTGCTTCAGGAAAGAATTGACTGGAAATGAGGCAACTTCTACCAAAGGCATACACATTGGCAGGTTCAAGAAGTACTCACACCAGGGCTGTCACAAGGTGGGGGCAACTGGGGCTTTATGCCCCAGGCCCCAATCTTTTGGGCGGCCTGTGCTGCTGTTACAGCCATATTAACAAATAAATGGCGTCCTTACCTGTTTCTTCATAATCCTGCTAACACAATAGCACAACTAGGTGACATATGAAATACTCTGGGGCATTTGTGCTAGGAAATTGTGCAGCATGGTGCTGCAGTAAATTGTGCTGCACTGTACCATTAAAAAAATCCAGGGACACATAGTATTTACAATAATGCAGCGAACCCCTGTATTTTCCCTTGCTCTAAAAAAAACTGCATAGCGCCAACACAGACACTCTTGCGCCATAGTGCAAGGGTTCCTTCATTGCAGGGATGATTGTTCATGGACAGGAAGGTGTCCTTTCCTGCACATAAACAATAAATAATGGTGATTTGCTACTTTTCCTTGTTGCACCAATCTAACACCTGCTTTTGCATAGTGTTAGTTTTTGGCACTGCCTAAGATTTGCAAATCTTTGTAAATTTGGGGCAGGGTCATAAAGCAATGGGCGTTGTGGTGGAACTCCCACAGCAACACCAAGCATATTTACAAAGTGGCCTTAAGCCATGCAAAGTGGCTTAACGCCGCTTTCTAAATATCGTGCAGGGTATCGTGCCACCGGAACATCAAAAAAAGTGATGGTCCAGTGGCGCAATCCCCTTGCACATATGCCCCTCTGGTTTTCTCTTTTCCTAGCATCAATGTTTCTTTAATTACGAGCTACTCTTTGGACTGGAAACCGAAGTGGGGCCCAACAAAATATTTGGCCCCCAGCCCCACAAGCTTGTGACTACTGTACACCACTTCTAAAAGTCTGCAACTCAGATTTACTTGGGGTTAAATTTTAGGAAGTTTTCTCTCATCATTGATAGATGAATACTAAGCTTTCAGGGAAGGGAGGTGCTGTCACTTTCAGCACTTGATGTAGATCCAGTACTATCTTGGTATTATCAACGTATGAAGATATGACTAGAAATTTCGATTTGGACACAGATATTAAAGAGGATTAGGGACATAGAAGAACCCACAGAGAGTATGTAAAGAAAGGTCAAACACCACCCAAAGATAATATTGGAATTCCTAGCTGATGCGAGGGATAGGATCAGGATTACATGATCAGTAATGTTGAATGCTCCAGTGAGATCCATGTATTTATTTATCTATTTATTTATTCACTTATGTATGCTAATCGATTTCTTAGTGCTTAAAACGAAACTCTGTACAACATTCACTGAAATGGTACTATGATTAATGATATTTTTTACAAATAATATAGACAATATAAATAATAGAAGAAGAGAAAAAAAACGAATAAATAAGCATGGTGGAAATGATCAGCAAAATGTATGCATAAAACAGTCATTACAACTCATACATAGTGGATAAAATATGATTAACAATGAATCATAAGTAATCTTAGGCACAACCTCAAACTGAGGATGGGTAGACAAGATCATCAGTTCTACCATCAGATAATAAAAGAGAACAGTCTGAGGCAAGATCCTAAACAATAAAACTAAAATGAATCCACTAAACAGTAATGTCCTAAGGCATTTAAAAACCCGTATGTACCTTTACACGCCAATTACAGAAAACTCTGAATTCATTTTGCAAGCTGATATCCAACATTTAAAAAAACAACGTTGGACAATGTTGGACAAACAAATTATGTTTACATTTATAGCAAGCTACTTGCATCTGTAACTCCGGTGTAATTTCAAATATCTCACAAAGTGTATGAAGTGGTAACTTTGAACCAAAATCACCATGCTAGTCAAACACTAGTTATTATTAATCTAAGGTGATTTAACATCTTGGGGGGTCATGCAGTTTTCAATTATGTGGTCTTTTGATGAAGTTAAATAAGTGACTGGAAGACATGAAGTGGATAATAGAAAACAGTTAGATGCCACTGTGTGCTACTTAACAAAGATCTACTAGTAAACAACATTATATGCAGTGTCTCAGTCAACCTGAGTAGAGAAACGTTTTTCAGAGCCTTATTTTTCTTTCTATCTAAATCATGTCATACTTTATCCATGGAGGTTTTTTTTTTACCCCACCCCCCACCTGTGTAAATCCCTGATATCTAACATTGGCGATAACTTCTGCACATTCTCAACCTGACTTAAGTAGGGCAGTTCAGTTGTGGGTATATTTGCAACACACAATAGAAAAATAGGTATTATGTATGGAAGAGGGTTTGGATCCCTACCTCTTCACAAATGTTTTTTCAGAAAATGTTGGTGAATGCTTTTTCACTTCAATAGACATTATAAACGGTGTTTACTAACATTTTGGGTGGGCGCTAGTGTGACAAAAAGTATCTTATCACTAAAAAGGCCCATAGCAGCAACACGAAAGTATTCAGCTTCGCACGAGCACTCATGCAACACTTTAAGTTAAATGGTATACTCTGGTTACTTTTTGATTTTGTCATGAATCGTGAGTGCTAATCCCTAATCCCAGTGGTCTCTGGATGTTCATATTATTACTATGTTCATCAAAGATATCTCACAGAGTCTGGGATTAGCCTGTCAGCAGACTTCTCAATGTCCTTCTCCTTAATTCCTGTGGATAGTAAGGACAGTGGTGTAAGTAAATGATGACAAGTACAGTGAAAGGGTAATGGAAGCAAAACACAATTTTATAAAACATATGCCATTTTGGTATGCATTTGCAGTGTATGTATTTATGAAGAAATTGCACTTTTGTACAATGTATAAAAGCATATGTTTCTTTGCATTTATTTTTAGGCCAGTAAGCAAAATGGGAGATCTCTGAAGAAGCGGGCGCAGGACTTTCTTTTGAAGTGGAGCTTTTTTGGGGCTCGAGTGATGCACAATCTGACATTGAACAACGCTTCAAGCTTTGGTACATTGATGCTGCTTTCAGCCTTTTTCCTTTCAAGTGGACATATGTGATACTCAGTTCTCTTTGGACTTCTCAAAGGTTTGAGAAATCCAGAATACCAATATCAGGCGAGTGCATGCTGCAGTTAACCTTGGCAATAAAGGTTAACCACTTCCATGCTGATGACGGCCCCCAGTCGTCATGCATCACAGTGCTCGTGTGCTGATGACGGCTGGGGGCCGTCATGAACCCGCCCACTCATTAGAAGTGCCGCACAGGTGCAGAATAGCGGCCGCGCCTAAGGGGTTAAATGAGACAACTTCATGAAACCTCTGACAACATGTACTCCCTGTTTATGCAGGACTAACGTGAATGCGACTGTGTAGAGCATGCTGAATAGGTCCATTACCTGGAGTATCACCCGGAGTATTACTAGGTCACTGTTTTCTTTGTCTCATTGTTCTATTAATTGACTGTGTCTTCCCCATTATAGATCCTATTTATTTAGACGTATGATTCAGTCCCAAATTTTTAAGTGGGCGGAGGGAAGTGGTAGCCGTCCTCAGATGAATTACCATCATCCAGCTGATCCACACCTTTGCCATTGCCCCATTAACATCCAGCCATTTAAGACCTTAGTTAAAGCTGAACAGGGACATCTCCGTGGTGGTGTTTGCACTGCCATGCTGATATCCCCCACGGCCAGGTCATTCTCCAGCCATGGCCATTATATTATCATATTCAAAGGCAAATAATGTCAATAAACTTGCCGGGGAATATGAAGGATGGTGATGGAAAATAGACCCGGGTAGAAGTGGTTTCTCTAACTATATGTAAATTGGAAATAACAAAATTTGAAAGTTAGATGAATTCAAACAAGGTAAAGGTATAGCACATTATGGAAAGATATGCTTACATATTTTCTGAAATGACAAACAGGCTAATATTTAATTTATTTTCACTACTGTAAGTGGTATACATTATCAGTGGGTTTTAACATTTGATTGATTGTGATATGGTTGCTATTTGCATGACCAACTATCACCAAACAGGAGATAAGGCTTATAAAAAGAAGTACTTGATAAACATCTCATTGTGAAAACAATGAATTTTTGATACTATCACAAGGATGCACATACAGATAGTAGCAATAGTGTTCATTGGATATGTATGGTAGCTTTTCTGTGTTTTATTTTTTCTTCATTCCCGAAGCTATTCTAGCACAGCAATTGGTGGTCTTAGATCTAGATATAACTCATTCTGCTGAAGTGAAGACGCTAGGTTGCAATCACTGTTCGAAGAGGTGAACATTTAGAAAGGGATCAGAGTTCCATCTTTGTATTTCTTCAACATACGATTTTCATTTAACTAGCACTTGCCACCAGTCTTGCAAATTCTCTGCTGGGTAAATAACATATGTTACTATTCACAAATTTATTTACTTTATGAACAACAGACTGATAAAAGCTAAGTCACCTGAATGTGTAACCTACATGTTGCTCACATATGTTGCCATGATGACATTTAATTGGTGTACCTTAGTGGCTCAGCTCTCCTAAATTTTAGCAATTTTTTATTATATATGATATGTCTGTAAGAACATCAGATTACACAACCTTTACATTATGCTACATACTTTCTGGGTTGTCTTATAGCCAACGCCTCAAAACACAGTGTTGTAAAGTTCATAATGCTATTATTGGATTTTCAGCCAAGTTGTACACAAAGAGGTCTGTTCGCAAAGGCATTTTGGAGAATGTAAAGTAGTACACCTTTAGTACTCTTTACATACGCTTGCATAACTGTGTGAATTGACCCCTAACATGGGAATATTCAGGGAATATTCAAACACACGTATTACAAATAGAAAGAACTTTGGCTTATTTGCAAGTTTACTTATATGGAGATGTATTTTTCAAGCTGAATCTGTGCTGAAAAATGCTGTGTGAATTGCCGCCATAACATAGATACTAAAAATAGCACCCAGGACTCTTTCCTGGGCTCTACTTCAAGAAATGACCAAATGCATCTTGTAGCAGCCCTGAAAACCATCTTCACATTATGATCTTTAATAACGCAGATACATTTACTTACAGGAAATCCTTAGCACACAAATCCTACTTATCCACATAATTGTCCTTCCAACAACATCAGCCCTTTAACCTTCGCATAACAATGAGCACTTCAATGTAGCCTGAGGACTTAACCCCTCCCATGCTCGTGACGGAACGGTCCGTCACGAGCCTCGGGTGGGCTGTGCTGGTGATGGAACGGTTCCGTCACGGTCCGTTCGCCGCGCCTTCGCGGCGCGGATTCTGCGCCTGCGCAGACGTTCTGAAGAGCGGGCTGGGCCGTGACGGAACCGTTCCATCACAAGCACAGCTCACCCGCGGGCCGTGACGGAGCGGTTCCGTCACGAGCACGGGACCGCCGCGCGGCCCCGCCTCCCCCTTAGCGCTGCGGCAGAATAGCCGCGGCAGCGAAGGGGTTAAATACCTGACTTCATACCCACTCCTTGAGCCTCATTTACTATATTTTTGCACACTGCAGCTAAGCAAGCCTTTCTGCTGTGCTGCCGTCCATAAAAAAAGGGCAGGAATGTGCTGTGTCTACAAGATATGGCGCATTTCTGTCCATCTCCCCTAAGCCGGAACACCAATAGCAGCCGTTCGCCAACACAGACACCTTTGCAGCATGGTGCAAGGGTGCCTGCGTTGCAGGGATGATTGTTGTTGTGCAGGTAGGGATACCTTTCTGCACAAAAACCATCATTAATGGCGTTTTGCTCCTTCACACATTAAAAGAGCAAAACACGAGGAGAAATAAAGGTATTTTTCCTCGTTGCGCCACTCCTACGCCTCCCTTGAGGAGGTGTAGGATTTGAACGCATTCCTAGGTGTAAAACACTTTGTAAATAAGGGAATGTGTACGTTCCAGGGATGTTGCATGGGAACACTCACAGCAACACCCATGGAACGCCTCTTCCATATAGAGTAATTGGTTGAAAGGGCCAATATTTACAAGCCAATGAAAAGTCACACTGTGTGACTTTACGTGGACTTGGAAATATGGGTAGGCACACTGTGCTGCTGGTGCGTCAAAAAAAGGAATGCACCTGCGGCGCAATGGGCCTGTAAATAAGCCCCGTTGTTTGCAATATTTTCAGTTTTATGTTAATTGTTAAAGTTGTTCTGCACCCCAGAAAGACTGAGAGAAGTCAGGATAAATTCATAAAGAGAACAATGACAATACATGCACGAAAACAAGGAACAAACAGCATCACAAACGATTGATGCAGAGAAAAAAGGGTTTGGGTCTAGGATGCTAAGAAATTTGTCAATCTGTTATTTGAGAGGAATTTTCCTAAATCCAAAACCATGGCAGTGACTATGGGCCATTTGTATCAAGATACCCATTTGCGATTCTAAAATAGCGATTTTTAAGAAATCGCTATTTGAGAATCGCAAATGGGTATGAAAGTACAAAATCGAATTTTTGGGGGGATTCCTTAGAATTCCTTAAGTGCAATTAGCAAATTGTAAATCGCATTTAAGGAATACTTTCCCATTCATTTCTATGGGCCAGGAGGCCCATAGGAATGAATGGGAGGTAATTCTCAATTTGCGATTTGCAATTTGCTAATCGCAAATTGAGAATAATTTCAAGGGTGCAGGGGTGTCCAAAGGACACCCTGTTGCACCCCTGAAATATGCATGGGTGCACATGTGGTGCACATACATGCCCTAAGGGCATGTATGTGCGTCACATGGCACTTTAAAAAATTCAAAAAATTGCATTTTTCAAGGAATTCGCAACTTACCACCAACTAGAAGTTGGTGGTAATTTGCGATTCCTTAAGGGCATTTTGCAAATTTTTTTTGCTACATACATTGCATTTATGGAATCGCAAAATTTGCGATTCCTTAAATGCAATTGCAAAATAAGGAATTGCAAAATTTGCGATTCCTTAAATGCAATTGCAAAATAAGGAATTGCAAATTTTGCGATTCCTTATTTTGCACCAGTTTTGCATCATACATTCCATTTAGCGAATTTCGGCCTTTGCGATTGCGAATTTGCATGATACATATGGCCCTATGAGAGGCAAATGGAGATTGTTCCAAGTCTCTGGCCTAGTTTAAATTTTAACAGATGCGACTCCATTCGTCAAAACATCAGAGTATATTACCTCCTCAATCCTGATGGGCTCTTGTCTGCCAAATACCAGTCCAGCAGTCATCCCAGTAAATGTAAAGAATCCACCATTATGGCCACCATCGATTTTGATGGCCATTCACAAAACCCTTCAAACGTTATTGTTTTTCTGATATAAACTTCCAATGAGAAATTTAAAAAACAAATGAATCTGTTACTCTGGGATTTTCATATTTTTTCTGTCCCTCATTGCCCGGTTTTCCTGGTGGCAACTTTTTTTTCTGGTGGCAACAGAGAGGGAAAAAAGATATTATATGTCCAACCTAAATAGGGCACTGCAATGCCCTTCCTCTGACTGGCGCTTCTCAATCAGGTGGTCACAGGAAGTTTTCTGCCCACGGACTCAAAACTGGATCCATCGACGGACACTTAAGGTCAACCTGTCTCTAAATGAGGTGGGTAACCCAGGGGTTAAGCACACAGGATACTCTATTTTGTTTGTGACAGAGTGTCTTGTCTGCCAAAGTCTAACTTAGCGGTACAAAAGGGGGTGGTGATGGACGGAGCATCTGAATCAATCAAACACTCACACCCAGTCAAAAGATCTGGGTTTAATCCATCACCGTTCTTTAGCCCACTCTGCCACCCCAGTTCAGACATGGCTATATGCAAATCAGTCTGACCCTGTGCCTCATGGGAACAGTGCAGCCCGAACTGCCAAGCCATGCCTTCCCTGGACCAGAAACAAGCTTCCGAGGACCGGTTTCTGGCATTCCAGCCGTCTTCAGCCCGGCTTGCTTGAATCCAGTGGCAAAGTGAGCAAGGGACTCACGTCTGAGCATACCCTGCCACACTTATGGCGGCCAAAAGCGGTACAAAAGGGGGTGGTGATGGACGGAGCATCTGAATCAATCAAACACTCACACCCAGTCAAAATATCTGGGTTTAATCCATCACCCTTCTTTATCCCGCTCTGCCACCCCAGTTCAGACATGGCTATATGCAAATCAGTCTGACCCTGTGCCTCATGGGAACAGTGCAGCCCGAACTGCCAAGCCATGCCTTCCCTGGACCGGAAAGAAGCTTTAGAGGACCGGTTTCTGGCATTCCAGCCATCTTCAGCCCGGCTTGCTTGAATCCAGTGGCAAAGTGAGCAAGGGACTCACGTCTGAGCATACCCTGCCACACTTATGGCCGCCAAAGCGGTACAAAAGGGGGTGGTGATGGACGGAGCATCTGAATCAATCAAACACTCACACCCAGTCAAAAGATTTGGGTTTAATCCATCACCGTTCTTTAGCCCACTCTGCCACCCCAGTTCATGCATGGCTATATGCAAATCAGTCTGACCCTGTGCCTCATGGGAACAGTGCAGTCCGAACTGCCAAGCCATGCCTTCCCTGGACCGGAAACAAGCTTCCGAGGACCGGTTTCTGGCATTCCAGCCGTCTTCAGCCCGGCTTGCTTGAATCCAGTGGCAAAGTGAGCAAGGGACTCACGTCTGAGCATACCCTGCCACACTTATGGCGGCCAAAACCGGTACAAAAGGGGGTGGTGATGGACGGAGCATCTGAATCAATAAAACACTCACACCCAGTCAAAAGATCTGGGTTTAATCCATCACCGTTCTTTAGCCCACTCTACCACCCTAATTCAGACATGGCTATATGCAAATCAGTCTGACCATGTGTCTAATGGGAACAGTGCAGCCCGAACTGCCAAGCCATGCCTTCCCTGGACCGGAAACAAGCTTCGAGGACTGGTTTCTGGCATTTCAACCGTCTTCAGCCCGGCTTGCTTGAATCCAGTGGCAAAGTGAGCAAGGGACTCACGTCTGAGCATACCCTGCCACACTTATGGCGGCCAAGTCTAACATAGGTCATTAGACAAAATTCCAAGAAGGCTTGTTGCTGGGTGCTTTCTTCATAAGTCTTTTTGATTTTGAGCCTGGTCAGTTATCCTGAAGCAATACCACACTGGAGGAAAGGAACTAAGGAATCAAGGACAGAAAGTAGTAGTGCTCATTGAATTAAAGATTACTGAGAAGTAATTAGAGCAATACCTCTTCATAACTCATCCTTATTACAGCCTTTTTACTATCAAGATAAATTAAGGAACACCAGGGGCCTCTTATGCCTATGGCGCACTTTCCCTGGTTGTGCCATGATGCGTCTTTAAATAGGTGCACTGTGTGCAAACAGGGGAAGTGCAACCTACTATAGGAAATAACGTGCCCCCATGGCAGTCACAAACTTGTGTAGGGGTGTCCATGGGACCCTCTTTCCCCGTCCAGAGGGCTGCCATCAGGGGCACATTGACAGTGCACCACCTTTTGTGGTTCACTTTCAGTTCACCTCCTGACAGCTTCTTTGCCTTTGCGCGATTGTCCATAATACGGCGCAGGCACAAAGGCAAAGAGGATAGCCCCATGTAAATGAGGGAATGCCTTCCTGAGATAGCGCTGGTGCTACATATGCATCAACACTATATGTATTACACAAGTGACTGTGACCCCTTCTGTAATACCAAAGTGCTGTGTGGTGCATAAAGCCCTTAGTGCCCCTGGGGCACTTTCTGTAATACGGACAAAGCTGTTTAATCAACAGCCTTCTGCAGTCTTCTATGAGTAATGCACCAACTAGATAAATAAGAATGAAAAGGTCAGTGCTCCCCCTTTAAATATGGTCACATTGGATTACCGCTGGTTGAAGTACTTAGTCCCTACTTTATAGTGCAGAATATACACCCAGGACCTCGAAGTAAAATGTCACCTGTGTGCTATAGCACCTATGGTTTGCCTGTATAACATACCTTCAAGTCTATCAAGCGTAGCCTGACTGCAGCTGCCTAAAATCCTGATGTCAAATCTGTCGAATTAGCCATTTTTGACAGGCATACAACTCTGCTTTTAAATATTAAAGTCACCCCTTAGTACAGCTAGTCACCGACAAGGTAGAGTGCCTGATATTTAAAAGTGGAAGATAAAACTTAGCAAGTTCCTCCAGAGACTGGACCTGAAAATCAATTTTTACTGGCAGGGCTGTTTCTGGATCCTAGAAAATGTCGAAGTTCAGATTATAATCTTTAATCCGTAACTTCTGACAGGAAATGGCTAAAATGATCCTTCAAACCCTATTTTTTTTACATTTATTAAAAGTTAAATTCATTAGTGAAGTTTGATTTGAATAAATATTTAGAAAAAATACTTTTAATAAAGTTCCATTACTGCTTGAATCACATGGAGATTAATTTGCATCAGCCTACCAGCAGCTGCCCCCTAAGTGTTTGACCTTAATGAGGTATGAAAACTGTTCCCGAGTCAGAACAATGATTAGGCCAGGTGATATGGTGTGGGGCATCTGATCCCTATCAGGACAGTTGGAGTGGGTTCAGGAACTCCATTACTTGAAAGGTACAGAGGTATCAATCAATCAATCAATCACGGCATTTGTAAAGTGCGCTACTCACCCGGGAGGGTCTCAAGGCGCTGGGGAAGAGGGGTAAGTTACTGCTCGAACAGCCCGGTCTTGAGCTGCTTCCTGAAGGAGAGATGATCTTGGGTTCGCCGTAGAGGGGTGGGGAGGGAGTTCCAAGTCTTGGGTGCCAGGTAGGAGAAGGATCTTCGGTGGTTCTGCGGATGCGTGGAACGGTGGCGAGGGTGTGGCTGGTCGATCGTAGCTGGCGGGTGGGCGTGTAGAAGGTCAGGCGGTCGTTGAGGTACTTGGGGCACAGGTCGTGGAGAGCCTTGTGTGTGTGGGTGAGGAGTCTGAACGTGATTCTCTTGCTAACGGGGAGCCAGTGCAGGTCTCCCAGGTGTCCGGTGATGTGGCTGTGTCAGGGGATGTCCAGGATGAGTCGCGCGGAGGCGTTCTGGATGCGTTGGAGTCTTTTTTGAAGTTTGGCTGTGGTTCCGGCGTAGAGGGTGTTCTCCTAGTCCAGTTGGCTGGTGACGAGTGCCTGGGTGATGGTCTTCCTGGTTTCAGTGGGGATCCATCTGAAGATCTTGCGAAGCATGCGCAGGGTGTTGAAGCATGAGGATGAGATGGCGTTGACTTGTCTGGTCATCGACAGGGAGGAGTCCAGGATGAAGCCTAGGTTACGTGCGTGGTCCGTTGGTTTGGGAGCGGTGCCCAGGGCCGGGGGCCACCAGGAGTCGTCCCAGGTGGAGGGTGATAATCCCAGGATGAGGACTTCCATCTTGTCTGTGTTCAGTTTAAGGCGACTGTTCTTCATCCAGTCAGCGACGTCTTTCATCCCTTCGTGTAGGTTGGCTCTGGCGGGGGTGGGGTCGTTGGTGAGGGAGAGGATCAGCTGGATGTCGTCGGCGTAGGAGATGATGTTGAGGTTGTGTTGGCGTGCGATGGCTGCGAGGGGGCTCATGTAGACTTTGAAGAGGGTTGGACTGAGTGAAGATCCTTGTGGTACACCGCAGATGACTTCGGGGGCCTCGGATCTGTACGGAGGGAGGCGGACTCTCTGGGTCCTTCCGGCGAGGAACGAGATGATCCACTCCAGTGCTTTCTCTCGGATTCCGATGTTGCTGAGGCGCTTCACTAGGGTGCGGTGGCAGACAGTGTCGAATGCCGCAGAGAGGTCCAGGAGAATGAGGGCCGCTGTTTCCCCGTTGTCGATCAGGGTTTAGATGTTGTCGGTGGCTGCGATGAGGGCGGACTCGGAGCTGTGGTTGGCCCGGAACCCGGACTGCGAGGGGTCGAGGGATCCGTTCGTCTCGAGGAAGGCGGCAAGCTGTCTGTTGACGGTCTTCTCGATGACTTTGGCCGGAAAAGGAAGGAGCGAGAGGGGACGGTAGTTCTTGAGGTCGGTGGGGTCCGCCGTTGGTTTCTTCAGGAGGGCGGTCAGCTCGGCGTGCTTTCAGCTCTCCGGGAAGGTGGCGGTGTGGAAGGAGGAGTTGATGATGTCTCGGAGATGGGGTGCGATGATGGTGTCGGCTTTGTTGAAGACGTGGTGTGGGCATGGGTCGGTTGGTGATCCGGAGTGGATGGAGTTCATCGTGCGGGTGGTGTCTTCAGTGCTGATCGGGGTCCAGTTGCAGAGGGTGGTGGTGGCGGGCGTCGGTTCGGTGGTAGGGTGCGTGGTCTGTGCGTCGAAGCTGTTCTGTATGTCGGCGATCTTGCGGTGGAAGAACGAGGCAAGTGAGTTGCAGAGGTCTTGCGAGGGAGTAATGCCGTTATTTCCGGAGGAGTCTTCTCTAAGGGAACTACTCAGATGTAGGTCAGGAGCCCCGGGGGATCCTTGGCCGGTAAAACAATATAAAGCGCTGGCTTCCTTCCTTAATCCTTTGCTCAACCCTCTATGGAACTCTTCATTGAGCACTGGTATCTACCCGGAAGCATGGAAGCATGCTTTTTTAGTTCCGATATTAAAAAAGGCCAACGCAGACCCAGAAAATCCGGCCAACTATCGGCCGATATCACTCCTTCCCACTCCAGCTAAGATTTTGGAGTACCTAGCCCACCAACAAATTGCTGCTTTCTTGAGAGTCATGGTCTTTTTCATGATTCACAACATGGCTTTCGTAAAGGCTATAGTACGGAGTCAGCCCTTTTTGAGATGGCGGACTCGGTCCGTTGGGCACTTGATCGGAGCTCGAGGGCGGTGTTGGTGCTGCTGGATTTATCGGCAGCATTCGACACCGTCTCTCACCCCATACTACTGGACAGATTGAGGACTATGGGAATTCAGGGCAAGGTCCTTAAATGGATAGGCTCTTTTCTGTCAAATCGAACGCAACAGGTTCACACCCCCCTTTCACTTCCACACCTAGGCCGCTGAAATTGGGTGTTCCCCAGGGCTCGTCATTAAGCCATCTCCTTTTTAATGTTTATTTTTCCCCGCTAGCTGAAATGATCTCCAAGTTAGGCATTAAAACTACATCGTACGTCGACGATATTTAGCTGCTTTTCACTTTTAAGGAATCATCCCATTCCACCTTCGACCCCCTTAAATCCTGCATCAGAGATATTGCTAATTGGATGGATCGTAACTTCTTGAGATTGAATACAGCTAAAACTGAAGTGCTTTTCTTCAACCAGCCATCCCCCTTAATTTCTAACATCTGGTGGCCGGAAGATCCCAGCCAAGCCCCGATCCCGAAGGACTCGGTTAGGAATCTCGGAGTCCGTTGGGATCAACAGCTGTCATTAGGGTGTCAGGCCCAATCAGTCTCAGCAGCATGCTTTTCTAAAATTAAAACGCTAAAAAAATTAATACATTATTTGCCTAGCGCCACCAGAAAGACGATTGTTCACGCATTATTAATCTCGCATCTGGATTATGCGAATGACCTCTATTTGGGTCTATCCACTGGCCTTTGCTACAAACTTCAAACGGTCCAAAATGCTGCGGCCCGCCTGATTGGGGGCCTATCGGGCAGGCAGCACATTTCACCTTACCTTCGTGAATTGCATTGGCTGCCTATGAGAAAATGAATTGAGTTTAAAGCCATGACACTAGCCTACCACTCCACTCAGGGCAACGGGTCTGCCCATCTTAGAACCATACTGTAACTCGAGAGTGCTTCGCTCAAACTCTAAACTTCTATTGGCCATTCCCAGATTTAAAAAATCCCGCTCTGGAGGCAAAACCTTTGAGCTAGGAGCTGCTCAACGATGGAATAAGCTGCCTCTGGATTTGCGTATGATTAAAACTGAACCTGAATTCCGTCATGCTCTGAAAACCTACCTTTTTTGCCTGTAACTTTCTGTCTAAAGGGATCTGCTGCTAATCAATTAGCGCCGGGACACCCCGGTGGGGTAGCAGCACACTTTATAAAAGACACAATAATAATAATATAATAATAATAAGGTTTCAGATAGCTTATGCGTGACATTTTCATCATTTTTGTGTAATTATGAGTGACATTCAATGACTGTGAGTGACACTTTCTAGCGAGCCAAAATCAACCAATGAAGACGAGGGGAAACATATAAATATCAGCAATGGCACTAATGTGAGAAATGAGAAACTCTAAGAAGATCTTAAAAGTGTTGCAAAGCACCTGAAATGGAAGGGCACTAACAAACACGATACACCAAGAGTCTGTCCACATAACTGCCAAGGTTTCAGGTTGCTTATGTGTGACATTTCCATTCTTTCAGTGCTGTTATGAGTTCACATTCTACTACCTAATGAGTGACATCTTAAGTGTCACTTTCTCACCAGAAAAATCTAGCAATAAAGTCGAAATAAAGTGCTAAATATCATAATTTGCCACCTTTAGAACAACAAGAAGCACTAGCCTAACTACATGGTTCATTCATGGAGGAATAGCAAAACCTCGAAAGCATTCACCACCTACAAAACCACCATGACATAGCACCACCATCGCATCAGATCCCCGAAGAGGAAATTCATCCAGGACAGAATCCTCTCCAACTCCCACAACTCCAAGGAACTCTTTAGCATCATACAAGAATTCACCAAACCCACCAGCGAAACCTCAGATGCCCCTCCCTCCCAGGACCTTTGCAACAAACTCTGCTTCTACTTCTATCACAAGAACAAGACTCTCTACGCCAACTTCAACTCACACAACCAAAGCACCAACACTACACCTACCACCAGTAATGCCACCCAGCCTACCATCACCGTCTGTACCCCTGTCACCACAGAAGACACCATGAGGAGTATACACTCAGGAGCCCCCAAATACCCCTACCTGCAGCACATCTTCCACAGAGCCACCGCCGCCAAAGCACCCGACCTACACCGAACGATCAACTTCACCCTCAAATCCGGCCCTTTCCCTGACAACTGGAAATGCGCAGAAGTCAAGTCCCTCCTCAAGCATCCGTCTGCAGACCCGAACGTCCTCAAGAACTACAGACCCATCTCTCTCCTCCCCTTCGCAGCCAAAGTCACTGAGAAGATCGTCAACATCCAACTGACGAACTTCATAGAATCCAACTCAATACTTTACACCTCCCAATCCAGATTCCGCAGCAACCACAGCACCGAGACTGCCCTCTTAGCTCCCACAGATTACATCTGCACTTTCCTCGAACAGGGCCACACAGCAGCCCTCATCCGGATGTACGTTGTTACAACGCATGCTTTTACCACGCATGCCTTTACAATGCAGGTTTTTCAACGCAAGTCATTACAACGACTTGCGTTGGGGGGTGCTGGATAGTGAATAGTTTAATTTACTATTCCAACTCCAGTCCCCGTGGATAGTAGGGAAGGTGTTGGATAGTAAATTAAACTATTACCTATCCTAGAGCGCCCCCCCCAGCGCAAGTCGTTGTAATGACTTGCGTTGAAAAACCTGCGTTGTAAAGGTACTGCGTGGTAAAATTTACGTTGTAAAGGATGTTTCCCCCCCTCATCCTACTAGACCTCTCAGCAGCCTTCGACAATGTCTCCCACTGCGCAATAACCACCAGACTGCTTGACGGCGGCATACAGGGAATTCCCCTAGACTGGATCTGCTCCTTCCTCACTGGGTGAGCCCAAAGAATTAGACACCCGTCCTTCCTCTCCAAGCCCACAGAGATCAGCTGCGTAGTATCCCAAGGTTCCTTGCTCAGCCCCACGCTCTTCAACATCTACATGGCTCCCCTTGCTACCATCATCAGAAAGCCTTGACTCAGCATAATATCTTTTGCCGACGACACCCAGCTCCCTCGCCAAGGAACCCGAAACACAGGAAGGAATGAAAGACGTTGCATCCTGGTTGTGCAGGGGCTGCCTGAAGCTCAACTTGGAGAAAACAGAAGTCCTCGTCCTCGGATCCACCACCTCCACATGGGAAAACACCTGGTGGCCCACTGCCCTCCATAACACTCCCACACCCATGGACCACGCCCGCAGCCTTGGCATCATACTCAACTCTTCCTTCACCATGAACTGACAGACCAACGCCGTTTCTTCCATGTGCTTCAATACCCTACGCATGACCTTCAAATGGATCCCCCCGAATACAGAAAGGTTGACACCCATGCACTCATAATCAGCAGACTGGACTACGGGAATGCCCTGCAAAGCGAGGCGCCAATGAACCCGACGCTTCTCTCCGCAGTGACTACCAGAGGCGACTGGCAACAGGAGGTATGCACTTCACGCTAAAGCATTGACAGGCCATGGTGTCGCCAATGTGAAGCTCCAGCAATGACTGTCAGCAATGACTGTCAGCAATGCCCAATAGGATCTACAGCGATGACCTTCAGCAAAGCTCGGCTGCTTTTCGCACTCAGTGATGACTATCCCAAATCTCTACCTGCTCCTCGCACCTCCATCTCTGAAGAAGGAGCTCTTTGCACTGGACAAAAGGAGGAAGCTTTTTCAGCTTCACTAACCTGGTCTCTGTATATGGCTTGCACTCTATTGGGGTTGGTCTGAACTTGTATCTTTCACTCAGACTCACACGACCAGATGACTGTCAGTGGTGCTTTGTGCTTTTAGGCAATATACATACCAAACATCTTTGAAACTGAATATTTCTGGTTCTACTGGTTGAATTGTGTCAATATGGTGTCAAATTACTTCGTAAATGTCACTATACTTTTGCAAATTGGGGTGGTATTTTTCTTGTGCTGTGTTTTCACTTTATTAATGTTTGTGTGCTGCATAAATATTTCACACATTGCCTCAAAGATATGTCTGGCTGCTTTTGTGGCAAGCTATCAGAGGGTTAAGCACAGGTTAATAATTTAGTGACTTTTGTGGTTGACCCTGGCAAGGATTGTGGCTGTTGCTTGAGTAGGGGTTCACCCCTTCAACCAATAACACAATTTCTCTGGGACCACACCCAGTAATAATCCTGTCTCTATCAGGTAGCTTTCTCAGTAACATTTTCAAGTCTGAATTACAAGCCTGTTCCTGGATCTTCCAAAGCGTTGGTTGACATGTACACTGTACATCCAGGATAGAGCTCTGTGGCTACTTGCTAGGGTAATTTTAGATGTCATATCTCATGGACTCTTTTCCAATGTCACTGATTATCAATGTTGTATTGAATATATTCCCAGCACTGTGCACTGTAAGCACACCTATTATAAAGGCTTGAACCCATATTTGCTTACTGAGAGATATGGTAAATTATATCTCTGATCACGCTCTTTACTAATCTCAAGATCCATTGGTTAGGCTCTTGAGTACCCAGTGAGTCAGGATAGGAGATGTGGTATTCTCAACCAAGCAGCAAAAACACTGAACAACTCTGCACCGCAGGTCAAAATCATCTGGTGACTTAAAAGGCAAAATACTTGGCTACTTCCAAGCTCTGCCATTGCCTTCTGTTGCTGGCCATTTGTTCTGTGATCAACACATCTGTCAGTTTATACGAAGAACTAGTGTCAGTGATCCCGCTCTTTTCAAATATTAGCAACAGAACTAGATAATAGCCAAAGAACAGCATTGTACATGGTTGTACTCTGGAATATTGTGTACAGAAATATTGTGATATTCTAATATCATGGCCAAAATATTAAGAATAAAATGTTGAAACATGTGTGCATAGGGAGGCATTGAAACATCTATGTACCATGTTTACATATATCATGTACCATGATTCTATATAAATATATATATATAAATATATATATATATATACATATATATATATATATATCTTGCTCCTCCGTTCGCCATGGGCGGGGCACTTCGCGGTCGGGTGCAGTAACGCGGTGGCGTGCCGCGATATAAATCCAAGCTCAGTAATTTCCCTTTTTCCTTCAGGAAAAGAATAGCACTCACGAGGATTCTGTGGCTCAGCAGCAGTTTATTTAGGACAAACGCGTTTCGGATTTACATCCTTCGTCAGTGTCGTAATCTCTAAACAAAACACCAGCGGCCATTTTTTATTAAAGCATTACATGTCACGTGCAAGCAGTGGGTAAAAGACGGACTTAGCGTTCCATAGATTTACATGGGCGCCATCTTAGAACAGTAAATACTGTATCACGTTTACGTGATTTTACAACAAAAGCTGGTTTTGATTACCACTTTAAAACAAGTATTTCGTTTTGTTTCAACATTAACGAGAGCCAATCACATATGAAGTTATTCATACAATTGTAATCTCGCCGTGGATCGGCAATGCAGCCTTCTACTGAAAAAGGCTGCTTATCCTGATTACCCACAAACAATTACGCCGTGTATCGGCCCAAGCGACATGATGAAAAGGTTAAAAAAGATTGCAGACAATGTTTCACAATTCAACAAATCATTTCCATAGATCACAGTTCATCACTTATTCCAATGTACAGCCAATTCCTCCCCCCCGTTCAGCCCTTTAGGTATTTTAGTCCCTAAATCAATAATATACCGGGACTCCAGCCTCCTCAGTTTGAGCAAACGATCTCCACCTCTAATATTTGGTGGTAAATAGTCCAAACAATAATATTTCAACAGATCCCTATTGCTATTATGTTTTACTGAGAAGTGTCGTGCTACTGGATAGCTAAAATCCTTGTTTTTAATAGCACGCATATGCTCTAGTACCCTCAACTTTACCATGTTAATGGTGCTACCCACGTATTTAAGTCCGCAGGGGCACACAAGACAATAAACAGCAAAGCTAGTTTGACAGGTCATGAATTTGTTGATCTGTTTGTTTTGTTTCATGCCCTCTATTTTATATGATCTAATTCTTTTGCTTGCTATGCATGCCTTGCATTTTCCACAGGGGAAAAATCCTTTCATTTCTTTGAGGGTATTTTGAGTTTTAGGTGTAGGTTTATCTAGATGACTAGAGACCAGATTATCTTTAATGGAACGAGCTTTCCTAAAGGTAACCATGGGATTGATGGGAATATCTGTAGCTATAACGGCATCCGTTTTTAGTATGTGCCAGTTTCTTCTCAGAATATTCCTAATGGCATTGGACTCATTAGAGAAAGTAGTGATCATTCTAAACTTTCCTGTGTCTATATCGGTCTTTTCTTTTTTCTTCAACAAAAGAAAAAAGAAAAGACCGATATAGACACAGGAAAGTTTAGAATGATCACTACTTTCTCTAATGAGTCCAATGCCATTAGGAATATTCTGAGAAGAAACTGGCACATACTAAAAACGGATGCCGTTATAGCTACAGATATTCCCATCCATCCCCTGGTTACCTTTAGGAAAGCTCGTTCCATTAAAGATAATCTGGTCTCTAGTCATCTAGATAAACCTACACCTAAAACTCAAAATACCCTCAAAGAAATGAAAGGATTTTTCCCCTGTGGAAAATGCAAGGCATGCATAGCAAGCAAAAGAATTAGATCATATAAAATAGAGGGCATGAAACAAAACAAACAGATCAACACATTCATGACCTGTCAAACTAGCTTTGCTGTTTATTGTCTTGTGTGCCCCTGCGGACTTAAATACGTGGGTAGCACCATTAAAATGGTAAAGTTGAGGGTACTAGAGCATATGCGTGCTATTAAAAACAAGGATTTTAGCTATCCAGTAGCACGACACTTCTCAGTAAAACATAATAGCAATAGGGATCTGTTGCAATATTATTGTTTGGACTATTTACCACCAAATATTAGAGGTGGAGATCGTTTGCTCAAACTGAGGAGGCTGGAGTCCCGGTATATTATTGATTTAGGGACTAAAATACCTAAAGGGCTGAACGGGGGGGAGGAATTGGCTGTACATTTGAACAAGTGATGAACTGTGATCTATGGAAATGATTTGTTGAATTGTGAAACATTGTCTGCAATCTTTTTTAACCTTTTCATCATGTCGCTTGGGCCGATACACGGCGTAATTGTTTGTGGGTAATCAGGATAAGCAGCCTTTTTCAGTAGAAGGCTGCATTGCCGATCCACGGTGAGATTACAATTGTATGAATAACTTCATATGTGATTGGCTCTCGTTAATGTTGAAACAAAACGAAATGCTTGTTTTAAAGTGGTAATCAAAACCAGCTTTTGTTGTAAAATCACGTAAACGTGATACAGTATTTACTGTTCTAAGATGGCGCCCATGTAAATCTATGGAACGCTAAGTCCGTCTTTTACCCTCTGCTTGCACGTGACATGTAATGCTTTAATAAAAAATGGCCGCTGGTGTTTTGTTTAGAGATTACGACACTGACGAAGGATGTAAATCCGAAACGCGTTTGACCTAAATAAACTGCTGCTGAGCCACAGAATCCTCGTGAGTGCTATTCTTTTCCTGAAGGAAAAAGGGAAATTACTGAGCTTGGATATATATATATATATATATATATATATATATATATATATATATATATATATATATATATATATATATATATATATATATATAAATATGTATTCACATACACACACACACACACATATATTGTGAAGTTCATATATGTGTAATTATATTCCCTATCAGTATTTGTTGGACTTGGCCCTTTTTACAGGGTCATCCCTGAACTTTCTGCCTTCCTCCAGTATTGTTTCTGACCTGTTTTTGTTGGTTTAGGACTTTGGGCACTTTACTACTGCTGATCAGTGCTAAAGTGCCTATGCTCTCTGTGTAAAATGTTATGGAAATTGGTTGTCCATAATTGGTATATTTGTTTTACTAGTAAAATCCCTAGTAACGTGCACTTTGTGAGCCAGGGCTAGTAATACAAATGCTACTCGTGGGCCTGCAGCACTAATTGTGCCACCCACACAAGTAGCCCTAAAGAGAGAATTCAGGCCTGCCACTGCAGTGCCTTCAAGCAGTTTGCTAACTGCCATGTTGACCTGACAAGTACACCCACTTGCCAGGCCTTACTCTTCCCTTTTTATGCACATCAGAACCCCCTATGGCAGGCCCAAGGTATTTCCCTGGGCAGTGTGTAGTGTATATGAAAGGTAGGACATTTACTAAGGTGTGTACCATGTCCTGACAGTCAAAAATGTTCCATTTCGTTTTTCACTGTTGCAAGGCCATCTTGCCCATAGGACAGAATGGGGAAGGCTGTGTAATATGTTTCCAGCCTATCTTCCCCTAGGTTTAAAATGGAGAGGTGAAGTTTAGTGTGCCGGAAATCACAATTTTATAACACATCTTTTTTGTGAAGATGGTTTTTGAAATGTGTGTTTAGAAAACATACTTTTAAAAGTGGCTGGTTTTTTTTGTGTTCTAACAATTCTGTGTTTCTCTGCCTAGTTATGGATTGACTGTCTGGATTTGAATGTGATAGGATTTGGGGAATGTCTTGACCCAGGGGAGGAGTAGGTGAGACAGCAGCGGCTGACCTGCATCTAGAGTGTCGGGAGGGAGGAGTAGCCCCTGGAGGTGAAGAGGCCTTGGCTGCTGCCATAAAACAATGTCTCCATCTCCTGCTGAGGGATTGAGGATCCGGACCCCCACTATCAAAGGAATAAGGTGTCACTGGCAGGGAGACACCCAGAACTGGTTTAGACAGGGGTCAGTGCCCCATGAACACAAAGACTTCAAAGATATTTAGGGGTATATCTATGAGAGCTGAAACCCCTGGACTTTGGACTGAGCAAGACTGAAAAGGATTAAAACTATGTTGTGGTCAAAAGGAACCTCTGCCAAGTAAGAAACAGCTGAAGAGACTCAAGGAAAGGACTGACCCTTGCTGTGTGTTCTGGGGCTTGCCTGCAGTTTGCTGATTTAACCAAGAAGAGGCTAAGGGACTTTGCTGTGTGCTGTGTCCCCCTACTTGAAAGGACTTTGCTGTGTGCTGTGTCCTGAAGTAACTTGTTGTAGTGTAGTTCCTAGTTTCCCACTAGGCCCTGCGCATTGGAATAACATAAACAGTAGTATCGACGTAGAAGTGCGGATCTTCCAGGCCTCTACTGACTATGCTAAACTTAATTTGGTTTGTTACCAACTAGCTCAGAGGTCACTGGAAACTTTCTTCTCTGCATAGGAAGTGATCAGCTTCCCTGGCACAGACAAGAAGGGATTCAGCTTTCCAACAACCGTGCAACATGACAACTTTGCTCCTCAGATCAAGAGTCAATCTCTAGGGTCGTGTGAAACAATAGACAGTTATTTTACTCAGTCAGGTTAGTGCAGTTTACTTTCACGATATGTAGAGAATAGAGAGACGGGCGTTTGTCAATAAAGGGTTAACATTTATTGAACAGTCTTTCTTCTCATACAAGAGAAATGTATTGCCACAATTGCAAGACTTGTTATGATAAAAAGTACATACAGTAAGATAAGTATTGCGAAATAATACTGTAAAAGCATTGATATGGTTTCTTAGCCATACAATGGTTTAAAAGTAATAAAACATATATACATTCATATATACATTAGTCTAAAATACTCAACTGGTGCTTCTAACTACGCCTACCGCAGTGTACCTGATCTAAGCCTAATACTTGGGAGGGGAGTAAGTAAGTAGCTTTAAGTTAAGTTGGTTTTGCCAAGGTTTGCTTCAAGAATTCTCACTAAGGGTTTAGTCAACACCATACCTCTGAATAGAATGATGGAGGTCTGGTATCTCCTTCAGGGGGAACTCGGTATCCCAGTCACCCGCGAGGGCAGACTAGAAACGCTGGAGCTGAATTTCTCTGCAGGAGAAAGACAGCGTCTCTCTTCAGCGCGTCGAGGAGGAGGAGGGGGGACAGCGTCCACGGGCAGCTGGCATCTGCTGGGCTTCTTCGCAGAGGGACGGCTGTTCAGCTCCTAGTTACACCACACCATCGTTCGCGCTTTAGCAGCGATAATGGTATCAGCAGCTTCAGGCGACGGGCAGCAACACAACAGCTACTGCTTCAACAGCATACAACAGCATACAACAGCAATTGCTTAAGGCAACGTTGGTAATATTTATACCTGAGAGTGCCTGGTTTGACGTAAGTTTGCTGGACATAAGACGTCAATTAAAGATGTCACTAGGAAGTGATAGCTATCAGTTGCTCATTAGAGTTACATTACTAATCAAAACACAGCAAGCGGGGATTTCCAGGTTTGCTGAGTTTTTATCTTGTTGAAGAACTCGGAGTGTTAATCTAGGAATCTTCAGATAGTGACTTCTGCTCTGTCATTGCACTAATTGGTTGCAAAGGAAGTGGCAGAGAACTATTCTGGAATGTGGCTCTGTTCGTGTGAGGCCAGAGATGACTTTCTGAATATCGCACTTGAACGGTTATGCCAATATAGGGAATAAATGGATTTATAGCCGAATAGGGGCATAAGGTTACAGTATCGATCAGGATCCTAGATAAGCACGCAACACCCACTCCATGGGTTCATGTCCATCAAATTACTAAAACTAGAGCAATAAGATGCATGTGTAACATTGCCCACCCCAAAATACATAAATGCATTCGAAATAGGCGTATAATGTAATACGTGAAATTTAGGTACTGTACGTTTTTGAAGCATAGAAATAATTAAAAAATTATTGCATATGGAATCAATGAACGATTATGCAAAAAGAATTACACATGAAATATCTCTGAAACAGAAGAAGGGCGAGATAAATCATCACATATAAATGCATTGCAATAAATGTGCTAGAGGCTGGTGTAACTTATTATGTCTCTAGATGTGTTTAGAAATAGAAGTTGAAGCTTCTGTTCTCTAAGAATAGTTTTTACCTTAAGCAAAGAATTGTTCGTGCCAAAAAAAGGGTCAATATTAAAAAGTGTTCAATTCAAAAGAATTATTGCTTGAACGGGGAAATAGAGTTCCAACGCTTTTAGCAGTTTTTGTTGATCAAAACTGAAGGCCGAATTCAGAGTTCATGGGAACGCTGTGTGTCGGAAAGCTTCTCCAAAGTTATTATTTCTGTTCGGGTGAGAACATCATATCAGACAGGCTCTCAAAAAATTGGTCTACAAAATCAGGTGACAGTTCAACCAAATTTGATAGTGCTGTAACTTGGCAGGTGTGAGAATGATTGCTGTCATCATAGTCGGGATCAGCAATGCTCACAGAAGGTCGTACCTGGGTGATGCTGCTTTTGTCACTTGCTCCACTGTTACCACCTAGTGGTAGTACAGGAGTCTCAACGAATGCCGTCATCAGGATTGGTAGCCGCTGGGGACAACACAATGCGTGAGCCGTTATCGGACTGAGCAAAGTATCGACATCCATTGGTACTGCTGATGGAAGTGAAAGACAGATGTCCAACACGCACTCATCTCCGCATAGCATACATCGTAGTACCGGTAAGATACAGTTCTGCCATATAGGTCTGAATGAAAGGAACCAGGTCATGTTTAGATCTCTCAGCCTGGCCAATCCAAGGACGTTAGTTATCCTGTCCCGGTAGCGTATTGCTACGATTGTCTCTTCCATTCCCATGGGAGCTATGTCTGAGCTTTGGCTTGCCATAACGAAGCAGAAGGGTCAAAAATAAAATCCCTCCTACAAGTCCCCAAAATAAGGGTATGCCGCCAAAAACAGAGTGTACAAAATTAGGAACAATTCCCAAAATTGCTTGAAAAGGTGTTAGCAGTCCCGTAAAAATCGTCTTAAATATGCCTGGGATGCCTGTGGCACTAGACATGTTAAGGAGTTGGCTAAGCATTTCTACGAAATGCACAGGGCAATTTGTTGATAAAAGTTCATGAACTTCAGTAGCTGTCCTTGCAACTAGAAGATCATACGTCTCTTTTGATGACGTTATGGGCACTGTTGTCTGCAAAAGCACAGACTTCATTTTGCTTAAAGTATCAATTCGTATAGAATAGAGATTCAGACGAGGCCAGATGGGAGTCACTGTGTCTACAGGCCCGCTCGGAAACAATGCCTGCATACAGCATTTGACCATGGATGTTACTCTTACTAGATAACTTTTCCCTGGCACAAGGCCACAACATCTGTGATCCGTTCTAAGAATGTAACTCCCGTTTGCGGGTTGCATAAAGAAGGGCTCTATCTGAGTTGCAGGTGTGACAAGCTGGTGGCATGAAAGGTTGTTAGAATTTCCATCACATGCTCCGTGTAAATTAATACCTTGACACAAAAGTATACCGCTTAGTGAATGTTTACAATTTTCACCACTAAGAAATACATTTTTGTCGCTGTCACTATAGCAAGAATGTGTGTATGGTAATTTCCATTCTGATTTTACATATCCTTTACCCAATTGTTCATACTGGCCAGTAGGTATGTATTCAAGGCACTTTTTAAATCGGAAAGTTGTTATCAGAATAGTGATAATTCCGTGTATTATCCATTCAATGACAGGACTCTCTGACATTGTCAATGGTAATCTCTCAAGTTTTTCGATGCTCAGGATTGTATAGTCTGCTCCTTTCTGTGCCAAACTGATCTGTTTATCAGTAAGGTTAAAAATGGAAAATAATGACGTTGTGTTGATTAAACGCCAAGGCACATAGCCTGAACGAAGATTTTGCAGCGTCCAGCCTAATTGTATAATAAAACGTAATTGTGACTGGCCATGTTGTAACATTAGCAAGTCTCTGTCTATCACATCAAAGGCAGAGGATACAATATTGTCCAACGAATATATTCTGGAAGACAGAGTCATTAACCCATTGTCCACTACAGAAAGTGATTTTTCCAAATTAATACGATCAATTTCTCGTATTTTTTCAGCTGTTTCAATTTGTTTGACTTTCCAAGCCTCGTTGTAAGCAGCATAGATACTGGTCGCTATAAAACGCTTTTGACGCTGTTTGCGTGGTCCAAGAATGAAATCGCGCAAATCAGCACCATCTTTTAGTAAAGACAAGTGTTGCTTAATTTCAGCCAGTGTGGATGATGTTAGCCAATCAAGGCAGAGTTTCCCTACACTGTATGTTGTTATTATCCCTGGATGTTGTCTCTGGGAGTATCTCGGGTCTAGTCTGGTCATTTTTAACCCCTGTGTTTTATTCAGGAATCTATCTTGACAGTTGTTTGTGTCAGTAGGCCAGATTAACCACTTTTTCCAATCAGGATGTGTTCTGTTAAAATGTAAAATTTGTGACACGTCTAACTCAATATCTGCGGTTGCATTTTCAGGTATTGGCTTTGGAATAGACGGTGTTTTTAGGTCTTTGATCTTAGCTAGGCCAAGACAGGATGTTTGGTGTATTGTGTCATTTAAAAACATCATTTGTTCTGGTATCATGCAGGTTCTAAATAGTGCTTCAATGCCTTGCACCTGCCAATCTTTTGTACCCCAAATGGTTTTCGTTTCAATGTTATTTTTCCAATAATCAAAACCAAATGTCATCATTTTTTCATAAAATGCTTCTGAATATATCAATTTAGAATTTGTCAGCATTGTTTTCATTCCTGTTTTATCTAACAGTTTGTAATAAAACGTTTCTGCATTACTGGTGTTAAACCCTGAGAAGTATTTGAATTTCTCAAAGAATGCTTTAGAACTGCTTTTAGGTGGTGTAGCACAATGTTCCCATTGATTATACATAAAAACATTTCTAGGCTGTGCAGATTTATGCAAGTAATGATCACCATAATGTGTGTAGCAGAATAATTGCTCATAACTAGATGAACCTTGTAAATAATCATGTTCTGTGAATCTAGCTGACATTACTAAATCAGACATCATGTCATTAATACTGTTAAAGTCCCAATCATCAGAGAATGTACTAGGTTTTACAAAGTCACTTAAGGAAACCTTCAGTTGATGAGGATACTTCAGGATTTCGACCGGACCATAGATCTCATAGTCAGTTTTCTCCCATACTACCCCACCAGGTATTGGAATTGCTGTGACATTTACTGTTGACAGTTCTCTTTTCTTCACGTGTGATGATCTGTGTGGTTTGAGGACTAGGTTGATGTTCTGACTTGCTGTGTCCATTGTACTATATTTTCCCTAAATGAATCTTCCCAAACAAAGTACCATGATGAGCCAAAGCAGGAGGAAAAATACACCTAGACCGAACCAGAACTCTAACCAAGGTGAAATAAGGTAGATTGCCTTTAGTTGATGAAAGAGTTCCGTTGCTTTTTCTTTAAAAGTCTTTTTTGTTTCTGGCATCACTTCGGGGTCGTTTTGATCTTCAGAGAAGTTGTTGAAGTTGATGAAATAACCAGAGGCAGTTCTGTCAATTGTTGGGATTGTTCTTTCAATCTGTCTCTCTGTAGCACTTTCTGATGCCACATTATTGTAGACTGGTGTTTCTTGACGAACTGTTTCAATCTGTGTCTCAAGAGGCATGAGTTCCATGGCATTATTGCATAGTCCTTCTCTGTGCACTGCAGGCTGATCGAATGTGATTAGTCTTTCAGTTTGAACCTCTTGGATTGTTGCAAGTTTGGGTATTCTGTTGTTTCTTGGGAGTCCACTGGGCCTACTGTTGATTATAGGCCACATGCTTGTGGTTTTACCAGGTCGATAGACACAACTCTGTTCTCCTTTTTACCAGCAAGGGGCGGTAGTACAACTGATCTTGTTCCGGTGACTGCCAAGACAGGTACTGCTTTTCTGTAAGAAGGCCCAAATTCCTTCTTCACCGCGATTTTTTCTCTGACTAGATCCCCAATCTTTGGAATCCAGACAGGCCTTGCTGGGGCTGTTGCTTGTGGTGCCTCGTCAGTGGTAGTTGGCTGTTGTTTTAACTTTATGTTGCTTAAGGATTTTCTTGTTTCATTCAGTTCCTGTAAAACAGCCAAACGATCTTTGATGTCAAAGTCTGTTGTTTTTTCTTGTACCACTGACATCTGACTATCGAGGTCCTGAATGTTCATTCTAATTCCGAACAATAGTTCGTATGGGCTGAAACCTTTTAGAGATTTTCTTGGCAAGTTATTAAGACTAGTCTGGACACTTATTAGATGTTTGACCCACCCAGCGCCTGAACCTAATACCTTTGCTGTTATAGATCGCTTTATGTCCCGGTTTTTTCTTTCTACCACACTATTCCCTTCGGGGTGCGACGGACAAGAATACCGCAACCCAATTCCCATGCTGGCCATGGCCTCCTTATAGGCTCGAGAGCTGAAAGCAGGACCCTGGTCAGAATGGAACGTGGTAATTGCGTATATGCCGATATGGACTCGCAGATCTCTCTTATAACAGTTCTAGCGTCAGCCGAGCGCTGGAGGCTACATTATTTAAGTGTGTTTAGCCTTAACTGTGTACAATGGGACGCGCTTCTCTTCTTTGATTGCGCAGATAGACCGCCTTATGCTGTCTAGCAGGGATCCTGAAACTACACTGGCCGGTTCATTACTGCGATCTCTGTTGCAGGCCTCACAATTTTGAGCAAAACATTGAATATCTATGCTCATTCCTGGCCACCAGTACTCTGATTGTAATTCTTTCAGAGACTCCTTAATTGTTTGATGTCTCAGACCCAACCCCATGTGTGCTTCCAGTAAGAGGAAGCCCCTCCTGCTCCTGTTTGGAATTACTCTGTCCCCCACTCCAGGGATTCGAGCAAAAGGAACTGAGTTTGCATCAATTATGTATGCATAATTGAGTGGATAGTTCACGGGCAGTGCTGCACAGTCGCCTTTTACGGTCGTTTTTACTGCCAGCATGGTTTCCCCGTCTATATATTTTTCTGTACGCTTTTTTGTGGCTACGGAAGCCGGGTTAGTTGCTTCCGCTGTGGCTGTATTAGCCAATGAATTCCCTGCAACGTGAACGCCATCACGTTGAAGACTCTGTGCGTGAATCACGTGAGTCTTTTGTAGTTCTTTCTGTAAAAGAGCTACCTGTTTCCAGAGCAATTTATGCTTTATTGTGGCACCTGTGTCATCTTTGTAATCGTTTTCAATCCAACTCTGCAGTTTATTGTTGCAAGAGTTGACGCAAAAATGAGAATCGCACACGATAAGTGTCGGGAATTCACGTTCTGCATTTTCGAGCGCCATCTTTAAACATCTGATTTCAGCTCTCTGAGCCGAACAGTTTCTCAATGATTCAGTTTTTGTTACTTTCGGTCTGAATTTACCGCACAGCCAACGACCTTTAACAATCGCACATGCTGCATCGTAGGATTTGCTCTCTACGTTGAAATGCTGTACAAATCTTTCTGTATAGATTATACAGGCATATTGTGGGAGAGGCAGAAGTTCGATTGGCAGAGGATATTCTTCTTCATATTCTAAATCATTCAGTTCTTCGAATTGCGGGGCGAAATAGTATTTCACATCTTCCGCTCCTAGCGAATCTACACACTGTATCCATTTCGGATCCAGTGACACTGTAGACAGGTTTACTGGGCTGAATAGCGCCTCGAAGGCGGATTCCGCGGTGAGGATATTAATCCGTTTACCATGTGCTAGTTCTCTTTCATTTGCTAATGCGATTTGCACTGCTTTCACAGTTCTTTCTGTGTGACTGAATGTTTTTTCTGCTTGTGTGTACAAGTGAGATTTAATTGAAATTGGTACCTTTTCTCCCTCATTAGAGGTCAGGTACGTGAATCCGCATCTTCCTGGGATGACTCGGATTACAAGATCGCGTGTATTGTCACGTGTATCTAATTTTGTTTTTGCTAACATGTCTGTTTGCAGTGATCTCAAAATTTCTGTGTGTTTTTGAGTCCAATTGATTTGTTTAAAATCAGGTTTTATTAGTTCGTAAAGAGGTTTAACCCTCTCTGCGTAATTTAGAATGTAAGTTCTTCCGAAATTCAGAAAACCTAAAATGGATTAAAAATTCTTCAGCGTTTTTGGAGCTTGGAGTACAGCGCACTAGTTGTCCGCTAGGCTTTTTCCTTCACTTGATAATTCGTACCCTAAGAATAGTACTGTCAGATGGGCAATTCGGGACTTTTTAAAGTTGAATTTGTAACCCTCTGCTGCGAACCCAAGTATAATGGTGTTCACTCTTTTCAAGTGAGTATCCAAGTCGTCGTCCGTGAGATAGATATCATCTACGTACGATAATGCCTCATCATCATAGATTTGTAGTAACTCTGTTACCCTAGCTGAGAATAGTCCTGGGCTGTTCTTGAACCCCTGTGGGAGTCATAAGAATTTTTTCTGTGACCCAAATGCTGAGAAAGCGGTCAAATATCTGCTTTCTGGTGCAATGTTTTGACAAAAGAAACCATTAGATATGTCTAATGTCGTTTTATATTTTTTCCTAACTATGTTATTCATTAGGGCTTCACTATGCGAGTTTTGTACTGCAAATGTTTTACAACATGCATTAAGGTGTCTGTAGTCCAAAACTAGACGATATGAATTGTCTGGCTTGGAGACAGGAAACAAAGGATTGTTCATTTGAGAGGTGCATGTTTCAATCACCCCCTGGTATTCAAGTTGATCTAAGATCTCCCTGACCTGTTTTTTAGCTTCTTGCTTAATGGGATACTGCCGTTGGGCAGTTGGTTCACTTTTTAGTTGGATTTTGTGAGGAGGTGAGTCCTCATCCCATCCTACATGATTTTTATATAATGCCGGTGCCTGGGCTACTGCCCATTTCCTTGCATAAGTATATTTTTTGTGAATCGGAATGTGATTCGAGAAGGCAGGCATAATCATTTCTTCGCCACGAGGGCACTCCCTGACAAACTCTGGGGGCCAATCTTTTTCAGCTAACAGAATATCGTAGCCTTTTGAGAGCTTATCACAAAATAGAGCTCTTATTTTCCTAGTCTTATCACCCTCTATACGCAATGTTATTTCGTATATTTTATGGGGCTCGCTAAGTCTGGTGTCGGCAGTTTCAACCTGAATGTATTCATTCGTGTCCACTGTCTCCAGATGACTCATCAAGATCTTGCGCGCTATACTGATTTCTGCTGCACTGTCCAACATTGTCAATGCCCACTCCCTGGTTTTCAACTGTGTCCTCAGTATTCTCGGCATGGTTGATTACTCTAATACTGGCTACCTTCTTTTTTGAAAATTGAGATTTTTTACTCTGAGCAGGTTCCTTGTCTTTGGACTTGGTGTGCTCTCCTGGGTCTGACCGTCCTCTTCTTTCCGATTTCTGTGGAAAAGATCGAGAGGGACGTGTATCAATACTTTGATATCTATCAGGTTTTTTCAGATTATCCCTATTTCTAAGGTTATATCTTTTCTCAGAGGGCTCCCTCTGGGGAGACTGGTGTTCTCGAGTTGGAGTTCTTTCCCTCCGTCGAGGAGACCTTCCTCTGGACTGGAAAACTTTTTCCTTGGGAGTGGATTGTTTATTTCCATCCCAGCTCTTTTTAGGAGTGTTTAAATTATTTTTAATAAATAATTTTTCAGGATTTTCGAGCAGTTGGGGCTTTACTGGTTTTCCACCCAAGCTGTCTCTACCTAATTCTTCATAGCATTTTTCTATGATTCTGGCAAGCTCAATTGGATCTTTTATATCTGTTTCCTTCAACTTCTGGCGAATCGCCACAGATGCTGCTTCTCCTTTTATGTTGGCTAATAATATAGCCGAGACCCGCTTGAAGTCTTTCAGTAATTTCATACCAAGATTTAAGGCTGGCTCTGGACCGTATTCATTTTGAATCTGTTTTAGCACTTCTGGTATTACCGCCATAGACGGAACAACGTGTTTTTGTGTAAATGGAAGCAAAGACTGTACCCCAAGTGTCGCAGTCCTCCACGTGTGGTGCGATTCCCATAGGAAGGCAGATGGTCAAGATTCTGTGTTTCTCTATAGGGGTAGTATCAAGAAATACTGCCTCTATTTGAGTGATTTTCTGTGCTAACCAGAAAGGAATTTGTTCCCGTTTTACGGGTGTTTTACCAAGACATGACTGTATGTTCTGTGGTGTAATTTTATTAGTGTTCCCCTGATGAGGGGTCAGCTGTGGTACATTAACAGCTGGCTGGACTGTTGCAGTCCGCATTACATATTGGACTAATTGCCTATGTATTTTAATTAATATTTTTAGCTGTACTAACAGCTCTTCTCTAGACATTTTTGCAATGTCAGGATGTGGTGTGTAGCTGGCTAGAACCGGCCACGTTGCTCCTGGTCTACCTAGTGGACCGAGCCTGGTAATGTGATCATTATGTTTTAGGGCGCCATTAAACCAGAGCAGGTGCTCTTGGAATTTTAGTGGGATTTCAGTCTCCTCGAAAGGAGCGTACTCTTCTGGAGGTTCCTCTATTTTGTAATAGTGAAACTCTTTTGTTGTAGCGTTTGCCGCTGGAAAGTTTATCCATGAATAGAATACCTCTGTCTGCCGATATTCGTGAGCCTCTATCACGAAAATTACGGTACCACCTTGTGGTGTCAGTCCGTTTTCTATAAGTTTTAACGTTATAGATTTTCTTAAGTGGACCGGGATGATAATTGCATCCGGGTCTGTCTGTAGGAGACTCGAGTCTTCCTCTATTAGTAGGGCTGCCAGCCTAGCTGCTTCCCTTTCCTCTTCACTGTCTGACATCATATAAATGCAGGTTTTGCAGAGTAGGTCTCCAAGGAGACAAAGATTAGGTGCACAATATTTTGGAACACTGTATCCTTCAACGTTGAATAAACCAGAGCTTTACATAGGAATCTCTTCCTACTAAGGTCGGGCGGATTTTAACCTTTCACCCACTCCAGACGTCTATTGGAGTATTTACGGGAGAAAGGGGTCTGTGTGAAATATGCACGACTGAGTTACTCTAAGGTCTTGCGTTAGTTTATCGCCTTACCAAACATTTGGGCGCCATGTAGTGTAGTTCCTAGTTTTCCACTAGGCCGTGCGCATTGGAATAACATAAACAGTAGTATCGACGTAGAAGTGCAGATCTTCCAGGCCTCTACTGACTATGCTAAACTTAATTGGGTTTGTTACCAACTAGCTCAGAGGTCACTGGAAACTTTCTTCTCTGCATAGGAAGTGATCAGCTTCCCTGGCACAGACAAGAAGGGATTCAGCTTTCCAACAACCGTGCAACATGACAACTTTGCTCCTCAGATCAAGAGTCAATCTCTAGGGTCGTGTGAAACAATAGACAGTTATTTTACTCAGTCAGGTTAGTGCAGTTTACTTTCACGATATGTAGAGAATAGAGAGACGGGCGTTTGTCAATAAAGGGTTAACATTTATTGAACAGTCTTTCTTCTCATACAAGAGAAATGTATTGCCACAATTGCAAGACTTGTTATGATAAAAAGTACGTACAGTAAGATAAGTATTGCGAAATAATACTGTAAAAGCATTGATATGGTTTCTTAGCCATACAATGGTTTAAAAGTAATAAAACATATATACATTCATATATACATTAGGCTAAAATACTCAACTGGTGCTTCTAACTACGCCTACCGCAGTGTACCTGACCTAAGCCTAATACTTGGGAGGGGAGTAAGTAAGTAGCTTTAAGTTAAGTTGGTTTTGCCAAGGTTTGCTTCAAGAATTCTCACTAAGGGTTTAGTCAACACCATACCTCTGAATAGAATGATGGAGGTCTGGTATCTCCTTCAGGGGGAACTCGGTATCCCAGTCACCCGCGAGGGCAGACTAGAAACGCTGGAGCTGGATTTCTCTGCAGGAGAAAGACAGCGTCTCTCTTCAGCGCGTCGAGGAGGAGGAGGGGGGACAGCGTCCACGGGCAGCTGGCATCTGCTGGGCTTCTTCGCAGAGGGACGGCTGTTCAGCTCCTAGTTACACCACACCATCGTTCGCGCTTTAGCAGCGATAATGGTATCAGCAGCTTCAGGCGACGGGCAGCAACACAACAGCTACTGCTTCATCAGCATACAACAGCATACAACAGCAATTGCTTAAGGCAACGTTGGTAATATTTATACCTGACAGGTGCCTGGTTTGACGTAAGTTTGCTGGACATAAGACGTCAATTAAAGATGTCACTAGGAAGTGATAGCTATCAGTTGCTCATTAGAGTTCCATTACTAATCAAAACACAGCAAGCGGGGATTTCCAGGTTTGCTGAGTTTTTATCTTGTTGAAGAACTCGGAGTGTTAATCTAGGAATCTTCAGATAGTGACTTCTGCTCTGTCATTGCACTAATTGGTTGCAAAGGAAGTGGCAGAGAACTATTCTGGAATGTGGCTCTGTTCGTGTGAGGCCAGAGATGACTTTCTGAATATCGCACTTGAACGGTTATGCCAATATAGGGAATAAATGGATTTATAGCCGAATAGGGGCATACGGTTACAGTATCGATCAGGATCCTAGATAAGCACGCAACATTGTCCCCAAGGGTCCGAGAAGAGCTGGCTCCCTGTTGTGGAAAGTCAGGAACATAAAAGTTTCCAAGTGGGTGTCAGCGATGCTGTGTGCGTGTACTTTTTGCAGCCTGAGACCTTCATAAGAACTGCCCCATGATCCTGTGCACCTGGAGTCCAAGTGAGTCTCAGCGACGCTGTGTGCTTTTGCGTCATGCAGCCTTAGACCTTCGTAAGAACTGCCTCGTGATCATGTGCACCTGGAGTCCCAGTGAGTCTCAGCGACGCTGTGTGTGTGTGCTTCGTGCAGCCTGAGATCCTCGTGAGGATTGCCCTGTGATCGTGTACATCTGGAGCTCAAGTGAGTCTCAGCGATGCTGTGGGCGTGTGACCTGTTGCAGCCTGAGACATTAGTGAGAAATTGCCCTGTGACTGTGTGTCCCAGAGCAGTCTTGTTCTCTACTTCGATCAACAGCGTGACCAGAAGTTCTGCGATCATAATTGCCATCGGCCCGGACCGTCATCCCCTGAGGAGATGTGAGTATTCACTGCTGCCGGCCCGAGCCTGCCTTTGCCAAGGAGAGACCTCGAACCATCACCGTCAGGTGTCTGAGTTCCACTGCCCAAGATCAACGAAGTTGCACTGGGGCCCCAAGCCGCGAGGAGAGGAGAGTGAGTTTGCATCCCCAGGTAACACTCAGGGAGTGTGCGTGTGTCGCTACCTGGGGCGGGGTGCGGGCTACGAGAGGAATGCTCTCGGCCTTTCCCATCTTTGCAGCGCAAGCCTCCGCTCAAGTCCGTAACGCGGCTCGTACTTGCCGATGAGTGTCAGTACCGAGGCCGGAGTGTGGAGCTACACTTTGTTTTCCAACATTACAGTGTTGGGGCATATTTTGGCATTAGCTGACCGCGAGTCAGTAAGAGTGGCATAGAGACTGTCTAGAGCACTGTGATCGGTGTCGATGTACATTATTTTTGCATTTCGAACTGCCTGATTGTTGCATTACGAATTGCATTTTTTTGCCTTACAAACTGCCTGATTGTTTCATCACGAAGTACATTATTTTTACATAACGAACTGCCTCATTATTGCATTACGAATTGCATTATTTTTGCATTACAGACTGCCTGATTGTTGCATTATGAACTACATTATTTTTGCATTACGAACTGTCTGATTGATGCATTACGAATTGCCTCATTCTTACATTATGAACTGCATAGCATTGAGTTAGGACTGCATTAGATCATTGTGAATTACTCATTAATACTGCAAGAACCAACCAGTGATTGCTGGCCTAATAACCGACAAGGTGAAATATAAACCATACGCATTTCTTGGAATTTTATTGTGTGGTCTCATCGTATATCTATTTTATATAAACATATATTTGTTTTTATGAAACGCGTGTGGAGTCCATTTGTGCTGTTATCACTGTATTACTGAGAGCGTGGTTGCAAATACTTTACACAATTGCCTTGGAGATCAGCCTGGCTGCTCGTGCCAAGCTACAGAGGGGGTGAGCAAGGGCTATCTGAGAAGGTGTCCTTCCTTCCCCTGACTTAGAAGCAAGGGTCCCTATTTGGACTAAGGTACCTACCTCAGCCAACTACAGACCCCCAGTTCTGTGACGCCGAACATTAAATGGCAACTGGCTTGGAGTGAAGGCCCCGAGTGAAGACCCCATGCAGCAGAGCCTACCGATGCAGCTGAGGAATTCACGGAGAGACTATCCTGACCAGGGTGCAGGCTACCTTTCAATCACCATCACGAGTTCCTCTGTGGCGTCTGTGACTGCGGAAACTGCTACAGCTACAACGAGAGGTGAGAGCAAGAGCGATACTCCTGAAGGCCGGGGGCCCCCACTTAGCTGTCAAGAGACTCCCGCCTCCCGATCTGTGGCACGCTAGCCTAAGTGGAACCACTAGCAACTGGGCTGAAGACAGGGATACTGCAGCGAAGGAAGAAGCCCCCAGAAAAGGCCTGCCTGACCTCGCTGCTTGACCTTAGGATGCTGGCTCAATCTCATATATCTCAAGCTCTTAAGGCACCCGGGGGTATACAATAGGCCACTGCCTCTCGCAGGACAGTGCCCAGAGGCCCTGAGGAGTCTAGTCCCCACAGCCGAGTGAGAGGGGGAACACACGAGCGCACCAACGTGCGACTTGGCCCTGGGAATTGCCCATATGCCTCCCCAAAAATCACAAGCCAACAAGGTCTTAAGCTACTTTGGAAACTCTAACACGGGAGACGGACAAGAACTAGGGCATAACCAGCCAAAGGAGAATATGGGGTTGACCCGCAATGATCTCCTGACCACACTCAGGGACTTTAAAAGACAGCTGCGTGACAACATTAAAGCCAACATCAGCGCTTCTCTTGATACCTTCAAATCTGCCCCTTACCCTTCCTTGCTCCATCCGCCTTGTCCCCTATGTTCCCCTTACCCTTCCTTGCTCCATCCACCTTGTCCCCTATGTTCTTTAAATGTTTTTCTTGATACTTATGTAACTTTTAACTGATGTAAATCGCAACATTATTGTTCCTCATGTAAAGCGCTCTGATTCCTTCGGGTCTAGCTAGCGCTATATAAAACTCATTAATTAAATATGTTCCCATTTAGTACTCTTTCTCTCTTTGTCTACTTCCCTAGCTCCTATCCCCTCTCCTCTGAATCTCTCCCCTTGCCTGCTACTCTGCCTATCCCCCTGTCATTTGTGCCCTTTGACTAAGCCCTTGTTGGGGAAAGATCCAATATTTTATACTCTGGAGTCTGCTGAGAGAGTCCACTGCGCCAAGGGAGCCATTCACAGCTGAGGTATGGTATGGCACCCCTTGCCAAAGCACTCCCTCTCCCCTTTTTGTGGAAGGATCCAGTATGTAGGCCTTGGAGTCTCAGAGACCCCTCTGAGAGAGTCCACTGCGTAAAGGGAGCCTCTCGCAACAGAGATAGGGAAGTGATACCACTTCCCCTGGGATCACAGCTTACTGGACTTTGGAAGTTGCTTTGACTCGTCTACCGGTTTGTGTCCCCGTCGCCCTTCCCCTCCTCTTTCCATGCTGTGTCTCTCACCCTCCCCTCCTCTTTCCCGCCCTCACTATTTGTCTACTTCCCCTGCTCCTACCCGCCTCCCCTGAATCTCTCCCCTTGCCTGCTTTTCCCCTTACGTATTTGTGCATATTGTTTATCACGACCTTACAAGTAACTATGTTGCCATGCTCTAATAACTATCTAACCTTTGTAACGATGTAACCTGTAACTATGATCTGATACTCATTTAAAGCGCTCTGATACCTCCGGGTCTAGCCAGCGCTATATAAAACCTTTAAAATAAATAAATTTAAAATTAAATTAATTAATTCAAGCATTAGCGGCTGGCATCTACGAGGAGCGGGGGGCAGGTGGGAGCCCGCAAACATTTAAAATAATAAAATACAAAAACTTACCTTAACTGATGCAGGACTGAACTGACGTCTTCCGACTTCAGCTTCAGACCTCTTCTCAGCTGTAACCAGATGCTGCAGTGCAGGCACCAATCTTGGTGCTGCTCTACTGCTGTGAGAGCAGTGCCCTGATTGGAGTGAGCAGCCTCACTCACCGCTCCCAGGGATACTGGACAGCTGGGTTAGAGCTTTCAAAGTGCGGCTGGTCGTGACAAGACAGCCTGCCAAAAAGACATGCGCTCTTTGAAAAGTACAGAACCGGCCCCCGGAGGATGAAAAATGAAATGGTAATGTATTACCATTTTATTTCTCATTCTTTGGAGGGTAAGCTAAGTGGGGTGACTCTCCTCTGATCCAACGGAGGAGCCGCCTCTGTAAAGGGTCTCACCATTATAGATTAGGGCTGGCTCTAGGGCGGTGCGATCGGTGCCACCGCACCGGACGCTGACTTGGGGTGGAGGCGTAATTTTTGCAAGCATATAAACAATTTAAAAGCACTTGCAGCCTTCCTGGCCTCCAGCAATTTTCAGGCATTAATTAAATGTCAAGATAACTCTGGTGATTAATCATCTTCCTGGAAAGAGACGGAGCTTTGTGTAGTGGAAGTTTCAGCTCATCCTAAGGTAGCTCAGAGGGTTAAAATGCCTGCTGTAAGAATGTGTACCATACAGATAACAAAGTGCATGTAATGTAAATAGGTCAGTGGGATACTGCTTCTGTAAGAGAGCTCCTTTTGTTACTTGTGGTTTGTAAGTCAAAGTCCTAATATAGAGCATTGAGCTATTAACTGTCATAAAAGAGCTGCCTGTAAACTGCAAGGTATATGTTAGAGCTGTGTGTTTTTTGCCCAGTCTTTCATGATCCTAATCTTGGCAAAAGGGTTCATTTGGGTAGAAAACAATTCTTGTTATTAAAGAGAACCCCTAACAATGGTGTTACATTTTTAATTTTGAATTTGTGCTTTTCCCGAATAAGGACTCAAACTATATTGCCTACCAGTATCGATGACATGTTACTCCTACACTACACCTTGTAGTCCTGTCTGATGTAACATTTCCTATACACTGATTTACACACACCTATGATTGTCTCTGTGCAATGTGTGTATGTGATGTAAAGTACCCTGACACCTTACAATGGTATGAGTGGTGCTATAAAACTAAATGAATCTGAGAGGCAGTGGTTATGGAGACTTGAGGGGCACTGTTAAAGGGCGGTGGTGAGGGAAGCCGTGGCAGAGGTGGTCATTGGGGGGTCGCCACCAAACATTGTCACACAGGGCGCCACCAGTGTTAAAGCCGGCCCTGTTAAAGATCAACCTGTATTAAGATGGTTACTTGTGAAAGAGCAACATTAACATGGATAGATGAATATTCTTTAAGTCTAGGTGCGTGCCTTACGCTAGTGAGTCTTCTGCGCATGCGGTGCTTCTGTAATTGGCAATAATGCTGCCCAGTGCCATCGAAACTGGACAAGGGTCATTTCAATAAGATACCCTTCCTCCTTAATTTGAGTATTTTCTTCAAAATTCTAGAAACTAATAACAGAGAAAATAAGGACCGGTCTCAAAGGATGTTGTTAATTGGGACCCACCCTCCCTGATCTGGGCATGGCCAGTCCATCCGCAACAAACATTATGTGTCGGCAGTGTGTGCCCTCTTCAAGTGTAAACAACCCCTCACTTTCATCCTTTATTTTCTTGAATGTAATTAGTGGCAAAACAGGCCAGAGGGCAGCAAACATATTGAGCTAGGTGGGTCAGAGCAAAGAAAGATTAGAGCTGAAAGTTTCACTGTCTCCTCCTGTTTGTTCTCTCGGGTCACCGTAAGGCCAACAACGCTTTATTTGTTTCACCTTCTTTTTGTAAACTGTGGAGAGATGGTCATGGAGATAACTGGTACACGCTCTATTTCCCCTTCAATCCCCACCCCCTCAGGGTCCTTCCATCTTGTCCGCATGCTGCTCGACGAGTACATCCTGCTGGCCATGGAGACGCAGTTCAACAACGACAAGGAGCAAGAGCTGCAGAACTTGCTGGAAAAGTACATGAAGAATGCAGGTAATTTACCGTGTACTCTGTAGCGTTTTTCTTTTTTTTAATCTCAGTTCAAGGTGTGCAAAAAGTGAAAAAGCGCTGAACTGCGCAGAAATGAAACACACCGGTTTATTATTTTTCGGAAACACTTGATCTGGTTCTAAATAGCGGCCGTGTAGTTAAGAGATTTGCTGGACGAAAACTGTCCTTCCTCTGCAATCCTAGTGAATGGTATCCTATGACACGTTTATGGTGTTATTCACGCAGTAACCACCGCCCCCTTTCGGACCATCAACTGTACTGCTGTTTACTAAAATGCGAGGGATTCCCAGGGTTAACTGAAAAGCAGAGATTAGGTGTGGAGGAATTAAGAAGACGATCCCAGATTGTGTTGATGACGCAGGATTTGTTCTTATTTACAAGACAGAGAGTTACGCTCGATATTACATATTTACATTTTGAACGAAAGGTCAATTTAATATATTTTTCCACAAGCAGATGTCTGAGAGGGGCAAGAGCTGAAGGGAGGTAGCCTCCTCTTCGCTTTTAGGCAGAGGAGCATTGAACATTGGGGGGCAGACAAAAAAAGCATTGGTAAATGCATTGGGTGTCGCCTATGTGATTAATATTAATAAGCTGTTTTTTTTGTAAATTGTAGCTTGCTGATTAGTTGTACAACATAAATTACTAGTGTTATGACCGGTTTAGGTACAATAAGGCAGTATATTGTGCTGTTACAATGCAGGTGAGTAATAGCAAAATTAAAAAAAATTAAATGAAAGAGGAAAACAATAGAATTAATTGATATAATAGCACTAGTATGTGTTTAGAGGAGTTCTTACAACTTTTGAGCCCAGCGCCACTGCACCTGCTGCACCATTCAAATCATGCCCCTAGTGCTTGCAAGATGCCTGCATTTGTGACTGCCTGTTTAGTTGTAAAATATAGCAATAATCAGTGTTTAATGGGGTGCCTGAAGCTTTTGCTCCCAGTGCCACTGCACCTGCTGTACAATTGAAATCATGACCCTAGCACTTCCTAGATAACTACACTTGAGACTGCCTGTTTAGTTGTAAAATATAGCAATATTAGGTGATTAGTGGGGTGCCTAGAGCTTTTGGTCCTGTTGTGACAGCACCTGCTGTACCATTGAAATTATGACCTGGTTGTCCACAAGGTAACTGCACTTGTGGCTGCCTATTTAGTTAAACATTTCTAGCTGTAATCAGGGTTTCATGGGGTCCCTAAAGCTTTTGGCACTAGTGCCACTGCACTTGCTGCACCATTCAAATCAAGTCCCTTTTAACTGTAATTGTGACTGCCTGTTTAGTAGTCAAATACAACATAGCTCTTGCATAATAAACTAGCAGCCCATCCTGACCTTGTCCGGGAGCAACAGGCTTCCCCGCCCCCCAACCGCCCCGACATTGTCCAGCAGCCCGGGCCCCCGCCCGTCCCGTCCCCCGCCTGCCCCGACCCCTACCTGCCCTGACCCCCGCCTGCCCCGACATGGGTCCCCATACCTCAGCAGCCGCTCCTCCCGCCTGTCCGCTGCTCGCACCGCCGCTGGCCTGTCCGCTGCTCCTCACGTCACCGCTCCTCCCCCGCGCCATGTCCGCCGCTCCTCGTCACGCTCCTGGACACCGCTCCTCCCAGCGCTCCTGACGTGAGCACGCACATCGCGGCCGGCGCTACTTCGGAGGGACTACTTTTTTTTTACTGTACATTTTTCAAAAAACTTTTTTTTTTACATTTATATAGCCTATAACCATCTACACACCCTGACGATTCCAACGGTGTATCAGGTGTGTGGATTGGCGCTGTGGTTCCCGAGTTTACCTGCCTCAAAGGCTGAAAGTTCTTCCTTTATTATAGTTATATAGATATATTTTTAACATGCAATGTTTATTGCAACATTTAAAATTTGATCATAATGACCAATTAGATTAACTTGAAAAAATCAATCTGATAATGCCTACAAAGTGCAAAGAAACAACTAACATTTGTGGCATGAATAGGAAATGCCACAACTGTTCTAAGGCTAAAGCATCTGTTTTACACAACTAAGTAATAAAAAGCAAGCATTCCATCATACCGCTAGAAGCTGTCTGCCTTTTCTATCAGAAGAGATCTTATCTTGACAGTGAATAGGGCTTAAACAGTGTGAACAGCTTTTGTAGAAGTATCGGAAATGCGTGCAGCCAGGGGACGTTATGAAAAAAAAGTTCCACACAAAAGCAAATGAAAACAGTAATTTGAAAAAAAGGGAACTGATAAGAGTCCCCTTTTAGGAAGTATCAAATAAAAAGAGATTTCACAAGCACAGTGCCAGCGCTGTGCAAGCAAAACTGAAAAAGGGAGCTGTGCACACCCATCTGTCTTTGCACTCAATACCTGCTGGCTTGTCAGTATAATATGTTGTCACAGAGCACCAGTGGCGTAACAAAACTTGAGAGGCCACTGCAAAGCACATGAAGGGGCACCCCACACTCCAGACCCAGTCAGGAGCTCTGAGACCAGGGACCCGCTGACTGTGGACAGTGTCCTTGCCCCAGTGGCACCGAGGGTGCTGCAAGGGCTAATCTTATGCCACTGCAGAGCACTGCAAAGAGCTCAGGGCCATACTTATGGCCTAGTCACAGTGCAGCACAGCAAGTCAACTTGCTGCGCTGCGTGACAGGGAAAGAGCAGGAATGTGCCATATTTAAGGCAGTACGGTGCCCTTGCACCGTGGACTCTGCATTGTAAGGTGGATCGTTTTTGTGGAGCAACGGGCACCTTCCTATACAAAAACAAACCCCTGAGGTTTATTTTTCCTCTTTCTATGTGTGCTGCTGAAGGCAGTGTACATTGGAAGAGGCAAAAATAAGAAGAAATAAACATATCTTTCCTTGCTACATCACACCTGGGGAGGCGTAGGTTTTTGATGCATTTCCAGTTCTACCACTTCTGGTAAATCTGGGAATGCATCAAAATCCATGGATGTTGCAAGGCAACACACATGCAGTGTCCATGGAAATGCTTCCCTGGCACAGAGTAATGCAATGCAGCAACTTACACTGCGTTGCAATAATCAATATTTATCAAGGCACTTAGGGCCACACAAAGTGGCCTTGCCTAGCTTTATAAACCTCATTTTTAATATGTGTCAATCTTGCACCATGTTGCGTGGTGCAAGAGCAATGTAGATGGACTCGTAAAAGGCCCCTCAGTCTCTCAAGTGGCAGGTGCTTGGAATATCAGCTCACCGGGCACTTCATGAGTCACCGAAGTTCTGTGGTTGCCTTGAGGCACATTGTTTGGCAACACTTTGGAAGGCTAGGAGACAGTGAGGTGATCCATTGGTCTTATACCTCAATGATTGCAGGGAGGCAGTGCCCATATTGGTTAGGTGGCTAGCTCCAACATGGATAGAATCCTATAACTATATGGGTACTACTCAATGTCAGCTACTTGTGGGACTAACTAATGTGGAGAAGAACGTGCAAGTAAGAGAAAAACAAGCATTTGCAATGCAATAGGTCTCACATTCACAGGAGTTTGATCTATTGGCATTGTAAATGACAATGCCTTTTATTTATGTGTTGATTTTTAAAACATAAGTAAAAGACATTGTCATTTACAATGCCAATAGCTTAAACTCTCGCAAATGCGAGACCTATTGCATTGCAAGTGCTTGTTTTATCCTGTGTACTTGCAGCATCACTGAACATATCCATTAACAAAAACACATGACAGTGGGCCTTTCGTAAAACAAAACCCCCCAAAAAACCATTTTCTTGTGAGGTGACTGCCCTTCTTAGCAAGGAAAATCATATACAGTTTAATTAGGAAGCAGCTACAAAAAAGCAGGATAACATACTATAACATTTAAAGTGAAGCAATACTCCAAGGAAAGCATGTTGCGAGCAAAAATATGAATCCAGAACTGCTTTGATTATCGGTGAAAGCCGGAAATCAAAGCAGTTCTGGAATCATTCTGCATTTTGTACCATTCTGTGTGCGAGGTTGGAAAAGAAGAATGAAGACGAAAGGGGCAGAAGCTAGGGCGCCTCTTTAGAACACTTTGTGTGAGATTTCAGACGACACTGTGAGAAATGATGTAAACAAAAGGCATGCCCCCAGGCCTCATTCCGTACACAATTTCATGTTTAGTGGAACATTTCTGTGCTGTTTTAAACAATTAGTCTACTGGTAGCAAACCTTAGCACAGGGCAATTTCATTGATATCTGTACTTGTATTTTAGCTGAAGCTTGCTTCACATACATCTTGCATTTCCAATCTGGGGGAGGTGAGACAGAGCTAGAAAAATGCACATTCATGGATTCACAAAAGAAAACAGGTGAGGCTGCAGCTGCCATAGGAAGGGAGGGACTGTGATGCCAGGCCGTGCATTTCAAATGCAGGAGGGAGGAGAAGGAGGCAGCTGCAGCCAAAACAGACCTCATCTATGAATGCATAGCAAGATTTATAGCCCTGTTTGCAACAGAGCTCTGTAAACCACAAGCACTGATCTCCGGAGATCCAGGCGAAAGAAAGAAATAGTGCTCACAGGCTCTGAGAAACAACACATGTAACTGGGGCAGTCCCTGAAAATGGGCGGAGTTTTTAAGCCCATATGCTGAATTCAATATTTCTCACAGAGACAGCGCAAGCGCTGCCTAGGTGAGACCTAATAATGGAGCTATACAGACCACATATACCTGCCAATCTACTGGCCCTCCATGGATTATTAATTCCTAATTATAAAGCATAATATACTTAGATTCAATAGAGCTAAAACATTTGAGGAGATTGAAGCAGGTTTTTAGAGGTGTTCATATTGACATCTAACAATCTAACAAGGACATTTGCTTCTTTGGAGAGCGATGATGAGTTAAAAGAGAGAGGGAGTAAGAGTGACAGCATGCAAACATGGGTGAGTTAGTAGGTAAGGTACGTAAAGCATTAATGCTTTGTGATTTTCCCTCCACTCGCCGTCTCTCTATTGATGGTATAAGCATCATTAGTGTATCACAACAAATTCCTCTTCCCATTAGAGGAATTGTTGGAGGTGAAGGTGAATGGTAGTCTCAGTATAGGTCATGCAGGGAAGATGTAAGAGGTGGAGGGCAAGATAGTAATATCATTGGTTGCATAAGCCTTGTTAGAGAGATAATGCATGTTGGTGAATGTGGAAGATGCAGTGGAGGCAAGCACTTTAGGTAATATTGACTGGGAAACTGTTGAAAGTTCGCCCACCAGAAAGGTGAGGGGAGAAGATGAGAAAAAAGCAGGAGAGACGACCATTGGGTGAAGTCCAGAAGGGGTTGTGCCTGCGGCAAGAGAATCTGAAGGTCCATCAGGATCAGTTGCTTAGACTTCCCCCAAAGGTCTACAGCAAAGTGAGACAGAAGTAAACATGAATGAAAGGCTAAAGAAACAAGGTGTCCAGTCATTGCATGGTCGTAAATGGGTACGGGGCTCAGATTTCAATGGTGACCTCACCATACAAGGATTAAGGTTAATCCTGAAGGTACATACAGAGATGATTTAATGCTGAAGAACAAAGAAGGAATGTATATGCTCTTTTTAACAACTACAACTTAAACTTGAGCGGAGAAGGATGGTCTTAGGAAGCCAAAAAGGAATTTGTGTGTGGTCTGCCTGCCTAGGAGCATTCAGACTCCTGTACTGGCTTTATGTGTAGGATTAACTAGGTGGACTCCCCAACAGGAAGCATAGTTACCTACTTCTGAGTCTGGTACAGTAATAAGAATTTTATATTCGGCAAATGGCCTGGTTGGAGGGAAGAAAGCAGCTTCTGAAGATGCTTGACGTAAGTCTTAGCCAATAGGATGTCCACAAGGCAACCATTTTGGCTTGCACAGGAGGAGTGGCAAGTGCACATTATTGTGATACTGAAGGATTGCCAAGTCAGATATTTTAGATGGATAGGTAGACAAAAAACGATTGTAGGGCAGGACTAGTATTACAGGCAAGAAAGGAGAAATGCAGGTACAGCAGATTATCACCCAGAGCTGGTTAGTACTGTGAAGGCTGTAGAGCAGTGATATAGGATTTCAAACACCTATCCACCACAGTTAAATCCAATAAAGTTAGGAAATGTTGCACTAACATTTGTGCAGAGTGTGAACTGCAGACAATACAGTAACACCACTAAATAAGACAGAAATGATCAAGCCTTCTAGAATAAGACAATTATTAAGGAAAATGGATGACTCAAGAGTTTGCAAACAGTTGCTGAGGAGAATCACTAAGCATGTGGGTGGTTCCCCTAATACGAGTATTTTGAGAGTCAGAATATTCAAATGCAAACGGGCCTGGGAATCGTTGAGACTTAATGGAAAGAATTAAGAGGGATTGCATTGGAACAGATTTAAACATTTTTGGTATACAATAGGCCAAATAAACTAGAAAATGTAAGTAGTTACATTCTGATAGACAATTAGGCAAGGAGTATGCAGATGTTGTGCAATCCTTGTGCTGGAATTCATGAGGAATTCATTAACAGTATGGAGTTTTTGCTTTAGGGCAAAACAATTTCAGGATCAGCTATGGAAAATAGAGGCATTATGTCTCTTGCAACATGTCCAGCTGTGCAAATGTGGGATCAGACTTTTACAGAACTACTTCGGGAAGGCATACTAACCAGTAGGATTTTGGGATCAATGTTTGATACAGGAGTAAAAAATGAGATTAAAGAAGAGGAACTGGAACACAGCGGCTGTCCTGCTGAAATAACACAGGATTTTGAGTGAATCTCTCTGGTCAGCGGGTCTTCCAGACCTGCTCCTGTGTGGTTTTTGGTTAGTGCACTTCGGACATTATAGATGTTGGGAGCTATGGAGATCCAAGGGCTGCTGCTTAAGGGCATAGGTGTTTAAGGAACATCCGGCTATCATTGCTGTGAAGGGTAAGCTGGACAAGAGGTGTCCGGAAGGGAGAAAGATTTCAGTAGCCGCCACATCACAAGGGCCTGACTAGTAGGGCATAGTAATGCTAGAGGTGCATGTTGGATGTTTATGAGTCAGGAACAAAATGAAACCTGCACCATAAAATAGGAGGAGGAGCATCACTGGTTGCTCACACTAGAGCGAGAAGCAAGGGCTAGCCAGTGGGGCATATGTGTTGTTGGGTAAGAATAAAAAGAAAATTGACAATACAAGAATTAATGTGCTGGTCGAAGGAGTTGCCAAAGAATCTGAGTTGGTGGCTAGAGAACAGAGCAGAGACAAGACTTTGCTAAGTATTTGATTAAAGGGGCAGGAAAAAGTAAAAGAAAAATTGGTGGCATTAGCGCACAATACAAGGTGATTGACAGGAGGTGAGATGTTTTTTTTATATAGCCTATAACCATCTACACACCCTGACGATTCCAACGGTGTATCAGGTGTGTGGATTGGCGCTGTGGTTCCCGAGTTTACCTGCCTCAAAGGCTGAAAGTTCTTCCTTTATTATAGTTATATAGATATATTTTTAACATGCAATGTTTATTGCAACATTTAAAATTTGATCATAATGACCAATTAGATTAACTTGAAAAAATCAATCTGATAATGCCTACAAAGTGCAAAGAAACAACTAACATTTGTGGCATGAATAGGAAATGCCACAACTGTTCTAAGGCTAAAGCATCTGTTTTACACAACTAAGTAATAAAAAGCAAGCATTCCAGCATACCGCTAGAAGCTGTCTGCCTTTTCTATCAGAAGAGATCTTATCTTGACAGTGAATAGGGCTTAAACAGTGTGAACAGCTTTTGTAGAAGTATCGGAAATGCGTGCAGCCAGGGGACGTTATGAAAAAAAAGTTCCACACAAAAGCAAATGAAAACAGTAATTTGAAAAAAAGGGAACTGATAAGAGTCCCCTTTTAGGAAGTATCAAATAAAAAGAGATTTCACATGCACAGTGCCAGCGCTGTGCAAGCAAAACTGAAAAAGGGAGCTGTGCACACCCATCTGTCTTTGCACTCAATACCTGCTGGCTTGTCAGTATAATATGTTGTCACAGAGCACCAGTGGCGTAACAAAACTTGAGAGGCCACTGCAAAGCACATGAAGGGGCACCCCACACTCCAGACCCAGTCAGGAGCTCTGAGACCAGGGACCCGCTGACTGTGGACAGTGTCCTTGCCCCAGTGGCACCGAGGGTGCTGCAAGGGCTAATCTTATGCCACTGCAGAGCACTGCAAAGAGCTCAGGGCCATACTTATGGCCTAGTCACAGTGCAGCACAGCAAGTCAACTTGCTGCGCTGCGTGACAGGGAAAGAGCAGGAATGTGCCATATTTAAGGCAGTACGGTGCCCTTGCACCGTGGACTCTGCATTGTAAGGTGGATCGTTTTTGTGGAGCAACGGGCACCTTCCTATACAAAAACAAACCCCTGAGGTTTATTTTTCCTCTTTCTATGTGTGCTGCTGAAGGCAGTGTACATTGGAAGAGGCAAAAATAAGAAGAAATAAACATATCTTTCCTTGCTACATCACACCTGGGGAGGCGTAGGTTTTTGATGCATTTCCAGTTCTACCACTTCTGGTAAATCTGGGAATGCATCAAAATCCATGGATGTTGCAAGGCAACACACATGCAGTGTCCATGGAAATGCTTCCCTGGCACAGAGTAATGCAATGCAGCAACTTGCACTGCGTTGCAATAATCAATATTTATCAAGGCACTTAGGGCCACACAAAGTGGCCTTGCCTAGCTTTATAAACCTCATTTTTAATATGTGTCAATCTTGCACCATGTTGCGTGGTGCAAGAGCAATGTAGATGGACTCGTAAAAGGCCCCTCAGTCTCTCAAGTGGCAGGTGCTTGGAATATCAGCTCACCGGGCACTTCATGAGTCACCGAAGTTCTGTGGTTGCCTTGAGGCACATTGTTTGGCAACACTTTGGAAGGCTAGGAGACAGTGAGGTGATCCATTGGTCTTATACCTCAATGATTGCAGGGAGGCAGTGCCCATATTGGTTAGGTGGCTAGCTCCAACATGGATAGAATCCTATAACTATATGGGTACTACTCAATGTCAGCTACTTGTGGGACTAACTAATGTGGAGAAGAACGTGCAAGTAAGAGAAAAACAAGCATTTGCAATGCAATAGGTCTCACATTCACAGGAGTTTGATCTATTGGCATTGTAAATGACAATGCCTTTTATTTATGTGTTGATTTTTAAAACATAAGTAAAAGACATTGTCATTTACAATGCCAATAGCTTAAACTCTCGCAAATGCGAGACCTATTGCATTGCAAGTGCTTGTTTTATCCTGTGTACTTGCAGCATCACTGAACATATCCATTAACAAAAACACATGACAGTGGGCCTTTCGTAAAACAAAACCCCCCAAAAAACCATTTTCTTGTGAGGTGACTGCCCTTCTTAGCAAGGAAAATCATATACAGTTTAATTAGGAAGCAGCTACAAAAAAGCAGGATAACATACTATAACATTTAAAGTGAAGCAATACTCCAAGGAAAGCATGTTGCGAGCAAAAATATGAATCCAGAACTGCTTTGATTATCGGTGAAAGCCGGAAATCAAAGCAGTTCTGGAATCATTCTGCATTTTGTACCATTCTGTGTGCGAGGTTGGAAAAGAAGAATGAAGACGAAAGGGGCAGAAGCTAGGGCGCCTCTTTAGAACACTTTGTGTGAGATTTCAGACGACACTGTGAGAAATGATGTAAACAAAAGGCATGCCCCCAGGCCTCATTCCGTACACAATTTCATGTTTAGTGGAACATTTCTGTGCTGTTTTAAACAATTAGTCTACTGGTAGCAAACCTTAGTACAGGGCAATTTCATTGATATCTGTATTTTAGCTGAAGCTTGCTTCACATAAATCTTGCATTTCCAATCTGGGGGAGGTGAGACAGAGCTAGAAAAATGCACATTCTTGGATTCCCAAAAGAAAACAGGTGAGGCTGCAGCTGCCATAGGAAGGGAGGGACTGTGATGCCAGGCCGTGCGTTTCAAATGCAGGAGGGAGAAGGAGGAGGCAGCTGCAGCCAAAACAGACCTCATCTTTAAATGCATAGCAAGATTTATAGCCCTGTTTGCAACAGAGCTCTGTAAACCACAAGCACTGATCTCCGGAGGTCCAGGCGAAAGAAAGAAATAGTGCTCACAAGCTCTGAGAAACAACACATGTAACTGGGGTAGTCCCTGAAGATGGGCGGAGTTTTTAAGCCCATATGCTGAATTCACAATTTCTCACAGAGACAGCGCAAGCGCTGCCTAGGTGAGGAATGTCTGACATAATATCGACAGACAGAATATCGAAATACAAAAATATCGGCACAAAAATATCACAATCAAAAATATCGGAGTCATATCTTCATAAAGGTAAGTACAAAAATATCGAAAAAATAATATCGTAGTACAAAAATATCGAAATTAAAAATATCGTTTTTTTAAATGTATTAATAATGTAAAAATAATTTTAAAATACATATAATTTTACAAATATTAAATAAAAATATTAAAACAAAATTAAAACTAATACATATACATTTAAAATAAATAAAACACTGAATAATTTAATGTAATTTTCTTTTTTTTAATTTCATTTAATTGATTTAATGTAAATTATTTTTATTTTTACCCTGTACGCCTGTACCCCAAAAAACCAAAACTGACCCTGAACCCTTAAAATATCCCTGTACCCCAAAAACCCAAAACTGACCCTGAACCCTAAAAATATCCCTGTACCCCAAAAACCCAAAACTGACCCTGAACCCTAAAAATACCCCTTTACCCAAAAACTGAAAACTGACCCTGAACCCTAAAAATACCCCTTTACCCAAAAACTGAAAACTGACCCTGAACCCTAAAAATACCCCTTTACCCAAGAACTGAAAACTGACCCTGAACCCTAAAAATACCCCTTTACCCAAAAACTGAAAACTGACCCTGAACCCTAAAAATACCCCTTTACCCAAAAACAGAAAACTGACCCTGAACCCTAAAAATACCCCTTTACCCAAGAACTGAAAACTGACCCTGAACCCTAAAAATACCCCTTTATCCAAAAACTGAAAACTGACCCTGAACCCTAAAAATACCCCTTTACCCAAGAACTGAAAACTGACCCTGAACCCTAAAAATACCCCTTTACCCCAAAACTGAAAACTGACCCTGAACCCTAAAAATACTCCTTTACCCAAAATTAATTAATATTATTTAATTACCAATTAATTATTAATTAACAATAACAATAAAGTAAATATATTAGCACATTAGCAGTAATTAATTTAATTTAATAATTAATATTATTTTTCCCAATTAATTAATTAAGAATAACAAAAAATTATATATATAAAAAAATTACTCTAATTAATGTAATTAACTAATTAATATTAATTAATTACCAACTAATTAATAATTAAAATATGTACAAAATTATATTATTTAATTAACTAATTAATATAAATTAATTACCAATTAATTATTCATTAAAATATTTACAAACATATATTAATTAATTATTTATTATTAAATTACTTCCCACCCTATTCCCCTATAAACCCATAACCCGCTACAGAACATATTTATCAATTAATCAATTAATTAAAATTAATTAAAAATTAATTCTCAATTAATTATTTAATAATTCCTACTAATTAATAATTAATTTAACATAATTAAATTACTTCCCACCCTATTCCCCTATAAACCCACAACCCGCTACAGTAGTAAAAGACAATATTTAATTAAATTACATTAAAAATAAATAATAAAACATAATAAATACAATATAATATACACTAAATTTATTTAAAAATTGATATTAGTAACATCGAAGGTATTTATTTCGATATTATTGACATCAATATTTAAAACTTCGATATTACTGATATCATACTAATATCGATATTAAGACTGTCGATATTACTTACCTTCGATATTTTGTCCCATCGATATTTAAACTTCGATATAATTGTATATCGAAATTTAAAACTCGATATTTTGTCTGTGTACCCTAGGTGAGACCTAATAATGGAGCTATACAGACCACATATACCTGACAATCTACTGGCCCTCAATGGATTATTAATTCCTAATTATAAGGCATAATATACTTAGATTCAATAGAGCTAAAACATTTGAGGAGATTGAAGCAGGTTTGTAGAGGTGTTCATATTGACATTTAACAATCTAACAAGGACATTTGCTTCTTTGGAGAGCGATGTTGACTAAAAAGAGAGAGAGAGTAAGAGTGACAGCATACAAACATGGGTGAGTCAGTAGGTAAGGTACGTAAAGCATTAATGGTTTGTGATTTTCCCTCCACTCGCCATCTCTCTATTGATGGTATAAGTATCATTAGTGTATCACAACAAATTCCTCTTCCCATTAGAGGAATTGTTGGAGGTCAAGGTGAATGGTAGTCTCAGTATAGGTCATGCAGGGAAGATGTAAGAGGTGGAGGGCAAGATAGTAATATAATTTGGTTGCATAAGTATTGTTAGAGAGATAATGTATGTTGGTGAATGGGGAAGATGCAGTGAAGGCAAGCAGTTTAGGTAATATTGACTGGGAAACTGTTGAAAGTTCGCCCACCAGAAAGGTGAGGGGAGAAGATGAGAAAAAAGCAGGAGAGACGACCATTGAGTGAAGTCCATAAGGGTTTGTGCCTGCGGCAAGATAATCTGAAGGTCCATCAGGATGGGTCAGTTGCTTAGACTTCCCCCAAAGGTCTACAGCAAAGGGAGACAGAAGTAAACATGAATGAAAGGCTAAAGAAACAAGGTGTCCAGTCATGGCATGGTCGTAAATGGGTACGGGGCTCAGATTTCAATGGTGACCTCACCATACAAGGATTAAGGTTAATCCTGAAGGTACATACAGAGATGATTTCATGCTGAAGAACAAAGACGGAATGTATATCCTCTTTTTAACAACTACAACTTAAACTTGAGCGGAGAAGGATGGTCTTAGGAAGCCAAGAAGGAATTTGTGCGTGGTCTGCCTGCCTAGGAGCATTCAGACTCCTGTACTTGCTTTATGTGTAAGATTAACTAGGTGGACTCCCCAACAGGAAGCATAGTTACCTACTTCTGAGTCTGGTACAGCAATAAGAATTTTATATTCAGCAAATGGCCTTGTTGGAGCGAAGAAAGCAGCTTCTGAAGATGCTTGACGTAAGTCTAAATCAATAGGATGTCCACAAGGCAACCATTTTGGCTTGCACCAGAGGGGTGGCAAGTGCACATTATTGTGATACTGAGGGATTGCCAAGTCAGATATTTTAGATGGATAGGTAGACAAAAAAGCGATTGTAGGGCAGGACTAGTATTACAGGCAAGAAAGGAGAAATGCAGGTTCAGCAGATTATCACCGAGAGCTGGTTAGTACTGTGAAGGCTGTAGAGCAGTGATATAGAATTTCAAACACCTATCCACCACAGTTAAATCCAATAAAGTTAGGAAATGTTGTACTAACATTTGTGCAGAGTGTGAACTGCAGACAATACAGTAACACCACTAAATAAGACAGGAAATGATAAAGCCTTCCAGAATAAGACAATTATTAAGGAAAATGGATGACTCAAGAGTTTGCAAACAGTTGCTGAGGAGAATCACTAAGCATGTGGGTGGTTCCCCTAATACGAGTATTTTGAGAGTAAGAATATTCCGATGCAAACGGGCCTGGGAATCGTTGAGACTTAATGGAAAGAATTAAGAGGGATTGCATGGGAACAGATTTAAACATTTTTGGTATACAATAGGCCATTTAAACTAGAAAATGTAAGTGGTTAAATTCTGATAGACAATTAGGCAAGGGGTATGCAGATGTTGTGCAATCCTTCTGCTGGAATTCATGAGGAATTTATTAACAGTATGGAGTTTTTGCTTTAGGGCAAAACACATTCAGGATCAGCTATGGAAAATAGAGGCATTATGTCTCTTGCAACATGTCCAGCTGTGCAAATGTGGGATCAGACTTTTACAGAACTACTTCGGGAAGGCATACTAACCAGTAGGATTTTGGGATCAATGTTTGATACAGGAGTAACAAATGAGATTAAAGAAGAGGAACTGGAACACAGCGGCTGTCCTGCTGAAGTAACACAGGATTTTGAGTGAATCTCTCTGGTCAGTGGGTCTTCAAGACCTGCTCCTGTGTGGTTTTTGGTTAGTGCACTTCGGACATTATAGATGTTGAGAGCTACGGAGATCCAAGGGCTAATGCTTAAGGGCATAGGTGTTTAAGGAACATCCGACTATCATTGCTGCGAAGGGTAAGCTGGACAAGAGGTGTCCGGAAGGGAGAAAGATTGCAGTAGCCGCCACATCACAAGGGCCTAACTAGTAGGGCATAGTAATGCTAGAGGTGCATGTTGGATGTTTATGAGTCAGGAACAAAATGAAACCTGCACCAGAAAATAGGAGGAGGAGCATCACTGGTTGCTCACACTAGAGCGAGAAGCAAGGGCTAGCCAGTGGGGCATATGTGTTGTTGGGTAAGAATAAAAAGAAAATTGACAATACAAGAATTAATGTGCTGGTCGAAGGAGTTGCCAAAGAATCTGAATTGGTGGCTAGAGAACAGAGCAGAGACAAAACTTTGCTAAGTATTTCATTAACGGGGCAGGAAAAAGTAAAAGAAAAATCGGTGGCATTAGCGCACAATACAAGGTGATTGACAGGAGGTGAGATGTTTTTGCACAAGGAGCACTGGCTGAAGATGACTGACAAAATCATACCCAAGAAAATGCTGTTACTGAGGGAGGATTGGGAGCATCTTTAAAATAGGGCAAAATGTAATTAGGTCAATAGAAAGTGGGTGGAATACCTGCCAAGACTGAAGCATCTAGGTTTTTATTTTAAAACCTTCTGCTTGTTAGTATTTGTTCGTGTCTCCTGAAGCCGATGTTAGGACGCAAGCCTGCAGGTTTCTGAATCAGCAACCTAAGGCCAGATGTACAAAGCATTTTAAAAAGGTGCAAACGGCCAAACGGGCCATAGGCAACTGGTAAAATGCATTTTGCCTTGCACAAAAGGCAAAATGTGACTGAGTAACTTGTTACCGAATTGCGTTTTTCTTTTGCAATTCGGTATTAGGAAAGAGCGTATTTAGGGCGTCCCTTCCAAATAGCACTGGTATGTATGAATGTTTTGTGACCAGAATGCAGTCACAAAATATTACTAATTTACCAACCAACATAGAGGATGTGGTAACCCTTTTGCAAATGGGAAGGGGTCTCCAAAGGGATCTCTTCCTCTTTGTGAATGTGGGTGAAAACATTTCTTAAGAGCAGCCAGTGGTCCCACAGACTGTAGCCTGCTCTTAAAAAATGTAAAGAAACTTTTAATTTTCATGACACAGCCCGTTTTCCTTTAAGAAAAACAGGCTTTATTACAAAAAAAATATTGCTTAATTTAAAAAGCAATCACATACATGGTGGTCTCCTGACTCCAGCAAGCAACCATTCCTGTGATTGTAGCCATTCCCAATGAGTCCGGAATTACAACCTCACTCATAAATATTGATGAGGCAGGCCCATGTGCAACCCATTGGGAATCGTAATCAGTGTCTTGCAGCCTGATTCATCATTGGGACGTTTTGCGAGTCTGAAATAGCGATTCATAAGGAATCGCTATTCCAGACTCGCAAAACGGGATTCATGTAGGAATCGCAAAAAGATTTGCGATTCCTACACAATCCTTATTTGCGATTAGCTAATTGCTAATCGCAAATAAGGAATAACTCCCCATTCATTCCTATGGGCCAAAAGGCCCATAGGAATGAATGGGGAGTATTCCTTATTTGCGATTAGCAATTAGCTAATCGCAAATAAGATAGCGATTTAAAGGGTGCCAGGGGTGTCCAAAGGACACCCTGTAGCACCCCTTAAATGCAAATTGAAACAGGTGTTGCGCACACACATGTCCAAAGGACATGTGTGTGCTCAACATGCAACTTAGAAAAATGCTTTTAAAAGCATTTTTCTAAGTTCTCGCTATTTACCACGAGGTTTGACCTTGCGGTAAATAGCGGGCCGAAATTGCGAATTCGCAATTTTAAAATGGATGATGAATTGCATTTAAGGAATCTCAAATAGAGATTCCTTAAATGTAATTCCTCGCAAAATTGCGACATCGCTATTACCGATTTTTGCATTTGGGATGATGAATCCCAAATGCAAAAATAGAGCTCGCAAAGGGCCAGATTCTCAGAATCTGGCCCTTTGCGAGCCGGTTTCGGCTTGATGAATCAGGCTGTAAGACACTGTTGTACATAGCTGTTTGCGATTTGCTAATTGTGAGTTGCAAAAATTCGCATTTAGGAAATGTCAAACTGACTTTTTTGTACATCAAACCAAACATTAAACCAAAATGTTTGTTATAGGGAGGCAGTACTGCGTGAAGGGCCTTGTGCTTCATGGACTGAGTCAGCAGTATAAGAAGACATCCCGTCTGAGAGTTTGTGACCTGACGTGAGCCAAAGTGCTTGTCCAAATTCTGCTTCAAGCTAGGGAAGCATTCAATAGGTTTACAAAAGAGGGTTTCAGCTTAGAAGACTCAGCACTAAAGAGCATGCTAGGTTGTGGGCAAATTAGTGCATGATTATATCTAATTATTCACCTTCTTTTTAAAAACAACAGATCACTAAACGTAAGATTTTAACAAGTAAAACACCAATTTATTGAACTGAGTTTTCAGCTTTCAGTTCTAAAATTCACGTTTATGAATAAATGAAGTTACTTTGATGTTCAAGATGTAGTTTGTTAGTAGTGATCCCAAGTTGTAGATCTGGGATAGTATTGAGCAGATAAAGAACCACCTCATTTAATTGATTGCAAGGGATAACAAGCAATTTAAATCTGAGATTAAAAAAAATCGCAAAAAGATCACAATGTTCTAAGAAGAAATCATTGTATTCTTTTAGATTTCTTTGGATTAGCTAATACAAATGGTTAACCCAAAAAGGCTGCATCACTGACCAGGAAAAAGGTTAACAAAATTCATGTTACATTAACATTTGCTGCTGAAACTGTGGTGTCTTCTGAGAAGCATTGCCAATTTATCAGTCTGATATTGCACATGGCTTACAAACATTTAATAGTTATGGAAAGAACTGCCAAATTAAACATAACATATCACCCAAAGCTAGTCCTACATTTGTGAATGTCAAGGGTCATATCGATGGTACATTCAATATTGAAAGGCTGTTTTTTGTGTAATTCCTTGGTTAGGATTATTGAGGAAGAGATGTATTCTAGAGGCAACGGTTCATGCGTTGGACAAACATACACCTTGCACTGAATCCTGTTTTCCCACCTCATCAGACCATGCAGTCCTGTAAAAATTACAGTACAGGTCCTCAGTTGCCTTGTCTGTCAAGATTTAGTGTGTGCTTTGACGTGATTTATTTTCCTGTGGACCATTTATTGTAAAATATAAGCTTTGCGGTGGCTTATATTGAGCCACCGCAAAGCTCCTGACCACTCATTGCCTTTATGTGAGTATATCTGTCTCCTTCTCAGTTACCCCATAGATTCCAAATATTGGTGTAGTGCAGGGGTGGCATGTCATTACGGATGCCGGGGATCTGCCCACTCCCTTATCCAAAGCAAGATATGTGTCTGACAAGCCATGTCAGGCAACCAGGCCATTTCTTTGTGCTAATGCGCTGACACCTGCTCCATGAGACAGCTATTTACTGTTGCGACAGGGAGACAGACTTTCCTCACCCACAGACAGGCTGCCAGTCTCTCTCCAATCGCTGCTTCACAGGCAGCTTTTTTTATACACAATTTACACAATGCTTTATTATAAAACAGCAAATAATAATTGACTTGAGGTTATAGATTAAAATTGGAGAAACACTTAAAGACCTGTGACCCAATAACCCAAACTCCAATCTAATCCTCTACACAGTCTTTATTGTGCTTCTAACAATGCCTAACAAATGAAGCATTCTTTTACTTTTGAATGTATGTGTTTTATGATGAAATGTAATTTTAGTTGAGTGTGTGCATGTACCATTGTGCACCTAAGTGCAACCGAGTGTGTTCTAAACTAATTTAATTTCCTGCACCCATTGTCTAATCAGGTTACGATCTATTTGAAAGTACGACGTGCATGCCGGTGATCTTCTGTGCTAATACCATAAATATGTTCATGCTTGCTAAACAGGAATTGGCATTTAACTGAAACCCCTTTAAGTTACCTATTCCATTGTGTCCACAAGTAAACTTTTCACCTTTCTCTTGTCAGTGCAAGATTTGCTACCTAAATTGCTCCCTCACCACAAACAGTGTGTTCTTTCTTCTGATGTCAGTCGACGCTGTGTTATCGCTTTTCACATTTTCTTCTGTGGGTTAACATTTTACATTTCCAACAACATTCCCCCCTCTAGTTGATATTTCAACTACCTTATCTAGACCTGGGTCAACACTTGTAACTATATGATACAAGTTGCCCTGGATATCTACTACTTGTATTGGTGTCCTAACTGGAAACAAGCCTCCTGCCTTTGAGCCTGATCTCCTACAACATGCTAAGATTAGATTTACAGCACAATATATTAGTAATGAGACCACAAAAGTTGACAACAAGTCTTTCAACAGTCCCGACATCCGAGATGGCGCTAATGAAAACCACTCACTAAACCAATTATTTTGGTCACCTCCTAAATATGCCATTTTCTTTTGCAGGCTATGCAGTGTCTGTATGGCCTCTGATAAAGTTCCATTATCCGCATCATTTGCTGGGACATAAGTACAGCACGCAGTTCCAATTTTCTAGCATACCCCTCCTTGCATGGCCGTCATAAGGTCTTGTACAAAGCGGTGCTCCATTACCATTATTCTTATGCCATGCAGCTATTCCTTTATGGAGTTGAATCAGTCGTTTTTGGACAAGCGGTACTCTTGAGTAACCTCACTCCAAGTGCTTGTATCATAGTATTCTGCAGGTCTCTTCCTTCGGCAATGGTTTAGCAAGATTGTTGGGTGCTCATGCAAAGTTTGCAAGTTTATTTCAGGAATTTCCAAAACTGGAGCATGCAAGGTTCCAGTGGACAGATTCCACTTCAGTTTGGTGGTAACTGGACAAACAGCAGTTCCCTGCACTGCCAGTAATATGCCATGAGGCTGGAAGTGCCCCACTGCATGGCAGCGTTGTGAATTGTGGTCTTACAACCAATATTTTGGCCTACATTAACAGTGCCAATTCCTCTGAAACATAAAGAAACAGAAGTTAGTCTCATGACAGTCTGAGGACCTTTGTGCTATCTACTCAGGGGTAATCTGGAATGGTTTATCACAAATATGTGCATATTTCCCTATCAATCAATCAATCAATCATTTGTATAGCGCACTACTCCCCCATAAGGGTCTCAAAGCGCTGGGGGAGTGGTGGGGGTGCAGCTACTGCCCGAACAGCCAGGCCTTGAGATGTCTCCTGAAGGTCAGCAGGTCTTGGGTCCGTCGCAGATGGGTGGGGAGGATGTTCCATGTCTTGGTGGCGAGGTAGGAAAAGGATCTGCCGCCGGTGGTGGTTCTTTGTATGCGTGGGATGGTGGCGAGGGCAAGGTTGGTGGAGTTAAGTTGGCAATTCAGGGTGTAGAAGGTGACATATTTGTTGAGGTTTGCTTGTCTGGCATTGTGGAGTGCTTTGTGAGCGTGGGTGCGGAGTGTGAAGGTGATTCTCTTGTTGACTGGGAGCCAGTGTAGGTCTTTTCACGTGGGCGGTGATGTGGGTGTAGCGGGGGATGCCGAGGACGAAGCGCACGGAGGCGTTTTGTATGCGTTGAAGTCTTTTCTGGAGTTTGGCCGTGGTTCCTGCGTAGAGGGCATTGCCGTAGTCCAGTCTGCTGCTGACGAGGGCGTGAGTGACCGTCCTACTGCTGCACCTGTGTGTCTATTTCTTGTAGCCTGGTCTATAGAGGTAGTCCTGTCAACAAAATGCTACCTGGTATGGGATCCTCTGCTGCTTGAATGAATTTATTGGGAGTAAAGGGTGCACAGTCAAGTGCATCATTGTCTAGTATTGGATGAGAAAGGAATGTCGCAGGATTCACTGTGTGGCACTTCACTACCTTCAAAGATGGCAGTGATAGTATGAACTCATATCCTGACACTCTGTGTGTAGTCAGAGTGGTATTAGCCTTCTGAATGATAGCAAATACTGCGTGCTCTGCACAGAACATTAAAAATGCCCTCATGACAATGAGGGTGCTTTTCTGCACTGCAAGGCAGCAGTAGCAAGAGCTTTCTCACAGGGATTATGTCCTTTCATTACTAAGTCTAGTAGCCTACTAAAATATGCGATGGGTTTATGTTCTAAAGGGTATTTCTGTGTGAAGAGAGCAGTCATCACCTGAACATTCAAGTGACAGAATAAATAAAATTCCCTGTTATATTCAGGAGTTCCTAAAACTGGAGCGTTTGCTTTTCAGTTTTACATTTCTGGGAATACTCCTTCATCTCTGGGATGATGTGAGGGAGCTTCACCAACCAGCTCTCCCCTGAATTCCCTTAGTGGGAATTGATTTGCCTGCTGTTGAGCTGGGCCTTCTGAGAGACTGCGTGTCACTGGGAGCGCGACGCAACGAAGAGAAGCGTGTTGCCGCCGAAGCAGCTGTTGTTGCATTGCCGAAGAAGTGAGCCAACGCTGTCATCATTGCATTGCCGGAGCGCGGCGCATCACGGAGAAGCGTGCCACCACCGCAGAGGTCGCCACCGCATCACCGGAGAATCGCTTCGCAGTGCCTGTCACGGCTCCAAAGATCATCGAGTCACCGCACAGACATCAGGCGTGCACACATCGCATCAACTTTGTCGCACCGTAACCAAGATGCCATTTTGTCGCATCGCACTGGAGAAGAGTATTGCATCAAGGTGCCATCTTTTCGCATCGCACCGGAGAGCAGTAAGAAACCGACGCATCACCTCCCCACACAGTAAGGAAGTGTGCATAAACTCCCATGCGCACCAGTGAGGAACCGACGCATCCACTCCCCTGCATGTAAGAAACCAACGTATCACCTTCCTTGTGACCCTTTTGTTTTCTTTGCGTTACACATTCAAGGTATATTGAGAGTAAAGTGTTGCATATACAACTTGAGAGAACTGAGCTATTTTGTACTATTTTAGAGTGTATTTTTGAGTACATGTTGTTGGCTAAGGCTTGCGCCAAAGCTAGGCAGAAACCACCACTCTTGTCAGAGCAAGGGAGTTACACACCAAGATAACCCCCGCTCACCCCCCTTGGTAGCTTGGCACGAGCAGTCAGGCTTATCCCGGAGGCAATGTGTAAAGTGTTTGCGCAACACACGAACACAGCAGCAACCCACTAGGCACACCACAAAAGGAACTCTACACAAGTTTATATAAATAATAGCCTTTGTATTATCATAAACACATAGAATAGTAATCACACGATATACACTGTGTTAACTGGCACTGGGCAATATTTACAGGGGACTATTTACATGTGGCAGGGCCAATGGGGCCACTGTCAAAACCCTCACAAATCACCAGTTCTTAATGTAGCACAAATAGTAAATGTAGAGCACAACCAGTAACTACTGACGGAATACTGAACTGAGAACTAGATCCTGTGACATAAAAATATAGGATGCACAAATCACCTTGCGCATGAATCATATTAGGCATAACAGCACATTAGGCCCCAAACCTCCTTGGTATCACAACATTACGCAATATGCCCTACCAGCATAACCACAGGATGCACTAACCTCCTAAGCATACATATATTACACATGAGGTATCACCATTAGGCCAGAACAGTGTGCATAAATCTCCTAAGCATAAACACAGCGTGCCCCAATCGGGGGCACAACACACTGGACTGGCCCCAGGCCAACAGGCCTCTCACAGGGGCTCAAGTGCCCTTTGTCCCGCAAAGTCAGGGCATAGGTAGTGCTACTCAATTAGTCCTAGGGCTGCAAAAAGCAGCAAAGCCAAGGTGTGCAATGGTGCTGGGCATGGGGCGCTTCTCACCCCCTCATTATTCAAAGAAAGTGCCCCCATGATGCAGCTGCCCACTGCCAGGCGGGGAAGCAGAGAAATCATAGGCACGGGCCTCTCTGGGCCTCCTTACACAATTAGGCCCCTCATTGTAGTTCCCCTCTGGGACTCTGAATTTAAACTATGGCCACCTAGGCAGATGCCCGCTAAGGTGGTGCAGCTCTGAACCAGTGAAGGAAATGCGGGCATGTTGGAGGCCCATCCGGGACTCAGGAAGAAAACAGAACTGACCAAGACGTTGCAGCTGCCCGCTGGGGCGGTGCAGCTGTGAACATGCAGCCCAGCACTGGCACGACGGTACCTCGAGAGAGGCCTCACTTACTGGCTCCTTCGACTGGGCTCCAATGCAGCGGGGGCAGACACCAGCAATGTGCCTCGGGCTCCCTCCGTCTCATTCTTCCACCACTGCTGCCAACGCGGGGCTCTCCTCCACGCCGGGGAGCTTCACTTCTGTACTGGCTGCAGCTTCCGGATCCAGGACGGTTGCTGGGTTTCTGGGCTCAGGATCACCTTCTCCTGGCAGACGTGGGAGGCGGAAATGATGTCCACGAGGCCCCGCCCACAGTCAGGCACGAGCACCTGGCTTCCTGGTCGCTCGAGCTGCGGAGGTGATTCCTTTTCTCTTGGTGGTAATGCGGGGGGGGCACCCACTTAAGTTAAAGCATGAAGCAGGGTGGGCACCCACCAAAGAGCACCGCAAAGCGGGGTTGGCATCCGCCTTCAAGGTACCGATGCGGGGTGGGCTCCCGCTCGGTTTTCAGCATATATTAGTGGGGGCACCCGCTCAATTCCACTAAGCGGAAGAGCTGTAAATCAAAAATAGTAGCACTCCTCAAGTGCTAGGGCAGAGTCTCCAGCACTCTCCCCCACAAAGTGCAGGGTGGGCTCCTGCTTTACCAGCAGAGCACTGGGGAATCCTACACGTCGGGTCTCCCTTGCAACCTCACGCTGCCAATGCCGGCTTCTCTCCTCTGCTGCCAGTTTAAAACTATTAGTGCCCACAAGGTGCTCCTCCCAGCAATAAAGAGCAAAGCACTCTTCCAAATAAAGGCAAAGCGCTCCTAAGGCGCTAGAAAGTTTAAAGTCTGGGGGGAGGGGGGCAAAAGGCTGGGTACAGTCAGGTCCGCCCACAGGGCCCTCCAGCAGGGAGGCAGTCCCTTGTGACGGTTCCTCCTGGAACCCAGTTACAGCAGCAGCCCCCCGCCACCTCGCCCCCCAAGTCAGGAACAGTACAACATTTTCATGGGGTCACTGCCCCTTCTTTTATAGGACATTTTCCTTTGCGACACAGGGCTTGGGAAACCAGATGCAACTGGATTTGGAGCACTCTATTTACCAGGCTCCTCTTCTCTATTGTTAGGCGGGGGCTCAGTAATCAGACACACCACAGGGGGACGGAGCCAGCATTCACTAGGGCATGCACACTCCTGTTCAGGGGCCAGGGAATTCTCCTCCCACTACTCAAAATGTAGATGTCCCATTCAGCCTAGCGCTGACTCATTCTGTCTTCTGGAGCTACCCACACCATCCAGCCCCTGTCACTCACAAGCCAGACATGCAATTCACATCAGGCAGGCAGGCACATAGCACACAGAAATGCCAACTTCTAGAAGTGGCATTTCTCCACCAGTCACCATAAATCTGCGCACATCATTGCGCAGCATTTACTCTCATGAGTTCATACATACTAAATTCACCCCTGCACTCCTCTCATACCATGAATTACCAGGTACACACATATCCCCCATGCATTCCTATGGAAGGGCAGGCCAATCTCACCACACACACTCAGTACGCGCACACACTTTACACTGGGCCACAGTGCTAAAGTGCACAGAGGCCAAAAACTACCAATATCAGGTCACAGAAAAGGCAAAAAGTTTAGGGGTGAACCTGCCAAAAGGGCCAAGTCCAACAGTACAGTATTGAAGATTTTTGTTGTTTGGCCTTGTGTTAAGTCTATATAAAATTACTTATTTTTATAATACAACCTGTGTGGTGTCCATCTGTAGTGTTGTCACTGTATTACTGTATGTGTTCACAATGCTTTACACACTGCCTCTGAGATAAGCCTGCCTGCTCGTGCCAAGCTACAAAAGGTGTGAGAAGGGGTTATTTTAGGAGTGTAGCCCCTTACCCTGACTAGATGCAAGGGTCCCTATTTGGTCTGATCTGCCAAGTAGAGACCCCCAAATGTAAACAAAGGCCTACAGAACCCTAAGGCAGGGAGCTGTATTTATTAGGTGGGATATGTATGTTTCTATACACCCCCTCAGCAAAACCCCTCAGATTATCGTTTTGCTGTGGAAAAGTTAGTTGCTCCATTGGCTAATACAGGGTTACAGGCTGGCACCCCAGCCTGACTAACTTTCGAATGGGACTACCTAAGTGGGTACTGTAAGGTATCAAATTAGTCATGAACCAGGTCGAATTTGATGTTACTATTAAAGTCAAGCAACTTTAAGAAAATTGCCACTGTGCGTCCTAGCTGGTACAGTGACCCCCACATGGGCACCAGATCATAGACAGCTGTCTGACTGCCTAGGGAGTGGTGTGAATGATTTCCAAGCCTTGCAATAATAGAAGCCCACTGCAGGAAGGTTTCACCTCCCCTTCACAGGAAGCCACCCGGGGTGTTTGTCCACAGGGCGAGCTTCAAGGGGACGCCGCCTTTGAGTGCAAATGGTGGTAACACTCCAGAGGGTATTCCCTTTGTTCATATAAACAAGCTGGAGACAGGGCCAGATAACATAGCCCTCTGATAGCCACACCTCAGGGGTGGGCTACCAAGCTCTTCACAGTCGAGGGAAGGATCAGACATCTTGAGAGGGGTGGGAATAGTGCACTCTGGGATCGTCAGATGGCAAACATCTCCAGAAATTCATCAATTAGGGGCTGATTACGATCCCGTTCGGAAAGCATTCTGATCAAATCTATTTGAATTCTTTCCGGGCGACTCGGATCGTGGGAGTCAGACCAAGCAATTTGGATGCACCCGGACGCTTCCGGATATGATTCAGTCAGACTCCCATTGACTTTAATGGGAGCCTGTGTTCTGAACGAGAACACAGGCTCCCATTGAGGACAGGGTGGCTGTGAAAAATCGTGCACCCTGTGGCGGGTACCCTGTGCTGCCTGCCACACTGAGCATGGTAGAAAAGGAGGGTCCCTTGGGTACCCCATGGGCACAATTCGGAGGGCCTGCTATGGGCTCCAAAGGCCAATTCCGACAGCCATTTTGTTCCGGGCAAACCAACAGCCAATTTGTTCCGGGCAAACCGAATCGGAACGGCTATCCGAATCTATCATTGCAATCGCTCTTTTGGAAACCTTGTCAATAGAGCTGTACGAATCGGCGCCGAAAGACTCGGACTGTCCCAAAACCTTTCGGAACAAATTTGGACTGTTCTCAGGCATCATAATGGGTCATTGGGAAATCTGTACGATGCGGTCAGGAACAAAGGTTCCGAATCGAATTCTGCAAAACCGAACCTCATCCGGAGCCCTTCCAATTGAAATCGTAGTCGGGCCCTAAGTAGGAGGGGACCTGGTAGCCCATTGGCTTTCGACCACGATGTCCCCTCCGGGCACTTTCCTCAGATAAATATGTCATCCCTGGCACCCTGAACATTAGCTCACACAGGATTTGGAAAGAGGTCCAAAGAAGGACTGCCCTGCTTCCCCTGGACTGCACAAAGAGACGCTGTACTGTCTGTTTGACTGCACCTGCTGCACTTTGGGATAAGGAAGTTTGGATTGTGTCTGTGGCTGGTTCAGGGAAAATTTGCCTAGCAGCCCGAGATTGAAATAGTGACTCCAAAGATCATTTGGCTCATTTCCTGGAACCAGCTTCAGGGACAAAAGAGCTGAAGACACCAAAACTGGCACGTTGCTAGCCACTGGAGACAATACACTACTAGCTGCCGTTTGACACCCCTAAGGACCCATGAATGCTGTTAGAGGCTGGATTGGTCACCCAAGAGGGACACTAACCCCCACTAAAGGATTTGAGTCCACTCGCCTTTTCTGGGGATCTGATTACCAGATGCTGCAGCCCTACCACCGTGAGAAAGGGGACATTGTGGGACCCGACCTCTGTGTACCAAGTCACCCCACATCACCCGTGGACCGAGGAACCTCCACAAAGGCACCCATCAACCCCACTGCAACCGTAGCATCTTTGAGCATCTTTTCATCCTGCATCCACAGCATCACGGCCACTCCATTGTTGTCTATGGTGGTCATGCTGTAAAGGATGGAACTGGACTGGAAAATGCTCTAGTGGCAAGGTAACTGTTCAAAATATCCTTAATAGCCCACCACGTCTTCATCCTTTTGGATTTGGTAATTCAAGTCAGGCGGGAGTAACCAAACTAAATGTTTACTTGACCGATGATTGTTCGCAGGCAAAATCAAAAGTGATAAAATCTTTAAATAGCTGTATCTCTTGAATACTCAGATTTATTTTGCTCATCATGAACTACACAAATTCATAAAAATACACTCCATTGGTTTAAATTGGTGACATGTTTATTTTGTTTTGTGTGTATTTCTTATTATATTGTTTGGTGCTGTTCAATGCTTTACACTGAATTCCTTTGTCTAAGCTTTGCTGCTCAAAGTCACAACTACCCAGGGTTGAGCTTATGGTTTACAAATTAGCCTTACTGGACCCATAGATCCTCACAGCAGTGCTGTATATTCAGATGCACTATCCCTCCTCCCCAGGGCGTGTGAATTGGGATGAAGATTGCTTCTTACTATATACAAACTCTTACCAACACACATACTCTTTCCACTATTCCATCCTACTCTGTCTAAGCCCAACTATAGATGGCAGCAGTAAGCAGAGCATGTGAAATTGCAGCTCTACATGCTACGAACAGATGCTTCCAAGTTACATAACATTTTCCTTTTATTACAGTGTTTCTAGCCTACTGCCTGTGACCAGGTTCTTCAGTTTCATTGGCACAGGAGTTGTAACATGATGGTAGTATCTAAATGCTCATCCATTTTAATAATAGGTTTTTCTGATCTGATGCCACTGCCTGTGGCTTTCGGTTTTAATGAAATGTAAATGTCTGCCTTGCTTCCAGTATCTAATGGCATAAGATGATGTCTGCTGTTGGTCCTTGTGACCTTCTGTGTTTATTGACAGTGGTTTCTAGAATGCTGTCAGTGAATTTACCTCTTTCTTTTAATGACGAGTTTCTGCTACACAACATTTGGCACCACTAATGCAATGCCAAAAGGTCTTGCCTTATATCGGTGTATGGCGTGTATGGTTTCCTTGATTTTGCTGACAGTGGTATTTCCTCTCTTCTTCCAGTGTCTAGATACCTGAGGAGGGACTGCTTTCTCAGAGATCCTATTAAAGAGATGGTCTGCAGCACTCCCTGAGCCATTGAGGCTGCAGCCGTGTGTAAAACTATTGACTCAGGGAATTTAAAAAGGAAAGCAAGGAATAAACTGGACAAATTAAACTAAATGAATATAAGATGTATTAGAATATAATTTTTTCAGCACATTAACGCAAGTGAAGCTGCATTAGAGTACCCTGTCTCGAGAGAATTGTTTCACAAAAGTTATGAATTTAACGGACCCCATTTTTACAAAGTTCTTAGTGGGCATATTAACAAGGGCTTTATCTCCGCTTTTTTAGCTTTAAATGCCAAAAAAGCAGAGATAAAGCTATCACCCTATTAACAAGAGGGTGCTAACATGCATAATCGCATGTTAGCACCCTTTTTTCCTACGCCTCCCTTTGCATCTCTAATGAGATGCAAAGTGGGCGACTCACACCTAAATAACATGAGAAATGTTGCTAACCGACATTTCTCCAATTAACAAGCTGCACGCTAAACAGCATAGCGATAAGAAAAGTAGTGCTAACCTCGTTTATCTCAACTTTCCTTACGCCTGCTTTCAGTCTGACTTAGCCATTATATCAAATGGAAGGTGGATATATTGGCTAAGTATGCACTGCCCTATCATCAAGCTATCGCTAAACGTTGTGCGATTATCTCTGGATTTCCAGCGAAAATTGCACTTTTGGCAGCTTGCGCTTGGAATTGTATCGCTTTTGAGATAAGCGTTGCTGATGACACGCTATCTCAGCAATGCAATCCAGCATTAGCCGACGATAATTATCCTCACGCTAAGAGCGCTGAGCGATAGTGCCCCTTAGTTTGTACCTTGTGTTCAATTTTAAGCAGGGATTTGGGAGTGGTGCAGTGTTATGGAGGTGGCACATGGAGATTAGTGCAGATGTCAAGAATTGAAGTAGATAATAAAAAAGACTCAGCAGCAGATGGAACGGGGGGTCCACCAAATGTTTAACCGAGCCCCAAAAATACATGTGTTTGCTACGTCTTGGGGGTGGTGGTATAACAGAATTATTTTTTAGAATGATCTATTCTGCATAATTTGAACAGAAATGAATGTGAAGAGTGGAAAACTGGATGAGGGCAAAAAACGTTGCGGTGTTGGCAATTACTTGCTGCAAAACGTATGCTACATATGCCTAGTGTGGGTTGTTCCTCATACCATAAAAACATAGATCTATTTTTTTCTTCCTTGTAGATGCAAGTAAAGCAGCATTTACAGCTTCGCCAAGTTCTTGCTTTCTGGCAAACCGCAGCAAACCAGGCTGTCTTCCAAGTGATGGTGCTGTCAAGAATGAATGTGTTTCAGAGCACGCCTATGTTTCTCTCTCAGCTGACCAGCACTTGAACCTCCCCAATGGCTTGAATCAATTTTCTGTTGAAGATGCTGACAGCATTCACTTATCAGGTACAATATTCTCAAAGTAATGTGGTTATTAGGTTTTTATACAGCTGCCTCCATTGGTATTTATATCTGGTCCTATATTCTGTTTATTCATAAACAGCTTCTTGTTGTGTAACCTGCTGTAAAATACAACACGTAGATTGTTAATTAGTTTGCCTTTTTGTTTGCAACACATGGTTTCCTACTTTATTGTTCAAACTAATACATAAGCTGCCCCACCCAATGAAGGTGAGAATTCATAAAGCATGTACATTTCCTGCTCCAATTTACATTTATATGTCTCTCCTCCCATTTCCATTTTTGGTATTAACGGACCATTTTTGACATTGAATAATTAAATTCTGTTGTGTCCTTCTCTAATTAGTATGAACAGTACACATTTGTGTTGTGTATAAAGTTCATCTTATCACCTTCCAAGTTCTTACACATTTTAGACATCACTGCTTAAGATAGTTGAATCAAATGTTGGAAACATTACATTTGTTTGAGCTCATCATTTAGCTCTGTTTGAAACTCTTAATTTTAATATTATTTACTTTGTGACATTGCTGTGGTTGTACCTGGGGTCTGCGGAACATGCTACTCCATCTCTGTAAGTGAGTGTGAGAACTTCATAGGTTTCATTTAATTTTAGTAGTAGTGCAGTGCTAATGTTTGTGCGATAAATTTGGGACAGAATTTAACTAGTACAACAAGTGAAATAGGGGCCACATTTAGAGTTGGGTAGTGAAAGAAAATCCTTCCATTTGAGAAAGTGTACTTCAGTGGTTGAATTTAGTGCACCATGATATATATTTGATGGAGTACATTTCACCTGTGGATTTGCTTCTGTATTTGAACTTCTGCTAGAAATTAGATTTTGCATTGTAATTTATGTAAATTAGGTCCCATTTTGTTTCCTAAATGTTCTGAGGAAACAGTCATTTTGATTTTCCTTCTTTGTTACTGAGTTTGCTGTCCCCCTCTGTGGTCGTAATACCCTTTCAGTCAAGAATGGTTAAGCCCTCAACAAAGAAAATACTGACTTTCCGGGTTCATGACCATTTAGACAACTCCCACCACAATAAATCCTCAAAGGTGAGTAACCAAAAATGTGATGCAGAGACTGTAGTGACCTGACAGATGGGCGACTGGACAGGAGGGGACACTAGGACCCTGTGGGTCATGAGGGAGGTGACCAGGTCACCAGACTCCACATCCTGGTAGGGGACAGGAAGGGGACGGACACACAAGGAGGACTGAGCAAGGGGACGGACGTGCTGAGGCTAGCTGCTGCAAACACAATAAAGAATACTGCATACACTAACCTGAGTCCCGTGTGTGGTATATCGGCAGTCCGGCTACAAGGACACGACAACTGGCGACGAAGGGAAACGAGCCGACGCGCAGATCGACGCGTGGATCGACGTTCGCATGCTGACCTTGCCATCAGGAGTAACCAGGTGCCCACCCTGGATAAGCTGATCAACGAAGAAACGAGGAGAGGAGCGATATCGGAGCCCACCCGACCGTCTCTGAAGCAGGCAAAAGAAATTTGCGGTAAGCGCGAAGCTTCGAAATTAGACACGGGAGCTCTCGCGAGAGGCTGAGAGTCTCGGCGGCCATTTTAGATCCAGGCGGCTGGACCAATAGGAGGCGAGATCGTGGTGGGCGGCCATTTTAGAGTCAGGCGAGAGCGAGATTTCGAGCGCGAAATCTCGCGAGAAGAGCGGCGGCCATTTTAAAAAGGACATTAAAAAAAAAAGGACATTGGAAACAACAGAGCAGCCATAACAGAGTCAGGCAAAAGAAGAAAAAGAAGGAAAGGTGCCAAAAGAGTGACATAAGAGCAAGAGAAGCTAAAAGAAAGGTTCAGAGAAAGGAAAGAAAAGCAAAAAAAAAAAAAGTGCCAACTCAAGCAGCAATGGAGCAATAAAGCACAGGCAAATGAAATAAATAAATAAATAAATAAATAAAAAAAGAAAAAGGAGAGACAACAAAGAGAAAAAGTCAAAAGAAACAGGAAACGCAGAAAAGAACAAAAGAGTGCCAGGAAGAGCACCTAGAATAGAAGAGTGCCAGGAAGAGCACCTAGAATAGAAGAGTGCCAGGAAGAGCACAAGAAAAAAAAGAAAAGAGTGCCTGGAAAAGCACAGAGAATAGAAGAGTGCCGGAAGAGCACGGAGAATAGAAGAGTGCCAGGAGGAGCACCGGAAAAACCAAAAGAGTGCCAGGAAGAGCACAGAGAATAGAAGAGTGCCGGAAGAGCACGGAGAATAGAAGAGTGCCAGGAGGAGCACCGGAAACAGCAAAGAGTGCCAGAAAGAGCACAGAAAAGAAGAGATAGCACAGGAAACAGACAAAGAGTGCCAGGAAGAGCACCGAAAACAGAGGAGTGCCAGAAAGAGCACGGGAAACAACAAAAGAGTGCCAGGAAGAGCACACGAAAAGTGCCAGGAAGAGCACAGAGAATAGAAGAGATGGCAGAAACTAAACCAGAAGGACAAAGTGCACAATACAGAAGACCGCCACTCTTCAAGTTGTGTGAGCCACAAGTAGGAATTAGAGAACAAACGTCACTAGAGAATATCACGTCACTAGCAAGAGCGGAGGCAAGAGCGACAGCACACGCTAAGGAAATGAAGCGAGGAAAAGACAAAAAAGTGGGACAAGATCGCGCAGGCAGCTGGAAAAAAGACAGGAATGAACAGGCCACGAGGAAACACCATGAAGGAACATGCCACAGAGGTGGACTTGAATTTCCACATCGAGGCCCACGCCTAACATTTGGCCAGATGTGCAAGAAATGGAACGGGAGAAATGACTATGCCAGCGCACGCCAAGGAGTGCAGTTCAGGAACGACAGAGGAAGACTATGGAGAACGCAAGTGTCAACAAGTAGACATGTTGAAAAAGGAACAAGGAGCTCATCACTAGAATCGGGCGAGGAAGAAGAAGAAGAAGAGGAAGAAGAAGAAGAAGAAGAAGAAAGGACTATAGGACTATATCGTATGATGGATGTTACCACAGAGTTAACGGATGAAGATGAAACAGGAAAAAGAAGGTGCCTGGTGGGCAAAAGCAAAATGAAAAAGACAGAGTACGTGACTATAGGAGTAGGGTCACACAAAACAAAGCTTGTATTGGACAGCGGTGCAACATGTAACATCATGTGTGTATCGGAATACGGAAAGACGAAGAGAAAGCAGACGTCGAGACTGTCCCGAGTCGAGGTTTTCACTTGGGGGTCACGGAAACAAGTGACAAACATGGGGAAATTTACAGAAGAGCCGACACACAAAGACCAAAGGATCAAAGAGGACATTCATGTGTTGAAGGGCGACATCACTGCGCCATGTTTGCTGGGCATCATCACAGCTCCAACAATGGGTCTCTTGGCCATGACGTACAACATGCCAGAAAGAAGAAGAATCCTAAAAGAATACCTCAAGAAGCGCACTAAACTGACTGTAAATGCCAGCCCAGTGGGACTGGGAGCAATATTGGCACAACACAAACAAGGAAAAGATTCCCCGAGACAGATGGTGGCATATGGGAGCAAAAGTCTATCAAACGTAGAAGAAGGATACTCCCAGCCGGGATACCCACAGCCGGGAAAAGAGAGCCTGGCGGCAGTGTGGGCGCGTGAACGCTACCACATGGCCATCCATAGAAAGCTGTTCAAAATAACAACAGATCACCAAGCACTGGTAACAACAGGCGTACACCGAAAAGGAATGAGACCGCCCAGGATAGAGAAGTGGGGGACAATACTGATGAATCATAACTTCAAAAGGATACACAAGACGGGGAAGGAACACAATACAGCAGACGATATATCAAAGCAAACGCTACCACAAGTGCCCCAAGCGACAACCATGGCGGAGGAACATCTAAACTTTGCACTGAAGCGTAACACACCGGCAACGACAACAATGAAAGAACTAGAACGAGAGACAAAAAAAGACATCACCATGCAGACCATAATGAAGGTGACCAAAGAGCAAAGGTGGAGGCACCCCAACAACAACAACAGCTGGAAAAAAAAAGTATTAAAGGAAGAGCTGTTGGCGTTCAAAAAGATTAGCGAAGAACTCTTAGAAATCGAGAACGGAATAGTGATGAAAGGCACCAGGATAGCAATACCACGGACACTGAGAAGAAGGACAGCAGAATTGGCACATGAGTCACATAGAGGGACTGTGGCAACAAAAAAAATGGTGCGAGAAAAAGTATGGTTCCCGAGATTTGACAACATGGGAGAAGAAAGTGTGATGCACCGTCACATCTGGACAGAGTTGGCAGCTGATTTCTACGGGCATTTGAAAGCAGGAAATTACCTACTGGTAGTAATGGATGAATTCTCCAGATTCCTCATAGGGAGACAAGTGGAATCAACATCAGCCAATGCAACTTTGCCAGCTCTGGATGACATATTGGCAGCATGGGTGTCACCGCAGACACAACAAAAAGACAATAGACCGCCATTCTTTAGTGACGAATGCAGAATGTTCATGGAGTACTTTGGGATCAACGAGCGACGAATAGCGTCTCTGTGGCCGCAAGCAAACAGAATGGCAGAACGATCTATGGGAACGATCAAAAAGGCAACACAGAGCAACAAGCCAACACAGATCTCAATTGGACAAGCACTATGTCAGGTGCTGAGAGACTGTCGAAACACCCCTCACAACACCACAAGAAGATGCTCTGCGGAGCTGGTGTTGGGGCGATCAAGTGGAACCAGGGTGCCCAAAGTGAAAGAAGTGGAAAGGATGGAACAAAAAGACATAGCTGAAAGAGACAAAGAAGCGAAAACAAGAATGAAGGTGTATGTTGATCGGAAGAGACATGCAACAGATGCAAAAGCGAAAGAAGGAGACACTGCGCTAGTCCGACAAAGACAACCACGGAAGGCAGACAGCATTTTCGCAAAAGACCCACTGACGGTAACGGAAGTGGAAGGGCAAATGATAACGACGTCAGCAGGACAATACCACATCACCAGGAATGAGTCATACTCTAGAGAATTAAAGACAAAAGAAGAAGAGCGGCCGAAATATGGGCTGAAGAAAGACGCCCAAAGGAAAGCAGCACAAGAGGACTTAATGGAACAAAGAACAAAAAGAGAAGACAAGAAGCCCAAGAGATTGATTGAGGAGATGCAAAGAAACGGAGACCTGCGGAAACAGTTTTCTGTATATCAATGTCTACCTCTATCTATCTCTCTCTCTCTCTCTCTCTCTCTCTCTCTCTCTCTCTCTCTCTCTCTTTCTCTCTCTCTCTCTCTACAGTATCATCAGCAAAGACTGTCAAAATAAAAGAGGGTGACAAGGTCCAGTGAAATGTACCTAAGATTTGTTTATATGTACCAAAGATTTGTTTGCGACAAGGGGGGAGGTGTAGTGACCTGACAGATGGGCGACTGGACAGGAGGGGACACTAGGACCCTGTGGGTCATGAGGGAGGTGACCAGGTCACCAGACTCCACATCCTGGTAGGGGACAGGAAGGGGACGGACACACAAGGAGGACTGAGCAAGGGGACGGACGTGCTGAGGCTAGCTGCTGCAAACACAATAAAGAATACTGCATACACTAACCTGAGTCCCGTGTGTGGTGTATCGGCAGTCCGGCTACAAGGACACGACAGAGACTACTTCAATTAACCATAACTGGCACTGTTTTGAGATGCCTTTTTTCTTATCGTTCCTTCTTCACAGTATCATTAGAGACATGTAACAACCATATGCAAATACTTCTTAGTCTCAGCCGAAAAGGATCTGTTATGCATCACCTTCATTAAACGGGAAAACAAACATCTCTGGGCACGGTCAGACATATTTTGTTCCATTGCTGAGGTACTTTTTGTCTTGGGCCAGTGTATTCACTCAACATATTCTTTGAGTGTGGTCAAGAGGGAATGACCATGGAGAAACAGCAGAACACCAACACCTAATGTAGTTATAAAGTAAATTAATTCATAACATTCTGTAATTTATTGAATAGCATCTGTATTGTAAAACCATAGGTGATACCCCTTAAGAGGTACATCAATTCAAAGAAAAAAAGTAATTAACATGAGAGTGCAGACAATGCAGATAAAATATGTAACGTTCCTCTGAAGACCTCCACTGGTGTTGACGGCCAGGACATGGCAGAAGAACAACAGTTCAGGCTCCCACAGCAGTATGCACTCCTCTGCATTGAAGTCTGGCAGATGTTCAGTGGTACTCATTCTACAGCTAATAAGTTAGCAATCAAGCTCATTCGTCGTTTGATATGTTCATCCCAGTTGGGTCTAATCTCTGTTGTTGTGGCTATTTTTCCAGGTGAAGCAGATAATTGTCTTCTCCTCTTGTCCATTGGAACCATTTCAGTGTTCCAAACTTTCTAACAGAAGCTTCCATACTTATCAATGATGTATATTTGTATAACATGTTATGACAGGGTGTCCTGTTCCTCTATGAAATGTCCCTATTCTCGGTTAACTAACTAGGTAAAGGAAAACTCAAGCAGTATATCTAGGTTGCTTTGGAAGTCCTTGGCTGCGTTTATATTCATACATGGTACACGTTTAAGATGCTCTGCATAATTCCATTCTCTTCACTTTTTCACACAATTAAGATAAGTCAACCCTCAGTGACACTAACATTATTGCCCAGGCTAAACTCTTCAGACACTCATTTACACTACAAGATATGGACCTATAAGATTCCATGATTATGAAGCCGTGCTACTTTGAGAAACTTATTGAATAGAATAATTATGTGATTCATGGAATGCTTAAATTAATTATAACCAATAACATTGCTCTAAATAGTATTGTTTCTATCATATTATTTCCTCCCTATTGGCATTACAGCAAATGACCAACTAAATATAAATCAGTCTAAGATTCTTTATAAAATCAATAGTTCAACCTAATCACCTAAGCTGCAGCCGTTCTAAACAGAAATACAAGAAATACCAGACATGTTTCAAAGTTATTGGCCGTCATCCATGAAGGACATCTTGCGCTCCTAAGGCATAGTAGTCCCCAGGGTACCCATGTAGGTATACACACAATACCTTTGCACTGAGAAGAAGACAACTATATTGAATGGACACCTCACATTAATCACACCCTCTGACATTGCTCTGTTACATTCCATTGGTTTTGCTTCCTATGCTATATTATAGGCAGAAGCCAACCGCATGCAAATCAGTTTTGGTCCACCTTCACAATTAACATTATAATCCTACCTGCTAGACTGAGATCAACACTAGTGGGACTCTTGAAGCCACCTACAATAGAAATGTCTACACAGTATCACAATCCATTTAATAATCCATAGAGCATATGGTTTTACTCATGCAGTGAAGGCATACTTCATGCTCATGGACTCCACAAATGTGTTGGCCATCTTAATGGTTGAGATGCCCCTGCAAATAATAATCAGTCTGATCGGGCTATACTCTGCAAAATTGCTTTCCCAAACCAAAGTTTTGCATACCAACAAATGTCCTTAATAATTGCTCTAAATGTCTCTTCCCTTTTCCTGCTAATCGCTTGTGCCATCCCACTTCCTAAAAAAAGACAGAGACCCCCCTCCCCCTTGACGCAACTCTTGCCCCCTGATCACCATGTGGGAACAGACCCATCAAAAGCACTTGTGCTTCACTTCACTCAAATTTTCTGATTTCTTCGATTCTGGCAAATTGCACCTTGTATAATTCTGTTATCCTGCCAAACCACCATTCTATGGTCCACATGATACGTTAAGGGGATTGCCCAAATAGCCCTATTTGAACCTGGACATCTATATTTCCAATATAAAGTGGGTTCTCCATAAGGATTGATCATGCTCTCTACAACAAAAGATAATGATTCACTATTGGAGTACAAAAATAATTTCAGTAAGTCATGCAAATTAAATTTGCTTTAACCTCTTGGCTGCTAGGCGTTTTCCCGCTGTGTGCTGGGAATTACCATTTTGCTGTTTGCATGACGAGCTCAGCTCGTCATCAGCACACGACTCCCGTGGGTGATGACGAGCTGAGCTCGTCATCAGCGTCGAAAGGGTTAATGAAGTATTGAGTTTCCACACCATTAACATATATTGGTCAAATACCCATCATTATATAAACATGCAGGCAACACACACATACATTCATAAATAACAGATAGTTGTTACAGTCCGCGATTTTTCCTATTCAAATCTTGCATTGTTTGTGTGATTATTCACTTGAATGCCTCTCAATAATTTTCAAGCTCAGTCCATCCTTATGGTAGTTTCCAAAAAGTCAGAATCCTGCCCAAGTTTTCAGTATATGGGTGTTTATCTCATCTTAGGGTGTTCTTGTACATTATATATTCTCCATATTTTGAAGCTCCATATATTAAGTATACATAAATGTGTCAACTACTTAATATGTGGAGTTTTCTAATTTTTAAACTACCTCACAATTGTGGATACACTTACAAAGCACCCTAGGATGAGACAGACCCCAATCAAGGCAAAACTGGCCTTGGGTTGCTTGTGTTCTAGTTCAGGGAGGAGCTGGCCTTGCAGATATGGCTGGACTGTCCCTACTGGAGCAGGGTCAAGGCTGAATTGGATATGGCTGGGTCCAAACTGAGCTGGCATGGTGGACAAAGGAATGATGGGTTAGAATGCTACCACAAGCGATTGCCAGAGGTTAGACATATTGCAAAAATCTTTCCATCGCCTTTTGTGTGCTTGACAAATTTATAACTGTCTACATGGTCGTATAACAGTAGTTCCTAGATAACTGTTCACTGCTCAGTAATTTGTGCATACACATCCAAGACACATGCCTATCTAATGCCGCACATCATTTATGACTGTGACCAAGTAGCATTTGTTCTATATTTAATTCCTTCTATGGAAATTGCTACAAAAACTCAAATTAAGAAAAGGAATAAATACATGTTCAGTTTTCTTACAATGTTTCTGATTTTGGAAAATTTATCATGACACCATTTATTTAATTCATCACAAATCAACATTTTACAGAAGGATGCTAATTTTAGAAATCATTGATAATGTAAACCAAATAATGCTAGTAGTATGCATGTTCATGGCAAATGCTGTTTTATTCTGATAAACTGATTGATGGAGGTCATGCCAGTGAAATATACTGTAAATATTCTAACATTAGTCTTTGTTTCTTTAGGTCAGGCAGAGCTGTCACAAAGTACTGGGCATCTAATGACTCCGCCGATATCTCCTGCCATGGCCAGTAGAGGCAGTGTTATCAACCAAGGGCCAATGGCTGGGAGGCCTTCCAGTGTAGACCCAGGATTATCTGTACATACTCAGTGTTCATCCTACTCTGATCCACTTTTCCAGACATTGTCTCAAGCACATCAGAACTATTATGGCAATGGCTCAAGCTACCAGGCAATGTTTAGGGCTCAAGCCCAGCCCCATTCAGTAGTCTATCACCATAGATCAGAGAACAGTCGGTTCGCTCCTTTAAGTGAGCAGCAGCTTTCCAGAGACCTTTTCAGTAACAGCTGTGCTGTATCACCATACAACTCGAGGACTTGCTCTGACTATGGGTCCTCTACAAATGCACAGGATACACACAGCATGCAGTTTTTGAACACAGGAGGCTTCAGTTTTCTGAACAATTCCATGCCAGGCAACTGCCAAGGAGGGCCGACATATTCTCCAAATAGTGCCAGTGGTATGTACGCTTTACAATTTTCTATAAAACCAGCATCACTACTTATGGCATAAAATGCTAATCATTTGTATTATGTTGTATTCTGATATCATGAATATAATGTAGTTGCATGTTTAACCTACTAGCATATCAGTTGATCATCTAATAGCCATTAACTGATTTGCAAGTATTCAATTCCAATTATTGGGCATAATGTTCAAGGTAGTTGTGTTTGATTATGGCTTTAAGAGAATTTCAATTCATTTGGGGAGCTGATATTTTTGTCCAAGAATACATTTATGATATTGAGGAGATGATATATTTTATTGACCAAAAGATGTATGAATTTTGGACTGAGGGGAACTTCTTCAAACGGTCAGTTTTGTGTGTTCTCAGATACAAAGATGTGCTTGTATTGGTATACTTTGTTTGCAACAACATGGACAAGACCTCCAGCAGGTACAGGTCAGGGATGGTCCCCTATCAATGGATACCCATTTAATGCCTTAGAACCTCAGCAATATAACCGGCTCGAGTTTCTGTACCGCCCAACCTAGGAAGCACTCAAGACCTTCCCTCTTTGATTCATTTACAGGGTCCATGTAATGAGACACTCGTAAACGTAGAGTGAGCGTCTCTCTTCTATGTTAAGTGTTGTCTGTCCCGTTTGTATTTGCACATATGGATTCTCAAACACATATCACGCACTATTTTGCAGAAAGTTCTTTTAACGTTTTAATTTTTCAGTATTACCACACAGGATGTGCCGTAGCGATAGTTCTAGGCACTATAAGAGCATGTAATGTTTATCTTAACTTTATAAAATTACAACATAGCACATTGTAGCCACGCAAGGTTATTTTCAGCATTGCCATGCATGCCTCACCCGTCTTAGACATGCAAGATGTATGAGAGAAGCAGGTATCACCATCTGGACATTGTTTGCTTACCACATGCACTATATAAGCGTTTATGATTATAATGATATGATATGCTTGGCATTGTATTGTTTCCTTTTCAGATGCTTTACGAGCAGGATCTGTGAGTATGCTGATCCACTACATACACAGCGCGCTTTACGGTGCACGCTGATATAACTACACATCACAGAGGCCAGTCTAGCATTTTTTGGCCACATGCACTAATGGTCCTGAAGAAAGCCTCACGAGTATCGTAGAAGGCTGAAACTAGTAGACCTACACTTCATGAAAGGGATATAGAGGTACATTTTTACCTCAACTATATCCTATTGATGTTTTTACCCATGCCATAGGACCCTTCCACACATAGCATTGCCACTTTCACAAGAAATCCCGCTCTGCTGTAGACAGGCGTTGCAGCACAGCTGGATTGCACTGGGTGATCCAGCTGGGCCCCGATGATGAAGCATGCGACCTACCAGGTAGGTGGGTGAGGGGTTTCTTAACAACATCCTGTTGTTAGCATCCAACGACCAGGTGATAGGGGACCATCCCTGACCTGTACCTGCTGGAGGTCTTGTCCATGTTGTTCTAATATATATGCCTGGGGAAAAGGACAAGTACTACGGTCTATTCTTCCCTCTCTTGTTGTTACTTTGTACTTTGTTTGGAAACATACTGATATAATTCTCTCCACATAATCTTGACAGCTATATAGTAAGGCAGGTCTAGAAACTGGTGAGATATCTCAGTTGGGGGTAGTATTAACCCAAAGACCTGCAAACCATGGATTTACATCTTCATTGGGTGAAATGTTGCCCTTTAACCATTGTGGTATTCAGGAAATGAGTATCATTCTCTAGCTAGTGTTTAGTGGACTTTACATAACACACACAATGTTCTCTATATAGTCAATTATTAATAATATATAGATATAAAGGTTAAGGGTCACATAAACAGCCATACATTGTGGAATGGATTGCTAACATCTATGCACTGAAAAGATTTTTAACTAAATGATTTACAAAACATGCAGCTATGTAATGCAAACCTGAGTTTCAGAACTTGTGTCTGGAAATGTATGGTATTTACATACACTCCTGGTGTATGCCAGATTTCCCTAACGATATGTGTAGAGAGTGAACACAAGGAAGATTTTCTGCACATAGAGTGCTAAATAAATAGAGGTAAATAGAGGTACCAAACATCTACCACTTTCCGTATTTTTATTGATGGAATAAAATTGACTTTCCATATGCATCTTGTAGAAGTGGAATAAATTGATGCATGTTCCCATAATTTCCGAAGTGCATCTACCGGGATCATTTGGGTGTAAGTTTAGAAGTTCTAATATGTGCGTTGAATGCTCCGCTGTATTTGTGAAGCAGTAAAACAGCGAAAACACCACCCAAAATGAATCCACATCAGGTTAGAAAATTAGAAGTAAGTTAAATAAAACGAGATCAAAATGACAAAAATCCAATACATAGAACTTGAGATATGGATTTTTAAGGTATATTTGTGTAAAATAGTGCTTAGAAGCAATAAGGTCCTATTTGGGATGTCTGGGTACAGGTCTGGGACAAACTCGAAAGTTTAGACCAACTACAATGGAGTGTGGGCTAGATACAGGGACCCACATAGGCCCACTGAACAAAAGTAAATTGATCCTGGTTGCATTGACAAATATGTGCAGTGCAGCCAAAGCTATGCGTTAGAGTCGATCTTGCGGTAGAGCAAATGTGTTGATTTTCCTTACGCAAAGGCAGCGATGCATTGGTTCCAAGGGTGATGCGCTGATTCCAAAGGCAATACATCAGTTCTGCTCCTGTAGCAGAGGATGCACCAGTTCCAAGGGTGATGCTCTAGTTCCGAAGACAATGCGCTGGGCCGGACGCTTGGAAGGACAATCTTCCAGATGTTAGAGTAATGATGTAGATTCAGCAAGTTAGAAGTCTTTTATGTCCCTGAGATTTCAATCAGGAGGCAAACCTGCAAGCCCTTGGAGTCAATCTGGGCTCAAATGATTCTGGGCCAGTCCTTCCCACCCAGGCAGTAAGGCAGCACCACAAGGTAGGACTCCAAGTGAGCAGCAGTCCATCAGAGTAGCAGTTCTTCAGCAGCTCAGCAGTTATTTTTCCTGGTAGAGTCTTCATAGGTCCAGAAGTGTACTGTGGTGTAAGAGGCCCTGTACGTATACCCAGTTGTGCCTTTGAAGTGACGAAGACTTCAGAGAAAGGTATTTAGGGTGCACAGAAGTCCTCCCTTCCTGCCCTGGCTCCAGACTCATTACAGTGGATATGCAGTCCTTTGTGTGGGGACAGGATTCAGCCTATTCAGGTGTAAGTGTGAGGATGTGTCCAGCTCCTGTCCAGGATGGCCCATCAGGATGTAGATTGCCCATCAGTCACACCTAGCTTCCTTTGCGTGTGGCTGTCTAGAGGGAATGCACAAAGTTCAGCTGCCATGTACCCCAGATATGTATTTAGAGACAGGCTGCAGGCACAGAAAGGCTAAAGTAAGAAAATGCCAACTTTCTAAAAGTGTTGAGATGAATAAGTGTGAGGGGGTGCACTCCTGATACTCTGGTTGTACCAATACATTTTATGTGGGGTGCTGCAACACGCAAGGGTAGTCAGTCTTCGCTATGTAAACAAACTAAGTTACAAGCATAGAGGCTTGAATGTGTTGCGCACTGTTCACCTGGTGTGAAAAAACACCACTCTGTATACCTTAACTTAAATCAGTGTGTTCTGATTTTTATTTATCTTTTTTTAAATTTTCTTTGCTTAAATCACAATAAATAATCATACCAAAATGACATTTTTACATTGTTTCATCACAATGATTTTTGCAGATATAACATCATGTACTTTAAAGAAAATACAAAAGTGATTACAATCACATCATTTAAATTATTCAATATTTCTTTGCCGTTGCCCAATGCATTCACATGCTTATTTATAATGTGGTTGTTAGATTATCATTGACACCAATAGTATATATTACTTTCATTGTCACTTTTTTCCTGGAGTACGTGTTGTGTTCAATACCCACCAGGTCGCGCTGTATTATTATGTTTTTTTAGCCTCATTGCTGCTATTTTTTTTTATTGCTACTTATTCCTGCTCTTGTGTGCTTAAAACTTACCAGGCTCGTGGGTTAACTCCTGGCTGCCATCCTTCCTGACTCCCTGCAGACGCCGATTAGGAGCGCTGCTGATTGGAGGGACAGGAGGCGGAAACTGGGCCGTGATTGGGTGGGTGGACTGAGACAGGTCATTTAAGTCACAGAAACCTTCGCGTAGCGCTGACTCCTGGAGCACGGGTTGTGTTCAATACCCTCCAGGTCACGCTGTTATTTTAATGTTTTTTTAGCCTCATTGCTGCTAATTTTCTTTATTGCTGCTCATTCCTGCTCTTGTGTGCTTAAAACTTACCGGGCTCATGGGTTAACTACTGGCTGCCGTCCTTCCTGACTTCCTGCAGACGCAGAGTAGGAGCGCTGCTGATTGGAGGGACAGGAGGCGGGAACTGGGCCGTGATTGGGCGGGTGGACTGAGACAGGGCATTTAAGTCACAGAAACATTCGCGCAGCGCTTACTCCTGGAGTACGGGTTGTGTTCAATACCCGCCATGTCACGCTTATATTTGAATGTTTTTTTAGCCTCATTGCTGCTAATTTTCTTTATTGCTGCTCATTCCTACTCTTGTGTGCTTAAAACTTACCGGGTTAGTTGGTTAACTACTGGCTGCCGTCCTTCCTGACTCCCTGCAGACGCCGAGTAGGAGCGCTGCTGATTGGAGGGACAGTAGGCGGGAACTGGGCCATGATTGGGTGGGTGGACTGAGCAATGGTATTTAAATCGGATTTGCCGCGACTGTGCAGCGGACGTGTTGCTGGCGTGCCGAGGGCGCGCTTAAGGCAAGCCCGTCTGCGCCGTCCGCGCTCGGATCGGGCTCAGGACGAGGTTCCCTGGTTACGGGCCATTAAATATGCTAACATACACCTCTAGTGTACTGAGGGGCTTGGATCCTAGGGGGGGCAAAGCCTTCTGTCCCAGGTTCCATCCAGGGGTCGGGCCTGGCCAGCTTATAGATCTTTGTTCCAGCTGCGGCTACCCACTTCCTAAGATTTTGGCAGAACTTTGTGGCTTTACCAGGAGAAAAGTGAGGGCCCACCAGAAGTCGTGCTCACCCGTCTCCTCCTTAAACCGTGCACTGCTAAATGCCAGGCCATTGGTTAAACATGGCCTGGAGTGCAGCTTACTACTGGATGATCATCAGATAAGGGTTGCATTCATTACGGAGACATGAACTGATAAAACCTCTGGCCCTGATATCGTGAAGGCCCTGCCTGCCAATTTTTTGTTCTACACGCCGGACCGTCCTTCTGGGAGGAGGGGAGGGCTGGCTGTTATTTACCATTGCAACCTTGAGCCCTCTTTTTCCATTGCCTCTATTGATACATGTGAAGCTCTGTCCATCAGTGTGCGACTTTCCCCCCACAATACATTTAAAGGGATTCTAATTTATCGCCCCCCGGGGCCCAGAGATCTGTTTCTGGATTCGTTGGGTACCTTGTTGGAGGCAGGGTTATGCGAGAACACCTTCATGATTATCGGAGATTTTCATTTTCATCTAGAGAATGCCCTAGACTCGGATGCTGACAGACTGATTGGCCTTTTGCGGGACGGAGGGCTGGACCAAAGGGTTGTGGGTCCCACGCACTCAGCTGGGCACACGCTAGACAGCATTTTTTCCAACAATGCCGGTTTGGATTTGCTGGAAGTGCTACCTCTCTCCTGGTCTGATCATGCGACCATTCTTTTCTCGCTCCGCCTAGGATCCGGGAATTTAGCTGCAGTTAAATCAAGGAATAAAATTGCTGTCAGAGTCTGGAAAAATATAAATGGGGAGGTGATGAGGAAGTTTTTAAAATCAAGTGCGCCTAAATTTCCAGCAAATGTTGATATGGCGGAAGAACTGTATACAAGGTGGATTGAGAATGCCTGTGATAAATTTGCGCCGAAAAAATCTTTTACACCTAGGAGAGCGCAGCCATCGGCACCTTGGTATTCCGACCTTCTGCAAAAACATAAAACAGAGTGCAAGAGGCTCGAGAGGATCTGGAGAAGGGGCTATTGTCCCACAAATAAGGAAAAATATAAAGAAAGTCTTACTCTCTATAAGCAATTGATTGTTGAGGCAAAAAAGGCCTATTTTTCTGAGCAAATTGAGGGGGCTAGCTGCTCTTCTAGAGAACTCTTCAGGACCATTACCAGACCGACAACTCCAACAAAGCCATGCACTCAGAGCAGTGCAGCTTTGTGTGAGTCTCTAGCTTCATGATTTAGGAATAAGGTTGAAGGGATCTTCTCCTCCTTTTACAAAACCCTAGGAGAGGCGGGGGTTGTGGCAACCAGTACTGGTAAAAAAACTGGGAAGGGCCAGGATAGTTTAGAGCGGTTTAATGCTTTACAATACTCAGAGGTTTTAAACCTAGTGCGGACGGTTCGGTCTGGCTCTCCCAAAGATCACTGTCCACCCGCAGTTCTTAAAACCCGCCCGAGGTCATTGCTTCCACTCTCACTCCCAAGCTCAACAAGATCATGGACTTGAGTGAGTACCCCAATAAGTGGAAATCTGCATATATACTTCCCCTTTTTAAAAAACCCAGCCTGGATGCTAAGGATCCCAATAACTATAGACAATATCCTGCCTTCCTTTCCCGGCTAAGATACTAGAGAAGGCCATCAATCAACAACTTAGCTCATTCCTTCAGAAGACCAATGCCCTAGACCCGACACAATTTGGGTTCTGTGCAGGTCATAGCATGGAACTTGCCCATATCAAGGCCACGGAAGAGGTGAGAGCGGCAGTGGACCAGGGAGGGGCTGCTGTGCTGATTCTGTTGGATCTGTCGGCAGCCCTCGACGCGGTCCATCATGGAGTGTTGATGGACCGGTTGGTGGGGGCAGGGCTGTAGGGCCCGGTCTGGACTCTCCTTAAGTCCTTTTTGACCGACAGAATTCAGACAGTTGACCTGGGGGTGGATAAATCAAAACCTTTTGCCCTTCCCTGTGGTGTGCCGCAGGGGTCCTCCTTGAGCGCCATGCTCTTTCATATTTATGTCAGCCCTCCGGCGGACTTGATAAGGTCTTTCAGTCTGCAACTCACATCATACGCAGACGATACTCAAATTGTGTTATCGTTACAACGAGGGTCTCGAGTGGATATGACAGTGAGATGTCATGACTGTTTAAAGAGCGTGGCGGATTGGATGGCCTCCAATTGTCTCAAATTAAACGCCGGGAATACTGAGGTTATTTTGTTTGGAAATAACCCCAATATCTGAACTCCGGATATGTGGCCAGAAGCACTGGGAAATCCACCTATCCCCAATGGGAAGGCCAGAAATCTGGGTGTGTTTATTGACCAAAACCTGGACTATAGGGACCAGGTTATTGGAGTAGTAGCATCCTGTTTTCATATCCTTAGGATATTAAGGAGAATAAAATGCTTTCTACCAGTGGAGCATTTGGACTACTGCAATAGTCTGTACCTCAATTTGAGAAAGAAGCATGAATACAGACTGCAGCTGGTCGAAACGCGGCAGCAAGACTTCTGCTTGGGATCCCTAGATTTGTGTCAGTAAATGAGGCGCTTAGAAAACTACACTGGCTGCCAGTACCAAGGCGTGCTCAGTTAAAGGCTCTGAGCACAGTTTTTAAAGCACTGAAGGGCACAGGCCAAGAGTTTTTGAGCAGTGGGATAAAATGGTATGTGCCGGGCAGAGCGCTTCGATCAGCCGACGGCAGACTAGTTGTGGTGCCACGGGTGAACAAGGCCAGATGGAGAGGAAGCAGCTTCATCGTCTGTGCGGCAAAAGCCTGGAACAATCTGCCTTGGCATCTTAGAAATGCATCAGAGCTTCTTTCATTCCGAAAGGGGCTCAAGACCTGGTTATTCATGGATTAGCCCCTCCGTCTAGCTCTGGAGTCAGTATTTAGCGCCAGGACGCCCTTGGCATAAGTGCGCTTTATAAGCTCATAAATAAATAAATAAATACGTTTCATATGGTAATTGTGAGATTATGAACCATTGTTGGAATTCTGTTGCATTTTTACGTATGTTTATGTATATATTATATGTTTCATTCACAGATTATCACCTGATGAAGGAACTGCTTCAAGTTCTGAAATGCATTGGGCAACGGCAAAGAAATATTGCATAATTTAAATGATGTGATTGTAATCACTTTTGTATTTTCTTTCAAGTACATGATGTTATATCTGCAAAAATCATTGTGATGAAACAATGTAAAATTTCATTTTGGTATTATTATTTATTGTGATTTAAGCAAAGAAAACCAATCAAAATAAATAAATAAAAATCAGAACACACTGATTTAAGTTAAGGTATACAGAGTGGTGTTTTTTCACACCAGGTTAACAGTGCGCAACACATTCAAGCCTCTGTGCTTGTAACTCAACTTTCTAAAAGTGGCATTTTCAGACTTGCAACTTAAAATCCAACTTCACCTTAAGTTGTGATTTTAAATTGTGAGTCCAGAGACACCAAACCTGGAACATGTATCTCTTCATAATTACAAGATGTGATAAAGTAATCTCAATGTTATCCCATGGAAGAGAAACGCCTTGCAGTAGTGAAAAACAAACGTGGGAGTTTTTCCCTACTTGGACATGCAAAACTTAAAAGTACATTTCCTATCCTTTAAATAGCACCCTGCACTCTGGGTTGTCCAGAGCCTATCATAGGGGTGGCCTATATGTATAAAAAGAGAAGGTTTAGGCCTGCAGGGGGTTTATCTTGCCATCTCGAAATGGCAGTGTAAACTGCACATACAGGCTCTTCAATGGTGGGCCTGAGCCATGGTTAGTGAGCTACTTAAGTGGGTGGCACAATCAGTGCTGCAGGCCCACTAGTAGCAATCAGTTTGCAGGTCATGGGCACATGTACTGCACTTTAATAGGGACTTATATGTAAACTAGATATTGCAATTGGGTATGAGCCAATGTCCCCATGTTTACAGGAGAGAGCACATGCACTTTACCACTGGTAAGCAGTAATAAAGTGCTCAGTGTTCTATGGTCTGCAAAAAAAACGTCAGAAGAACTTGAGTAGGAAAGCAAAAAGTTTGGGGGTGACCCTGAAGAGAGGGACATTTCCACCTGATACACTGTTTGCATTGTATTAATGTGTTCATCCTCTTTAGAAAAAACTATAAACACTATTTATTGGAATTATGTTTGAGTTTGTCACGTTATTCCACAGGAACGTGAAGTGCAAATAGTGCCTAATTCTTAAAAAATAAGATAAGTGCTGGTTCCCAATTTTTTCTTTGGCTGCTGCCGCCCACTTACTTCCACATGTAGTGTGGCCAATTCCACCACCAGTACGGGCTGTTGTCAATTCCCGGGAACATCGATATTCTGTGACATAAGTCGTTTTTTAGTTGTAGCAGACTCCAGGGCACTCAGTATAATCAAATATCACTAAAGTACTGTTTCTGTCGCAATATATTTCTCCGCTTCTATCTGGCTTTAGAATTTTTAGTTACTAGAGCGCAGTTTGGCTCAAGGTGGGGCACGGCTCTCATTTCCTCCGTACAATGCATCTAGAGGAATTGCAACATACCTACATCATCCAGTGAGTGCTCTGCCATTTAAGCTTTGATACATGGGCCCGAAAAATTTTAAGTTACTCCCCTAAAGTAAGTGTTGAGGATGCCTACCGGAAACCACTGGCTCAGACTCAGTACTGAGTGTAAGGCATTGCTTTCTCTTTTAAAGATGAAGTCAACTGCCCTTTCCAGATGCATTTACATGTAGTTATGTTAACTGTATCAATTTTAAACGTGTATTAAGTCATTCTACATTGATGTAAAACTGTATGTACTTCTTGTGTTGCGCTTTTTTGTATGTTCTTTTGATTCCACCTAAAAATGTAATAAAATATTTTGAACAGAAGAAATTTGGTTAGCAATTGTGTGCTTTCAGTGTTACCATTTTCAAACCTATTAGTGTCTGTAAGGGTGACTTGTTTGATGCAACTGCTTCCTTGTTACACCTATGTGTGTAATTGAGCGCCTACCTTTCTGTGCCAGTGGGCATTGTCTTAGGAGAAAGAAATGATGTGCAAAGTGGGTCAATTAAAGTGTCCTAGGTTTGACAGAAGGTATCAAGTACTTAATCTGTGAACCAATGTTGGTTCCAGTTATGTCATATGAGTTACAGTAGAGAGAAATACAGTGTCCTCATTTAAGTATTCCATCCTAAAACGGTGCAGCATCAAAGCAAACGTAACCCTGTTAAAGTGAGAAGTGGTACAATCACATTTCCTCTAATGCCCCTTCTCCCACCAACATGTGCACTTGCACACATGCACACACAGACACTTGCTTATAAACATGTTCATTCATGCACACAATCACACATATGACTTCCCAATACCTCACAATGTTGCAAACATTGATAATAAAGGCTTATTTACTGAGGTTTCACACCTAAAAAGGTACTGAATATCATACGTTGTTACCTACAAGATAAATACAATTGCTTTAAAAAATAAAGATGAAGCGAGAGACAATTAAAATAAAATATATCCTAAAGTAGCAAAGGTCCCAATTCACAAAAGTAAAGTTAGACCAAAAGTCTAAATTAGACCAGAAGTTTAATTTACTACTTTTCGGTATTCACAAAGGTAATGTTAGACTAAAAGTCTAACTTAACCCAAAAGTCTAACTTTACTTGTAGTAATGTACCTTTGTGAGTATTGAAAAGTAGTAAAGTTAGAATTTAGACTCAGTTAGACTTTTGGTATAACTTTACCTTTGTAAACCTGACCCTCTGTGCTTAAGAGGGAAAGGAGGCAGGGAGATGCTTTTAATCAAAAGTTAAGACACACTTCAGGTTCATTTATACTTAGACATGTTTGCCTGACTGTAAAGTGGAGGGAAGAGTTAGGAAGATGTAGAACTGACCAAAATGTGCTCCTTGCAGGTTGGGTTTTATCAGTATTTTAAAAAGCCCACTAATTCTTGAGATATGGTAGGCACGAGTGGGAAGTTCTCCGTACCAGTAAATCCCATTCAAGTGGGAGAATGGATGTTTCCACGGCATGGCTAACCTTGTACGTTTGTGAAATTCAACAAACATGTATGTTTGTCAGCATTCACAAATTCCTCTTTTCACCTTGGAAATAGTTTAATTTTTACTCCAACCAAGATCTGATGTAAATCCTTTTCCAGGCTGGAAAAGGGAATGGCTCACCCCCAGATTTGGTGTGGTGTTTAAGGAAATGGCTTGCTCAATAGCAAAAATACTTTTCTATTTCGCACAGCTGGAAAAATATCCTGATAAGAATTCCAAATGTCCTTCCAGAAGTATACCTGAAAAACCTCACCTAGCTCAGCTTTTTTAATATATTTCTAGATCGATTTTTGAATCTCAGAAAGTTGGAAAATTATGTCCAGGGAGAGGACTCAGCCCATAATTTTCTGGCTTTCTTTGTCATTTGGGCCCAGTGGTTTTGTCAAGCAGTGAGACCATGCTTACAACATGGAATGGCCTAGAGTGTTCAAAGCATGATGGGTGACATGGTGTTACTGTTGCCAAAACCCACGTCTTGTTCGTTTGTAGTTCGCTTGGCTATGTAGATATCTTGGTGTGTTCATCCAGCCTGGCTTTTCAAGCTTACTGAAAAGTAACATCGCTGGTCTGAGAGTCGAAAAGTAAATATTTTACCAGGCAATCTCTTCTAACCCTTGGCCCTTCTTTTAGCACAATCAGCCTATCTTTGTTTGCTTAGCAAAATAAAGCAATGAACATATGTGGGGGCGTAGGTAAAAATGCCGACTGTTGACAATGTGTTGTTTTTCTTGGCATCTTTTTTTTACTACTCATTTTGTTTTACAGGGTACTATGGAAACAGTGTCAACTATCAAGAACCTCACCGGCTTGGGTCTCTGATAGATCAGCATGTTTCAGTCATTAGCAGTGTGAGCAGCATCCGGTCACTGCCTTCGTACAATGACATTCATGACCCTCTTAACATTCTAGATGACAGTGGACGGAAGCAGAGCGACACCTACTACACAGACTCGCCTTCTCTTGTGTGCCAGAACACAATGAGTATGTACTATCCATTGGATCTCTTTCAATATATTGTTAATAACTGTTTGAAATGGGGTTTCTGATTGGCTAGGGTATACACCTAAGCCAGGCAGAATCCACCACCCTAGTCAGGGTTAGGGAGTTACACACCCAATATAAACCTTGCTCACCCTCTAGGTAGCTTGGCAGAGCAGTCACTCTTATCCCAGATGCAATGTGTAAAGTCCGTTGCGCATACACACACACACACACACACACCAACAAACTAGTGACATACTAGGCACAACACACAAAAATACTCCACACAAGGTTAAATAAAAAATACCCTTTGTATTATATATACATAAACACATTAGGCGTCATAACATATATCACTACGCCTCTAGGGGCTTGTCACAAATATGCACATAAACCACATAAGACTAACGTTAGAGGGATTACTGTGCCACTTGGCACTTGTCATAGTAAGGCAGGGGTCTCCAAACCGGTCCTGGAGGGCCGGATCCATGCCAGATTTATAAAATTACTGCATGTATCTCAATGGGGATATCCAAAAAATCTGGCATGGATCCGGCTCTCCACGATCGGTTTGGAGACCCCTGTAGTAAGGCATATATCATAAATCACTTTGCATCAGATTAAACCATACGCTCATAAGGCAATGGTCATAATTTCACATGTAGTGCAGTGCGGTAGAATACTTGCAAGTTGCACTGGCCATAAATCCCCTGGAAAACATTATGCCCAACCTTACTGTGAGAGCCACCAAAGTAAAGCGTCCTTCCCTGCACTTGTCTGGTCCTCCTCTCGTTTAGAGGAGGACCGGACAAGCGCAGGGAAGCAGCACTTTAGACGTTTAAATGGACGGTGCTGGAACGCACATATGAAGGGGTTTTTCAAAGATCAAGTATCCCCCATTTGCCTGGCTTAGCGGTACTGTTGCTAGGTGACCTAATGTGCCACGTTATTGACTGAGTCCATGACACAGATTGAATTGAAGGACCCACATGAGGTTTCACAAGTTGTTCCTTATACCCTTGTCCCGATGAGGCCCATATGAAAGGGCTGAAACGCATCAGCAGTTGAAGAGAGGAGGAATCCTAAAAAGTTAAAAAATTGCATTTACTTGGATGTGCACAGTACTAAAAAGATTTAGAGGTGAAAATAGATACCTCAAGTTTGTAGAGGATTACCTCGCATTGGATCGCAGCTAATCAATAAGCAAACACTCAACTGTAAAATAGGGGGTTAGGAAACCATTGTTGTGTTTCTTGTGATGTTCTTGTGATGATATATGTATTTTTGATGATTTTTGTATTATTTTGTATAATTTGTGTACTGTTTTTTTAGATTGATATGATGGAGAACAATTAAAAAGGAAATTAAAAAAGAAAGGAAAAATTGTTCTAACCAGGAATAAACATGTGTATATGACTTGTTTGAGATGCAATAAAATAAGATGGGACTACGTACCATACAATAGGAATAATTTGACGTATCCTATGATTAATTTGAGTGTATTGATCCCTCCATATCACTTGTTATGTAGTGCCATATTTACCAATGTGCTAAACATATTTTTGGAATCAGTAGCTTGTTATCAGCTCCTAAAATCGGTATAAAGATGGATATGGAATTGCTCTTTCAGTGAGCGTGCTGTAGGTATACTTTCTAAATAGCGATTCCTATCTATATATATATCAAAGATTTAGGATTGAAATATTGTAGATCATTGTAAATTCCTGACCCCAATGTTAAGGTGGTATCCCATGCTCAAAAGGGCCCTAAGAGACCCCTTTCCTTTTACACTTCCCCTTACTGAATGTTAGAAAAAGTTTGTTTAGGACCATGGCAAACTCAATCAAAAAAAATGTACTTTGCGTTTCAAATTCAGCTTGATTCCCTTTAAGGAAAATGGGCTGTATTTTTTTTTAAAGTTAATTTTCTTGAAATGCAATCACAGGCATGGTGGTCTGTTTCCAGCAGGCACAAATTCCTGTGAGGGTATACAAACATAGTGAGTTGCAATTTGCAAAATACCTTGTTAATGTTAATGAAGTAAGTCGGATTGCAACCCACTTTGATTCAGATTTTTAGAAGCCAACGTATCAGTACATAGGTCAGTTTTTAAAAATGTTTACTGGTCTCAAAAAATATGATTGCAATTTCTGACCAGTATGTGCAACAAGATATTTGTACATTGCCCCTTTGTTACTTCCTTTAAAGACCGGTTATTTTTGTAAGTCATTCAGAATAGATGAGGCTTATATTTGATTAAAAAACATATCAATTGCAATAAAGGAAAGAGAAGGATGAAGTATATATGTGGTGATGGAAGCTGAAATATAAGTACATTTTAATGTAAGAGAAACTATTCCAAAGGAAAAGGTAGAAATATATCTGGGTTGAGGTAACTGCGTAAGAGAAGCTAGATGCAGGAGCAAGCAGATAGAATGGCACAGCATAATATGCATTATGCCATGTAATAACCTGGGTATCTGAAGAAATGAGGAACTTCAGCTCTCATAAGAAATTTTTTCTGAACAGATTCAGAGTTCTTGGCATTAGCTTGATTTTGGCAAAATTCACGTTTGTTGGACCTAGAGTTGTAAGGTCACCTAGAGTAGCCTGGCCTAGGGTAAGACAACCAATTATCAGAGGCACATGTGTAAAGATTGCATACCACCCAGCAGTAACTCAAAGCAATTCCACTCAAAAATGACACTACACCAATGTTTTGGAAAAATATGGATTGATTTATAAAAATAGGTTTGTTTCACTTTGTCTCCTTTACACCAGTATTTCTCCTTATTCGTTTTCACTTTGAGTATTGGGTCACACTTTACAATTCCAAATTATTCTCCTCAGTACATTTACATCAAAGTTCAGCACTAGTTTCACCCCTCCTTTCTAACAATATTATGCAGCTAGTGAAGGATAAACAGTGGCTATCCTAGAATATCCTGTTCACCCGTAACTAATATGAAGGCTTTACACTTTTCCCTGCCAGAAGGTACTTTTAGCGATACTTAGACAGTCCCTACTACCCCAGATCATTGTTCTGTGTCCGCTCTCCTCTGAACCTGAAACCAAAAGGATTATTTCATCACATCAATTACCAACTTCCAGGACTCAGCATTGGGAGCGAACGGGTTACATGTGGAAGTCTTAAGGGCATATGGTCTGAATTTCCCCTCACAATTAGACCTTTCGGGAGGAACCGCTCCTCAGTCCCTCTTGGCGGTGAAACTCTGAATTTCAGTCTTCCCCCCACACACTCCTTACTTTTCAAGTTGGGCCCACTAGGCCAAAGTCTTGGATCGCCGAGGGGAAAGGGAGACCACAACAGAAGTCTCAGCCTGTATCTTCTTGCTGCTCGATCCGCCTCTCCCGCCCGACCAGCCACTCGCTGTCAGCGCTGGCGCGGGGTGATAGGACCACACAGAATGAAGGAAGCTGCTGCTTGCTCACCCGCCCGACCAGTCACTCGATACCAGAGCTGGCGCGGGGCGAAGGGGCCACACAGGCTGACGAGAGCCGATACTCGCCTCAAGCCTGTTTCCTCTTCCCCAGCTGACTCCGCCTCTCACGGACAATCGGCCCAACCAGGCATGCGCGAGAGTGTAGTGGCTCTACACCCGAGCCCGCTCAGCTCCGACGGCTCTCCTTCCTCCGCTCCGCCCACTCCAGGACCGGCGGCCACTGTACCAGATTTGCGTCGTTCAGGGGAATGCCTTCCTCATGCAAAGCCACTGTCTACCTCACGCTGGCCCAGGGAAGGATGAGATCGCTTCCTCCCCTCATCCGCACTACCTGCGATCACTGCCCCGACCACACAGACCCTGTCTTCCCCTCTTGGTGAGCCGCTATTCACAGCCAACAGTCTGACACCACAAGTATGAGGAGGGATTCCGTTTGGGTATGTCGCAGGGAGGAATCAAAGGCAACTACGTCCTCAGTTCATTTAAGGAGCCAATCGAGGGGGTCACAATAAACGATCCCTCAGCCTTAACCCTTCCTTCTTCTTGGCAAAACACTGCCAGAGTCTCACTGAGGACTTCCCGACTGGACAATGGACTGTGCTCCTCAGCAATTCAGTCACCCTCAACCACTCATAAACCCTACTTCTAGGCTAGGGGTTGGTCAGGTGCCCAGGGTCTCCAGGAATCCCACGAAGCGGGGTCAAGTCATTAACAACAAGGGAGGAAGGGTGGTGAATCAATAAGGAAGCGTCCCTAATCTGGGAGGTCAACCCTTTGGTTATCCTACCCCCACCTTATGCTACAGCCTGTCCTCCAGCTGACTCTCTCTGGCAAGACAAAATGGCTGCACTGCAGCTGACCTTATATAGGCTGGCCTCAGAAGGTCCAGAAGGGACCAGAAGGTTCTGGAAGGCCCCTATTCTAGTCTGGGTCCTACTCAGGGATGACCGTTATGGCAGTTAATGGCAACCATTTTGTGGGTCCCATCTTTTCTAGTCAGAAAAGGCACCTAGGCCTTGGGTGAAAAACTATGAGGGCAAAAGAGCATCTAACCCCTAGGCCAACACCGTAAAACTAGTGGAAACAAAAAGATTAAAAAGGTATGAGGGGCAAAAAGGGGACAAAAATAAATAATGAATAGGAGGAACTACCCAAAGGCAGACAGGTCTAACACGCGTCCCCCCCAGCTGAAAGTGGGGAGAGCTACCCAACCCCTTGGGAGTCCTCATCACTAAGGCGGAAATACCTGGAGAGGCCATCTGCAGTGGCGTGGTCCACTCCAGGCCGATGTTCCACCCGGAAGTCCATTCCCTGTAGGGAGATGGACCATCTCAGCAACTTGGGATTTTCCCCCTTCATTTGCATCAGCCAACGAAGGGGTCGGTGGTCAGTCTGAACCAGGAATTGCAAGCCAAACAGGTATGGCCGCAACTTCTTCAGAGCCCACACCACCGCAAAAGCTTCCCTCTCAATTGCACTCCACTTCTGTTCCCAGGGAAGCAGTCTCCTGGATAGGAAAACCACAGGCTGATCCAGACCCTCTACGTTGAGTTGCGATAACACTGCCCCAATGCCATGTTCTGATGCATCAGTCTGGACAATGAACTCCTTGGAGAAGTCTGGGGCCCTCAGGACCGGTGCTGCACACATTGCCCGCTTCAACTTTTCAAAGGCTTGCTGACAAGCCTCTGTCCAAACTACCCGTCGAGGTTGTTTCTTTGAGGTAAGCTCTGTGAGGGGCGCTACAATAGTGCCATACCCCTTCACAAAGCGACGGTAGTATCCTGTGAGGCCCAGGAAAGCTCGGACCTCAGTCTGGGTCTTGGGGGGTTTCCAGGCCATGATTGCCTCAATCTTTGCCTGGAGGGGCTGCACTGTTCCCCTACCCACCAAGTGTCCAAGGTACACAACCGACCCCTGCCCAATCTGTCATTTGCTGGCCTTGATGGTCAACCCAGCTTGTTTCAGGGCCTGGAGAACTGCTTGCAAATGTTGCAAATGGTCCTCCCAACTGCTGCTGAAGACAGCAATGTCATCCAGGTAAGCAGCGGAGAAACCCTCCATTCCGGTGAGGACCTGATTCACCAGCCGCTGAAAAGTGGCAGGGGCATTCTTGAGCCCAAAGGGCATCACACAAAATTGGAAGTGTCCCTCAGGCGTGGAGAAGGCTGACCTTTCCTTTGCTCCATCTGTCAGGGAGATCTGCCAGTACCCCGAAGTGAGGTCAAAATTACTGAGATATTGGGCAGCTCCCAGCCGGTCAATTAATTCATCCGCCCGAGGGATCGGATGAGCATCAGTTTTTGTAACTGAGTTCAGTCCCCGGTAATCCACACAGAACCTCAGTTTTGGAGTGGTGCCTGGTGGAGCGGCTTTTGGCACTAGAACCACCGGACTGGACCAGGGGCTGGTGGAAGGTTCTATAACTCCTAGCTCCAGCATCTTGGTAATCTCACCATGGATGCTAGCCTTCACCTTGTTGGACAGCCGGTAGGTTTTTGACTTTACTGGTGGGCTGTCCCCTGTGTCCACATCATGGGTACACAGGTGAGTCCTTCCCGGGACAATGGGGAACAACGTAGAGTACTGCTCCAGTATCTGGCGGCAGTCCTCCCGCTGTTCAGGAGTTAGGGATGGGGAGAGAATCACTCCCTCCACCGACCCATCCTTTTCTTGAGACGAGAGCAAGTCTGGGAGAGGTTCGCTTCGGTCAAGCTTCCCCCGGAGACACTACTGCCCCTCCTAGAGTAGGTCATCATGGGCGGATTTTGCAGATTGGCAATCCGCGAATTTGCGGATTTGCGAATTTGCGGATTGCCAAAATCTGCGAATCCTCGCGGATTTTTTTTTTTGTGTGTTCGCACGGGTTTCTGCAAGTTCGCGAGGGTTTTGTACAATTTCGCAAATTGCTAAATTGTACAAAACGCTCGCAAACTTACAGAAACCCGTGCGAACACTGCCTCTTGTGTGTATAAAAGGTCAGAGAAAGATCAGTTCAGCAGATGAAGAGAAAGAAACTCCTGGTCACAGGAACAGCACGGGTATTGCGCTCGTGAAAGTCAAGGATGCAAAGGCCTCTATCCAGCATCACAGCTGATTTTCCACGGTAGATTTGGGAAGAAGGCATCCCTGCCCAGCCTCGACGACGCTCACGATTGTTTTTCGGCTAATGAATGAGTCACTGAATTTGAGCATCAACTAGTTCGAGCGACCATGTGTGTGTTACTATGCAATCGCCCCGAAGGGCGCAGGGGACCCTTGAGTGAGCTGTAGCCAGGCTGTAACTATTTTACAATGGCGCCAGCAAGCTGCCAGCGCCGTTGTAAAATAGTTACAAAGTTAACTTGCACAGGAACCACTTAGATAAAATAAAGCAGCACCTGCTTCGTTTTATCTAGTGGTTCCTGTGCAAGCTAACTTTGTAACTATTTTACAACAGCGCTGGCAGCTTGCTGGCGCCATTGTAAAATAGTTACTGGAGTGGGGGTTCAACTTTTGAACCCGTTACGTCCGCGGATCTTTTTTTGCGGATTTTGCGGGAAATCCGCAAAATTCGCGGATTGCGGATTTCCCAAAAATCCGCAAAATCCGCGGGCGTAACGGATTTACCGCTCACCCCTACCTGGGAGTAGGTTTCCCACCTCAGGGTGGAATAATCCCTCTACCTCTATGACCGTGTCCCGGTCTGTCCCCTCATCCTCCTCCTTCCCTTCTCCATGTGCTTCCACCCAAGCCCTCAAACTGGTCTGTAGTTCCCTTTCTTGGCACCACGCTTAAAGAATACTCCCATTTGTTGACAGAACTCTTTTAGCTGGGCCACAGAATAAGTGTCCAGTTCTTCCAGTGCAAATTCCATTTTGCTAAAGGCAATTCAAGGTCAAGCACACAAAAAAGAATAGAGTTACAAGGGCAACCTGAAGCTACCTCCACCCCACCACCAGGAATAAATTTGGAAAAAGCAAAAGTAAAAATTAGGAAGTCCGCCAGGAGAAAACTCCAGGTGTAGGTTAGTGGATTACACTTAGTTACTGCAGAGTAGTCGCAACCACAGTTTTCATCCCACCGCTAGACACCAATATGTTGGACCTGGAGTTGTCAGGTCACCTAGAGTAGCCTGGCCTAGGGTAAGACAACCAATTATCAGAGGCACATGTGTAAAGATTGCATACCACCCAGCAGTAACTCAAAGCAATTCCACTCAAAAATGACACTACACCAATGTTTTGGAAAAATATGGATTGATTTATAAAAATAGGTTTGTTTCACTTTGTCTCCTTTACACCAGTATTTCTCCTTATTCGTTTTCACTTTGAATATCCTGTTCACCCGTAACTAATATGAAGGCTTTACACTTTTCCCTGCCAGAAGGTACTTTTAGCGATACTTAGACAGTTCCTACTACCCCCAGATCACTGTTCTGTGTCCGCTCTCCTATGAACCTGAAAGCAAAAGGATTATTTCATCACATCAATTACCAACTTCCAGGACTCAGCATTGGGAGCGAACGGGTTACATGTGGAAGTCTTAAGGGCATATGGTCTGAATTTCCCCTCACAATTAGACCTTTCGGGAGGAACCGCTCCTCAGTCCCTCTTGGCGGTGAAACTCTGAATTTAAGTCTTCACCCCACACACTCCTTACTTTTCAAGTTGGGCCCACTAGACAAAAGTCTCGGATCGCCGAGGGGAAAGGGAGACCACAACAGAAGTCTCAGCCTGTATCTTCTTGCTGCTCGATCCGCCTCTCCCGCCCGACCAGCCACTCGCTGTCAGCGCTGGCGCGGGGTGATATGACACAGAATGAAGGAAGCTGCTGCTTGCTCACCCGCCCGACCAGTCACTCGATACCAGAGCTGGGGCGGGGCGAAGGGGCCACACAGGCTGACGAGAGCCAATACTCGCCTCACGCCCGTTTCCTCTTCCCCAGCTGACTCCGCCTCTCACGGACAATCGGCCCATCCAGGCATGCGCGAGAGTGTAGTGGCTCTACACCCGAGCCCGCTCAGCTCCGACGGCTCTCCTTCCTCCGCTCCGCCCACTCCAGGACCGGCGGCCACTGTACCAGATTTGCGCCGTTCAGGGGAATGCCTTCCTCATGCAAAGCCACTGTCTACCTCACGCTGGCCCAGGGAAGGAGGAGATCGCTTCCTCCCCTCGTCCGCACTACCTGCGATCACTGCCCCGACCACACGGACCCTGTCTTCCCCTCTTGGTGAGCCGCTATTCACAGCCAACAGTCTGACACCACAGGTATGAGGAGGGATTCCGTTTGGGTATGTCGCAGGGGGGAATCAAAGGCAACTACGTCCTCAGTTCATTTAAGGAGCCAATCGAGGGGGTCACAATAAACGATCCCTCAGCCTTAACCCTTCCTTCTTCTTGGCAAAACACTGCCAGAGTCTCACTGAGGACTTCCCTACTGGACAATGGACTGTGCTCCTCAGCAATTCAGTCACCCTCAACCACTCATAACCATTACTTCTAGGCTAGGGGTTGGTCAGGCGCCCAGGGTCTCCAGGAATCCCACGAAGCGGGGTCAAGTCAGTAACAACAAGGGTGGAAAGGTTGGTGAATCAATAGGGAAGCGTCCCTAATCTGGGAGGTCAACCCTTTGGTTATCCTATCCCCACCTTATGCTACAGCCTGTCCTCCAGCTGACTCTCTCTGGCAAGACAAAATGGCTGCACTGCAGCTGACCTTATATTGGCTGGCCTCAGAAGGTCCAGAAGGGACCAGAAGGTTCTGGAAGGCCCCTATTCTAGTCTATGGGTCCTACTCAGGGGTTGACCGTTATGGCAGTTAATGGCGACCATTTTGTGGGTCCCATCTTTTCCAGTCAGAAAAGGCACCTAGGCCTTGGGTGAAAAACTATGAGGGCAAAAGAGCATCTAACCCCTAGGCCAACACCGTAAAACTAGTGGACACAAAAAGATTAAAAAGGTATGAGGGGCAAAAAGGGGACAAAAATAAATAATGAATAGGAGGGACTACCCAAAGGCAGACAGGTCTAACAACGTTTATTCAAATTGAATGCAACCAGCACAAGAATGTCTTTGTAGAAGGCCTTATCACATGTGGTCAGTACTATAATCTATATAGAAGTAAATAATATTATAATTGTTATTATTCAAACAACAATTGTTATAATGAGCTAACAAAAATACATATGAAAGTATAAGAAGGACAAACAATGAATTCTGACACACACTACAAAGTCCAAAAACTAGAAGTAAAAGAGAAAGTGTTCTACAGCTTGGGTGTGTTCTACAAAAGTAGAAGATCCAGGATTATAACACCTTAGTCGATCAATATTGTCTCATTGAGGATGATACACGGATGATACATGGATTGAGGTTCTGGAGTATCACAGTGACTGAAACATTTTCAACAACATTGTCCTGTCTTCTTTGTAAGAATTAGAAAATATTTATAAAAAATTATTGAAAATAGTAACGCATATGCATATATATAAATTAATGTTAAGAATATAAAAATCGTACATATTTATTATTTAATTATAAACTGTTTTATAATTAAATTGACTAAATATAATTAAATATTAAATATGTACTATTTTCATATTTGATTAACACCAATTTATATTTATAATTGTTTTAAACAATTTTAAAGAATGTAATTTATTTGAACATTGTTTCCTAAGGATTTTTTTAAGTCCATACTGCCACTAATTTCTACGAGAGAGGGTTACAGTTAGGCCTAGGAAAAGTTAGCGGAGTTCCATGTAACCAAAAAACTCTGTCGCACTACGCAGAGTTCTGCAAGCAGCATAGTGCATTAGGTCGCACTGTTCGCACGTTTTTTTTACCACAGGGTGTTTGTCCCGTGCTTGAAAATCAGCACGAATGGCATCATGACTAGCACAAGAGGGTGCTGCTATTTTCGGCTGCTCGAGTAATTGTTCTACTCAAGCGGCAGCTTCCTTAACCCGACAGAAAATTTCTCTATGCGAGCTTTAGCGGCTATTGGCGACCTCCCGCATTGAGAAATCTCGCCGGGAAGTGGTCTGGGGTAAGATTTTCCTCGCTCAAACTCAGCAACTTAACGTTAAAGAGCGGAATGCAGAGTGGGAAAAACGCTGCAAACTGCACGAGCGGAGCGGAATTTCATGCCCAGGCCTAGTTACAGTACCACTGGTTGGGCATGTGTAGTGCTGGACTCACTACAAAAGCATAAGTTACTATATAAGGCTACTTTCAACATAATAAAAGTAGCAAACTTTCTCAAAAGTGTAAACCTACACAAAAGTGTAAGTTACCTTGGTGAATCAGGCACACAATGCAGTGATGGGGAGCAAGAATAAATAAATATATAATTTCCATGTAGAATTATTACACAACACTCAACCTGAAAGAGCAAGAAACAGGGAAAAAGTAGAAGGCAATGGTAAAGGAATTTCAATCATCTTAATGCAGTGTTTCTATCCAATCCGAACTATTTCGGAAAAAAAGAAGATAGAGAAATATATTGGATTGGGTAAGTTTAGACATAGAGTAGATTGCATGAGTTGTAATTAACTCCACCCCCACAATAAATAATCCTTTTGGCAGTTAATATCATTAAAAGGGATTTTTGTTTACAATCTAAGGGGCGGATTCATCAAGGTTTTACATCGCACTTGAGCCGCGCAATGGGGCACGAGAGCAACCCAAAACCTAAGTGATATTTATCAAGCCACACAAGGCCGCTTTGTGTGGCCCTGCATGGCTAGATAAATCTAGAGTATTGCAAGGCAGCGCAAATCACTGCCTTGCATTACTTCACGGCAGGGAGGCATTCCTTGGGTGGAGGGTGGATGTTCCCACTTAGCCACCCATAGTTTTCATTGTATTTCCGAATTGACCATTAGTGCTAGCCCTGGGAATGCATCAAAAAGCTACTCCTCCCCAGGTGAAGCGTAACAACGGGAATTATCTTTATTTCTCCTTGTTTTTTCCTCTTTCTTTGTGTGCTGCATGCAACACACATAAAAAGAGGAACATGCCTCTCATTATTTTTGTGCAAGAAGGGTGCTACTTCCTGCAGAAAAGCATTCCTGCCTACAATTCATAAACCCATGCAACATGAAGCAAGGGTGCCTGCTTTGATGCTAAACAGCCAAAAGTACACCAGCTTTAGGAAATGACAGGAATGTGTTGTATAATGGTAAATACTGTGGAATCCTGCCCTTGCCCTTTCACACAGCGCAGAGCAGCAAGGTGGCTTGCTGCATTGCGCTGCATGAAAGAATGGTAAACCCGCCCCTAACTCTGAGACAATTAGCTCTACAAATGTATTTAGCTACTATGTTAATGCCATGACTTTCGAAGATGTGATTGCATCTTTTACCATCAGAACGAGCATTTGACTATTAGAACCTCTCAAGATGGACAGCAATGATTATAAGGGATTCAAATGTGGTTTTATAATAGGAACACAGAAAAGAGTTCAGTGAAAACAGAGAGAGCAATATAATTGAGAGTGTGTTTGAATTCCAGCAATCTGCTTTTGGTGCACAATAACTGTTTTCAAACGTATATGGATTGATTGGACATACATAGAAAAAGAAATAGCTTGATATTCAGGCAACTGAATAAGTTTGTGAACCATCATCTGATTATCACCAACAATATGCAGTCAATAGTCTGGCATGGCACGTTGGTAAACACCAGGCATAAGAACTAGCAAAAAAGAGAGACAGAACCAGTTATTCTTTTCCAAACTCCAGGACAAGGAAGTAAATTCTGGGTAAAGGTTGTAGATGTGTATCTTGTACTGGATGATCTTTGTCTATTTACTTAGAGTGCTTAGGGCATTACGCACAGTGTTTTAAATGTGATCTGATGTCAAACTGCGAAGTCAATGAAACCTCTAGAAGGGTAGACCTATGTGATCCCTGGGTATTAAATAGAGGAAGAATCCTTGCTGGTGATCTTTGCTCAAGTTAATATTTGCTTAGGAGTATTTTTGATGCTACCAGTTTAAAATCTGTCCTTTAGTATAGGTGATAGGAACAAGGCTTGCTGAGGCTTTAACTCAATTTCTGTTTTGTCTGTATTGAATTTAAGGTGATTGATGGTCATCCATTTTTTTACAAAGATGAATCAAGGAGAAAGCATTGAAGGTATATAGTCTCTAATGTTTTGGACCTTAAACCTGTTCTGCATGTCCTCTGTGTAGGTAAAACATGTAAAACTAAAGGATATTCAAGAAAAGAGAGGAAATAGTTGAGCTCAATCAAATGCCAGTGGTGTGGGAGTAGGTGTACTGAGACATCAATCTCAGTTTGCCAGGAATACGGCTATCTAACTAAAGACCTGATCATTAATACTCATGCTCTGGAGGGAGCCTGGTCTATACGATTGGGTGATGGACTGTTTTAAATGTAGTTGAGAGGTTTTACAGGTCTGTGAAGCTGCTCCATTAGAATCACCATGTGTTTACAGTTAAATAACTTGAGTTTAGTGGATGCTAGATGAGATTCAGTCTCTCTTCAGGGTCAAAAGCTAGTCTTTGCAACGAAAAGGATGTTATTTATTCAAGAAATTCCTGCATTTGAATGGAGGATGCTTTTTTGTCAGTTTCAAAAGAAAACATCAATTTGCTATTGATCTGTAATTCAAAAGATTGTTGATGTCAAAACCTAATGAGACTTTAATAGGCTTTAGATTCAATACAATCCTTTATTCACTTTGTCATGTAGTCTGAGTGTTAGGCATTTACTAAGTGACTCCTTTTCACTTTGGGAGTCTCATTATAGCTAGACCTTTCTGAATGTCCCATTATCAAATTGGCATTGTCATTTTCCAGTCTAGGCTCTACTGGCAGGGCACTCTTTTCTCTCCCTGCCCTTCTGCAGATGAATCAAGTTGTTGTGAAGGCCCACTGGGTTGACACACATAGCTTGCTCAAAGTTTAAGCAACAAGATCTGAGTGCCAACACTTTCAATAACAAGTCAGTGGACCTTTCCTGAAATTTGTAAACTGTCTATTGAGGTGTGTAGCATCAGGTACAATTTTGAAGTGGAAATGCTCAGAGATAGACAACTCAGCACTCACGCTTCTGCCTTTCCAATGCCACCACTCTGAACCAGTGAGCGGCTAGTATAAGCCAATGAGGTAAGATGTTTAGGTATATGCCTTTTGTCATGTACAGAGTTTGGTGACCTACTGCAATTAACCACACCTTTTTCATCTCCAGACATGTTTCAAATAGAGTCACAGTCACTGAGCATAAAATATTATATCTTTGATTCTGCGTGGAAGGGCAACTCCCATCTTCTTTTGTGTGTTTCGTTTGGAAAAGCAAAGCTAGATTCACAGGATCTCTTAGAGGTGTTCTACATAGGCTTTCCCCTCTTCCTTACATGGGCACTACCATAGTTAATGTCTCAGAATAAAAAGTGATACTCTCGTAGGATAAGATCGACCTCATTGGATCTAAGAATCAATCATTTTCAATCTAGATTATTTTCAGGTGATTGTGGCTCTTCCTCGCCCAAGGTTTATTTATTCATACTCAGATGTTGCCATTTGTGCCTTAAGTCCTGAATTCCGCTCTATTCACAGTCAGGTGCACAGTGTGTCTAATAGGTAAAACATGGGTGCCCTTTCTGGCATAGGGACAACTGTAGCTCTCTAACCATCTTGTGTATTAAAAAAAAAAATAACACATAGGTATGTTAATACATATGAGGATTTGTATCAGTCATCTTCATCCGTCTATTCAACTATCATTCACTTTTTGCTTCTGTTCACCACAGCATAAAGTGTTGGGTGAGCCCACATCAACCACTGGCTTTCTTGCACTGTGAATGTTGACATTTTCTCTAGTCATATGTACATGTTCCTGTAAAAGGAAGTGCATTTCAATGTCAATGCTGTTTGGACAATACTTTAGTTCAGTAATGCATTTACTTTCTATTCTTTATCCTTTTTATGTGGAGCTTAGACAGTATTTATGCTGTCAGGATGATCTGTTGTATGTAATTTGTGGGGTTTGACTACTCTCTTTGCTTTGGATTTGTCTAATCGGTTGTCTTGTGAAAATCCGTGCTTGCTATTGGGTGATCTGGCTTCCTGATGCCTCCTTTTTCCAAGTTGTTCACTCCCTGTAGTATTGCTCCAGGACTTGTAGGGTTCCGCTTTTTTTATAGTACTTACTGTCAAGACTTTAAAAAAAATTCTGAACAGCTCTTCAGAGCTCTTCACGTTTGTGTGTTTCCCTTAGTCAGCGTGGCGCTCGCTTCACAGCCACCTCACTTCATCTTAAACCATGGTGGATACTTTGAGAGGCTGCGCACCCTTCATTTTTACTGCACATGCCCTTGTTACATTTTAATTATAATCAGCGTGACTGCCGCCGTGCTTCTTCTTTAAGTATGGCGGCCACAAGCCTTTCCATTGTTCTGCACAGTGCGGCTGGGCGGCTCATTTAATTTCATAGCTAAACACTCAGTCTAGATCACTGCCACAACACATAGTGTCCTTGTGGTTCTTGCCCTTCAGAGTAAACTATGGGCTGTATTACAGAGAGCGCCCCGGGAGCGAGAGGGTGTTTGCCCACCCCTGTGACAGTTTGGTATTACAAAAGGGGCCACAGACGCTTGTGAGGCCCCTTTTGTAATACTGATAGCACTGGCGCGCATAAAAGCGCCAGTGCTGTCTGCAGGGGACGTTCACTCATTTGCATGGGGGCGTGCCCCATGCAAATGGAGGAATCCCTGCTCTGTGCTGTATTACAGACTTGGGCGCAGAGGCAAAGAAGCTCTCAGGAGGCACACTGACAGTGTGGCAACTAAAAGGTGGCGCACTGTCAGTTCACCCACTGAAAGCAACCCTTCTGGAGAGGGGAAAGTGAGTCTTATGGATGCCACCTGCACTGTGAAAAAACAGAGCAGCTTTTAAAGCAGCTGTTCCGTTTTTCACTGGAATGCATGGCCTCCAGAGCAGCATGAGTTTGTGGCTTCCCTGGGGGCGGCGAATTCCACGTAAAAGGGTGCACTTTCATTGTTTGCGCCTGACGCTCCTGTTTTAAGGTGTGCCAGGAGCAAACAGGGACATTTGGTAATGGAGACCTGAGTTATATTCTCAGTTTGAACATGTGACTACATTGTGTAGTTCTAGGAAGATCACTTTTTTCCTTCTATTGTCCTAACTTGGTAATGCCGAGGATGTCTAGCAATATACTGAATGTAGTCTACATAACAAACTGCCATTCCATTTAGCCTCGAAGCGCTTCAATACTATGCTGTTTACAGCGCTGAGCTGTACAAAACTCAGAACTCACTGCATCCTTCTGCCAGGGATCTAGAAGTGTCTTAGATGAATAGAACACTTTACTCCACATGCGTTTACAACGTGTTCCATCACCCCGCATTTTTTACTCCGCTAAATCCTTTATAACGCAGGGCTTTACAGTGCAATCCATTACACCGCATTACCCATTACAACGCAATTGACTATTCTAACTCTACCGGAGCGTTGCTTTGGGGAATTTGTTGCAGTGGTTTGCGGTGTAAAGCCTTGCATTGTAAAAGATTTTGCGAAGTAAAAAATCCAGGATAATGGCATGCGTTGTAATGCATTAGTCGTAAAGGAAGTTTACCATCTTAGAGTACATCTCCACTGTTGATTGACCAGCGTACTTGTGATTGTTTGTACCGGGCTAAAAAAACAAGGCAGTGTACACCTGCTTTCATAGAATTTATTACTTGGCAGGTAACAGGACTATTCTTCGAATCTTCGCTCCTGAAGGTTTGTGTTTTAGTTTCTATGCTACTCCCAGCCTGGAAGGTTTGTGCGTGTAGCTCCTTTTAGAGCGGGTCGACTTTTGTTAAACAAGTTTCACAAGTACCATATTCACGTTCTCCATTCTTTTAAGCAACTAGAGGAAATTTATTTGGTTCTGTTGAATGCATACAAAAACATGGCCTTAGCAAGTTAAAAAGGGCGTTTTTTATAAAGAGCCTCTAAATTAAGAGAGATTGAAGGAAAACAGCACAGTACTTCAAGTTCAAAGACTAGCGACTGGTTTCCGGATTATGCAGTTTTGACCAGTGGTGGCTCCTCTACTAAGGCGGAGGAGCGTCGCCCACTGGTCACTGGTCAGTGCAAAAAAAAGAAAATGATAATAACAAGAGTTATTATCATGGGCTTTTTCTCTGCAGGTCTCGGAACCAGGTCAGGCTATTGGAATTCTATAACGCATATTAGCAAGCCCATTATCGCAGTTTTTGCGGCAGTTTCCTGCCGCTAAAACGGCGATCATTTTAACGAGGTTCTTGCTAATATGCCCTCTAGAGTTCTATGTGGCAACCCTAAAATTTTCCACAGTCCACTTGAATTCCCCAGGCATAACCCCTCCCCCCTTGTCCGCTTTCCGCTTTCACAAGGTACTATCGTTAGTGTCGCGGGAGCCGGAGAATGGACGTAATTTAGGTGGAAGATGTCCTATATATCACAGTCCCTATGTTGTTGTAACTTTTTGGTTCTATGGGTTTGTGCTTCTGCCCCCATTGATTCTGTATTTGCAAGTGTCGTATGGTGTCTTAATAAACTGCAGTCTGCGGGGCATCTTCATTCATGGTGCACCAGATACCTCCCAGGTTTTGTTGGCACCTCTCCTTGGGTGCTGAGGTCTCAGGAGGCCAAAGAATAGGTCATCTGTCCAGGTTTTTTTTCTTTGTGCTTTGATACTTGTAGACCTGAATTTCTAAGGAGTCTGGGACTCGGAACCCCAGAATGCAAGCCAAAAAATGCTGATTTGGAGCAATTTTCCTCCAGGCTTCGCCTTTGGACACACATCGCGTTTCAAACCCATATCCCTTAAGCCCATTGTAATGATGGAAAAACGAAACTAATGGTCCACGGATTAGAAAATGCTGTCTGCTATATTGTCAACACTGACTGGAGGTGTCACACGTCACATGGTGCAATTTGGCAGTTGCTCGTGTGAGGCCCAGGGTGATTATGCTTTGCCAGGCTGCATCTTATCGGTATCCGATAACCTATGTTTTTTCGCCTACACGTTTCTTTTCAGGATTTTTAGTTGATTCAATATTTGTGTTATTCTTTTACATTGCCTCATGATTCAGAGGCAAGCATAGTGCCATTCAGGGACATAAAAGTGGCTATCATTAGTGAACTAGATAGCTAAAAAAAGAGTGTCCCATGTTCGCAAATTGGGGCAGCTTTCAGCACTGTATAAGTGGTTTGCAAGGTATGGAAAAATGCTAAGCAGACCATAAAATAGGCTCAAAAACAGGAAAATGTTCTACCCTGGTGCCATTCCATTATTGACCCGCTTTGAAACTGCACCTCAGGCAGTGCACACTACAACACTTGAAACTAAAGTGCTGCACACTCTACCACTTCACTCAACCACTTAACTAGGCCAATAAACCATGCACAACACTACTATATGCCAATAGAATATATACCACTCTACTCTACGCCACTATACTTTGTGCCACTTCACTCTACTATAAACAACTCTACGCCACTATACACCAATATACTTACAACACCAAAATCTACAGTTCACCACTGTTCTTTTTCACTCAACTTTAACACTTCACACCACCCTACTTCACTTTATTATGCACCACCCAATAAATACTAAATGCCATTTCACTATTATCCACTCAATTGTATACAACTGCACTCTACACCACTTCACTATAACCTACTACACTCACCACCACTCCACTCCACAGTACACACTACTCTCTAGGCCTCTACACTCCATACCACTATACTCTACATCACTCCACTGTACACCACTGTACTCTACGCTACACTACTCTACTCAAAACCACTAAACTCTACAACACTCCATTCAACACCATATTACTCAAAGCTAATGCACTCTACCCCACTATACCTACACCAACTACTTTGCACCACTACACTTTACACCAACATGCACTACAACATTCCTTTATATCCCACTGCAGCCTATGCCACTATACAACATTTGACATCTACATCATATCACTAATCTGTTAAACAATCTGCTATACACCTCTGGTTTATATACCACTACATACCATGCAACTCTATGCCACTGCACCATATGCTATGTCACTCTATGTCTCTACAAACTACACTGTGCCACTGCAGTCCAAAGCTGCACTCTATACCAACACACTCAACGCCACTTTACTCAAAACTAATATACAGTGTGCCACTACACCTATGCCAACTACTTCGCCTAACTGCACTTTACACCATTATAAAAAAATGCATTCCAACCTATACCACAGCACTCTGCCCCACTACACGCATTATCACTCTATGCCATTACACTATATGCCACTACACTTTTACAAAATGCACTACTTACCATTCTGTTCAACTTTGCACCACAGCACTCTACCTCAGTCCTTTCTATACAACTATACTCTACACCACTCTGCAACACAACACTATACAAACCTGCACTCCAACTCTCTATTCTGTATAACAACACTCTATACCACCACATTCTATATTACTGAACTCAACACCTCTCAGCCCTACTGCACTATACACCACTACACTCTACTCTTCACTACTACACACTACCCTGCACCACCCCTATCTGTACCACTACACTCCACCCCACCACTCTCCACTCCCCACCATTGCACAATATACACCACAACTGCAGTAAAATCTACATCACTATACTCTATACCATAGCACTCTGTACTACTCTACCAAACTACACAAAACCCCAATACACTACACCTCTTTACTTAATGCAAATGCTCTCTAAACAATTACACTCTATGCCAATATACTCTGCACCACTGTACTTTAAGCCACTTAACTCTAAGCCATACTACTACACTATACTACACTACACTATACAACACTACACTCTGCAATACTAAACTCTACAATACAATACTCTATTAAACTGTGCTCCAATACCACTCTAATCCACTATATACCAGTTTACTCTACAGCACTATACTCCACTATCTTCCATTCTTTTTCTTTTTGGCAGTAAGAATCCTATTTTTCTGTCAAAAAACTGAAAAGAGTTTCTATGTAGCGATGTCTGCTAGGAAGTGCCTGTACTTTTCTATCAAAATTTTAAGCAATGGTTAGTTTTATACTTAAAAATGAAATTGCAAAAATATGTCTACCACGTTTAAGTAATGATGGGATTTTGTTTCTTTTTTTGTGGCATATTCTGCAATAAAAAATGAAAAATAATTTAACCATTGCACCAGTTTGCCAAGACCAGACCTATTGACTTTACCAATGCTAGTGCTGTTGAGGTTTATCAGAAAGGTGCTTTGCTTATTATCCTATTATGAATTGCATCATATTGCATTCTTTCATTTGCAAATATTCTATGCTTCCTTCTTGTGGAAGACTTGGAACATACTTCATCATTCTAGTGCACAGAACTGAATATCACCAAGATCATTTTGCTTTAAAATTTATTGGCGTTTGTATTCAAAATCATTCTGCTTTGTCTAACCTGCATAGTGCAGAGCCACCTAGGAGTCTTCGTGGTAGATTTTCAGACATTTCGAACTGGGTTAGTGTCACAAAATTGATGCTAACTAGCACAAAATGTTTTTGGGGAATTTGCTTTCCAGCGCAAAACTTGTTATGCGCTGGAAGGCACCCAAAAAGTAGCGCAAAACAGCGGGAAGCACTGGTTTGCATTACGTAGCGCCAAGGGGATGGTACATGGATGTTTCCATGCAACCACCCATTCCTTTTGATGCAAAACGCTATCTACAAAGAATTGTAGACAGGGTTTTGCGCCAAAAGTTAATGCCACTTCAAAGGAGGTGCTAACAGCACACATACAAGGTGGGAAAAGCTTTTAAACTTGTCTAGGCATGGTATTTTGTACAAGAATACGGTACCCTTCCTGTACAAAACCTATGCTAGACTCACGCATATGCCGCTATGGTGTGTGCATTGTGCTCAGCAGCTGAAATCAGAGCCAGCACTAGGGAGAGGGGAGTAGAGAGCCATATCTCTGAAGATATGGAGCTCTCCTGATCGCACTCTGCCAGGCATCACAGCGCAGCCTCTTTGGGTGCTGCACTGCATTGCGTTTATTTTTTTTAATTTTGTCCCTTCTTGATTTCGCTTCTCAAGTATTTTAATTGAAACGAAAAACTTTCACCAAATAACCAATCCGTCCTTTCTTTTTCAGCTTCAGATATGCAAAACGGAATAGCAGCCCATTCGTCGCAGTGCATGTATGGAGTTTCTGGTCAATACTCGTCGCCAGACGCTGTAGATTCCCATGGGCAGCCTGGAGAACGCAGAGAGATGGTATCTTCCCTGCCATCAATCAATACGGTCTTCATAGGAGCTGCAGCAGGAGGCACATGAAATGGGCGTGGGTCCCACTTCATGATCCCACTCAACGGTTCCTGGGTACTCTGTACCAAGACTACTCAAAAATAACTTTAAGAATAGGTAATGGACAGGTTTCTTAAATGATCTAACATTGCCTACCGGAGGACATTTTAATATATGACATCAGAACGTGTTGCCAGTGAAGCAATGGTAGCCACAAGGTCGGCCATTCATAGGCGGGATGGGTGGTCGCCGTGCCAAATTATGTGGCGCGCCAAATACAAGAAAAGGAACGAAAATGAAAACATGAAAATGATTCAAAAAATTTGGGGAGATGATCGCTTGTTTTCGCTACAGGACCGTTTTCTATCATCTTGCAGAGGCTCCATCCTAGGATGGCATAAATGAATATTAATGTGTTGCTGAAAAAATCAGGTGGAATCTGATTAGGAGATACAGCAGAAAGAAAACGGATTCCTTCGAGAATTGTTTAAATAATTTTAATTTATTAAAGAAACTTTATTGTTGCCAGAGCTTTTTGCATCTGTATTCTTTTGTTTTGTACAAATAAAATATAGTATGTATTTAATAAGTTCATACCACTCTATATTTATTGACTGTTGTCGTGCTCATTTCTCAGTGGCAGAATGTCACTGTTTCATATTCTATTTTCTAAGGAAATAATTACAAGATTAACACTTTCCTCTTTAAATCAGTGAAGACGACATAATTGATACACTCAGTTATTGATGGTACTGTATGCAAATATATAACGGTAAGAAAGTGAGTTGTTACTTGCAAAGGATGCAAGTTTTTCTCAAGATATATGTGTGCAACCTTCCAACAACAATCGTTATGTGTGCAATCTTCCCTTTAGAGGGAAACCAGGGGGCTTATTTACAAGCCCTTTGCGCTGCTGGTACGCGTCACTCTTAATATGAGGAAAATGGCGCAAGAGGCTTGTAAATAAACCCACAAGTACCTCGTGGTGGCACTTCTTTCTCTCATGGTAATGAAGTAGAGCAGTCCAAGGCCTACTCAGGGGGGTAGGTGGTGTGGGCTAGTACTCCAACGTGCTGGTACGAAACCAAACAACACAATAAGTTATCGTCCAGATAGTGCTTGATTACACACACACTGCTGAATGCTATGCAAAAATGTATACATATCTGCAAATAGACAGATGGAAATACCTAAGGTGAAACCTTCAGGACAGTTCACAGCCCAAGCAAAGTCCTGAACCCTAGTGTCATAATTCCCCCTGCTTATACAGGACACTATATAATGGCTTGCCTTTATCAAAAAGGCAAGCCTACTGGATTTTCCAGAGTATCACCACACTAATAACAGACAAAAACAGCTAACATCAAAAAATATGAAATGCCACTAAAAATGCAACACCGCTGTAAATGGTTCTACCATTTGTTGACACGTTTATCTTTCAATTCACGCAAGAGTATTTTTCTACTCTCAGCATGCTGCTCCCGCAGTTTACAAACCAACCATCATGATTCCCACTCCAAAGCCCATGTGTAAAGCTACAAGGTCTCAGAATGCTTCGAAAACTGTAGACATTTCTTCTGAGAGCATCTATGTCACCATGGAGACTTAGGGCAACCTTTGCAGGGCATATTCTGGGGGCTAATGCAGTTTAGCCCCCATACAATCTACTAAACCATTGGTTTTGCTCCTGCTTTTCCTTGGGCACCACAATAACCAATATACAAACTTTCTGGAGCGCAGCAGGGTACTCTGGGAGCTCCTTTCCTTGGAATAGTAAATATTTGATTAGCATCTTTTCACTGTGAGCAAACTCCGGGGCATCTTAGCAAGAACCTCGGTAAAATTATCGCCTGCTTAGCGGCAGGAAACTGCTGCTAAAAACGGCGATAATGGGCTTGCTAATATGCATTATACAATTCCAATAGAAGCCCAGGTTAGATGTGCAGCATATCTAACCTGGGCTTCTATTGGAATTCTATAACGCATGTTAGCAAGCCTAATATCGCAATTTTAGCTGCAGTTTCCTGCCGCAAAAAATGGAGTAAATATTTGATTAGCATCTTTTCACTGTGAGCAAACTCCGGGGCATCTTAGCAAGAACCTCAGTAAAATTATCGCCTGCTTAGCGGCAGGAAACTGCTGCTAAAAACGGCGATAATGGGCTTGCTAATATGCATTATACAATTCCAATAGAAGCCCAGGTTAGATGTGCAGCATATCTAACCTGGGCTTCTATTGGAATTCTATAACGCATGTTAGCAAGCCTAATATCGCAATTTTAGCTGCAGTTTCCTGCCGCAAAAAATGGAGTAAATATTTGATTAGCATCTTTTCACTGTGAGCAAACTCCGGGGCATCTTAGCAAGAACCTCGGTAAAATTATCGCCTGCTTAGCGGCAGGAAACTGCTGCTAAAAACGGCGATAATGGGCTTGCTAATATGCATTATACAATTCCAATAGAAGCCCAGGTTAGATGTGCAGCATATCTAACCTGGGCTTCTATTGGAATTCTATAACGCATGTTAGCAAGCCTAATATCGCAATTTTAGCTGCAGTTTCCTGCCGCAAAAAATGGAGATAATTTTAACGAAGTTCTTGCTAATATGCCCCTGCTTTTTTTAATCAAAAGCGTACTGACACTGCATTTCTTTTCAGGGGAATGTTCCTAGTTTTTTATTTTAAACAGGTGCCACTGTCTCACCTGGTGTACCCACATCTGATATTCATTGGGGGCCATGAAGTGGGAGATCCAAAGCCCCAGTGGCCCCAGGTAGCTCCCCATCCATGGGATACCTCTCCTGGGTGATGCATGGGAAAAGGCTCCTTCACCTGCCCTCCCAACTTTTTGGATGCAAGAGTGTGTGGGCGCAGGCTGTTCTGTATTTTCCCGCCTTGGGGAGGAAACATGGTGCTAGGTGTGACTGCCTTCCTCTCAAGCACTTTTACAGGGAGCAGGAGGTGATCCCAGTCTAATCCCTACTTCGGTCCTGGGGAAATGGATTCACCGGACCGTCCTTGTTGCGTTGGTCCCTCAGAAATCAGATACTCGGGCCAAGGATTGCTCAGGGGATGGAGCCTACTCATGTTCCCTCCCCATTAAATGGTAAGTGGTGTATGCATCGTGATGCAAATACATCCCCAATGGAGGCACTCCGTTATAGTTCAAACAATGATTCATGAAACGTTGGTATCCGGTTAAAGGTATTTAATCATGCAGTTCATGCAACTTAGTCCATTGATATTGAAGTCATATCAACAATTGTAACATTGAGAAGATTCAATGACAGTCATAAGAGGTGAACGCCTCCGATGCATTTCGGGCAGATAGCCCTTTATCAAGGAGCGCTGAAAGGGAGGACAAAATGCCGTGAGAACAGTGTTCTAAATGACAGGATGACCGTAAGTTGTTAAAGTGCCGATCAATGGTGTGGGTTTAAAAAAATACGGGCTAGTGATGAAGGTGAATGGAACGGGTAGCGTCAGCGCGTGACGAAGGGTCGGGAAAGTGAGGAAATGAGGTCGCGGTATAATCTGCACAAGCGGTGTGGAGAAAAGACTTACTTCATAACGTGGGTAGTTAGTCTCACTACTCCTGAGTAAAGTGAGCTGGACGCCTAGGTTGTGCGCGATCGCGGGAAAGTAAAAAAGCAAACGGGTGAAAAAGAAAGTGGATAACGGACTAAGGGTGTAACAGGGGAAGGTAGAGGTGTATCAAAGCGGCCATCTTGGAAAGGTGCAGGAAGGTAAAAGAGCAAGAGAGAGCAATGCATTAGGTGGAAAACAGTAAAGTACATGATATATCACAAAATGATGACAACTTAGAGATAACAACTGAATTTGATACGGTCATTGAGACCATGTGGCTTAAGGGTTTGAAGACGATATATCCATTCCAGTTCTCTCTGGAGGAGGAATTTGCGTGTGTCAATGCCTTCTGTTTTGGTAACAGTTTCTAAGACGATGTATTGAAGTTGGGCAATGGTATGTCTGGCTTCAGCAAAGTGCATAGCGATGTTTGACTTGTCATATTTCAAACGTATGTTCGACTTGTGCTCGTTGAGACGAGTTTTTATTTTCCGTTCGGTCTTGCCGATGTACAATTTACCACATGGACATTTTAGGGCATAAATGAGATTCGAGGTATCACATGAGGCATTAACTTGGAGTCTGATGGGATGACCTTTCATAGGATGTCTGATAATGTTCCCTTTGATGATGGAATTGCAATGGCTGCAATTCAAACATGGTTGGGTGCCCTTGTATTGTGTGGGTTTTGTGGTGAGTTTAGAAAGGATTTCTTGAATGTTCTTACTCCTAGAATATGCAAATAAGGGTGGTTGTATGAAACTGTCCCGAAAGTCTGGGTCCATTTGAAGGATGGGCCAATGTTTAAGAATAATTTTCTTGTACATGGCGCTTGATGTGGAAAATTTGGAAACAAGGACAATCCGATGGTCATCTTTTTTGGGTTTTTTGGTAAGACTTTCTTGTCTTGAAATTTTGGTCACACGAGTTTGTGCCTCGATGAGGGTAGATTCTGGATATCCTCGATTAAGGAAACGTGTGTGCATTTCTTTGATGCGAATGTCAGCGGTATGTTCATCTGACACTATGCGTTTGACGCGTAGCATCTGTGAAAATGGCATGTATTTTTTGAGAGACCCCTGATGGAAGCTAGAAAAGTGGAGTGTATTGTTGCGGTCGGTTGGTTTCCTGTAAAGGTCAGTGCTGAAGCCTTGAGGTGTGAGAGTTACTTTGACATCAAGAAAAGAAATTTCTCTGTCGCTAATTTGCCATGATAGTTGGATGCGATCATCCTTGGTGTTGAGTTCCAGTAGAGCATCATTCAGTGATTCTTTGGAATTGGTCCAAACAAAAAAGAGGTCATCAATGTATCGAACATACATTCTAATGTTGTCTTGAAAGGTCGAGTTGGCATATATGTATAATTTTTCAAAGTTCTCCATATAAATGTTAGCGTATGTGGGAGCAGCGCAGTTTCCCATCGCCATTCCGGATAACTGTAAGTACCATTTATTGTCGGTTTGGAAGTAACTATGGTAAAGTGTGAACACCATCAGTTCCATGATGAAGGATTGTAGGTTAGGATCAATATTGCTACTGAGAAGGGCTGCTTCAATGGCCTCTATGCCCCCTTGGTGGGGTATTGAGGTGTACAATGAGTTGACGTCTGCTGTACATAGGATGCATGACTCCCAATCTTGAATTTGAATTTTAGAAAGCTTGAGGAGGAATTCTGTGGTATCTTTGACATGACTAGTGGATTTTGTGACAAACTGCTGGAGGTACTTGTCAATGAATTTTCCTGTAGGCTCATGTATTGATCCTCTAGTCGATACAATCGGTCTAAAGGGGGGGTTGTGCAGGTCTTTGTGAATTTTAGGGCTCATGTGGATGGTTGGAGTCCTGGGAAACTCAAACAAGAGGAAGTTCTTAGTACGATCTTCTATGGTACCATTACGATGTGCTCGAACTACTATTTCCTGCAAAATGTTCATAAATTCCCATGTGGGATTGATGTCAAGTTGCGTGTAGATAGAGGTATCCTGTATATGTTCTTGGAGTCGCTGTGTGTACATAGAGGTGTCGAGGATGACTAAAGCGCCACCTTTATCAGCTTTGATACATTTGATTTCTGTATTGTTTGCCAGGGATTTAAGGGTGTCTCGGTCTTTGATGGTTAGGTTTTGGTGTTTGACTTTCTTGGTGAAGTTCATTTGAGACAGATCATTGCGAACAAGGTTCTCAAATAGATCAATACTTTTGTGGCTACAAGGTGCTTGAAATGTGCTGGTGGGCCGCAGGCCATGTAATTCGTCAATTTTGGATGCGGTAGTCGGTGGCATGACATTGTCAAAAAAGTGACGAAGTCTAAGCTTCCTGGTGAACTTGAATGTACTGACCTCAAGTTCTAATAGATTGGTTGGTGTCACAGGGATGAATGATGTGCCCTTCTCGAGCAGGTCAATTTGATGTTGCGGGATGTCAGCTTTAGAGATGTTGATAACGAGACATTCTTTTTGCCTTTGGGGTCCTTCTTGACTACTGTGCTTCGTGTGTTCGGAGGGGTGATGTCCTTTTCATTTTTTCTGGCTCCTCCTGAGTCTTCGGTTGGTGTTGGACCTGATTCTAAAAAAGGAACCGCAGTGGATGTGGCAGTGGATGAGTGAGCTTGTTCATCACTAGGTAGGGTGGTTATAGGTTTGCGCGGAGGTCGGGATGAAGAGTTACTTTCTGAAGATGAAGTGTCAGTTTGGGTGTTTGGAGGTTTGTTACGGCGTCTTTGGGCATAGATGTCAGCCCATGAGTATACCTCGTCAAGTTTATAATCGAGTGTATCTCTCCGGAATTTCCTTAATTTGCGTTCGTTAATTTCTTTGTGGTGTTTATCAAGGATGTTTTGAGTTTCCTCCAGAGTTTTGGTAAGATCTTCAGGGGTGAGCATGTTTTTTAATTCATTGTCGACTTCTTTAATTTCATGTTCTAGTTCCTTCAATATTCCAGAGAGCTCTTCTACAATTAAAAGAATCAGGTCTAGACTACACTTGTTGCGGATCCCATCCCATTTGTCTTTGAAAGATTTGGACTTCTTGCATAAAGATGGTCTTAAAGAAATCCGTAGGCCGCGTGGGATTCTGAGAGCTCGATGGTATTTGAGCAATGTGCTCGCATGGAGCTTCTGGTTGATGTGTCTTTTCGATAGGTACAGTAATTGTTTGATGCATTGCTCTTTGTTGCGTGCAGTTGAAGTGGGGCTGATGTCTTCCTCAATCAGCGAGTAAATACGGTTACGTTCTTCATCGTCATATGCCAGAGTGTGTGCTCTGGCTAGGGTGCTTTTACTTATTTCATCAAATTGCATTTTGATGCGTGCTCCCACCGTGTGGCGGAAATGTGATCACAATGAAATGGGTTTGGAGGGGCACAGCGGGTTGAAATGATGAGATTGTACTCAAGATTTAGGAGAAAGTAAAATAGATTTGTGTGCACTCGTGGGTCGTGCTTCCGTCAAAGCACGGTAATTAAATGGTAAGTGGTGTATGCATCGTGATGCAAATACATCCCCAATGGAGGCACTCCGTTATAGTTCAAACAATGATTCATGAAACGTTGGTATCCGGTTAAAGGTATTTAATCATGCAGTTCATGCAACTTAGTCCATTGATATTGAAGTCATATCAACAATTGTAACATTGAGAAGATTCAATGACAGTCATAAGAGGTGAACGCCTCCGATGCATTTCGGGCAGATAGCCCTTTATCAAGGAGCGCTGAAAGGGAGGACAAAATGCCGTGAGAACAGTGTTCTAAATGACAGGATGACCGTAAGTTGTTAAAGTGCCGATCAATGTTGTGGGTTTAAAAAAATACGGGCTAGTGATGAAGGTGAATGGAACGGGTAGCGTCAGCGCGTGACGAAGGGTCGGGAAAGTGAGGAAATGAGGTCGCGGTATAATCTGCACAAGCGGTGCGGAGAAAAGACTTACTTCATAACGTGGGTAGTTAGTCTCACTACTCCTGAGTAAAGTGAGCTGGACGCCTAGGTTGTGCGCGATCGCGGGAAAGTAAAAAAGCACACGGGTGAAAAAGAAAGTGGATAACGGACTAAGGGTGTAACAGGGGAGGGTAGAGGTGTATCAAAGCGGCCATCTTGGAAAGGTGCGGGAAGGTAAAAGAGCAAGAGAGAGCAATGCATTAGGTGGAAAACAGTAAAGTACATGATATATCACAAAATGATGACAACTTAGAGATAACAACTGAATTCGATACGGTCATTGAGACCATGTGGCTTAAGGGTTTGAAGACGATATATCCCTTCCAGTTCTCTCTAGATGACCATCGGATTGTCCTTGTTTCCAAATTTTCCACATCAAGCACCATGTACAAGAAAATTATTCTTAAACATTGGCCCATCCTTCAAATGGACCCAGACTTTCGGGACAGTTTCATACAACCACCCTTATTTGCATATTCTAGGAGTAAGAACATTCAAGAAATCCTTTCTAAACCCACCACCAAACCCACACAATACAAGGGCACCCAACCATGTTTGAATTGCAGCCATTGCAATTCCATCATCAAAGGGAACATTATCAGACATCCTATGAAAGGTCATCCCATCTGAATCCAAGTTAATGCCTCATGTGATACCTCGAATCTCATTTATGCCCTAAAATGTCCATGTGGTAAATTGTACATCGGCAAGACCGAACGGAAAATAAAAACTCATCTCAACGAGCACAAGTCGAACATACGTTTGAAATATGACAAGTCAAACATCGCTATGCACTTTGCTGAAGCCAGACATACCATTGCCCAACTTCAATACATCGTCTTAGAAACTGTTACCAAAACAGAAGGCATTGACACACGCAAATTCCTCCTCCAGAGAGAACTGGAATGGATATATCGTCTTCAAACCCTTAAGCCACATTGTCTCAATGACCGTATCGAATTCAGTTGTTATCTCTAAGTTGTCATCATTTTGTGATATATCATGTACTTTACTGTTTTCCACCTAATGCATTGCTCTCTCTTGCTCTTTTACCTTCCCGCACCTTTCCAAGATGGCCGCTTTGATACACCTCTACCCTCCCCTGTTACACCCTTAGTCCGTTATCCACTTTCTTTTTCACCCGTTTGCTTTTTTACTTTCCCGCGATCGCGCACAACCTAGGCGTCCAGCTCACTTTACTCAGGAGTAGTGAGACTAACTACCCACGTTATGAAGTAAGTCTTTTCTCCGCACTGCTTGTGCAGATTATACCGCGACCTCATTTCCTCACTTTCCCGACCCTTCGTCACGCGCTGACGCTACCCGTTCCATTCACCTTCATCACTAGCCCGTATTTTTTTAATCCCACACCATTGATCAGCACTTTAACAACTTACGGTCACCCTGTCATTTAGAACACTGTTCTCACGGCATTTTGTCCTCCCTTTCAGCGCTGCTTGATAAAGGGCTATCTGCCCGAAATGCATCGGAGGCGTTCACCTCTTATGACTGTCATTGAATCTTCTCAATGTTACAATTGTTGATATGACTTCAATATCAATGGACTAAGTTGCATGAACTGCATGATTAAATACCTTTAACCGGATACCAACGTTTCATGAATCATTGTTTGAACTATAACGGAGTGCCTCCATTGGGGATGTATTTGCATCACGATGCATACACCACTTACCATTTAATTACCGTGCTTTGACGGAAGCACGACCCACGAGTGCACACGAATCTATTTTACTTTCTCCTAAATCTTGAGTACAATCTCATCATTTCAACCCGCTGTGCCCCTCCAAACCCATTTCATTGTGATCACATTTCCGCCACACGGTGGGAGCACGCATCAAAATGCAATTTGATGAAATAAGTAAAAGCACCCAAGCCAGAGCACACACTCTGGCATATGACGATGAAGAACGTAACCGTATTTACTCGCTGATTGAGGAAGACATCAGCCCCACTTCAACTGCACGCAACAAAGAGCAATGCATCAAACAATTACTGTACCTATCGAAAAGACACATCAACCAGAAGCTCCATGCGAGCACATTGCTCAAATACCATCGAGCTCTCAGAATCCCACGCGGCCTACGGATTTCTTTAAGACCATCTTTATGCAAGAATTCCAAATCTTTCAAAGACAAATGGGATGGGATCCTCAACAAGTGTAGTCTAGACCTGATTCTTTTAATTGTAGAAGAGCTCTCTGGAATATTGAAGGAACTAGAACATGAAATTAAAGAAGTCGATGATGAATTAAAAAACATGCTCACCCCTGAAGATCTTACCAAAACTCTGGAGGAAACTCAAAACATCCTTGATAAACACCACAAAGAAATTAACGAACGCAAATTAAGGAAATTCCGGAGAGATACACTCGATTATAAACTTGACGAGGTATACTCATGGGCTGACATCTATGCCCAAAGACGCCGTAACAAACCTCCAAACACCCAAACTGACACTTCATCTTCAGAAAGTGACTCTTCATCCCGACCTCCGCGCAAACCTATAACCACCCTACCTAGTGATGAACAAGCTCACTCATCCACTGCCACATCCACTGCGGTTCCTTTTTTAGAATCAGGTCCAACACCAACCGAAGACTCAGGAGGAGCCAGAACAAAAGAAAAGGACATCACCCCTCCGAACACACGAAGCACAGTAGTCAAGAAGGACCCCAAAGGCAAAAAGAATGTCTCGTGATCAACATCTCTAAAGCTGACATCCCGCAACATCAAATTGACCTGCTCGAGAAGGGCACATCATTCATCCCTGTGACACCAACCAATCTATTAGAACTTGAGGTCAGTACATTCAAGTTCACCAGGAAGCTTAGACTTCGTCACTTTTTTGACAATGTCATGCCACCGACTACCGCATCCAAAATTGACGAATTACATGGCCTGCGGCCCACCAGCACATTTCAAGCACCTTGTAGACACAAAAGTATTGATCTATTTGAGAACCTTGTTCGCAATGATCTGTCTCAAATGAACTTCACCAAGAAAGTCAAACACCAAAACCTAACCATCAAAGACCGAGACACCCTTAAATCCCTGGCAAACAATACAGATATCAAATGTATCAAAGCTGATAAAGGTGGCGCTTTAGTCATCCTCAACACCTCTATGTACACACAGTGACTCCAAGAACATATACAGGATACCTCTATCTACACGCAACTTGACATCAATCCCACACGGGAATTTATGAACATTTTGCAGGAAATAGTAGTTCGAGCACATCGTAACGGTACCATAGAAGATCGTACTAAGAACTTCCTCTTGTTTGAGTTTCCCAGGAGTCCAACCATCCACATGAGCCCTAAAATTCACAAAGACCTGCACAACCCCCCCTTTAGACCGATTATATCGACTAGAGGATCAATACATGAGCCTACAGGAAAATTCATTGACAAGTACCTCCAGCAGTTTGTCACAAAATCCACTAGTCATGTCAAAGATACCACAGAATTCCTCCTCAAGCTTTCTAAAATTCAAATTCAAGATTGGGAGTCATGCATCCTATGTACAGCAGACGTCAACTCATTGTACACCTCAATACCCCACCAAGGGGGCATAGAGGCCATTGAAGCAGCCCTTCTCAGTAGCAATATTGATCCTAACCTACAATCCTTCATCATGGAACTCATGGTGTTCACACTTTACCATAGTTACTTCCAAACCGACAATAAATGGTACTTACAGTTATCCGGAATGGCGATGGGAAACTGCGCTGCTCCCACATACGCTAACATTTATATGGAGAACTTTGAAAAATTATACATATATGCCAACTCGACCTTTCAAGACAACATTAGAATGTATGTTCGATACATTGATGACCTCTTTTTTGTTTGGACCAATTCCAAAGAATCACTGAATGATGCTCTACTGGAACTCAACACCAAGGATGATCGCATCCAACTATCATGGCAAATTAGCGACAGAGAAATTTCTTTTCTTGATGTCAAAGTAACTCTCACACCTCAAGGCTTCAGCACTGACCTTTACAGGAAACCAACCGACCGCAACAATACACTCCACTTTTCTAGCTTCCATCAGGGGTCTCTCAAAAAATACATGCCATTTTCACAGATGCTACGCGTCAAACGCATAGTGTCAGATGAACATACCGCTGACATTCGCATCAAAGAAATGCACACACGTTTCCTTAATCGAGGATATCCAGAATCTACCCTCATCGAGGCACAAACTCGTGTGACCAAAATTTCAAGACAAGAAAGTCTTACCAAAAAACCCAAAAAAGATGACCATCGGATTGTCCTTGTTTCCAAATTTTCCACATCAAGCGCCATGTACAAGAAAATTATTCTTAAACATTGGCCCATCCTTCAAATGGACCCAGACTTTCGGGACAGTTTCATACAACCACCCTTATTTGCATATTCTAGGAGTAAGAACATTCAAGAAATCCTTTCTAAACCCACCACCAAACCCACACAATACAAGGGCACCCAACCATGTTTGAATTGCAGCCATTGCAATTCCATCATCAAAGGGAACATTATCAGACATCCTATGAAAGGTCATCCCATCAGACTCCAAGTTAATGCCTCATGTGATACCTCAAATCTCATTTATGCCCTAAAATGTCCATGTGGTAAATTGTACATCGGCAAGACCGAACGGAAAATAAAAACTCGTCTCAACGAGCACAAGTCGAACATACGTTTGAAATATGACAAGTCAAACATCGCTATGCACTTTGCTGAAGCCAGACATACCATTGCCCAACTTCAATACATCATCTTAGAAACTGTTACTAAAACAGAAGGCATTGACACACGCAAATTCCTCCTCCAGAGAGAACTGGAATGGATATATCGTCTTCAAACCCTTAAGCCACATGGTCTCAATGACCGTATCAAATTCAGTTGTTATCTCTAAGTTGTCATCATTTTGTGATATATCATGTACTTTACTGTTTTCCACCTAATGCATTGCTCTCTCTTGCTCTTTTACCTTCCTGCACCTTTCCAAGATGGCCGCTTTGATACACCTCTACCTTCCCCTGTTACACCCTTAGTCCGTTATCCACTTTCTTTTTCACCCGTTTGCTTTTTTACTTTCCCGCGATCGCGCACAACCTAGGCGTCCAGCTCACTTTACTCAGGAGTAGTGAGACTAACTACCCACGTTATGAAGTAAGTCTTTTCTCCACACCGCTTGTGCAGATTATACCGCGACCTCATTTCCTCACTTTCCCGACCCTTCGTCACGCGCTGACGCTACCCGTTCCATTCACCTTCATCACTAGCCCGTATTTTTTTAAACCCACACCATTGATCGGCACTTTAACAACTTACGGTCATCCTGTCATTTAGAACACTGTTCTCACGGCATTTTGTCCTCCCTTTCAGCGCTCCTTGATAAAGGGCTATCTGCCCGAAATGCATCGGAGGCGTTCACCTCTTATGACTGTCATTGAATCTTCTCAATGTTACAATTGTTGATATGACTTCAATATCAATGGACTAAGTTGCATGAACTGCATGATTAAATACCTTTAACCGGATACCAACGTTTCATGAATCATTGTTTGAACTATAACGGAGTGCCTCCATTGGGGATGTATTTGCATCACGATGCATACACCACTTACCATTTAATTACCGTGCTTTGACGGAAGCACGACCCACGAGTGCACACGAATCTATTTTACTTTCTCCTAAATCTTGAGTACAATCTCATCATTTCAACCCGCTGTGCCCCTCCAAACCCATTTCATTGCCCTCCCCATTAAAGAAATTTTAAATCGAGGTTGCACTGACCTGTGGAGTATTGGCCCTCCCTGGGGTCAGTTTTGGAATTTGTAGCAAATCACCATAAGTTTTATTTCCAACCCAGTCCATCAGGGATACCAGACTTCTCAGGCCCATTTCTTCTGCCCCTTGGAGTGGCTTTTCATAGTTACACCATTTTTTTTCCTCCTGGTGGCCAGCACTAGAGATTAGGATAATTTGTTTCCGGGCGCTTTACCTCTTAATTTGGGTTGTAGTCCTGGAGATTGTTTTTTAACTCCTGCTGCTGGACCTGTTTGGGGTCCTGGTGCCTGCTTTGCCTGGGGGGCTTCTTCCACAGCCCCTCTGCAGCCCAACAGCAGAGTAACCTCCCTGACACACTCCCCATGTCCCATGTCTTTGACCGCCTTGCAGGGCGCATCTGTGTCCTTGCCCTACCTCCTGATGAGAGTCAGCCAGCTGCAGGACTAGTCCGTTAAAGGCCTTGGGGAAGGCACCAGGATCCCCCATTGCAGGTCCATCCCTCTTCTGTGCCTCAAAGGGAATAAGGAGTCAGGCACCTCTAGCACTAGAGAAACACTCACAGTCTCTGGATGCCAGTTGGTGTCAAAGCGCTTAAGTCTATCCTTACAGTCAAGTCACCTGGTTTCTCCTTCCAGCTCAGCATTCCTCCATTGTGGTCGATCGATGGTCCAGTGTGTGAGTTGTCTACTTTTACTCTCTTGTTCAGGGTTTGCCTTGACAAAGAGAGTTTATCACGTGAAACACCTGTCAGCTGTAAAATTAGTGATAAAGGAAAAAATTATGATAACAGTGATTGAACATAAATAGATAAAAAAAGATTTGATGCTGTGACCCAAGAGGTGAATAAGTCATTTGAAGATACCAACAAATCTGTAGCTTATTTTCCTAGAATAATTTATGTTTGTTACATATGATACAAGGTGTCTTAAATATTTATAGGTATTAATGTTAAAAGCACAGCTCACTGTTGGTGAAAGAGCAGTGGAGCCAGTAAAAGCTTTGAGTATGAGCAGACTCTACAATCATGAGAAAGAGGAACATTTTCTGGAAAACGAATTGAAGAGTGAGGAAGAGAAAAGAAGTGTAAATATAAAAGTGATAAAGAAGTGAAAATATTGGGTGGAAATTAAACCGTTCAAGGATATTGACAGATGTCCATGACAGAAGTTCCAGTCAGAGCACGATACCACTCAAAACAAAAAACACGTTCTTGGCAATTTCAGAAGACATATATTGTAATTGTAATTAATATAGCTCTTACTACCCCTAACGAGGCATTGAAGCACTTTTTGGCGAGTAGCACACTACTCCAGAACCCAAAATGCATGAGTGGTGGATTAGTAAATGGTAGTATATGTTGCTAATATGAGCAGTGGGCATGTGAGTCTGTCAGTTGGACTGAATAGGATAAAGGAGAGATAGAGGAAGGAAGAGTCGAGAAAGTGTTATTAGGGTGATCATAGTAGTAAAACTAGGTTTGGGATGAGTCAAATGAGGTATAAAGAAGGTAAGTGTCTAGAAATGTTTTTTAAATGGACCATAGTGGTTAAATGAGGTTTGGGATGACTCTAAGGATGGCCATATGAGGGCTAAGTCTAGCAAGGGATGTAAAATAGATCATTGAGGAATAATGAGGTTTGGGATGGATCAGAGAATGCAGGTATAGGATATATTGAGAGATGTATAGGATGAGGATGAGATATAGAGAAGTGCATTGGTGAGAGAAGATGTTTTTTCTACAGTAGATGTTAAGTAATAAATATGTAGACATATAAGTATAAATAATGAAGAAACTAATCAAGTTTAAGTAATAAATATCTTGATACATAAATTTCAACAAGAAAATGCCAGACTTCAAAAAAGGCAGGAGCAGATGGCAGGAAACACTGAGCAGACATAGACCTCAGGACACGGTGGATATAGGAGAGGAAAAGACATAGGTGTGAACTGGGACATAGGTAGAAGAACCCAATAAAATGCAGAGTTGACAGGCAAACTGTGTGTTTGAAGCAGTTCCTTAAATGCTGATTCTGTCAGCATTTAACCCTAAGAAGTAACATGAAGCTGACAGTTACCATCTTCGGTAGGTGTGATCGCTTTGTCCTTGCATTTGGAAGCTGCCATCTTCAAATGGACACAGCTCCCTTCTAAACAACAAGACAAACAGTCCTTATGCCTAGGGGCAATAAACGAACAATGGTTCTGCTACAGCATAAGCTCAAAAGGACGAAAATGATTGATTAATATTTAACCCCCGACCTGGTGAAAAGGTTATTCAATTAATGAAAACAGAAAAGTAATCTTCCCAATCTTTCCAAATTAACGAAAGATATGCCTGGGGGGGCAGATTGGGTGATTACACCCAATCTTTTCCACCTGGGGAGGTAGTGTCGTGACCGGGTTTTTGGTTCTATTTCTGAGTGATGGTGACTTTAGCTTGCTACTATCCTAGATCCCTATTCTTAGCTTGTTTTGGTCCTTTTCAGGCCTCTTTGCAGACCTAGAAGCATAAACTAGAGGATAGACGCTTTATATGATGATAGATCCCTTATTTCTGACTCTAATCCATCTATTGCCTATTGGCTTTGACATAATTATGTGTTCTTTCATCATTTTCAGGCCTGAAGACCTATAGTAGAGGGTGGATCCTGTAGTTCTGACTTTATATTATCTATTGGTAGGGTTTGTGTATGTACTTTGATAGAGCTATGTGTCTATTTCATCCTTTTCGGGCCTACAAGGCCCAGAACCAGAGAGACTCCATTGTGCTTTCTGCCTCTGCTGACTGAGGAGCTTGCAGGGTAAAGGTAATGTTTATAGTTAAGCCTGTTGTGTGCTAGAGAAAAGCCAGCGGAGACTGGTTCTTATCGAAGGAATGTGTTTGTCTCTTGGGTCCAGACGTAACATGCAGATGGTCACTGCGGTTGCGCGGAGAGCCTTGGAGCTGGCACAGGAATTCGGTGGGAGGCAGCTTTCTGTTGGAAATTTCCATGAGTAGAGAGCACTCTATATTATCGAAGTCAGAGAGGCAGAGTAGTCAGATGGATCTTGGAATGGTAGAAGTCAGAAGCAGTTGCAGTCAGAAGCAGTTGTGGGCAGAAGCAGTTACTTGTCAGAAGCAGTTGCAGGCAGAAGGAGTCACAGTGAGAAGGAGCTGGTCAGAATAAGTTGCTTTGCAGTTGGAGTAAGATGCTTTGGAGACAGAATGAAGTTACTTCATGAGAGATCAGTTGGAGCAGGCAGTTACAGCTGGAGTTTGGAGTGATACCTTTTGGAAGAGACTGAAGTTATATCATGGATTAGTCTGTGGGAGCAGCTGGAGTGAGTTGGACATTGGAGCTGGAACAATCAGACAGAGTGAAGAAGCTAGTGGAGCAGATGGTTATCAGAGCGGCAGAAACTATATAATTAGACTGAAGTTGGAAGGTGAAGACAGTTCGTGGGAGAGAGGAATCCAGTGCAGAGTGATCGGCGCAGATGTGTGTCCAAGAGTGCAGGAGAGAATCTAAGATGAGCCAAGGCACAGACGAGAGAGGGACCCAGATGACAGCTAGAACAAGACTTCATAATAATCAGGTGATATCTGTCCTGTTATATTAGTGCCCATATATATATACATTAATCCTTTCCTTTATTTCCTAGGCTATATTCCCTACTGTATTGTTGCACTGATTAACCCCTTTTCTTTTAGCGGTGTGCAGTCCTGTTATAATTCATTATTTCCCTTTTCAGCTATCTACAGTTCCTGTCAGCTATATGTGGATGTGTTAGTAATCTGATCTTTCTTGTTTGCCATTCTAATAAAGAGACCCCGCAGATCTGTGTATTCCTTAGATGTGTCTATTTCCCTTTACTTTTCAGGCTATGTCTAGATTGCTAGTTATTGTGATATTATAATTTGCTATTGTGTAATAAAGGGACCCCAGTTCTTAGTGAACCACTGTGCAGGTGTTGTTTTTATGATGAGCCTAACCTTTCTTCTAGTCAGATGCTGTTATGTGGACGTATGTGTTTTCCGTCCGGGTAAGTGGTAACTGAGCAAGGGAGCAGGGAGCGCCTAAATCAGAGAATAACCTTTGCATGTTGTGATTTGGCCATTCTTGTGTGAGAGGATTGGATCTCCTATTCGCCACATAAGGGATAACAATTGTGTATGAGACATCCCCAGTAGATATTAGACATATAGAGAAACTTCCCAACAGAGAGAGAGAGAGTTGAAGGTATCAATAGGACAGTGATCGCCGTTGTGTAGCGGCGTTAGTGAGAGCACCGGAGGGATACGATGTGTATCGTCACACGATTGTGGCGGCAGCGTGAGCACCGGGAGGATACGGTGTGTATATCCGCAGGATTGCGGCTTGAGTGAGCACCGGGAGGATACGGTGTGTATACCCACCGGATTGTGGCTTGCGTGAGCACTGATTGAGATCGGTGTGTAATGGTAAGTGATCAGAACTGCCCCCTTCACTATGAGGAGGGAGGTAGCATAGTCTGGGCCTGAGTTGCCGTGAGACTATAAGGTGAGATCATAGGATGTGACATGGAATTCCTTAGTAATCAGTGAGTATTCCTAGTAATCCTATTGATTTAATGGTGTTTTTGATGATATGAGCTTGTATATTGCTAATTCCCCATCCCCAGGAAGGTACCTAGGTACTGTGGTAAGTAGGCTCTGGGGAGGGAGATGGTTACGTTTCGGCTGGATTGGTGGTGTCTTGGTGAGCTGGTGATATCTGGTCTGAAAATCCGGTCGTTACAGGCAGAAATCCCACTAGACAGCAAGGAAATGTTAAAAAAAAAAATAGGGTGCAGGTTGCCCACCATAGGCATGAACGTACCCCCACCCCAAAAGGGAGGCAGACAGTATTTCTGTCACCCAGGTGGCAGATGATGGTGAATACACCCAATCTGCCACATTGGGGGTGGGAGGCAGATAGCGTGGTAGACACCAGGAAAATATAAAAAAAATAACATGGAGGTGGGAGCTGCCCATCATCGGCATGACCATGACCCCACTTCAAAGAAATATGATACCAGTCTATAAATTCCGGAGGTTGGATGGGGTGATTGCTAGACAACACCAGGGAAATGTTAAACATTTATGTATATATATATATATATATATATATATATATTACCTACTGGCGGTCGCCAGTAGGTATATATAGTTAGGATTTTTTCTCTATGGAACTTTTGAAAATTATATGTCTAATAACTTTGGCGTTTGTGGACGGAATCGGCTGAAATTTTCAGAAAAATGGCACATTTTGATTCTGATCAGCCACTGAAAATTTGGGGGGGTTTAGTCAAGGGGGGGCCGAGAAAAAAGGGGGGTCCTAAAACGCGTTTTTCCCATTAATTTTTCCATAGGGCGTTTGGCCTCACTTTTAGCTCGAACGGCTGAATGGATTTGCACGAAACTTGGCAAAATTGTAGGGACTGTTAGCCCGATGTGCCTTTGCTGGGTCTCAATATATGTGCTCCAGTGGATTTTGAGAAATTAACGTTTAAAAACATTTATATATCTGTGACAGCGTCCTGGATAGCGCACCAGTTCGCGTACTTTTCGCGTAACGGAGCTTTGCGAAGCGAAGCTGATTGGCTCTCCGGTGTCTGTCAACATTCTAAACAGTCCGGAGCGGCCGCCATCTTGTCTCTCGGTAGGATCGAGAGACAAGAGGAGGCCAAAACGAAGGGGGAAATGAAGGAAAGGGGGCAAGGTAGACCTCTTCTGACCCCCTAGGATTGATGAGGGGGATATTAAAGTGGTCCACGGGGCAAAAAAAAAAAAAAAAATAAAAATAAAAATTGCGATATTTCGCCGTAGAGGCGTGTCCCTGTACGCGAACCGGGCAGCTAAGTGGGCAGCTAACCGGCAGCGTAATGGGAGTCTGAGGAGAAGCTGATTGGCTGTCAACATTGTAAACAGTCCGGAGCGGCCGCCATCTTGTCTCTCGGTAGGATCGAGAGACAAGAGGTGGTGAAAAACGAAGGGGGAAATGAAGGAAAGGGGGCAAGGTAGACCCCTCCTGACCCCCTAGGATTGATGAGGGGGATATTAAAGTGCCCCACGGGGCAAAAGAAAAAAAAAGAAAATTGCGATTTTTCGCGGTAGAGGCGCTTCCCGGTACACCAACGTAACGGGAGTCCGACATCTTGTATTTTTGGAGCGTCCGGTTTGTGTACCGGGTAGCGGTCCGGTAAGCGTAACAAGGGGAAAACCAAGAGAAACAGTAAAATAAAATTTAAAGGAATAGATTTCCACCAAACTTGGCAAAATTGTAGGGACTGTTTGTTTGATGTGCCTTTGCAAGGCGTCAAGATATGTGCACGTGTGGATTTTGTCTAATTAAGGTAAAAAATATATATATATATCTGTAAGCGTGCTCTGGCGCGCTTACGTTACGGGTTTTGTTTGCGCTGCAGAGACGATACGTCACGTTTATGCGACGCGTCATGAGGCGTCTCACGTGGCTACGTGATACGTCACGTAATAAAGAATATATTTTACAGCTATAGATATTAGCTTTTAAAAAACCAATGAAATTCACTGAAAAAACCATAGGTTATAGACCATATATAGTTAGGAATTTGCATTTACAAAACCATGAAAATTCACTGAAAAAACCATTGGTTATAGACCATATATAGTTAGGGATTAGCATTTACCAAACCTTAATTTACTCGCACAAAACCATAGAAATTCGCATATATAGTTAGTTGCAATAACTATATATCGCGCACCCGCAATCCACTGCTGATGATGTCACATATTACATCATTCATGACATGGTCAGTGACATCACTGATGACATCACTGATGACATCTCAAATGACATCACTGATGACATCTCAAATGACATCACTGATGACATCACTGATGACATCTCAAATGACATCACTGATGAAAAAACTGATAACATCTCATGGGACATTACTGATCACATCACTGATATCATTCATGTGATAATACCATGAACCTCTTCAGACTCTAATATAACCTTAGATACAATCAGTGTAAACAGACACTCACAGACTGTCACTCATCCATGGAGTTACTCACACACCTAGTCAGTCATGCAAAGAATCAATCACACCTCCATTTCCTCAACTATACAGTTATACACACCTTACTTAATCAAACATATACTAACACATATTTACTCTCTTATACAATCACTGATACAAGTTCACAATGATCCATACAGCCACTCACACATTCACTGGCTCTTATGCACAGTTATTTATATATGTACTGTGTTTTACTTATGTACTTACTTTGACATGTAGCACTGAGAAATCCAATCACTCACCAATACACTCATGCAGACAGTCAACCGCCCATACAGCTGTTTCCACATGCACTTTTGAACCCATACATCTACTGAATCAACTGCTCACACATCTATGCACAGAGTCACATACCTCCCAGCCACCCCCACACACACACTCACTCTCCCATACAAATATTTGGGCAACCAATCAATAACCCATATAGTTACTCATATAGCTACTGATCAACACATGCAGCAGTTTACAGAACTACAGAAATAATGATGCACAAATTAAGACAGTTTAGTCACTAACCCATGCACTCAGTGAGACACATTTAATCATTCTCTCATACAGTCAGTCATGCACCTACTAAATCCTTCATCAAAACACTTATACATCCACTCATTCTTCAATATGTAAGACATATTTTTACTTTACAGAAACATACAGTCACTGGATGTTGTCATCAGTGATGTCATCACTGATGTCATTTGAGATGTCATCAGTGATGTCATTTGAGATGTCATCAGTGATGTCATCAGTGATGTCACTGACCATGTCATTAATGATGTAATATGTGACATCATCAGCAGTGGATTGCGGGTGCGCGATATATAGTTATTGCAACTAACTATATATGTGAATTTCTATGGTTTTGTGCGAGTAAATTAAGGTTTGGTAAATGCTAATCCCTAACTATATATGGTCTATAACCAATGGTTTTTTCACTGAATATATATATATATATATATTGCCTACTGGCAGTCACCAGTAGGTAGTTATAGTTAGGACCCATTTTCCATAGGAAATTCGCAACATTCTATTCCCAATAACTTTGTAACCGGTTGAAGAATCTTCGTGAAATTTTCAAAACTCTTGGGGTGCTCCGGTCCACTTCTATCTTGAATGTTTCGGGGTGATTTGGCAAGCGGGAGCCGAGAAAAAAGGAGGGGTCCCAAAACGTGTTTTTCCCATGTAATTTCCCTTAGGAAACTTTAGACACGGCTACAGCCCGAACTGCTGAACGGAATTACCCCAAATTTGGCATAGAGGTTCAGAAAGAACACTTTTTGTTATGGTGTAAATCCGTTCAGTAGTTTCGGAGAAAATCAAAAGTAAAAACGTTATATATCTATGGCCGCCGAGGATCTGTGCACCCTCCCGATCACGAGCTGTATGCTAATTGGCTGTCAACACTCCAAACCACGAAGTGTTGGCAGCCATCTTGTGCCTCGGTAGAACAGAGGCACAAGAAATCAGTAAAAGAAAAGGGGCGCCACCCCCCGGGGCTTAAAAAATAAATGGGAGGGGGGCTCCAAGGCCCCCCAAGCCCCGGGGACCGCCACCCCGCCACTCCCAGGCCTTTAAGAATATATTTGCAGGGGGCTCACAGCCCCCGCAGACCCAGGGTCTGCCACCCCTTGGGGCTTGTGTTTAATTTTAAAATAACATTTTAAAAAACCTGTGTGGGGGGCTCGAGCCCCACCACACGCCCCGGGGACCACCACCTCCCCAGGGCTTTGGGAAATGTTGGGAGGGGGGCCACGTGGCCCCCTCCTGGAGCCCTGTCTTGGCCCTGGGGACCACCCCCCACAGGGCCAGCTCCTGCAGTGTCCCGGGGTGCCCAACCCGGGACACTGCTGTTTGCTATGGAAGGGTGGGAGCCTCGCGGCTCCAGCCCTGCCATAGCAAACTTCTTTGGTTTTAGGAAGAGGGAGCAGAAAACCTGCTCTCTCTTCCAAAAACCAAAGACGATTGCTTTTCCACACGGGGAGCTGTATCTTAGCAGCTCCCCGTGCATGGCAAGTGCATTCCAATATATAGACTGCAAAATCGGTCCTGCAGGTATAATGACCCTGGATTTTAACAGGTTTGGATTCAAAAGCAATAGTATATTCTGTGATGTTTTTACTTTTTACCAAATTTACATGCTTTACGCGAGCTGCACTTAAAAAATCCTGGCCGTGCCGACAACCAAGTGCTAGAGACAGTCATCTCTGGGCCGGGTTTAACTAAAGCGTCTCTCATCGAGGGTGCTCATCTGAAGGTTAAAGTAGGAAGCACTGGCACTATATGTGACATAGTAATGTCTGATAGTACTATTGGCCAGTTTTTGTAGAGGATCATTCTTACTTGTCTCTCCTGTTGACTGAATGTTGTGATTAATCTCACTGAGTTCATGGGTTCAGTACTATGCTCGGTGGTAGTGGTGTGAGCAGGGAGTACACTGGTGGTAATAGCAGCTAGATATTTTTCCCTACTTTGACTGTTGGCTCTAATTAATGCAGCTTTCAAATGTTTCGTTTTATAGCCCCTGGTACTGAAACACTGGAAGGCTTTGACTGACAGTTGTCTAAATCAGCCTCAGAACTGCAGATACAGCGGATTCTTAAAAACTCCCCATAGGGGATGCTCTGAATAAGATGTTTGGGGTGAGAGCTGCTGGCTTGGAGTACAGAATTTCTAGCAGTCATTTTTCTATGGAGTTTATTCTGGAGGGAGTTACCTTCAATATATAACTCTACATCTAAAAACTGCACTCTCTCATGGCTTATATAAGCTGTGAATTTCAAATTCAGCATGTTGTTATTTATGGTATCAATAAATTGTCTAGCCGATTCCAAAGATCCTCTCCAAATTAAACAAACTTCATCAATAAATCTCCACCAATGGTGTACATGAGCGTCATATATGGTTTTATGGAGGGTCTTGAGGACATGCTCCTCCCACTAGCCAATGTGTAAACACGCATAGCTGTGAGAGAAGCATGCCCCCATCGCCACCCCATGTAACTACTGGTAAACCTCCTTATTGAACATGAAGTAATTGTTAGTGAGGCAAATCTCAATCATTTTTAAAATCATCTTATTGTGTTCATATAAAATGAATGCTACTCTTTTACTGCTTCCATGCCATTAGAATGATGGATACTTGTGTACAATGAACTTTCAAAGTCTTTTTCGAATTTTAGATAAAACATTTAGATGAAAAATGACCAGTTTCCCTGATAAAAGGAGGGAGATTCACAACAAACTCATGTAAAAAATAATCATATTTAGACATTGGTTCTAAAAGATTTTTTGAGCTGATATTATAGGTCTCCCTGCTATCGGTGTTACATTCTTATGGACATTGGGTATAAAATACAATGTGATAGTTATTGGATCATTGTTCTTTAAAAAGCAGAATTAATTCTTAGTCAAAGGGCCCACTCGTTTCCATTGGGCAAGTTCCTTTAACACCAAATCCTTGATTTGTCTCAGTTCATTAAAGGTGGTTTTTCTATAACAGTCCTCATCATTTAACTGATGTGAGACTTCTTCCATGTAAAGGGCTTTTGGCCACAACACTATGTTGCCTCCCTTATTCCCCTTGTTGATAATCAAGTCAGCATTCCCTTGCAATTTGTGAATGAGGTTGGAATACTGGGTCTCCAAATGTCTTTTTTTTTCTCCCTTTCTGTAAGACATTTCTATTCAGCTTTTTAAAATCCTCAATAACAAAGTCACTAAAAACATCAATAGCGTCTTTTGGCATGATAGGAATGAAGGTTGAAGGTGGACGGAATGGACTATTAGAAGGACTGTTACAAGTAATTCCAATTTGTCGCTGTTCATCTTTGGTAGAATTAGACACACTATTGTCATCATTGGCCAAAGAATACATCGACCTAAGCGTGTTGATGTCAGAAACTTGCAGAGTGGAATATATATATATATATGTCCGCAAGAACTGTCTTACGATGCAGCTGCACTCTCCCTACAATTCCAGCAAGGGTGACACATGTAAGTCCTGGTACTAGATTTATATTTAATTGATATATTTCAGCATATAGTATATAGTTATGGCCGACTGGTGAACAGCTGAATAACGAAGATTTGCTTGCACTGAATTGGGTCTGTGCTCCATGTTCTTTGTGTACGAGGACCGCTAGGAGTCTGCTCGTGGTAGTGGAGTTGCTTGGATATATATATATATTCACTGAAAAAATCATAGGTTTCATACCAGTTGACCATGTCATGAGTGATGTAATATATGACGTCATCAGCAGTGCATTACACGCGCAAGTTATAGTGAGTCCAACTAACCATAACGTGGAATTTCAATGGTTTTATGTCAGTAAAATTTCCAGGTAACTATAACTGGTATGAAACCTATGGTTTTTTCAGTGAATTTAATAGGTTTTTTAAATGCTAATTCCTAACTATAACTGGTGTGAAACCTATGGTTTTTTCAGTGAATTTCATAGGTTTTTTAAATGCTAATTCCTAACTATAAGTCTCACTTTATAAGTAAGACTGTTAACGCTCTAGTTGTTCTTGAGAACTCTCTGGTACATTCTATCTTTGGGCTATAGTTGGGCTACATATGGCTGATATTTGGGCTACATTAGTATTTTTGTGTCTCTGGTGGCCATCTTTGGGCTACATTTGGGCTACATTTGGGCTACACTTGGGCTACATTTGGGCTGTAACATATATATATCCCAATGTAGCACAATATATATTTTTTTTTAAGTTTTTTTTTCGTAAAAACCACTTGAGTATAGCAAATATAGCAAAGGCACATCGGGTTACCTGTCCCTTCAATTTTTCCCATTTTTAAAAATTGTTTTTTTTTTTTTTAAATCCTAGGAGCGCTCCCGGAGCGCGCCCCGGTGAGCGCCCCGGAGAGCGTACTCGCTTGAAGCGCCCCGGGGCGCGCCCCGATGAGCGTCCCATAAGCGCCAATATCGCGAACGAAAACATGATCGTGTCGTATCGCGTAGCCGCGTGATGCGTCATATTTTGCACAGCGTAAGCGCACCCGGAAGCACGCATGCGTATACGATCGCAAAACGTTCTGACGCGCTTACGCTACGCGCCCCGGGTTGCGTAGCGTAAGCGCGTCGGGTCATGTGACCTGAAAATAATACTTTTCATTGGTTCACAATACTTTTGGCTTCAATATGATGAAAGCCCTGCTCATGTGACTTGAAAATAACGCTTTTCATTGGTTCTTTATCCTTTGACTGAGGAAGACCTGTTTGGAGATCTGTCTCTAATATATTCTACTTAATTATGGCTACAGTAGCAGCAGCAGCTGGAGCATCTGCCCCACCACCACCACCACCACCATCAAAAAGACCACCACAAGATCACATTGGTGGTCAAGAAGAAGAGGAGGAGGAGGGGAGGAAGAGGAGGAACGCCCAAGGGAGTTCCTGCAAGAAGTTCATCAGCCCTATAAACCAAAAGAGCACTTCATATGGCAGTTCTACAAAATCTCAAGGGGTTTCAAAAAAGTCAACGCTGCGAAGGTGACTTGTTTGATTTGTGATGCAGAGCTGTCCAGGGGGAACCCTAACAAAAAATATTCCTTCGGGAATCATACCATGATTCGGCACATGATCCGTTGGCACCCAATCAACTATTCTGCTGCAGAGGTAAGGGACCTCTGCAGTAATCTACCCCCATCAACATCAAGACCCTCAACATCGAAAGAACCAACTCCATCGGGTTCAGAGGCAACAGAGACAATGCCTATCATACAACCCAAATTTAACGATTTTAAAATCATGTGCAAATATTGTGAAAAGTTAATTTGCTATGGTGAGCAAAGTGTTAAACGTATCATCTGTGCTGGGGAGAACCATAAGTGCCCGAAAAAACCCTAATTTTTTGCACAAATTTTTTTGCTCCAGTTGAGCCATTTACAATTCCCTGTTTTTTGTTGCTCCCCCAAGAAAATACAAAAAAAAATAAAACTGTTTAGAAAAGCCATAAAAAGTAAAAAATGTTCCAAAAAAAAAAAAAACCAACAAAAAGAAAAAAAAAACAGTTCTTTTCAGAACTACCTCCCATTTATATAAAATGACTTACATTTTTAGGTCTCGTGACCTATCAATGCGCATGCGCATTGATAGAGAAGCGAGACTATGGGGCTTTAAACAAACTTTAACTAAACTGGCGATTTGGTGCTGTGCCCGTGCGCTTTTAGGTCAATGCGCAAGCGCATTGACCTAAAATGCGCGTGCACAGCATCAAATCGCCAGCCATCTGTTGCCCAGCTTGGTGCCGCTCCACCCCCTGCCGGATCAAAGGCTTTCACGGCCGGCCGGCCGTGCTTTCAGTTTCACGGCCGCTCGTCTCCTTATTTGACTTATTTTGCTTGTTTGCAATGTTCAGACGGAAAGCTTACAGGTGTGAAACATTTATTTCTCATTTAACTGCTGTGTCCCGTGTCCTCTTGCCCAGGATGTATGGAGTAGATGCTTTTTAGATGTACCATGATGTTTTATACGTTTTATATGTACTTGTTTGTACTTTATGATCCTTGTTGATCGAATAAAGTTAAGACTAACTGAATGGTGCAGTTCCTTAATGCACTCACTCGTCACTCCACACCCCTCCTTCCTTTGGGCCTATCTTCTCCATCTATACCGTCTCCTCCTCCCTCACGGGGGCCCGCACTTCCTCTTTTCCCCATTCTGCCGTCCATTATTATTTTGGAAAGAAAACGTGCTTTTCCAGCTGGCATCCAAGACTTTCTACACTTGATCTGCAAGTACCACCAGGTTAGTCGCAGCTAGGTGTAATGGATGCCAGGGACAGATCCTAGTGCCTGTTTTTTTTCGGTGCATGTTCTAGGCGCGGAAAACACTCAAATCCCTAAACCCATTTGGGGAGGGTGGGGCTGTGACACTCTCTGAATAAAAGTTTATTTGTTTAATGAGCTACCAACCAATCTCCATACAGGAGTGGCAACTGTAATTTCATACTGATGCCCCCGGCTCGTGATTTTTATGTTTTTTACATTTCTTTGCTTTTCTTGCCACGTGCTAGCATTTCTGCGGCCTGACAGCTGAGCAGCACCTCGCTAATGCATTACCTGATTACTGTAAGTACTCTCGCATGTGGAATTTTGTACATCATCAAAGGCTTTCAAGGCCGGCCGGGCGTGCTTTCACTTTCACGGCCGGCCGGCCGTGCAAAGTGCACTTCAAAGGCAGCTCTCCCTGCTCCGCCTCCTGCTGCGGCCGTGTCGCATTTCTCCTCCCCCCTCCCCACAGCAATGCCCTCCGTCTTGTTTCTTTCGAGGTAAGTGTTACAGACTGCACCCTTTATTTACAAAGCTTTACCTCGATAACTTTGTTTCCGCCATGTGTACGCTTGTTGTGTTTACCAATTAATTCGAAAGTATATATATTTTTTTCTGGGAGGGTCGTTTGAGAACTGCTCCGATGGCTTTTTCATACCAGGTTTCTAATGCAATTCGCAACTGTACTCGGGCGTTTTTGCTATACAATAAACACCTTTACAGACAGACTCTGGGCTAGAAAACGTCATTTTTTTCTGCCACCCGGCTTTCTTCCTATTTCGAATTGCTGAGACATGTAAAATGTACAGGAAGGGCATTTTAATGAGTGGCTGATTTGTTAGCTTAAAAAAAGAACTGTAGATTTTAGAATGATTACACCGTTCCATGGTATTATAGATGGATGAATTTCCCAACCGATCTATTAAAAAATATTAAGCCTCAAAATTATCTTAACACTAGTGCGATGGACCTACTTATCAACCATGTCTTCTGAGGCAATTGAAAATGCTACCTTCTCTGCCTGCAAAGCGCCTCTTATTATAAATTGTATCTGAAATTATCCAGTTTCTATAAATCCACCCATTCACACTTTCATCCATCTCCGTGTGCTGCCACTCCTACCCATCCACCCTCGCATGCAGGCAGGCCCATCCAACCATATATTCATCCAAGTATACACCTATCAACTATAAACTTATCCATGCATCCATTCACCCACCCATTCACATTTGCATCCATCCATGTGTGCATCCATCCACCATCACCTCCAAATCCACATACACATCCACCACCACATCCACCACCACATCCACCACCACATCCACCATCACATCCACCGCCACATCCACCGCCACATCCACCGCCACATCCACCGCCACATCCACTGCCACATCCACCGCCACATCCACCGCCACATCCACCGCCACATCCACCGCCACATCCACCACCACATCCACATCTACCACACCCACCACCACCACACCCACCACCACCACATCCACCACATCCACCACCCGATCCACCACCACCCCATCCACCACCACCACCGCATCCATCAACACCACATCCACCACCACCACCACATCCACCATTGCATCCACCACCACCACATCCACCACCACATCCGGCGCCACATCCACCGCTACATCCACCGCCACATCCACCGCCACATCCACCACCAAATCCACCACCACATCCACCACCACATCCTCCGCCACATCCACCGCCACATCCACCACCACATCCACATCCACCACATCCACCACCACATCCACATCCACCACACCCACCACCAACACATCCACCACACCCACCACCACTAAATCCACCACCCCATCCACCACCACCCCATCCACCACCACCACCGCATCCATCAACACCACATCCACCGCCACATCCGCCGCCACATCCACCACCACATCCACCACCACATCCACCACCACATCCACCACCACATCCACCACCACATCCACCACCACATCCACCACACCCACCACCACCACATCCACCACACCCACCACCACTACATCCACCACCCCATCCACCACCACCACCGCATCCACCAACACCACATCCACCACCACCACCACATCCGCCACATCCACCACCACATCCACCACCGCATCCACCACCACATCCACCACCACATCCACCACCCCATCCACCACCACCCCATCCACCACCACCCCATCCACCACCACCACCGCATCCATCAACACCACATCCACCACCACCACCACATCCACCATCGCATCCACCACCACCACATACACCACCACATCCACCACCACCACATCCACCACCACATCCACCGCCACATCCACCGCCACATCCACCGCCACATCCACCACCACATCCACCACCACATCCACCACCACATCCACCACACCCACCACCACCACATCTACCACACCCACCACCACTACATCCACCACCCCATCCACCACCACCACCGCATCCACCAACACCACATCCACCACCACCACCACCACATCCACTGCCACATCCACCACCACATCCACCACCACATCCACCACCACATCCACCACTACATCCACCACCCCATCCACAACCACCACTGCATCCACCAACACCACATCCACCACCGCATCCACCACCACCACATCCACCACTGCATCCACCACCACACCCACCAACACTTTAACCACACCCACCACCACCACATCCACCACACCCACCACCACTACATCCACCACCCCATCCACCACCACCACCACCCCATCCACCACCACCACTGCATCCACCACCACCACCGCATCCACCACCACCACATCCACCGCATCCACCACCACATCCACCATCACCTCCACATCCACCATGACATCCACCGCCACATCCACCACCACATCCACCACCACACCCACCACCACTACATCCACCACCCCATCCACCACCACCACTGCATCCACCACCACCACTGCATCCACCACCACCACTGCATCCACCGCCACCACCGCATCCACCACCACCGCATCCACAGCATCCACCACCACATCCACCATCACCACCACATCCTCCACCATCACCTCCACATCCACCATGACATCCACCGCCACATCCACCTCCACCACATCCACATCCACCGCATCCAATACCACCACATCCACCACCACATCCACCACCACATCCACCACCACATCCACCACCACTTTCACCACATCCACCACCACCACATCCACCACCACATCCAACACATCCACCACCACTTCCACCACCACATCCACCACCGCATCCACCATCACATCCACCATCACATCCACCGCCACATCCACCGCCACATCCACCACCACATCCACCATCCCATCGACCACCACATCCACATCCACCACACCCACCACCACCACATCCACCACACCCACCACCACTACATCCACCACCCCATCCACCACCACCCCATCCACCACCACCACCGCATCCATCAACACCACATCCACCACCACCACCACATCCACCACCACCGCATCCACCACCACATCCACCACCACCACCGCATCCACCAACACCACATCCACCACCACCACATACATCACCACACCCACCACCACCACATACACCACCACATCCACCACCACATCCAACACATCCACCACCACTTCAACCACCACCACCGCATCCACCAACACCGCATCCACCACCACATCCACCACCGCATCCACCACCACCACATACACCACCACCACACCCACCACCACCACATCCACCACACCCAACCACCACTACATCCACCACCCCATCCACCACCACCACCACTGCATCCACCACCACCACATCCACCGCATGCACCACCACATCCACCATCACCTCCACCATCACCTCCACATCCACCATCACCTCCACATCCACCATGACATCCACCGCCACATCCAACACCACATCCACCGCCACTTTCACCACATCCACCACACCCACCGCCACCACCACATCCACATCCGCCACCACATCCACCACACCCACCACCACCACATCCACCACACCCACCACCACTACATCCACCACCCCATCCACCACCACCACCGCATCCACCAACACCACATCCACCACCACCACCACATCCACCACCGCATCCACCACCACCACATCCTCCACCACATCCACCACCACATCCACCAACACTTTAACCACACCCACCACCACCACATCCACCACACCCACCACCACCACATCCACCACACCCACCACCACCACATCCACCACACCCACCACCACTACATCCACCACCCCATCCACCACCACCACCACCACCCCATCCACCACCACCACCGCATCCACCACCACCACATCCACCGCATCCACCATCACCTCCACATCCACCATGACATCCACTGCCACATCCACCACCACACCCACCACCACCCCATCCACCACCACCACCACATCCACAGCATCCACCACCACATCCACCATCACCACCACATCCTCCACCATCACCTCCACATCCACCATGACATCCACCGCCACATCCACATCCACATCCACCACATCCACATCCACCACATCCACATCCACCGCATCCACCACCACCACATCCACCACCACATCCACCACCACCACATCCACCACCACATCCAACACATCCACCACCGCATCCACCACCACATCCACCACCACCGCATCCACCAACACCACATCCGCCACCACCACCACACCCACCACCACATACACCACCACATACACCACCACATCCACCACCACATCCACCACCACTTCCACCACCACCACCGCATCCACCAACACCACATACACCACCACCACATCCACCAACACTTTAACCACACCCACCACCACCACATACACTACATCCACCACCCCATCCACCACCACCACCACTGCATCCACCACCACCACTGAATCCACCACCACCACATCCACCGCATGCACCACCACATCCACCATCACCACCACATCCACCATCACCTCCACCATCACCTCCACATCCACCATGACATCCACCGCCACATCCAACACCACATCCACCACCACCACATCCACCACCACATCTAACACTTCCACCACCACATGCACCACCACCGCATCCACCACCACCACATACACCACCACATCCACCACCACCACATACACCACCACATCCACCACCACATCCGGCAACACTTTAACCACACCCACCACCACCACATCCACCACACCCACCACCACTACATCCACCACCCCATCCACCACCACCACCACCCCATCCACCACCACTGCATCCACCACCACATCCACATCCACCATCACCTCCACATCCACCATGACATCCACGGCCACATCCACCACCACATCCACCGCATCCACCACCACCGCATCCACCACCACCACATCCACCACCACTTTTACCACATCCACCACCACCACATCCACCACCACCACATCCAACACATCCACCGCATCCACCACCACCACATCCACCACCACCACATCCACCACCACCACATCCACCACCACATCCAACACATCCACCACCACTTCCACCACCACGGCATCCATCCACCGCATCCACCTCCACCACCGCATCCACCACCACCGCATCCACCACCACCGCATCCACCACCACCACATCCACCACCACCACATCCACCACCACCACATCCACCACCACTGCATCCACCACCACATCTATATGTGTGTGTGTGTGGCTCTGTGTGTGTGTGTAGGTGCAAATGCAATGTTCTTGGATTTTCGTCACAATAAAATACACTGAACATAATCTTCACAAAAGTTATTTACAAACGTTTAAGCTATTGCCATTATAAATTACAATCACTTTTATTTAAATATTAATTATTTACAAAATTAAAAGCCATTGTTATAATATCAATACTTCTAAGTCACGTAAATACAACACACATTGCATTACAAATGCTATAGGTGTCACATTTGCGAAAGTTAAAACTATTGTCATTGTAACTGACAAAGCTATTAATTTTGCTATTTTCAAAACCAACACATAAATAAAAGTGTCATTTACAATACCAATCGCTCAAACTTTCCTAATGCGAGACCTATTGCATTTCCAATGCTCGTTAAACTCTGCCATTCTCTTTTCTCCCTTGTGCGCGTACCGGGCGCTCCCCCCGCGTAAATCTTGACCCGCGGGGCCCTTTTATAGCCCCCACATGAAAACTAGGGGGTCAGGGGGGTCTACTCTGCCCCCTAATGGTCTTTTCCCTCTTTGTTTTGGCCACCTCTTGTGTCTCGATCATACCGAGACACAAGATGGCGGCCGCTCCGGACCATTTGGAATGTTTACAGACACCTGAGAGCCAATCAGCTTTCCATGCGCAAGTCGCGTAGCGCGCCCGGAGCGCTCCCCGGAGCGCGTACCGGGGCGCGGCCATAGATATATATATTTTTTTGAACCTAAATTACTCCAAATCCACTGGAGCACATATCTTGAGACATAGCAAAGGCACATCGGGCTACCAGTCCCTACAATTTTGCCAAGTTTGGTGGAAATCCATTCAGCCGTTCGAGCTAAAACTGAAATCGACCGCCTTATGGAAATTAACATAGGGAAAACGCGTTTTGGGACCCCCCTTTTATCTCGGCCCCCGCTTGACGCATCGCCCCCAAACTTAAAGGGAAGGACCGGAGCTCAACGAGGCCATTTTGAGGAAATTTTCAGGCAGATTCTTCAACCGGCGCCAAAGTTATTCCAAATAGAATTTTCAGATTTAACATTGAAAAAAATCCTAACTATAACTACCTACTGGCGACCGCCAGTAGGTAATATATATATATATATATATATATATATATATATATATATATATATATATATATATATATATATATATATATATGTATATATACATATTACCTACTGTCGATAGCCAGTAGGTATATATAGTTAGGATTGGCTACCATAGGAAATCCGCCACACTCTATTGGGAATAACTTTGGCGCCGGTTGAGGAATTTGTGTGTAATTTTCCAAAATTATGGCCAGCTCCGCTGCGCTCCTTCCCTGAAAGTTTCGGGGGGATTCGTGAAGTGGGGGCTGAGAAAAAAGGGGGTCCCAAAACGTGTTTTCCCCATGTTAATTTCCATAGGACGTTCTGACAAGTCTACAGCCCGAACGGCTGAACGGAATTACACCAAACTTGGCAAAATTGTAGGGACTGGTACGCAGAAGTGCCTTTGCTATATTTGGTGAAAATTGCTCCAGTAGTTACTTCAAACACACATATATATCTGGGAACAGAGCCTAACCACACATCTCATGGTGAAATCTGATTGGCTGTCAGCACTTCATCCAAGAAGGGTTGGCAGCCATCTTGGGACCAATATACATGATAGCATCTCATTAAAAACATTGTAGTTAATAGAGGGGTTTAGGACTTTAGTTACATTATAAATCATTTGTTGATGGTACCATACTCATGGTGTGTTCTAGGGTGATTTTACCATGTGAAAAAGCCTTCTGCTGGTATATCATGAATCATGTTTGAAAGAAAACTATTATCTCATGCTTTTCCCACAGTGGTTTGGAAGGGGATCAAAAAGCTAAACTGAAAGCATATTTTCTGTAAATTCACATTATCTTTCTCAGTCATTTGAGAATGAAGTCTGACATTCTCAGTAAAACATGTACATCCAACAAGTACAGAGACTGTCAGTTGACTCCTTTGTGTTCTACTGCAGCCTCCTAGAGTATTCTAACGAACAACTAGAGCGCTAACAGTCCTACTTATTACTAAGGTATGGCACACCTGAAGCCATCTTGATTGGAATAAAGTGGTAACTCTTAAAACATTTAATTTAAAAAGGAACAACATGAGGGGGTATATTTTGCCATAGAAAGTATGATTAGTGCTGCAGAAAGAAAAATTAGGGCACATTTTGAGTGACTTCTCAAATCCTCTTCAATTTCATTAAAAAATTCTGACATCCAGTCTCCCAAGATGGTCACCAGAGACAAAAGAGCCCAAATGTAGCCCAAATATCACCCAGATGTAGCCCAAGTGTAGCCCAATGACAGAATGTCCCAGAGTGTTCTAAAGAACAACTAGAGCGCTAACAGTCTTATTTATGACAAAAGTATGGCACACCAGAAGCCATCTTGATTTGAATGAAGTGGTAAGTCTGAAAACATTTAATATAAAAAGGAACAAAATGAGGGGGTTCATTTTGCCATAGAAAGTATGATTAGTGCTTCAAAAAGAAAAATTAGGGCACATTTTGAGTGACTTCTCAAATCCTCTTCTATTTCATAAAGAAAATTCTGACATGCAGACTGAAACATGCACTTTGAATACCAGCAGCATACTTCCCTGGTGAGCAGTAGCTTTACTACAGTGATATAATGATCAACTACAGTGCTAACATTCAGAATTTATGGCAAATGTGTGACACATCTGAATGCCTTCTTGATGGAACCAAAGTAAACAAGCATTGAAAATGCAATAGATCTCGCCCTCGTTTAAGTTAAAGCCATTCTGTTTGTAATGAGGTGGCTTTTTAGCTTTGCTTTTATTAGTGTTTTTAAAACTTTCATGTAAATAACATGCATATGTATGCATATATGTATATGTATGCATGCATTTATATTTGTATTTATATAGATATGCAGATTATATATGTATGTATATATATATATATATATATATATATATATATATATATACACACATACATATATATATATCACTTAAAAAACCATAGGTTTCAGGCCTTATATAGTTAGGAATTAGAATTTTAAAAACCTTGCAAATTCACTTAAAAAAACATAGGTTTCAGGCCTTATATAGTTAGGAATTAGCATTTAAAAAAACATTGAAAAAACCATTGAAATTGAGATGTCATCAGTGATGTCATCAGTGATGTCACTGACCATGTCATAAATGATGTAATACGTGACATCATCAGCAGTGGATTGCGGGTGCGTGAAATATAGTTAGTACAACTAACTATATAGGAGCAATTTCAATGGTTTTTTAAATGCTAATTCCTAACTATATAAGGCCTGAAACCTATGGTTTTTTAAGTGAATATATATATATATATATATATACACACTATATATAAATATGTAACCAAAAATGCCCAGAAGCTTGAGGCCGCACAGCACTGCAGGTGAGTAACTACTCTATTTAAACCAAGCAGGCAGCTTAACATCGCTTTGAAGTCCATGGCCTGATGCGTTTCGATGCCGCTGTTTGCGCTCCTTCTGGGCGTTTTTGGTTTTTTATATACATATATATGTATAATGTGTAGGTAGTTATAGTTAGGACCTAGTTTCCATAGGAAATCCACAACATTCTATTTGGAATAACTTTGGAGCCGGTGGACGAATCTTCGTGAATTTCTCCAAGAAAATGGACTGCTCCGCTCTGCTCCTTACCCGAAAGTTTGGGGGTGCTTCGTCAAGTGGAGTCCGAGAAAAAAGGGGGTCCCAAAACGTGTTTTCTCCATGCAATTTTCCATAGGGACCTTTACCCAGGGCTACAGCCCAAACGGCTGAACGGAATTGCACCAAATTTGGCAGAGAGGTAGAGTTCGGTTTGCAGATTATGCTTTTTGTTAAATGTTGTAAATCTGTTCAGTAGTTCCTTAGAAAATCAAAAGTAAAATCATAGTGATATCTAGAGACAGAGTTCAGTACCCCAAGCACGAGCTGCATGGTCATTGGCTGTCAACTGTCTGTCAACACTCCAAACCAGGAAGTGTTAGCAGCCATCTTGTGCCTTGGTAGAACCGAGGCACAAGAAAGCAGCGAAACAAACGTGAAAAACACACAAAGGGGGCAGGGTAAAAACACCTTGATGCCCTAGGCCTGCTCAGTTGGTCCCACAAGGAAACACAGTGGAGCTGGAAGTTGCGGAGTAAGGGGACCAGGGGAGCCGGCCGTGGATGTTCCCCACCTCGGATGTGCACACAACCTACCTGTAATCAGCGCGAACCCATTGTTTGCCTCACTCCGCCACACCACCCACCCAGGCTGGACGTTACAGTGCCTGCTGGGAACTGTAGTTTCTTCATCTACAACAAACTGCTAAGGGTGTGACCACTTCATTAGGGGGAGGAGCAGCGGGCGCTGGACAGTATTTCACACAGGTGGGGATTGATGGGTGTGTTCTGCGTTGGGCGCTGAGGAAGGCTGTCAAAGCCGAAATGCATTCGCCACCGCTGGTAGGAGAGGAATAAACACGAGCAGGCTGCTCTGAAAACCCCTTCGGCCTCTGAGTCTCTCTTTGCTGGGAGGGACTGTTTCCATGGAATTTTGCTGCGCCTGCCAGGGACGCATCACGGAAGGCCCCGCGACACCAAGGGTCAAAGGACAAACACTGGCCTCAGACTGCTTGCAGCTGAATAACGTCGAGGTATCGACAGTTCCTTGGGACCGCCAGCAGCCACAGAAAAATCCGGGGAGACTCAGGTATTTTACCGAATGGTGCAAAGTCCGCATTGACTGCCCCTGCCCCGCCTGTGTTTCTGTGGAGCTGGAAGTTGCGGAGTAAGGGGACCAGGGGAGCCGGCCGTGGATGTTCCCCACCTCGGATGTGCACACAACCTACCTGTAATCAGCGCGAACCCATTGTTTGCCTCACTCCGCCACACCACCCACCCAGGCTGGACGTTACAGTGCCTGCTGGGAACTGTAGTTTCTTCATCTACAACAAACTGCTAAGGGTGTGACCACTTCATTAGGGGGAGGAGCAGCGGGCGCTGGACAGTATTTCACACAGGTGGGGATTGATGGGTGTGTTCTGCGTTGGGCGCTGAGGAAGGCTGTCAAAGCCGAAATGCATTCGCCACCGCTGGTAGGAGAGGAATAAACACGAGCAGGCTGCTCTGAAAACCCCTTCGGCCTCTGAGTCTCTCTTTGCTGGGAGGGACTGTTTCCATGGAATTTTGCTGCGCCTGCCAGGGACGCATCACGGAAGGCCCCGCGACACCAAGGGTCAAAGGACAAACACTGGCCTCAGACTGCTTGCAGCTGAATAACGTCGAGGTATCGACAGTTCCTTGGGACCGCCAGCAGCCACAGAAAAATCCGGGGAGACTCAGGTATTTTACCGAATGGTGCAAAGTCCGCATTGACTGCCCCTGCCCCGCCTGTGTTTCTGTGGAGCTGGAAGTTGCGGAGTAAGGGGACCAGGGGAGCCGGCCGTGGATGTTCCCCACCTCGGATGTGCACACAACCTACCTGTAATCAGCGCGAACCCATTGTTTGCCTCACTCCGCCACACCACCCACCCAGGCTGGACGTTACAGTGCCTGCTGGGAACTGTAGTTTCTTCATCTACAACAAACTGCTAAGGGTGTGACCACTTCATTAGGGGGAGGAGCAGCGGGCGCTGGACAGTATTTCACACAGGTGGGGATTGATGGGTGTGTTCTGCGTTGGGCGCTGAGGAAGGCTGTCAAAGCCGAAATGCATTCGCCACCGCTGGTAGGAGAGGAATAAACACGAGCAGGCTGCTCTGAAAACCCCTTCGGCCTCTGAGTCTCTCTTTGCTGGGAGGGACTGTTTCCATGGAATTTTGCTGCGCCTGCCAGGGACGCATCACGGAAGGCCCCGCGACACCAAGGGTCAAAGGACAAACACTGGCCTCAGACTGCTTGCAGCTGAATAACGTCGAGGTATCGACAGTTCCTTGGGACCGCCAGCAGCCACAGAAAAATCCGGGGAGACTCAGGTATTTTACCGAATGGTGCAAAGTCCGCATTGACTGCCCCTGCCCCGCCTGTGTTTCTGTGGAGCTGGAAGTTGCGGAGTAAGGGGACCAGGGGAGCCGGCCGTGGATGTTCCCCACCTCGGATGTGCACACAACCTACCTGTAATCAGCGCGAACCCATTGTTTGCCTCACTCCGCCACACCACCCACCCAGGCTGGACGTTACAGTGCCTGCTGGGAACTGTAGTTTCTTCATCTACAACAAACTGCTAAGGGTGTGACCACTTCATTAGGGGGAGGAGCAGCGGGCGCTGGACAGTATTTCACACAGGTGGGGATTGATGGGTGTGTTCTGCGTTGGGCGCTGAGGAAGGCTGTCAAAGCCGAAATGCATTCGCCACCGCTGGTAGGAGAGGAATAAACACGAGCAGGCTGCTCTGAAAACCCCTTCGGCCTCTGAGTCTCTCTTTGCTGGGAGGGACTGTTTCCATGGAATTTTGCTGCGCCTGCCAGGGACGCATCACGGAAGGCCCCGCGACACCAAGGGTCAAAGGACAAACACTGGCCTCAGACTGCTTGCAGCTGAATAACGTCGAGGTATCGACAGTTCCTTGGGACCGCCAGCAGCCACAGAAAAATCCGGGGAGACTCAGGTATTTTACCGAATGGTGCAAAGTCCGCATTGACTGCCCCTGCCCCGCCTGTGTTTCTGTGGAGCTGGAAGTTGCGGAGTAAGGGGACCAGGGGAGCCGGCCGTGGATGTTCCCCACCTCGGATGTGCACACAACCTACCTGTAATCAGCGCGAACCCATTGTTTGCCTCACTCCGCCACACCACCCACCCAGGCTGGACGTTACAGTGCCTGCTGGGAACTGTAGTTTCTTCATCTACAACAAACTGCTAAGGGTGTGACCACTTCATTAGGGGGAGGAGCAGCGGGCGCTGGACAGTATTTCACACAGGTGGGGATTGATGGGTGTGTTCTGCGTTGGGCGCTGAGGAAGGCTGTCAAAGCCGAAATGCATTCGCCACCGCTGGTAGGAGAGGAATAAACACGAGCAGGCTGCTCTGAAAACCCCTTCGGCCTCTGAGTCTCTCTTTGCTGGGAGGGACTGTTTCCATATATATATATATATATATACACACTATATATAAATATGTAACCAAAAATGCCCAGAAGCTTGAGGCCGCACAGCACTGCAGGTGAGTAACTACTCTATTTAAACCAAGCAGGCAGCTTAACATCGCTTTGAAGTCCATGGCCTGATGCGTTTCGATGCCGCTGTTTGCGCTCCTTCTGGGCGTTTTTGGTTTTTTATATACATATATATGTATAATGTGTAGGTAGTTATAGTTAGGACCTAGTTTCCATAGGAAATCCACAACATTCTATTTGGAATAACTTTGGAGCCGGTGGACGAATCTTCGTGAATTTCTCCAAGAAAATGGACTGCTCCGCTCTGCTCCTTACCCGAAAGTTTGGGGGTGCTTCGTCAAGTGGAGTCCGAGAAAAAAGGGGGTCCCAAAACGTGTTTTCTCCATGCAATTTTCCATAGGGACCTTTACCCAGGGCTACAGCCCAAACGGCTGAACGGAATTGCACCAAATTTGGCAGAGAGGTAGAGTTCGGTTTGCAGATTATGCTTTTTGTTAAATGTTGTAAATCTGTTCAGTAGTTCCTTAGAAAATCAAAAGTAAAATCATAGTGATATCTAGAGACAGAGTTCAGTACCCCAAGCACGAGCTGCATGGTCATTGGCTGTCAACTGTCTGTCAACACTCCAAACCAGGAAGTGTTAGCAGCCATCTTGTGCCTTGGTAGAACCGAGGCACAAGAAAGCAGCGAAACAAACGTGAAAAACACACAAAGGGGGCAGGGTAAAAACACCTTGATGCCCTAGGCCTGCTCAGTTGGTCCCACAAGGAAACACAGGTCAGGTGGTCCCACAAGGACCCCCAGGGCCAACAAAAGCATTTTAATAAAAACGAATTGGCCGAATTCGTGCTGGATGTGCGAATCCGGTAAAAAAAAAATTAAGCGCTGGATCCCAAGCTTCATTTGTTTATGGTGCCCCCACAGCCCCGTGGACTGCCACCTCCCCTACCCCCCACACTGCCCAGGAGACCACCACCTGCCCTGGACATTTATTATTTTTGTGCGGGGGCTTGCGGGCCCCCAAGCCCGGGGACCACCACCTCCCCGGGGCTGTATGCTTTGAATGTAGGGTGGCCATGCAGCCCCCCCCAGAGACCCGGGGGCACCACCTCCCTGGGGTTACAGTTAAAAACTCTGTGTGGATCGTCTGTTGCGGACCCCCGGGGACAACCACCTCCCTGGGGCTGTGCAAATGTGGGGAGGGGGCCACGCAGCCCACTTCCTGGAGCCCTATATGGCACTGGGGACTGCCACCCCCAGGGCCGGCACCTGCAATATCCCGGGGTACCCACCCCTGGACATCGCACTTTGCAATGACAGGGCGAGAGCACGGATCCCACCCTATCATTTCATACTTCTGCTTTGCTTCATTGAAGCAAGAGCAGGAAACCTGCTCTTATTTCCAAGAAGCAAAGCAGAATTGCTTTTGGACAAGGGGAGCTGCATCTTAGCAGCTCCTATTGTCCAAAAGCAATGCCGGCACCCGCAGGAGGCGGGGAACCAGATGGGACCATGGGGGCATCGGGGCTCCCCCCATGGTCCCCAACATAAGCCCAGGCCCCAGGGGATGGGGTCCGTGGGGCCATAAGTGGCTTCAGGAGGGGGACCATGCAACCCCTTTTTACATTACTCTGAAAACGCGCCTGTTAGTGCACTGCTGGCGAGGCAATGGGGTCCTCTTGTGTCCTGAGGACCTCAGGACTAAAGTGGACGTCATCCACTGAGCAGAAGTGTGCCAGGAAGCGTGTTTGCAGAGTGGTATAAAAAGGGGTGTGGCATCGGACCTCTCACAACAATCCAGCTGTGAGAGGCTTACTACAGGTAACAGAAGGGCTAGTTGGCCCCCAGGGACCCTGAGAAGGCAAGGGGACTTCATCCCCAACCAAGAGTAGGCCCGTTGGCCTGTTTGCAGAGTGGTGCAGAAAGGTGGCATTGCCTGTGTCCACCTCTCAGCAATCATACTATATGGGGCTTACCAGAGGTATCAGGTAAGCTAGTTGGCCCATAAGGACCCCGAGCAGCAAAGGGGACTTCACTCCCCATCCAAGAGTGCGCTGGGGAGCGTGTTTGAAGACTGGTGGGTGAAGGGGGCATGGCCTGCTTTGAGAACTTACCAATTCTGCTGTGTCAGACTTACTGGAGGTGATAGGAGGGTAACCTTGGGGGCCAACTTCCCCTCCTATTACCTCTAGTAAGTCCCACACAGTGGTATTGGTAAGACGTCTTCGGAGGCCATTCACCCCTTTCTCCAGTTCTCTGCAAACGTGCCTCCTGGCAGGCTACTTGTTGGGGGATGTAGTCCACTTTCCTCCTGAGGGACTTTGGGGGCCAATAAACCCTCCTGGTACCACTTGTAAGTCCTATGCAGCAGAATTCCAGAGCGCTGGTCGGAGGCCCAGCCCCCTTTCTCCACCTCTCTGCAAACGTGACTACAAGTTAAAGAAGCATTTGCAATGTAATTGGTTTCACATTTGTGAGAGTTAGAGATATAGGCATAAATGCAAAAATGTTTTACTAATGTTTCATGGAGAGGAATGGATGTAGTGTTATGTGTTATGGAAAGTAATGGTGTTGTATGATAGTCTGTGTTGTGAAGTGGCAACCTTAGGTTTAGTCTTCCTCGTTTCCAATGAAGCTAAACTATAAACTCAATGAGACACAACAAAAGAAGGAACCACTGAGGAGCACTTCTGGACCAAGTCAGAGGTATGTGCAGGGCTACTGGAATTATGTGACTGTTTGGCAGCACCGACTGCACATTTATAAATTTTCCGCATTTGCCATATAATCCATCATCTGCTGCAAAATGTGCAGATTTGAACAAAAAACCTTGTTTCTAGCTCAAGCGGTTCAAACGTCACCAAAAAAGCAGCAACAAGTGTTACAGCTTGGTGGAAGGCCCTTTGCAAACCTAGAATGGTCACCTGTTACTTATTGCTAAGTGTGGGTATTAAATTGGTACTAATGGTTTGCAAACCACTCTTGCTTCTTTCTGTGCCTCTCTTGCCTCTTTCTGCATTTCTGTTGCTTCTTTCTTCACCTTTCTTTCTTTTTCTGCACTTCTTTTGCCTCTTTCTGACAATCTCTTGCTTCTTTCTGCATCTCTCTTGTCTCTTTCTGTACCTCTGTTGCCTCTTTCTGCACCTTTCTTTCTTTTTCTGAACTTCTTTTGCCTCTTTCGGCTCATCTCTTCCACTTTCTGTACCACTCTTGCCTCTTTCTGCACCTCTGTTACCTCTTTCTGTACCTTACCTACTTCTTTCTGTATCCCACTTGCTTCTTTCTGCACACCTCTTGTCTCTTTCTGCACCCTTCTTACCTGTTTCTGCACCTCCTTTTCCTCTTTCTGTACCCCTGTTCCCTCTTTCTGCACTTCTCCTTCTTCTTTCTGTACCCCACTTGCCTCTTTCTGCACCCCTTTCGTCTCTTTCTGCACCCTTCTTCCCTTTTTCTGCACCTCCTTTGCGTCTTTCTGTACCCCTGTTTCCTTTCTGCACCTCTACGTCTGTTTCTGCACCATTCTTGCCTCTTTCTGCACTTCAGTTGCCTCTTTCTGCACCCCACCTGTCTCTTTATGCACCTCTCTTGCTTCTTTCTGCACTTCTCTTGCTTCTTTCTGCACCTCTGGTTGCTTCTTTCGGCACTCATTTTACCTCTTTCTGCACCCTTCTTCCCTCTTTGTGCAACTCTCTTGTCTCTTTCTATACCTCTCACCCCTCTTTCTGCACCCCTCTTGCCTCTTTGTGCATCTCTGTTCCTTCTTTCAGTACTTCTCTTGCCTCTTTCTGCACCTTTGTTGCCTCTTTCTGCACCTCACTTATTTATTTCTGTACCTCACTTGCCTCTTTCTGCCTCCCCTCTTGTCTCTTTCTGCACACTTCTTCCCTCTTTTTTTACCCCTGTTCCTTCTTTCTGCCACTCTCCTTCCTGTTTCTGCACCTCTCTTGCCTCTTTCTGCAATTCTGTTGCCTCTTTCTGCACCTCTGTTGCTTCCTTCTACACTTCTGTTGCTTCTTTCTGAGCCTATCTTGCCTATTTCTGCATTTCTGTTGCTTCTTTCTGCACCTTTCTTACTTTTTCTACACTTCTTTTGCCTCTTTCTGCTCCTCTCTTGCTTCTTTCTGCACCTCTCTTGCCTCTTTCTGCACCTCTATTGCCTCTTTCTGCACCTTTCTTTCTTTTTCTGCACTTCTTTTGCCTCTTTTGGCTCATCTCTTCTATTTTTTGTACTTCTCTTGCCTCTTTCTGCACCTCTGTTACCTCTTTCTGCACCTCACCTACTTCTTTCTGTACCCCACTTGCCTCTTTCTGCACCCCTCTTGTCTCTTTCTGTACATTTCTTCCCTCTTTCTGCACCTCCTTTGCCTCTTTCTGTAACCCTGTTCCCTCTTTCTGCACCTCTCCTACTTTGTTCTGTACTCCACTTGCCTATTTCCGCAACCCTCTTGTCTCTTTCTGCACCCTTCTCCCCTCTTTCTGCACCTCCTTTGCCTCTTTCTTTACCCCGTTCCCTCTTTCTGTACCTCTCCTTCCTGTTTCTGCACCTCTCTTGCCTCTTTCTGCACTTCTGTTGTCTCTTTCTGCACCTCTGTTGCTTCTTTCTGCACTTCTGTTGCTTCTTTCTGAACACCTCTTGTCTCTTTCTGCACTTCTCTTGCATCTTTCTGCATCTCTGTTTTTTCTTTCTGCACTTATTTTGCCTCTTTATGCACCCTTCTTCCCTCTTTGTGCAACTCTCTTGTCTCTTTCTACACCCCTTTTCCCTCTTTCTGCACCCCTCTTGCCTCTTTGTGCACCTCTGTTCCTTCTTACAGTACTTCAATTGCCTCTTTCTGCAGCTATGTTGCCTCTTTCTGCACCTTTCTTTCTTTTTCTGCACTTCTTTTGCCTCTTTTGGCTCATCTCTTCTATTTTTTGTACTTCTCTTGCCTCTTTCTGCACCTCTGTTACCTCTTTCTGCACCTCACCTACTTCTTTCTGTACCCCACTCGCCTCCTTCTGCACCCCTCTTGTCTTTCTGTGCATTTCTTCCCTCTTTCTGCACCTCCTTTGCCTCTTTCTGTACCCCTGTTTCCTCTTTCTGCACCTCTCCTACTTCGTTCTGTACCCCACTTGCCTATTTCTGCACCCCTCTTGTCTCTTTCTGCACCCTTCTTCCCTCTTTCTACACCTCCTTCGCCTCTTTCTGTACCCCTGTTCCCTCTTTCTGCACCTCTCCTTCCTGTTTCTGTACCTCTCTTGCCTCTTTCTGCACTTATGCTACCTCTTTCTGCGCCTCTATTGCTTCTTTCTACACTTCTTGTGCCTTTTTCTGCACCCCTCTTGTCTTTTTCTGCACCTCTCTTGCTTCTTTCTGCACCTCTCTTGCTTCTTTCTGCCCTCATGTTGCCTATTTCTGCACCCTCCTCTCTTCTTTGTGCAACTCTCTTGTCTCTTTCTGCACCTCTCATCCCTCTTTCTGCACCCCTCTTGCCTCTTTCTGCATCTCTGTTCCTTCTTTCAGTACTTCTCTTGCCTCTTTCGAACACTTTGTTCCCTCTTCCTGCACCTCACTTATTTCTTTCTGTATTCCACTTGCCTCTTTCTGCACCCCTCTTGTCCCTTTCTGCACCCTTCTTCCCTCTTTCTGTACCCCTGTCCCCTCTTTCTGCACCTCTTCTTCCTGTTTCTGCACTTCTGTTACCTCTTTCTGCACCTCTGTTGCTGCTTTCTACACTTCTGTTGCTTCTTTCTGCGCCTATCTTGCCTCTTACTGCATTTCTGTTGCTACTTTCTGCACCTTTCTTTGTTTTTCTGCACTTCTTTTGCCTCTTTCGGTTCATCTCTCCTACTTTCTGTACCTCTCTTGCCTCTTTCTGCGCCTATCTTGCCTCTTTCTGCATTTCTGTTGCTACTTTCTGCACCTTTCTTTGTTTTTCTGCACTTCTTTTGCCTCTTTTGGTTCATCTCTCCTACTTTCTGCACCTCACCTACTTCTTTCTGTACCCCACATGCCTCTTCCTACACCCCTCTTGTTCTTTCTGCACCCTTCATCCCTCTTTCTGCACCTCCTTTGCTTCTTTCTGTAACCCTGCTCCCTCTTTCTGCACCTCTCCTACTTCTTTCTGTACCCCACTTGCCTCTTTCTGCACCCCTCTTGTCTCTTTCAGAACCCTTCTTCCCTCTTTCTGCACCTCCTTTGCCTCTTTCTGTACCCCTGTTCCCTCTTTCTGCACCTCTCCTTCCTGTTTCTGCACCTCCCTTGCCTCTTTCTGCACTTCTGTTGCCTCTTTCTGCACCTCTGTTGCTTCTTTCTGCACTTCTGTTGCTTCTTTCTGCACCCCTCTTGCCTCTTTGTGCACCTCTGTCCCTTTTGTTCAGTACTTCTCCTGCCTTTTTCTGCAGCTTTCTTGCCTCTTTCTGCACCTCGCCTACTTCTTTCTGTACCCCACTTGCCTCTTTCTGCACCCCTCTTGTCTCTTTCTGTACCCTACTTCCCACTTTATGTACCCCTGTTCCTTTTTTCTGCACATTTCCTTCCTGTTTCTGAACCTCTCTTGCCTCTTTCTGCACCTCTGTTGCTTCTTTCTGCACTTCTGTTGCTTCTTTCTGCACCCTTCTTGTCTCTTTCTGCACTTCTCTTGTTTATTTCTGCACCTCTGTTGCTTCTTTCTTGACTCATTTTGCCTCTTTCTGCACCCTTCTTCCCTCTCTTCCCTCTTTGTGCAACTCTCTTGTGTCTTTCTAAATATCTCTTCCCTCTTTCTGCACCCTTCTTGCCTCTTTGTGCACCTCGGTTCCTTCTTTCAGTACTTCTCTTGCCTCTTTCTACACCCCTCTTGCCTCTTTCTGTACTTCTGCTGGTGCTTTTGCACTGCTCTTGCTTCTTTCTGCACCTCTTGCCTCTTTCTGCACCCCTCTCCTCTTTCTGCACCCCTCTTCCCTCTTTCTGCACCTCTTTCGCCTGTTTATGCACTTTATTGCTTCTTTCTGCAGTTCTCTAGCCTCATTATGCACCTCTGTTGCTTCTTTCTGCACTTGTTTTGCCTTTATCTGTACCTCTTTTGCTTTTATCTGCGCCACTCTTGTCTCTTTGTACACCCCTATTGCCTCTTTCTGCACCTCTCTTGCTTCTTTCTGCACTTCTCTAGCTTCTTTATGTGCCTCTCTTGCTACTTTCTGCACCCTTCTTCCTTTTTTGCATCCCTCTTGCTTTTTCTGCAATTCTTTTGCCATTTGCTGCACCTCTCTTGCCTCTTTCTGCACCTCACCCGCCTCTTCATATACTTCTCTTGCTTCTTTCTAGACCTCTGTTGCTTCCTTCAGCAATTCTCTTACCTCTTTTTGCACTTCTCTTGCTTGCTTCTGCACCTCTATTGCGTCTTTCTGCACCTCTGTTGCCTCTTTCTGCACCTCACTTGCACCTTTCTGCACCCTTCTTGCCTCTTTCTGTATCCCTCTTCCCTCTTTCTGTACGTGTCATGCCTCTTTCTGTACCCCTGTTCCTTCTTTTTACACCTTTCCTGCCTGTTTCTGCACCTCTTTTGCCTCTTTCTGTACCTTTCGTGCCTCTTTCAGCACCTCTGTTGCTACCTTCTGCACTTTTCTTCCTTCTTCCGGCACCCCTCCTGCCTCTTTCTGTACCCCTCTAGCCTCTTTGTATACTTCTCCTACCTCCTTCTGCACCCCTCTTGCCTCTTTTTACACTTCTGTTGGTTCTTTCTGGACTGCACTTGCTTCTTTCTGCATCTTTTTTTCAAATTTCCGCAGTCCTCTTGCCTCTTTGTGTAACCCTCTTACCCATTTCTCCACCTCGATTGCTTCTTTCTGTACTTCTCTTGCTTTTTTCCGCACTGCTCTTGCTGCTTCTTTCTGCACCTCTCTTGCAAATGTCTGTATCCCTCTTACCTCTTTCGGCACCCCTGTTCCCTCTTTCTGCACCTTTCATGCCTGTTGTAAACCTCTCTTGCCTCTTTGGCACCTCTGTTGCTTCTTTCTGCAATTCTCTTGCCTCTTTTTGCACCCCTCTTGCCTCTTCCTGTAACCCTTTTGCCTTTTTGTGAGCCGCTCCTGCCTCTTTCTGCACCTTTCTCGCCTTTTTCTGCAGTTCTCTTGCCTCTATCTCTATCTATTTTGCTTCTTTCTGCACTTTTCTTGCTTCTCGCTGTACCCTGTTTGCCTCTTTCTGCACCTCTGTTCATTCTTTATGCAATGCTCTTGTTTCTTTCTGCACCTCTCTTGCTTCTTTCTGCACCCTTCTTCTCTTTTTTGCATCCCTCGTGTTTCTTTCTGCAGTTCTCTTGCCATTTTCTGAAACTTTGTTGCCATTTTCTGCAACTATCTTACCTTTTTCTGCAGTTCTCTTGCCTCTTTCTGTACCTCTCTTGCTTCTCTGTACCTCTCTTGTTTCTTTCCACTCTTCTCTTACTTCTTTCTGTACCTCTCATGCTTCTTTCTGCAGTTCGCTTGTTATTTTCTGCACCTCTGTTGCCTCTTTGTATACCTAACTTGCCTCTTTCTGCACTTCTCTTGCTTCTTTTTCACCTCTGTTGCTTCTTTCAGCAATTCTCTTGTCTTTTTCTGTACTTCTCTTGCTTGTGTCTGCACCTCTCTTGTGTCTTTCTGCACCTCTCTTGCCTCTTTCTGTACTTCAGTTGCTTCTTTCTACACCCCTCTTGTGTCTTTTTGCACCCCTCTTCTCTCTTTCTGTACCTCTCCTGTCTCTATCACCCCTTTTATGCCTTTCTGTACCTTTCCTGCCTGTTTTTGCATCCCTCTTGCCTCTTTCTGCATTCCCTCTTCTCTTTATCTGCAACTCTCTTGCCTCTTTCTGCACCCCTGTTCCCTCTTTCTGCAGCTTTCCTGCCAGTTTCTGCTTTTCTCTTGCCTCTTTCAGCACCCTTTTTGCTTCTTTCAGCACCTCTGCTGCTTCTTTCTGCATTTCTTTTCCTTCTTGGTGCACCCCTCCTGCCTCTTTCTGTATCCCTCTTGCCGCTTTGTGCACCTCTCCTACGTCTTTCTGCACCCCTCTTGCTTCTTTTTGCACCTCTGTTCCCTCTTTCTGTGCCTTTCTTGCCTGTTTTTGCACCACTCTTGCCTCTTTCGGCAACCCTGTTGCTTCTTTTTGTACTTCTCTTGCCTCCTTCTGCACCCCTCCTGCCTCTTTCAGCATTTCTGTTGCTTCTTTCTGCACTTCTCTTGCTTGTTTCTGTACCCATCTTGCCTCTTTCTGTACCCCTGTTGTGTCTTTGTGCACCCCTCCTGCCTCTTTCTGTACCTCTCTTGCCCTTTTCTGCAGTTCTCTTGCCTCTTTCTGCCCCTCTTTCTGCACTTTTCTTGCCTCTTTCTGTACTCCTCTTGCCTTTTTCTGTAGCTCCGTTTGTTCTTTCTGCACTGCTCTTGCTTCTTTCTGCACCTCTTGTCATGTAGTTCCTATATACCCTATACAGGATCTGTGCATTCAGATAACATAAACTGTGGGATTGGGGCAGACTGATTCTGAGCACCCCCACCGGATACGTTAGCCTGTCTGTATCAGCCAGCTCACAGTGCCAGTAGAATCTCCTCTTATCAGGGAGAGAATAGTTTCTTGCAACCTCAGAATGTGACAACCCTGATCTCTCAGAATAGTGGAAACAATACACTACCATTCACTGAGTCACTCGTGCTCACTTAGTTACTCTCAGAGATACACAGAATAAACAGTCTGGGTGCTTCAAGAATTAATTGAACAGTTGTTATTCTAGTGTAGAATACATGTGCTGTAACAAACATTAGACAGTAGCAGAGATATATGATAAGCAGTACTACGAAAGTAAAGGGATGGTACAGTTCTACCACTTTGCACTAATCATGAATATATACAAGTACATAAAATAGATGATAAAAAATGTGTACTCCTTCAATGCCTCCCTAACTAGATGTACCTAAATGTACCTAGCATCTGTGTAGGTGTTATGCCAAGAATCCCTCTAGGATCTAGTCAACCCCATTAACAGAGAATGAGAGAATATGGAATCCCGTCCTGGTATCGGGTTGGACACCCCGCGAGGGATGTTAGACCACAAGGTCCTACCTTGCTGTGTTACTGTGTCAGCCTAAAGGATGACGTCGGGCCTAAACTTTATACAGAGCGATTATACAGGAGATTTTCGTCCTGCTGTGCTTCCAAGAAGCCTCATGCATCATGTATGAATTTTTGAATGAGGGAAAAACCTGTGTTCTGAATGCAGTGTTGTATCTAGGTAGGGTCAGTCCCTATAAATCATTATGTATATAATGTAGGGAAGGATATAGGTGAAAGGTTGCAGTGTTATCTGAGCCTATATAGGGTACCTATATGGAATATAACACTCTCTTGTTTCTTTCTGCTGCCTTCCTCCCTTTTTTGCATCCCTCTTGCCTCTCTGCAGTAATCTTGCCATTTTCTGCACCTCACTTGCCTCTTTCTGCACCTCCCTTGTCTCTTTATGCACCTCACTTGCCTCTTTCTGCACTTTTCTTGCTTCTTTCTACACCTCTGTTGCTTCTTTCAGCAATTCTCTTGCCTCTTTTTGCACTTCTCTTGCCTGTTTCTGCACCTCTCTTGCCTCTTTCTGCACTTCTCTTGCCTCTTTCTGCACCTCTCTTGCCTCTTTACACACTTCACTTGCCTTTGTTTGCATCCCTCTTCTAACTTTCTGTACTTCTCTTGCTTCTTTCTGTAAATGTAAATGTATTTGAACTTGTATAGCGCACCGCTACCCGCAGTGGGTTTCCCGGCGCTTGCTTAGGGAACCCGTCCTGGTATTCCCCTGCGAGATAACCCATTTCTGGGCATCCCCAAGGTGAAAGCCAGGCATCCCGCCACGAGGGGCCCTTGTGGAGATTAAGCAAGCTATTGCCCAGAGTTACAGAGTGGGACTCCATGATTGGAATAGCACCGAGGCGAGAATTGTCAGGTCCGGGGAAATTTGAGCCCAAGACCCGCCGAGGCGGGGAATTGAACCCTGGTCCGGGCCAGACCTCTGCATCAGGGTCTGCCGCTCCAACCACTTGAGCCACACTTCTCCACACCACTTGAGCCACACTTCTCCCACCCCTGTTCCCTCTTTCTGTACCTTTCCTGCCTATTTCTGTACCTCTCTTGCCTCTTTCTGTACCCTTTGTGGCTCTTTCAGCACCTGTGTTGCTTCTTTCTGCACTTCTCTTCCTTCTTTCGGCACCCCTCCTATCTCTTTCTGTACCTCTCTTGCCTCTTTCTGCACATTACGTCCTTCTTTCTACACTTCACTTGCCTCTTTCTGTATCCTTCCTGCCTCTTTCAGCACCTCTGTTGCTTCTTTCTGCACTTTTCTTCCTTCTTCTGCACCCCCTGCCTCTTTCTGTACCTCTTTTGCCTCTTTCTGCATCTTACCTCCTTCTTTCAGCACTTCTCTTGCCTCTTTCTGTACCCCTCCTCCCTCTTTCTGCGCATCTGTTGGTTCTTTCTGCACTGCTCTTTCTTGTATCTCCTACTCTCTTTCACATTTCTGCACCACTCTTGCCTCTTTCTGCACCTCTGTTGGTTCTTTCTGTACCTCTCTTGCCTCTCTGTGTACCTCTGTTCCCTCTTTGTGCACCTCTTTTGCCTGTTTCTGCAACTCTCTTGCCTCCGTCTTCACTTTTTTGCCTCTTTCTACACCTCTGTTACTTCCTTCTGCTCTTCTCTTGCCTCTTTCTGCACCCCTCTTGCCTCTTTCTGCATCTCTGTTACTTCTTTCTGCACTTCTCTTGCTTCTTTCTACACCTCTCTTGCTTTTTTCTGCACCCCTAATGTCTCTTTCTGTACCCTTCTTTCCTTTTACTGCAAGTCTCTTGGTTCTTTCTGTGCTGCTCGTGCCTCTTTCTACACCCCTCTTGCTTCTTTCTGCACCTCTGTTTTTCTTTCTCCACTTCTCTTGCTTCTTTTTACTCCTCTTGCTTCTTTCTGCACCCCACTTGCCTCTTTCTGCACCCTTCTTCCCCTTTGTGCACATCTCTTGCCTCTTTCTGCACCCCTCTAGCCTCTTTCTGCTTCTCTTGAGCTTGTTGCTGTACTTGTTTCACCTCTTTATGTACCCCTCGGGCCTCTTTTTGCACATCTGTTGTTTCTTACTGCTCTGCTCTTGCTTCTTTCTGCACCTCTCTCGCAAGTTTCTTCACCCCTCTTGACTCTTTCGGCATCCCTCTTCTCTCTTGCTGCACCCCGTTCCCTCTTTCTGTACCTCTTCTGCCTGTTTCTCCACCTCTGCCGCATCTTTCAGTATTTCTCTTGTTTCTTTCTACACCTCTCTTGCTTCTTTCTGTACATCTCTTGCCTCTTCTATACTTCTCTTTGCACCTCTCTTGCCTCCTTCTGCACCTCTCTTGTATCTTTCTGAACCTCTCTTGCCACTTTCTGTACCTCACTTGCTTCTTTCTGCACCCCTCCTGCCTCTTTATGCACTCCTCTTCCCTCTTTCTGCAACTCTCTTGCCTCTTTCTGAACCCCGGTTCCCTCTTACTGCTCCTTACCTTCCTGTTTCTGCAAGTCTTTTGCCTCTTTCTGTACCTCTGTTGCTTCTTTCTGCATTTCTCTTGCCTCTTTCTGTACCTCTGTTCCTTCTTTCTGTACCTCTCTTGCCTCTTTCTGCACGTACTTGCTTCTTTCTGTACTTCTCTTGCCTATTCTGTACCCCTCTTGCCTCTTTCTGCACCTCTGTTGCTTCTTTAAGCACTGCTCTTGCTTCTATCTGCTACTCTCTTCCACATTTCTGTACCCCTCTTGCCTCTTTCTGTACCTCTGTTGGTTCTTTCTGTACCTCTCTTGCCTCTGTGTGCATCCCTGTTCCCTCTTTTTGCACCTCTTTTGCCTATTAGCCAACTCTCTTGCCTCTTTCTGCACTTGTTTCCCTCTTTCTGCGCCTCTGTTGCTTCCTTTTGTACTTCTCTTGCCCCTTACTGCACCCCTCTTGCCTCTTTCTGTACCTCAGTTGCTTCTTTCTGCACTTTTCTTGCTTCTTTCTGCAGCTCTCTTGCTTCTTTCTGTACCACTGTGCCTCATTCTGCACCCGTTTCCCCTTTTCCGGCAAGTGTCTTGGTTCTTTCTGCACTGCACTTGCCTCTTTCTGTACCTCTGTTGGTTCTTTCTGCACTGCTCCTGCTTCTTTCTGTACCTCTGTTGTTTCTTTCTGCACTTCTCTTGCTTTTTTCTACACCTCTCTTGCTTCTTTCTGCACTTCACTTGCTTCTTTCTGCACCCTTCTTCTCTCTTGGTGCACCTTTCTTGCCTCTTTGTGTACCCCTCTAGCTTCTTTCTGTATCTCTTTTGTTTGTGTCTGTACTTCTTTTGCCTCTTTCCGCACCTCCGTTGGTTCTTTCTGCACTGCCCCTGCTTCTTTCTGCACCTCTGTTGTTTCTTTTTGCACTTCTCTCGCATCTTTCTACACCTCTCTTGCTTCTTTCTGCACTCCACTCGCTTCTTTCTGTCCCCTTCTTCTCTCTTGATGCACCTTTCTTGCCTCTTTGTGTACCCCCCTAGCCTCTTTCCGCATCTCTTTTGTTTGTTTCTGTACTTCTTTGGCCTCTTTCTGTACCCCTCTTGCCTCCTTCTGCACCTCTGTTGTTTCTAACTGCACTGATCTTGCTTCTTTCTGCACCTCTCTTGCCTCTTTCGGTACCCCTCTTCTCTCTTCCTGCACCCCTATTCCCTCTTTCTGTACCTCTTTTGCCTGTTTCTGCATCTCTGGTGCCTCTTTCTTGAATTCTCTTGCCTCTTTCTGCACCTGTTGCTTCTTTCAGTACTTCACTTTCTATTTTCTGCACCTCTCTTGCTTCTTTCAGCATCTCTCTTGCCTCTTTCTGTACCTTTCTTCCCTCTTTCTACACCTCTCTTGCCTCTTTCTGCAAACACAGGGTTACTTTTAAACTGACCTCAGGCTCATCAGTGCACACATGCAAGTGCAGAAAAGGGCTGCTAGCCTCTAAAGTGCCATGCCCTTGATATATAGATATATATAGCCTGTATGCTGTGTTAAGTTAGCATGAGCTTTTTAGGAGTTTAAACACCATTTTACCTTTCTGCTGCTTTTGCACACAACACATATCTATTGCTTTAGCTTTGAGCCTAGTAGAATGTTTTCGATTCATACGAGAATAATATGTTGTTACATTGATATCAGCCTTGCTTGGCGAGCTGTGTCTGTACAGGGAGTGCTGAAACCTTCAAGGATATCTCAACACAGTAGTTGTTATGAGCACTGATCTTCGTACGTTCCTAGACATAAAATACATGCAGCTGCAGCCAAGTTCTGGCTTTAGGCGCGTTTTATATTGCTTTGCACAAGAGCATACGAATACACTTGATGGTGCTTCGCATGCAGAGAGCTGCCTTACCACTAGGACCTTGAGGTATGGGGCCGCGCTGCTAAAACCCACAAGAGACCTTCTTAGATATAATACGATATACTAGCTAAGGAGGGTGATAATTAGGTTTTGTTAAACCCTATTCATTTTAGCATAATACTATGCTTGCACCGTTTGTGTTCTATGGACTAGTGACTATGCTGATTACTTTGTTTCTTATAATATGTTTGCTTGTATTAGCTAAGATACTGCGCTTGAGAGCACTGCATTAGTGAATAAACATGTCAAATATGCACGTGTCCTCTTTTACTCCTTGCTCTGGATTGAAATGATTGTATAACGAAAGAGTGGTCATGTGTTCCACGTTACCTGAGGTGTACTAAGTTCATGTTCTGGTTTGTCTAAGCATTGGGAGTTTATGATGACCAATGAGACACTGATTGCTAGTCTGGTAGGGGATTTTTGGGTACTAAGGTGAGTTTTGGCACACCCTAATTCACTGAGGTTCCAAGCCTCTATGCACAGTTCTGTCTGAGCACGGAATCCCTGCGACATGGCGCCCAATCGTTGGTGGTCTTATTACATGACACTCGAGTAGTGCAATATTCAGTTCTTAACACCTTCACTATTGTTTCCGGTTAATGGTGGTGTTGGACAAACCTACCTATATTAGTATAGGTCTTTTCAAGCTTGAATCTTTCTAAACGGTTTCCTTGAATTACTATCCAGTTGTGCTACAGAGTTGACTTTGTACCTTTTTCTTTCTGTGTCACTATGCCCGCGGTGGACATTCCGTAGCATAGTCACATTGCGGTGCGCAATCATTTGCAAAATTTTAATGTTCCCGTGGATTGCATGGCAGTAATATTGGTGGTGAGTGCAGAGGTGGCTTACCCTTACGAAATATTTTATTCGTGGGTGACCTTCCCGGGTGTGGACGGAACTTCAGGTGTGTTCCATACGTACACTCCCACTGCTGTGCCAAATGAGTATACTCCGTATAGGGCACAGGAAATTCTTATTGATACTTGGCAGCACCGCGTTTGGTTTAATGGCGCCCTACCCCATTCATTATCAGCTCCGAGGTTAGGTCCTTTGTCCATTCCAGAAGCAACTTGGCCTGTCTTGGCTGGATTTACGCCTCATCCTCAGCACGGAGCATGTGCCGTGGCTGAAATCAGACGACTATATGTAGTCGCAATTAGCGTGATTAGGTCATTAGTGCAATACATCACCCGCAATCTCCCGGGCGGGGCCCCAGGTGGTGCAGCACTTCCTGCCGGACAGGGCGGAATGAAGCTGTAAGATCCTGGTTTCAAAATAAGATTGCAGCTGACACAGGATTGAGTTTTGAAGGAGCTCAGGTTTATTGGAGATAAGGGAGACACATCCAGATCCCATCCAAGCTCAGAGTAATAACAACCACAGCTTGAAAACATACATTCTAGTAACTGTGGTAACCACATGGAATTGATGATGTCATACAGTGCAAATCAGAGAGTGAAGGATGCTACACATCTTCCCCCCATAAAAAACAAAATGAAAACTAGAACAAAAGAAGAAGAAAACATTATATATGAAACAATAGATGAAAACAATACATTCATTAAGGTACATAGTCTTTCAAATGAGAAGGTTTCTTGATAGTTCTGGATGAGCGTCGAAACACTCCAGGAACCTCATGATCAGTGTCAAACCGAGAATCATCAACACCCGACTCAAGTTTAGGAACAGGAGGTTGATGATTTCCAGATAAAACACAAATTCTATTTAAGTTCCATATTCTGTGGTCCAGGGTTCTCACAGCATTTTTGAAAACTTTTATCACTTTTATTGGCTCAGAGAATTTGATTTTTTTACCAGGAAGCTTAGCAACTACCATGTCACCAACCTTCGCAGACGTTGCTTTAACAGCATGTTTGGAATCAAAATAAAGCTTTCTGTTGGAAGAGTTCAGAATCTCTTTTTCACGCCAATTAAGTTCATCATTTAAATTTCCATCTTTAGAACAATTAGCAATTTCATCACTCAAATCCCTCACCCATGTCGGTTCTAACAAGGTACAAGGTGACCTTCCTCTAAAGAGGACAAAGGGTGATTTACCAGTGGAGGAGTGAGGAGTGAATCTGTAATTCTCTACCTTTTTAAGAACCTGTTCTTTCCAATTGAGACCTGCCCCTTTAGCCCAAGAGATGGTTTCTTTGAGTACCTTGTTAAATCTCTCCACCATTCCATTGGTTTCTGGGTGATAAAGGGCACATTTTTTATGATTTATGCCACACCTAAGTAAGAAAGACTCCATTTCCCTGGAAACCAATTGAACCCCATTATCAGTGAGGATGGATTGTGGAAAGCCTTCCCTTGCAAATAGGGTCTCTAGGAATCTTATAACACAGCTAGTCTCAATATTAGATGTGAAGTGTATCTCAGGCCATCTGGAAAATAAATCCATTAATACAAAAATGAAAATCTGCTGACCATCAGTGTAAATGGGACCAAGGATATCAAATGAGACCTCTTTCCACGGACCACTAGGGAGATTCCTAATGATCATAGGTTGTACTCTTACAACCTTGGACTTATCACTCAAATTACAAATCACACAATCTCTAATGACACGCTCAATGTGCAAATCCATGCCTGGCCACCAGTAGGATGAGCAAACTCTTTCCTTAGTTTTTGTCATGCCAGAGTGTGACTCATGAGCCAGATCAATGATGTTCTTACGTAGTTCAGAAGGAGGAACCAATCTAGTCACACGAACCAAAAGATCATTACAAACAGCTAATTCATCTTTCACTCCCCAGAATTTCGCACACTCCACAGATCCCTGTTTCTTAGAATGCCAACCCTTCTCCAAGAGTGCCATCACACCAGAGAGAACAGGATCGGATGATAATTTAGAACGCCACTCAGATTCATCAATGACTTCAACGGATACAGGGCAAACCTGATATTTATCTTCTTCACTATCATCTTCTAAAGGTTCGTCCTGTGAAACATCAACCAGCCTTGACAAGGTGTCAGCCACACAATTCTGAACACCTGGTATATATTTTATTGTGAAATCAAATTCTTGAAGTGCAATAACCCATCTGGTTATTCTGCTGGACACTAAATCAATACCCTTTTTGGCGAAAATCTCACACAAAGGCTTGTGATCAGTTTTGATTATGAACTTGCTTCCCCACAAAAATTTCTTGAATTTCTTGACAGACCAAAACACAGCCAGAGCCTCCCGTTCAATAACGGAATAACGGGTCTCAGGGTCCTTAAGACCACGTGAGGCAAACATAATGGTGTCTAAGACCCCGTTATTCTCTTGTTGGAGGACGGCACCAAGTTCCTTGAGACTGGCATCAGTAGTGAGAATGGAAATCTTTTGAGGGTCAAAACTTCTAAGATTAGGAGCTTTCTCAAGCCCCTTTTTTAACGTCTGAAATTCAGACTCACAAGTATCATTCCAAATGAACTCAGAACCCTTTTTTAACAGACCCCTTAAACCTACACATTGACCAGCAAAACCTTTAACAAACTTGTTGTAATACTCTATCATACCAAATAATTTCATCAGTTCTTCTCTGGAAGAAGGAGGTGGCATCTTAACTATTGTATCTACCAAGTTGGCTTTGGGTGCAATACCATCTTTTGAAATTGTGTGACCTAAAGAATGAATTGATGAGACACCAAAATGACACTTGTCAATCTTGATAGTGAGGTTGGCTCTTTCAAGTCTACTAAGCACATCAAATAGGGTAGATTCATGCTCAACATCATTCTTACCAAATACGAGAATGTCATCTTGGTACACACACACCTTTTCACAACCTTTAAGCACCTTTTCCATGATGCGCTGAAAAACAGACGCCGCTGAGACAAGACCAAAGGGCATCCTGATGAACCTAAATGTCCCAAAGGGTGTAATAAAAGATGTAAGATTTCTTGAAGATTCTTCTAGCTCAATCTGGTGGTAGGCAGAAGCCAAATCCAAAGTGCTGAATATTTTTGCACTACCCACTTTAGTTAAAAGATCTGAGATGTTAGGGAGAGGATATTTGTCACTAATCACACACTTATTTAACTGTCTCAAATCAATGCATAGACGCAAAGATCCATTGGGTTTGCGAGCAGCAACTACAGGCGCAATCCAATCAGTTCCAGTGACTTCCTCAATGATCCCTCCCAACTTTAATTTTTCCAATTCACTTATCATCTCATCCCTAAGAGCTATGGGAACAGGTCTAGGCTTGCAAGCATAGGGTTGAGAACCAGGCCTTAATGGAATCTCAAGTTTGAAATCTTTGAGACACCCTATTTCATCCCTAAACACTTTAGGAAATTGCATTTTGATGCGTGACAACAGCTCAACTTTAGAATCTACTTGGACAGAACTAACAAGTTCTTTGAGTATTATGGGATTAGGAGAACTGGGATCAAGCATTATATGGAGATCAACCTGATGAAACCAACTGATGATACTGTCTCCTCTTTGCGAAACATAGATCTTGCCAACAGTATAATGATTTTTGTACTCAATTCGTCCTGTGAAGCATCCCAACAGAGGAATGAGTTTACCTCCATATGCTAAAGGGAGAATGTCAGCTCTAGACAACTGAGTCTTGTTGGATAATTTACCCAAATAAAAATTCCTAGAAATAATTGTTATTTTTGCACCAGAGTCAAAAAGAACGTCTGTTGACTCACCCTCAATTTCAATAGTATCAATAGGACAGTTTCTAAGATCAGCTGTGGAAGTGACTTGGACAATAACTTGTCCACACACAAAATCCTCCTCTAGGAATTCATTATCAACAACTTTTACAGAGGTGGAAGGGGTTTTACTTTTGCACAAATTAGAAAAATGACCATTTTTCTTACATTTTGAACAAATGGCATTAAATGCTGGACACTTCGTGTCATTAGCATAATGACCAACTTTGTCACACCTGAAACACTTAGGTACAAAGGATTTCTTTTTAGCTTTCGAAGGATTGATCAAACCTGAGGATTTCTGTGAGTCAGTCACCGTACTTTTAACAACATGAACAGAAGGTTGTTTGTCTTTATTCAAGGTATCTACGCACTTTAGAGAATGTTCAACTCTTTTGGCAAGTTGCAGAACCTCATCTAAAGACGGTTCATCTTTTAACCACAATTCATCTCGAACTTTTTCGATGTTACATCCGACCATGAATTGATCTCTAATCCTTTCATCAATGTAAGTGGCGAATTTACAAGAAGATGCCAATTTCCTTAATTGTGTGACATAACCCTCAACAGTTTCCCCTTCATTTTGTAACCTTTTATCAAATTGATACCTTTCCAAAATTGTACTAACCTTGGGCATATAATGATTGTCTAATTTTTTCATACAAATTTCAAACTCATTAAGACCTCTTTCTTCTTCAGAGGTAAGCTCTGCTAAATGGTCAAACACATCCTGACCTTCTGACCCAAGACAATGGAGTAGGAGAGATGTCTTGCGTTCAGCACTCAAACTAACCCCACAAACCTTAGCGTAACGTTCAAAAACTTTTTTCCATTTCTGCCACTTAATAGGAGGGTCCCCCGGAGATGACAGAAAGAATGGAGCTGCAGTGACATTTTGCATGGCTAATAATTAAATGAGGGATTAACACAACTAAAGCGTTAGGTGTAATCAAGTAAAACAGTAAAGATGGTGTGAGAAGATAGTTAAAATTAAGTTATGACCAAAAAATCATTACCAGGATAAATAAAACAGCCTAGAAAAACATTTGAATGTTAAAGTTACTCTTGCTTTACATATAAAATAATAGTAGATTTAAAAATATTCATTCAGTTCAGTAGAAATAAAAACTTGCGATGAGGTGTTGTCCAGGAGGCTGCTCCACAAGGTGCTTCTGAGAACGAGGCGCTTCTGAAAAAAACGTTCTGATTATAAGGTAAAAATCAAAAAAGAACAGTATTAGTTGATAAGCGTTGTGGACCAACACTATGAAGTGTATTGTGTGCAAATACGTAGTCTTGGAAACGTAGCGGAGTGTATTAAAATGGAGTTGCCAGGGAAACTCACGAAGCGAGATGGAAACAAATATGGCCGCCAGTGACGTCACACGTTACGCACGGCAGCGCCACCTGTCACAGCCAAAGTTATGTTCATGAGCCTTGTTGCTCGAGTTGCGCGCAGACACCAGAATAAAGAGAAGCCGCACGGTCAGAAACCATGGATACCAGAAGCTGCACGCTCTAGTCAATCGCGTGTAAATGAAATCCGTTGGCGCTGTACTCGAAGTTAAACAAGTGCCAAAATACGACAACTTCTTGTAATTAAAAGTTAGAACTTTGTTAACCTTCGTGGTTTTAAAACAACACAGTAGAATTTAAGACTAAGGAATGAAAGCCTCCTTTTGAAAAACGCCAGTAGTGTGGATTATGTCTGTATATCATGGAGTGGACTTAAAGTTCATAGAATTAAAATTAACTTGTAAACGGTTGAGGAACCAATAAAAAGAGCCGCTGGTGCAATCAAAGCACTGTGAATAGGCCACAGTTTAAGAAATCAGCCGCTGGTGCACTCATTATTGTCACAAGAGCATAAAGTTCAATTAAAAGATTGTTCAATTAATAGTGAAAACAGCCGCTGGTGCAATCAAAGCACAATTAAATTAACAGCCGCTGGTGCAATCATAGGCACACAAGAAAGAGAAAATAGTACCTTAAAATTGAAGAAAAATATTGTTGTTGAGATAGTTGAGCCTCCCTTTTCTTCAGCTGCCGACTACGCCAATGTAAGATCCTGGTTTCAAAATAAGATTGCAGCTGACACAGGATTGAGTTGTGAAGGAGCTCAGGTTTATTGGAGATAAGGGAGACACATCCAGATCCCATCCAAGCTCAGAGTAATAACAACCACAGCTTGAAAACATACATTCTAGTATCTGTGGTAACCACATGGAATTGATGACGTCATACAGTGCAAATCAGAGAATGAAGGATGCTACAGAAGCTCAGTCCCGTTATGGTCAACGCTGTGATGGGCAAGCATCCCCAATAACAGGATGACTTTCCTTTCTGGCTTGCCGAGAAGTTTGATCAGCTGGAAGCTGTATTTCCTAACACGTCTCCTGGTAAAAGCACAGGATTCTGACAATTAGCTTACCGAATGACTTGACCCCCGAAATCGGTGACTGTGAGACCTGGGTAAAGACATTTGCGGCGGTCTACGCGAGGTGTTACAGCACTCCGGCTATGACTGTCCTGCCGACGGTCCTTAAATGTGTTCAGGATGACCACGGACCGGAGGCTGCGGTTGAATTGGGTATGTGTCTCTGTGGCACCTTCGATGTGGTTTTCGATCTCATACTTGCGAATGTCAAGGGGGATGCGGTGAACTTTCAGGTTGCCAATGCTTTGCAGGCGGTTCCCGATGCCGATAAACCCCGACAGTTGGCAAAAATTATTGTGGCGGCTTATAAAACCGTGGGCCGCAATAGTAGGGGCCTCAAGCCTTTTTCTACTAAAGAGAAGAAACAACCCCAAGGGCAGAAGTCGGAAAGCGATGAACAGCCCAAGTCCAAAAAACAAAATTGGCCTAAAAAACAGAAACAGGGAAAACAACAGCAACAGCAGAAACAGGAGTCATGTCCTGCGTCTCCATTGCCTGCGCCCACAGAACGTGTTTATGACTTGCGTGATCCGGCGATGATTAAATCACCTGATCTTTTTCAGGTTTCTGATCAATGCTCTCCTCGTTTTTTTCCGGAGTCATCGGCTTTTTCTTCCGGTGGTGGAGGAGGCGGCAGGGGACGGGGCGGCCAGCAAGGACGCGACCAGCCCCGCCCGAAAGACGGCAAAGGCAAGCAGGATGATTCTACACCAAAGAGACCCCAGTTTCAGAAGAAGAAAGTCGCTGCTTTAACAGCACACAGATTTGCCACAGATAGTGAGAACCCAGCTTCGGAATCAGATATGGGCTCTGGCCTTGCTGGACAGCGCAGCCGAGATTACCAAAGTGCGAGAGGCCCTGCGTCCACTACTGAAGGTGACAGCGACTTAACGTTATGTTGTTGTGGAGACAGCTGACACTAGAGTAGCTCCCCCTGACAGGATTTATGAAATAGTCTTATTTATTGAGGGTGACATTCAACGCACTATAGAAGGGGTATTTTGGGAGAATCTTACAACTACTTATGACATTTTGTTAGCGGAGGCTGACTGGCCCCCACCTTTTGTGCTCGCGGCTCCGAGAGGGAAGGAGGTAATCCTCCCTAGTTTCGCGCACACAGTCTCGAAGGAGCATGCGCTGAATTTTGCAGAAGAGTGGGCTAAGGCCCTTGCGCCGGCTCTGTACCATACTCACTGTGGATGGGATACATTTTCCCCTCACCACGAGATTCCTTTGCGGTCTATGCCGCAGCCTCAACCTCAATATCCCTTGAAGCGTGAAGCGAAGACTTCCATTGCGGAAATCCTTGAACAATTAGAATATCTGGGTGTTATTGAAACTTGAGTGTCACCAATGAATAACCCTCTTTTTACTGTAACCAAGCCTGACGGTTCATATCGTTTGGTATTGGATTACTGGCATTTGAACTCACATTGCTGTACCTGTGCAGTACAGAATACTCACAGCTCTGCTTTAGTGGATAGTCTCGTGCGTAAGCAGTTTAAAACCACGCTTGACATTTCCAACGGTTTTTATGCCCACCATTTGGATGGTCATAGTTCCAAATGGACCTCCTTTACTTGCGGCGGTGTCCAAAAAACTTTTCAAATGTTTACCGATGGGCTACCAGAATAGTCCTGGAGTGTTTGCTGCCCGCATAGTCTCTCTCTTAGAGAGAGTTGACCCAGATGCTTGTTCATATGTGGATGACATTTATCTCACGGATGATGAACTGTGTAAGCTTCTGTGTAGAGTTGACCGCTTAATTTGTAGCTTTGCGGACTTCGGTTACAAATTCAACTTTGCAAAATCGGACATTGCAGAGTCCACAGTGTTGTTCCTGGGCTACGAGCTCAACAATGAAGGTCGGGGATTGGCTCCTCACTTCTTGGAGAAATGCGCACAATTGCGCGCTCCGACAACTCTGAAAAAAATTACAGTCTTTGCTGGGATTTTTAAATTTCGGAAGGACATACATTTCTGATTATGCCCAGCGTAGCAAGCCTTTGTATGCTTTGATACAACCAAATTTTACAAAATCAAACTGGCTGCCTGAGCATTCAGCTATACTGCAATCTTTGCAGGCTGATCTGCTCGCTTCTAAATACTTATTGACTCGTGATAATCACACCAACCTGGTGATAAGAATCATCCCTGGGACGGTGGGTTTCGCATACCTTACTTTTAACGAGGGGGATACAGTACCTATTGCTTACAAGTCACACTTGTACACTTCGGCTGAAATGCAATTTTCCACTGGGGAGAAAGTTTTGACTGCTGTGCAGTTGGCGATTCTTAAGGAACGCGCTCTGTCACATGGAAAACGCATGTTGGTTGTTACCCCATGTCCTGCTTTGGAGGCAGTTACGAAGGCCAGTGTACCTAATTATAAGGCTTTGCACCCTCGGTGGATACAATGGGCTGCATCACTGACGTCTCCGGATGTCACACTCATTTTTGATGCCTCCTTACGGTCGCAGGAGTTTTTGCAATATGAGTTTGTTCATCCGGCTCCTTTGGCTATGCAGCCTTTGGAGGATTTCCATTGCATCATTTACACCGATGGTTCGGCGCAGGTTGCGCATGGTTCTAAACACGCCTACGTTTCCGGATGCGCCATTGTGGTATGTGCCATGGTGAACGATGAGTTCAAGTCCAGGGTCGTGCACACACAGACTCTAGGGGACTGCACCGCACAATTGGCAGAGCTTGTGCTCTGATGCTTGTATTGGAGTACGCTGATCCTGTGACAACACTTTCGTAAGCGATTCTTACTACTGTGTCCAGTCTTACAATGAAAACTTGTTCTTTTGGATTCAGAATGATTTTCGTGATTCCAAGGGTAGCACAATAAATCATAAAATGATCTGGGTCTGAGTGGCTGAGCTTAAAGAGCAGTTGCCACTCGTGTTTGTGATTCATACTCTCGGTCACCAGCGCGTTGGAGTCCACGCTGTCGGCAACTCGCTTGCTGATGAAGCAGCGAAATCAGCAGTATCGACATATTTAGTTGCAGCAGTTACAGGGTCCAAAAGTAAGATTGATAATGATATCTTAGCGGCTGTTGTTGCCACTGAGAAGGGAGATAAATATCCTACGGGGTTCCATTCGAAGTACACATACGACTTACATCCCAATAAGGTTCCTTATGTGAAAATTCCTGAAGTTGGGGAGAGTTTGAATCCCAACTCTGATTGCAGACATTCACTGATCACAGCGGCCCATGAAGGGGTTGCATCTGCGAATGCGGGCGTTTCAGCTACTGTGTCTCAGTTACAACAACGTTTTTGGTGGCGGGGACTGTACAAACAGACGCTTGACTATGTCCTTCAATGTGACATTTGCCAGCTGATTAAGCCTTCAACTGCTGCGCGTCCACCCCAAACACAGTTGTTCATTTCTAATAAACCATTTGGTTGTGTTTATTTAGATCACTGCGGTCCTTTTTCTTCTGATACTGCGAATAAGTACATCTTAGTAGCAGTTGATTCATGCACACGCTTTGTTTGGGTCTGGCCTCATCGCAGCACTGATTCACGGACTGTCATCAGGGATTTGCGTGTCTTTGTAGGGATTTTTGCCTGTGGTACCTTCCATTCGGATCAGGGTCCTGCTTTCGCCTCTAAGGCTATAGGGATGCCATGAGTTCAATGGGGGTCCAAGTCAAGTTTTCGTCTCCATACCGACCGGAGGGTTTATAGTGTTGTGGAACAAATGAACCGTGAGTTAAAGCAGTTACTGACAGCTCGGGTTATAGGCACTGGCATAAACTGGCTGGCCCATCTCAATGGCGTGCAGCGTGCTCTTAATAATCTCCCTAGAAGGTCTCTGGGTGGGTGGACCCCATACGAAATGCTCTTTGGTATCAAGATGTATGTCCCGGACCTTGACCGTCTAGACGCGGTCGATTCGGCTGCCTCCTTTGTCGTGAATGAACATTGCAATGTTTTACAGACTCTACAAGAGACCAGAGACAGTCTAGCAAAGGAACATTTGCCCTTCACCTCGGATGATGCGTTGCAGATCTCGGTAGTTGGCTGGCTACCCCGAGTTGGAGAACTGGTTCAGGAGAAGATCGATAACAAAAAGTAATTTGGTCGCTCATACCGTGCTCCGGTTCCCGTGCTTAGAGTGAAGGGCACAAGAACAGTCATTTTGTCACCACTTCCAGGTCGTAAAGAGAACAGGTATATCTCCATTGACAATGTCAAAATACACAGAGTGGCCGATTCTTCTTAGCATGACACCAGCAGTCTCATGTCCTTCGATAGTGAGAAATTCTGTTTTGGCCACTGCTTCGGATTGTGTATCGGAGGTGGTCCTCGAGATGCCTGCAGTTTCCAGTCCTTTATTGAGTGCTTTGTCTGGTACTCACCTTGATGATACAGATTACACCTACCCAACTGACTTATCGATGCCTGATTTGCAAACTCGTTTAGCCGCAGAATCCAGATTTTCATTTGACACTGTTTCACATACATCGGGGAAGCCCACAAGGCTGAGAGGCTACGCGACTTTGTTTAAAAAACATTTTTTAATACCCCCTTGGACTTACATTTGGCTGGGGCTTTTTGCTCTATCTTTTTATGTCAATTGGTTTTGTGTTTTATTTTTTCCGATTTGTCAATGGACATTATGTCGAGGAGAGAACATGCATTATACATCTGAATGGAACATTGGCTCCCCACTCCTCATCACATTCAGCATACAGATTGAAGAGAGACTTGGCCTTTGTTAACATCACTGCGTGGCCTGTCCTGGATGGAATAGTCTGGGATGCAGTTAAATTTCAGATCCATGGCCCGACTGAAGTTATTAATGTTCCTAATGTGCTTAGAGTTAACATGGGGGATGTAGTTCAACAAAACATACGTTCTGATGATTGGGATGTTCAGGCCGTAGAGGCTTTGTTTGCTGATTTTAAATATTATGCTGCCTTTGATGCTGAAGATTTATATTTAGAATCTGCTAATTATGGGGATTTGTTGTGTTACCAACATTTGGGCAATCACTACTTACACAAAACTAATTCTAGGAGGAGTACTGTGAATTATACCCAGTGGGAACATTGCCCAGCTCCTTTAAGAGGCAGCTCAAACAAATTTTTGAAAAAGTATACATATTTTACTGATTTTAATCAGTCCAATCCCGGTTCATTTTATTTTAAAATGACAGACAAATCCAATTCCAAAGTTAGACTTACTGATACTAAGTTATTGTATTCGAAGTCCTTTCTAGACCAGCTTGCTGTAGGTGGCTACGAGCTGTGGAAGGAAACTATTGACCTTAAATCGGTTTGGGGTTCTAAAAGCTGGCAGGTACAAGGCACTGAGGCTTTGCACCGTGCATGTCTCATCCCAAATCATATGTTGTTTTTAAATTCTACTATCTCGCAGACAACATGCTTTGGATTGGCTACTTCTAAAAAGTTAAATTCTCCTTCCTACCCAGATTTGGAAGAATATTCGGGTTGGGAAAGTTCAACTAAACACATTTGCTAAATTCATCCTTTAACATAACCAGTTTGGATCCCAAGGGTTGGTTAATGTGGCACCGAAGTGCATATTCGTGCCAGCATCGTTTTTTGGGCCTAGCTGAGGGTTTTACACAAGTCAGAGTAGATCCCCGTTTTGAGAGTGACCATTCTGTTACCACTTATTCTGTAGGCAAATTATGTCAGAATTGGCTCAAGCACTCTAAATTGGTGTCAATAAAATTGCATTTATCTAAACTGACCGACGAGGTTGACTTGAATGATTTCATAAAGGGCCCGGCTAGAGGTAGATCTAAAAGATGGATCTATGCCGTTTATAATGAACTCTAGAAAACATCACAGATTGAAGCGGCTACCCGCCTTAGGGCTATCGACCAAGCTCATTTGGAAAAAGTACTTGCAGTTGTGGATAACAGCATTAACACCCTTTCCTCCCGAATTTACACATTGGATAATATTGTGTCATCTGTTGTTGAAATAGTACAGGATGAAGTGTCTGTTTTGTACCATGGTCAAAATCAACTGCGTTCTGTTATGCAGTTTGCGTGAACCTTGCAGACACTAAAAAATGGAAAAGTGCCTTGGAATTACATTAATGTCACATCTCTGTTTGCACCTTTTAATTTAACTGAAAAACAGCATTTGGTTTCCATGAGAGATGCTTCTTTTTCAATGTTACATATTGAACGCTTAGAGTCGTTGCCCTTTCCAGTGGCAGAGGCCACGGCTGCAACGTGGCTAATCCATGGGTTAATAACTTTACCTTTTGCACTTTTCCAGTTTACAAATTGTATGAAGTATTTTGCCATTGGCAGATACGAGCGGCTCGGTACCTCCTACTTACATGAAGCCTGGTCTCTCCTTTTCACTTATAGATGCCTTAGGGACGGGAAAGAGGTCTATCTGAAAGGAGATGAGTGTACAGAAACACCAGATCACTCGTTGATGTGTAGACAAATCCAATTGCATGGTTCCTGTAACCAAGACCGCCCTAATTTAGCATGTGTTTTGAAAGGAACACCGGTGCCTGCTATTATCCCGACTTTTACTTTGTTAGCAAACGGGAGTTATTTACTTTTAAATAATGACGATTGCTGTGGGTTATTGAAAGGCATAGCTTATGTTGTAACAGTCAGTGAGCGCGTGGTTTGCTGTAAAAATGTGCTGTATCCACCCCCGCATAGGAACCTGGATGTTTTCATCTGGCCGAGAATTCCGGCCTTGAAGTCAGAGTTCAATAAGATGAGCAAAATAAGAGCCTAATTGTCACAAAAAGAAGTTGCCCTGACATCTGCTCGCGAAACATTTGTCCTTCACGTAGCCAACACCCGCACAGAAGTGCATGCCTTATTAAATACTGACCTTCCTTTACATTTTGGTGAGCTGGTTCATACAATCTTTAACGCGTCCTCCACTTCGGGGCTGGCTCATTTTTTTAAAGTAGTGAGCAGTGGTCTAGTGACTTCTTTCCAAAAAATATTTGGAGTCATTCCTGCTTTCTACCACTCGATATTCTCCAGCCTATTTAGTGGACTTCCTGTTTTGCTGGCGCTGGCTGCTGGTTTTTTGTTGCTATTTTGTTTAATTCAAAATGGATGCCTGTCCTGGTTTCGCAAACGAGCGGGAGCAGTTAGCACTGTTTCACAACAGAATGCTTGAATACTATGGTGTGCTGCCACTTGCCACCTTGAGTGCATCATATGGATTATTGTTTCGATTTTCCTATTTCACCTGTGTCCAGCCTGTATTTCATGACCTCAGGCTCATCAGTGCACGCATGCAAGTGCAGAAAAAAGCTGCTAGCCTCTAAACTGCCATGCCCTATTATATGCTAGGGACTTAGAGGTAGTTTTAATCCACCTGCCCTATTACGTACTAGGGCCTTACAGGGGAGGTCATGCCAATCACAGGGGTACTCCAACTCATAGTGTACCCTAGTGTACGTAGGTGTTTTAACTGTATTCTAAGTGTCTTTCAGTATAGCACTGTCTCTGGGCCTGGGCCTGGTTAGGCAGAGCCCAGGGTCAGTCAGAGGCAGTCACCACCAGTACCAGTCAGCAAAAAGCTGACGGGTGCCCAGGGCACAGGATGACTTTGCAACAAGGCCTCTTTCTGCACCTCTGTTGGTTCTTTCTGCATATCTCTTGCTTCTTTCTGCACCGTTCTTCTTCTTTCAGCAAAACACACAAGATGATGGGCGGAATGTTGCACATTGGCAAAACATTCACCCCAGTCACAGATCTGGGTTTAATCCATTGTTATTTTGCTCACCATGCCACCCCAGTTCATACATTTCCATATGCAAATCAGTCTTGACCCTGTGCCTCATGGGAACAGTCCAGCCCGAACTGGAAAGCCATATCTTCCCTGGACCGGAATCAAGCATCCTAGGACCGGTTTCTGGCTATCAGCCGTCATAAGCCACAATAGCTTGACTCCAGTGGCATAGTGAGCACGGGACCCACGTCTAGGCATACCTTTCCCACATAGGGCGAACAGCAAAACACACAAAATGATGGATGGAATGTTGCACATTCACAAAACATTCACCCCCAGTGACAGATCTGGGTTTCATCCATCGTTATTTTGCTCACCACACCACACCGGTTCAGACATTGCCATATGCAAATTAGTCTTGACCCTGTGCGTCATGGGAACAGTCCAGCCAGAACTGCCAAGTAATGCCTTCCCTGCCCCGGAATCAAGCATCCTAGGACCAGTTTCTGGCTATCAGCTGTCATAAGCCACGATAGCCTGACTCCAGTGGCGTAGTGAGCATGGGACCCACGTCTGGACATACCCTTCCCACATAGGACGAACCGCAAAACACACAAGATGATGGACGGAATGTTGCACATTGGCAAAACATTCACTCCCAGTCACAGATCTGGCTTTAATCCATTGTTATTTTGCTCACCACGCCACGCCAGTTCAGACATTGCCATTTGCAAATCAGTCTTGACCATGTGCCTCATGGGAACAGTTCATCCCGAACTGCCAAGCCATGTTTTCCCTGGACCGGAATCAAGCATCCTGGGACCGGTTTCTGGCTATCAGCCGTTATCAGCCAAGATAGCTTGACTCCAGTGGCATAGTGAGCAATGGACCCACATCTAGGCATACCTTTCAAACATTGGGCGAACAGCAAAACACACAAGATGATGGATGGAATGTTGCACGTTGGCAAAACATTCACCCCCAGGCACAGATCTGGGTTTAATCCATCGTTATTTTGCTCACCACACCACCCCAGTTCAGACATTGCCATATGCAAATCAGTCTTGACCCTGTGTGTCATGGGAACAGTCCAGCCCGAACTGCCAAGCCATGCCTTCCCTGCCCCGGAATCAAGCATCCTAGGACCGGTTTCTGGCTATCAGCCGTCATAAGCCACGATAGCTTGACTCCAGTGGCGTAGTGAGCATGGGACCCACGTCTGGACATACCCTTCCCACATAGGACGAACCGCAAAACACACAAAATGATGGACGGAATGTTGCACATTGGCAAAACATTCACCCCCAGTCACAGATCTGGGTTTAATCCATTGTTATTTTGCTCACCACGCCACCCCAGTTCAGACATTGCCATATGCAAATCAGTCTTGACCCTGTGCCTCATGGGAACAGTCCAGCCCGAACTGCCAAGCCATATCTTCCCTGGACCGGAATCAAGCATCCTAGGACCGGTTTCTGGCTATCAGCCGCCATCAGCCAGTATAGCTTGCCTCCAGTGGAGTAGTGAGCACGGGACCCACGTCTGGCCATATGGCCATGTCTGAACTGGGCTGGCGGGATGAGCTAAAGAATGATGATGTATTAAACCCAGATCAGTTGACTGTGGGTGAGTGCTTGCAATGTTCAACACTCTGTCCATCATCCCCTTTGGGTTTGCTTTCTTCTTCTTTCTGCACATGTCCTACCTATTTAGGCATATTTAGAAATTAGCATTTAAAAAACCTTAGAAATTCACTGAAAAATCCATAGGTTTCAGGGACGTTATAGTTAGGAATTAGCATTTAAAAAACCTTTGAAATTCACTGAAAAAACTATAGGTTTCAGGGACGTGGTAGTTAGAAATTAGCATTCGAAAAACCTTTGAATTCACTCATTTCTAACAATAATGTCACTAAAACCTATGGTTTTTTTCAGTGATATATACAGATATATATATATAGAACAGAACGCCACTTCTCCTCAGCGCGAAGAACAGGTACGGACCACTCAAAGGACCAAATCGATAACTTCAGTGCTTTTTATTCAATTATATGGCATCCAGTCAGTCCTGGCCAGTGCCCCAGCCAGTGCCCTAGCATTTTTTTTACACCAGCCGCACTACAAAAATGGGTCCGACACATTCTCAGAGGCTAAAGTTGAAAATGTATTGCTTTTCAGGCTCTGGTCACAAGACCTGCAAAAAACGGTGAAACGCTGGTCAGATGCATTTCAGCCTAACGGCTTTCATTAGTGCCCACTTCACTAATAATGATGTTTCACTTGGGGGCTCGCTTTAAAATCTCAGTTGGTGTTCACTCGTTGGAGCAAATGTTATGGCCCACCCTCCACGACTTCCAGCTCTGTCAGTCCTGCATTGATCCATGCCGGTTTTTCCATGTTTCCCGTTTGTGAATGCTGGTACAGTGATCAGCCTTTTCATACACCATGTAGTGTCCCAACCTTTGCTGGTCATGGTAAACACTTATACTTTGGCAATCAAAGCAGAAAGCAAAGATGACACAACCAACTCAATCCTCCTCAAACAGCATGCAGCTGCTTTCTTTCTCCCCATACAGCATTGAACTACCGTGAGTATCTTTGACCATCGGGGGCGCATTGTGTTTTCCACCACCAAACCACTCTGCACAAGCAATGCGCGTAGCTCCTAACAGAAAGCTCCAACCTAATATACATATATATATATATACACTGGGTTAGGTGCCACCAACCATGGGCAGGGCCATGCCCCCACCACATCTGAAGAAAATAATATATAGGCCTGGGAGCTGTCCCCCATGTCTACCAACAAAGAGGCAGACAATCTTCATGCCTCATTGAGGAGTAGCTTGGGTGATTAGCCCCAAGCTCCCCTCCCTGGGGAGGCATACATTTCTCTAGACACCAGGGAAATGTGAAAAACAATATAGGGGTGTGAGCTGCTCAGCATGGGCATGTCATGCCCCAACTTCAAAAGGAAGGCAGATTTATTTATGCATCTCAGCAGGCAGATGGCTGTGATTTCCAGGGGCAGAGGGGTGAAGAAAGCACGCTGGACACCAGGGAAATGTTAGAAAAAATAACAGAAAGGTGAGGGCTGCCCACTATGGGCATGGCCATCAGCCCACTCTAAGGAAATATGCTGCCAGTATTTCTGTCCTCCCTGGGGGGGTGGCTAGGGGTGATTAACCCCAATCCGCCCCTTATGGCACAGCAAGTTCATTAACAACAGAGAAATGTAAAAAAATATAAATGCATGGCCATGCACCCCCAATTAATTAATTGTGGAGAGGATGTGGTCTCATGGCTAGACTACCGGCTTTGGCACTGGGAAACCAAGGTTCGAGCCTCGCGGTCGACTCCACATCCTGTGGTTCTGGGCAAATCTCTTAATCTCCCGGTGCCTACCCAAAAAAATAATGTGTCCTTGTGTAACGTTACTGGTGCTCATGTAAAGCGCTCCAATACCTTTGGGTCGAGGTCTCCCCGGAGAGTAGCTGGGTTGATTGCCCCCAATCTGCCCCTTCCACCCCTGCCCAGAGGGGCAGAAATCGATTTAGACACCTAGGAAATGTTTAAAAAAATAACATAGGGGTAGAGACTGTCCACCATGGGCATGGCCATGCTCCCACCCCAACAAAGAGTTAGACAGTCTTTATACCATCCTGGAAGGGGCAGATGGTGTGATTACCCCCGCTCTGCCCCCGGAGGGGGGGGGGGGCAAAAAGGCTAGCTGACACTTGGGAACTATTAAATAAATAATGTAGGGAAGTGGGGAGAGGCCATCGTGGGCATTGCCATGCCTGAACCCCAAAAAGGAGGCAGAACCTATTTCTGCCCTGGAGGGCGTATGGGGTAATTACCACCAATCTGCCCCCTGGCAAGCCCACTAGATACCAGGCAAATGTAAAATAAAATAATTGAGGGGGTGGGGGCTGTCCACTATGGGATTGTCCATGCCCCACTCCAAAAAAGAGGCATACAGTCCTTATGTTTCCCCGGGGGGCAGATGGGATAATTACCCTCAGTCTTTTCCCCTCCTCCCCAGGGGAGAAGAAATCCCACTAAACATCAGGGAAATGTTGAAAAAAATAGCATATGGGTGAGAGCTGCCCACCATGGACATGGCCACACCCTCACCCCAAAAGTGAGGCAGACAGTATGTCTGTCTCCCAGTGGGCAGGTTGTGTTGTTTGCCCCAATATGGTCCCGGGGCAGATGCCCCCTAGACATAGCAAAATGTAAAAATAAATGTAACATTGGGGTGGGGGGTGTCCACCATGAGCAAGGCCATGCCCCATCCCCAGCAAAGAGTATTTATGTCTCCCCAGAGAGCCACTGGGGAGATTACCCACAATTTGCCCCATCACCTCGGATGGGCATAAATCCAACTAGACACCAATGACATTTTGAAAAAAAGAAAACAAATAATATGGGGTGGGGGCTGTCCACCATGGGCATGGCCATGCCCCCACCCTAACTAAGAGGCAGACAGTTATTATGACTCCCAGTGGGGCAGATTGGGTGATTACCCCCAATCTGCCCCCCTTGGGTCAGAAAGCCCTCTAGACACTAGGCAACTGTAAAAGAAAAATAATTATGGGGTGGGGCTGTCCACCATGGCAACTCACACCACAATGAAGAGGCAGGCAGTATCTCAGCCCCTTGGTTGACAGATAGGGTTAATTACCCAAATATGCCCACTGCGGGCACAAAGCCCAGCAGACACCAGGGACATGTTGAAAAAATAACATAGGGGTGGGTGGCTGCCCACCATGGACATGGCCATGCCCCCCTCCCAAAAAGGAGGCCCCCTCAGTGGCCAGAGGTGGTGATTACCTCCAACATGATTCAAGGGGCAGAAATTCCAGTAGACACCAGGTAAATGTTGAAAAAAGTAACATGGGGTGGGGGTTACCCACCATGGACAAGGTCATGGCCCCATTTCAAAAGGGAGGCTGAATGTATGTCTGCCCCCGGCGAGCAGATCGGGGTGATTACCCCCAATATGCCCTCGGGCAGAAAGGCCTCTAGACACAGCAACATGTTACAAAAAATAACATGGGGTGGGGCTGTCCACCATTGCCATGCCCCCACCCCAACAAAGAGGGAGACAGCCTTTATGCCTCCCAAAGGGGCAGATTGGGGGATTACCCTCAGGAGGTAGAAAGGCCGCTAGACACCAGGGAAAGGTTGAAAATAATAATATAGGGGTGGGGGCTGGCCACCACGGGCATGGCCATAATCCCACCCCAAAAGGAAGGTAGACAGTATTTCTGCCCCCCCTGGGTGATTACCCCCAATCTGCCCCCCTGTGGGGCAGGAAGCCCACTAGACAGTAGGCAAATGTAAAATAAAAAAAATATGGGTGTGGGTGCTATCCACCATGGGCATGGCCATACACTACCTCAACAAAGAGGCAGTCTTTATGCTTTGCCAGGGGTTGAGCAGAAGGGATGATTACCCCTACTCTGCCCCCCAGGGGGCAGGAATCCCACTTTACACCAGGGAAATGTTGAAAAAACAAATATAGGGTTGGGGGCTGCCAACCATGGGCATGGCCATGCCCCCAACCCAAAAGGTAGGCAGACAGAAGTTCTGCCCCCGGTGGGCTGATGGGGGGATTACCCCCAATATGCCCCTGGAGACAGAAAGCCCAGTAAATTGAGGAAAATGTGTTGTTTAGTCAAAGTTTGAGGTTTGAAAGGGATCAACGTGTAAATACCTGGTGAGAGCCATTCATACAGGTCTGCTAGGCTTCCCTAGGTGTTGGTTGAGCTATGACCCAACATCCGCAGCTACCCACTTTGCCAAAATAGGCTCATTTGTAAGTGTAAATATGTGATATGTCCATGTAGTTTTTTAAGCTCTTTCCTTTCACATGGACTCGGCCTACCCATACAAGTGAGGTTCCATTTTCATTGGGAGACTTGAGGGAATGCCAAGAGGAAGGGAGTTTGTCGTTTCTTGCAGATTCCAGAACTTCCCATCAAAGAAATGTGAGGCAAGTGTGTCTTTTTAGTCAAAGTTTGAGGTTTGCATAAGATCCTGGATCACAAAAAATCTGGTGATTTGAAAAGAGTGCAGGTTTGCTAGGTTTTCTTAGGTGCCAGCTGAGCTAGTGCCCAAAATCCACAGCTACCCAATTTTCTAAAAAAGGGTCAGTATTGAGTAGAAAAATGTGATGTGTCCATGTTGTTTTTTTTGGCCCTTTTCTCTTGTGAGTACTAGGCCTACCCCCACAAGTGAGGCACCACATCTATCGGGAGACTTCTGGGAAAACTCTGTGGAAGTAAGTTTGTGGCTCCCCACAAACTGCAGAACTTTCCATCACAGAAATTTGAGGAAAAGGGGATTTTTAGTTAAAGTTTGATGTTTGCATGGAAGTCTGGGTAGAAAAACCTAGTGGCGGCTATGCAAGTCACCCCACGCTAGATTTCCCAGGTATCTAGTTGGTAAAAATGTCCAGGGCTGCTAAGTTTCCTTAGATGGCAGCTGAATCGGGGATAAGAGTTGGCCTAAAGGCTAGGGCAGTCAACCTCGAATCTGGGGAACTTGGTTTGAGTCTGGGCAATGACGCTGAACATCCTGTGATTCTGGGCAAATCACTTAAATCCCCCCCATCCCTAACAAAAATTAATGTGTCCTCATGTAATGCAACTGGTGCTATGTAAAGTGCTCTGATACCCGATTTAGGTCAAGTTTGCGCTATATAAAACTCTGTAAAAAAAAAAAACTAGGGCCCAAAATACACAACTACCGAAAAAAGGGTAATTTTGCAGTGGAAAAATAGGATGTGCCCATGTTTCATTTTGGCTCATTTTCTTTTGTGGGCACTAGGCCTACCCACACAAGTCAGGTACCATTTTAAATTGGAAGACATGTGGAAACACAGAATAGTGGAACATTTGTAATATCAAATTAGATTGTGCTGTATTTGTGCCTTTCAAATGCAAGTTGGTGTGTAAGAAAGAAGCCATTTTGAAAAATGCCCTCTGAAGCATATGCTAGTATACATGCCCACAAATACAGAGATGTGACAATACCCACTGCTCAGAAACTCAATATCTTATGCCCATTTCAGAAATACAGAGGTTTCTATGATACCCATTTTTCACTCTACATATTTCACCATATTTATTGGTCTGTATTCAATACACAATGAAATATCACTGCACAGTGCAGCACAGTTGTTTTCTCTGGTACCTAAAAATATATGAGAACCTGCAGACCCTCTATATCCCTCCAACTTGAAGGTCTAGCAGATGTAATGGTATATTATTTTTGAAAATCGGCTATTCTGAATTAAAGTTACAGATGAAAATGTTGTTCCAAATGGATCTTTTTCGACTCATTTTCAATATTTCTTTAGATCAACAATTAGTTTCTTTGGGAAACCCTTGAGGGATCTACACATATTACTCCTTGCTAAATTCAACATGGTAACTTCCTTTCACAAATCTATAGCTTTCCAGGCTCACCCATGGGTTTCACACTGGTTTCCATCACAAAATTGATGTTGGTTGAAAGCACAAAAAATAGAAAAAATAGGCTATCTCTATGAAAAATGGCAAAACTGTGGTAAAAAAAATTAGGTGTTTTTAATTCAACTCTGCGTGTCCCTGAATGGTGAGAAAATGGTGACTTTAGCACATCAAGCCTTTCGTTTATGCACTTTGTAGGTACAAAAATTAACACTTTTTTGTGAAGAACCTTTTTTTCCTATTTTTCACACAGAACTCAGGGGCATATAATCAAGGACCGGTGTTCAAATTATCGCCGTTTTATCGGCAGGAAACTGCAGATGCAACGTCGATAATGGGCTTGATAATACCCCCTTGTTAATTCCCATAGAAGCCCATGTTAACACAAGAACATGGGCTTCTATGGGAATTAACAAGGGCGTATTATCAAACCCATTATCACCGTCGATAAAACAGCGATAATTTTAACACTGGTCCTTGATAATATGCCCCTTAAAGTTTAGCCATACTTTGGCGATTTCCTCAGTCGCCTCCAGGGGAAGCAACGAATCATGTGTATCTTTAGACTCCCCACGAGGCTTGAAAAAAAGGACACAAAATTGTCATGGATACCTTGGGATTCATTTACAAAATGTTGGCGCAGGGCAGGCCTGTAATGAATCTTGCTGCGATATCCAGCTTCAAAAGAAAAGGGCAGGAATGCATTGTATCTATGAGATATGGCGTATTCCTGTCCTTTTCCCCTGCGCAACTGCACAATGGGCTGCCAAGCGCCACTGCAGGCACCCTTGCACCATGGTGCAATTTCCAGCGACTCCCCCACCCCTCTCACATTTAACACTGAAACATAGTGGTACGTGTGTGGAGATTAACGCAGTAAGGGTGGTGCTCACTGTACAGAAAACATAGGAGAGGTGGAAACCTCCACATGTAGCTATGTGAATAGCGTTTTGTAGTACGAGTTGTATTATAGTAATGCTACAAAGCATACTACAAAATGTAGTTTTTGAGTACACCTCATAATTCTAACATTGTACTAAATTTTGATATTGCATCCCTCTTTTTGTTGATAAATGCTTTTCCCCATATCCTACAAAGACCCACTTTGAATTATTTGCTAATTAAAAATTCCTAATTGGCACCGATTACATTAGTCTTCATCGTCTTTTTAAGAGATACCATTACAACAGTATGCTCTGTTTTCTCGAAAAGGTTTGTTCCTGGTCTTGTTTTGATCTCTTACAAGTTTTCTGGTGATAGCAGAAGAGACATGGGTAAAAAAACAGGGACCTGGTTGATTGTTCGTTTACTAAAGGCTGGATGGAAAAGCTGTGCAAAGTGACTAATGCAGAGCCCTGGTTAAACATTGCCTCGTCGTTTGCACTATGCCGTCTGTTGTTTTTAGACTAAAGGCTATGAAAGGCTGAAGGCAGTATTGACTTAGCAATTAAACTATTTTAAGTTGCGGGTGTTGTAATCACTGCTTTTAAAGCCATCTGTTATGAAACAGAGAGGATTTTTTGACGGCGCTAAGTAAAGGTAAAACAATACATATTGTCGATTGACACCAACTCTGTAATAATGGTTCAGTCACACTTCCCATTCAAAATCCATGTTTTGGTTTGCATTTAACGTGGCAACTTTTGATGAATCTAAATATTTGGCACATCCTTGGAGAGGAGTTGGAGTGGCAGGGGGGTGTGGGGCTACAGATTCATAAATGATCAATTCCAAATGACGTCCATAGAAAAGTTTGCTCTCTGTATATATGCATATATGTATATTAGTATGGTATTGGTATAGGGCAAAACTAGCCTAAAAGGTAGCAGAGAGCTGCACAACAAGGCCAAGGGCAAGCATACAGTCAGCGAGAGGTTAGTGGATTGTTAGTGCATTATAATGTAGAGTTGTGTCTCTCTGCTACAGCCCAAACTGTGGAAGGGATTTACACCAAATTTGACAAGAAAAAAGAAATTCAATAAAAAAGTCTAATTGTTGTAGTGCTAATCTGCGTTTTTAGATTTAACAACACTTGAAAAACCAGGCGAAGTGGCAGGACAATTTGGATATTACTTGGCTGCTAAACTTTCAAACTGAAAACTCATGAGTTCTGTCAATCACATTTGAATTTCCCATCAAATGTGTGTTAATGATGAAGGGCTTGAACTGCTGTTTTTCACCATCTTGAATTCGCAAATTTACCTATGGAAAATGCATGCCTAATAAAGTGGATACACGACTACCAGTTCAAACTCACGAGAGGTAGAAGATACTCAGATAGAATGGAAAATTGCAACCAAAAAAACTAAGAATATTATGAATTATACACTCACAAATTATTGAACAATCTAGAGCACAGAGCCACAATTTTGATACAGAGAATGTGTGTTATGTATTAAAATTCGCAAATTCCAGTGAATCTGTGTTTTGTTTTGTACAGTCAACCTGCTGTTTTCTGGGTGCAGGGCCGGTTAGGATAATTAGATGGTTGAGTGCAGGACCTGACTAAAGGCCAAGGCCTGGATGCGGGGCTTACCGTTGAGCATTCAATGAGTATGATGCCATGCTCTAGGTCCTCCAACTATGAGTTCTTTCCAAGGATGGAGAAGCTGGTGGTGTTCAGAAAATACCAGTGTTGCCTGGCAAAAGATTCATGCTCATGGAGTCTGCGCTATGTGATGCTGCCCAAACAGGAACTACAGTTCCAAGAAGTCACCTGATTCTTGGCTAGCTTGGATTGTGAGCTATAACTGTCCTTACGTTTCAAGGTGTCCTTGATAGACAGCGGAGTTGCCATGTTGCTACAGCCAAGCCCTTTGTTCCTTCACTTTGTGGAATGGTAATGTGTGTTGGAAGAACAATATCGTCTTAAAGAGTTTGCAGAGAAGACATCTACATTACATAGAATACAAGTAATTAGAAAAAACAAACTGTGTGCCTTTTGAACAACTTGAGTTCCATATATATATCTATACTACTATAATAAAGGAAGAACTTTCAGCCTTTGAGGCGGATAAACTCAGGAACCACAGCACCAATCCACACACCCGATACACCGTTGGAATCGTCAGGGTGTGTAGATGGTTGTAGGCTATATAAATAAAAAAAAAGTTTCTTAAAAAATGTCCAGTAAAAAAAAAGTAGTCCCTCCGAAGTAGCCCCGGCCGCGACGTGCGTGCTCACGTCAGGAGCGCGGGGAGGAGCGGTGTTCAGGAGCGCGACAAGGAGCGGCGGAAATGGCGTGGGGGAGGAGCAGTGACGTGAGGAGCAGCGGACAGGGCAGCGGCGGTGCGAGCAGCGGACAGGCTGGAGGAGCAGCGGCTGAGGTAAGGGACCGGTGGAAATGGCGTGGGGGGGAGCGGTGACGTGAGGAGCAGTGGACAGGCCAGCAGCGGTGCGAGCAGCGGACAGGCAGGAGGAGCGGCGGCTGAGGTAAGGGGACCCATGTCGGGGCAGGCGGGGGTCGGGGCGGGCGGGGGACAGGCCGGGTGGGGGCCCGGGCTGCTGGACAATGTCGGGGCGGGGGTCGGGGAAGCCTGTTGCTCCCGGACAAGGTCGGGACGGGCTGCTAGTATATATCTATACTACTATTATAAAAGAAGAACTTTGAACCTTTGAGGCGGGTAAACTCGGGAACCACAGCGCCAATCCACACACCCGATACATCGTTGTAATCGTCAGGGTGTGCAGATGGACATAGGCTATGTAAACTTAATAAATATACGTTATTTAAAAAATTTACCGAAAAAAAAATAATCCCTTGGAAGAAGGGCCGGCCGCGACGTGCGTGCTGACGTGAGGAGCGCGGGGAGGAGCGGCGTCCTGGAGCGCGAGGGTGACCGGCGGACATGGCGCAGGGAGGAGAGGCGTACAGGCTGTGAGGAGCGGCGGACAGGCGGTGAGGAGCGGTGGACAGGCGGTTAGGAGCGGCGGACAGGCGGGGAGGAGCGGTGAGCAGCAGATGAGGTAGGTTATTATTTTTTTATTTAGTTAGGAGCGGTGAGCGGTGGAAAAATGAAGCAAAAATGACAATCGTGAGCAAGAGGAAGCAAACGGAGCATTACAAAAGTGAGCCAAACGGTGCATTACAGGAGGAAAAAGTTACGTGTGCAGGTTACAAAAGCGTACATCGTGAGCAAGAGGAAGCAAACGGAGCAATACAAAAGTGAGCCAAACGGTGCATTACAGGAGGAAAAAGTTACGTGTGCAGGTTACAAAAGCGTAGAAAGTAAACATAGAGGTATAGGAGGAAAAACTGACGTGTGCAGGTAGCAAGAGGAAGCAAACGGAGCAATACAAAGTGAGCCAAACGGTGCATTACAGGAGGAAAAAGTTACGTGTGCAGGTTACAAAAGCGTAGAAAGTAAACATAGAGGTATAGGAGGAAAAACTGACGTGTGCAGGTAGCAAGAGGAAGCAAACGGAGCATTACAAAAGTGAGCCAAACGGTGCATTACAGGAGGAAAAAGTTAAGTGTGCAGGTTACAAAAGCGTAAAAAGTAAACATAGAGGTATAGGAGGAAAAAGTGACGTGTGCAGGTTACAAAAGCGTACAAAGTAAACATAGAGGTATAATACTGCAATATATGGAGGAAGGCTCCGGGGGACCCACGGACAAGGTCGGGGCGGGCGGGGGCCCTGAAGCCTAATTGCTCCCGGACAACGTCGGGACGGGCTGCTAGTATATAAATATATACACACACACACACCTTCTCGGCGGGTAGTCTAGATCTGTGGACTTTTTCCTTCAACTGCTTATGCAAAGTCTCCCATCTATTGTTAAAGATACGGGAGACTTTCTCGTTGCTACTCAAACTAACGCAGCAAAGAGCCCTGTTTCAAAAAAACTAAAGCGAACATCAAATCGAGTCTTAACGCAAATTTCCAAACAACCAGAGTCTGCAAGGAACTCTCCATGAACTAAAGACATAATTAAAACGGAGGAGATGGGCAAATAAAAGAGCAAAGGAAAATGAATTATGGGCAAAACATTTCCACGATGCAAATCAGAAAAACAGCGCCAAATTCTGGCAATCAGTTAACAAACTGCAGCGGCCTAACCATCCTGGCATAGACTCAGTTATAACTGAAGCTACATGGGCTGACTATCCCTTTAAACACTTTAACAATCAGGAATCAGAAACAGTCACTCCCCTTGTCCACACGGGAAACGATTACATCAATAACTTAATACGGGCAGGAATAAATCAACACCGCCCAAGCGACGTTGACAGCGGACAATTCAAACTGAAGCAGCTGGAGACAGCACAGCCACCAGGCCCTTACTGCCAAATAACTTCAGAAGACAAGCAAAATGGTTCCTTGGCTAAAGCAATAAGGACATAAATAGCCAGAGGTAGACGGACAGGAGCACGTGGCCCAAACGGGCATATCACCAATGTTATACAAACAGGATCCCGAATTTTGGTGCAACGCACTAGTTCCAGTTTTAGGAAATGCTCTAAGAACCACAGCATTTCCGGAGTCATGGAGAGGCTCAATCATTAGCCCCATATATAAGCAAGGAGTGAGGTCTTTTCCAAACAATTACCGCCTGATAGCTCTTATAGATACCGAGACCAAATACTATGCAGGAATTATATTAAATGATTTGACTAGCTGGTCTTCCGCAAGCCACATTATACCTATAACTCAAATGGGTTTCCATAAAGGGCATGGCCCTAAAACTAATATAATGGCCTTAACCATGCTTATGGATGCAGAGAAGCAGGGCAAATACCCCCTTTACCTCTGCTTCATTGACTACTCAACAGTCGCCGATCACGCTGACCGTGACAGGCTCTGGCAAATGTTGGTCAGATGTGATACCACCACCCCTCTTAGATCAACTCATACAACGGCACACAAATACGTGGATCAGAATTAAACTAGGCGCTGAGAAGCACCTTTCAAGCAGAATCACCACTACAAAGGGGTTAAAGCAAGGATGTGTTCTCGCTGCCTTGTTATTTAGCCTTTTTCTGGCGGACCTACCAGGAGAATTGGATAGTTGCTCTTCACACGCCCCGAAGCTAGGTGGCATGACATTGAAAAACTTTCTATATGCTGACGGCTTAGTTCTGATCAGCCGGACTCCCATTGGCCTTCAGCACCTTCTAGACGCAACTCTCAGATTCTCGTAGTGGAATGCTCTAAAAATAAACTTTAAAAAAATCCAAAATTATGGCAGTAAACCATCATAAGAAGGTAAACCCTAGCTGGTATTTGACTGATAAACGTCTAGAACAAGTAACAAGCTCTAAATATCTGGGCGTGCTTTCAGATCAAAATAACTCCTTCAAGCCGCAGCTGGAGCTCCTGCGAAGGAAGGGAGCTATGAAATATTTAGCACTAAAACCATTGAAGAAGGTGCTGCGGAGACCTCACACTTGACCCTTTTTTTAAAGTTCTATGAGCCAAATCGCAGCCTACGATCACTTATGGGTGTGTAACTCTGATTGGAAGAGATGCAACAATTCTCGATAGTGAAATATCAACCTCCTACCGAGCGATTTTCTAGCTTCCCAAATATGCTTCACCAGCCCAAATTAGGCTGGAATTTGGTCTCCAAAACCAGGGGATAGAAAGAAAGGGACCCTTTGTAAAAATCTGGCACAAAATCAGAGCTGCTGACATAGGGGCCTTCAATATTCATCTCTGGGTCGAGCTGTCCTGCACTGGAAAACTGCTAGCTAACTTGTATCTTCAGGAATCTATTAACACTCTAGGTCTGACTGATGCATGGAATGCCTCAATGGGCCACTAGGTTTTCAAAAAACTAGTAGCATAGACAACAAGACTCATATCAGCCATAGAGGACAAGAAAGCATTATCCAATCGAGCCCATGGCTGGGTTGTGTTAAAAAATTACAATGTCCTTAAACCCCAACCCTATCTAAAGGTATGAACTAAGATTGTGACCAAGGAAAAATTCTTAAGACTCCGCTTGGGAGTCTGTTCAATCAATCTGTTTTTGCCGCCTTGAGAAAGAAGAGGAGGAGACCAGCCTTGCCGTCTGTGTGCTTGCGGCACAGAGAATCTCATTTATGTTTCTTAGTGCACTATCCATAATTTCTTTAGGAGTAAGACCCTCTAATTTTTATAATTTCTAAAGGAAATTCTTTAGGAATTACAGTTTTGATTACATCAAGATGACATCAGATTTGCCACACTTTAGTCATGAATATAGAATGTTAGAAATCTAGTTGATCATTAGTATACTGTGGGGAGACAGGGTCAGAGGAACAACTCGGATAATTGAGGGCTGGTCCGAGGGTGAGAGGCAACAAGTTGCCTATGCTGGGCAGGTGAGATAGGGCCAGTGGCAGCACAATGGACCATGGCCAGAAATCAATATTGCAGACTGACAAGAGAGGCTGTGCCAATATAACAGGTCACTGAGCATCGACGTAGGAAAATGGAGGGCAGGGGAAAAGGGGGCATGGAGAGCAGCGGGACTGGAAGCACAACACACCATAGTGAGGAACCGGAATCGATTTTCGGTTATACAACACATATAATCGATACTTTAAGATTAGTTTGATGTATCTAAACGATTTAGCATATCACGCAAACATTAGCATAAATCCGTATTGCAGTATTTTAGATTTCTAGCTTGTACCACTTTCTGCATTTTTTTCTCGCTTGACTCGATCGACGCCATTTTGTGGCCTCGCTCGAGTCGTACATTAGCAGACCTCATTCATTCCTTGCACCAAAGTTGTCCTCCTGAGAAAAAGCCCAACTGTTGCAGAACTGCTGTTTCAGCTCGTTAGACCCATCAAGGTTGTAGGTAGCAGGAGAAGGCCTGATAAGCACATTCCAGAAGGGGTGTGGGCGGGCGGTCTCAGAGCTGGCAGAAGGGAGTCATCCGTTCGACCTTGCGAATCTAGGATGAGCTAAACCAAGAGTCCTTTGTGTGCCGCATATGGGCTTCCCTTTCTGTACCAAACTGTACCAGCTTGTATTTTTCCATCTTGGGCCATGTTTCTGCAATTGCAACTGTATATGTGTGATGTCCTGACAGTGTGCCAGCAGTCTTCTTGGTGGACCTCGTGGGGTTAGGTCGCAAGGAGCTCCTCTGGCAGAGTTTTGTTTGTCATAATAAATGCTTGGACCTTCTGCACTGCCAACCGACTGATTATTGGTAATGGGAAAGGGATTGGTTGTGAATGTAACTATGATTGGGAGGTGGTAAATAATTTTCGGTACATCAGTTGGCGACTCCGCCGGGACTCCGATTTGGGGTCGTCCCTCTGTATTTCAGACAAAAACCGGGACATTAAAAGGGGTCCTCTCGATCGGGGGGGGGGTTGCAGAATAGACCAACGAGAATTTGGGGTTTGCTCCGCCCTCCCGAACCCGAGAACCTCAGCTGCTAGTGGCCCCACGCCGGAGTCCTTCGGGTGTGACCCGAGAACCAGCCACGTTGGCCTTATCGAGGGTTGGCAGTAGAGAACGTGCAAACAAACCTGTGTGCACCAGGTGAGTGTTTCGTCTCGTTTTGTGTCGAATTATGTTTTTGAAACTCTCGATCTTGGTACTTGGCATTTGGTGATCTGTGGTCATGGAGAAACTCTGAATAGAGGTTCTGACGAGGCAACTATGGAATTGCACATGCAGATGCCTCTGGTTTGCTTTGTGTAGAAACACTGGAGATAGAGACCATACGCCTTTGGGGTACTGCGGTTCTCGCTCGGCCGGGCTGTTCTCGGGAATGCCGATGGTTGTGATTGGGTAGCACTCGGATAGATCTGGAGCGGCGCTTGAAAAAGCGGGCTTAGCCAGCATAGTCCGGGAGGTGGACCATGAATACTGTCGGATGGCCTGTAGGTTGGTCTGTGGTTTAAAACCTGTGTAGCTATCTCCGGGCAGTCTAAGGACAAGACTGTTGTTGGAAGATGTTCTTTGCAGCTTTGGAAAGAGTTCTCCATAGGTGGAAGTCGACGGACTCCACCTTCTGTTTGCAACATATTGTTTTGGTTTTTTTTCTTTATTTTTCCTGTTTTGTGGTTTTCGAAATCTTGGTGTTGTCGTTTTATGTCAAGTTGAAGGGTTATTTTGCAACAAGAGTATGACTATAAATGAAAACATGGCCATGTGAATGAGAGAATTGTAATTAATGATACTTGATTCTGTTATTTTGTAAATAATAACACTTGATTCCTTTTCAGCTCAAGTAGAATAGAGAAAGGGAAATGCCTTGCCTTAGCAAATTATGCTTTGGCTGTATCCACCATGAAAGCGTACGGTTAGACGAAAGTCAACCAGCCCCCCGCGGAGGGAACACCTAGTCATGATATGTATTGCAAGCACGGTATTGGCCCCCTTCTTTTTAATTCCTTGTGGCACAAGTATACAAAAGATAATGTTGAACTACAGTGGCCAAAAACTGGATCTTTCGATGAGAAAAAGATTCAGTATTTACAAGAGCGTCTCTTTGTTAAACGTAGCCGACAGGCTATGTTTGACACCCTTAACAAATGGCAGAAAGAGGCAAAGAGAAGGTGTATTCGGTCAGAAAAACTCCTCAAGGTACAGCAAGGGCAAACTATAACGCAGAAAGCTAGTGCGCATGACATGAATAGAACAGAAAAGAATATTGAGAAAGAAGATAGGTGATTTAGGCTGCAAGTGGATAAGAGCTATGTAACGCGAAATGAAGCTGAAGATGAGATAGAGGATCTGCTGCGCATATATCCGGCCGTCCCTGTTCAAACGGCGGCTGCGCCGCAAGCATCCGCACCAGAGGAACAAGGCTCTGTCACCCCTAGACGTGATGCCGATGTTCCATCCCCCTCTACAGGGGACCTGGCCACCCTTGTCCCTGAATCCAGACAGACTCTAACATCCCCTCACGTGCAATTAAGCATCCCGAGTCCTGTGTGGGCGTCTCAATCGGCCAGCACCACGCCCGGTATGTCGGAACAGACTCCGAGAGGGGCATCCGGAGGGTTGGATGGTAAACGACTATTCACTAGATCATCTGTGGCATATGGTGCGAAGGAAGCGTTAGCAGACCAGGCCGTCAAATGGATAAGGAGTGACGCATATACTGTGGCTGACATTTGGAGTACTGTGAAAGATTTAGAACCGGTGATGCAGCAACATGTGATATTCCAGATGTCCAATTCCCTCATCTGGTCTTGGGAGGTCAGCTTCGATAACGGGAGTGCTCCTCAGATACTGTATGGAATTCGAGACTGGACCCATAGATTTAATTTGACCCCAGAAGAAGTATACAAGAACGTAGTCACCTTGGTCCAGTATCGAGGCAGATTGTTCTTAAAGAGCCCTCAGTGGACATCGCAGCATTCCATGCGAGAGGTCCATCCCATTTATCATCCCAAAGTTCCAGAACTACGCAATGATAACCAACAGATCATCCGGGCGCGGGTAGACGCCCGGTTCCAGGAGCAATGGGTGTACACTCCATGGAAAAGAAGTGAGGTCCTTGCTATGAAATCCCAACTGTCCGACCCCCGAAAGAATCCTACCGCCTACTACAAGGAACTGACCGAAGCTGCGGCTTCTGCCATAATGACGTTAGTGGATGTGGAGCTGTTCTTCGGGCTGCTTGTGCCTGTTGACATATGGGGACAAGTGCATGACTCTGATCACGCTGAACTAGGGGGGACATGGGATGAGTTGAGAGGGTGGGACCGAGATCGCAAACCGGGAGACAAACCAAGGGGTGAAATAACTTCTTTGCCAGCAAAAATTATAGCCTTCATGCACCCTTTAATACCGCCGAGAAAAGTCGACTGGGATAAACTGTCTGCCTGCCGACATAAAAAAGGATGAAAGCGTGTCCCACTTCTTCACTAGGTTTGAGGGAGTCTTCATTGACTTTAGCGGACAGGATTTGGCTACGGAAGGTGGGACTAGGTTGTTCGTGAACAGATTTGTTACAAACTTGGCTCCGGAAATTTCTGCACATTTGCAAGCGGCAGAAAGTACCTGGACTACCTCTACTCCTTCTGTGATTTTAAGAATGGCCCAATACTATGAACATAGGGAGAACAAGAGTAAAGAGAAGGTGGAAAAGAAGGCCAAAGACCTTAAAACACGAATATTACTGCAGCAGGTAGTCCGGGGACAAGGAGGGGGAAGAGGAGCCAGAGGGCCCATGTCCAGAGGGGCGGGTGCAGGCCGAGGCATGGGCGAGGCTCCGACTGTGGGCTTGAACCAGTGTTCCTACTGTAGAGAGGAGGGGCATTGGAAAGCACAGTGTCCGTTGTTGCTTGCCCAGAACGGAGCGATGCGAGGACGTGGACGAGGAGGCCCCGACCGGAGTGATATGCGTAGAGAAGAGATATCAGGCAAGTCTGAGCGAAATCATTTTGATAACCACCAGGGCAAGCAGTACTATCATGATGATTACGAATACGAGGATCAGGATGCTTACATACAAGCATAGGACAGCCTGGGACAGAGTAGGGGCCAAGTGTCGATCCCGGTCAATCAAAAGGGACCTTATGTAAAAGGGGAAGTGATGGGGACTTCTAAGAATTTCCTAATTGACACGGGAGCAATGAATAGTACTGTTGCTCGATCATTGGTTCCAGGGGTGGCTCTGTCCGGGCAAAATAATGTCTCAGTGGGGTTCTCGGGAGTCCCAGTTGTCAGTCCCATCTCCAAACCTCTCCCCTTCTTGATCGGTCCCGCCACCATTGACACTCCTCTTTTGCTGACCTCACATTGCGGAGAGAATTTGCTGGGCTTGGATATGTTAAAGAAATTAAATGTGACAATACATTGCTCTGCTGACGGGGTCTATCTAACGATACAACCCCACGCTGACCACATGAAACAATGTTTTGCTAAAAATGAACCCCTTCCCCCAGAGTTTGATGGCATCCCAACAACGCTTTGGGCAACAGGGGATGCTGATGTGGGTACGTTGGATATTCCACCGGTTCACATTACGCTGAAACAAGGTGCAAAAATGCTGCGTATCCCACAGTACAAAATAGCACCGGCGGGAGAACGGGCTTTGCTGTCGATTATCCAAGACCTGATCGATAAAGGGGTGGTGGAAGAAACGGCTGCTAATATTTGCAATAGCCCGATTCTCCCGATTTTAAAAAGAAGTTCTGATTCTGGTGAACAGGGTCAGGGTGCTGCTTACCACTTTGTGATCGACCTTAGAGCTGTCAACAAAATTGTGGTACCACAGTACCCCGTGGTGACCGACATCACCACGATCCTTACAATGATTCCGCCAACTGCCCAGTACTTTTCAGTCATAGACCTGAAAAAGGCTTTCTTCAGCATCCCTATCCATCCTGATAGCAGACAGATCTTCGGATTCTCGTTATCTGGACGAAGCTTCCGCTTCTGTTGCGCACCTCAAGGCTATACTGAAAGTTCGAGTATATATAGCCTTAAAACTTTACTAGACGACCTGGACTTGCCAGAAGGCAACGTCCTTTTGCAATATGTGGATGACCTGCTCATTGCCTCGGACACGGAAGAGGGCTGCAAACCAGCCACTGTTAAATTGTTGCACCACTTGGCGGCTAAAGGTAACAAGGTATCCCTGTCTAAATTCCAATACTGTCGACAGGAGGTGACCTACCTCGGTCATCTACTATCGAAGGAGGGAAGACGACTAACACCTGAACGTATTACTACTATTTCTAAAATGTCTGTTCCTTGCACGCAGCGCGAAGTTCACGCTTTTCTTGGCATTACCTCTTGAACGTATTACTACTATTTCTAAAATGTCTGTTCCTTGCATGCAGCGCGAAGTTTGCGCTTTTCTCGGCATTACCTCTTACTGTCGCCAATGGATACCTAATTTTTCCCTTCTTGCTAAACCTCTGCTGCATCTGACTACTAAAGAAGTGCATGAACCCCTCCCCTGGACGGATGAATGTCAGCACTCTTTTGACTCTTTAAAAACTGCTTTATGTTCTGCTCCTGTCTTAGGCACTCCTGACTACCGTAAACCTTTTGTACTATACGTGCATGAGGTCGACGGTTGCTCACTTTCGGTGTTAACGCAGGACTTTGGTGGTAAGCAAAGACCTTGCGCTTATCTGTCAGCCACACTGGATAATGTCGCCAGAGCACTTCCTAGCTGTCTAAGGGCCACAGCAGCTGTTGCAGTGGCAATCCGGCAGTCAGAAGGACTCGTTCTAAATTCCAATCTGACAGTGATGGTGCCGTATGTTGTTGACACATTACTAAATAAGACAAAAACACAGCATCTTACAAGTGCACGCCTCACTGGATATGAACTAACGTTGTTTGCACCACATATCACAATCACTCGATGTGCAACACTAAATCCTGCCACATTTTTACCACTCCCTCCAAGTGGACTTACCGATGACACACATGATTGCATTTATCGCACAGAAGAAGAAACTAAGGGCAGGATCGACCTCACTGACACTCCTCTAGGTGACCCTCAGGGGGAGTTATTTGTGGATGGGTCTTGTTTTAAGCTAACAGATGGAACAACAACAGCTGCATATGCAATCACCACTCTAAAGACAGTAGTCGAAACATTCTGAGTACCTCACCGGTCAGCCCAAGCTGCTGAACTTATGGCCTTACTGCGAGCCTGTGAGTTGAGTGAGGGGCTCGAAGACAATATCTACACAGACAGCCAATATGCCTTTGGCGTGGCCCATAGCTTTGGGCGGCTGTGGAGGGAGTGGGGTTTTCTTACTTCCCATGGTCAGAAAATACAAAACGGTCCCCTGGTTTTGCGGCTGCTAGATGCCCTCACCTTGCCAAAGAAATTAGCCATCATCAAATGCAGTGCGCACAAAGCAATAGTGGATGAGGTGGGGGAGGGAAATGCTTTTGCGGATCAGATGGCCAAACAGACAGCACAGTCCCCAATGTCGACTATGTTTGTGAACTCTTCTGCAAGATGGGTGGAGGAATCTGAATTGTTTGATAACACCATGGAGAGTGTGATAGTATTACAGAAGGAAGCTACAACTGCAGAATTAGAGAGATGGGAAAAGGAAATAGGAAGACTGGATGAAAATAATTGTTGGGTTGATCTGACAGAAAAGCAAAGATGGTTACTGCCCAATGCACTAGTACAGGCCGTTGTGACTATGTCGCACGGCCCTGCACACATAGGAGCAAAAGGTATCTGCGGGCTCCTGGACCCAGTTTGGAACAACCCTAACATCCAAAGGACGGCTGTCCGGTTGGTCCAATACTGCATGGTCTGTTTACAACACAATCCAGGGAAGGGAGAAAGTGTCCTGAGTGGGAATTTTGCACCCCCAACGCTGCCTTTTGAGGTACTCCAAATGGATTACATTCATATGGAGCATGTCAACAACTTGAAATACGTCCTGGTGGTCGTTTGTGCTTTTAGCAAATGGGTTGAGGCCGACCCCACTAAAGAAAATACTGCTATGGCTACAGCAAAGGCCCTTCTTAAAGAGTTTGTACCCCGCTTTGGTTTGCCCCGTTTGATCTGGTCGGACAATGGGGGACACTTCCATGTGCCCGTGTCAAGCATATCTGTGAGAGCCTACAGATTAAACAAAAGTTCCACGCTGCCCGACACCCACAATCAGCAGGGCTCGTGGAGAAATACAACGGTATTCTCAAGTTAAAGATGGCCAAGATTCAGGAAAGCACAGGGTGGAAATGGCCTGACACCTTGCCTTTAGCCCTTATGTCACTACTTGTTACCCCACACTCCCGATCTGGTCTCTCCTCGTATGAAATAATCTTTGGCAGGCCCGCAAACATATGGGGGGTACCCAGACCAAGATCTTTTTCTGACATTGAAAATCCTATGTTGATCGATTACCTTTATGCTTTGACTAAAGACCTTCGTTCTGTTCACCAGCAGGTAGCCTCCGTACTGCAGCCGCTGCCAGAGGGCCCCGGACATTGTCTGCAACCCGGCCAGTGGGTTCTGGTCATGAAGTTTGAACGTGACACCAGTTTGGCTCCAAGGTGGTCAGAGCAACGGCAGATTCTGCTTGCCACCCGGACGGCGGTTAAAGTGGATGGGAGGAAACACTGGATCCATGTCTCCCATCTGAAGAGGCTGCCACTTCCACTTCCCTCTGATCAGCAACGCCCAGGGGGAATTCTGACGCAGGAAACTGAAAGAGCTGCTGCATTCGTACCCTTCTCCGACGCCTGTGAGATCGAACCAAGGCTAGAGGAGGGAGTGAGGAGATCAGATGACTTGGTCTCCGCTGAATCTGCAATTGCTTTGAATCCAGTTGTCAGTACCCCGGCAAGCGAAAGTTCTCATGTCCAAAAGGTACCTGGTGTACTATTCTCTGATCAGGAAGTTCCGGGTCATGTGCGATACAACCTGTAACCAAGGAAAACAAAAAACGGTGCCTCAGACCCCAACACTAGGAGATAAGGAAAGACTCGATTGAATAGATAGGGTTTGCTAGCTTGTTGGTCTGAGGTGCTGAGCGAGACACTGGACTGAACACGTTGAGAGCTGGAACTTTGATCACTGTGCTCTGTTCAGAAAGAAGATCGGCTATTGTCAACGGCCAGGTTGCCCCGACAAAATAAAGTTTGATCACCACTCTTCTGTTTGCTTGAGATGAACGATAGGAGTCTACCTGTGAGGCTCTGACGGACACAGGGCAGGGAGAAGAACCCTCTGGCAGGACGGACTGCTAGGCCCGAGCTTATTTTTGGACTTTTAGCTAGGAATGTACCCTTTTGGCCGTATCATTTTAGAAGACGAATTTCCAATTGCACCACGACACCTACCATTTTATGAGCCTATGTGTTCCACATGGACCACGAGGGTCAAAGTAGCATCTGTAGTAGTTATAGCCGTCATTATTGCTGTGTTTATGGGTTTGTTTGTATACTTGGAACATAAATACCCTTTGCAGAATTTTCTACCGTCCACTGTTGCCCCCTCTGAGCATTTGCTGTACACTTTAGCACCCCACAAAGAACGACATCGCCAGACCTATGCTAAAAATGTATTCGTTGAAATGGTTCATCAAACACACAGTGTTACCAACACTACCGATTGCTGGGTGTGTGGGCTTCTGCCATCCGTGGTGCATAACCACGATTTGTTTCTCTCACTACCTTTGTCCTATCTAGGAAGCTGTGAGGCCTGGTTCAAACTGTTTTCAGCTATATACCGTCATTGGGGTGAAACTCGCAGAGATTTCGATATTAATGAACACAATATGGTTATGGATTATATTGATGCGCACTATGGTTTTGACCAAAAGGGAAATGGGGGACGGGGGACAATAGACCCACAGGCATGCATGCAGCTGTATATAGTGGCTAGGAACGATACTTGGTTGCAGGAAGAACTTTATGACTTTAGAAATTTCAATGCTTCTCAATATTTCCAACTCTTTATCGAACGAAATGTTACAAGAGACCGTGTTGTACCCATTCCTATTTTGAATGTTTCCTTAGTATTCTGTGTGCAAGGTATAGGCCGTATACAGGTTGGAGATAGTATCTGCAATTACACCTATCGTCTAAAGAAACGCATCAGCCCCCCGTTAATTACGCCACCCAATGTCTATTGGCGTCTGTGGAGAAAATGCATATACCTGGTTACCACATAATTGGGCTGGGCGATGTTACATGTCCTTCCTATACCCACCCGTATATATAGCACCTTCCGATTATCACAGGACGCACCAACTATGCCCCGTAGGCCCAGCACCCTCAGCGGTACCCAATAGACTACGCAGGCAGCTTATCAAGACCGAAGTCGATCAGACCGACACCTCCTTACAGCAATTCACGGATTTTAGCAAAGGTTTAGTGCCATTCTGGGGACCCATCTTTAATAGCAGAGAAATAAGGAGATTGTCCAGGATAGTGGAAAAAGTCATTAACATAACTACTGACATCCTGGCCAACTTAACTGCTGAGCTTCAGGCGACCAGACTTGTTGCGCTTCAAAACCGGATTGTTTTTGGACGTTATCTTGGCTGATCGTGGCAGAGCAAGCCGCGTAATCGGCAGTTCTTGTTGCGTATATATTCCAGACTCCGCCCCCTACGTTCACCTAGCCATTCAAAAATTGCACCGCATTACTTCTGAAATGCACACTGATAAAGGGTCCTGGTCATTGTCGAGTTGGTTCTGGGGGCTCCTGTCCACTTGGGGATGGAAGTTGGTATTGATTTTGGGAGGAGCCGCTGGCATCATCTTCACCTGCTGCGTCCTGATGCAATGTGGCCTGGCTTGTTGCTCTTATTGTGCCTCCCGAGTTACATCATTGTGTGTGCCTACCCCAGTCCCCGCCAAAATTCAAATGCTGCAAAAGGAGATTCACGAATTGATGGCCATTAATGAAGACATTTTTGAGGACTAATGCCTGCCTTTGTATTTAGCTACACCACGCTAAAAGGAGGGTTTGAGGAACCGGAATCGATTTTCGGTTATACAACACATATAAATCGATACTTTAAGATTAGCTTGGTGTATCTAAACGATTTAGTATATGCACGCAAACATTAGCATAAATCCGTATTGCAGTATTTTAGATTTCTAACTTGTACCACTTTCTGCATTTTTTTCTCGATTGACTCGATCGACGCCATTTTGTGGCCTTGCTCGAGTCATACATTAGCAGACCTCATTCAATCCTTGCACCAAAGTTGTCCTCCTGAGAAATAGCCCAACTGTTGCAGAACTGCTGTTTCAGCTCGTTAGGCCAGTCAAGATTGTAGGTAGCAGGAGAAGGCCTGATAAGCACATTCCAGAAGGGGTGCGGGCGGGCTGTCTCAGAGCTGGCAGAAGGGAGTCACCCGTTCGACCTTGCTAATCTAGGATGAGCTAAACCAAGAGTCCTTTGTGTGCCATAATAATAATAATAATAATAATAAAAACACTTATAGAGCGCCTGGTTACACTTATGACAGTGTGTCCCCGCGCTAAGAAATGCTACAGTATCCCGAAGAGGTCGAGGTCTGGGGCCCAAAAGGGTCCAGGACTAAGAACCATTATTACTTTGGAAAAAGGTAGGTTTTAAGTTTGAGTCTGAATCTTGTTTCTGAGGGCATATATGGGCTTCCCTTTCTGTACCAAACTGTACCAGCTTGTATTTTTCCATTTTGGGCCATGTTTCTGCAAATGCAACTGTATATGTGTGATGTCCTGACAGTGTGCCAGCAGTCTTCTTTGCGGACCTCGTGGGGTTAGGTCGCAAGGAGCTCCTCTGGCAGAGTTTTGTTTGTCATAATAAATGCTTGGACCTTCTGCACTGCCAACCGACTGATTATTGGTAATGGGAAAGGGATTGGTTGTGAATGTAACTATGATTGTGAGGTGGTAAATAATTTTCGGTACATCAATAGAGAGCAACAGTAAGGCTATAATGGCATACACACAGACAACAGAGGGAAGGTGGGGGATCAGGGGCACCAAGCTGACCATGCAGAGAAGGTGGGAGGGGCTGATGGCAGCACAGAAGACCATTCATTGCAAGCAGGAGGGTTAGTGGCAGCACAACAGCAAGGGTGGCATCAAGTTTTCCCCTGATGATTGGTCTATGCGAGTGCCCCTGTCAGCAGCTCCCTTGTTGGGAGGCAGCCCTGCCATGATCTCCTTTTTGCCTTTATGAGTTTGGCCTATCATAAAGTGCAGTGGGGAGATTGACTAGTAGTGGGGGGGCACAGAGGAGGAGGTAAGAGAGAAAGGCATCAGAGAGATGTGTCCACCACTGGCAACAGTAATGCTGGAGGGTGATGGCGGTCATTTCATGTGTACCTAGGTCATAAGGTCCAGTGGGGCCCTGTGCGGTCAGGTCTCATGCAACAGGGTAAAGGTGAGCTCCACCTGCCAAATATGGAGTGGATCAAATGTCTAGTTGCTTCTAGGGGCTGGCATTTTGAGGCCTCACTTAACCGAGGGAGGCACCTCCAGTGCTGGTATGGTCCCGTTGTCCAAGTGTACAAGGGTTGAGTGGTCAAAATCTCAAACTGTTCCACTCCTCACCCACAGAAATGTGGGGTGGAAGGTCAGGGTAGGTATAGTGGGGCTCAGTGGGAACAGCCCCAGGCAACCTCAGTGGGCTCTCATAGAATAGATCATCATGGGTTAAAAAAGAAAATGCTGCCACCCCTCTAGCTCCACTTCTCCAAGATGCTATTGCGAAGCAGCTACCATCTTGAGCCGAGTACACTCAGGTCAGTTACACTCCAGCAAGCAGATTCTGACAGCGCTCGGCTCAACTCCAGGTAAGATCTGAAGTCAGGTGGCTCACAGGGGCAAGTGCTGGCTCCCTGACCACTGGTTACAGCACCCAGGTGGCAAGATATTAGCCTTTTCCCGGGGTATGCTGGAAAGCCCTTCAAGTCGAATCTCACAGCATGGTGGTAAGCTTTGCCTCCCAGGGTTTTGAGTACCTCTCCACCAATCTGAAGTTCCACCAGCCTCAGAGTTGGGCCAAATTTAAGAGTGACAGAGACAATGAAGTTCTTCCACTGACATACTTTTCCGACGATTCAATGGAGTAAGAGCCATTAGCAATGTGCCCACTAAGCATGGGCGAATTTTGCGAATCTGGCATTTGCGAAATCGCAATCCGCAAAATCCGCGAATTCTCGCGAATTCGCAGATTATTTTTTTTTGTGTTCGCAAGGGTTTCTGCAAGTTCGCAAGGGTTTGGTACCAGTTCGCAATTGCGAACTTACTTGTCGGCTCGCAACGGTCGCGACTATGTTGTTTCTACGTCTGGTTCATCATCACAGGTTCCCAGCACCCTCTGTTTCACCACTGTCACCCTCTGTTTCACCCATGCCACCCTCTGGTACATCAATGCCACCCTCTGGTTCATCATCACTGTAGATTATGGGGGAAAAAAGCAAGCACACCTGCCCTGCTTCAACTGACATGAATTAATTTGGGGTTGGTTTATTAATGTGTCACTGTTTTAAAATTCATGGTCTGGCACCTGCTTCCTTATCAGTAATTTGCTTTCTGTTGCAGTGCAATTTTTTCCAGGACCTTTGTGGCCTACTTGTAGCTATTCTATGAGCCTGCTGTGAGGGTCAGAGCAGGGTCATACAATTGTTGCAACTAGCAACTCAACTCTGGAGGGGCCCAAGTCAGGAAGCACTACAGGGAATGGTTACTAATGATGAGTTTGAACTCTTGCACCTGCTGAGTGCTTTCAGTTTTGCAAAAGTCGTTTTTCTGCAATTTCGCGGGATTCGCGGGGCGCGAACTTGCGCGAGATCGAATTCGGAAGCCACGTATTCATGCAAATATACGATTTGTTTTTTTGCGGCGTGTTAGTTCACAAGGTTTTGTGCGTTTTAGCGAGCCGCTTGTAGCGCAAAGGTGCAAAGTTACCCTCACGGTCGTTCACGGGCGCGGCCATCTTGTTTGCATGACGTATTTCCGTTTCCGGGCGCGATGTGTAATCTCGCAAAGTGTGCGGCTCGCTAGTACAATTTCGCGTGTGTTCGCGAGGAAAATCTCGCGCGAACTTACCCGCGCGGTCGTGAACGGGCACTGCCATCTTGTTTCTCATTCATTGCTATGGTTCGGGGCATGCTTTTTGTATCCTCTCTGTATCTCTGCCATCCTTTGCTTGTTTGAAGTTTTTTTTTTATCTATTTTACTTAATATCTATCCCTCTATTTTTCTAGCTCTATATTTTTGTGTTTTCTGCTACTTTTGGTTAATTTTAAACTACTTTTTTTAACTCTTTTCTTTTCTTCTCTTCTCTTCCCTATTCTATTTTCTTTATTATTTAGCTTCCTTTCTGCCCAGACCATGGTGAAGGGAGCCGGGAAGCATCCCGAGAAGGGGAAGGGTCCCGCAACCCCGTGCCTGGCTCCTGTGCGGGCGTTTGAGGGGGGAGCAGGTCACACCCCGGGAGATCTTCAGCCCGGAGGAGGTGGCCGCACTAATTTTTTATGTTCTGCGCCGCCTCCCCAGGACCATCATGGCAGGCGGCAAGATCGCTAGCGGGTACGGGATCCAGGAGCGCCGGAAGCGGTGGGAGAAGGTGTGCCGGGCCATGTACCACTACTCTCGGGTCCGGCGCACCTACAACCAGGCCACCCACCGCTGGACGGATGTCCTGGACCAGGAACGGGATCTGCTCGACCTGCTCGGCCTTGAGATCCCCGGGCTTGGTGATTAGTAGTAGCTATTTCTTTACTATGTTTTCTCCTGCTCTGTGTTATTATCTTGCCAATTTTTGTTTTTTACCAAGAGCAATAATGCTGCTGATTACATTGTAGGTAAATTATATTTCAAAATCTTCTGTGCATTTCAGGTGCACTGCTCTCCTTCTCAGTAGCGCTGCTGCTATGCTTATTTGTTTTCGATTTTGTGCTCATTTCATTGGCCTGTGAAATTATGCATGAGTGTAGTTTAAAGAACTGCGTAATGCTAGACACTAAGGGTCAGATTTTTAATTACCGGCGCATCCCTGCAAAGTAGCAGGGATGCGCCAGTAATTGTGCACCACCCCACCACCACCCATGGTGCGCCGTATTTACAATGCAGCGCACCATGGGCCCAAAACGTCACCAAAGCGTTACGCATCTGTGCTGTAAAGGCGGCGCATTGCTGGAGTTGCGTCGCAACGATGGCGCAGCTCCAGCAATGCTCTGGGGTGCCCTATCTCCCCAATGCTGCGTCAAGCCGTACGTCTGCTTCAAGCAGGCGAAGGGTTTAAGTCAACCATCATTGTCCTCAAAGTGACCGATTGAAATCTTGTAGATTTCCCTCAGCCACTTTTAGGATGCGTTCCTGCGCTGGAACGCCCTCCCTTGTGCCGGAACGCCCCCTGATGGCGCAGGGCTTTACAACGTGTTGCATCTCCCATATGCGTCACGTTGTTAATATATGCCGCACCATGGCACCTCTTTTGTTCTGCCGCTGCGTCACAAAAGTCACTCAACAATGGAGTAAAAGAGCTGCAAGGGGCTTCTAAATCAGCCCCTACAGACTCAAGTCCAGTCCTTTCTTTGTACACATGGCGATAAGAAGAAATAGTGGTGGTGGATTGATAGTTTGAGTATTTTAATGACTGGTTAATGTAGTAGAAAACTTTAGTGTTGTCGCTGATCTGCAATCACAATGGACTTTGTCTGTCACTTCGTGTGCTGCGGACTGCTGCCTGCCAGTCCAGGGCAAACCTTTTTAGTACTTTGTTTAGTGAGTTACATAAGAACTTTCCAAGTCGACGGTCCGCAAATCAAGCAATACTAATAAAGTAGTAGACCACATGAGATCGGTCAATATATCCCGTGAAATAGTTGTCTATTTGCTATTTCGCCAAAATATTTTGTTATTGTTCTTTTGAAATGTTTGATTTGGTTGACAAATCTCATCCATGTTTTCTGGTCTTTCTTTCTTTCATGTTGTACATCAGCTCCCCCCAGGGGCAAGAGGACACAGGAGGAGGAGGCTGCTGTTCGCCAGGATGCAGGCCAGGATCGGGCAGGCGAGGGCTCCTTTGCTGGCCCCGGTAAGTTTTAATTTTAATATAGAGTACCTATTTTTTCCTAGCGTTCCTCATTCGATTTTTCCTAAATCGTCTTTGATCTTCTTGTAGACTGGATCTAAATTCTTATCCTGCCTCGACTATGACTCCCTGTGGTATTACTAGATTATTCTTATTAGTCTGTCTGTGTAACTAACTAAGATTGCACATTTGGCAATTCCATTGGACTCCCATTCTAGTCAGCAATAGCTCTATGCACTGAGTGCAGTTCTCTGGGATTGTCCATACTGTCTTTTCAAGTCTTCTAAATGTTTATGCTTTGACAATTGCCAACAATAAAAAGGTGAATGACCAACAAGAAAGAATAAGATACTACTTTACTTTTGGTTTGGATAGGAGGACAATCCATTCTACTACTGTTGCAGGGACAAATCTGCAGAAACAGAACTATGGACACTAAATTTTGCATTGCTTAGCTTATCAATTATAATAGGCGCTGTTAGACTTTCCACATACCTCAGTGATAACAGACTTTGTAGTTGAACCCCCAATCTCCTTACTGACTAGATAGTGTGGCAGAGTCATTTAGCTCCCAAGGTCACCGATGATTGATCCCCAATGATGATTAGATTATCCAACGCAGGACAAGAGTATGGAGTCAGAGTCAAGAAGTGTCAGAGGCACGGACTCATGCTTGCAAAAATTCCAAAACCTTTAGCTCAGCCACTCTATTCTGGAGGACCAAAAACCACAGAGTCTATTTAAGTTTAAAAGCTTTATTAAAAGTAAACACATTTATTAAAATCAAGTTTGTCATAAAAGTAAACGTTTAACTGAAAATGGAAAAGTGCTTAGTGCTGACGATTAATTGGACACATTTCTTGTGGTCGAGCCGAGCTCTCACCTGGTTTGAACTTGATCTTGCTCATGTTCTTAGAAGTCAAGCTTCTGTCTGTTAGGAGAAAAAGTGGTGCGTGTTAAAAATAAAAAGCAAGCATTCATCAGTTGTGCCAAAAAGTGCAGCAAGACAACAGCCTTCCCTGGAAAAAGGGACATTTTTACTTTAGAGTAGACAGCCACAAATTATTACATTGTTTGCTGTTTTTTTTAACATTTCTTTATTCCTAGACCAAATATTATATAGTAGTGAGTGGTGTATTCTAACATTCTTAAATGTTCTTTGTAGGTGGAACATCTGGTGGCGGGGCCAGCGCGGAGGTGGTGGTGGTGGATGAGGGGAACAGTTCTGGGGAGGATGCGGTGCAAGTGCCGGACGACACCAGTGTGCCTGTGAGGGTTCACACGGTGGCGGCGGGCAGAGGTAAGCTATATATTCCTTACTTATTGAGATTGAAGACTGCAGAGTGTGCTATCCGGGGCTCTGGGAGGGGGAGGGGGCGCACCAGCAAGTGCAAGGAGCCTGCGCCCGCTATCTGCACGGGTGTATTATAAATCAACCAGGTAGTAGCCTCCTCTAAATGTACTTCGACTTAGCTGTGTAGTTTTTGGCGAGAAGAATCCCAATCAGATCTGAGATGAACTTGATGGATGGGATGAACGAAAAGCGTAAGAAGGGTGTTAGTAAGTGTGGAAGGACGAGAAATTTAATGATGACTGGCAAAGAAGAATGATATGTGTTTGCTTGGTCCCCGAGGTGGCTGGGAAGGAAAGAATATGGTATGGTGCATGGCTGGGTGAATGATGAAGCAAGGATGGGTGGAAGGAGAATAGCCTGGGTGGGTGAAACAGAAACTGTATGTGTGCATATACTTTGAATGGATGGATGCCTGGATCATGGGACTATCTGACTCTTAGATAGCATATACTCTTAGATAACATATGTGTATCTAGAGAGAGTAGACGGTCACTGGATGAACTAAGTGTTACTTTGAAGAGCATGTAACACCGCACCCGCACGTCTGTTCCAGTGTATGAAAGGCAAGGAAAAGAAGTGGTCATTTTGTCCAAATACTACCATGAATAGTAGAACTAGTTTGTATTGCAACTGCAAGCACAGCATATATCCGGTTCTTACGGTGGACACTCCCTACCTCTCTTAATAACTTTAGTTTAGTAGTAGTAAGTCATTCATGTGTGGGCGTATCACTGTTCACTCAATAATAAGCAAAGCACCTAAAGTCATCCCATATTTAATCCAATACATCCTATGTGAAGTGATAGATAATCAGATTATTTAGCTTCTTCATTTTCCTTTTCTAGTACTCATTTGCACTGTAGGGTGAAAGCTAAATTAATTAAGCAGTAGCCCTTTTAACAGAGTATTCTCAGTGCCACCCGTAATAGAAAAGTAAGAGCTTCACCACCTGCATGTACTGGACCGGTACAGTAACGCAAGTCTGTCTCACTCATCATGGTGTGCGTCTGTTTTTCTCGGGTGCAAGTTCACTGCGCTGGCATTATGCCGGCTTGCATAAGATAACGTACCAATTTTCCTAAACAAGAGAGAAGAAGAAGAATAAGACTGGTGTACTGTCATAGTCGACTGTAATGGAAGTCCATAGTGCTCGTAGAATTTGTTCCTTAAACTCCCACTAATGTTAGAGCAAGGATGAAGAAGTGGGAGGTTAGATAGATACTGTCCTTAATAGTTATGTACTGTGCTTTCAATTTGCTACTTGTACTGTGACACAACTTTCTGCTCAATCATTTTGTGTTAATCTTAAGGAGCATTGGTTACAGACTATGTCTTTCTTTCTTCATATAGTTGCTCCTTCCAAATCAAACAGACCATCAAGGAAGGAGCTGGCTCGAATGGCCCGGCAACGGAGGCTGGATGCCACTGTCGCCGAATATCGGCGGCTGGTGGCCCTGGAGGAGGACACGCAGTCTACCGGTACAACATCCACTGGGACAGCTGCATCCTCCTTCGTGCCCCCACGGACTGCCAGCCAACGCAGTGCTCCAGCAGGACGGAGCCGGGCTACCAAAGCCATCCGCCACCGCCGAGCAGCAAAGACAGCAGTTGCCCCCACAGGCGTTTCAAGGCACGCCAGCACCGTCTATCCCTCAGAGTGTCCTACCTGGAGCAGGAGGTCCTAACGTACAAGACCTTGGTGAAAGGCCTCCGCTCCGACCATGCCACCCTCCGCAAGGAGTATGATGCCCTGGCCGCAAAAGTTAACAGCAGCCTGCCGTAGTGTCCCTTGCCCCTTTTTTAGAGACTTTTGGGGGGTGGGAATTAAGAGATGGGTTGTTTTTGGGGACTTTTGAAGGACAAGCGTTGGGGTTAGGGAGGGTCTTGCGGGAGATTATTTTGTTAGGGCTACAAAAATATACTTTTTGAAACTTTATCTGAGCATACATGTTTTTTTACTGCTTTTGAATCTGGTGGGTGGGGGTTTAACAGAAAGTTTGTGTTCCTGAAACTTAAGTCTGTGTCATTTTCTTCCTTTAAGTGTAAATGGCTAAATGTTTTCAACACTAAGTGCCTCTCACAGAGTAAGTGAATTCAAGAGTCCTAGGACTTTAGTAGTACTACTGTCAATCTCTCGTCTCTCCTAATACTCCATTATACTACCTCCCACCAAACGCTTATCTTACCTGTAATTTGTGTTTGAAAGTAGGGCTAGGCCCAGGGCTGGGTCCACAGGAAATGGCGATTAAGGTTGGCAATCCTGGGCGGAAGAAATGTCCTCCTCATTGCGGTGGTACTAGTGGTGTGACACAATGGCAGTTGCATGCCTATGGAAAAACTGAAAATGAAACCTGGTTTGTCCTTACTGTAGCATTACAACGGTACGATAGAGAATATAGCAGGTGACAGGACACTAGAACAGTGCCACAATGTAACAAATGGTAAAGTATTGAAAGTATAACTAGTACTTGCGTTGAATTTCTTTGACATTGGCTACTACTACAAGAAATAGTACTGAAGCTGAGTAAGTCTAGAATATATCCTCGGATTCCTTCACCAGCCTGTTGCTATGACCTTATCCTCCCCAGCAAGTGTGTGAAATTATTGATGTCATTTAGTCACACATCAATCAAAACCACACAGCCCTGGGGAAGAGGGTTAGGTTTTGGAAAATGGATGGGAATGGGGGTTTCTTTTTGGGTAGGTTTTGTTGAGAGAAGAAATAAAAAGCACAGCATGTACAAACAATAATTGAAGATACAGAAATCTTTGGGTACAAAGCTAACCATAAATCTTTTAAGTGACATAAAGGAAGTGCATTCACTACTGCATGCATTGTTACTGAAAAGTAAGTAGTACTAGAATGCGACAGTACAGGGTTGCAGCGTTTTCACTTGCCTATCTCTGCACTCAGAGAAACACTTCTTACATTAAATTAGGCTTAAAAAATAGCCGACGTAAAACCTATAGAATGGCTGTAGGGATCAATTTAGAAGCAGAGAGAGATCCAAGAAATGCAGTCACACTCATAGAAGAAAACAATGGCTACTGTATCTGTATGTTGTTGTAGTTGTCCTGTTGAATTTGGTAAGTAAGTTGCATGCAGCAAACAATTCCTCTTATTAGCGGCACTCCTCCATTCCAGCTGACGCTTCGTCCATCAATGTTGGTGACCAGAAGACACCCTGTCCACTGCCTGCCTGGCGGATGCTGAATTGCGGCTCGCTAATGTGAAGCCTGACTCCATCCTTTTTTCCCCATTGCACAGACTGAAACCCGGCCTGTAATTATTGAACGAAAAACAGGAAGTGATATTAGAACACCACTGATAAATAAATATAAGGTATGTACGCTGTGTAGTGCAAAAAGTCACACTTTGAGTTTCCTAATAGACAGTACAATATTTTTGAAAGTGCATACTCTGTCTGAGTCACCTTTTGAAGGATAAATAAGTATGGGCAAATTAATTTAGCGGATCTTTCTCCTCAAGCTAGGTGTACTGTAAACTGTGTTTTAGAACAAAATTAGACCTTCCCAGCAGTGCTCCCACCCAGACCCTTACTAAAGCCAGTCGCAAAAATGTAGAAGACCCCCAATCAGATCTCAAAAAACGAGGCTTAGCAGAAAACTGGTGACAAAACGTACTTTGAAAGCAAAAGTAGGCCCAAATACCTCCTTACCCACCGTGGATTGTATTCAAACCACTTGCAAGCAAGCAAAAGTATCCATAGCCAGCATCGCTCCAAACTCGAAAACCCCCCCACCCAAACACATGCAATAGAAATACTGCTAACCCTAACGAGCCCTAAGTTAAGAATAGTGGCAAAGGCTTTCTTTAACTATGCCAAATCCCCCCTTTCCCACCATGGATTTTCTTCAAATGACTTGCAACCAAAATTACACATTCCCACGAGTGCTCTAAGACCCCAGAACTCAGTTGCAAAAATCTCGAACACCCCGAAACACATGCAATCCTGCTGCTAGGGCTAACCCTAACGAACCCTAAGTTACAAAAAGTGCCAAAAGGCTTTTCCTTATGGATTTTGTCCAAACCACTTCTATCTGGTATTAGACCTTCCCAGGAATGCCCCAAGACCCGCCAACCCACCCGGTCCAAACGCGCTGTGCAGCTAGGACATAACTCCCATTTTCCACCATGGATTTCCTGAAAAGCAAATGCAATCAAGATTAGACTGTCCCAGCAGGCGAAAACTAGTAGAAGACCCCCAAACAGCCAAAAAGCAAAAGAACAAAAATGGGGACTTAGTCATTTTCTTGGCAATTTCCAAAACCACTCCGCGCGCGCTCTGCAGCTAGGCCCTAACTCCCCTCTGCCACCATGGATTTGCTTCAAACCTCTTGCAATCTAAAGTATCCATAGCCAGCAGTGCTCCCAGACCCCGAAACCCACCCACAAACAACAGGAAGCCCCCCAAACAGGCCCCCGAAAACGCTACATTAAGCAAAATGTCAGAAATAGCAAAAACAAATTCTGCATGGATTTTGTCCAAACCACTTCTATCCAGTATTAGACCTTCCCAGGAATGCCCCAAGACCCACCAACCCACCCGCAAAAAAGCACAACACCCCCAAACAGCCAAAAAGGAAAATCTCATACTTACAATATTTCTCGGCCTTCGGTCCAAACGCGCTGTGCAGCTAGGTCATAACTCCCGTTTTCCACCACGGATTTCCTGAAAAGCAAATGCAATCAAAATAAGACTGTCCCAGCAGTGCTCCCAGACCCCAAAACTCACCCACAAACACCCGGAACCCCCCCAAAGAGCACCTCAAAGGCAAGCAAGTCAGCAAAAACGCAAAAAAATTCCACCTCCGATTTGGTCCAAACCACTTTTATCCGGTATTAGAGCTTCCCAGCAATGGCCCCAGAGCCGTCAACTCACCCGCAAAGAAGTAGAACACCCCCACAAGTGCTGAGTCTTTCTTCATTGGGCGTAATCCAGCCCTCTGCTTTGAGGGAAATAGGATTCTGGAGGAGGAGGATAGAGGAGCATGTTCTTGTGAACTTGTGAACCTGAGGAATGCAGACTGCGGCACCTTCAAATCAATAAGCAAACAAGTGAAGACAGTTCTGCTGATGGGCTTGTTTTTGTGATTAGGTAATTAAAGTTTGAATTAAAATAACTGTGCAAAACAAAGAAAGACAGACACACAGGAATAAAAGTGAATAAGGACGAAAAAGAAAGTTATTGATTCATAGTCTCATTTTCAGGGCTCGGTGTCAGGGAATAAGAATAAGAGTTCGTCATCATACTCTGCTAATTCAGGCAGGGTGAGGTCAGTGTCACCTAACAGAGAACAAATTCCCTCATCTACGTTGCTGTCCTCCTCGTCTTCATGTGGCGTGCTTTCTCATACTTTGTAATCTGGTGGTATGAGGTGCTGATTCATCTTGATCGTTGTTAACCTCTCCACATTTTTGGGCGAGAGGCGGCTCCGTTTGGAAGTTACAATGCCACCAGCAGCACTGAAAACACGTTCAGAAGACACGCTTGCGAGTGGGCAAGACAAGTAGTTTTTAGCCAGGTTGGAGAGCTGTGCCCACAATTCTTTTTTCCCATGCCAATACGACAATGGGTCAGCATTAACATAGACCTCTGTTGAGTCATTCAGATAGTCCTGCACCATCGACTCAAGGTTCTCCAAGGTTCCTCCACTTTGCTTACTTTTTGCTGTGACCTTTTGAGAACCAAACCCAAGCAGAAATAGCCAATCCTCTTCTGCATCCAATGTTACTGTTGTGTCTGGTGCAGATGATCCGGTTGCCGGTGTCTTTAACGGCTGAGAGGTCACTTGTGCCACAGCCACAGGTGCGCAGAAGTGGATTCTTTTGACTGGGGATGGCCTGCTGATGCTGATGTACTGCCTTTTCCTTCAATTTGCTGCCGTTCTCTTTCAAACCTCTTGGCTGACAAGGCTAGCCAATGTTTGTACTTTGTAACATCTTCATCATCAAAAGAAAAGAATGCTCGTCCTGCCAGCGCCTTTTTGTAGCGTGGATCCTGAATAGTAGCACAAATGTAATGCTGTTCTGAGTGGATCCTTTTAAGACGTTCATCGCCAAGTAGGCGCTCTAATAATTTCTCCGCCAAAAGAAAAGCGTCTTGCTTTTCTTTATCTTTTTGAAACATAGAAGACACCGCCTTCTGTTGGTGCTCCAGCATGCACAACAATGGGATAGCTTTTCCCAAATTACATTCCTCTTTGCTGACTGCACGCGTGAAGACCTCAAAAGGACGAAGCATGTCTGTCAGGCTTTTAACTAGGTCCCATTGCGCCGCATCTAGCCTCAGGTCCTTCTGAGCTGAACCCAGTGTTAAGAAATAGTGATCGAGTACCGTATACTGCTCATACAGACGCTCAAGCATGTAGAAGGTTGAGTTCCAACGTGTTGGCACCTCCTGGATGAGTGCTTTCACTGGCGTTCGACGTTCATGTAGCAGGCTCCTCAGATGATTCCGGGCCTTAAAAGAATGGCTGAAATGGTTGCACATTCTTCGGCAGGTGGCCACTAACTCGCACACTGGACTGTCTTCATCACTCAAGAATTTTTTAACAACCAGGTTTATACAGTGCACCAAACACGGCACTCTGAAATAGTGACCCAGCTACATGGCCTTAACTACATTGGCGCCATTATCCGTGGAAACATAACCAATCTGGCGTTTTTTTGGGGACAGCCAGTGAAAGACCTTTGTGTTAAACTCATTCAAAATGTTTTCTGCTGTGTGACGTTTCTCCAAGCCAAACATGGCTAGTGTTGCATGTTTCCGAGCAGCTTTAAAAACTTGGTCCGGGTCAACACCTGCGTTTAGCTTTGCTTTAACCCCTGAAAAAGAGACCCAATATGCAGTGATGCACATGTAATCAGCGCCTGCGCCACTGGTCCACAAGTCTGTTGTCAGATGTATAGTGTGAACAGCACTCTTCTGCAAAGCTGCCCCAATCACCTCCAGCACATCTTCATGTAGTGCTGGAGCCGCAACTCTGGCAAAATAGAACCGGCTAGGAACCTTCCATTTAGGGCACTAATTCTAGAAAACCAACCCCTTCTACAAAAGAAAAAGGGAGAAGGTCCAGAGCTAGCATTTTAGCCAGCTTAGTGTTATACAGACGCGTCAGTGGGTGGTTGCGTTCATATGGCGCGTCTGAAAACAACATGGTTCTAATGTTGCCCTGGACCAACCATTTAAGGGATGATGATGAGGATGACTTCTTTGACCCAGTTACGCTCGCTGATGAACTTTTTCGCATTGGTGTCTCACTCTCTCCCACACTCTTAGTGTGGCTCACATGGGGTGTGCTGCTGACAGGGGTACTGGGTGTAAGTGAAGTGTTTGACACGTCTTCTTCCTCCTCGTCATCATCAGATGAAACATCAACGTTTTCTTGACTTGCAATTCGGGCTTCCTTGATCTCCTTTAGGTGCGCAAACCATTGGACAGCGTGCTGTCTCCTAAGATGACCTCTCTGGCCTCCGGTACCATAGTTGGTACCAAACTTACCACGACTAACTGCAAGCTTACAAATGCTACAAATGGCGAAGTTTTCCTTTTTTGGGAAAACACTAAAGAAGTCCCAAACTGGGGACTTGAAATGTCTGTGGGGGCCGGAGGAGGCGGCGATACTGGTGGTGGTGGTGGTCATGCTGCTAATGCCAGATGAAGTGGAGGATGTTGATTGCCGAACTTTAGTACGTTGTGCACTTTCACCACCACTAATTGAGGTTGAGGTGGATGGAGGTCCCTTCTGCCGAGGAAGAAATATGGAAGCGGTACGTGTTGGTGTACTAGTTAACTCCAATGATTGTGGTGTTTCCATTGCCTCCTCGTCGACAACATCATCATCACGCTCAGCAGCTTCTCGGGCTAGGGTCAAAATGTCTGTTTGCGGCATGCCCGCTGGGGCTGCAGTGACCTTTATGATGACTGGTTCGTCGTCGTGAGAGTCTTCATCAGCAGCAGTATCCGCCACTTCTTGTTGAGCCTCATCACACTCCATAACTATGAGACTTTGGACGCGCATCCTTTTACGCTTAACTACCTCTGTCAGATCATGGTGTGCCTCATTCTCAGACAGCAGTGGTGCTGATTCCCAATTTTGATCCATATCATCAGAAGGAGGTGTGCTTGAAGAAGATGTAGACACCACCCTTGATCTCTTCCTTGCTAGGGGTGTGGAAGATAATGAATGATCATCAGGAGGAGTGGCTTTCTCAAATGATACCTCGCCTTGATTGTCGATTTCCTGATGTGCCCCTACTTCGGGAGGAACAACTGTTATGGGCACTTGTGACCCTCCATGCACCTCTGCTTGCGCATCTCCTTGCGCTGCCTCTCCTTCCACTTGTACTTGGGCTTGTACTTGCACATGTGGTTGTTGTTGCGGCTGTGGTTCTTCAACACTCGTCAGATGAGTTACAACAACCTGTGTTGATTGAGGGACATTGCTGCTACTTTCTTGCGATGAGCCAACATCACTGGTCGATGGTGATTGAACAACTAGACTAAGTGCCTCTGCAGCACTCAAGGGCTTGGACTTAAGTTGGCGTGGTGGTGGTGGTGGCACTGAGCCCAATGGAGCGGGGGTGCTGCTCCCAGCTTGGTCCCCAGCAGATCCCGCTGCTGCTGCAGGCGTACTTTTTACTCACAAAAAATGTGGCGGGCGGCACACCAGTCTCCTTGGTAACTTGCTTATTCTGCTCCTTACTGGCAACTTTCTTGCTAGAGGAGCTACGGGGAACTTTTTTGGGGGCCATCTTCTTCAGAGGTCAGAACAGCAGGCCGCAGTTGCACGAGTTGCAGAGTTGTCTGTGGCCAGACGTGCCGTCGCGTGACGTTATGCTGCACACACACACACCGCTGCAGGACTTCTTCCTGGCACTGGTGGTTCTCTTGAGTCTTGTGCACCTAAAAGCAATGGAAGACAGAGGAACATCAGTTCAGTTATACACCCCAAAAAATCGAAAAACACAGAAAAATCAGCACAATCCCATGCCCTCCATGATGTTTAAATTCAAGACACCCCACAGAAAGACTAGGCCCATGCACCACTCACTACCCCTGGGCATAAAGGTTGAAAGCTAGGCAAAATGGTTGCAGACCTAAGAACACTGCCTGCATTCAAAATGGCCCCCTGCCTCCCAGCACATGGCCAGGGCCTGCCTGTAGCAGCACTCAAAATGGCCCCCACCCACATGACCTGTCCCCATGAACACCCCAAAAAATCGAAAAACACAGAAAAATCGGCACAATCCCATGCCATCCAGGCCCTCCATAATGTTTAAATTCAAGACACCCCACAGAAAGACTAGGCCCATGCACCACTCACTACCCCTGGTGAAAAGGCCACAACAACAGCCCAAAAAAACGAAAATAACAGAAAAATCAGCACAATCCCAAGCCCTCCATGATGTTTAAATTCAAGACACCCCACAGAAAGACTAGGCCCATGCACCACTCACTACCCCTGGGCATAAAGGTTGAAAGCTAGACAAAATGATTGTAGACCTAAGAACACTGCCTGCATTCAAAATGGCCCCCTGCCTCCCAGCACATGGCCAGGGCCTGCCTGTAGCAGCACTCAAAATGGCCCCCACCCACATGGCCTGTCCCCATGAACAGCCCAAAAATTCGAAAAACACAAAAAAATCAGCACAATCCCATGCCATCCAGGCCCTCCATGATGTTTAAATTCAAGACACCCCACAGAAAGACTAGGCTCATGCACCACTCACTACCCCTGGTGAAAAGGACACAACAACAGCCCAAAAAAACGAAAATCACAGAAAAATCTGCACAATCCCAAGCCCTCCATGATGTTTAAATTCAAGACACCCCACAGAAAGACTAGGCCCATGCACCACTCACTACCCCTGGGCATAAAGGTTGAAAGCTAGGAAAAATGGTTGCAGACCTAAGAACACTGACTGCATTCAAAGTGACCCCTTGCCTCCCAGCACATGGCCAGGGCCTGCCTGTAGCCGCACTCAAAATGGCCCCCACCCACATGGCCTTTCCCATGAACACCCCAAAAAATCGAAAAAAACAGAAAAATCAGCACAATACCATGCCATCCATGCCCTCCATGATGTTTAAATTCAAGACACCCCACAGAAAGACTAGGCCCATGCACCACTCACTACCCCTGGTGAAAAGGCCACAACAACAGCACAAAAAATCGAAAATCACAGAAAAATCAGCACAATCCCAAGCCCTCCATGCTGTTTAAATTCAAGACACCCCACAGAAAGACTAGGCCCATGCACCACTCACTACCCCTGGTGAAAAGGCCACAACAACAGCACAAAAAATCGAAAATCACAGAAAAATCAGCACAATCCCAAGCCCTCCATGATGTTTAAATTCAAGACACCCCACAGAAAGACTAGGCCCATGCACCACTCACTACCCCTGGGCATAAAGGTTGAAAGCTAGGCAAAATGGTTGCAGACCTAAGAACACTGCCTGCATTCAAAATGGCCCCCTGCCTCCCAGCACATGGCCAGGGCCTGCCTGTAGCAGCACTCAATATGGCCCCCACCCACATGGCCTGTCCCCATGAACACCCCAAAAAATCGAAGAACACAGAAAAATCAGCACAATCCCATGCCATCCAGGCCCTCCATGATGTTTAAATTCAAGACACCCCACAGAAAGACTAGGCCCATGCACCACTCACTACCCCTGGTGAAAAGGCCACAACAACAGCCCAAAAAAATAAAAATCACAGAAAAATCAGCACAATCCCAAGCCCTCCATGATGTTTAAATTCAAGACACCCCACAGAAAGACTAGGCCCATGCACCACTCACTACCCCTGGGCATAAAGGTTGAAAGCTAGGCAAAATGGTTGCAGACCTAAGAACACTGCCTGCATTCAAAATGGCCCCCTGCCTCCCAGCACATGGCCAGGGCCTGCCTGTAGCAGCACTCAAAATGGCCCCCACCCACATAGCCTGTCCCCATGAACACCCCAAAAAATAAAAAACACAGAAAAATCAGCACAATCCCATGCCATCCAGGCCCTCCATGATGTTTAAATTCAAGACACCGCACAGAAAGACTAGGCCCATGCACCACTCACTACCCCTGGGCATAAAGGTTGAAAGCTAGACAAAATGGTTGCAGACCTAAGAACACTGCCTGCATTCAAAATGGCCCCTTGCCTCCCAGCACATGGCCAGGGCCTGCCTGTAGCAGCACTCAAAATGGCCCCCACCCACATGGCCTGTCCCCATGAACACCCCAAAAAAATCGAAAAACACAGAAAAATCAGCACAATCCCATGCCATCCAGGCCCTCCATGATGTTTAAATTCAAGACACCCCACAGAAAGACTAGGCCCATGCACCACTCACTACCCCTGGTGAGAAGGCCACAACAACAGCCCAAAAAAACGAAAATCACAGAAAAATCAGCACAATCCCAAGCCCTCCATGATGTTTAAATTCAAGACACCCCACAGAAAGACTAGGCCCATGCACCACTCACTACCCCTGGGCATAAAGGTTGAAAGCTAGGTAAAATGGTTGCAGACCTAAGAACACTGCCTGCATTCAAAATGGCCCCCTGCCTCCCAGCACATGGCCAGGGCCTGCCTGTACCAGCACTCAAAATGGCCCCCACCCACATGGCCTGTCCCCATGAACACCCCAAAAAATCGAAAAACACAGAGAAATCAGCACAATCCCATGCCATCCAGGCCCTCCATGATGTTTAAATTCAAGACACCCCACAGAAAGACTAGGCCCTTACACCACTCACTACCCCTGGTGAAAAGGCCACAACAGCCCAAAAAATCGAAAATCACAGAAAAATCAGCACAATCCCAAGCCCTCCATGATGTTTAAATTCAAGACACCCCACAGAAAGACTAGGCCCATGCACCACTCACTACCCCTGGTGAAGGCCGCAACAACAGCCCAAAAAATCAAAAATCACAGAAAAATCAGCACAATCCCAAGCCCTCCATGATGTTTAAATTCAAGACACCCCACAGAAAGACTAGGCCCATGCACCACTCACTACCCCTGGTGAAGGCCGCAACAACAGCCCAAAAAATCAAAAATCACAGAAAAATCAGCACAATCCCAAGCCCTCCATGATGTTTAAATTCAAGACACCCCACAGAAAGACTAGGCCCATGCACCATTCACTACCCCTGGTGAAAAGGCAACAACAACAGCCCAAAAAAACGAAAATCACAGAAAAATCAGCACAATCCTAAGCCATCCAGGCCCTCCATGATGTTTTTATTAAAGAGACCCCACAGAAAGACTCAGTCCACCCACCACTGAGTACCCCTGGGCAAAAGGCCCCAACAACAGCCCAAAAATCGAAAATTCCAAAATTGTAGTTGCAGCAACTGTAATGCCCCAAACAAACTTACTTGCGAAATTTCTAATCCAAAAGTGATCCAAAGAAAGTCAAAAAGGCCTCAAATCCAAATATCCAGCAGCATCCACAAAAAGTAATCCTTCCAGCTCCAGATCCAAATGAAAAGTGACCAGGAGATGGACAAAGCACTGGGAGGAGCCTGCTGGACAGGAACAGGAAGTTGGAGACTTTGGGGCACTTCCTTCCTCCCACCCCCCCTCCCCAAAATGGACTCCTTGCAAAAAAAGTGAAGGCAAATGTCAACCTGAGGAGTTATTCTGATAAAAATCATCATTTTCAGAAGGTTTATGCTGCTTGCTGGTGGATTTCGCGTGCAGAATTGCTAATTTTGTATTTTTGCAAGTGCGAGATTGTTGCTGCCCGCCGCATCTACGTGTTCGCAATTGCAAACTCACGCGATACGTGATCACGGCGTACTCGCGTTGACAAACTCTCATCGTATAAGGTGGCAAGCCGCGATGACATAATCGCGGTCGCCAAACTCCCGCGGGATCCCGCAGCAAGATCCAAAATGGTGCAGCACTCGCAAAATATCGAGAAAAACAACTCGGCAAACGCTGAATGACGGTAAGTGAACACCGCACGCCGCAAAATTGTATCACCAAGAAAAAAAAAATCCGCTGCGTGCGAATTTGCGGTTTTTTGCGGGAAATTCACGAATCTCGCGTATTGCGAATTTACCGAAAATCCGCAAAATCCGCGAGCGGAACAGATTTTCCGCTTAGTGCCCACCCACCCTATTTAGAGTTGGAGGAGAAATGGCCAGTTTTTACTTTGTCACATCGCCGTCCAAAAGATGATAGTCATGTAAAGTAAAAACATTTTGATGAACCCCACACCATGGCAGAAAATTCCCATGGCGAAAAGGCCATTGTTGTTTTTTTTTTTTCCAAAAAGAAAATCCTGCACTGGGATTATATTTTTGAAAATAAAAAAGATATTGAAAGTGTGCAGGATGACACCATCATGTTGATGGAGCTGTATGGAACACGTTAAAAGCACTGACAGGAACCGTCTCGATGGCAGTTTCTGCTAACATAAGTGATGTCTGCTAGGGTGGCGGGCATCTCTAAATTTGGAGTGCGCTTACTCCATCAGGGCATTGGAATACTTTACTTTGCCATCCTGAAAAGGTTACATTTGTAGCCTGATATATATAAATCAGCCCCTTAATTTTGTCGATGTGCTTTCTGATCTTCATTAGTTTTCATTGAAGTAGTGTGCGAAGGCATTGCACTTGTTTGTATATTATGAAATAGGGTATTTGGATAAAACCATATTGTGATACATAAATAGTGAGATACAGAAATATTGTCAAGAATATCGTTTTTTCAGGTAGTAATATCGATATGAAGAATATCGTTGTTATTGTCATTTTCAATAATATAGTTGGAAAGAGTATCATTTTTTAATTATTTAATGTACTTTAGTTCATATATTAATGTTATGTTATTGTTTGCATAATTGTTATCAATTTTGTTAAATATAGTTTATAATTTCAAGTGATTTCAATTTTTTTATTTAATTGTTAATAGTAATGTATTGTGTTGTAGTGGGTTGTTAGGTTCGTAGGGGGATAGGGTGGACAGTTAATTAAGTAATAATTAATTAGTGATGAATTACTAATGTTTGACTAGGTATGTGATTGTTATTAATGATGTATATTGTATAATCTTGACAATGAATGGTGTTGTTGCTATATTTGTAGGGGTAAAGGGTGGGAAGTTAATTTGGTAAAGATCAATTAACAATTAATTTTAAATGTATTAATATGTATTCAATTGGTTATTAATTACGTAAACTGTGTAATGATCACAAATTTTAGGTTTGTAGGGGTATGAGGCGGGAAGTTAATTACATAATAATTAATAATTGAAGTGATTATGAAAGAAGTGATACTGATTTATACAGTGGATGAATTATTTGATTGTATTAGTTATATTTTAGCAGTGGGCTGCTGGGTTTCTAGGGTGGAAAGTTAATTAATTAATTAATCATTAACAATTAATTATTCATTGTTAATTAGCACTTGGCATTGGGAGATGTGATGATTTGTCTGCATTTTTCACAGAGGGACATCAGTAACAGAGGTTATTAGGGTTCTTATTTTTTCCATTTTCCTTCCTGCCAGCAGATGGAGCCTTTGTTGAAAGTAAGTTCTTTGGAGTAACAGGGTATTGCAGAATTTTGCATTTCTGTAAAAAAGTGACAGCCCCTCTCAGCACGCATCTTTACTAATAGTGTGAGTGCCTAAAACATACAAATTCACTCTTGTACGAATGGAGCAAACAGAGAAGAAAAACGCATTAGCAATATCTGTCTAACTTCATAAGAAACACAAACGCACAATCTCAGCCAGGTGAAATACTGCCATGAATGAGCTACATTTTAAAAGTAGAATGCACACACGTATGTGCTTGAGCCATGATATTAAATAAAAATATGACAGGAAACATGTCACAAAGTCTCTTTCAGTAACTATGGGGGTCATTAGGATGGCAGGCGGATTGCCACCGCCGGCTAGGCGGTGGCGATCCTTCACCATCCCAACCCAATTTACCACCCGACATTATAATGGCAGAGGTAACGTGGTGGACACAAAATGCGTCCGCCGCTTTTCTGCTGGTGGGGAATTGCTTTGGGGGTCCATTGTGGGCCCCCAGGGGTGGGGGGTTGGGGCGCTGCACTTTGGGGGTTACCTATGGTACCCCATACATTACCATACACAAGGTGGCAGACACCTCCTGGTGCCTGCCCCGTTGTGCATGGAAATGCACAACAAGGCACTTTGGCATTGTGGCAGGTGCTGCTTACAGCAGCATCCGCCGTAATGTCAAATATGTGGAATGCGACCGCCCGGGTGGCGCATCATAATTAGCAGTGCGGGACCGCTGCACGTCTGGTGGCTGTCCCAGCACTGCTATCGCCCACCTGCTATCCTAATCTGCCCCATAGTTTGTAATCATATCTTCAAAATACATTGAGACCATTTTCTCTGTCTTTTCAGTGAAAGGGATAACCTTACTATGCTGAAAATGGGATAGCAAGGGTTCCCAATTTATCACTCGTTCTGTGACAAAATCTTTGCCTCCAAGGAATCTTTGAATTACTGAGAAGTACCGCCTTACTCAAATTGTGATGCATGTCAGTCTGTTAGCATGCCTCATTATTTTATGTGTAAATAACAAACACTTGTCTATTTCTGCTTCCAAATGTCTGTTCATTAAGAACTGTGTACAAGACAACCAGGTTTTGGATTACCTCTACCTGGTTTTGTTGTGACCATGAGGGAAATTGTTTACCTGTTGTAATTCAAAATGGAGCTGCTAAGAGAGTGCACTCAGACCAGATAGGGATCTATTTATCCCACGGCAGTGAAAATGTATGTGGCCAAATAAAAATGGTATTTAGAGCAATAGTTCTAATAAACTCACATTAACACACTTATTAATACCAACCAAAGTTCCAATTAATTCCTAGTACAAGCATCAGTAGGAGTACGAATGGAAACCGGCACCTGGCAAAGGTACATTCAGGTAGAGGCACACATCTTACTCCCCCATATTAACTCTTGTTCACGAATTAGGCCATTTAATTGTATTATGAGCCTTAAAACATATAAATAACAACCCACCCAGAGTACCTGCTCTCTTTATGCTCATTAATAATAATAATATCAACAAACTGAAAGTGTTTGCTACGTACCTGTATATTATTGCATTTTCGAATAAATGCATTATACGTAGGTGGGTGGGAGGGGGGGTCAAATATACATTACAACTACTACAGTAAGGACCCCTGAAGGCCATAAATTGAAGGATTTTCTTTTTTTTAAAGGAATCGCATGCAAATTGACGTACTGTTTGACTTCATACAACGTCGACTATTTAACTTTAAAGGAAACATTACTGCACTTTTAATGACTTTGTGATTTGAACATCATCTTCTACAACATTCCATATCTGCCAACGGTTTAAAGACATAATTCTTAATATAAGTGCATTAAAAAGCGTTTAGACTGTTTCTATTCAGAGTGTCAATGTAGCGAGAGAAACACAGTGAAGTGTCTATAGGAAATCAATTATCTTCATGGATAATACTAGGAATGGAACCTGGTGCTTATATCAGTTCATCATAACAGTTTTGTGTTGCCCCTTAAGTATCATTGTGAAGGGTTTTGGTCATGGCCGGCCTGGGAAATATGTCAGACCAGCCCCTGTGCCGTGCTTGGCGAGCATGCACAGCGAGTGAGCCTGACCACTACAAGGAGTGTTGGTGGGTTCTCCTCCCCCCCCAATGTTTTCTTTTTTACTGGCAGAAATCATGATTCTGCAACACATTTTTCATTATATATTCCATTGCATTCGTTTTTAAAGCAAAGTAAATGATGATCACCAGCATACAACAATCTTTATTGGGGCTATTCAATTATTCCCTCAATATCACCCTCCAACAATGCCTCAAATCTCTCCATAGTCCCTCTCTTTTACCTGTATTTAATTTGTTTTATAGCGCCTCCCATAGCTGTGTAGGTTGTTGGAGCTTTTTACATCACACACACACACATATATACATAGACAATGAACCATACTTATGTAAATCATTGTATAGCAAATGTTACATAGGACCCGTACCCTCCAGATATGCCCCCGCCGCCCAACTACCCTAGACATGCAAGATCCCCACATTTGAAATCACCAGAGATTCAGGTGGGGTTAAAAAGGCCATGTTTATTCACCACATTGTATAAACATGACAAGCAATAACATGCATATCTAAAATCACAAGTTATAACATAACTACATTTATGAGCATATCAGCTCCATCACCTTCCCAACCCTAAGGGAGGAACACCATCTGGTTCGCATCTCGCAACTGGGTCTCCTACGCCAAGTGCCGTGCACCTGCCCCTTAGAGGGGTGGGTCCTGCCCTTCTATCCTTGTCCGCCATTACCGGGGCCCACCTCTCGACCATCAGGCTGCCCGGATCGCCCGGGAGGCTCGAAATCTGTCGCCCTAGCCTCCCCAGCCGGTGGTCACTTCCTCCCAGTGGAGAGCTTGCCATATCCCCCCTCAGAGCTGGCCTATGGAGCCCGGCAAGCGGGCTCCCATCCATCTTGTTTAGCCACTATTTACTGATCGCAGGTCTCTTCTCCGCAGAACGCCCCCCAAACCATTAATCTAAGGGACGGGTGGGTGGGAGTTTCGGAAAGCCGGCCCGGATCACGAGAATGGCCAGGTGCCGGCGTGAGCAGTCAGGTATCCAGGAGTGATAGCGGGAACAGAGACCCCAGTCACAGGGAGTTGACCCTAAATAGGCCCAGAGACTCCACCCCCTGACCCTCGGGTCACGCGATATCGCCGGAGCGGAAATGGGTCGGCCGGACGCCGATTGGGCCGTCCGCCTGACCAACCACCCGAGACCAGGAGCGGGCGGGGTCCGGAGAGGCCGGGTCCTAAGTGCGCGCGTCATGATACTCCACGCTTGTCATAGGACCCGTACCCTCCAGATATGCCCCCGCCGCCCAACTACCCTAGACATGCAAGATCCCCACATTTGAAATCACCAGAGATTCAGGTGGGGTTAAAAAGGCCATGTTTATTCACCACATTGTATAAACATGACAAGCAATAACATGCATATCTAAAATCACAAGTTATAACATAACTACATTTATGAGCAGATCAGCTCCATCACCTTCCCAACCCTAAGGGAGGAACACCATCTGGTTTGCATCTCGCAAATGGGTCTCCTACGCCAAGTGCCGTGCACCTGCCCCTTAGAGGGGTGGGTCCCGCCCTTCTATCCTTGTCCGCCATTACCGGGGCCCACCTCTCGACCACCAGGCTGCCCCGGATCGCCCGGAAGGCTCGAAATCTGTCGCCCTAGCCTCCCCAGCCGGTGGTCACTTCCTCCCAGTGGAGAGCTTGCCATATCCCCCCTCAGAGCTGGCCTATGGAGCCCGGCAAGCGGGCTCCCATCCATCTTGTTTAGCCACTATTTACTGATCGCAGGTCTCTTCTCCTTCACAAGGGTGGCCAAGGCCCACAGGTCTGACACCCTCCCCACCTGCGTTCAGAATAAATGACCAAAGTTCTCGGATAAAAGTATCAGTTCCATAGTCCGACAAATGCACCCCATCCTGGTGGTACATTGCTTCTCCGGAAATCATACGGTGCTGGAGGTAGCGCAAGCGGCCCTTCACTGAGCACAACCTTGCTAGTTCGCCGTTCAATTGCCTCACCGAGACGTTCAAAGATCTAGGACGCACTCCTGGGCCCCATGCCCTGCGTGATATCATGCCAGACCAGACTATTTTTGTCGAGGGCAACTCATGCCCCAGCCAGGCAAACTCTGCTAGTAGGGCTTCCTTGACAGCCAAGCGCCCTCTGTCGACCGTGTAGTTGCCACCCAAATGTAGAATAATCCAATTCGGCGATTTGTGCTCTTGTGCCTTGAGCTCCTCAACGATCCGCCTCAAGTGTCGGATACGCATTCCTCCAACGCCGTGCCATACGAATTCGGTCTCGCACAATGCGGCCGGTTTCACCACCTCTCTTCGCTGCAAGCGCACCGCCGCGCGACGCACAAAAGAGTGCCCGAGTACCCATACCAAGGAATCAGGCATACTAATCATAAAGGAGAGAGATGAGGCCGTTAGACACTGCACACACATGTTTTTCACAACAATTCAGGCCTCGCATATCACTTATAGCAGTCCGAGGTCCTTCGACCCACACCTTTTACCACGTTGGGGGCGAGACCGGCCCCTGCCGCCAGAGTAGCGGCGCCAATCCTAAAGGAATAAGATGACTAGCCCGCTGCTCCCAGACCTAGGTTCCCCAAGGCCAACCCAAATACTGCCTTAAATTGATACTGCGACAAGCAATCCCCGTTTTCATGGACGAAGAGAGCCGACCCCCCTCCTGCTGGGCGTCGGGCCAAGTACGCCTGCATACGGGATACGGGGCAGGCTGCTATCCCAGGAGCTGGTAGCAAACGGATGGTGACCCCCCTTCCTATCTGGTCTGTCTTGGAACGTCCTAATCGCAGTACTAAGCCCCCCCGAGGACAGGGAGATATCCCTGAACTACAACCCTCCCCCATGGTCTACCTTGGAAGCTCCAACTATCTCACCCAGGCGAAAGGCCCCGTAAAATGCTAGGCAAAATGCCACCCCCAGCATGATTCCCTCAAACGGTGACTGGCAAATGACAGGCAGTACCCCCAGAATATCGATCAAGGTCGGGAGATCCATAGGCCTACGACAGTCCCGCCGTGGCCCGTCCAATTGGGCCCAACCCGCTAAGGCCTTCCTGATCAAGAATGAAGCCCCAGGGTCCCGCTCTCCCGCCAGTTTAGCGAAGAAGCCTATCGCAGCCAAGGCGGCCCTAGCTTAAGACACTGATTGGCCCTGATCCCGCAGAACCTGTAAGAAGGCATACATTGTTTCTGGTGAGAAGATCCTAACCCCTCCGGCTTGTTCCACAAATGATCTGTAAACATTAAACTGTGACTGATAAGCATGTTTGGTCCGGTCACACAGAGCGGCACCTACCAGCCCCGCTAAAGCGGGGCTCCAATTTTCCACAGTTCAATTTCAAGCATGCCAACACCAACAATTTCAGCAACCTCAGCACGTGCGGGTAAGTCGCCCCTTGCCGATTGATAACCTGAACCACTGCCATGTTATCCGACCAGAAGATCACGACCCTGTCCCTGAAGCACTCCGCCCAAACCGTAACTGCAACCCAGATGGGAAAGAGCTCTAGAAAGGCTAAATTCTTAGTCAAACCTGCTAAGTGCCACTCCGCTGGCCAGACCGCCCCACACCATGCAGGGCCCAAGATTGCCCCAAAACCAACACTACCAGCTGAATCGGTGTATAACCCTAGATCCTCACTGGACACCGGCGGCGCGGGTCACATTACCCGCCCGTTGAAATCTGCCAGGAAGTCCCGCCACACCTTGAGGTCCTCCTTCACCCCTGCATTTAACCTCACACGGTGATGTTTCTGGGTAAGACCCCCCATCGCTCTGGCTATAGACCTCGAGAAAGGGCGTCCCATGGGAATGATACGCAAAGCAAAGTTTAGCTGCCCCACGAGCACTTGTAACTGATGCAATGTCACCTTTGGACACGCCAATGCTACTTCAATGGCTAGGGAAAAGGCCTTTACTTTATCCATTGGCAATCTACATTCCCCCGCTACTGTGTCAATTTCAATGCCCAGAAAGGACATGCACGTGTCAGGGCCGACTGTCTTGCTCGGTGCCAGCGGGACCCCAAATTCCTTCAGCATTGCCACCAGTTGGCTTAGGGCCACCGCGCAGGCATCCGACGATGCGGGACCCATCACCATGAAATCATCTAAGTAATGCACCACATCCGTACATCCTGACTTTTGCGAAAACACCCATTGCAGCATGGAGCTAAAGGTCTCAAAATACTTGCAGGAGACCGCACAACCCATAGGCATACATCTGTCGTAATAAAATTGCCGTTGGACCTGAAAGCCTAACAAATGGTAATCCTCGGGTGTACTGGTAACAAGCGGAATGCTGACTCAATGTCGGTTTTTGCTAGTAACGCTTCTCGGCCTAGCTCCTTCACTTTCTGAACCGCTGCATCAAAGGACGAGTACGTCACTGAGCACACTGCCGGGTTGATGGCATCGTTTACCGATGCACCCTTCGGTGCGGATAAATTATGGATCATTCTGAACTGTCCCGGCTCCTTCTTGGGCACCACTCCCAAAGGGGAGCAAACAAAGTCCTCCCATGGAGGATCCGGGAACGGGCCTGCTACTCGGCCTAAGGCCCCCTCTTTCTCCACTTTTGTGGCTACTACTGAGGGATGGGTTCTTGCTGAAACTTGGTTTCTACACTGAGTAATAGGGGGGACATGCGAAGCTGGGATACGGAAACCACTGGAAAAACCTTCAAACAACATCCTAGCCGCTGCCCTATCTGGATACCTGTCCAACCAAAATATCAGTTTCTCAATGTCCACAGGAGTAGGCAGATTAGACTTGGGGAGGCTTGATATCATTAGGGGCATTACCCCCGTTCTTTGGTTTTCTTATTGCACTTTGATTCGGGATGGGACTGATGACCGCAGTAGGCGCATGCGTGCTTGAACTTGCACTGCCCGGGGGGCCATGTGCACCCTTTACCATTGAATGCCCAGCATGTGCCTTTCTTCTCGCCCTGCCCACCCTGGGAAGTCCGAAAGGGCTGCCTAGCCGGGTGTTCCCTAGTGCTCACGCTTTCCAACCAGGCATTGACCTCAACCTGATCCCAACAAACGGAGGGGTTCTCTTTCTTCGCCCTGCGAAACTCCCTATCGTATGTCAGCCAAGCCGAACTGCCATAAGTGGCGTGAGCCCTTACAATCTTATTAGTATAAAACACCAGCGGAACCGCCAACTCTGGCCTTTTTTCCAACAACACTGTGACATAGACATGGAAGCCGAACAACCAATTGGTTATTGTCTCTTCTATCTTAGGTTTTCGATCTCGGAAGGAGTGTTCTTTCCCATCCCTGTCCTTGTAGTCCTCCTCTCGTCTCTTCGGCCTGATAAGGGAGAATATATCTACGTAGGCCCCTTTCCAAATCATGTCTCGAATTTCCATACTCACATGAGTAGCTAACATCCCTGACTGAGACAACACGTTCCCTTGACTAGTTCCCACCCCGCTGTTCCTCAGTGTAGCATCACCAGGCTTACCTCCTGTAGGTGGCACCGCTATCGCTGTTGCGGGGGGCTGAGCCCCTATCGCTACACTGGGCAACGCTTTGCGTGACTCGACTAAGAGCGCCAACTGCCTCTGAATATCCTGCAACGCGCCCTGTTCTGTGGCCTGCGGGGGCACCCACGGCGCCGCCGCCCCTGCGCTCACTCTCTCTAGTACTTTTTCTGGGGCTGATAATTGGCCCACTAGAGTGGAAACTGATGCCAGCAAGCTATCCAACGGATCGCCCAAGGCTGCCACTGCGGCCACCGGCTGCAGTGAGAGTGGGGCCGGAGGGACCGTGACTAATCGTACCGCGCCTCCTGGGGCCAACGCCTTCAGCGCCTCCCTAATCTCAGACAAAACTGAACCCACCGGGTCTACTGGTGTGGACACATCTGGAATGGGAGCCGAAGGGAAAACCTGCTCTGCATCTAATGGGGGAGTGGGGACGGGACCTACTGATCCCTTGTCCTGTTTCCCCCTGGCAGGGCTAGGCCTACCCCTCACCCCTTTCCTCCTAGGCTGCGCCTTGGCCTTCTTCTTTAATGGTGGACAAGCGGCCTTTGGTGTCACCCCCCTGCGCGGCCGCTCCACTACCTCGGGCTGCTCCCCCCTGGAAGAATCGCTCTCATCCCCGCTATCGGGAGCCTCCTTGCTCAACTTTTTTAGCAGCAATTTCATAATCTGCGCTAATTCAGGTTCAGAATCCTTTCGCTTTTGACCACCCTTTTTTGGCGCCATGCTAACTTTATCGGGTCTCGCACTACACTGTTCTAGCACCTAACGCGCCCCGAGTTCCCTGTTCCCGTACCCCTAAGCACCGCACACGCAACCCGGCAGGAGTCCGCACCCCGGGAACTCTCGCACACAGTCGTAAGCCCCTTACGGCAGCGACACTCCAATCCCTTCCCAGCACACACCGTGACTCACGGCTGCCAACGAGGCCCCCCGAGGCACTCGACCCCTGACCTGGCCACACGAACGATGCTCGATCCTTCTGCTTCTAGAGTTTCGGAAAGCCGGCCCGGATCACGAGAATGGCCAGGTGCCGGCGTGAGCAGTCAGGTATCCAGGAGTGATAGCGGGAACAGAGACCCCAGTCACAGGGAGTTGACCCTAAATAGGCCCAGAGACTCCACCCCCTGACCCTCGGGTCACGCGATATCGCCGGAGCGGAAATGGGTCGGCCGGACGCCGATTGGGCCGTCCGCCCGACCAACCACCCGAGACCAGGAGCGGGCGGGGTCCGGAGAGGCCGGGTCCTAAGTGCGCGTGTCGTGATACTCCACGCTTGTCATAAGACAAAGGGGACTACAAGGTGTAAGATTCACATGTCATCCATACTGGTAGGCACTTTTTCAGAGTGCTTGGTCTGGGGGAAGCACAAACTCAGGAGTCAGAATGTTACACAGTGGTTAGGGTTGACTTTACTAATAAGAATTTATTTCTACCCAAACAAATGCTTTTTAATAAAATTAGGATAGTGAAAGATTTGGGAAAAACATAACTTTCTAACCTAGATTACAATTGTAACTTATAAACTGCACAGTAACAGAAGGATATCTGTGACTAAAACAGTAACCCACTGAGCTATTACACATAAAAGTACTGTTCTCTGATCTTCATAGTCATGCTCTTTGCAACAGGCATATTAACCCATAATGGTGTTGCAACATTTTCTTCAGTGTTGTGGACAGCCACTCAGATAATTTCAGTATCAAGTTTCTTTCTCCTGATCCATGGTATGAACATAGTTGATGGGAGTAAAAGCTCCTGCAGCTAGTCAAAAGTGACTCTTTTTCAAAATGTTGGTACTGTGGGAGTACCATGGTAAGTGGCTGACTGGATTTCCGCCAAATCAAAAACGTATGCTTTTTGGTTAATTTGGAGTATCCTTTGTTTTTTCATAGTTATGTCTCCATAATTTTCTCATTGACTGGTGCAGATACAAGTGACATTGACTTAATGAATTTATTTGTCTAGCTCCTTACTACTTTACCTTAGATTCTGAAGGCCCCAAAACAGAAAGTTCTTCTGTTGCTTGTTCGCCCTCTAATAGATCTACGGTATGTATATGTTTCACAGAAGGATGTCTGCCTTCCTAATATGAGGATTAGAAAACTGCATGAGTCGCAGCAAAAACAAACATTCTGCCTTGCCATTGTGCTAACAGCAGTAGGATACCCTTGAAGCAAAGTGCCTGCTCCTAAGTGGTCAAATATAGCCTTTTACTAAGAAGGAGAATTCATATCTTTCTAATTATTTTGTTGAGCATCAGGCCATTAGCATTATCCAACATTCAAAATCTCCTATTTGATTGTTGTTATTTGTAGTCTCAAAATCCAGCAGCTAATTGGGGACATTTATTGACTGGAGGGTGATCAAGCTGTCTCCATAAGGAATTGTGCTTCTTATTTGTCAATTCTTACGTATATTAATAGTGAATAATATACTGTTTTTCTATATTACTGTAATAACAAATAGAGCACAATCTGCTGCAACAAACCCATCAGAGCCAGAGAAATCATACCAATGAGTGAGCATGTGTGTCTATCAATCAATCAGCATTTGTAGAACAGGGCACTGGCATCCCTAGGTGTGTCTGGGCGCTGGGGTGCGAGGTCATGTTTTGAGGAAACAGCAGGAAGAGGGAAGAAATGAGTAAAAAAAGGCAAGGCAGAGGACAGAAAAAATAGCGGAAAAGGCAAAACAGAGCAGAAGAAGTCAAAATAGAGGGCATAAAAAATTGTAGAAAAGGCCAAAAGGAGGACTGAAGAATGAGTAGAAAAGACAAAACAGAGCAGAAGAGATCATTAATCGACTACAGGTGGTTCAGAACACTGCGGCCAGACTGATTCTGAACGCTCCCACAAGAACACCTTCTAGACCCCTGCTGAGAGAACTTCACTGGCTCCCAATACGCCAACGTGTTAAATTTAAAATCTGCTGTACTGTCCATAAGTGCCTGTTTGGAAACGGCCCCAATTACTTGACCCAAAAGCTACAACTCTACAAACCGGACCGCGGTCTGTGGTCAAGCAATCAACTTCTGTTAAAATCCCCTCTTATCAAAAAGACCAGACAAGGCGGCCGCGTCCTCTCCCTAGTGGGGCCGACCTTGTGGAAAAATCTGCCCCTTAGCCTCAGACAGATCACAAATCACCTATCCTTTAGAAAAAGGCTCAAAACCAACTTGTTCCTAGAGGAATAACTAACTGTAGCTCTATCATTGAATCATCAGCTCATCTGTAATGCCCTTGTTTCTACCATCTTAGCGAGCAAAAGCGCGGAGATACCCCGATCGGGATCGATTCTTGCGCTATACAAGAAACTAAATAAATAAATAAATAAAATAGAGAGCATAAAAAACAGTAGAAAACCTTGCAGAAAAGGCAAAACAGAGGGCAGAAAAACGAGCAGGAAAGGCAAGGCAAAACAGAGGACAGAAAACGGGTAGAAAAGGCCAAACAAAGGACAGAAAAACGAGCAGAAAGGTAAAACAGAGCAAAAATGAACAGAGGAGGCACAAACAGAGGGAAGCAGGTAGATAGGCAGTAGAGGGTAGCAGACTATGGACAACCTGGACTGTTTCGCAGGGGGAGCTGTCACAAGGACCTGCATGCACAAGTATGTGTGTGTGAGTGAGAGTCAGTGAGGCTCGCTGATAAAATATCTAACACCTAAGTATTGTGCTACAAAAGTATTGTGTCGAAAATATAGATCACAAAAATATAGTTTTCCTATACATGTACTTCTAAAACATTGAAAAAAAGATTTGTTTTACACTAATATCGGAAAATATATACAATAATGCAGGGGGAGGGAGAGAGGGGGGGTTGGGGGATGGGGGAGCAGGGGGGTAGACCAGTACAGACTATTTATTCCTTTTTTCTTTCTTTCTCTACTTCTTTCATTCTCAACGGACACATACACAGCCACCACGCAGCGCAGACAGTCTAGACGGGGCACGCAGGGAGGTACCATGAGGGGGGCAGATAGGCCGAAACGCATAGGAGCCATCCATACAGCACCAAGCATGGGCGATAATATACACCCACGATGACAATGCACAACGACCCCAAACTACTATCTGACCTGAAAATAACCTCACTTAACGTCAAAGGGCTCAACCACCTGATAAAAAGAAGAAAGATAATGAACTACCCAACCAAACTTAAAAGCGATGTATACGTCCTGCAGGAAACAAAACTTTCCGAAGAGGACGCACAGCGCCTAAAATCGAGCTGGGTTGGACTAACCCTGTGCTCACCAGCCATACACAAAAAGAGAGGAGTAGTAACGATAATAAATAAGAAAGCCAGACTGACCTCACTCGAACACCAGGCGGACAAAGATGGACGCCTGCTAATCACTAGCCTGAAGTGGGGGGAAGAAACGATACACATCACCAACATCTACGGCCCCAACACGGAGGACGAGTCCTTCTGGGGAGCAGTGGGAGACAAACTCACCAATCTCCCCCAAGAGGAACTACTGATAGTAGCAAGAGACCTTAACCTGGTACTAGACCAAACTCTAGACAGACACCCACCAGTCACCAAACACAGCCCCAACACACACTTAAGAACCTATGCGCGAAACACCACCTCAAAGATCCATGGAGACTCCAGAACCCAGACGCCAGGGAGTACACATTTTACTCTCACCCCCACAACTCATACAGTTGGATTGACTACATCCTAATATCAGCCACTGACACCCACCACATAGAACACACGGAAATTGCACCAAGAACAGTGACCGACCACTCCCTCATTAACTTAACACTTAGCGGTCGCCACAACAACACAACTAGCTGTAGATGGAGATTCAATAGCGATGTCATTAAGGACCCAACCAATGCAGCAGCAATAGAGGAGGCCATCAAAGAATATCTAGAAATTAATGACAAGCCAAACATAGACAAGGGAACACTCTGGGATGCTTTGAAGGCCACAATAAGGGGAAAAATTATAAGCATCAAGGCCAAAATGAACAGGGACAGGAACAAAACAATAGCAGAACTAGAGAGACAAATCAAAGACCTGGAGATGCACCACAGCGTCAATCTAGCAGACAGAAACACACTAACTACCCTGACAAGGAAAAAATACGAACTAAACAAGATACTAAGCGAGAGAGCCGGTACATGGATCAACAGGTACAAAGCCATAAATCTCTGTTCAGAAAATAAAGCAGGGAAGGCCCTGGCATCCTACCTCAAAATCAAGCAAAGACAACAAGCCACAGCAGCCATCACCGACACAAACAGGAAATCGCAAACATCCAACAAAGAGATTCTCAGAGTTTTCAAAGAATTCTAGGAGGTATTATACAAAGAGGACAAATACCTCAACCCCGATGGGGGAGCAACCCTCCTAAGCAAACTCAACCTACCCAAACTAACAGAGTCACAATGCGCATCACTAGAATCTGAAATAACAGGGGCAGAAATAGATCTAGCAGTAGCGGCTCTAAAAGACAACAAGGCACCAGGTCCAGATGGATACACAGCCAAATTCTACAAACACTTCCTCCCCCATATTAGAAACACACTGAAAGAGGTTTTCACAAACTGCATCAGAGCAGGAAAGATGACAAACTCAATGGCAAAGGCCAACATCATAGTCATCCCCAAAGAAGGCAAAGACACGCAATTTCCGCATAACTACTGACCCATCTCGCTATTTAACGGTGACTGCAAAATATTCGCAAAAATACTAGCGGGTCGACTCAAATCACAACTCCCAAACCTCCTACACAAAGCGCAAGAGGGCTACCTTAAAAACAGACTATCCCAAGACAATACAAGACTCCTCTGCCATATAATTAACTGTGCCTCCTCCAACACCAAACCAGCGGTGATGATCGCGCTAGACGCAGAAAAGGCCTTTGACAGAGTTTCATGGCCCTTCCTGGACCAGTGTATGCAGAAGTTCGGCCTAGGTGAGAAGTATAGGTCAATGGTCACGGCTCTGTACAAGGTGCCCCAGTCGTAGTAAATGGTGGCACATCAGAGGCCCTATCTCTGGAAAGAGGAACCAGACAGGGTTGCCCTGTTCCTACTGACCCTAGAACCCCTACTGACCATGATCAGGAACAACACCAAGATCATGGTGGTGGAGGTCAATGGGAACATGGTCAAACTAGCAGCTTATGCCGATGACATACTCATTGAGACAGAGGACCCGAACCCTCAATAGAAGCACGAATGCACACCATCGATGTTTATGCCAATGTAGCAGGGTACAAGCTTAACAGAAGCAAGTCTGAATGCAAGCCTCTCAAAGTTCACACCACCAGGGAGGTGTTAGGAAACTCCGGCCTACTCTGGCAGAAGAAGGCACTGAAATATCTAGGTATCTACTTTGACAGGGACCTAAGGTCTACACTGGAGCACAACGAAAAATCAATACTAAACAAAATAAAAGACAGACTTGACACGTGGTCCCCCAAGTACGTCAGTTGGTGGGGCAGAGTAGAAACCATTAAAATTATGCTAACTCCAATGGTCAACTACCTGCTGAGTATGATGCCACTGATAGTCACAATGAATTCCACAAAAAACTGAACACAATGATAAACTCGTTCCTCTGGAGGGGTAAAAAAGCAAGGATCAGCCTCCAGAAACTCAGGCTCAGCAAGGACCTAGGGGGGCTTAACGTCACAAAGTTTAAGACTTTCCAAACACCCTGTCTGGCCAGACAAGGAATATACTGGCTCACGCAAGAACAGGGTTACACACCTGCCTGGCTGGAGCTAGAGAAAGCTCTGATGGGAGGCATAAACCCGGCGGCCCTCCTCACGGCTAACAAACATCCGGCAGCAACCAACACAATCCTCAAAAACACCAAAAAGGCCCTCCTGCAAGTAGACAAAAGAATGGAGAAAAGTATTAAAAACACAAAAGACGAATCCATTTGGTTCAACACAAAAATTAAATACAAGAACAGCGTACTTAATATAATCCCCTAGCTCCAACGAGGTATTCACACCCCATCCCAACTAGAGGAACGAGGGTCCCCTGCCACCTTCTCCAATCTACAAAAGGCGCATGACCTCCCTGACATAGAACTATATAACTTCCTCAAAATCAAAGCGGCCATCACCAGAGCAAAACTAAGCAAAGAGGTGCCAACAATACACCAATACATGTAAAATCTCAACAAACTTGGAAACCAAACATAACACCCCTACAAACTACTTAGGGCAAAAACAACAAATTTGAACAGGAAAGTCATGGATCGCTGGGAGACACTAAACGAGGGGCGACTTAGCGAGAAAGAAAAGGCCCTCCTCTGGGCCTCGACTAGCAAGCACAAAGTCACCTCAACACTAGCGCAAACAAAATTCTGGCTCCTACACAGCGCGCACTGGACCCCGGCTCGCCTAGCAGCGGTCAGCCTAACTAACAACGACTTATGCTGGAAATATCAGAAACAGAGAGGGGACCTAGAACACATGATAGTCCATTGCCCTAAAGTAAAAAATTTCTGGGGGAAAGTAACAGACTTCATCCACAATGTAACTGGGTACACTCAAAAAATAGATCTCCTCAGCATAGTGTAGGCATTCATGGTACCGCAGATCCAATCTGCCAATGACAGGAGCCTCATTGACCTGCTCCTCACGGCGGCAACAAAGACAATCCTGTCTAACTGGAAAGATACAGGGAGGGCCACTTTCAAAGTATGGTTCAACTGGGTCACCTTCCTAAGGGGAGCTGACAACATAACGAAAAACCAAACACCACAAATTGGACAAAGCAATGAGATGTGGCTCTCCCTGGACAAATACCTTGCCTCACACAAACTGCCGTGAATGCACCTCTCGTCCCTACACAGACCCCGCCACCACCCCTACCCCCCGTAGCGCAACCAGTCTGCAAAGTATCGCTGGCCATACAACCTCTATTCACTGCACATGTGTCCGTCCTTTTCTCTCTCCCCTTCTCATCTCACTCCTACTTACCCCTACACACTATGTCTTCTGACCGAAGGAGGCAGTGCATGTGACCGGTATGTAAAGACAAAGGGCCTCATTTATGAGGCCCCTTGCGCCCTCGGAACTTCACTTTCATGAAGTTCCGTGGCGCAGAAGCCTGCGTGGTATTTATCAGGCAGCAGTACGACAGTTTTTGTGGCGTACTGCTGCCTGATAAATATCAGTCCCTTTAACGCAGTGTTCTGCGTTAAAGGGGCGTGCAATGGGTGTTGCTGGGGGCGTTCCCAGCAACATCCATGGCCTTTTGACACTGCCCCAGATTTACGAGAAATCGTAACTCTGAAGCAGTGCCAAAAGCTTACGCCTCCCCAGGGGAGGCGTAAGGGAGGCGCAAGAGGGAGAAATGTCTTTATTTCTCCTCGTATTTCCTTTTTCTACGTGTGCTGCATTCTGCAGCACACATAGAAAGAGGAAAAGCCTCTTGGTTTCCCTTCCTGTACAAAAATAATCTTCCCCGCAACGCAGGCACCCTTGCACCATTGTGCAAGGGTGCATGCGCTGGCGCAGGCAGCCTATTGTGCGCCGGTGCAGGGGAAAAGGACAGGAATGCGCCGTATCTTATAGATACGGCGCATTTCTGCCCTTTTCTTTTGCCGTAGGGAAGCACAGCAGGAAGGCCTGCTGCGCTTCCCTATGGCAAAAAGTCATAAATGAGGCCCCAGGACTCTAGCAGCCTATGTATAACCAGCTCACATTCGCCATAACAAGCCCGTATGCATTATTACTGATACGTATGTTTACAATTACCAATGTTGCTTTCGATCGGCTTACTCTGTACTGTTTTGTAAAAATGTCTTCTAATAAAAATCTTTTGAAATATATATATATATATATATATATATATATATATATATATTCACTGAAAAAACCATAGGTTAGAGACCATATATAGTTAGCTGGACATTTTATTGACATAAAACCAATGAAATTCCATATATAGTTAGTTGCACTAACTATATATCGCGCACCCGCAATCCACTGCTGATGATGTCACATATTACATCATTCATGACATGGTCAGTGACATCACTGATGACATCACTGATGACATCTCAAATGACATCACTGATGACATCTCAAACGACATCACTGACGACATCATCTAGTGTCTGTGTGTTTTTGTAAAGTTTAAATATGTTTTACATATTGAAGAATGAGTGGATGTATGGAAGACTGAGTGTGTGTGTGGCTGGCTGGGAGGTGTGTGACTCTGTGCATATCAATGTGTACTTGTATCAGTGATTGTATAAGAGAGTAAGTATGTGTTAGTATATGTGTGAAAAGTATGGTGTTCTGTGTTTAACTGTATAGATGAGGAAATCGAAGTGTGATTGATTCTTCACAGGACTGACTAGGTGTATGAGTGCATATGATAGTGTTGTAATAATGAGTGACTGTATGTATGAGTGATTGTATGGGTGAATGAGTGAATGTGTGTGTAGACGTAGGAATCAGTGAGTGCGTATGTAGTACCTGGTATTGGTGTGTCATGATGTCATCAGTGATGTCATTTGAGATGTCATCAGTGATGTCATTTGAGATGTCATCAGTGATGTCATCAGTGATGTCACTGAAGTATGGTGTTCTGTGTTTAACTGTATAGATGAGGAAATGGAAGTGTGATTGATTCATTACAGGACTGACTAGATGTGTGAGTAACTCCATGGATGAGTGGCAGTGTGTGAGTGTCTGCATAGGTGTCTGCATAGGTGTATGAGTGCATATGATAGTGTTGTAATAATGAGTGACTGTATGTATGAGTGATTGTATGGGTGAATGAGTGAATGTTGGTGTAGACGTAGGAATCAGTAAGTGCGTATGTAGTAACTGGTATTGGTGTGTCATGATGTCATCACTGATGTCATTTGAGATGTCATCAGTGATGTCATCAGTGATGTCATTTGAGATGTCATCAGTGATGTCATCAGTGATGTCACTGACCATGTCATGAATGATGTAATATGTGACATCATCAGCAGTGGATTGCGGGTGCGCGATATATAGTTAGTGCAACTAACTATATATGGAATTTCATTGGTTTTATGTCAATAAAATGTCCAGCTAACTATATATGGTCTCTAACCTATGGTTTTTTCAGTGAATTTTCAAGGTTTTGTAAATGCAAATTCCTAACTATATATGGTCTATAACCTATGGTTTTTTCAGTGAATTTCATTGGTTTTTTAAAAGCTAATATCTATAGCTGTAAAATATATTCTTTATTACGTGACGTATCACGTAGCCACGTGAGACGCCTCATGACGCGTCGCATAACCGTGACGTATCGGTTCTGCAGCGCAAACAAAACCCGTAACGTAAGTGTGCCGGAGCACGCTTACAGATATATATATTTTTTTTAACCTTAATTAGACAAAATCCACACGTGCACATATCTTGAGGCCTTGCAAAGGCACATCAAACAAACAGTCCCTTCAATTTTGCCAAGTTTGCTGGAAATCTATTCCCTTCATTTTTTTTTACTGTTTCTCTTGGTTTTCCCCTTGTTACGCTTACCGGGACGCTACTCGGTACGCGAACCGGACGCTCCAAAAACACAAGATGGCGGACTCCCGTTATGCTGCCGGTTAGCTGCCCGGTTCGCGTACCGGGAAGCGCCTCTACCGCGAAAAATCGCGGAGGACTTTAATATCCCCCTCATCAATCCTAGGGGGTCAGGAGGGGTTTACCTTGCCCCCTTTCCTTCATTTCCCCCTTCTTTTTTCACCACATCTTGTCTCTCGAACCTACCGAGAGACAAGATGGCGGCCGCTCCGGACTGTTTACAATGTTGACAGCTACGCTGCCGGTTAGCTGTCCGGTTAGCTGCCCGGTGAGCTGCCCGGTTCGCGTACCGGGACGTGCCTCTACGGCGTAAAATCGCTAAATTTTTTGCCCCGCGGGGCACTTTAATATCCCCCTCATCAATCCTAGGGGGTCAGGAGTGGTTTACCTTGCCCCCTTTCCTTCATTTCCCCCTTCGTTTTTCACCACATCTTGTCTCTCGATCGTACCGAGAGACAAGATGGCGGCCGCTCCGGTTTGTTTAGAATGTTGACAGACACCAGAGACCCAATCAGATTCGCTTCGCGAAGTTCCGTTACGCGTCAGGTACGCGAACCGGGGCGCTAACCGGAGCGCTGTCACAGATATATATATTTTTTTAAACGTTAATTTCTCAAAATCCACTGGAGCACATATATTGAGACATAGCAAAGGCACGTCGGGCAAACCATATCTACAATTTTGCCAAGTTTCATGTAAATCTATTCAGCCGTTCGAGCTAAAAGTGAGTCCAACCGCCCTATGGAAAAATGAATGGGAAAAACACGTTTTGGGACCCCCCTTTGTTCTCAGCCCCCCCTTGACGAAACCCCACCAAATTTTCAGGGGCTGCTCAGAAAAAAAATGTGCCATTTTCCTGAAAATTTCAGCCAATTCCGTCCACAAACGCCAAAGTTATTAGACATAGAATTTTCAGAAATCCCATAGAGAAAAAATCCTAACTATATATACCCACTGGCTATCGCCAGTAGGTAATATACATATATAAACATATGTAATTTGCATATCTATATAAATATAAATGCATGCATACATATACATATATGCATACATATGCATGTTATTTACATGAAAGTTTTAAAAACACTAATAAAAGCAAAGCTAAAAAGCCACCTCATTACAAACAGAATGGCTTTAACTTAAACGAGGGTGAGATCTATTGCATTTTCAATGCTTGTTTACTTTGGTTCTATCAAGAAGGCATTCAGATGTGTCACACATTTGCCATAAATTCTGAATGTTAGCACTTTAGTTGCTCATTAGATCACTGTAGTAAAGCTAGTGCTCACCAGGGAAGTCTGCTGCTAATCATGGTTTGCAGCCATTTTCCCGCATTTTTTATCCCGCAGACTTTCAGTCCGCATACCATTATCCCGCAAGGTCATTGAGCTCGCATACCATTATCCCGCATTTTTTCAAAACGCATGTGCATTTATCGCGCATGCCTTTACAAAGAATTACGTTTTAAAGGCATGTATGGTAAATGCATTTGCGTTGTGAAAACCACGATGACGAGAGAGGTAAGTGGGTTTGTGTTAATTTTTTCGTGGGTTAGTGATTGTGTAGTGTAGTGTAGTGTTGTGTAGTGTAGTGTTGTGTTAGTGTAGTGTAGAGTTGTGGTGGTTGTTTAGTGTAGGGTCATGCTGGGGGTAGTGTTTTAGGGTTTAGGGTTGTGTTGTAGTGTTTGCTTAGTGTAGGGTCATGCTGGGGGTAGTGTTTTAGGGTTCAGGGTAGTGTTGTAGTGTTTGCGTAGTGTAGGGTCATGCTGAGGGTAGTGTTTTAGGGTTTTGGGTAGTGTTGTAGTGTTTGCGTAGTGTAGGGTCATGCTGGGGTGTAGTATTTTAGGGTTTAGGGTAGTGTTGTAGTGTTTGCGTAGTGTAGGGTAACGCTGGGGGTAGTGTTTTAGGGTTTAGGGTAGTGTTGTAGTGTTTGCGTAGTGTAGGGTCATGCTGGGGGTAGTGTTTTAGGGTTTAGGGTAGTGTTGTAGTGTTTGCGTATTGTAGGGTCATGCTGTGGATAGTGTTTTAGGGTTTAGGGTAGTGTTGTAGTGTTTGCGTAGTGTAGGGTCATGCTGGGGTATAGTGTTTTAGGGTTTTGGGTAGTGTTGTAGTGTTTGCGTAGTTTAGGGTCATGCTGGGCGTAGTGTTTTAGGGTTTAGGATAGTGTTGTAGTGTTTGCGTAGTGTAGGGTCATGCTGGGGGTAGTGTTTTAGGGTTTTGGGTAGTGTTGTAGTGTTTGCGTAGTGTAGGGTCATGCTGGGGTGTAGTGTTTTAGGGTTTAGGGTAGTGTTGTAGTGTTTGCGTAGTGTAGGGTCATGCTGGGGGTAGTGTTTTAGGGTTTTGGGTAGTGTTGTAGTGTTTGCGTAGTGTAGGGTCATGCTGGGGGTAGTGTTTTAGGGTTTTGGGTAGTGTTGTAGTGTTTGCGTAGTGTAGGGTCATGCTGGGGTGTAGTGTTTTAGGGTTTTGGGTAGTGTTGTAGTGTTTGCGTAGTGTAGGGTCATGCTGGGGTGTAGTGTTTTAGGGTTTTGGGTAGTGTTGTAGTGTTGGCGTAGTGTAGGGTCATGCTGGGGGTAGTGTTTTAGGGTTTTGGGTAGTGTTGTAGTGTTTGCGTAGTGTAGGGTCATGCTGGGGGTAGTGTTTTAGGGTTTTGGGTAGTGTTGTAGTGTTTGCGTAGTGTAGGGTCATGCTGAGGGTAGTGTTTTAGGGTTTAGGGTAGTGTTGTAGTGTTTGCGTAGTGTAGGGTCATGCTGGGGGTAGTGTTTTAGGGTTTAGGGTAGTGTTGTAGTGTTTGCGTAGTGTAGGGTCATGCTGGGGGTAGTGTTTTAGGGTTTAGGGTAGTGTTGTAGTGTTTGCGTAGTGTAGGGTCATGCTGGGGGTAGTGTTTTAGGGTTTAGGGTAGTGTTGTAGTGTTTGCGTAGTGTAGGGTCATGCTGGGGGTAGTGTTTTAGGGTTTAGGGTAGTGTTGTAGTGTTTGCGTAGTGTAGGGCCATGCTGGGGTGTAGTGTTTTAGGGTTTTGGGTAGTGTTGTAGTGTTTGCGTAGTGTAGGGTCATGCTGGGGGTAGTGTTTTAGGGTTTAGGGTAGTGTTGTAGTGTTTGCGTAGTGTAGGGTCATGCTGGGGGGTAGCGTTTTAGGGTTTTGGGTAGTGGTGTAGTGTTTGCGTAGTGTAGGGTCATGCTGGGGGGTAGCGTTTTAGGGTTTTGGGTAGTGTTGTAGTGTTTGCGTAGTGTAGGGTCATGCTGGGGGTAGTGTTTTAGGGTTTTGGGTAGTGTTGTAGTGTTTTCGTAGTGTAGGGTCATGCTGAGGGTAGTGTTTTAGGGTTTAGGGTAGTGTTGTAGTGTTTGCGTAGTGTAGGGTCATGCTGGGGGTAGTGTTTTAGGGTTTAGGGTAGTGTTGTAGTGTTTGCGTAGTGTAGGGTCATGCTGGGGGTAGTGTTTTAGGGTTTAGGGTAGTGTTGTAGTGTTTGCGTAGTGTAGGGTCATGCTGGGGGTAGTGTTTTAGGGTTTAGGGTAGTGTTGTAGTGTTTGCGTATTGTAGGGTCATGCTGTGGGTAGTGTTTTAGGGTTTAGGGTAGTGTTGTAGTGTTTGCGTAGTGTAGGGTCATGCTGGGGTATAGTGTTTTAGGGTTTTGGGTAGTGTTGTAGTGTTTGCGTAGTGTAGGGTCATGCTGGGGGTAGTGTTTTAGGGTTTAGGGTAGTGTTGTAGTGTTTGCGTAGTGTAGGGTCATGCTGGGGTGTAGTGTTTTAGGGTTTTGGGTAGTGTTGTAGTGTTTGCGTAGTGTAGGGTCATGCTGGGGGTAGTGTTTTAGGATTTAGGTTAGGGTTGTAGTGTTTGCGTAGTGTAGGGTCATGCTGGGGGTAGTGTTTTAGGGTTTAGGGTTGTGTTGTAGTGTTTGCGTAGTGTAGGGTCATGCTGGGGGTAGTGTTTTAGGGTTTAGGGTTGTGTTGTAGTGTTTGCGTAGTGTAGGGTCATGCTGGGGTGTAGTGTTTTAGGGTTTTGGGTAGTGTTGTAGTGTTTGCGTAGTGTAGGGTCATGCTGGGGGTAGTGTTTTAGGGTTTAGGGTAGTGTTGTAGTGTTTGTGTAGTGTAGGGTCATGCTGGGGGTAGTGTTTTAGGGTTTAGGGTAGTGTTGTAGTGTTTGTGTAGTGTAGGGTCATGCTGGGGGTAGTGTTTTAGGGTTTAGGGTAGTGTTGTAGTGTTTGTGTAGTGTAGGGTCATGCCTGGGGTAGTGTTTTAGGGTTTAGGGTAGTGTTGTACTGTTTGTGTAGTGTAGGGTCATGCTGGGGGTAGTGTTTTAGGGTTTAGGGTAGTTTAGTTGTTTAGTGTATGCTAAAGGCATATTCGTTCTAAAAGTTTTCGTTATTTTAATTTGCGGCCTAATAGTACATGCAGGATTTTTTTTGCGGACTGATGGTATGCGGGATTTTGTCATATATTCGCTAATCATACTTTCTATGGCAAAATGAACCCCCTCATTTTGTTCCTTTTTAAATTAAATGTTTTAAGAGTTACCACTTTATTCCAATCAAGATGGCTTCAGGTGTGCCATACCTTTGTAATAAGTAGGACTGTTAGCACTCTAGTTGTTCTTTAGAACACTCTGGGACAATCTGTCATTGGGCTATAGTTGGGCTACATCTGGTGATATTTGGGCTACATTTGTTTTTTTTTATCTCTGGCGGCCATCTTTGGGCTACATTGGGCTACATTGGGCTACATTGGGCTACATTTGGGCTCCAACATATATATAGCCCAATGTAGCCCAATATATATTTTTCAAAGTTAATTTTCGTAAAAACCACTGAAGCCTATATCTTGAGACATAGCAAAGGCACATCGGGCTACCAGTCCCTACAATTTTGCCAAGTTTGGTGTAAATCCATTCAGCCGTTCAGGCTAAAAGTGAGGCCAACCGCCCTATGGAAAATTGCATGGGAAAAACACGTTTTGGGACCCCCCTTTTTTCTCGGCCCCCCCTTGACGAAACCCCTCCAAATTTTCAGGGGCTGCTCAGAAACAAAATGTTCCATTTTCCTGAAAATTTCAGCCAATTCTGTCCTCATAAGCCAAAGTTATTCGACATAGAATTTTCAAAAATCCCATAGGAAAAAAATCCTAACTATATATACCTACTGGCTATCGCCAGTAGGTAATATATATATATATATATATATATATATATATATATATATATATATATATATAGTTAAACATTGGAATTATTAAATGTAACAGTAATTTAATGAACATTAAATATATTTAAATAATATATACATATATATACTTATTGAGACAAACACACATATATGCATGTTTATGTACAAATACATAATGTAATCTATTATCAAAATAATTATAATTGCCGATGGTATTAAATGTAATACTATAACATATATATATATACGACACAGCACCCTACCTGTACCTACAACAACGACTACTCAACCTGAGGGTAATACATTGAGAGACAAACTTGTGAAAATTGAGAGGCTGTACGAACGTGAAGTTCGAAAATGGTGGGAGGCAACGAGATTGACCAGCTATATCAAAGAGCACTGTGTACCTAGAGGGCTAAGAGTTTACATCGTACCCTCTTTCAAGCATCCAGATCCCCAACTCCTCACTGATTGGGCAGAGCATACAGCCCAGTACTGTGAGGGGACTTTGAAGATCCTCGTGAATTCGCCTGGAGCGACAGAGAAAAGGCGCTGGAGGAGATTAAGATCTAGGAAGAGGATTTAGCAAATGAGGAGGATGCCAATAAGGTGGAGGAACTCAAAGGATTAATGAAAGTCCGCTTGACAAAGTATGAACAGAAGATTAAAACGTGGAAGCAAGAAAAGTATATCAGGGATGAAAATTACTATCTGCAGGGGCGAGTTCTGACCTTCGCCAAAAAATTTGATGCACTGAGAAAGGAGCTACATCATAGTTTGCAATCAGCACCAGACTCAACTTTGGCGACCTCTGATTCTGAAGTTACTCACTCTAGCGATGACCAGCCCCTTCATAAGTCAGACAGAAGATTTAATCTAGTCCCTTTTCACGGCGAGTTCAAGATAATACGGTAATCATGGTTGCGGGGGGAAAAAACAAACCCCCAGAGGCCCCCACAGGAAAACCCGAAGGGCAGGGGGCGGTAGGTCTAGGAAGAGTTCCAAATTGGACCAGCCGCAACAAGAAAACAAACAGACGCTAGGAGAAATGACCAACCGGACTGTGGTCAATCTGACGGACAGAGTATTGACGGATCTGAAGAAAGAATTGTTAAGTCTTGGTCTAACATTCTGTCCAAGCAGTGATTTAGAATATACTCAAACACGGATAGACCTCTTCATTTTCACCCGGAAGCTGAAACTTCATAAGTACTTTAAAACAAGGCCTCATATAAAAGACCCAAAGGTACAATCAAAGAGATTAACTGCTTCAGATGCTCTCACCGGTAAGGACTTACCGGGCCTGGAAGCCATGGAAGATCTGAGAATACAACAGGATTCCAGCTCAATTCTGGGTATGAATATGGCACAGAGAGCTGTATGACAAGACATTGATCAAGATAGAGAAGAGAGTCCTTTTAAACTATCCTCTGCCTTTGTTCCCCAAATGCCTTGGTATGAGATTGATGTCTTTACTGAGGCTATGAAAAATGACCTATTGAAGTTTTGGGAAAATGGTAACCATCGTAAAAAGACTGGGGGAAACATCACATCGGTCCAAAGACAAGCATGACAAGATCTTATGAACGATGCCACAATTATTGTGAAACCTTCAGATAAAGGTGGTAACGTGGTTCTACTTACTAGGGTGTACTATAAGAACGAAGCGATCCGACAATTGTGGGACAAAAAGTACTATGAACAAACGACCAATGAAGCATACAAACAAAGTGTGAAACTGTATGATAACCTAGTAAGAAAATGGTATGACCTATCCATGCTTGGTAGTGATGAACATCTATTTTTGAGAAGTGGTAATCCTACAATTCCAACCTTCTATCATCTTCCAAAACTTCATAAGAACCATCAACATCCACCTGGCAGACCGATTGTCTCCTCAGTGAACAGTCTGACCGAACATATGTCTATTTATTTTGACAATTTTTTGTTCCCTTTTGTTGTGCAACTTGAATCATATACAAAAGACACTAAGGACTTTTTGAAAAAAATTACTGACATCACCTGGAACAATGAGTATTTGCTAATAGTGTTGGATATCACAAGACTTTATACGAGTATAGAACATAAGCATGATTTGTGTGCAGTCCAGCACTATTTAGAACAACACCAATTGAGGTATGCACAACACAGTATGATGTTATTGGAATTTGTGAAATTTTGTCTCTTAAACAATATATTCCTGTTTGAGAATCAATTTTTCAGACAGATAACTGGGATGGCGATGGGCACCTGCTTTGCCCCCAGCTACGCGAACTTGTTCATTGGCTGGTGAGAGGAGCCGTAGAGTGGGTCAAGATAACGGTAGGTTCATACAGTGGCATCGTTAAATTGACAATGTATTCATTGTACAGCAGGGGTCAACTGATACAGCTCAAAAGTATAGAGATGACCTGAATAACAGCAACTACAACCTACACTTCTCGGGTACCATTAGTCGAGTGGCAGTTGACTTTTTGGACCTGAGAGTGTTTGTTGATAGGGGTCGGCTCCAAACCGCACTTTTCCGCAAGCCTACTGCTGGCAATTCCATTCTGTTTGCCAGCAGTAATCATCCACCGAAGTTAATCAACAGCAAACCTCATGGTGAGCTGTTAAGGCTTCGTAGAAACAGTTTGAGGGAGGAAGACTTTGAGGTGGCTGCTTCAGAGTGTGTAGAGAGATTTAGCCTGTGAGCCTATGAAATCGTCGCTCTGAATCAGACACTAAATAAGGTCAGAAAGATTCCAAGGGAGACACTTTTAGCAGATAAAATCAAAAGGAAGGAGGAAACTGAGAATGAAGGAAAATTTCGGATGATGACACCATATTCCTCTGAGGTGAATTATTTTTAAAAAATGCTTAGAAAAAACTGGCATATTCTCCTGACTGACAATGCAATGAAGGATGTTATACCCCGATACCCACAGGTCCCTTTTGGTAAAGCCACGTCCCTAAAGGACATGTTGATTAAAAGTAATCTTGAGAAACCTGTCCCCAAGTCGAACACCTTAAAAGAGATGAAGGGATTTTACCCGTGCAGCAGATGCAAGGCCTGCGCTGCTAGCAAAAGGGTCCTTACTTACACTCTCCTAGACACAGGAAAAACTATGGAAATCAAGAAATTCATGACCTGCAGCACTTCTTTTGCAGTATATTGTCTTGTCTGCCCATGTGGCTTACGCTACATTGGCAGTACAATTCATGAGCTGAAAATTAGAATATTGGAACATCTGCGGGCCCTTGATAAGGCTGATCCCGCCTATCCGGTGGCCCGGCATTTTGCGGAGTTCCACATTAAGGACAGAAGAAAGCTGCAGTATTTTGGATTGCGTCCCGTGTAACCTCAGAGGAGGGGATCGCTTACGGAAGTTACATCTATTAGAGTTGAGATATATCATCGACCTATCGACTAAATTCCCTAAGGGTCTCAACAGCAGAGAGGAATTAACAATACATTTGGGGAAATAGTAGGTTCTGCCAAATAGTTTTGATTTGGTTTGTTCTGTTCTTTAAGATATACACTGAGGCGATATTGACCCTGCTTACACATTGCACTGGTTAGAGTAGGTAAAAGAGATATATGGGAAATTATGGGAGTTTAGTGTTTATGTTTATTCATGTATGCTGATGAAATGTTACGTTAATATGTATTGGGAATGTATTCCTTGAATTCTGAGAATCTGATAAATTGGACTTTTTGCAGAAGGAACGTAAAGTTTCATATGTAGGATAATATTGGCTCATGTAGAAGGGACCCGAGCCGATCCACGGCACGATTTAGTGTGATAGTACACATGTTTAATTCAGTATACCTCATGTAAATATGTGATTTATGGGGCCTAAAATATGCCGATTTATGGATGAATAGTATTGTGGTTTGATAACATCACTGCTAATTCTTAAGAAAAGTTAGTTACGTGTAATTTACACCGCACACTTTGAGATGGCGCCCAATGTTTACATTAAGGTTATGGTCCCTTTTCGATTGCCATTTAACTAAGAAACTTTATTAGTCTGTGACGACAGTGGTGTCATGAACACCGATGAAGGCTTGAAGCCGAAACGCGTTTGTTCGCTTTGAAAATAAAGACGCCTGCTGTGAAAACTCTCCAGTGAGTGCGGTTTTTCTTCTTAGAAATGAAGGAAATTGAGCGTCAAATGCTGTGGCTATCCACGCCCGCTAACCGCACCCACCTGTGAGTGCACCGGATAGGAGGTTGAAAGTGAGCGTTTATATTTATATATATATATATATATATATATATATATATATATATTTTTTTTTTTTTATTTCCCCACCAAATGCCACTGAACTGCTGAACAAGTACCACAAATCCCAGAATGCATTATTAGTATCCACTGATGGATGCCCACTAGGGGGCTTGAAATAGGGAGAAAATTAACATTGTGGTAACTGCGAGATGCCAAGGCGGAACCTCTGAACAAAGTCGAAGGCGACTGAAACGCATCAGGACTGCCAAGCAATTGAATAAAATCCTTTAATTTTACTGTTGGAGTGCGGCTCATTGCTTTCCGAAAAGGAGAGATTTTGAGGAATATGTATGTGGCCTGGTTCAGCCCCGAGGATCGCACTGCCAGCAAGTGTGCCGCCATTGCCTGAAATTTAACCCTTTTTGTATGCTCGTGAAAATGTATAGGGACGGCAGGCGCGACCAAAGACTGGACTTTGATATGGTCTCTTTGCAACATTCAAATAGGTATGCTATGGAGAAACAGTAAACTCAAAATTAACTTTATTCCTGATGAAATCTTGAACTCTATGCGGCATCACCCACTGGAGGGTTCGAATAAGTACCATAAATCCCAGGATGCATTGTTAGTATCCACTGATGGATGCCCACTAGGGGGCTTGAACACGATTGAACACAGGGAGATGGCAAACTGTATTTTTTTCTTTCCCCCATATATACATATAGAAAGGATGGATTTTGTAAAGAAAGGGTTGAAGGATGGTTCAAGAAAATTTGCGTTTTTGCACATAAAAGATATTTGCACATAAAATGTTTACACATGATATTTTGCACAATGCACATGGCACTTTATTAGTAAAATCGCTCCTTGATCCATCTGATAGATAATTGCTACTCTTCCCTTTCTCCATTTCCTCTTCTCCCCCATCCTTCCTCTTTTGCTATGAATCTCATTGTTCCATCTCATGATAATTGCTGGTAACACATTGTACATTTTTCCCATATTTCCGTTTTTATGTAATTTTATAACTTGCAATTTTAAACATGGTTTTAGATTGATTGTGAGGGTGTTAAAATTAATTTCAAATTGCCCTTCTTGATATAGGGTACTTTACCATTATGTTTCTCTGCCTCAAAGAGTCGGCACAAAAATGTATGTCCTAAATGTCCACTTAAAAAGAACAGATTAGCTGGGTTAACAGTCTTGTCTATTTTTAAATGAAATGAAGAAGGGACCTATGCACTTATCACTTTAAATGGACTGTTTGGACTGCGGGACTCTATGGTCCAGTTGAAGGCAATCGCCGAAACGAGTTGACCGTCCTCCTTGTTTGCACAAAATGGTGTTGTGAAAATAAAAATTACCCTTACCCTTACCTGAAGAAATTGCGTATTGGATCCTGTTTGTGCTGTGGTGTATCTGGACTGCTTGGCTGCATATTGGAGCTCGGCTGGGTCCGTTCTTTGCCTAAAGAATATATATATATATATATATATATATATATATATATATATATATATATATTACCTACTGGCGGTCGCCAGTAGGTATATATAGTTAGGATTTTTTCTCTATGGAACTTTTGAAAATTCTATGTCTAATAACTTTGGCGTTTGTGGACGGAATCGGCTGAAATTTTCAGGAAAATTGCACATTCTGTTTCTGAGCAGCCCCTGAAAATTTGGGGGGGTTTCGTCAAGGGGGGGCCGAGAAAAAAGGGAGGTCCCAAAACGCGTTTTTCCCATTCATTTTTCCATAGGGCCTTTGGCCTCACTTTTAGCTCGAACGGCTGAATGGATTTACACGAAACTTGGCAAAATTATAGGGACTCTTAGCCCGATGTGCCTTTGCTGGGTCTCAATATATGTGCTCCAGTGGATTTTGAGAAATTAACGTTTAAAAAAACAGATATATCTGTGACAGCATCCCAGATAGCGCTCCAGATCGCGTACTTTTCGCGTAACGGAGCTTTGCGTAGCGAAGCTGATTGGCTCTCCGGTGTCTGTCAACATTCTAAACAGTCCAGTGCGGCCGCCATCTTGTCTCTCGGTAGGATCGAGAGACAAGAGGAGGAGAAAAACGAAGGGGGAATTTAATGAAAGGGGGCAAGGTAGACCCCTCTTGACCCCCTAGGAATGATGTTGGGGTTATTAAAGGGTCTCGTGGGGCAAATAATAAAAATTTGATTTTTCGCGGTAGAAGTGCTTCTCGGTTCGCTAACTGTTAGCGAAACGTGAATTCGCCATTTTGTGTTTCGATTTAATCAAATTACTAGGTATAAGGGGGTACGGGAGACGTATCCTGATCCCTTATGTTTTCTGAGGGTGGCTGAGGAGGCTCATATATGTTGATACATGTCTTCCAGCGGCTGTGCGTGAGCGTTTTTTTTTTTTTGCTGCGTGACGTCTGTTAACGTTCGATTCGATGGAAATCAGGAACTGTTGACCGCCATTTTGTCACTGCGAGTAAATATTTTGTTAAAAATAATTGTTATAAATTATTCCTTATTGATAAACATTGTTTGCGTCATCTTGCCTTTTTTGCAATGCCACACTTTTGTTGAGCACGGCAGCCATTTTAGATGCCTTGACCAGACCCACTCTCTGCACGCCGCCGATCCTCAGCATGGCTCCCCACTCTCGCAAGCATCTCCCCCACGCACTGGTCACCCCCCAGCTCTCTCTCATATGCATGGGCCAGAAACCTCCTCCCATCTGCGCTGTTCTTCTCTGAGAATCACACCCTGTGCCCGCCCGACACCTCCCTTTCACCCTATTCACTACCACACCCTCTGACACTCCTCTTCCTCTGTGTCCGATTGTCCAGGCCGGTCCCAGGCTATCACCTAGCCCTGCAGATGTAGTTTATGGCCCCAGCTGTAGAGAATCACCCCTCTTCAAAGGAGTTACAGTAGATCAAGGCCCCCACCCGATGAGATCCGTCACACCACACGCGTTCCTACTATCTGATAACCATCCTGTATTGTGCTTGGGGACGGGATTCTCACTGTGAGGGTGTGTGGGTCCGAGCCTGAAGAGGAAGATTCCAGGGATGCCTCTTTGTACATCAAAGTTTTTACAATTATGTGTCACATTAAAATATATAGCACTCCAACAAAGTAGTAGGATTATAAAACTTTATTAACTTATAAATATATACAACGCAACAAAAACAGTAAATACATTTAAACATTTTTTTGAAAAAAGAAGCAACAATAGTCAGTAGCTGTCTTTTGTGCGAATAGTCCCAAGGCAGCACAACGTGCTGAGTTCTGGACGGCACCCAGGTGATGTTACCTGGGTGCCGCACTGGTTTTTGGTATCCTACAATGCTGCTCCGAAAAACGGCGTGGGGCGTCCCGGAGGGTGCGGGGGGAGGCATCGTCAGTAGCGGTCTGTTGTGCGAATAGTCCCAAGGCAGCAGAACGCGCTGAGATGTGGATGGCACCCAGGTGATGTCCATTAAGTTGCCGCACTGGTTTTGGTATCCTACAATGCTGCTCCGAAAAATGGCGGGGGCGCCCCGGGGGGAGGGGGGGGTGGAGGAGGCGGAGAGAACGGGCCTCCCCAGGTGCAGGCTCGTCTGCTGTAGTGGGGCGCCCCTTTACCGTTTCAGTTGCCATTCCGCTCGCTTTTGGTACACTGTGCCAAAATCCGCCATTCAGCTGAGTTGCGCCCACTCTTGCGGTTCAGCGATAGGCGGCTGCTACAGGACTCTCAAAATGGCGGCAGGCTCTTTCCTTTTTGGGCCTGGTCCACTAAAATGGCCCTGGGACACCTTGGAACTCGGACGCTTGTCTGCTCGGTCTTGGACCCCGTTCTCGAAAGCGTCCCCTGAGCCTTGAAGATTCTACAAAAGTCTTGGGGACCCCCCGACTCCAGCAGGCTTCCGGTGGGGAGCGGCTGCCATGATTGTTCGCGGAATGATCACGACGGAGCCATGAGATGGTGGTGCTCTCATGCTGACGCCAGCTTCAGTCTGAAACATCCAGAAACAAGGTGGGGCTTTCATCGTTTGGGAAAAAAAAAATGTTTTAATCCAATGAAAAGTGTTATTTTTAGGTCATATGATCAAGCCTTCCATCATTAGGAAACCAAAAGTAAAATGAACCAATGAAAAGTTTTATTAAGAAGTCACATGACCTGTTATGCTTACGTTACGCGCTGCTATAAAAAAAGCGTAGAAAATCCGTTGGCACGTGAGGCGGCGTCAGTAGCGGACCGATGTGCGAATAGGCCGAAGGCAGCACAACGCGCTAAGATCCGGATGGCACCGAGGTGGTGTCCAGCAAGTTGCCGCACTGGTGTGGCCATCCTACAATGCTGCGCCGAAAGTCGGCGTGGGGCGCCCCGTTGGCCTGTGAGGTCGCGTCAGTCAGTGGGGGCTGTTTGAGGATCTGACTGCATTGGAAAGCAATGGGATGCTGTGCGTCGCCCCCAAGATGGAGGCTCCTCGGCTGCAGTGGGGCGCCCCTTGGTGTTTCACTCGCTATCCAGCTGAGTTGCGTCCGCACTTGCGGCTACAGTAGGCCGAAGGTAGCACAACGCGCCGAGATCTGGATGGCACCGAGGTGGTGTCCAGCAAGTTGCTGCACTGGTGTGGCCTTCCTACAATGCTGCGCCGAAAGTCCGCGTGGGGTGCCCCGTTGGCCTGTGAGGTCGTGTCAGTAGCGGACCGATGTGTGAATAGGCCGGAACCAGCACAAGGCGCCAAGATCCGGATGGCACCGAGGTGGTGTCATAGTTGAGAGTTCTGAGCAGCGCTTGTAACACTGTCTGAAGCTTATTTGCACCTGCTGCAGCTTCACTATTGCCCTGGTGTGGCCAAAGATCGCCCATGACATAGGCGGCCGGCTCCCGAGGTCCGGCGGAACTTTTTTCCTTTTCCTTTCTGCATCTTGTCCCACAATCCGTTTGACCTGAAGACACGACCAGGTCCCTGAATGTGTGCAGGGGGACGCTATTGATTGAATCAAAATGGCGGCTTCACACCAAGCTGATTCAAGCGTTTCTGCTGATGCTATACAGACAAAAATTGGTTTTCAGTTTGTACATTCTTCAGGATTTTTCCATCCAAGGCTGGTTGAGAGTTTGTAGAACAATGGCTTCAGATCTTGCCCTCCCCTCTTTTGACTGTTGGTTCTTGTTGCCTATCTCTTCTGTTGTCATTTAACTGAACCTTTTTTGACTGCCGAAAGGGGTTCTGGTCCGACCGCTGGTTGGTGGAGACATTTTGACTATATCCTGGACCTGCCCGGCCTCGCCCAAAATGGCGCCGGTATAAATGGGACTCGTAACTCCTTGTTGTGTACTGGTTGCACAACCTTGATATCACGAGATACGTATGCAGTTTTGAAGCACATGGCGGGCGGGGACGAGAATTGATTGAATATTTTGACATCCCTATTGATATTAAGTTCTGAAGTGTTATTGATTACTGTACTATTGAAAGTTCGAATTAACGTCACCCATGGTACTTGCCCGCAAATGTAAATCTAGATAATTTTATTGTAAGTGGCCCTGTCGTATTTTAATTACAAAATGTACGTCCACCGATTCCGCAATTGTTAGACACCTTAGTTCTTGCAACCTAATGGCCCGCTCGTTACGTTCCTCTACAGTGTAAATGTCTCCTCATCATATACGATTCCAGTTTGCTCCGTGGCCGGCCCACGTGGTTATAGGCCCGTATTTGTATACTGACATTTTCACAATAAAGGTTTTTAAAACAAAACATGGTAGTAGTATTTACATTGGTAAAGTTTTTAATTTTAGTCACTGTTTTCGAATCAGTAAAAGGCAAGTGAAATAAAGCAGTCCAATTACATGACGGATAAAAGGTATAATACGCAGGAACGCAGTAAAGATAAATGGTCAAGGGCTGTTGTGTTTTCCACTCCTGCAACATAAAGTGATCGATAAGAATCTGATATTCAGGCGTATCAGCGACTAAGACAGCAGGCCGAGCATCTTTTGCTCAACGGCTCCGTCATGGGACAGTTGTAAATTTTCCGGGAAAGTACATTAGCCTGGAACATTATAACATATATGTTTAAGAAAAAATAATGTTCGAAAGCAATAAAAAGCGTAATTTTTAGGTCATATGACCAAGCGTTTCATCATTAGAATAACAAAAGTAAAATGAACCAATGACAAGTTTTATAAACAAGTCACATGACCTGTTATGCTTACGTTACGCGCTGCGCGCCGCGCCCCGGATCGCTTCCGGGAAGCTGCGCTTCGCGCACCGGATCACTTCCGGGTGCGCTAACGCGGCGTGTCATATAACGCATTACGCGACAACGTAGGTCCAGAATATAGTCAAAATGTCTCCACCAACCAGCGGTCGGAACACAACCCCTTTCAGCAGTCTAAAAAGTTCTGTTAAATGACAACAGAAGGGACAGGCAACAAGAACCATCAGTCAAAGAGGGGAGGGCAAGTTCTTCCCTACCGGGTCACGTTGGGGCGCTACCGGAACTGATCGAATTGGTAGTCTACAGTGTTTCTGGATGTTTCAGACTGAAGCTGGCGTCAGCATGAGAGCACCACCATCTCGTAGCTCAGTCGTGGCCATTCCACGAGCAATCATGGCAGCCGCTCCCCACCAGAAGCCTGCGGGAGTCGGGGGCCCCGATGACTTTTGTAGAATCTTCAAGGCTGAGGGGACGCTTTCGAGAATGGGGCCCAAGCCCTAGCAGGCAAATATCCGAGTTCAAATGTGTCCCAGGGCCATTTTAGTGGACCACGCCCAAATCTGAAGAGCCGGCTGCCATTTTGAGAGTCCTGTGGCAGCCGCCTATCGCTGCATCGCAAGAGCGGGAGCAACTCAACTACATGGTGAGCGAGATGCTGTAGTCGCAAGAGCGGGCGGTAAACAGGTGAATGGCGGAAGAGGCACAGTGTAGCAAAAGCGGGCGGAATGGCAACTGAAACGGTAAAGGGGCGCCCCACTACAGCATGTCTTCAGGTCAAACGGATTGTGGGACAGGGTCCAGAATGGAAGAGTCATCAAAAGGCAAAAAGTTCCGTCGGACCCCGGGAGCCGGCCGCCTATGTCGGGGGCGATCTTAGGCCACACCAGGGCAACACGACTTGGGGATGGGGCAGGAGCCAAGCGCCCCCTCCCAGTTCGCGTCACCACACCGTATGTTGAAAATCTGAAGCCATCGTTCTACAAACTCTCAACCAGCCTTGGATGGAAAAATCTTGAAGAATGTACAAACTGAAAACCAGTTTGTCTGCATAGCATCAGCAGCAACGCTTGCTATCAGAGTGCATGAGTTTCATGCTCGATCGATTGAGCTAGCCGGATCAGGCAACAAAAAGTATAAAATAGTTATGTAAATAGTTATTTAATAAAATGTTTTACCCTGTTACTTTGCTGGTGTGTTGTATATATTTATAATATTTGCATAGAGTTTATCGTTATTTTGGGCGGGGTGGGTGGCGGAGCCGAGCTGTCTTGCAGCCATCATGGTGTGGAGCTCAGTTCATCTCACTAGTTTCGTATTTCTCATGAGGGGTTGTTCTTAATGTTTCTATTTTAGCGAGGTCAAAAAGAGATCCCATTAGTGGCCTACTCATTTTGCTCGATTACTTTTGTTTTTTTACACGATTTTTCACTATCTGCAAAGACTAAATGGAGTATTGCGACTTTGTGCTTGTTTGTAAATAGAGAATGAACCAAAGAGAATCAATTCTAAAACAGTAAATGCTTGGATAACAATCAATCAAATGGAGAGACAAGCAGGCACGATGGATTACAACGGGGGCTAAGGCCTGCGTTAACTACCCTTCACTATCTGCAAAGAGAGAGTACTACTAAGAGAAAAGAGGGGGGGGCAGCGTTCAAAGCACATCAGCGTGCATAAACAGGAAAAAGTTTTTACCTATCACGTACTTGACATTTGACAGCTTTTGATATTTGCAATTAAAAAACCATTGAAATTCACTGAAAAAAACCATAGGTTTTAGCCCATATATAGTTAGGGATTAGCATTTACAAAACCTTAATTTACTCGCACAAAACCATAGAAATTCGCATATATAGTTAGATGCAATAACTATATATCGCGCACCCGCAACCCACTGCTGATGATGTCACATATTACATCATTCATGACATGGTCAGTGACATCACTGATGACATCACTGATGACATCTCAAAAGACATCATTCATGACATGGTCAGTGACATCACTGATGACATCACTGATGACATCTCAAATGACATCACTGATCACATCACTGATGATATCATTCATGTGATAATACGATCAACCTCTTCAGACTCTAATATAACCTTAGTTACAATCAGTGTAAACAGACTCTCACAGACTGTCACTCATCCATGGAGTTACTCACACACCTAGTCAGTCATGCAAAGAACCAATCACACCTCCATTTCCTCAACTATACAGTTATACACACCTTACTTAATCAAACATATACTAACACATATTTACTCTCTTATACAATCCCTGATACAAGTTCACAAAGATCCATACAGCCACTCACACATTCACTGGCTCTTATGCACAGTTATTTATATATGTCAACTCTTACATGTACTGTGTTTTACATATGTACTTACTTTGGCATGTAGCACTGAGATATCCATTCACTCACCAATACACTCATGCAGACAGTCAACCGCCCATGCAGCTGTTTCCACATGCACTTTTGAACCCATACATCTAGTGAATCAACTGCTCACACATCTATGCACAGAGTCACACACCTCCCAGCCACCCATTCACACACACTCAGTCTCCCATACAAATACTTGGGCAACCAATCAATAACCCATTTAGTTACTCATATAGCTACTGATCAACACATGCAGCAGTTTACAGAACAACAGACATAATGATGCACAAATTAAGACAGTCATGCACCTACTAAATCCTTCATCCAAACACTTATACATCCACTCATTCTTGAATATGTAAGACATATTTTAACTTTACAGAAACATACAGTCACTGGATGTTGTCATTTGAGATGTCATCAGTGATGTCATCAGTGATGTCACTGACCATGTCATGAATGATGTAATATGTGACATCATCAGCAGTGGGGTGCGCGATATATAGTTATTGCATCTAACTATATATGCGAATTTCTATGGTTTTGTGCGAGTAAATTAAGGTTTTGTAAATGCTAATCCCTAACTATATATGGGCTAAAACCTATGGTTTTTTCAGTGAATATATATATATATATATTTATATGTATTTCCCCATCAAATGCCACTGAGCTGCTGAACAAGTACCACAAATCCCAGGATGCATTGTTAGTATCCACTGATGGATGCCCACTAGGGGGCTTGAAATAGGGAGAAAATTAACATTGTGGTAACTGCGAGATGCCGAGGCGGAACCTCTGAACAAAGTGGAAGGCGACTGAAACGTGTCAGGACTGCCAAGCAATTGAATAAAATCCTTTAATTTTACTGTTGGAGTGCCGCTCATTGCTTTCCGAGGAGAGATTTTGAGGAATATGTATGTGGCCTGGTTCAGCCCCGAGGATCGCACCGCCAGCAAGTGCGCCCTCATTGCCTGATATTGAACCCTTGTTGTATGCTCGTGAAAATGTATAGGGACGCCAGGCGCGACCTAAGACTGGACTTTGGTATGGTCTCTTTGCAACATTCAAAGCAGGTATGCTATGGAGAAACAGTAAACTCAAAATGAACTTTATTCCTGATGAAATCTTGAACTCTATGCGGCATCACCCACTGGAGGGTTCTAATAAGTACCATAAATCCCAGGATGCATTGTTAGTATCCACTGATGGATGCCCACTAGGGGGCTTGAAATAGGGAGAAAATTAACATTGTGGTAACTGCGAGATGCCGAGGTGGAACCTCTGAAGAAATTCGAGGACGACTGAATCGCGTCAGGTCTGCCAAGCAATTGAATAAAATCCTTTAATTTTACTGTTGGAGTGTGGCTCATTGCTTTCCGATATATATATTTCCCCACCAAATGCCACTGACCTGCTGAACGGCGTTGTGGGTGGGTGCCGTGGCCGTCACGACCGTGGCCGTTACGTAAATATTTTTGCCACCAAAGGCCCCCAACCCAATTTGACTGTCCAATGAAAAAGTTTTTTAAATTGGAGCTAAAGAAATAATAATCAATCAATCAATCAATCAATCATCGCATTTATATAGCGCACTACTCACCCGGAGGGTCTTAAGGCGCTTTGGGAGGGGGGTCCGCTACTGCTCGAACAGCCAGGTCTTGAGCTGCTTCCTGAAGGCGAAGTGGTCTTGGGTCAGGCGGAGGTGGGTCGGGAGGGAGTTCCAGGTCTTGGCGGCCTGGTAGGAGAAGGACCTTCCTCCTGTTGTGGCTTTTCGGATGCGGGGGACGGAGGCGAGGGCGTGGCTGGTCGAACGGAGCTGGCGTGTGGTAGCGTAGAAGTTGAGGCGGCTGTTGAGGTAACTCGGGCCTTGGTTGTGTAGGGCTTTGTGTGCGTGGGTGAGGAGCCGGAAGGTGATTATCTTGTTGACCGGGAGCCAGTGCAGGTCTCTCAGGTGCCCGGAGATGTGGCTGTGTCGGGGGTTGTCGAGGGTGAGTCTCGCTGAGGCGTTCTGGATTCGCTGGAGTCTCTTCTGAAGCTTGGCGGTTGTTCCGGCATAGAGGACGTTGCCGTAGTCCAGACGGCTGGTGACGAGGGCCTGGGTGACCGTCTTCCTGGACTCGGTGGGGATCCACCGGAAAATCTTACGTAGCATGCGCAGGATGTTGAAACAAGACGAGGAGACGGCGTTGACTTGTCTGGTCATGGAGAGGGAGGAGTCCAGGATGATAGCATCGACAAAGGCGGAATTGCCGAAACGCGTTTGCCAACAAATAAGGCATTGATCAGAACCGAGTGTGCTCCATGGTCTCCCGGGTGGGGGCCTTTGGTGGTGAACAATACATTAAACAACATAACAAATAAACTGGAAAAATGTTTTAAAAATGCCAATTTAATTGCATAAAAAAAGTAAACAATATAACAAAATATATTTTACTAAAAATATTTTATAAAATAAACAAATTACTATACACCAAATATAATTCTAAATACACAAAACAAAATAATAATATGACTTTAAACAATATTTAAAGAACTATTAAATTCTCTGAATAATACATATATGTTTACCACTTCAGTCTGTGCAACAAGAAAGTGTTGGACTCAGGAGGGGTAAAATGTACTATTCCCACTCTAGTCAGTGCAACAGTAGGGAAAGAGTTGGAGTCAGGAGGAGTAAAATTTCCTACTACCACTCCAGTCAGTGCAACAGCAGGGAAAGCGTTGAACTCAGGAGAGGAAATATTTACTATTCGCACTCTAGTCTGGCAATGGAAGGAAACAATTTGACTCCAAAGGGGTAAAACATGTACTATTCACACTCCAGTCTATGCAGCAGTATGGAAAGCGTTGGATTCCAGAGGGATAATATTTTCTATTCCCTCTCCACTCTGTGCAACAGTGGAGAAAGTAGTTTACTTCAAACTCAGAACATATTTTAACAATTCTATTTGTTGACTAAAATATAGCATTCCTGATATAAAAATTATATATTATATTATATGTAAGTTAAAAAAGAAATTAACAATGTAATAATTATTAACATTTTTGATAATGTCAAATTTGAACTTTATTATTAATTGACCTGCACTGACTGCTCGTCGACAAGTGAATCACCTTCAAGCTCCTCACCCACGCACACAAGGCACTCGACGATACCGGACGCACATACCTCAACAGACGACTCACCTTCTACACCCCAAACCGCCAGCTCCGCTCCTCCAACCGCACCCTTGCTCCCAGCCCCCGCATCTGTAGAGCAACCTCCGGAGGCAGATCATTCTCTCACCTCGCCGCCAAGACCTGGAACATCCTACCCACCCTCCTACGGGAGACCCAAGACCTACTAACCTTCCGGGGGCTACTCAAGACCTGGCTATTCAAGCAGTAGCAGCACCCCCTCCCCCCAGAACCGTGAGACCCTCACGGGTGAGTAGTGCGCTTTACAAATTTCCTTGATTGATTGATTTTAATTAAATTCCCACAGTATACTCTGACAAACCTAGCAACACACAATTAAAATAAAAAGTATGACACAATGAACATATTAAATTAAAAATTATTAATTACCTAAAAGCTATATTTAACATTTTTTGCAGCAAATATACAAACAATGTATATCACATAAACAATTAAAATATGAACTAAACACATAAAGATAATAAAAAAGATACTTTTTACAACTATGTGGATGATTACGATGGTGAAAGGCCCGCCACCGCCATCCGTGCGGTGGTGAGCCCTCTTCCATCAGACAGCAATTTTCCCCCTGCCACGTTACGATGGCGGGGAATCGCTTTCCGACTACGGTGGACGCAAAGACCGCCCACCATGCTTCCGCCACAGGCAATCGTACCGATTGCCTAGCGGAGCGGTCAGCATGCCTCAAAAGGGGGTGGTGCCTAGCAGGCCCCATCCATCAAATTACGATGCTGGCTGTAGCCATCCTTTTCATGGCAGCGAAACTGCCATGGAAATCTGACAGGGATTGGTTTCAATGGCCCGTTGCTGGCCCCCCTGGTGTTTGGGGGAGGTGGTGGTGCAATAGCAGGGTACCCATGGTACCCCACTGCATTTCCATGCACAAAGTGGCAGGGTCGTGTGCTGCCTGCCATGTAGTGCAGGTAAATGCACTACATGCATTTTTGGCATTGCAGCGGGTGCTGCAGACGGCAGCACTCTCCGGAATGTTAAATTGCTGGATGTGACCTCCATGTTGGCGGTCATATCTTAATGTGGAGTGTGGGACCGCCGCATGACAGGCATGTCCCAATCCCTGCTATAATCGTGGGCAGCTTTAAGTCCGCCCGCAATTGTAATGACCCCCGATGTTATTGAAAATTATATTAAAAACACATATTCTTGTAAACAATATTACTAAAAATCTATAATTATGTCCATGATATTTATGCATCTCGATATTAATGTGCCATGATATAAAAAAACTCAATGTTAGTGTTACTCAATATTATTTCAAAATGCCACCCATGCCCAGTAAAATCCCAAGGTTTACCCTGCAGGTTCCACGCATGTGTGCTATGCCCCAGGCCTGGTTATTGCATTGTTGCTATAACTTTTACGCCAAGCTGAAAAACAGATTTTGTTCAAGGAATACATAGATTGTCAGTAAAGGAATCGTTGGGATCAGGGCTATACTTGTAATATTGAAAAACACCTAGACCACATTTCATATAAAGTTCATTTTCATTGTTTGCGCCGGGCGCACCTTTAAAAAAGGTACGCCGGGTGCAAACAGATACAATGAATGCACTGCCTCCAGGGTATCTGCAAACTCGTGCTGCCCTGGGGGAAGCTCATTCAGGTGAAAAACGTAGCAGCAGCTTTATAGCCACTCTGTGTTTTCACAGTGCAAGCGGCAACCCACCTGCACTTTTGAAGGGGATTTCTGGTGGGTCCATGGGACCCGCTTCGCCCCACCAGAGGGCTGCCATCGGGGGGCACACCAACAGTGGGCCACTGTTAGTAATACGACGCAGGCGCAAAGGTAAAGGGATTCTCTCATTTGCATGGAGCATGCCCTCATGCAAATGAGGGAACGCACCCTTGAAGATAGCGCTGGCGCGTTATGTGTGCCAGTGCTATTGGTATTATAGAAGGGGCTGCACAACCAGAAACCGGTCCTCGGAAGCTTGTTTCCGGTCCAGGGAAGACATGGCTTGGCAGTTCGGGCTGGACTGTTCCCATGAGGCACAGGGTCAGACTGATTTGCATATAGCCATGTCTGAACTGGGGTGGCAGAGTGGGCTAAAGAACGGTGATGGATTAAACCCAGATCATTTGACTGGGTGTGAGTGTTTGATTGACTCAGATGCTCCGTCCATCACCACCCCCTTTTGTACCCCTTTTGGCCGCCATAAGTGTGGCAGGGTATACTCAGACGTGAGTCCCTTGCTCACTTTGCCACTGGATTCAAGCAAGCCTGGTTGAAGACGGCTGGAATGCCAGAAACCAGTCCTCGGAAGCTTGTTTCCGGTCCAGGGAAGACATGGCTTGGCAGTTCGGGCTGGACTGTTCCCATGAGGCACAGGGTCAGACTGATTTGCATATAGCCATGTCTGAACTGGGGTGGCAGAGTGGGCTAAAGAACGGTGATGGATTAAACCCAGATCATTTGACTGGGTGTGAGTGTTTGATTGATTCAGATGCTTCGTCCATCACCCCCCCCCCCTTTTGTACCGCACAATCAGCTGCAGCCCCTTCTGTAAAACCAAAGTGCCCCGGGGCAAAGTGCATGCAAAGTGGGCGCAAACACATGTTGCTCCCCCGGGTCACTTTATTTAATACAGCCCCTGGAGTGCAACCTACATCAAGGAAAGGAAATCCCTGGAGTTAATTTGAGCGAGTTTATTGCTTTTGTGGAATCATGCCAATATCAGAACACAATATATTAGTGGTGTGCAATGAGAGAAAGATAGTCACTTTTTGAAGATGTGAAATGTGGATTCCCCATCAAATTTAAAGGAGGGAATCATTGGGTTTCTCTCCCTGAAACCTCAGGAGGATCTGCCGGCCGAAACTCTAGATATGGTGGTCCGTCCACTACTGAGACATCAGGTAGCACTCAACTTACTCGATTTAGGGCACAGTCATTATTGCTATTAATTGCTTCCTATAATCTCCATGTGAGGCACAGTGGTCTTCAAATGTTCCTGATGTACAGGGACAACTTTGCTTGTGTGGCAGAGAAATTTGTCTTTTGGGTTTGAGCAAAAAAAAAAAAAGTGTAACCTGCTGTGGCACCTGAAGCTGCACTTGCAGGTTGATGGTCAGTCCACCATAGTCTGAGTGATCTTCCAAGTGTCTTATTTAATCTTACTTGTGCACTCTTGTTATTAGTGTTAAATGCGAGACACTGCACAAGTACACTATTCCTATTGTATTTCAACTAGGGTATATTGAAATGAGAATTTAAAAAAAAAATGGGGGCAGTGTGGGCGTCCCATTGTGACCTTTATAGCTTTAATTGGAAGGGACGCTGCCTTTGACTGGTGTGAAATATGATACTGTTTACTAATGTACCACAATATATTTCAATACAATGTAGTAGATGTGCTCTATCCATTGTGTTTTATTCTTGATTGTAATGATTTTTATTAATCAACAAATAAAGTATTACCTACCTACCTACCTACCTAGTCTTACTTGTAACTGCTCTTTTTCCGACTTCTTTGCCTTGGATTTTGAAGCTCAATTTACATTGCCGGAAGCATGGAGACATACATCTGTTGCTAATCAAATATCTACTCTACTTTTTTTCAAGGTTGTTTTGTACTAGTTGAAAGGCAACATTTATACCATGTTGTGACTAGCATTGCCTCAAATGCTGTATGAAAGGAGTGGAGTGGAGATTTAGCATTGTCTTCCTTTTGAAATAGAAACTAAGACAGCATTTTCCTATTTATTTAAATTATTTTTTTTAATATAAATGGTGGGCTTACTGAAATGCACAAATTTCTATTGCTTAAAATAGTTATTTTCGTCAGCTAAGCATCAAACATTAGATAATGAAGAAATACTAAATCAAGAAGACAAAATCAGCTTTTTCCTCCTTCCTCAATTAGTGTTCTCGAGTATAAACAGAGGCGATAATAAAAATAATATATATTACATCTCTGCTTTTGCTCCAACAATCTGTCTTGGTGTTATCATTTTGCATTGTACTCTTAAGAATAAATCATATCAGCACAGATAAATATTGGGAAATCAGATGTGAACAATGCCACTGGTATCCGTTTACCTGATAGTCAATTGTTTTTCTAAGGGTTGATTTCTCTCACCACACACGCACAAAGGCTTTGATCCAAATAATATTTTTCTGCAATTTGTTGTATGCATTTCTTTCAAATAAAAGAATTACACATTATTTATATTGTGCAATATGCAGTCAGGCTGCCATCTGGTAATAGATATGCCAGGTTGGAGACAATATCGCCAAGTGATAGTCCTTATTTTATTGGGCCAGTTTAAAAAAAAAAAAATCTTTGACCCATTATTTAATCTGATCTGTTAAAGGAAAGAGATAATTTTAGGGCCTAGAAGATTTGTTGTTGGCCCTATAATTATCCCGAGTTGCCTCGTGCTCCGCAGACTGCAGCATGGTAACATGGATGGTCAGATTCACAAAGAGTCCTGGGTTGCCTGTGTTCTGATTCAGGGACTACCTGGCCTTGCAGTTTGGGCTGGACTGTTCCCATGAGGAGCCGGGTCAAAACTGATTTGCCTATGGCTGGGTGCAAACTGAGGTCACATGGTGAGCAAAAGAACAATGTGCTTGGAGTCTTGCATAAGTGATTGCCAATGGTTAGATAAATTGCATGGATTGCTCCCACCATCATATGTGTGTTTCATGTACTGCCCTTAGTGGCATGGGTGTGCCCAGGCGTAGGTCTAATGTCACTGTGTCACTGGAACCAAGCTATACCCAACTGATGAACCCATAACTAGGGCGAAACCGGTCCTGGGTTGCCCAGGGAGAACCTTGCTTGGCAGTTCGGGTGGACTGTTCAGAAGACGGATTTGCATATGGCTGGGTCCAAACTGAGAAGGCATGGTGAGCAAAAGAAAGATGAGTTAGGATGCTACCCCAAGTGATTGCCAGTTTTTAGACAAATTGCAAGCATTCCTCCTATCACCTTATGTGTGTTTCACATTCCATTATCTCTTTCCAGCATCCTTACTGGAGTTAGGTGTAGATCTCCTCCAGCAAGGGTTCTGCAGCACACAGCTTTTGAATGTGAGTTCTTGCCAGCACTCTTGTCCAACGGTGACAGCATACCTTAATTAGCCAGGGCTCATCCTTAGCTCGTTCCTTAGATTTTTTGGGTAGTATTTGTAGCACTGTTTAGGCCGTTAAGGTATATCAATGCCATGGTTTGTAGGCTCTTGTTTATACATCGAACAGCCAACTGCAGCTGTTCTACCAGGTAGTACAACTCAAAATCCGGAGCTGCCATTCCACCACCACGTGTAGGCACTGGCAATGTCGTCAGCATGGTTCTTCATCTGCCTGCTCCCCCCACTAGGACTGCTTGTATGGAGTATATGTCCCTCAATGCCCTACTCTCATTTTTTAAATCAGGAGAACAGTGAAATAATAGAGAGTGGAGCAGGGACACCATGTTTGCCAAGGCAATTCTTCCCACCACTGACAGCTCTGACCAGCTCCAGAAATCAACACTCACTCTCATCGCTTCTAGCATTGATTTAATATAGTATTCCTTCAGCTCTGGCTCTTTCTTTATATTTGTACTCTAGGTGCCTCATTGTGGTTATTTCCCACAGGGCCAGCTCCTCCTTGTGAGCCTGTTCTTGTTTGACTGGGTATACATATGACTCATTCCAATTTATTCTGGGTCCCAATACCTCTCCAAGCTTTCCTACCTCTCCTTCTGCCCTCTATATCCGCATCTGTCCATCTTGTACAGGATATTATCTACATGCAATTAAATGAAATGTGTTACCTCTCTACTGGAGATGCCTTGGAATGGCCCTCCGATCCTCACTATGCATGCCAAATTTTCTACCGCCTGCCTGATCCCCTTCCCAATTGCATATCCCCAAGATGTGCCTTGGTTCGTCCTTCCCAAGGGCAGAAGATTTGTATACAGCAATTGCTTTGAGGACATAAAAACTGCCCCAAACTCCATTTTACCAGTACTTCATACAGGAAATCCCACCAGAGGGAATCAATGACTTTTTAAAGATCGATTTATATTATAACTGCGTTTGGCCGAGTGTCAATAGGAATGTTTAGGATTTGTATTATCCCTTGTACCTTAATTGCCATATTCCACCCTGGGGTGAACCTTGCTGAGAACCTCATAATCTGTGCTGAACACTGACAAAGGCCTATATGAAACTGGCTTCTAAACATCCCTTCCTTGTTTCAGAAGAGCCAGCACGATGGCCTCCAATGAGGAGGATGGCAACATGTGCTCTTTTCTCACAGTATTGTACATTTTAGTAAGAATGGGTGCCAATAACTCCATATGTGCTACAGAAAATTAAATCGGTAGCCCATCTAATCCTGCCACTTTACTGCTTGCCATTTCCCTGGCCACTTTTTTTACCTCCCTTTCAGTAATGCCCCTACCAAACACTTCTGCTCGTTGTCAGGTTCTGCAGTCTAGTTTTCCTCGAGATAAACTTTTATCTTCTACAAATAGACTCCTTCTGGGGACCTGTAATCCATTTCATAATACTCAAAAACAAATCATTTGTTTTATGTATATACCATTCTTCCATTGGCATCCAAGAGTTCTACTGTATGGGGTTCCCTTTGTATGTGGGTTGGCTAGCCATGCCTGGGTCTGCAACGTTTTGTCCAGTTTATCGTGCACTCTCACTTAGGGACTTATTGCGATGTTGGGCAGACTGACTTCCACCCAACACTGTTGTTGAATTAGGACTGACCAGCCTCTGGCCGGCAGTCCCGACCGCAGTATTACAATGCGAGGGCACATGGTGCGGTTGCATACTCCCATTTCTCTAAAGGAGCTTGTGCTGCACCTGTAAACCGGCCATAGCACAAGTTCCCATAGAGAAATGGGAAAATCTTTTAATCCCTGCAACGTGTGGAAGGCACCTAGAGGTGCCTGCCACCCGGTGCAGGGATTAACAGGGTGGCACCATAGAGGCCCCCTTGGCCCACAACCAGACTCCGTAGGGAGAAGGGGACCCTGCTGGGGGCCAACAAAGTCACCTTTTGGCAGGCTTTCCGTTTTGGAAAGAAGCCCGACATGGAAAACCTCTCGGAAACCAACATCATTATCCAGAGAGCGGAAATGCCGTCCATACGGATTACGGTGAGGCCTCAGACTGGCCGACAGGCTCCTTAAGCCCGGAATCCAGCAGGAATGACTGTCCGGTTTAACTTTTGACTGCCTGCTTTGTGCTGCGGCGGTCAAAAGTGAAACCCACAATGTGATTTGGAAAGCCTCCCACCTGAGGTTGGAGGTTTTCCAAGTCACATAGTAATGAGGCCCTTAGTATTCTTTTAAATAAAAGCACCTGAGCCTCTTTGTAAGCTGGGCTAGTTTATCCCTTTGCTCAGTTACTGTGTCTCTGATCGCTCGGTGGTCTGGTTTTCTTTATTCCAAATCGTTCAGAAGTTGATCCTGTCTTTTCATTTCTTTAATTAATGTAGGCCTACTGCCTGCTGATGTGTTTATGCAATACCCTATGAGGACAATCATAAAGGTCTTCCATTCCACCAATTGGATGTGACTGTGCACCCATTTGCACTAATACAACTCTGAATTTCCTCCCTAACAGTGTTTTCAAACACCTATCCGCCAAAGGTTTCAACTTTCAGCTTCCACGTTGGGATTTCTGTCCTAGTTGTCACACATTGCCCTATCATTGTGGTCTGAGTAGGTCTGAACCAAGTACTTTGTGTGTGTCACTGTTACATGCACTTTGGGGACTATAGACATCTGTCTAAGTGAACAAGTAAGTGATGCATGTAATGGAAAAAAATGATTCCCTGAATTCTGGTTGATTTTCCTGCATGGGTCCTCTAAGGGCAACCAGGGATCTGATCTGTCTAGATTTACATTAGTACTACAATTAAAATCCCCAGTTATTATTGCAGACGATGTATCTTGCTGTCCATGTGTTTTGATATCTCCTCTAGGTAGGTACGCTGATCTTTATTTTGAGTCTAGATATGTACAAGTGCTATATCTCTGCCAGCCAGCCTACCACATACTATCAAGTATCTGTCTTCATTGTCTTTTGTCTCAGTTATCAGTTGGAATGGCACACTTGATCTGATCCCTTTCAGCTCTCCTCTGGCATAAACAAAGTAATGGGTATAATATAACTGTCCTCTCCAGCCTTTCTGTTCTGCAATTACCTCTGCCATAGTTAAATGAGCCTCTTGTAACATTGCTATTGGTACCCCACTGCATGCATATTATACAACTTGGTCATGCTATTAAGCCCTCTCACATTCAATGTTAGCACTTTCATTCTACTCACTTTTTGCAGCAATCTGAAATTTTCTGTATTCTGGACTCTGTAAAGGCTTCCTTTTTCATCGCAGGCTTGTCATGCAGTAGCCTCTTCACTTTTACCCTCTTGGTCAGCAGTACACAATCTGCTGTCCATGCATCCCCAGGGATGCCCTACAAGCAAGAACAATAAACGTATGCTAAACTCAACCCTCCCTGGACTGCAGGACAACAGGTCCAAACTCTCAAAACTAAACATTTTTAGCTCACTGTCCCACCTCATCTAATCTAAAGAGGGAGCCAGCGTCCTTGAAATAGAGGGTTAGTGTGTACTAATCTCACCTCTTGCTCTCCCAGCCCCCAAGGTATTTTTTTGTACTTAACTTCAATTTTAAAACTTCACTATTGCAAAATGAAACCTACACAATATCATCCAGCCCAGTGTCATCAAATTATGTCGTCACATATGATTGAAGTTACAATGGACATAATTTGTTCCTTGTATGAATATCGCCAGTGGTCAGAGCTGGAGTTTGACAACGATACATCTCCTGAAATTCTCATCTGGTTGGTCGCTTGTAATTCCTTTTTGATACTGCAGCCCCTATTAAGGATTGATCTTTCTCCCGTTGGGATTTTGGTGGTGACGGCCATCATAGGAGGAATCTCATCTTGCCCCATCTCCTGCACTTATGAATTTGAACCTTGTTTTTTAGGGCTCGGCCTACGTCACCACTGCGTCAGCAGTGGGGCGGAGCTCCGAGCCGTATTGTTAAGGGGCTCAGAACAGTGAAGTAAAAATTCCTCAGTGCGCGAGAATTTTCGTGGTGTTCTGTGCCATCTGCATGGCAATTGGTCCTCTCACGGCTGTGTTTTTGTAAGGCTTCACGCAATAGGCCCTAGGAATTTTACTCTCTGTACTTCCTGCATATTCCGTGCTAGAACGCGCATGAGAATGCATAAATTCCCAATTACCAGATGTCAGGGTCCGTTCGCGCATTCACGACTCTGTAGTTTTCTTGAGCTGTAAGTGCGCGCATGCTGTCTCCCCGCCCAGGAGAATGCCATAAATTCTCAATTACGAGCTGTTAGAGGTGCCGGTAATTGAAGGCAGATGCCAGGCTTTTCGCGATTTTGTGCCATTGGGAAAGCATCGTTTTTCATCTACACCATTCTGCATCGACTCTCGGCATTGCCTTCGCGAATCGTCCCCACCATGGAACTTTTCATGAGCACGCGCCGGCCTTTCCTCCACAGGCAGGCAATCCGTCCCCGAGTGCCGGCATAACCGGTTTTGTTACGTATGATGTATTTAGAGGGACTATATTCAACAATTGTGCTTTCACAGCACATGGGAAGGAGTTGAATACATGCATGGTTTAAAATCGAGCCGGCGTTAGCGCTGCAAAGACTGTTCCTGATTCCGAGAACTAGGGCAACGCTGTGCTCTGAAGCCGCAGTAAATCACTTAACAGATGAGTCCAGCCTAGGTGCTAAGCCGACGGACGAGCCTTTTTTTTTAAGGTAGGGGGCGGGGAAGAGGGTGCTAAGCACATTATGAATTACTCAAGAAGCAAGGGATAGGTGCATACATTGCTGCGTTGTGATGTAAAATAAAAGCGAGCCCTGAAAAACTGGGGGACCAACATAATTAAGTGGGTCAAAAACAGTCTATGTTCTGTGCTCACGGATAACTTTATGACCTGGCATGAGTTTTGAACTCCAATATACTGATCAATTACACAAGATGCAGCAATGGAGGGGGAGGGAGAACAGACTTCCATCCGTGCACTTGCACCCACTGAAAGCACACTTTAAACTAGTATTATCCACTTGATTATAATCCTCACTTACCAGTCCTGTTTAATTACTGCCCTCTGATGTCAGGCGCTCAAATCCTTAAAAAAAAGTCTGACGAAAAACATGCGTAGTTTTGTGGATAGCTATACTCTTTCGAACTCAAGTGGCATTTTTTTAGCACAGTGACTGCAGTTCAGGAACTAAGATGTATTGAAACTATGTTTGCAGTCAAAGGTTGACCCCTTTTGGAACAAACAAAAACGTTTTTAAAAGATGAGTCTTTTTTACCATTAATACATAAAAGGAAATTGTGCTGTGTGCTGTACAGTGCTGTGTGCTGTAGAGTGTTGTGTGCTGTAGACTGCAGTGTGCTGTGGAGTGCAGTGTGCTGTAGAGTGCAGTGTGCTGTAGAGTGCAGTGTGCTGTAGAGTGCAGTGTGCTGTAGAGTGCTGTGTGCTGTAGAGTGCTGTGTGCTGTAAAGTGCTGTATGCTGAGACGTGCTGTGTGCTGAAAAGTGCTGTAGAGTGCTGTGTGCTGTAGAGTGCTGTATGCTGTAGAGTGCTGTGTGCTGTTAATTGCAGAGTGCTGTGTGCAGCTTTGTGCTGTAGAGTGCTGTGTGCTGTAGAGTGCTGTGTGCTGTAGAGTGCTGTGTGCTGTAGAGTGCTGTGTCCTGAGAAGTGCTGTGTGCTGTAGAGTGCTGTGTGCTGTAGAGTGCTGTGTGCTGAGAAGTGCTGTGTGCTGAGAAGTGCTGTAGAGTGCTGTGTGCTGTAGAGTGCTGTGTGCTGTAGAGTGCTGTGTGCTGTAGAGTGCTGTAGAGTGCAGAGTGCAGAGTGCTGTAGAGTGCTGTGTGCTGAGAAGTGCTGTAGAGTGCTGTGTGCTGTAGAGTGCTGTGTGCTGTAGAGTGCTGTGTGCTGTAGAGTGCTGTGTGCTGTAGAGTGCTGTAGAGTGCAGAGTGCTGTGTGCTGTGTGCTGTTGATTCCAGAGTTCTGTGTGCAGTTGAGTGCAGAGTGATGTGTGCTGTAGAGTGCTGTGTCCTGAGAAGTGCTGTGTGCTGTAGAGTGCTGTGTGCTGTAGAGTGCAGAGTGCTGTAGAGTGCAGAGTGCTGTAGAGTGCAGAGTGCTGTAGAGTGCTGTGTGCTGTAGAGTGCTGTGTGCTGTAGAGTGCTGTGTGCTGTAGAGTGCAGAGTGCTGTGTGCTGTTGATTCCAGAGTGCTGTGTGCAGTTGAGTGCAGAGTGGTGTGTGCTGTAGAGTGCTTTGTGCTGTAGAGTGCTGTGTGCTGAAGAGTGCTGTGTGCTGAAGAGTGCTGTGTGCTGAAGAGTGCTGTGTGCTGAAGAGTGCTGTGTGCTGTAGAGTGGTGTGTGCTGAGAAGTGCTGTGTGCTGAAAAGTGCTGTGTGCTGAAAAGTGCTGTAGAGTGCTGTGTGCTGTAGAGTGCTGTGTGCTGTAGAGTGCTGTGTGCTGTAGAGTGCAGAGTGCTGTGTGCTGTTGATTCCAGAGTGCTGTGTGCAGTTGAGTGCAGAGTGATGTGTGCTGTAGAGTGCTGTATGCTGTAGAGTGTTGTGTCCTGAGAAATGCTGTGTGCTGTAGAGTGGTGTGTGCTGTAGAGTGGTGTGTGCTGTAGAGTGGTGTGTGCTGTAGAGTGGTGTGTGCTGTAGAGTGGTGTGTGCTGAGAAGTGCTGTGTGCTGAGAAGTGCTGTGTGCTGAGAAGTGCTGTGTACTGAGAAGTGCTGTAGAGTGCTGTGTGGTGTAGAGTGCTGTAGAGTGCAGGGTGCTGTGTGCTGTTGATTCCAGAGTGCTGTGTGCAGTTGAGTGCAGAATGATGTGTGCTGTAGAGTGCTGTGTCCTGAGAAGTGCTGTGTGCTGTAGAGTGATGTGTGCTGTAGAGTGCTGTGTGCTGTAGAGTACTGTGTGCTGTAGAGTGCAGAGTGCTGTGTGCAGTTGAGTGCAGAGTGATGTGTGCTGTAGAGTGCTGTGTGCTGTAGAGTGCTGTGTGCTGTAGAGTGCTGTGTGCTGAAGAGTGATGTGTGCTGTAGAGTGCTGTGTGCTGAAGAGTGCTGTGTGCTGAGAAGTGCTGTAGAGTGCTGTGTGCTGTAGAGTGCAGAGTGCTGTGTGCTGTTGATTCCAGACTGCTGTGTGCAGTTGAGTGCAGAGTGATGTGTGCTGTAGAGTGCTGTGTGCTGTAGAGTGCTGTGTGCTGTAGAGTGCTGTGTGCTGTAGAGTGCTGTGTGCTGAAGAGTGATGTGTGCTGTAGAGTGCTGTGTGCTGAAGAGTGCTGTGTGCTGAAGAGTGCTGTGTGCTGTAGAGTGCTGTGTGTAGATAAGTACCAACAGTCAGTACAGAATGAGTGCAGAGTGGCAGTGAGTGCAGAATGCTGAGTGCAGAGTGAGTGCAGGGTGAGTGCAGGTGCACAGTGAGTGAGTGCAGGGTGAGTGCAGGTGCACAGTGAGTGAGTGCAAAGTGAGAGCAGGTGCAGAGTGCAGAGAAAGTGAGTGCAGAAAGAGTGAGTGCAGAAAGAGTGCAAGTGCAGAATGACTCCAGAGTGAGTGTGACTGCAGTGAGTGTGACTGCATAGTGACTGCAGAGTGCGTGTGATTGGAGAGTGAGTGTAGAGTGATTGCAGGTGCAAAGTGAGTGCAGAGTGAGATCAGGTACAGAGTGAGTGCAGAGTGAGTGCGAGTGCAGAATGACTGCAGAGTAAGTGTGACTCCAGAGTTACTGCAGCGTGAGTGTCACTGCAGAGTGACTGCCGAGTGACTGCAGAGTGAGTGTGACTGCAGAGTAACAGGGACTGCAGAGTGACAGTGACTGCAGCTGTGAGTGTGCAAGGTAAACAGTGTGTGAGTATGTGAGTATGCAGGGTGAACAGTGTGTAAGTGTGCAGGGTGCAAAGTGTGTGAGTGTCCAGGATTAACAGTGTGTGACTATGCGAATGAACAGTGTGGGTGTGCAGAGTGAGCAGTGTATGTGTGTAGGGACACTGTCTGAGTGTGCTGGAGACAAACACTAAAACTAAGTTCACCACATACATACATAGGACCACACACAAACCCACACACCACATACACATACATCACACACACATACCACACCCAAACACACTAAACACACACCAGCCTCTCACCAGCACACACTCATCACTACACACAAAAAAACACACAAAACATCACACCTCCAGCCGTCAGTGCATACTTTCACCACGCACAAATACCAACAGCCATCAATGTACGCTTTCACCAAACACAAATGCGACAATGCTTCAGTGCCGCAAATCCACCACACACACAACACACAATGTCAGTACATACTTTCACCAAACACTCACACACACCAGTAGCTGTCACTGCACACTTTCATCAGTCACACACGACACCACCAAAGTTCACTCTTTCAGTAAGCACACTCATCAACAGCTGTCAGTGCACTCTTTTACAAAGCACACGCATTACCATCCATCTCTGTACGCTTCACTGCCACACAAGCACAAACACCACCAGCCATTACTGCACAATTCCTACAGGCACACACATCCACCACCCATCAATGCACCAATCAATTGTTAATGCATCCACCATAAAATATTGTAGCAATCGCTCTATGCTACACTTTACCTTTTCAAGATAATGCGTTAAAGCACAGCACACCACCATTGCTAATATTCAAATACAAAACACATTTTTCCAACACACACCACATGCTCACACTCCAAGACACATGCATAAAATACATTGCCATTTACAAGGCCATTTTCTCTAACTCAAAAAAACCCGAGACCTATTGCATTTCTAATGCTTGTTTCTGTTGTTACCTGCTGGGAGTTGTTTTTTCTGTTACACAAAATAAAGCCACCTGAGTTATTTTGTTAAAACATTTTCTAATCTATAACATTACGTAATATATTTGTGTTATAACGGCCGGTTTCTACACCTATCGGAAATGTGACAGGAGGTCCCTATAAACCACCAGGTGTCATGCTTCATCATAGGAACCCCACACGCTTCAAAAACCAGGTATGATGATGAGCGGGTCTATATCCTGAAATAAGGGAGGTACTTATTAATAAATACGGATTCATGAGTAATATATACCTAAAAAACAATGTGGTAATCCAGCCTGACTTTTATACTATATAGGATGCCACTTAGTATTAAAAAAATGTTTGTGGGAAATAGGAGAACTAGCTCTCTTAGCCCCACCATACAACCAACGTTCCAAAGGCCCTTAGGTACCTGAAAGACATTAATAACAAATGTACGTCACCAACAAAAATTAATGGGCTGAGAAATCAGGACCAGGTGTCTTCAATTACAAGAAAAGCATCAGTTGCATGTCGTTTTATGTTGTGAGACCAGTACACATACTCGTATCATAATTACGGGTCACCTGAGCCCCATGGAGGAAAAGCTCAGGAACCCCTTTTAGTCACACTCCATAGGGGAGAGAAAGGGACTGTCAATCCCGTCATTTTTTTTAGAGGTTTTAAAACTTCCAATGTAGAAAATATTGCTTCTCACCACTACCCACTTACTACTCCAAGGTGCGTTCCTCGCCTGACTCCTGATGGTACTAGCTGATCATGGGAGTCACTGGGAGGCTGTCTTAAATACATCTGTTAACACATCTGTGATTGGTTGATGGTTCCCCCTGACGTATATGCAATTATGCTCACATGTGCCTTTTAATTGTATCCTTTTCTTGATTAGAGTAAAGGTGCCTGTATTTATCCCTTTAGCAATAGAACGCAGATTGAAAGCACCGCCGTGCTAGTTAATGCCCACTTAGGTTAGGTGATGCACACTGCCCCAGCTGAGGTACATGCTGTCTTTTTACAAAACTCTTACCACTTGATTAGAGAAGAGGGGCCTGCAATTATCCCGCTTCGTTCAAGCGTGGAATGAAAGTTTTATCAATTTTCTATTGCACAATTAGGTGACGTGCACTGCCTCTGCTGAGGCACAAGCCATCTTTGTATAACATTACTGTTTCCATGGTGTGACTAAGGTACGGTGCGGCATGCTGACTAAATTGGTGTCATGGGCCACATTACATTGCTGATACCGCTTGTAAGCGTGTAGTCCGCCTGGTGTGTTGAGGTTGGGCGTGGCGTGCCTCTTGATTGATGTGTGAACAGGAAGGGAATTCTGGGAACTGTAGTGTCATTACCCAACTATTAGCAATTTAAAGTGACTCAATGGAATTTTTTACAAACCAGACTTCCCCTTTTATTTAGAATACTTTCCTATAATTAACAGATGCCTCTTGTCTTCAGTGTAACGATCATCCATGGAACTGCGAAGGGTGAAGTCCCAGCAGTATGCGTGTTGTTTCTGTGATGTATTTCGAAATATGTATTATACAGATAGTGGTATAATGAGTGGTCATCTGATGTATCACTTGGATCCTTTTTTTTTATCTCAGCCTTATTTCTAATATTCAGAACTACTCCACTACAGGAAGCAAGTTTTTTTATTACAGGAGTGAGGGGCGTGTTCAAATAAACCTACTGTCATCAATTATAGTTGGAGCTATGTCACATTGTCTTTGAGGCCCACCTCCCATGTCCTTAGACAGTATACCCATCTTTGTTCCCGAATAAATAGCATTTTAGTTATGTAAGGGACACTTTTTACCACTTTTTACCACTTTTTCCAGGACCACCCAAGAAAATTCTCTGTCATTATGGTTAGCATCCAAATAGTGGTGTGTCAGTTTGGTATTGTTCTATTTGCACTAGATGGTGCTGTGGTGTTCATTAATTTGCACCTTTATTTTCCTGGTTGTCGTGGCAACATAAAATAAACCACGGGGGCAAGATATTAAACATACCATATTTTCGCTATTGCAATTGGTAAGAGCCTTCAGTATCCATTGTTTCCCTGACTTGATATCTACTTCCATTGTTTGGGTGGGAAAAGCACATACCACACAATTCCCACAGGAGAAATGTCCCACTAAGGCAGTGGTTCCCAGACTGTGCGCCGCGGCACCACGGTGCACCGTAATGAGGTGCCAGGGGCGCCTCGGCACGATGTGTGAAATTGCAGCCGCATCGTGGGGGGAGTTAGTAATGCCACCTTAATAATCCTGCAACATGTTTGGCCCAAAAGCGACATGCGTACGTACGCCTTTTATGTGCTTTCAGAGGCTTGGGGCCCGATGTAGGTAATCCCAGATTACTGATTCTTAAATACCGAATCATACCGATTCGGTATTTAAGAACAGGCAAATGGGATGCAGGCATTTTTACCGAAAAAATTACCCAATCGGTAAGTTTCGGTAATTACCGAATCGGAGGCCCATAGGAATGAATGGCAATTACCGAATCGGTATTTACCGATTCGGTAAAAGGGGGAAACATTGAAGGGTGGCAGGGTATCAATTTGACACCCTGTTGCACCCCTCAATTGTGTTCGGGTGCACATGTTGCATACATACATGACCTAAGGGCATGTATGTCTGCAACATGGCCCTGTTTGAAAAGCAAAAAAAATGCTTTTTCCAAGGTTTTCATTATTTACCACCAACTTGTAGTTGGTGGTAAATAACGAATCCTAAAAGGGGAAAAACACTCATTTGAGTGCTCCCTACATAGCAAAATCGGTAATTTACTGATTCGGTATTTTAAGGAATCGGTAATTTACCGATTCCTTAAAATACCGATTCGGTAAGTTACCGATTCAGTAAAATGCCCACCTACATCTCATTTTCCAAATACCGGTCGGTAACGGCCGAAATTACCGAATTTCGGCCGTTACCGACCGGTATTTGCCTACCTACATCTGGCCCTTAGTCTCTGCCATTGTTTGAGAGGCTGGGGCCAGTGTGTGTGTGCGAGTCATCTGGGGAGGGTAGTGACATGCCTGTGTGAAAGGAGGGGATGTGTGTGTGACTGGAGCTACAGGCTGATGGACCCAAGTGTGTATGCACGCGAGTGTGAGGAGGGAGGTCTTGCTCTTGTGTCTTCGTGTGCATGCAGCATGAGTGTTAGAAGGGAAAAGGTGGTGACAGGGCCGGCTCTAGGGCGGTGCGATCGGTGCCATAGCACCGGGCGCTGACTTGGGGTGGGGGCATCATTTTAACAAGTATCTTATCATTTTGAAAGCACCTGCTTTAGCCTTCTTGGCCTCTAGCAATTTGCCAGGCATCAATTAAAATGTCAAGTTAAAGCTGGTGTTTAATGTCTTCCTGGAAAAAGACCGGAGGTTTGTCTAATGGAAGTTTTTAACTCATCCTAAGGAAGCACAGAGCGTTAAAATGCCTGCTGCTAAGAACGTGTACTGTGCAGATAAAAAACTGCATATAATGTAAATAGGTCAGGGTGCTACTGCTTCTGTAAGAGAGCTCCTTTTGTTACTTGTCATTTATAAAGCAGCCACTGCAGCTCCTGCGCTCTGGCACACGTCAACTAGCATCCAGGTGAGGCATGCACACACGATCAAAGAGCATGCGTACACACTTAAACGCTGAATGGCTGTGCCAAAATTCTGCCTGTTTACTTTGCTTCAAAAGGCTGTGGACATGTAGCCATTGAGATTCTTGATGTTGTTTTTTGAAGTGCCGTATATTTTCCTTGTGCATGTTTCTGGCTAAAATCCACTTGCAGTGTGCCGCTTTTGCCCCCAGTCGTTTATAACAACGGTTTGCCTGCCTCGTTGCCCTTTTACATTGTATTATTGTTGTACAATTTAGTTGGTAGCAGCAGCATTCCTTTTCTTTAAATGTTGCATATGGACTAGATGATCTACCGAGCAGCAGGTAATATAAATCTAGACATACTTAGACATTTAAAAAATATTGTCTGCCCTTTACTGTTAATGCTGACTAGCTGCCAGTTATTTTTCCATTCGGTCAAACACAGTGTATCAATTTTTCCCCAATTTAGCCTTCATTGTAATTTGTGGATTGTTACTTTGGTCAATGAGCCCAACATATTTACAGGATGGGGACTTCCTGCTTGTAGTAAGATTGTAATGCATGAGGGAAGGTTATCGCTAGCCTGCTGACGAGGCTGTGAGAAGTCCGTGACTAGAGCCTGAAGGTGGCTACTCCTAAAGACATAATCATTGGTTGATTTTGGCTGCGCGAAGTGCAAATTTGCCTTTCGGAAGTTTTGTCATGAATAGATCTCAGGCGGTGTACATTTTAAAATGTGTATACAGCATTACGGGCTGGGTCCCTCAGTAAGTTGGAGTCTTTGTCTAATGCCAAATTGTGGGTGTTAAAGTCTCCAACTATGATTATCCCGCAATTTGGGTGGTTAGTCAGTAAGTCTTCCAGTATCCCCACCAGCTCCGTCATTTTGCCCTGTCGCAGTGCTTAATTTGTAAAATATGAAGTCCAGGTGCTCAAATTTTTGTTGGAGCCATGCCCACTTTCCCCTGGCTCCACACACTTCCGCCACTGGCGCCACCCAATTACTCTATTGGCTCCACCCACATCCTCACTGGCACTGTTGAAAGTCAAATGGAATACCCAATCTGAATTTCAGCAAGGGAGCCTTCCTCCATGTAAGGTTTTGATAGGACGTTCCCCTGCCCTGGAAACATTTTAAAAAAGATCAAATCAAAAGAGCACAATTTTGGAATAAATAAGCTAAAACGACTAATGCATTGAAAAGGGATATGTGGGCAGCAAGGGCAGTCATCTCTTACGTAAATCTTTGGGCCTTTGCACTTTTTTTAATGCCAATGTCCATGGGACATAAAAAAAATAAACACTTCATAAAGTGTAAACTGAAGCAAGGCTTAGCTCCTAATAACGATCTCAAAACACAAAAGGCACGTTGTGATAAGATGAGCTTACAAGACTGCTCGTATTAAAACAGTAAAAGCAAATCTCAAATACCAAACGTTAACTGGATGCAAGGGTACAATCTTCAGATGAGGCTCCAATATACAGTAAGAAAACAGAAGTTGTGCTGCACACCCTTATTAATTCCCAAATTGGGTTGGTTACCCTGGAGAGAAAATCCTCGCCATTGTTTCTTTCTGTTCAACATTTTTTAAATATCAACAGTATTTCAATACCATTTCCAACCTAGTGAGGCGGCCACCAAACACAAATGCATAGTTACAGAACTGAAATCTGATTATAAAGAAGGGGCAGGTGCGTTTCCATTCATGTCCCTCCCAAAAAACATTCCTGCAAATGCCAGGGAACTCCGCTACTAAAATGGCACAGGACATGTTTGCATAAACAAAAACGTTTATGATGAGAAAGTCGGCACTTCAAATCACTGCCTAGCCAATCCCCAGGGCGCTTGAAAAGTGTTTATGATAGATAATGAACGTGACCTTTTGTTCGCTATCTGGAAGTTACCCTTGTGCATATTAACATTACAGGAAGGGAAATGTAAAATCATAACATGGCAGACTGTAAAGAGATGCGCTCCAAACAAAACTTTTACTGGTTACACGAGTATCGTTAAACTAGCATTTGATTTGAGCAGAAATAATTCTGAAGAGAGGCCAGAGGGAATATCTATACACTACAGAATATATCAAGACATGTTCTTGACCGTTTTTGTCTAAAAACCTCTCCTCTTGCTCTTCTGTACTAGTATACAAGCCTGTGGATTGATTAGAAAACAGTAAATTGACACGGCAAGGCCCTGCCATTCCAGCCGCCTCCCGCCCGGGGCCGGAGCATTGCATACGGTGCCCCGCCTGGCGCCAGTGGCATAATTGCTTGGGCCTCTGACTCGGTTCAGATAATCATCACCAGTCACCAAATGCAAGAAAAAAAAAGGAGCGTTGGTGTTTATTATTACTTACTGCAGTTTCTAGCTGTGACACTGCCTTATTAAGAGCCCTGCTGCGCTGCTGTTTTAAAGTGCCCGCCTCGATGTGACGTCTGTGGACTGAAAAAGGTTACGCACGGCACGGCACGCTGGCGTAATCCACTACCCCAATAGAAGAACCAAATGCAACCTAATCGGTGGCCCGCCCCGCCCACCGACTACACTGAGAGCAAACTGATCGGGCTCGCCGCGCTCGCTCAGCATCACTGCACATCAACACACTTCTTAAGGGAAGGCTCGGTAAACTTGAGACTGTCTGTAAAAACACTGCTGTAAGGCAAATATATTTAATATACTTTGACGCATAACGTGCAGACTGCAGTGCAGTCGCGTCATTGAAGTAACTTGGCAGTGTAGACCCGGCCCTGATAAAAAGGTGCCGGTGCTAAGCACCGGAAAGCCCCGGCACAAATTAAGCCCTGCCCTGTCAAGGGCTTTCCTTGCAGTTAAAGTACACATTTACGAATAGCACCGCTGTTAGGAGGCCATTCACTTTCATCCCTTGTAAGTACAGAGCCTGTACCATGTCTGTGCATGTGTTTTATTTTACTACTTTTAATGATGTATTCAATTCAGTTCATAAGTCTTTATTTCGATTTTAAAATCATAAAAGACATTTACAACAGGTAAACATATTCTAAAGTTAAAGTTTAAAATTACCCTCCATTAGCAGCTAATAACGACCAGAATACGCCGCATCAAGTGTTGGCCATCCATCAAAAATTAAACACATAAATTAAAGTCATATAAGCAAATATTCAAGTATTAATTAAGTCAGGTTAAAAACATAAATATGCAATTCATTTCATTTTACAGATAGTATTTTAAAAACCATTTCTATTATTATAAAATTGTAAAATTATAAATTCATCATTAAACACATTCTAAAATCTCAGGTGACATAAGCCCATTTTTAAAACATAAAAAAAAAAGAAAACCACTAAAATGTCACTTTAGGCTCGTTTTACTTGCCCGGATAATCCACATCCAATGAAGGAACTTAGCCACAGCTATAACCACGGCCTGGGAATTATCAGTTCGAAGGATCCTGACAGACTCACAACCTGTTTTGAGACCTAGCTGAACACAAATTGGTTTTAGCCAGGATATCCTAGGAGCCTTATATTCAGGGCAGGCAAATAGTATATGCCCAATGCCTTCCTGCTGGGTGGGACAGAAGGGGCAGATAGAGCCTTGTCCCCCGCGCCACCTCGCGGTGAAAGCATTGAGTGGTAGTGTCCCCACCCTGAACTGGTGGTATTTCTTCCTGTCCCCCGGGATAGTAATCCAGTCCCAATTACCCTCGAGGACTGGAGAGTGTTTCAGTCCTAGGAATTCCGCCATAAGTGATGGTTCAAAAGAATGGCCGAATCTTTTTACCTGAAGCATGTTCCAGTACAGGTCTCTGAATGCTATTCTAGGTGGAAAGGAATTCCCTGTTGGGTCATCCCACAACGGGGATAGGCCCATGGCCATATATATTGCTTTTACCCCCCTCAGCCATAGTATTTTGTGAGTCCTATCAGCGTCTCTAACCTCCAGAAAGGCTCGAGCATACTGGAGGAGTTCTGGAGTAACCCATAATCTCCTCCAGTAGGCAGCTGATCTATATCTGGCCATATCTTCGAGGCAATGAGTTCCCAGGTCGTAGCGGAGAGGGATCAGCGGGGTAGAAACCGGGAGGCCTGTAATATTGCGGAAGAATTTACTTTGCGCACCCGTCAGCTTCTTTAGGTCACTAAGTCCCCACAATTCCGCCGCATAAAGAACTGCCGCTCCTACTTTGGCATCATAGATCTTTAAGACCAGGGTAATTGGCCTAGTATGTGACAAGTAAAATTCCTTGGTGAGTGCTCCCGTCAGTTGTGCGTGCTTCGTGACCAGCTGGTTAGTGTGATGTCTCCAGTCTAGTTTAGATGATAGGGTGATGCCCAAATAGGTGGATACTTGGGTCTGTTCCAGTTGGACCCCGTCCATAACCACCTTCCCTCTCACGTGTTTGTTTTTGTGTAGGACCATGAACTTAGTCTTAGATGTGTTAATGACAAGTCCGTGGTCGATGCAGAAGACTTCAAAAACATCAATGGCCTTCTGGAGGCCCTGCTGTGTTTTAGAGATTAATAACGTGTCATCTGCAAACATCAGCAGGGGGATCAGCTTACCATCCAACTTCGGAGCATCAGTTGGATGCTGATCATAGTAGCTGATCACCCTGTTGATATATAGTGAGAAGAGTGTAGGGGCTAGTACGCACCCTTGGTGAACTCCCCTTGCGATTGGAAATTTTTTAGTTACACTCCCCTGCTGGTTCCAACGGACTCTGGCAAAATTTTCCTCATGTAGTCTAATTAAGAGGGACAGGATATCCAATGGGATGCCCTGCTCTTGTAAGGCTGCCCACAATTTTGCTCGTGGCACTAGGTCGAACGCTGATTTAAGATCAACGAAAGCTGCAAAGAGCATACCCCCCCCTAATAGCACTACACGCCAATATATTCAAACAAATCTAAAAACTTAGTCAACCGTACTGGTATGGCTGCGAAACCCGGCCTGGAGAGGCGATAGGACATTATTGGCCTCTATCCAACCCTGGATACGCTGCAGTAGAAGCCTCGCCACCACCTTTTGTATGCATGCTATGAGGCTGATTGGCCTATAATTTCCTGGGTCCGAGCACTCCCCCTTCTTAAAAATTGGGATGATCTCGGCACCCTTCCAGGACTCCGGTATGGGTGAGCCCATAGCAATGCCGTTGGCTAACAAATGGATATAAGAAGCCCAAAGGTCCTTGTGTATTCACACTTATGTATATGGATAGGCTGCCCGACGGCCTTCCAAATAAATTGTGCTTTTCAGCTGGATGTTGAAACTCCACAAATCCAGGGACCAACAGTGATGTCATTAACCAGGTTTCTTGTAAGCAAAGTATATCCCCTGTCTGCAGGAATACATAAGCTTCACAGCTGTTTAATAATGATTTCAGCAAAAAAAGTGCTTAGATATCATTTTAATGCATTTTCTGCTCCTCCCGTTACTTGCCCATTTGTTCCCTTTGTGCTAGGAGCAGGTTCAGTGGGGTTCTCCGAAAGTATATGCCAGCCAGCTCCAATTGTCAGTATGATCTGCATCCTTTGGACCCTCAGTAATTTTACGCCTCATTGGAGCATTTGTCGGGATAAAGCAGATATTCAAATTGGAAAGTGGTTTAGGGGTTACTATTGGAAACATGCCCTTTAGTACGAACTTTCTCTGTATCTGTGTTGTTTTTGAATCAGGTTGGTGCACTAGCATACACGGGTATCTATCTGCTTCGGGTTCCTGTACGTGAATCTCCCAATTAGCTAATTGGTCTTTCACTGTTATGATCATTTGGGCAAATACGCCGTTTTTCCATGTGACTATTGTTGATTCTCTGGTTGCCTTATTGCTTATGACCTTGAATTGTATATGCAGTAGGTCTTCAGAGTTGAGGTCTGTTAACTGTGGTATATGATGAAGAGTTTGTAAAATATTTGCCCTATTTAGTATATCCTTATTTCCTTGGTATATATATTCTGTGGTGAATATCGTGATGTTGTTCTCTGGGTTCCTTTTAGTGTTTTCTCCTGTCCTTGTGCTGGGTTCATGCCTTTTTGGCTCTTTTTTGTTTATTGCTTTTGGGCCGGTGCACGTCTACAGTAGACTGACCTCCCATAGCCCGTTTGTGTTTATATGAGATGCAATTGTATGAGATGACATTGAACTTCTGGTGTCCCACGTAGCAAATGGCTCAGTTTCTACTTGAACTTGCCTACTTATATACCACACCTGGTCATTAGTCCTTCTGCATTCCATTAGGGTGGGGAGGGTAGAGTCATGTGTGGCTTGAGTCTTCTTCTCCTCATCCGGGCTAACTCTGCTAGCCGGGGTCAATGGAGGCTGTGAAAATAATAGCCATTTTGAATGTTTAATGTCAGGGCTGATAGCAATCAATCAGGCATTTGTAGAGCGTGCTACTCACCCGTAAGGGTCTCAAGGCGCTGGGGGGGGGGGGGGGGGGGGTGTGCTGCTACTGATCTTGAGTAGTCTCCTGAAGGTTAGTAGGTCTTCGGTCTGCCATAGGAGGATGGGGAGGGTGTTCCAGGACTTGGTGGCGAGGTAGGAGAACGATCTGGTCTTGGTATTAGAAAAAATGGAAAGAGCTTCTGTGGTATTGGTATCTTCGATTGTGGGGCGGTGTCTGACATTGCCTTAGTGATGGTATTATCCTCATCTATTCATGATTGAACTTCCTTTGTCCGCCAGTGCTGTTTGTTGTTTTTAGCATGCTTCTTCAGTTTTGTGTTTTACAGGAGGACTGTCCCCATTGTCCACATCATGGACGCACCACTCAGTGACACCGGGAGTCAGGGAGAACAGATCAAGAAACTGTCCCAACAGTTGCCGACAGTCATCTTGCTGCTCAGGGATCAGGGTGGGAGATAGGTTCACACCGTCCACTTACCCATCTTGCTCTTTTGCTCTCCTGACCTCCCATCTGTATTCTCTGCCTCCTCCCTTGGCTCTTCAGGATGCTCGGTAGCATTTCTAGATTCCAACCAGGCCCTCAGCCTCTTTTGGAACTCCTCCTTCTTGGTGAGGCCTCTCACAGAGATCTTAAATCTTCTACAGATGGTCTTAAGCTGTGGCACAGTGTAGGTATCAACCCTCTCTTCTTCAAATTGTAGATCCATAGATGCGTTGGGTGCGGTTTTGCTCATGGTAACAAGGATTGGCAGTTCTTAGCAAAAAAAGAAGTCCCAAGGAAAAAAATTCTACCAAAATGTAAGTGGTTGCTTAATGGTCTGCACTCACGAGTAGTGTACACTAATCACTGTATATGAGACACAAATGCAAGTCCAAATCCTCACGGCTGACCACCAATGTAAGAAATGGGGGTCTCTAGTTGGCAGAGGTAGGTACCTTTGTCCAAGTAGGGACCCTTCTTCCTATTCAGGGTAAGGGGGCTACACTCCTAAAATAACCCCTGCTCACCCCATTGGAAGCTTGGCATGAGCAGGCAGGCTTATCTCAGAGGCAGTGTGTAAAGCATTTGTGAACACATACAGTAATACAGTGAAAACACTACAAATGGACACCACACCAGTTTAGAAAAATAAGTAATCTTTATCTAGACTTAACACAAGACCAAACGACAAAAATAAAAAATATGACTTTCAAATGGTAGTAATAGCTTAGTTCAATGTAGATGGTAAATGCAATACTTTACTCTCAAAGTAACTTGAATGCGTAACGCAAAACAAACAAAAGGGTCGAAGGGAAGGTGATGCGTCAGTTCCTTGCTTCGGGTTAGGTGATGCGTCGGTTCCTTACTGCAGCGCAGGGGAAGTGGTGCATCTGTTCCTTACCAGAGAGGAGGGGACACGTCTGTTTCTTATGGAGTTCCGGTTATGATGCGACAAGATGGCGCCTCAATGTGAGGAGACGATCCACTGCGATGCAACAAGATGGTGTCTTTGATGCGATGTGACAACTTGGATGAGAGGCGTGCACGCCCAATGGCATTGCAGCGATAATCGGACTTTTGAGCCGCGACAGGCCCTGCGACACGCTTCTCCGGTGATGTGACGGCAACCTCTGTGGCAACGACACGCTTCTCCGGTGTTGCGACATGCTTCTTCGGCGATGCGTCGGGAAACAGCTGCTGCGCAGCCCGCTTCTTCGGCGATGCGACGGCAACAGCTGCGGTGGCGACACGCTTCTTCCTCATCGCGTCTCGCTCCCAGTGACACGCAGTCTCTAAAGGTCCCAAAAACCGCTGCAGGCAACACTCTGCAGGTAGAATTCCCAGCAAGGAAATTCAGGGGAGCTGGTGGTGAAGTCTTTGCATCCCTGAGACTTCAGAACAGGAGGCAAGCTCAGCTTCAAACCCTTGGAGATCTTCCTCAAGATGATAAAGTACACACAAAGTTCCTTCTCTCCTTTCCATGGTGATAAATAACCACTGCAGGCCAACCCCAAACAGTAAACAGCGCAGGGGCATTTTCCTCCTTCAGCTTCCTTGGTTTCTCTCCTTGGAAAATGTTTATCTTGATTCCCAGAAGTGACCTAAAGTTCTGGGGTATGGGCCCCTCTTTTTGTACACACAATTTCTTTGTTCTCTCAATGCAGAGAGTGTCTGTACCCAGCCCAAACCAAGTTCAAGAGGCTTTATTCGAGAATTCTCATAAAAGCATGTACATACATAAATAATTTAAAACATTATTAAATTCATACCTCATGAAATATACAGGCAGTTAAAAATCCAAAAGAGATAGATAAAAACATCATACCCAATACATTTGTGTAAAACAATTCTAAAATTCTTGTGGTTAGATGTATCCTAAAAAATGGAACTCTGTCTAATGGACCATGCCCACCCCAAGAATTTGGCTGTTGCTACACTTAGTTGGAGACAGGAGCTAGTGCAAATAATTCTCATAGCTACAGAGCTGCTGGGAGTGCCTAAGTTTTTGCAGGCAGGTGCTAGCCAAATGCGCAGAGGGGCCGCATAGGCTTTGCAGGAAAACAAAAAGTGCCCAATAGATTCCTTTGTAGCACCACAGGCAGGGCAGGAAGTGTTGGACAGGCCCCCTGTTAATGACCGTAAAGGGAGGGCACCTATCCTCAATTGAAAGAAGAGTTTCCTGTCCCTTGGCTTAGTTATAGTGTCCCAGAACAGTTCTAGTGTAGGGAGGGGCTTGACTTCCAGGAAACGACCCGTCATAGAATCAGCATCCGATTTTCTCCATGCCTGCTCAAACACATAGGCCCCATACAACACCTTAATTGCTTGTTTGCTTGGGAAGGATGTTTCTGCAGGGGTATCCCATAACGGCTTCAGCCCAAGCACGCATAGCAATGTTCTAAGTTTACTCAGCCATTGGATCTTATGAAAGACATCAGCATTGATCACTGCTACAAAGCCCGCTACATAGTGCTTTAGTTCTGGCGTAGTCCAAAGCCGCCTCCAGTATAAAATCGGGCGCAACCTGGCTAAATCACTTACTGCCTTCCTTCCCAAATCATATCTAAGGGGGGGTAAGGGTGTGCTTTTGGGGAGACCTGCTAATGTCCTAAAAAACTTATTCTCAGACATCGCATTGAGTTACGGTTACCGAATCCCCACGATTCAGCACCATACAGTGCGGACCCCAGCGCTTTTGCTTCATACACCTGTAAAGCTGGTGCAATAGGTTTTGACTGGGATTTTCTGTGCTCAAGCCCAAGGACTCCAGTTACTTGCCTATGCTTGAGAACAGCCAAATCAATATGCTGAGCCCATCTTAGATCTTCAGTTATATATATGCCAAGATAGGTAAAGGCTCTAACTGTGTCTAAGGGTCTTTCTAAGATCACTCGCAAGGACCGTACCGGCCACACAGGAGGAGGAATCGCTATCGTCCATAAAAAATCAATCTACATCTCAACCAGCTCTGACGTCAACCTCGCCAACTCTGAACACCTTCACTTCCAGATCCACATCGACCCCAAGACCACACTCAGAGGCACCCTCCTTTACAGACCACCAGGACCCCGCGCAAAATTCAGTGAAGACATCACGGACTTCATCACTCCACACGCGCTCCCCTCCAAAGATTACATCCTTCTGGGAGACCTCAACTTTCACCTTGAAAAAAACAACGACCGCAACACCACCACCCTCTTGGACAACCTCGCCAACCTCGGACTTAAACAACTGGTCACTTCCCCCACCCACATCGCAGGTCACACACTCGACCCCATCTTCACCTCCAGCAATCATGTCTCCTTCAGCCACACTACGGATCTCCTCTGGACTGACCACAGCTGCGTTCACTTCACCTACAACAAGCCGAAACCCACCAACCACCTCCAACCAACTCTGCAAAGAAACTGGAACAAAATCACCATCGACCAGATCTCCTCATCGCTCCTTCTAAACACCCCAGCCCACTCTTCTAACCCAGACCAAGCCGCCGCCAACTTCACCCTATGGTTATCCAACACCGCCGACATCCTAGCACCACTGAAAAAACGTCAACGCAAACCTGGCAGCAAGAAGGCCTCATGGTTCAACGATGATCTTAAGAAGTCCAAGAAACTCCCTTGAAAAGGCCTGGAAAAAAGACCCAACCACTAGCACCAAGGACGCCTTCAAAAACGCCACCCGCACACACCACCAACTAATCCGAAAGGCCAAGAAAACAGCATTCAAGGATCGACTAGACAACAACGCCCACAACAGCAAGGAACTTTTCAACATCGTCAAGGAATTTACCAACCCCTCGGCCAACTCCAACGACATCACCCCTTCTCAAGCCCTTTGCGACTCCCTGGCTTTATTCTTCCACAACAAAATTGCAGACATCCACAACAGCTTCGACAACCAACCTGGAGACCAACCCACCCAACCATATGCTGAACATTCTTCCCCCTTGAACGCTCTTAACGACTGGAACCCAATCTCCACTGAGGACACCATCCGCCTGATGAACTCTATCCACTCAGGATCCCCCACAGACCCATGTCCTCACCACATCTTCAACAAAGCAGACTCAGTCATAGCACCGCACCTCCGAGATGTCATCAACTGCTCCTTCAACTCCGCCACCTTCCCGGAAAGCTGGAAACACGCTGAACTCACCGCCCTTCTGAAAAAACCCACAGCTGACCCCACCGAACTCAAAAATTACCGCCCCATCTCGCTCCTTCCTTTCCCAGCTAAAGTCATCGAGAAAGCTGTCAACAACCAACTCGCCGCCTTCTTCGAAGCCAACAAATCCCTCGACTCCTCACAATCTGGCTTCCGAGCAAAACACAGCACTGAGACCGCCCTCATCGCAGCAACAGACGACATTCGAACTCTACTGGACAATGGAGACACAGTCGCCCTCATCCTCCTCGACCTCTCTGCAGCCTTCGACACAGTCTGCCACAGTACCCTTTTACAGCGCCTCAGAAACATCGGAATACAAGGAAAAGCACTCAAATGGATCACCTCATTCCTCACCGGAAGAACCCAGAGAGTCCGCCTTCCACCATTCAAATCCGAAGCCACTGAAGTCATCTGTGGCGTACCACAAGGATCCTCACTCAGTCCCACTCTCTTCAACGTATACATGAGCCCCCTTGCGGCCATCGCTCGCCAACACAACCTCAACATCATCTCCTACGCGGATGACACTCAACTGATCCTTTCTCTCACCAATGACCCCAGCACCGCCAAAACAAACCTACACGAAGGAATGAAAGAAGTTGCCGAATGGATGAAACAAAGCCGTCTGAAACTGAACTCAGATAAAACAGAAGTCCTCATCCTAGGTACATCCCCCTCTGCATGGGACGACTCTTGGTGGCCGGAACCCCTTGGAAAAGCACCCATCCCGACAGACCATGCACGGAACCTAGGCGTTTTCCTGGACTCTTCACTCTCAATGAACAGACAAGTCAACGCCGTATCCTCATCCTGCTTCAACATTCTTCGCATGCTCAAAAAAACATTTCGCTGGATCCCCACCGAAACCAGAAAAACTGTCACCCATGCTCTGGTCACGAGCCGACTGGACTACGGAAACACCCTCTACGCAGGTACTACCGCTAAACTCAAGAAGAAACTCCAACGAATCCAAAACGCCTCAGCCAGGATCATATTAGACATCCCACGTAACGAACACATCTCTGGCCACCTGAAAGACCTCCACTGGCTACCCGTCAATAAGAGGATCACTTTCCGACTGCTAACCCACGCACACAAATCACTCTACGACATCGGACCAGAATGCCTCAACTCACGACTGTCCTTCTACACACCCTCCCGCCAACTACGTTCTTCCAGCCAAGCCCTCGCCACTGTTCCCCGCATCAACAAGACCACCATGGGAGGCAGATCCTTCTCATACCTGGCAGCTAAAACATGGAACTCACTCCCCACCTACCTTCGCCTTACCCAGAACCACCTAGCTTTTAGAAAGCAACTTAAAACGTGGATATTTGACAAGTAAGCGTCCTCCCCTCCCTAAGCGCCTTGAGACCCTCCGGGTATGTAGTGCGCTATATAAATTCTCTGACTTGACTTGACTTGACTTGGTTTAAATACAGCTTGGCTCTAACACTATGATGAGGGTTAAAAAACATAAGTTTTGTCTTTGTTACATTGACTTCCAAGCTATTATTCTTACAGAAGTTATCAAAAATGCAAAGGGCACTTTGCAGACCACTAGGAGTCTTTGACAAAATCAGTGTATCGTCGGCGAACATCAAGATCGGAATCTTGATGCCCACCAACGAGGGTGCGTCCACATTAGCGGATAGCATTCCTGCTACTACCCCATTAATAAACAATGAAAAGAGCAAAGGGACCATCGCACACCCTTGTCTCACACCCCGTTCAACTGGAAAATCATCAGTAGTCTCACCCTGCTTGCCCCACTGAATTCTGGCGAAATTCGCCTCATGCAACCACATGGCCATGGTCTACAAGTCATCGGGCAAACCCAGGCTCCTAAGTTCAAACCACAGCTTGGACCTAGGCACCAGGTCAAAGGCAGGCCGCAAATCTACAAAAGCAGCGTACAGGCTGCCACCGTCCAGTACCACAGTCTTCCACCGTACCAGAGTGAATCGAAACACCTGGTCCATCGTGCTGGTAGCCCTCCGGAACCCTGCTTGAAAGGGTGATAGAGCATTATGCTCGTCAACCCATTCCATAAGACTATTTACCACCATCCTCCCCACGACCTTTTGGGTGGTTGCTATCAGGCTAATTGGCCTATAGTTACAAGGCGATCCCCTATCTCCCTTCTTAAATATGGGAATAATAATTGCACTCCTCCAACTAAGCGGTACCGGTGCACCTTGAGCGACTGTATTAGCAAGGAGAAGGATTTATCTGCCCCATCTATCTCTATCATTAATAAAAAGGTCTGCCGGGACCCCATTCATACCGGGAGCTCTGCCCGAGGACACTACACTTAGCGCCAACAGCACCTCCTTCAAGTTAAAAAATTCTTCTTTGGGGTAGACAGCCTTAAACCCGTCCATCTCCCTGCCAGGGTTAGATTCCGCATATTGAGGTTTAAAATATTTAACCCAGTCCTCTTCCTGGACATTGTTATCCGGGGAATCTGGCTCGCCACCCCTTCCCCATTTAACAATACTCCAAAAGAGCCTGGAGTCCTTAGAGCCGCATGCTTCCAGTAGCTCATTCCAGTGCATCTCGTCCCACTCCTTTTTTGCTGATGCTATGCAATCTTTATATTTCCTTCTGGCAACACGAATTGCCGCCAGCTCCCTGGCCTTAATAGCAATGCCCAAAGCGAGCCTTGCCTCCCTGCACTTTGCATTGTACCACTTTGCAGTTCTAACTTGAGCCCTACTGGTATTCCTAACTACCCTCTGGAAATGTGACTTGATAGTTGCAAAAAGCTTGTCATGGATCGTTGTCACTTCCTGCAACCCCTGGTTAATATTAGCAACCCGCTCCAAGGCCTCGATTGCTCTATCCACCTCCATATTTATGCTAGCCATAGAATCCTGGTTAGCCAGTACACAAGGCCATTTTAACCGACGTGTATCATTGGTAAGAGCCGGTAAGGGGAGACCACTCCACTCTATACGAGCATTCCCATTGGGCAAGGTCCACCATCTATGATAGGTACACAATGGGTTGTGATCACTTTCCAACCTATGCATGACCTCCAGCCCAAACCAGTTCTGTCCTCCCTGGTGCAGCTTCCTGGCAGGAGGTGGAGAAAGCATTGTTGAAAGCAGACGGATCCAGGAAGCTAAAAAGAAATCTCCTCCCCCTACTCTCTATTCAATGTAGGCTCAGGCAAGTGAAAGGAAATCTCCTCCCACTACTCTCTATTCAACCTAGGTGCTGTAGCCAAAGCACCCTCTGTCACTCACATACCTGACATGTAATACAAAAACCTAGCAGAGGCATACTTGATGGTTAGGCAAGAAAATACCTACTTTCTAAAAGTGTTATTTTCAAACACAGAATGTAAAATCACCCACACTAAAAGCAGTATTTTAACATTCTGAGTTCAAGCATACTAAACTCGTTTTTCTACCTTGTTCACTGGGTCAGTTAGGATTATAAGATGTTATAATGAAACTGCCCATTCTGGGCAATGGGAACAGGTAGCCTTGCAATGGTGAAAAACGAAATTGGCTTTAATTCACTATCAGGACTAGCCACACACACCAGGGCATGTCCTACCTTTCACATACAAAGCACCCTGCTCATGGGTGTACCTTCGGCCTACCTTAGGGGTGACTAACATGTAGAAAAGGGAAGGTTTAAGGACTGGCAAGTGGGTGCACTTGCCGAGTCGGCATGGCAGTCCTAGACAGCACACAGGTTCTGCACTGGCAGGCCTGAGCCATATTTTACAAGCTGCTTCTGTGGATGGCACAATCAGTGCTGCAAGCCCACCATCAGCATGTGATTTACAGGCCCTGATCACTCATGGTGCACTGTAATAGGGTCTGACAAGTAAATTAAGTAAGCCAATCATGGATTCACTAATCCATTACCAAAATGTAAAATAGGGAGCACTTGCACTTTTGCACTGAATAGCAGTGGCAAAGTACCCAAAGCATCTAGACCATCAAAAACATAGCAAAAACATAGGAGGCAACAGCAAACAAATTTAATGAAGACTCATGCCAATGGTCCCAGGTCTAACAGTACCTATTAAGGTGTTTCTTGTCTTGTAGATTGACCTGACGTTTACAGTTCAGTTTCCAAGTGTCAAAAAAGGCTTTGCAATTTTTTGTGCCATCGTATGCTTTTGCTCCTCCCTTTTTCCGTTCCAAGTCCTTCCAGGGTGTGATTGATGACAATGATATATTTGCTGACTGGGTCCTATGCTGCATGACTTTTCCCCTTGCTGGGGGGTGTAGGGTTGGATTGTTAACAGCGGAGGGAGGGACCTCAATCAAAGCCCAAGCCGCACCCAGACCTAGCTGGGCTGCCTCCGTGATCTGGGGCTCACCTGGGTCAGAGCCCATGCTGCGGGGTCTAACCCTGCAGCTGCCTCGCTGGGGTCCCTTTCCACCCCGTGTTCTACCCAGAATGGTTCCAGTACAACACCTGTCCAGGCTCTGAAAAATGTATATGCAATTTTGCTTCTATCCCGATGAGTGTGAGAAATGGTGATCTTTCTTCTCAGTTGTTGGACTCCTTCCTTGCTTATTCCAATTCGGGCGGGTTCCGATCGGCGCACTTAATGTCAGTTTGCGTCCTTGGTTGTAAGTACTATGTGCTTGCCCGAGGCCACGCAGTGGCCATAAGGAGGGCGGGCCCCTAGTCGCAGAGGGCTGCCCCCGCCCACGTTGTGGCCAGCCACTCCTCACCAGGGCAGGCATCGCCCGGTAGGAGGTAGTCGGGTCGCTGACGCACGTCTGGGGCGGCTAGGAGGAGCCTCAGGGGGTATATTACTCCCTTACACCATTGTGGAGGCCACTTTGCCGCTCCGGACTTCGCGCTGCAGCTTCGGGACACTCTTTTCCCGCCCTTCCTCGAACCCAGAGAGTCTGCTTGAGGGGGGCTCCCGGGGGAGCTTTAATGTGTTCCTTTTTCGTTGCAGGCGGAGTTACTGGGCGATCCGGAAGAAGAGAGGTGCAAACACTGTACTTCAGCGGGCACATAGGGGTGCCAGAGCCTAAACTGTAACCTCATTGGAGGTGCAGGAACTCGTGTCAGCGCCCCAGTAGTCCTTCGGGCGGTTGTGGGCCTGTGCAACCGGGGGTTTGCCTAGACACGCCCCGCAAGGGGCGTGACTAGTATAATTATAATAATTGTGCAGCAGTTGGGTGGTTCGCCACTGTGCTGATTGGCTCAACAGGCGGGCAAGTGGCGAGAATGCGGCCTGCCCTTGGATCGCCCGTAAGATAACCCACCTCATTACATATGTTGTATGTAATAAACCTGCAGCATTTTTTCCCAAACGTAACACTTGTGTCTGTGTGTTATTTGCGGGTTTGGGCATTGTGGGGCGGGGGGTTCTTGTGACCCTGATGTGACTATGTGCTTGCCCGAGCCCACGCAGTGGCCATAAGGAGGGCGGGCCCCTAGTCGCAGAGGGCTGCCCCCGCCCACGTTGTGGCCAGCCACTCCTCACCAGGGCAGGCATCGCCCGGTAGGAGGTAGGCGGGTCGCTGACGCACGCTCGGGGCGGCTAGGAGGAGCCTCAGGGGGTATATTACTCCCTTGCACCATTGCGGAGGCCTCTTTGCCGCTACGGACGTCGCGCTGCAGCTTCGGGACACTCTTTTCCCGCCCTTCCTCGACCCCAGAGTGTCTGCTTGAGGGGGGCTCCCGGGGGAGCTTTAATGTGTTCCTTTTTCATTGCAGGCGGAGTTACTGGGCGATCCGGAAGAAGAGAGGTGCAAACACTGTACTTCAGCGGGCGCATAGGGGTGCCAGAGCCTAACCTGTAACCTCATGGGAGGTGCAGGAACTCGTGTCGGCGCCCCAGTAGTCCTTCGGGCGGTTGTGGGCCTGTGCAACGGGGGGTTTGCCTAGACACGCCCCGCAAGGGACGTGAGTAGTATAATTATAATAATTGTGCAGCAGTTGGGTGGTTCGCCACTGTGCTGATTGGCTCAACAGGCGGGCAGGTGGCGAGAATGCGGCCTGCCCTTGGATCGCCCGTAAGATAACCCACCATCATTACATATGTTGTATGTAATAAACCTGCAGCATTTTTTCCCAAACTTAACACTCGTGCCTGTGTGTTATTTGCGGGTTTGGGCATTGTGGGGCGGGGGTTCTTGTGGCCCTGATGTGACTATGCCCTTGCCTGGCCTCTAACTCTAGGCTGGCCCTGCCCTGCCTTTGGGCGCGCGTATTCCAGGGCTGGATTGACAGTCTGCTGCTGCACTGCAAGAGTTAATGGATGCTGTGTGCAGCTGGTCTAAGGAGTGGGTTTATGCTGCACTTCCCTGGGGGCTTGAGCTGTTGGGGGAGAAGGGAGTGGGGGCAAGTTCCTCTCTCTAAGGTGGGCTGCTCCGGTCCGAAGCCGGCGGCCTCCACCTCATGGGGAATGCTGTCACTGGCCTTACCGCTATTCACCGGGCCTCTCCTTCTTCCGTCCACAATCCCTTACTGCCTTACCCCCGCTGTCACGTGAGCGGGGACAGGAGCCAGCCCACTGTCAAAGTCCTGTGGTCAGAGCTCGTGCCCTATTGCATAACTCCAGCCCCGGATCTCTCCCTCCGTGCCTTGCTGGCGAGCGTCGACATGGCTCCGCTCTCTATTCTGCACCATGAGGATGGGAGCTGGTGCAGCAATCAGGGCCTTCAGACTCGCATCGGTATCGCGGTACGTCACTTATGCTTCCTGATCCTCTGAGTTTTCCTGTATCACAGTGTTCTGCCCCTTAGTCGGCAATATGTTTTAGCGGAGACAGTAGCGGGGCAATAGCAGGGCTGGTAGCTGGGCCAGCAGCTGGGCAGAGTGGATGTGGATGTGAGGAGCAGCGGGCATCCAGTAATGGAGCTGAAGGAAGCAGGCAGCAGTTTGGCACAAGGGAAGAGGAACACTGATCGTCTCCACCGATGTTGCACAGCACTGCTCGCCTGTCCGCCCACCTGCTCGCTTTCCTGCCTCAACCATCAGAAGATGACACATCCCTGTGCTCAGATTTGGAAGTGGGGCTGCTGCCCTTCTGCACCTCAGGCTATGCGTTCAATATTATGAAGACGCAGTTTTCTGTGTCTACCCATGATTATTCGATCCTTATTCACCCTGGCTGCACTGTACCTCTGGGCAATGGTGAAAGGGGTGTTCTCCCTCACTCAATGACAACTTCCTTCTGTCCTTATTGTTTCTGCCATGCTCTCCAAGCCCCATTCCGATCCCCCTCCCCCTTTTTTCTGGGATTGTCATTAAATGTAATTCAATTTGCGCCTGACAAGTATGACATTCATGTTGCTCCCCCTTGGTCTCTCCTAGTCTTGCTGTAGGATCATTTTCTGGTCTCCAGTGGGGGGGGGGGCTCTTCAAAGGGGGACCTTCTTAAGGAGTCTCCTGCGCCCCCTCAATGTGTGCTAGCCAAATGTTGCATGGGGTAAAGGTGACTCCAGTACAATGGTAGGTATGTTACCTGAAGATAAGTCCAAAGCCATGGAGCCCACAACCAACATACCTTGTTCCTCGGTCAGTCAACAGGAACTGACCAAAGAGATATTGAAGCAACGCCAGCAATACTCTTCTATATTTAATAGCACAACAAGTATACTGAACACGTTATGCGAGCATGAGATTAAGCATATCTGTTAGAACTGGGGGTCTCTAGTTGGCAGAGGTAAGTACCTTAGACCAAGTAGGGACCCTTGCTTCTAGTCAGGGTGAAGGAATAACCCTCTGAGATAACCCCTGCTCACCCTCTAGGTAGCATGGCGCGAGCAGTCTAGGCTAAACAGAGGCAATGTGGATAACATTTGCACTTAACACAACAATAATCCCCAATCCACCACAAACTGAGACCACACAGGTAAGTATATATAAAATATAACTTTATCTAGTTTCAGCAAGGTAAATCGAGCAGTTGCACGATGATCACTTCATTATAAAAATGTTGCACTTAATTCTTTAATGGTTGCATGTATGTAGGAAGTCTCTCAATAAAAATGTAGTCTCTAGTCTCTTCTAAATCGATATTAAAAATAATACGATGTCTTTATCTCTATTTAGCTCTGAAAACGAGCAAGCCAAACTATGCTAAGGTGTTACTATCAGCCCGCCAAGCAATGGGCCTCAAGCGCTGCAGATGCGCCTCACCGCGCTGCTCAGGGACTCTGTCTTCCGCCCCGGGGCAGCCTCACTCGGTCTCAGGCTCCGGGCGCACCGCGCCGTGCAGTGCGGTGATCACGGCAATTCTTCGGCACCTCCCGCAGCTTCAGCGGAGGCAGCCAATCCCGTCGCGGCTCCTGCGACGAGCCCCTCTGAGCGCGAGGCCGCCAACCAATGGCAGCGCGGCCTCGCTGATGACGCTCCGCTTCAGGCACCAATCACGGCCCACCACCACTGATGACGCTGCGCCGCACGGGCCTATCCCGTCGCGGCGTTAGTGAGGGGGCTCGGCTCCCTCAACCAATGGGAGCTCGGCGGCTTCGTTCTTCGCCGTTTCAGCTCCCCCAATGATCGGCAAACTTCTGGGGGTATTCCTGGCCCCGGGCCGCGATGGTGATTTGGCGGCAAAGGGTTTTTGAGGGCGCTGGTCACGAATAGACCCCCCTCTTGGCCTCACAACCACTTGGGAGCGGATTTCACGAGGGGAGGCACCACAAGCCTCCGACCCTCGCTGGGAATGAGCCGATGAGCACACCGATCCCTTCCTCACGCTCCCCAGTCGAGTACCACACGTCCCAGGTCACCACAGCACGATCTGGCAGCTGCTTTTGGGCAAAGCTTTAGGAACCTTTAACCCTGGGTTCCCGACAGGAGGCCAGCTCTTCTCAGGCCCTTGGAGATTCAAGTTGCAGACACAGCACACAGCAAAGTCTTGGCAGTTTCAAGCAGGCAGGGTCCCAGCACACAGCAAAGTCCCTTTTCTCCTCCTCAGCTTCCAGTTAGACAGCAGAACAGGTCAGCCCTTAGAGCACACAGCAAGGCAATCTTCCTTTAGTTCTCCAGCCGTCCTTCTTCCAGCAGAGGTTCCTTCTTGATTGTAGAATTTTAGAATCTAATCTTCTGTAGTCAGGGGTCCTTCCCTTATACCCCTGAACGCCTTTGAAGTACTTTGAAGCCTTGGTGCAAGGGGGCCCTGAGCGCTGGAATGTTTCTGGTGTTCTTCTTCCTGTCAGCTTCAGGGCCGTGGGTGACAGTGGGCCGGCAGGGGAGTTAGCCAGCATGGTGGTCAGGCAGACACAGCCCGGCACTATCAGGCGCTTCTTCCTCCCCTTCCCCTGGCAACAGATGTCGCCTTTCACCCCTGGGCTGACTCCAACCCCCTCCGGGGCCCTGCAGCTCCTGTCACGCAGGCATTCCACACACAGGCCCAGGCACACAGAAAGGTTTATACAAAAGAACAGCCACTTTCTAAAAGTACTATTCTCAACCCCAGGATCCAAAAACAACCTTCACTAAAAGAAATGTCATTAAATTCTGAGTTCAGGGATATCTTTCATTGATGTTCCATCTTGTTCCTACAGGAAGATAGGCTTGGATCCAATGGGACCAGCCTCCCCCATGTTACTCTATGGAGCCATACAGCCCTACAGCAGTGAGCATACACAATGGCTGCTGATCTCTACCAGAGCATGCTACCTGCACTAGTACATGCTCTACCCTATCCACACACTGCACCCTGCCCAGGGGGTTACCTTGAGCCTTCCATAGGGGTGGCTGATGTGCCCAGACAGCGGAGGGTTAAGCACAGCCAGTGGGGACACTGGCCAGGCGGACATGGCAGTCCACTGACTGCACACAGGCCCTGCGCTGGCAGGCCTGAGACACCATTTTAGAGCTACTCATGTGGGTGGCGCAATCTGCGCTGCAGGCCCACTAGTAGCATCTGTCATTACCAGCCCTGGCACACACAGTGCACTTTACTAGAGACTTCATGGTGATACAAATATGCCAATCAGGTATACCCAATCAATATGGCAATTTACAGAGGGAGCACTTACCCGCTGACACTGATCAGCAGTGGCAGAGGGTCCAAAGCATCTAAATCAGCAAAAACGAAATCCAGCAGAGCATCAAGAATACATGAGTCAGAGGCAAAAAGATGGGGGAATAACCACGCCAAGGATGTCAGGTCTAACAATATCAAAACAAAAAAATAATGAAAGGAAATCGGCAGAAGAAACCTGAGGAGGAGGTGAGAGTTCACTTAAAAAAAATAAACTACAAATCAATGCCAGCAAAGCTCTTACATACTTAAAAGTATAACAAGTTAACTGAATACGTTATGCAAGCATGAGATAAAGCATATCAAAAAAATTCAGACGAGAACCTTAAACATGCTAAGGCAGGCTCGAGAGCAGCAAGCGCCAGAAGCATCTTGCTCACAAGGAAACATGCTTACTGGTAAAACAGGGTATGAAGCCCTGCAGCAGCTGCCATGCTGTGCAGAAATAATGAAAGGGCCACGGCCTTCTGACGCAGTTGCCATGCCGTGCCCGGAAGGAAACTGACAGGAGGAACGCGAGGGAAAGGCGAGGCTTCACTTAACACAAGAAACAAATGAACCACCAAACAATGCCAACAAAGCCCTTACATATTTAACAGCATATCAAGTTTACTGAGCACATTATGTAAGCAAGAGATAAAGCATATCAAAACTAAAAAAGTTAAATGGGAACCGTAAACTTGCTAAAGCAGTCTTGAGAGAGGGACACACAAGAAGCAGCTCGCTCCCAAGGACATACACTTAGTGAAACAACAGGGTATGAGGACCTGCAGCAGCCTCCTTGCTGTGCAGAAATAATTGAGAGAAGAGCAGCTGTCTGAAGCGGCCACCATGTCATGCCCAGAAGGAAACCAGCAGGAGAAACCTGAGGAGGAGGTAAGGCTTCACTGAAAAAGAGAAAAAAGAAACTACGAAACTCAGCTACTCGAAAACAAACACACTGACAACTATGCCTAGCAATAATTGGGGAGAGGGTGTGGCGTAACACCCAGAGCTGCTGTCTTTGGAACTAGGAAACCTGGTGAGTCTTGGCATCAGATCTTTCCGTGCCTACAAAAACAAGAACTGTTTATTAAAAACCCATTCTCTCCTCAAGTGTTGTAGTCATAAACAAAAGAAGTATGGCAAATGAAGTGGCCACGAACCATGAACGCACTGCAATGGGAAACCAGAAGGACCAATGAGTGAAATCCAAATGCTGCCAATTTGCCGCTGTGGAATCATGAACCGTATAGCAAAAAAGGGGTTTGGCTCTGAGCAGTAAGGCTGAGCACCAATACATGAACAACCAAAAACAATTGCCAATACTGCTTTCTATTTATGACTTAGTCCTAAAAGAAAAATGTGTGGGTATACCGTCGAACCATTTTAAGCTTATTAATTGCTTTTTTTATTTTAATTAATTTTCGAAAAAGTTTTTAATACATTAGAACAAATGACTAATACAAATTCGAATCTCTATACACCATACATATATACAATTTCATGAAAAACACTAGATATACACGCCATACACCATCCAACTCTACAACTTTGCAAAAAAAGAAGAAAGAAAAATTATTAAACACATTTCATTCACACAAACAATCATACCAAACACAATTGCACTAAATGAAACACAAAATTCATTCTATATACATTTCTTTTCTTGTTTATCCTATTTGACAAATTTCCTTTTTTTCAATAACATAAATTTGATTCTTTTGAAACCACTTATTGTGAGCAATTTGTTTGGTATTCCACAGTCTACGCGTTTCGAACCCTTTGACTCCAGGTTCTCATCAGGACCAACCTCACTGAAAAACCAATGAAAGGAAATCGTCACAACCTCATTCCTAAGTGTCTATCTCGAACTCTCAACTCACCCACCTTTGTCTCAACCTCCTTACCTTTCTTAGAAGTGTGCCTTGCATCAACAGTATTCTGTTAGTGACCTGTTCATATGTCCACTTCAAGAAAACAATAAAATAAAAGTAAATTAATCAAAAAACCAAATGTCGTCTCTCTGTCTGGTTTAATTGACTTTTGTTGATGTTCTGTAACTTACATTCAGGACATGTGTCACAGCTGTAAGCCGGTGATCTTCTTCATATGTGGCCTGCCACTGTGTTGTGTCTATTCATGTCCTAAAAAACGAACGAGGAATTGTTTTATAAGTCCACCTAACTGTGTTGGTTTAAGCGCGCCAGCATTTGGAAACTCAGTCTTACCTCCCACTTGCTTGTTTAGTACGCGTGGGGGTCCGACTTGGCGTTTTTGGTCCGTCGAAAGCTGAAACGAGTAAGGTGCCCATGAGGGGTTTGTTTGCGAGCACATCTATCTAACTACGATTTCACAAGCTGTTCTAAAGTAGGGGCAATGAGTGTGTCAAGATTTGCTCGAGCTTCAATAAAAATTAATTGCAGGCATGTTGTGCACTTCCATGCACAACATGGCAGGCACCCCGCGGTGCCTGTCATGTTGTGCATGGAACTGCTGGGGTGCACCACCCAGCCCCCAGAGTAACTGGGGGCCTGCAACGGGCCCCTGCGGTAAATTCCCGCAAGTCTCATTGCCGCCACAGAAAGGCATCTTTCCACACCCATGTTAATATGGCTGGTGGTGTCTAACAGACACGCCACCATATTAAACCTTTTTCCGCCCGGACAACTCGTTGACCGGACGGAAAAGCGGCGGATGGTCTTTCCGTTAACCGCGGCCCCCCGCCATAGTAATAGGCGTGGGGGAAATGGGTGGCGGGCGGGGTCGGATCACGTTCGGACCGCCATGTGGGCAGGGGCGATCCGCCCGTGTTCCTAATGGCCCCCTGTGTCTATTATAATAGTCTTCCACTTTTTTATTGCAGTTTTATATAGTCTGAACTTAGCCCAAGGGCATTAAAGCACTTAGATTACACTACACAAGGTCAGATTTGTTTTAGGTAGAGGGAGATTAAGTGATTCACCCAGAATCATAGAAGGATGAGCCCACGGCAGAACTTAATGCCTGGTCAAATGACTGGTGGCCCCCATCCCTCGGAGAGTGCCCACGGCCCACCAAATCCGCCCGGAACCTGGATGTAATGATTGATTCCTCTCTTGCCATGGACCAGCAGGTAAACAGAACGATCTCTACCTGCTGGGGTGTCATTAGGACCCTGAAGAAAATCACTCATTACCTCTCCCTGAAAGCCCGTAAACAGACTGTAGTGGCCTTGGTTACCTCCCGGCTAGACTACTGTAATGCACTCTACTCGGGTATTAACCTTGGCCTGATACAACGTCTGCAGACTGTTCAAAACGCGGCAGCTAGATTTATTCTTGATGTCCCCAGCCGTTCATCTGCTACTCTAGCCAGGAAGAGTCTGCACTGGCTTCCGATTCAGGCCAGGATCTCCTTTAAGATCCTATGCTTGGTCCACGGGGCTCTATTTGGAGAAGGCTCTGAAGATATTCGATCTCTCTTAGCCTCCTTTACTCCCTGTAGAAACCTACGCTCCGCCAGTAAGAACCTCCTGATTGTTCCTCGGGTTCGGAAAGTTAGGTGGGGAGGAAGGGCCTTTTCGGTTGTTGCCCCTAGGTTGTGGAACATCCTTCCCCTGGAATTAAAAATTCAACCTGCCATTGGTCCCTTTAGGAGGGCATTAAAAACATGGCTTTTCTCAGAGGCATATCCATAAGCTGGCTCCTGGCGCACATATTTTGGGAATTGTTTCTGTTAGGCGCCTTGATGCCCACGGGCTAAGTCTGCGCGATATAAGACTGCTTTCACTCATTGATTCATTCAGGTCCATAATTGTCAAATCTGACCATTTAAATTGTGGCTTACTGGACACCAGCACATGTTCCTCGTATAAAATGCAAGGCTACTCCTATGAAATGAGGTGGTAATGCTACTTTTGAATGGCTAGGAAACATGTCATGCAATATGATTACATTTCCATCTGGTATGCAAGATTCTGAAATCAAATGAATGTCTGGCTGCTTTTAGGATACATGGTTATAAATAGATCCTTTGCATCGAATGGTTGACCCAGTATTCCGCACTCGCAGAAAGAAAGAAAAATGCTTCTTTGCAAATGATGAAAACAAGAACAGGGAAATAAAGCAAGATGATGCGTGAGAGCATGGAGGTGCCTATCTTGATTAGGTAAATAAAATATACCGATGAGAGTGTATTGTGAAGAAGTAGCCTTGCAACTTTTAGTTTCTAGGATATCTCTAAACAAAAAAGGAAAATGAACACAACAGGAGTTGTGGCCTAACAATCGAGGAGCTGATATGGATGTTGGAAGTCAATGACACGCAAGCTGGTGGGGTGCACGAGGGGGGGATGTTTGTTTGCAGAGGACTGGGGGAATGGAGGGGCTTGAAAATAAAATAAAAGCAAATGGAGGAGGAGAAACATGGGAGTTGCGGAATCTGTGGGTTGAAGAAACGAGAGGGAAAAAAAACATGCACTCTCATAGAAAAGAAACAAGAAAAAGTAGTTCCCTATGCAAGGAAGGACAAAGTCATCCAATCAGAAAACAGTAAGGAAGAAATAGTACAGAGGTGGGCAACTATTAATAGGGAGGAACGCCATTGAATAAGAAACCGAGAAAAGAGCTGTCAAGATAGCCATCCAATCAAGAGCAATGGGCTGATCCAAAGTTCAATATATGTATATTTCATGTCTCAACTGGTTGTGCCGCTGGTGCGCCACAAAAGTAATGCATCGGTGGAGCACCGGGGCTTGTAAATAAGCCCCTTTGAGCTTGATTTAGAGTTTGGAGGACTGGTACTCCTTCAAAAATGAGAAAGAAATTCTGTCCCGCCTCATTACAAGTGCCAAACGGTATACTGCACAGGCAATAAGTCACTTTTGTGACTGTTACCTCTCTGCAAAACTCTAAATCAGAACCTTTGTTTTACTGAAAGTGAACTAACCTCTCCTGTGAAAGATGACAAAGACATAGGGGCATATGTACAAGCCCATATCGCCACAGGAACATCACTTTTTGTGACGTTCTTGTTGCGATAGGGGCCCTGCCTTATGTACAAGGCAGCGTTAAGCCACTTAACATGGCTTAACGATGCTTTGTACATAAGGCACCCTTTCACACGATGTTTAGCATGAAAGGGGCGTGCAGTGGGTGTTGCAGTGGGCGTTTCACTGCAACACCCATAGTATTTGACACTGCCCCCTATGTACAAGGATGGCGTACATAGGAGGCAGCGCCAAAATTAAGACCAGGAAAATCCTTTTTCCATGTGCGCTATCTTGTGTAGCATACATGGAAAAAGCAAAATGTCACGGTTTGTTTATGTACAGGAAGGTGTCCCTTCCTGTACATAAACAACCCTTTTTAAAAAATACAATTTTGTAACTTTTGATGGGTGGTGCATGAAGCAGCACACATGAAAGTTACATAAAGGGATTTAAGGATTGTTTACGTGCAGGAAGGGATACCTTCCTACACATAAGCAATCCTTCCCTGCACGCAGACACCTTTGCACTCTGGTGCCTGCATTGTTAAAATTAGCGCCATCGCACCCGTTGACTTTTTAATGATTCAAGACTTTTTTCCCACTTGAGTTTATTTTGACAAAGTGGGCAACAGTTTCCGATAAAATGTAATTATTTTCAATCTAAGTTATTAAAGTGCATGGAATAGGAACAAGAGAATGACCAAAATAGATCACTTGTTGTTTCTGTTATTTGCGTTAAAACCATACAACTATGCATTTAAAGTTTGACTGTATCAAATATGGGTCTAAAAAGCTTTTTAAAGTAGATTTTCTTGCTTACATTCAATTTTAATTGAATTAGCTATTACTAATGAAATAAACATAAGTCTCCAAAAAAATCCAAATGTTCAATCTAAATACAGCAACATTTGTTTCTACACAGGAAATGTTTCATGTTTCACATCAATAAACTAATAAAATTTTCATCTCGCATATTTAAGTGCAACTTTTATGAGGTTGACACCGGTACCATAAACCTTTAATGGAAAACACCTTGAGCAAAAGCTGTCAAACATAATCAATACAGAATTTTATGGCAAATACCTACTGCTTAAAACGCAATGCACATATCCACAGTGCATACTTTGTTGTTTAATGGTTTCTATATATGCAATAAGCTTTTGCAAGTAGTCGTTTTGTCAATAAATCTTTTCTCACAACTTCCAGCCATGCACATTAATCAGTTAGGGGGGGGGGGTTTACCTAAAATAACTTTCAGGAGATGGGCGGAGTGAGTCCAGAAACAATTGCAGAGAAACATTAATTAAGCAAAAGAATCAGAGGTGTATCAGGCCACCTGATGTAGTTAGAGAGCTGGATTGAGAGTCACAAGTAACTCTGGGAGATTTTTAAATCCAGCCTCTTATTGTACCAAGGGAGAAAGTGTACAAGCAAGTAGAGTGTTAGGTGTCCAACTACCAACACTGTCAGGCATGGGTTATTAATTTGAGGGGGACACCTCTCACAACCTAATAAACACACTGTTTTTTTTTTTTTTTTGCACCGCCTCGCGAGCGCCACATGGACTTGTGTGGGGTGTCGCTCCTGCGTTAGGGGGTGGAAGAGTGTTAGCACCTGTACGGGGGACAGGGTGGTGTCGGCTGTGGCCGTGTCCATCAGGTTCTTGCCGCCCAGCCAGCAAGCGACCCATTGTAGCTGGGCCGCTAAGTAATATAGCTCCTGATTGGGGACTGCTAAGCCTCCAGCATCCATGGCAGCATATAAGGTCTTTAATGCTACCCGGGGCCTCCCTTTGTTCCAAATGAGGCGCCTGGTGAGAGTTTCCAGTCCTCTGAATATGTGCGCTGGCACATACACTGGCAGGTTAGCATAATAATGAAGGAGCCGGGGGAGCATTATCATTTTGGTCAGCGCCACTCTGGCCGGCACATTCAGTGGGAGGGAGTTCCAGAACGTGACCTGGGCCGTGAGCGAGGATATAGCTCTCACTAGGTTACCCTCCAGGAGATCCACGGGGTCTCGATATATCAAGATCCCTAGGTACCTGAATACCGTCGGGTGCCACCGGAGCGTCTCCCCCATCATGCGCACCTCACATTGCGGCATCTCGCTACTGAATGCATAGGTTCCCGATTTGGCCCAGTTAACGTGGAGTCCCGACATATCTCCGAATGTACGGAAGATGTCCGCGATTGCCTCGGGTATACGCGTGAGGTCTCTGACATACAGTAGTAAATCGTCGGCATACAGAGACACCGAGTGTACGCCGTCTGCTAGCGGGATGCCCCATGTGGCACCGGAGGTGCGGAGCAGTTCCGCCAATGGCTCCATCGCCAGGGCGAATATCATAGGGGAGAGGGGGCAGCCCTGCCTGGTACCCCGCCCTATGCGGATCCTGTCAGAGAACAACCGTCTAGTACGGACGCGTACCTCAGGCGCCTGATAGAGGAGCCCCACCATCTGGATATAGGCTTCGCCTAGTTCGTATTTCTCGAGGACTCGGAGGAGATACGGCCATTCCACCGAGTCAAACGCTTTTTCCAGATCGAGCACGATGCACCCTGAACGCGGCCAGGTGGGGGTTGCATACCGCTGGATCTTACAAAAACGGCGCAGATTGTAGGACGTGCTCCGGGTGGGCACAAAGCCATTTTGATCAGCGTGTACCAGCGTGGGGACCAGCGGTGCAAGTCTCCGAGCTAGCGTCGCGGCCAATATTTTGTAATCGGTGTTGAGGAGTGCCAATGGTCTGTATGAGCCAAGTTCGGTAGCGTCTCTACCCGGTTTCAGCAGAGAGACCACGTTAGCTTCGTTTAGGGACGCCGGGAGCTCAGCATCTTCCAATGCCGCCTTGTACATTCTCAGCAGTTCCGGTATTAACACCAGTCAGTAGGCTTTATAGAATTCTGCCGGGAGCCCGTCAGGGCCCGGTGCTTTGCTATTGGAAAGGGAGAAAATCACTTCCCGTAATTCCTCACCGGTGAGCGCAGCGCCCAACTCAGTCTGGTGGGCAGCAGTAGCTGTTGGGAGCCGTAGAGTCGTTAGATAGTCCACAATCTCCACCACAGTGGCCCGCAGCCGTGAGCTATACAGGGACTTGTAATGTGACGTGAACGCCTCATGGATCTGCGTCTGGGTATAGACCTCGACGCCCTGGGTCGTGCGGATCGACAGGACCGACGCGGATTGCGTGTCTTGCCGTATCAGCCACGACAGCAGCCTGCCAGGTTTGTCCCCCGCGTTGTGAGTGCGCGCGGAGTGGGCTGCGAAGTTAACATTCTTTAGGCGCTCCAGCAATACAGCGTGATCTGCCCTGGCCGAAATCAGTTGGGAATCGTCGCCCCCTGTCGCCTCCCGCTCTTTATCTAGTAGCGCCTCCTCCGCCCTTATCAGATCCCTCTCCACCTGACCTCGTAGGCCCGCCTGCACACCGAGGCAGCCTCCCCGGGTAACCGCCTTGAAGGCGTCCCACTCGACTCTCGGTGAGGAGGACGAGTCGTTGTTGTCTTCGAAATATTGTATGATTCTCCTGGACATCTCCTCCCGGAATGGTGTGTCGAGTAGGAGGTCCGGTTGTAAGCGCCATGTGGGTACGGGCGGGCGCGGGCGCCGCCATCCATAGACCAGTGTGTGCGGGTTATGGTCCGAGTGCGTCCGTCCCAGATAGTCTGCGTCAGTCACGGAGGAAATCAGGTCGCGGGACAGCATGTATCGATCCAACCTAACATGTAGTGAATGGGCTCCCGAGTAATAGGAATATACCCGGGCGGTGGGATTCCTGACTCGCCAGGCATCGTGTAAGTTCCATTGTGTTGCCCAATCAAGCAGGGCCCTGGAAGTTGCTTGCGCTGGGGCGATCGCTGCTGGGGGGGACGAGCGGTCAAGGGAAACATCTAGTACGCAGTTGTAATCCCCACCCACCATCAAGGGTACGTCTGGCCAGGGCGCAATTACTGCTGACAAGCGCGTGAAGAATTTTCCCTGCTCTACATTAGGTGCGTATATGGAGGCTATGACAATCTGTTGCCCGTCTAGCCTGCCCTGTATGAAGACGCAGCGTCCCTCAGTGTCGATATTGCTGTGTGTTAGTGCGAATGGAACCCCGGGTCTGACCCAGATCAGGGTCCCCCGTGCAAACGCTGAAAAGGTCGTGGCGAATATCTGCCCCCTCCACCTTCGGCGAAGTGCGGCGACCTCAGCGGCGACCAGGTGCGTCTCCTGTAGTAGTGCAATCTGGACCTGATGTCGCCTAAGGTATGAGTACACCTGGTATCTACGTGAGGGTGTGTGCATGCCCCTGACATTCCAGGTACAAAATTTAACCGTAGCCATCACAGTGTGCATCGTGCCCAAGCGCCCGCTCCTCCCCCCCAACCCCCAGCCCGCCCCGCCCACACATGCACAGCAGCCGCGAACAGTGACCATTGTTTCCCCACGCCCACCCTCACAGACCCAGGGATGCACATTGTAACTCTTCAATGTCCACACTAGTCTCAAAAAGAAGAACTTTAACAGAAACATAATACCAAAAGGGCGACAACAGAACAAGTCGCCGCCCAAACGCTCTATCAAGCTCAATCAATCGGTGAGTTCAATGGGGGGATGACGAAGTTTAGCACTTGGGTGAAACAAGTTAGTTCAAGTCGCCAAGAGAGCCGTGGCGGCTCCCCACCACGGGCAGTGGGTCAAGGGGCACCAAAAGTCAGTGGCAGTGTCCGCAGACAGGTCAGAGTTCCCAATGTCACTGGTCCCGGACAGTCCACCCCAGAGGGGGGATCCCATCTGCTATTCCCTCGGGGGGACACTCACCTCTGGGGGTCCGTCCACCCCTTCAGATGCTCGTTCCCGGTGATGTGCCAATGGGACCGCTCCGGCTCTTCTCTTGGTGTCACGGCGGGTCCGTGACGGGTCGGTAGGTAGGGGGATCAGGAGTGGAGCTCAGATCCCGGAGATGGGGCTGAACGTAGCTGCCGTGGTTCCCAGTAGTGCCGATGTGGACCTCCGGTCGAGTCAGCCTTAGAAGTGATCAAACTGTTCCAAGATGCCAATTGCAATAGCCTAGCCCGGGCTAGGCTGAGGGGGGTTGCTTATACTATCTGATCCAATGTTTGGGGTGTGACATCCGGTAGGCCCTCTGTGTTCGAGTCATCTGGCGGTCCGTACATGAAGTCGTCGTCTTCGCTCCCGCGTGATCTCGGGCTTGCGTTGGAGATCAGGATGGGTGATTGTGATCCACTGATCTCAGCTGCTATTCGGATGGCCTCCTGCTGTTAAGTTTGTATTTGCTCTGGAGTGGGTCCGATTTCTGCGTCCGTGGTTGGCGACCCGGCCCTCGAGGCGTGTCGTTGTCTCCGCCTGCGGGTACCTCGATGTCGGCGCTGCTCCTTCGGCGCGGGTACGTGGTTCGCATCTATTCCTGAATCCAGCCAGGCCGCCGCCGCCTCTGGAGTATCGAAGAAGTGGGTTTTGTCCTGTGCCACCACTCTGAGACGTGCTGGGAACAGCAAGGAGTACTTGAGAGCCAGGCGTCTGAGCCGTTGTTTCACCTCGAGGAACGATTGACGCCAACGCTGGACTTGGATGGTGTAATCAGGGAAGAACATCACCTTGGCATTGTCTACCTGTATGTCCGATAGTTTCCGCGTTTCGCGGAGAATGGCGTCCCGGTCACGGTAGTTCAGCACCAGCATAAGCATTGGCCTCGGGTTGGAGCCCTCCGTGGGTGGACGGGATGGCACCCTGTGCGCTCTTTCCACCACAAAATGTGGAGACAGTGTGCCTTCTGGTAGGAGCTCTCTGAGCCAGGTCTCCATATGTTCCGCCGTCTCCCTCCGTTCCCATCGTTCCGGCAGGCCCACTATGCGTACATTGTTTCTTCTGGCCCATCCTTCAGCCTCCTCCGCCCTATCCTAGAGGAACTCCACCCGGTTGAGTAGGTCACGGACGTGCTTATCTGTCTGCGTCAGCTTGGGTGTGGTCTCCGCCATCGTTTGTTCCAAGGTCGTGGTGCGGTCGGACAGTTTCTTGTGGTCCGCTCGAAGGAGCGTCAGGTCCACAGCCACCTTGTCGATCCTGTTCTCTAGTGACGTATGGGTTAGCTGCATGGATTCCTCCAGGCGTTCCATGGCCGCCAGCATAGTGTCCAGTTTGGAGGCGGTTTGGTCAGTCTCTGTGTTCTTCACCATCTTTCCTTTGCTCAGTGTCCCACCGGTGCCGGACTTTGCTCTGGTCCCCCCTGACATGTGGGTGGTCGTCACGGGTAGGTAGCCAATTGGGCAGGCTCTCGCGGTGAACACTGTTGGGGCCTGTGCGCGCTGGTCTCTCCTGGTCAGGCCTTCAGCTCCGCCCGTGCCGGGTGGCGTGCGGGATTCTAGACGCCACCAAGCGATGTGTGGGGCACCGTGGAGTTCAGTACCGGGTTGGCCGGAGTGGAGAATGCGGGGCTGTTCTGGGTGCTCACCCGCGTGGGCCTGGGTAGGCCCCTTGGTATAGGGCCGATTGTTAGATGGGCCGTTTCAACGTGGCCGCAGTTCGTGTGTCGTGCGGGCCGGGCTCCTCGGTGCTGGACGGGTCCGGCGTTGACCAGTGGCTATATCTGAACAGCGGGTGGGTACTGATGTCCAGGAGGTGGGGCCACACAGCCTCCGTCGCTGGTCGTTCAGGCCCAGGGGTGATGTCGCCAGTGTGGGTCTCCAAACAGTGGAGCACGATCGTCCTCCGGCGTCCGCTAATTTTGGCGGGAAGTCCCCAGCGCCGGCCGGCAAGGCGGGTCAGTGGCACAGGGCGCCGCGGGTCAGAGTGGCGTGCCTGCTTCCAGCTTCTGGGATCCCTGCGCTGTGGGTTCGCCGGGGGTACCGGGCGTTGTGGTACGGTCCCTTCCCCCTTGCTGGGCCAGTGTCGAGGCGGTGGGCGAGTGTGAGGGCCCAGGGGGTAGAGCGGGCCAGCCCTCGCTGTAGCCTGCCGGGAGCCAGGGGCAACGCTGTCCAAATGGGCCCCCAGATATCTGAGTGCACACCTTCTCTGGTGCTCACAGGGCTTGGCAGGATGCCTCCAGTGTCAGTTGGCAGGGCGGGCCGATTTCACCGCCTGTTGCAAGCCAGGGTGGTATGCCTTACATTTGTGACTGGGGCCCCTGCGCAGCTGGAGCGCTGGTGGGCAGCCGGCGTTGCGGCGCGATCTCCTTCCCCCACTTGATCGCGCCGGGGAGTGCACACGTGTTGCGGCCTACCTCGATGGGTTGGATCCCCGGTCTCGGGTGGATGGGGCCGCCGACCGGAAGTGAGCCCTGGGCGGGCAGGTGCCGCGGCAGTCGACGGTCGGAGGGTCAGGTACTCCGATCCTTCCGAAAATTTCGGTGATGGCTGATCAGGTCCCCGGGTGCACTCGGTTCGAGTTTGGGCCCAATTGCTCTAGAAATGGAGGAGAAATAGCCCGTGGAAGGGGAGCTTCGCTCGGAGCTCAGCCCGGGCACGTCTTCTCACATCGCGTACTTGGCCACGCCCCCCCTAATAAGCACACTGTTGTTAGGTTACAACACAGTTCTAAGAGAATCTCAGCAAAGAATTGTGGGCTAAATTCTCGAAATACCTAACACCATGAAAAATAAGAACACAACATGAAAAAAATCGCAAAACAATTAAGAAAACAAGAAAAGAAATCATATGGAAGATCATACAAAAATGATCAACATAGGATAAGGGAAACTAGTGATATGGATTTGAAAATGTTAAAGCAAGAAGCACCAAGAAAGCAGAAAGCGCCAATTCAACCCAAAATGTACAGCGCTGCCTTACGTCACCTTGCAACCTGTAGACGTAACATGGTTTGAGCCTGCCAGTTTACATGCATCCAACAATGTATTAATATGAAAAACTATGTTTCCTAATACCAATACTACTCGAGTTATTAGGAAAAAGGTTGAGCTACCAGAGTCAGCCATACCTAAGAGCATTGTATTATAATTTACAAAGTTACTTCCTGTGTGCAAGTGTACTGCATTCTACCTCACACATACAAAGATGTGTACACCTCAAAGATAATTTGTTGTGCAGGAAGGTATCCCTTCAGGTACAAAAAGTCCCATACACCAAAGAAAACACCCTTGTATGATGTTACATGTGTGCCTGCCTGGGCACAAGGGAGCCACAAGTGTACTAGCACAGGGACAGTGGAAGAAATCGGAATATGTTTGTCAATGTGAAGCACTACAGCTCTCTCCCGTTCACACAACACTGCACAGGAAATGTAGTTGCTGAGCTGTGTTGCATGAAACCTTATTTAATGTTACCAAACTAACAGTTTTTAGTAAGGGAAGTTTATTAGGGAATACATTATTAACTAACTTATAAAAAGTCCCCTTAAACCTATATGATTGAAAGATTAGTGCTATATAGATAAGGGCATTCTAAGGCTAAGAAAAACATCAAATACATACGAATTCATGTACTCGATCCAAAAACAGACATACAGAGCTTTTAAAACATTTCAAAATAACAACCTATTTTTATGTAAAGTAAGTCGTTTTTACAAAAACATTCATTAAAAAGACTAGCAATAAAACAAAGATTAAGATTAAAAAAAAACATTCTTACATAGCAGAGGGGTGTTTCCATAGAAGCCATCCTAGAAGCACTGATCTATCATGCTGTGTCTTAATATGTATGCTATGCAAACACATGATGGACAGAATGATAAAGGAATGATGAATAAATCATACATTCACCCCAGTCAAGAGATCTCGGTTAAATCCATTGTTCTTTTGCTCAGTTCTTTTGATCACCATGCCATCCCAGTTTAGGCCCAGCCATATGCAAATCAGTCTTGACCCTGTCCCTCATACGAACAGTCCAGCCAAACCAAGTCCTCCGTGGACAAGAAACAAGCATCCTGGGACCGGTTGCGTGGTTTACCCCCCAACAACCAGGCTAGCTTGAATCCAGTGGCACAGTGAGCAAGGGACCCATGTCTGGGCATCCCCATCCCACTTAGGGCGAAAAATGTTATGCAAACAAATGATGGACGGAATGATGAATAAATCATACAATCACCCTCAGTCAAGAGATCTGGCCTAAATCCATTGTTCTTTTTCTCAACATGCCACCCCAGTTTAGACCCAGCCATATGCAAATTAGTCTTGACCCTGTGCCTCATGGGACAGTCCAGCCGAACTGCCAAACCAGGTCATCCCTGGACCAGAAACAAGCATCCTGGGACCGGTTTCGGGTTTACCCCTCATCAGCCAGGCTAGATTGAATAATAGTCTGAATATGTAGACATCGTGTGCATCAAGGAGACTTGGCAACAGTGGCGGCTGCTCGAGGGAGTGCTACGGAACGGTGAGGCAGGGCGGTGGAGGGACAGGGTGGTGGTAAGAAACTTCGGCATATGGTCAGAGTTTAGTAAATAAATAAATAAATAAATAAAACGAATTCCATTGAGCGCTGCATCGCCGATTTGGCGTTGCAGCGGGCGCAATATAATTCATTTTATTTATATATTTACTCAACTCTGTTTGGCCCTATGCCAGAGTTTACTACCCCTCACCCTGCCCCTCCCCCGCCCTTCTGCCCCCGCAGCACTCCCTCGAGGAGCCGCCTCTGCTTGGCGACAATGTTGGCAAATTCTCCTATACAGTCAACAGCAGCCTAAATATTAATGGAATAGGTGTGCTTCTGATTATGGCAGATGTGTGCTGTTGGGGCAAGTGGCAAAAATTGAACATGGATGCAGGCAATAGCTCCCAAGATGTGATGGAACTGAGCAATTTTATAAAAAAAACCTTGCTTGGATATTCTCTGCCTACACAAATGTGGCGCCTGGAACTTAGTAGCTCAGAGGAAGGGGCATTTGTCACAGATGCTCATAGGGCGGGGTGTTTTCAGTAAGAAAATGTATCTGTATTTGTCAATCATATCTGCCACTTTTAAAGACATCATTTAAGATATTTGCGTATGAATGTGACGTGGTTAAGGCAGCTGCTTCAAAACAATTACTTTGGAGGCAAACATCCTAAACCCAAACATGCTAGCATACTTCAGTGTATTTCACTTCTTTATACTATTTCAAACTAAATAATGGATCTATTTTTAAAAAAATACCCAGTGGGTAGGTTCAATTAAGAAAGAGTAGTTTCACAAACTTTATTTTCTTAAAGGAACATCTTGCTTAAGAATACATAGTTTTGTGAAGCTTGTTTATTGAAATGCTTTTGTACCCAGGCACTTGAAATATTCCTGCCACAACTCGCGATACATAAATGAAGTGTACCTTAAAATATAGTGCTCATGTCTGTCTTTACAACACGCCATTTACCCAAGAGACTGCTCTGCTCAGTGCATTAGAAACACTGACGTACTCCTACTGAAATCCACTGCTTGTTCAAATGAGAAAAAAGAGCCTTTTGAGCGACACAATTGTATTTGCAAAAAGGAAGGCAATGATTTTTTAAACACCATTATTCCAGCGAAGTGCACTCGTTAATGTGAGCAACACAGTTATTCGAGTCTGCTATAAGCTGTCCAGCAGTCAAGTGGGTCATTTTCTTCCATGTATTAAACTTCAAATCGTTTCAATGTTAAGCAATTCGGAGTTATTAATGGATTTTCTGCTTAAAATGTCTCTGCTGAGTAGATTGTTACAAGGAAATACAGTAGCAACAGGAACACGTGAAGGGTGGCCTTCGTACAACAAATAGATATCGAAATCGTATTTAAAGGGTTTCGAGATTCGTTCGTCTGCATTTTACTTTTGTTACAGATTAAGGTATGACACAGAGATACTATGTTATGTGCAACCGAAACTAAATGCAAAAAAATCAATAATGCTTAAAGAAGTGAATATTGTTTCATTGAAACATCTCGAAATGATGCCTGGCCCGCCAGGGGCCGTGCTACAGAATTGCCCCAGGGCACAGCGGGTATTTGCACTCGCATTGTGCGCATTCAGGGCCCTCTGAAGGGGCCACATTATCATATGTTGTGTAATACAGATAGCACTGTCACACATATCGCACCAGCACTATATTTAGAGGGTGTTTCCTCATTTGCATGGCCCGGGGCGTGCACCTTGCATATCAGGGAATCTCTTTACTCCTGTGCCAGTGCTGTATTACCTATCATGTGTTAAGGGGGTAAAAGTGTGCCCCCTAAAGGCAACACTCTGGAGGGATGAAAGGAAGTCCCATGGAACCCCCCCCCCCTAACTCCCCCCCCCCCCCCCCCCCCCCCCCCCCCGGACATCCCCTTGCAGGCGGGTGCAGTGAATCCCTGCACCGCCTGTAAAGGGAACTCAAGTCCATCTGAAAAGTGCAGGTGTGTTGCTCCCTGCACAGAGACACATGGTGCAGCATTTAAGCAGCTGCTTCATATTTCTCCTGAGGGCAGTGCATTCCACATAGTAGGGTGCACTTTCCCTGCATGCAACTGGCGCACCTGCTTAACGGTGTGCCAGGGTGAAAGGGTGAAAATAGGAAAATGAGTTACTCCCTATCTGCAATGGGGCCCCAGATGTTACATGGTCTCTCCCTATAATATCTCTCTGAAATTTTCTGCCTATAAGAACATTTAAGCAGCCCTAGATCAGCTTTTGTCTCATTCAACTAGTTAACTATAAAGATTTTCATTTAAGATTGCGCAGGACAATCATAGCTGTTGATACATATAAATTCCAAGAGTGGAGAAGTGACATCACACACCCATTGACCTTAATAAGATCACAGGAAGTATCATCATATGACCTTTGACCCTTAATATTCACATGAGGTGATGCCATCTGAACTGAACCCTAATGACATCACTATAACTGGCATAGCTGGTTTCATAATAACTATGTAATTAATATACCAACACAACACAAATGTCTCTTTTATGTACACCTATGATAGGGTGCTAACATTATCTTTGAACGATGGCATAATATGATACTTGCCCTAAATTGTAGTGAGTGAGTGCACTAGACCTTTTCTAGAAGAGTTTTGGGGCAGTTTTCCCATTGAGATTGTTTTTTAAAAGGGGGTTAAATAGTGTATTTTAGAGGGTTGTCTGACAGAATATCAATCTTAAAAATATTATGTGGACAGAATATTGTGTCAAATATATCGAGGCCCAAAATATCGAGAAGATAATTGCAAAATGGTATGTGTTGATTTACTAATCTTAACTCCACATCTACATACATTGAAGATATATATATATATATTGTCAGGGAACATATATATGGAGTTAAGTATACTACAACTTTGCTTACCATAGAAACTTACTCTCACATATTTTTGTCCTCGGTTGTCTTGAAACCTTATTTTATCCACACAATATTTTTTCTAGGATATTTTGTCCAAACACCATTTTAAAGCACAATTGGAGAAGTGTGGCTCAGGGGTTAGAGGCGGCAGACCCGGAAGCTGAGGAAGCTGAGATCGGCCCTGGACCAGGGTTCAATTCCCCGCTTCGATGGGGCTTGGGGTCAATAATTCCACGGACTCGATAATTCTCACTCCGGTGTCTACTCGACTCACGGGTTCACACTCTGCGACTCTGGACAATAGCTTGCTTAATCTCCACAACGGCCCCTCGCGGCGGAATGCCTGGCTTTCACCTTGTGGATACCCTGCCGGGGTATCTCACAGGGGAATACCAGGACGGGTTCCCTAAGCAAGCGCATAGATGCCTGCGATGTGGGCGATTTGCGCTATATAAATACATGTACATTTACATTTACATTTACATTTACAATTGTCAAATACATCTGCTTAAAAACAATAGGCTTTGAAAGGGCATTTGTAAAATATTCAAGTCCTTTCACAGTGTGCCAAGCAAATGAAACCTGTCAATCCCCATGAGTTGACCCCATTTTCAAACAAAATGAGCTAGGAGTGCCCCTACATTCATTGTGCCAAAGCAAGCAGTTTGATAGTATGTCAGTGCCCAAATTATGCAATTAATGCAGTCCGTATGTTATGGGTGACCCTTATTTCAAAATGTACCTCGAGTATATCAGGGCCAGCATTTTGTCATGGTTGCTCACCCAACAACTATATGCCACAGTTGTCCTCACTCATGCCAAGATTTTCCTCCAATGTGCTAGCGCCAAAATGTTGATATTGGTGCCCAATGCCATGAGTTTCATTAGGTATGGCAGCACCATATTCAAGGAATTTTCTCCAGTGTGCCAGCTAATATTTTACCCTGAGTGACCATCATGCAAATAATTACCTCCAGTATGCCATCACCAGAATGTTTTTAAAGGTGTCCTTATGCTAAGAATTACCTCTAGTGTTCCAATGCCAGTCTTTTGTCACAGGTGCCCATTATGTTAAAATTTGCTTCCACAATTACAGCACCAACATTTTTCCATGATTGCCTCTATAAGCTACGAATTGCCTTCCAGATGCCTGGGGTAAAGATAGACATGGAAGCATAACACCATAGTTTAACTCACAGCAACTTTCATTCACTCACTCACATCTATTCTCACTTCCACTCAATCATTCTCGCTCACTTGCACTCATTCATTCTGACTCTCTTGCACTTAGACTCACTTATACACTCACTCCCTCATTCTCACTGACTTGCATACTCTCCCTGACTCTCATTTTCACTCATTCACATTACTCTTACTCTCATTCATTCTCCCTCATTCTTACTCACAGTTACACTCACTCATAGACCCTCCTGCTCATTGTGTCCCACATACTCTAACACTCCTCATTCTTGCTCATTCTTTTCCACGCCTGCAGTCACTCTTACTCTCACTTACTCATTCTTATTCACTCTGACTCACTAATAACCTCTGACATTGCATCTCACTCATTCTCATTCACTCACAAACATGTTCTCACATACAGGCACACACTCTCACACATACACACACTTTCACCAGCAAATATGCCCCCATCATACGTGTAAATCTTACCTCAGCCACCAGCGATTGTCTCTTTTTACCTCCAGGTGCTGTATTTTTTATGACACTAATGGTGAATAATATAATATTCACTATTCGTTTCAATAAAAAAAAAGCAGAAACAAGGAAGGCGGTGCAGAGATGCCCAAAAGAACAAACTGTTCCAGTGTTCTGGGCACTTCTGTTGCCACCTCTGAGGCCAGAGGGCACAAAGGCAGTGCCATAGGTCATATGGAACAAGTCAGAAGTCACAGCTGCGACCCCCCTGTCGGCCCCCATTTGACGTCCATGTGACTAAGGGATCTTTGCTATAACGCAGCCTTACAACACAATTACACTTCGTAAAAGATATTAGGCCTCATTTATGAGGCTGTGCGTCACTTTTACGCCGCTGGTGCGTCACTTTTTGTGAAGCAAAAGTGGCGTAAAAAATGCGCCTTGTTGCGCCATATTTACAAAGTGACGCATCTAGGTAGGTGTGTCACTTTGTAAACCCCTCAGAAAAGGGGGTGGTGATGGACAGAGTATCTGAATTAAACGGAACACTCGTACCCAGTCAACAGATCAGGGCTTGATCCATCACCGTTTTTTAGCTCACTGCACCATCCCTGCTCAGAACCTGGCTACATGCAAATTAGTCTGTCCCTGGCCCAGTGCATCATGGGAACAGGACAGACCAAACTACCAAGCCAATTCTTATACTGGGAAGGAAACAAGCTTCCGGGGACCGGTTTCTAGCATTCCAGCCGTCTTCGGCCCGGCTTGCTTGAATCCTGATGGTGCAATGAGCAAGGGACTCACATCTGAGTATACCCTTCCACGCTTATGGTGGACAAAACGATTCAGAAAAGGGGGTGGTGATGGACAGAGTCTCCGAATTATCCAGATAAATAACGGTGATGGATCAAGCCCTGATCTTTGGACTGGGTAAGAGTGGTCTGCTTAATTCAGACACTCTGTTCATCACCACCCCCTTTTCTGAATCGTTTTTGGCCACTATAGGTGTGGCAGGGTATACTCAGACATGAGTCCCTTTCTCACTGCACCATCAGGATTCAAGCAAGCCGGGCCGAAGAAGGCTGAAATGCCAGAAACCGGTCCCTGGTAGCTTGTCTCCTTTCTGGTGAAGAATTGGCTTGGTAGTTAGTCTGCCCTGTTCCCATTATGCACTGGGCCAGGGACAGACTGATTTGCATATAGCCAGGTTCTGAGCTGGGATGGTGCAGTGAGATAAATAACGGTGATGGATCAAGCCCTGATCTTTGGACTGGGTAAGAGTGGTCTGCTTAATTCAGACACTCTGTTCATCACCACCCCCTTTTCTGAATCGTTTTTGGCCACTATAGGTGTGGCAGGGTATACTCAGACATGAGTCCCTTTCTCACTTCACCATCAGGATTCAAGCAAGTCGGGCCGAAGAAGGCTGAAATGCCAGAAACCGGTCCCCGGTAGCTTGTCTCCTTTCTGGTGAAGAATTGGCTTGGTAGTTTAGTCTGCCCTGTTCCCATGATGCACTGGGCCAGGCACCGACTGATTTGCACATAGCCAGGTTCTGAGCTGGGATGGTGCAGTGAGATAAATAACGGTGATGGATCAAGCCCTGATCTTTGGACTGGGTAAGAGTGGTCTGCTTAATTCAGACACTCTGTTCATCACCACCCCCTTTTCTGAATTGTTTTTGGCCACTATAGGTGTGGCAGGGTATACTCAGACATGAGTCCCTTTCTCACTGCACCATCAGGATTCAAGCAAGCCGGGCCGAAGAAGGCTGAAATGCCAGAAACCGGTCCCCGGTAGCTTGTCTCCTTTCTGGTGAAGAATTGGCTTGGTAGTTTAGTCTGCCCTGTTCCCATGATGCACTGGGCCAGGGACAGACTGATTTGCATATAGCCAGGTTCTGAGCTGGGATGGTGCAGTTAGATAAATAACGGTGATGGATCAAGCCCTGATCTTTGGACTGGGTAAGAGTGGTCTGCTTAATTCAGACACTCTGTTCATCACCACCCCCTTTTCTGAATCGACTTTGTAAACCCCTGCGCCATATTATACCTGTGCCAGGTATAATGTATGCAAGGGGGGCGTAGTGACGCAAAAAAGGGTCGTAGAAGCCACTTCTAGGACGAAAATGCGTCAATATCATACGCCTACCTCACAGCAGGCGTAAGACTGACGCAGGCCCTTTCACATGGGGCTTGCCCCATGTGAAAGGACACTTTGCTGGAGTTGCGTCACTTTTGTGACACACTCCAGCAATGCGTCACTTTTGCACCATACAGATACATCAGAAATACTGACGTATCTGTAACGCCTTGCGACATGATGCGTCATACAGTAAATTTGACGCATCAATCATGTCGCAAGGAGGGCGCACTGAGAAGTGGCGCATCGCTGCTTTCACGCAGCGATGCGTCACTTCTCATAAATGAGGCCCATTTGCCCTAATATGGGCTAATACATTCAAATATCTGCAATAACTCTTTTTAAAGCCCATATTGGAATTCCAGGTTCTTTGGGCATTACCGTAACCCTCATGATTTTCCAACCTATATTTCAATCCTGACAACATTTAACCTGGAAAAAGGGCCAATAAATACTAAAATTCAATTTGGTGTGCATCAAATTTTTAATTTTAGTCCCCATTTACTGAACATCAGCTCTGAATGGCAGGCAGTTACCACACCCAGAATATACTTTGCACTGGAGTGTCAATATTTACCAAGTGCAGTAGATAGATTAGCCCATTCCATTAAGCGCATAACTGGGGCCTATATGAAGCTCAAGGAAGGCTAAAAAAAACAACCTATTTTGTGAATCATATGCAAAAGAGGTCACAATAGCCACAGACAGCTCCTTCTGGAATACTCAAACTGCAGGGTGATCGAATATCAAATTGCAATCCCAAAACGAGCCTTTTACACTGCTTTCAAGGTAGGACAGGTTGTACTAACATCACTCTACAGCAACATTCTTTGCATATGTCTCAGAGGAACATTGAGAGTGAGAAATAAGTCATATTCTAAGTGGTGTATGTAAGATGGTCAATCCATTTCAGCCCGCTGCATTTTTTGAAGGATCTTCAACAGAAGCATATGAGACACATATGGAGAAAAACATTCTCTACGTTTGCCCACCAGTTTAAATGAGGTTTGTGGTAGTCAATTATCTACAGCCAATAAAGAAACTCTGATTTGCTTTGATTTTGGATTAATTAAACCCTTTAAGGACTGATTGTTTCACTCCTTCTAAATCTTCACAGTTGGAGACACATCATGTTATGTTCATACATCCAGACAAATATGCTAACACCACAATTCCTTTTCAAGCAGTACTGGTGAATAGTTTCAATTACACCTATCATTTGGCTATCAAATCTCAGCAATAATTAAAAACACAAAAGAAGAATCTTGTGTTGGCTTTTTCCACCACATCACATTGACTAGAGTCTTATTGTTGCATCTCAGTTCAATTGTTTTTACCCAAGGTTTAGAGTTGTCAGAAAGTCTCAAGCCCTCACATTCGATCTTCTCAGGCCACGTCTCAATCTTCTGCTCTGGTAACACGTCAAGGCTTGTAGTACCTACCAAATGGTCTTGCAAATCGGGTGATGTGATTGGCACAGGCTATGGCTTCTTCCTCATGGCAGCTTCTCGCCATCACCGGAATCAATGGACAATTACAGTTTGGCAAACTAAGACAATGTGACATGGCTTCTTCGAAAATTGTGACCTCCCAGGCTGACTTGGCTCCATTCAGCATTGACTTGTAGTTCTGGCCTCCATGGCTGTCCTTAAAGCTCTCTAATAAAATGTCCCACTCCACAGAGATTGAGGTTTTGTGGAGCCCCTTAAGTTCTTCTCGCTAAAGGAATATGCCCCCAGCAAGGCCCCACTGGCACAGGCCATCATGCCAGTCTGTTAATCTTGAGGCCCTTGGGGACTTCCAACGCCTAGTAAGCAGGCGCGTTGCTAGTAATAGTGGCAGGTTTGCAAAACACCCACTCACCTTGGAAACCCTTAGGCCTACTGGTAACCTAATATGCTATATTCCATAGTGTCCCAGCAGGACTGACCTGTGACGTCCTCCAGTGCTTTTAATACACCTGTCCAGTGTGTTGTTACTTGTGAACAGAGTCCACAGCATGTGGAGCAGGTCTGCCCCCTCCAGCCAGCAGCGGGGACACAGCGAGGGCGAGGTAGGATATATATATCAGGCTGATTTTATGTGGTGTTAAATATGCCCGGTGTACAATGGCAAATTGAATACATTTGAATATGGAATTATAAAATACCGTCTTGGGATACTCCAGTAATCTTGCCTATTCCTTGTCAGTAAGTGTCCTAGCCAGTTCTGTCTCCCACCTCTCCCTCCATGTTGTACGTGATGTCATGAGGTGACCTCGGAGCCCTTTACTAAACCATCTCACCAAGTGTTGACCATGTCCCATGGTATGCAAAGCTTTCAGAGCTCGAATGACGGTGGTTCATGATCCTCAATTGCCCAATGTCGGTGTATTTATTGTAAGAGACTAGTTATGTGTCATTAGCTTACTTTCAGCAATTAAGTCACCTGCTATAGTGACCGAATGGACATGTTATAATGCATGTATTTGGAACGCATGCCATTACAAAACGGTCATTACAACAACTGCGTTGTTACACTGCATACCATTACAATGTAAGTCATTTCAACGACTTGCTGTAGGGGGGGCACTGGTTGGTGGAATAGAATAATTTACTATTCCAACTCCAGTCTGTGCAACAGTAGGGAAGGTGCTGGATTAAAAATCCAACACCTTCTGCTCCCTACAGCAAGTCATTGTAACGGCTTGCTTTGTAATGGCATGCAATGTAACAACGCGGTCGTTGTAATGGCATGCGTTCTTTCGCATGTGGGGTAAACAATGTTTACCGTAGTGACTCCCTCTCGTTCCCAGGGTGTAAGTCTCCAACTTGTTAGAGTACCTGAGGCAGTAGGGGGGCAACACAAAGGTATGTTGGGTGTGCACCTAGTGCCAGTGGCGGTTTCTCCGTGGGGGCGTTTGGGCGCCGCCCCCCCCTGCTTTCTTGCCGTGCGAGAAGGCAGAACAAATGCTAGTTATCATATTATATAAGTACCATTGTTTCTGTTTCTGCCTTCTCGCAAGGCAGGAAAGGAGAACTTCCTTGTTTACAGTACTCGAGGGCAGGGGGAGTGGCTTGGGGGAGTGGCTTGCCCACTGTTGCTAATACTGACTGGGCAGCCTGAGGCCGCCCAAACAGACAGTATTTACAACAGTAGGATAGCCACTCCCCCTGCCCTCGAGTAACTCTCCCTTTTCTTTCTGTATGCTGCAGCAGCAGCATACAGAGAGAAAATGACGTAGGTGGGGCAGCCGGCCGCACCAATGAAAAACGCGGCATTGGAGGGGGAGGCTGCCTGCTGCGCTGCCTTCCTGATGACGTGCTTCAGGACAGGACTTGAAAGCGAGGACGGCAGGAATCGGGACGGCCGACGGAGTCTCTGGACAGTAAGTAAGTTTATACTATTCTGTTCCCAAATTAATTTCAAACTTTTTTTGCCACTTTGAATGTAATTGAATAGCGTTTTTTTCCCCATTTCCTGCCTTATTTTCTATCGCTTGGCGTTGCTGAAATGAAAAAAAAGCGTGTGATACTGTGCAAAAACCCTTTCTTTATTTATTTGCTGCCTTTCTTATTTGAAGTGGAACACTGCGGGCCTCTCGTCTCAGCCGCTTCTTGTTGGCCCGTGGGAAAACTAGAGGCTGAGTTTGAGTTTGTTAGGAACGTGTTATTTTTTAACTGCTAAAACACTATGGCCTCTGCCTTTTCCTGTGTATTTCCCTACCTGTGGTTAGCCAGGCCGGACGCGTGTCCTTGGAATACATCGGATCCTATTTGGTGGAAATGAGCTAAAGAATGAAAAAAAATTGTATTTTGCTGTTCATCATTTTTTATTTTCGTTTTTCATGTACGCATTAGGCCCATCTTCTACCAGCAGAGCATTGCTAGACAGTAGACTGAGACATCATTTTCAGGTGCACTCTGCCACTCTGTCAACAGTACGGCGCGGGTGCAAAGGCAGTGGATTCCATCTTTGAAATGTGCTTAAGCCCCATGGAAAGGGGACGGCGCCAGCGTAAATTTAGAGCCCGTGTGATCTATTTTACAGAAGCAGCAAAACAAGCATCTTCCCCAAACACGACCCCTGCCTGCCCTTTAGCATTCAGACACACCGGAGGCCCAGGCGGGGGCGCTAGGATATACCTGTCCTTTAAATACCGACCCCAGCCTGCCCTGTAAAGACCGACCAAGCCCCATCCTAGTAATACAGATCCGAGCCAGCCCTATAGCAATCAGAGACAACATGCAGCACAGGTGGGATCTATATAGGATACATCTGTAGTATAAATACCGACCCCCAACCTGTCCTGTATATACTGACCCCAGCCTGTCCTGTAATGATCAGAGAAAACCTGCGGCAAAGGGATATACTTGCCCTTTAAATACCAGCCACAGCCTGTCCTGTAAATACCAAACCCGGTCCTACCTCCGAAACATGCGTGAATAATTCCAAATGTGCAGGGATGCTGACATATGCAGAAATATCTTCAAATTTTGCTAGCATCACACAAGATGCAGGGTACTTGACAGGTGTGTAACAGTCAATGAAGACAGGGGTTGACAGTGGCTCTAAGAGCCTGTACACCAATCGAGTCTTAAAACATATTTGGCAAGCAAAGTGTGCACAGCAGAAATGCCTGCAAAACCTTTTACTTTTGGATATTTCATTATCAAAATTGTACTGCAAAATGCATCATTTTAACCTATTTTTTGTATATAATTCTCGAGGGGAGACCCCCTCACCCCCCATAAACACCCCTCAGGTCAGTCACATTTGTTCAGGCAAAGTCATACCCCCATTTTATGCCTCACTACTTTCAAACTTCACCAGCCGCCACTGCCTAGTGCCCTAAAGGATCTCAAACACCATTGCGTATGCCTGGAGCATGCTTAGAGATGTGCCAGTCTCAATGCAGACAAAAACATATTTTGAGCAATTGACTAAATCCACTGTGTCCTGGATCAGGGCAGCTCAGTTGACCTGGTCCAGCTGGTTCTCCCCATGGCTTTTGATATGGTCTTACTCTCCATTCTACTAATGCTCATCCATGAATTTAGCATCTGTCATGATATTTTCAAATGGTCTAAATCCTTCCTGACAAACAGATCCCAAACCGTTATACACCCCTTCCCTATCACTCAACCACCACCAGGATAACTTAGAGAGGAGTCCTGGGGAATTCTGCAAGTTCAACTATGCCCAATGTGTACATGATGCAACTGGCAGGGAAAATGAGATCCTATGGCTTTGAAATAGTTTTCTATGATTATGATACTTCCTTGATCATCTGGATGAAAGCTAATTGAGTCAAGCTAAATGGAAGCAAAACAGAGGTAATCTGCCAAAGGGATACACACCACATCCCAATCTTATGTCTACACTAGGAATTATAGGTATGATCCCAGACAAAAACCTTTCCATGGCAGATCAAATCACTTTTGTATCTGCCTTGTGTTTTGGCATCCTTCAAAGGCTTCTTAAGGTGTTTTAATGACTCCCAATAAGCACTCCACACACGGTCCCTCAGGCCATGATTACCTGCCACATGGACTACAGGAATGCCTTTTACATTGGCATCCATGACTGCTTGATGAGGAGACTTAAAACTGATCAAAATTATGTGGTTTGACTAGTACTCAATCATCCGGCCATTACCTTGGTTTCCCTCCACCTCAAAGCCCTACGTTGATTCAGTGTTAAAGCATACATACTTCTTCAACACTTTACCAAATGAGCATGACAAAGGGATATTTTTTCATGGTGTGGCTGTTCTTCTGAAATTAGTAGGCTCTTTTACGTGCATGTTCACCATTTTTGTCCCATATGAACAGCTAATTTTTAGTGTCATCTTTGACAACTGCAACATCAACTGTCACAAGGAAGCTCACATTTCTTTCATCTCATCCTTTGTGGTAAAAAAATTCACAAAATGCAAATTCTGCAAACCATTTCACCTCAACTGTCTAATTAACATTTACAAGATAAATTCTATTCACCATTTGGCAGAAACCAACCAAATCACGGAATCCTTTCATATGATCATTTTGTGTAAATCAACTTTTATTAAAAGAAGGTATCTCTGTCTGCACAGTTTGCAAATATCCTTTTTCCTGCCACCCACCATCTCTTCCCATGTCCTGTAATGGGTGACCTTTCACTTTTTTCAAACTGATGTTCCAAAGGGTTACTATCTAAATCACCTTTCACTCTTTTACCCGGTTAGTGATTCCCAGTGCCTTCTACTTCTCTTTCCTCATTTCCTAGTTTTCCACTTACTTTCATGCAGGCACCATCCTAAGCAACCCCACACCCTTTCATCCCATTTTAAAATGAGTGAATCATCTCACTCACCAATGTCCTTTCTTTTATCCACTTTATTGTGGGAAATCCTTCTGCATCCCTATTTCTCCTTTTTAATCCTTTCACAACCCCCCCTCTATTTATGTTGTCCATCCTCCTTTTTCCACTTTAAAATGAACATATTGTTTCATACCCTGGATTCACTCTGGAGTGCACATTTGATAGTGTAAAAGCAGTTTTAATAGGTTAAAATTATTTTTAACAGTTCTTGCAGGTTTTTGCTTAGCTATATTTCTTTCATTTTGTTTTTGTATCAAAAGAAATTTAGTCACTTTGAGTTTATTGGTATGGTAATGTTCCCTGTGTGGTAAACGGATATGTACCCACACCCTGAGTGCCTGACTGCGTGTGACTGGTATCCTGATTCTTTCATTTTGGTTGTAGTGTTGCCTCAATCAAAGCGTGTGAGCAGTCATATGTTTATCTCTGATTATGAGAGGTCCTGTTCCCTGAAGGTGTGTATCAACGTGCCCTCAATTGAGACAGAGAACTACTGTTCCTGGTATGGGTTTTGCATAGGGGGTGGTGGTGCCAGCATAATGTGTTTTAAGAGTCAATAGAGTAACCAGTCTTTTTAGCTGGGTGACTGGAGAGGAGGCATGCCGATCCACCTGTACAAAGTTTTGCTTCTACTTCCAGGTCCTTGCTCTAACATGGCAAGTGTGTGTTAACCATGTTTTTCAAGTGCTCAATGTAGCTTATATATTTTGTTTATTACTAAGCCAGAGTAACCGAAGCATGTGCAATCCATTTTGGATGCCACTGGCTATGGAGGGTGTAACGACCTGGCGTTCCCGGGATCGGGGACAGACACCCACAGAACACAAGACCTCTTCTTGTAAGTTGAAGGATTTATTGGGTGAAGTAAAGTGACTTGGATGGCCTGATGAACCCTAACTCCAGGAGTTTGTCCAGATATGAACGCAGATGCAGGTTTTCGGGCTCAGTGAGGGCATACAGCCTGCCGCTGGGGACGCTTGCTCCTGGTACCAGGTCGATCTGGCAATCATAAACCCTATGGGGTGGGAGCACCTCCGCCTTTACTTCATCGAAAACGTCTTCGGATCCTCGATATACGCTAGGAAGTGTCACATCTTTCTCGGCTGCAGTGGCCACTGTATGGCTTCCGGTCCGTGGGGTGTCATGCATTTCTTGTCGCACCCCGCATTGTTGCATGCAATACGGTGAGGACATTTCGATTTGATGCGTTGTCCAATCCACCGACGGGTTGTGTTTTTGGAGCCATGGTAGTCCCAATATGACTCCATACTGCGGTGCTCTGATAATGCTAAAATCGATGGTTTCAGCATGCCATCTGCCGAACCTTACCGGCTTTTCACCCGTATGATGTCTGATGGGTCCGGTCACCAGACGTCTTCCGTCCACTGCATAGACGTCTTCCGGCTTTCCTTTGGGAATGAGAGTGATCCCCAGTCTCTGTGCCTCATTGTAGTCCATGAAGAGGCCTGTGGCCCCCGAATCCACCATGGCCACCACGGGAAGCCATTGATTCTGAACCCCGACATGTACCGTGATAAACAAATGTTGTTTTCCTCTTTGATCGGAACTTGACATGGAAGGAATGTAATTGTGACTCCAAGAGGCCCCTTCCGTATTCCTGGAGTCCATCAGTTTTCCGCCGGTGCGTCCACCACAGCCGTCACAGGCCTGGGGCTCCGGTATCTACTGGTCTTAGGTTTGGCAGGACACTCACGGACGTAGTGTCCTTTCTTGCCGCAATACAGTCAAAGACCCTGTTTCCTGCGTGACTCCTTCTCCGCTGTAGTAAGACTGGATCTTATGGCTCCGATATCCATGGGCTCAGACTTGGCAGCGGAGCTGGCTTCGGGGCTCCCCATAGAGATATAAGAAGGCAACGCCTTGCCTTTCTTCTTATGGTCTCCTTTTCTCTCGCCAGCCGGTGGTCCAAACGCAGGACCAGACTGATGAGACCCTCACACATTTTGGGCTGGGGATCGATCTGAGCCACCACATCCTTGAGCTCATCGCACAGTCCTTGGTGAAACAACGCTGTTTGTTTGGCAACAGGCCACTTTGTTTCAGCCACCAGCCGGCGAAATGCATTGAGGTATTGTAACAGGTCATTATTACCCTGTTTCAGTTCTAGCATCTCGCGATCCGCCGTGTAGGAGTCTGCCCGACGATCGAATACTCAAAGGAATTCCTCACGAAAGGCTCCCCAGTCACATAATATGGGGTCGTCCCTGCTCACCAAGGGAACCGCCCAATGCGTGTCACCGGCCAAATACGACAACAGAAACGCCACCCTGGCTTGGCTTGTGGGAAAGGCCCGTGGTTTGCAGGACAGATGCAACGCTATCTGCGTTAGGAACACCTGTACGGTGTTGGGGTCTCCGCTGTACCCTCCGGTGCAGCCAATGGTACTGTGACAGGCATCTCAACAACAACCGCAGGGGCAGCGGTTGTGGAGGTAGGACCAGGTGTCAGAGGGTCTCTCTGCATAGCGTCAAGTCGTGCCCTTACATCTGCAGATTCCTGCCTCGATGCTGCAAGTTCAATCTGTATTGTAGCCAACGCTGCTAATGCATCCTCCAATGTGGCCATGTCTGTCACCCGACCGGGGGATAGTTATGGTAAAAGAGATCGGATATTCTGTAACGACCTGGTGTTCCCGGGATCGGGGACACCCACAGAACACAAGACCACTTCTTGTAAGTTGAAGGATTTATTGGGTAAAGTAAAGTAACGAGGAGAATACAAACAGAAATGATAAGTAGAATGCACCAGTTCTGTATACGTAACCCCAATCACAGCGCTGGTGTTATGTACCGTCCTCCGCAAGTACAACGGTCCCGTTGTACGCCAACGGAGGGCACTGTGCTATAAGCGGCCGACAATGCCGATCGATAGCTGTGAGGGGTTATGATCTCTGCCGTTGGGTGAGCAGAAGTAAGGAAGGTGGGAGTCGCCCAGCCGAGTTCTCTACCACTCCTTCCTAAAGGGATACGGGGAGCAGCCGCTCTACCCGTATCTCGAATCAGACTTTTCTTGCTGCTAACACCCAAGAACCAAAAGCGAGAGGTGGTCGAGAGCAGCCGCTCGATCAGACCTACCTCTGGATACTACGGCCGTGGAGACGCGGCAACCTCCTCCTGGAGTGCGTCTCAACACTAATCCCTGACTAGTACGAGGACGGGGGCTGGGAGCCACGGCTCACACCAACCTCCGTTACCTGGTCTTCGATAAGACCTTTGGACCGGGCTGGGAGCAGTCGCTCCAACCAGCCACAACTCGGGATCCTGAGCGAGACTCGCTGACTCGTCCGAGTCAGAGAACGCTTGCGCGCTGTAACTGAGACACGGGGCTTTCCTACCTCCGTTCTTCCGAAGATCAAGGGTTGGTTCACTGGTCACTGCTCACGGAGCGCTCGGCTTCAGGATGTGTCGGCTTAGGATTCTGAATATCCGACACAGCGTCCTTTCCACTTCCGCCTTATATAGGCGGACCTTCGTGTCTGCATCACGTGTATGGTGGTTGCGTAATCTCGCCGTGCTAAGCCTCCTGGGATTCGTAGTCCGCTCTGCCGGCGGTGCATGATAACGGCGAAGGCAGGACGAGGGGAGGAATTCATTACAGAGGGTGAGGACTGTATTCCCAGAAATTGTAAAAGTATTGATACCATTCATGCAGCTGGAGGAAGGAGGCCTAGATACTGAACTGAGGGGAGTGGAGACAGGTTGCCTTTAGATTTCTATTATTATTTATTTTATTTATCAAGGAGTTGCTGATTAGTCTTCCTGAACATTGTTATTTGGTGGATGGTAAGGGTGAAAGATGAGGTTACAAATCCTGTTGTGACAGATGAGGGAGCTTTTAGGTGAGACTTACCTTTCCCTTTTTTCATTCCTTGATTGTCATTCATTTGGTTTGATGATAGACAGGTAGAGCAAACTCACACCACTTTGTGCCTCTGTTGTGGGTGCTCCAGGATGCAGACCACCTTGCTGTGATAAACATTACTCTACGTAAAGGCTGGGTTTGGAGAGCAGCATGGAAAGGACAATTAAAAGAAGAACGACCCAAACAGTTTGAAACAGTAGATCCACACTTCCTGTTTGAAAGTTGGGTATAAAAGGGGGAACCACATCACTCCACTTAGCTCTAGTTCCATGCCCTCTATCACCAAGAAAGGGAGTGTTCCACAGACTATTTAAAGGACTGCAATTGAACCAGTGCTGAAGTCAGCAAAGCTAGCAGTTTGATAGAGATGATGGACATCAACTGATCTTTCACGCAACACAGAGCAGCAAGCAATGTGGCAGAGCTGCATTAAATGAAAGGGAGAGAGCAGAAATGCTCCAAATTTACAAAGCTAAGGATCAGTTCTGCTCTCTCCCTGAGCCAGCGCACCATGTGCAGCCAGGCACCAATGCAGGCACCCTTGTACCATAGTGCAATGGGTACCTGCATTACAGAGAGAATTTGTTTGTACAGGAGGGACATTGGGAAAGGCATTTTGTTGCATCCCAGCTTTACCTGCTTTATTAAATCTGTGAATGTACCAAAATCCATGAGTGGATGCACAGGAAAGCCCATGCTTCAACCATGGAACACCTCCTAGCCTCAAATGTAATGTAATGCAGTGCAAGAGACTACTTGAGTTACATTTTCCTACAAAAACCCTGCAAGGTGGAACAAATCACCCCTTGTTTGGCTTTGTAGATATTACTGAGTCCTTTGATATGTCCTTATGTGACACAAGGACAACTCAAAGGCTTGGTAAATCTTGGCCTCTTCTGAACACTTAATAAAGAAAATAAAAAACTGGCAGGACCTTTATAAAGCACTAGGACTTTTTCTTTTTAAGTCTATGGATTTTAAACTTTTTGGCAAATCTTATGATTAGAGGAAACAGATGCAGAGGATATGAATAGGTGGACAGGAGAAAGACCAAGCACCAAGAGTACCGGAATATCAGGAGTGTCTCTCCTCCTACTCTGTCCTACTGCTCTTCTTCATTGCAGGCCCCAGAATGCAGGGGAATGTGAGAGTACACATGTACCTGCCCTCAAGCAAATTTGCCTCCTAAACCTTCTGGACAATCTCTGCTGCTTTTTTTGAAACAACAAGAGAGCAAAGCTTACAAAAAAAAGCAGGAGGAATGGGTCATTTTGTTTACAGGCGTTTGCAAAAGCAGCACAAATTTGAAAGGCTACAGATGAGACCTTTGCTCTGATGATCAAAGCATGAAGACCAAGGGGCTAAAAACCCTCTACTAAACAGCCCTAACAAGTGTCCTTCGGGGGCAGGCCTGAGCGCCGATGGAGTGAGACGTGTTCCACCGAGTCTCCGCTCCAGCGCCTCCCGCCGTTACCCTTCTCTTGGTCTCCGGGCCCCGCTTGCTGCTGGGGCGTACTCCGAAACCTGTCGGGACCTCCTGGGCGGTGTTCTTGGCTGTGGGAGCCCCTCAAGAGCCCAGCATCTTTGAGCTTTCCTGGCCGGTCCTGGCCTGACTTGCTGCGACCGCCATATTGTGCCCTGGCTGCCACTGCATCTTCGCTGGTGCTGGATGCTCTGCCATGAGAGCGGGGAGTAGAGCTGATGACGGCGGCGGGGCCTTTGATGACCTGCCCCCGCTGCCCTGCTGGGAATCTGTGCTGCCGCCCATACGTCCATAGCTGCTCTTTCTCGGCTGGAGCTGACCTGCCTTCCACCGGCCGCCATTTCAGGACCCGGTCGCTAGCATGCCCCTGCTGGTGCCCAAAGTCCTTCTTGAGTGAGTGGGTGAGCAGCACTGATATTGGCGGCATGGTCCCTGCCATCTGGACATCTACCGATCTCCTGGGGCCCCTGGTGTCCTTGGCCGCTGCCGGTCCCGCCGCAAGGCCCCTGGTGACTGCAGAGCCCGACGGTGGCCCCCCTGCTTTGCCGATCCCAGCTGGAGAGACGCTCTGTGGAAGGAGCAGACCACGGCTAGTGCGGTACAGGTACCGGGAAGGGAGGGCCCTCTTCAAATGCTCATGGGACCTTTACAGGCCTCTTGACGCCCAGCCCTGCATTTTGTCCCTGCCTACGCCTGGTGCTCCACCTACTCCGGCCTTGCCTTGGTCCTCCTCCTGGAGCGCTGTCCTTGTGGCGCAGAGCAGAGGGGTACATACACTCCCAGTGGCCCCCGCTAGAGCTTGACCTGCATTCCTTGCCTCCTGGGACCTGCGCTCCTGCAGCGATGGCCTGTGAAACTTCTGGGGCTCTTTCATCTCTGGTGGACCCTTGTCTGCCTGTGCAGCTCCTTACCTGGTGGGGCTTTCACTGTGCACATGGTGCCTGTCTTTGCCTGCCAGACACCCAGGAGGACACGTGGGTTGCCTAGCTCATTGCCAGCCTGCCTGGAGCCAGAGGGCCGCTTGCATCCCCGGCCTCCATTTCTGGGCTACTTGCCGGACTGGCGTTCCTCCCGTGCCCGGGTCCCAAAGCACACACATGCAGCGGGATATGCTCCTGTGGGACTCTCACCCCGTGACCACCGGGTGAGAGCAAGCTTCCTGCGACTGAGCTGGGGGGGGTGCCGTAAGATCTGGAGGGCGGAGCGATCCTTCTTGGCAGAAAGCACTAGGAATGCCTCAATAGGGGTACAAGGTGCCTGGGCCCCAAGAGACGTACCCCGGGGTCCGTGGCCTACCTGGGAGACTCTGAACAAATAAGACCTTGTTGTGAAAGTCCGGCCTGACCGCTGGTGACCTAGAACTGTGTCCCGTCCTACTGCCCAGCTGCAGTGTCTGCCGGTGAAGGGCCCCACTCAGTCGCCAAGAACGGCGAAGCCGCCTTGCACTCCCCTAGAGGCCTGGCAGGCTCGCCGACCCCTGCTTACATGGTACCTCCATAGTATCCGGCCATGAGGCCTACACACTGGTCCCCATGAACGACGCAAAGGTGATGCTCTCTTCGCCTAGCGCGCCCAGCGGACCTGCACACCAGCACACCCCTGCCTGTGTTCCCTACTGTTGCTGCCTCACTGGTGCCCAGGGCCTGACCAATGATTCATCTGAGGGTGACATCTGATTATGTCCTCCTCCAGGACGAAGCAGGGAAAGCCCCTGAAGGAAAATCCAATCCCAATATGGCGAGTGCTGCCTCTGATGCCACAACTTAGACCCAGACTGTCCCTACTGGGGATGAGCCCATCATGAAGGCATTCCTGGGGTCCCTCTTCCTAACCCTCAGAGAGGACCTGCAGACGGTGAAAAGACCTTACTGCAGAGATCAAAGACATCTGTTGGGACATGGATGATATTGGAGAGCGGGTGGCTGCCCAAGAGGAAAAGAGTGATGCTGCAGTGTCTGAGTCAACTGTCCTCCAACAAGAGGTGATTAGACTGCAGGATCAACATGTCGACATCCAAACCCATCTGGAGGAGTTGGAAAAAGGGTCACCCAGACACAATATCCGGATCCGAGGGGTGAGAGCTATAGAGGATACCAGAGATCTAGTCACATTCCCCAAGGGGTTATTCCATCATATCCTGAGTGACTCCTTCGATGCTGAGATCAAATTAGACTGGGCACACAGGGTCGGACTGCCTCGTGCGAACAACACCCCCCAGCAGATTTCCTCGTGTATTTCCAGGATTTCAGTCCAAAGGAAGCCACCTCACCAAGGTGAGATCACTGCACCCCATCTCTTTCCAGGGGCAATCTCCAGTGTTATTCCAAGACTTGGCTCTGATTACTCTCCAGCGACATGAGCAATTCCGCCCTGTGACAGAACACCTTCGCCAGCAAGAAATTCCATATTCCTGGGGACACCACTTGAGACTCATATTCCGTCATAATGGCAAACTCAATCAGCTCCACTCACTCACCAAATCCTGCCGACTCCTTGGCCTCACCCCACCATGCGATGAAGATGATCAACATAGCACAGCCTCTGGGCTCGAGATCTCCCCGTCGGGATGGCAGGGACAAGGCCGGTGGAGGCGTTTCTAGAAACCAAACAAGGCGGAAATAACCAGGAGTCAAAAGGCAGCACGTGACTTTGCATCGGACGCCTTGGCGGGAGCCGGGTCTAGCGACAAGTGAAGGGACAGGGGTGCCCGACTTATTCGCACTTTCTTCTCTTTACAATAGGCGGGCAGTGGGTGGGTCTGAGACCTCCAAACTTGGCCACAACATGGACCCCCTTTTATTGTTCTTCTGGTCATCCCCAGATGACAGACTATTTTCCCTGATGCTACTTTTTCTAAATGTTATAGTTTTTGCTCTCACTGTGGTTGTGTATGCGGAGCCCCGCAAATACATCCCCTGGTGAGGCACACCAATATGGATCACGCAAAAGTGCTTCTGTTTTCGGTTATAAATCTTTGTTTATTTAATTTCCATTGTTATATACGTATGGTCCCTTTAAGGATAATTGACTTCGATATTAAACAGCATATCAGAAGACGACAAATGTTGTAACCCGTTAACATTTAAACATTGAGGTCAATGTTTAAATGTTAACGGGTTACAACATTTGTCGTCTTCTGATATGCTGTTTAATATCGAAGTCAATTATCCTTAAAGGGACCATACGTATATAACAATGGAAATGAAATAAACAAAGATTTATAACCGAAAACAGAAGCACTTTTGCGTGATCCATATTGGTGTGCCTCACCAGGGGATGTATTTGCGGGGCTCCGCATACACAACCACAGTGATATCTTAAGGTGTTTCAGACGGATAACACCACCCTATGAGTGCACCCAGAATTCAGAAGCCTCCCATTGACTAACTAATCTACCTCTTCGTTGTGCACCCTGCCACTTCCACTATAGTTTTTGCTCTAACATGGAGCTTGGTTTTTGGAGGGATTTGGGGTTTTTCGGGTTTGGGTTCCCTCGTCCACCTCCCCCCATTGTGCCGTAGATGCTTTACGATACACATCTGTGGTCCCCTTCTTGATGTGATTCATCATTCTATGGAAACGTACAGCCCGGGTCACCGCATCCATTTCCTCCTAAATCTAGATGCCATATAACTCTCTCAAAATTCTCACTCGAAACTTGTGAGGATTGAATAATCCTATCACTACATGGAGCACTCCAAAGCCAACATATGCCTCCTACAGGAGACGCACCTCCTCCCCAAAGATCACCATAGGATGAAATCCTGCCTGTTCCCGACTCAGATGTTCTCGTCTAATCCCACCAAATCCGCTGGAGTTGCCATACGGGTTTCCTGATCCTTTCAGGGCAGAGTGTCCCAGAAAGAAGCGGAGATCAGAGGCGGACTGCTCATATATCATTTCCTAGCGGGTGGGATGACTTTCACAGCGGGGTCTGTGTAAGCACCCAACGAGGGACAAATTCCTCTATGAAGTTCTCACTGATGCAACAGCCAGAACAGAACTACGTCTACTACTGGGGGGTGACTTAAACCTTGTCTTCGACAACATTACAGACCGTTCCTGCCAGCGGACGGGCCAGACTGTGCACTCTCAACTGCTGTAAGGTCCCGTCTACAAGAATTGCGGTTTATAGATCTCTGGCGACACTTCCACCCCCACAGCCGCTAATATACCTTTTACTCAGGCGCACAAAAAAACCTATGCCAGGTTTTATTACCTCCTTAGCTCCGCCCCACAACACGCACTCGCGATTGACACTGAGATCTTGGCGGCCTCTCTATCAGACCCTTACCCAGTTATGGCCACTTTCCAGCTCCCACCAACACAACAGCCCATCCGACACTGGCGATCGCGCGATACTCTCCTCCACCAAACCTCCGTAGTGAACCAGATTCAGAAAGCCATTAAGAACTACCTTACCCTCAATGCCAATGCCGATGCCACTCTGGCGACGCAGTGGGCGGCGCTCAAGACGGTCATTCGGGGGGGAATTTATAGCCATCTCCACAGCCAATAACCTTGAGCGCAGCTGCAAGCGGGCTGAGTTAACTCAATGACTTACAGAACTAGAGCAGATGCACCAGCAGACTGGTGCTCCCTGGGTCTGACGCCAACTGTGCACAGAAGGGAATCAGCTCTCAGCACTAGATCAAGACAGGGCTAATTTTGCATCTCTCCATGTCCATCACTCATACTACAAAGGCTGCGACAGGTGTGGCCGCCTTCTAGCTCATGAACAGCGGGAAGCCAGGCAACAACAGGAAGTCCAGGCCATCCGATCCAGGGACGAACTCATTACAGAGGACTCTGCAATAGCTGAAGTCTTTCAAGAATTCTACACTGGACTGTATTCTAGTGAACCTTTGGATAACCACCTTAGCTCCGAATACATAGCGGCAGCTAACATGCCCTCTCTCACCCAGGCGCAAGCCGAACACTTAGAGAGGGACATTGGGACAGAAGAAGTAATCGCAGCTATTTTACGCCTCAAACTGGGCAAGTCACCAGGGCCACACGGCTACTCAGCAGCCTTCTACAAGACTTTCTGTACCCTGGTGACCCCCCTACCGATGGGCTTGTTCAACTCCTTTGCACAGACAAGATGCTTGAAGCGTCCATAGTAGTTATTACAAAGCCCGGTAAAGATAGAACATCCTGCTGCGCATATAGACCAATATCCCTACTGAATATAGACATTAAACTTTACACCAGTATTTCAGCAACTCGCCTAGCACCATATATGTCCCAATTAGTCGAGCCGGACCAGGCGGGATTTATACCACAGCGACAAACAAGTGATAACACCAAACGGGTCCTCCACTTAATCAAAAAGGCCTCTCGTACACAGGGAGAGTACATGCTGTTGGCCATCAACGCGTAAAAGGCCTTTGACAGGGTGCACTGGCCCTACCTGGAACAAATCCTAGCACAAGTAGGCATCCGAGAGAAACTGCACACTCAGATCCTCAACTGTTATCGGTTTCCCAAGGCAACGGTCCAGGTTAATGGCCAAACATCCTCTCGCTTCCCCATTGGTAGGGGCACTAGACAGGGGTGCCCCCTTTCACCCCTTTTATTTGCACTCTACATGGAACTCTTAGCATTATGGATTAGGCATCACCCCCTCATATCCGGGATCAAGTTTGAAGGAGACATACACACTATAAGCTTGAATTCGGATGAGATCTTATTCTCCCTCTCAAACCCGATCCCCGTGTTACGACCCCTCTTCATTGTAATGCACAGCTTTGTGCAAGCCTCTGGGTTAAGATCAATATGGACAAATCAGTCGCACTAAACATCTCTCTCTCTCCACATACCTTAACTCACCTCCAAGAAGAACATCTCATGCAATGGTCAGCCTCTCCAATCCCGTACTTGGGAATCCAACTAGTTCCCTCCATACAGGCCACAGCTGAAAATAATTATTCAATACTTCGCTCACATTTACGCAAGGAGTTGGGCCAGTGGAAACACCATATCCTCTCTTGGCTTTGTAGGATCGTGGCTACTAAGATGACCATTCTCCCTCAGATCTTGTATTTATTTCAGACCTTGCCTCTCCGCCCTCCCTCAGGCTGAATTCAACAGACCCAATCAGACCTTGCACAATTTATGTGGCAGGGCAGCAAGCCCAGGTTAAAAAATGCGATAGCAAGCCTCCCACCAGAGAAGGGGGGTCTAGGGGTGCCTGATCTACAACTTTATTTCTACGACTCACAGTTAAGATATTTAGTGGAATGGCACCGTCTGGAATCGGAGAAACATTGGTTGTTTCAAGATCAGGCCATAGCAGCCATGCCTCTTCAAAGCATTCCATTCCTTCGTAAATCACACAGACCACCCAATCGCTATGCATCATATATTACGAGTATGACTATGGAAGCCTGGGACCGCACTAACATTGCCCATAACCTGACCAGCTATCCCTCACCACTTACCCCACTATTTGATAACCCAGAATTCCAACCCTTGTGAAGGCCTTTCCCCCTTGGCGCCTCACCACATGTCAGTCACTGGGCCACCTCTTCGACCTGGAAGGGATTATCCCATTCCCACAACTCAAGGTGGACTATAGCCATGCCAAATCGGAACGCCTACCTTATTTACAGCTCCATCACTGGGCACTCCGCCCACACACCAAACCTGATACCCAACGCTTCCTGACTCCCTAGGAAAAATGTCTGATCACCCGCACATCCGATAAAAAAATAATTTCCAACCTTTATAAAATGCTATTGGCAACAAATACGCACACATACAACGCCTGCCGAGCACAGTGGGTGCAAGACTTAGGCAGGACACTTAGCCACAAAGAAATGGGGGGCATATATCACAGGGCCCGGTACTCAGCATACCACATGGGACTCACTGAGACTCTGACTAAAATAGCCACATATTGGTATTACACACCGGAACGCCTGCATCACTTTGACCCATGACAAAGCGCCAATGGGAAGGTGGGAAGGTGGGCACCCTGGTACATCTCCTATGGGATTACTACTATATCCAATCATACTGGTCACAGGTGCTCGATGAAGTAGACATCCACTTCGAGACACAGATTCTGAGATTTCCAGCATACTTCCTCCTGGGGCAACACAATACCTTAACATATCCGCTTAAATCCTGGAGAGGCCGACTGATTGCCATTGCATTGGGCACAGCCACACAGAACATCCGGATTCATTTGCGCACTCCTCAGCCTCCCACATTTTCGGGATGGCTACAGCGGCTTTGGCAGGTATTGGGCATGGAGAAACTAACCCTAACACTAGCTGGCAAGGGGGCTAACTTCAAAGAACGTTGGCAGCCCTTTTTGACCCTCCTCACATCGGAGAACTGACATATCCCAGATATCTCAGGCTCCTCCGCCTCTCAGACACACAACCCCCACATCATGATGCCTCACAACAACATACGCGGCCACACTGACTTCCATATTATTCCTTTTCCTCTTTTCTTTTTTATGGACGAGGATGTGGGGGGAGGGGGAGGCAATGCTGGATTAATGTAATTTGTTTTTCCTTTTCCCTTTTTCCCTTTTCTTTTCTTGTTTATAATTGACCTGCTCGGCTCATCTTACCTTGATAATGCTACTATTTGGGACACTTGTTGTCTATATCGCACTGTTTCCATGGAGCTGGGGGTCTCGCATTTTATTGCTTGAAAACTTAATAAAAGATTTAAACCATAAATAGAGGAAACATAGGGCAACTGTGTAATATGGGCGATTTGGCCATCAAAAGGCTCTGCTGGTACAGCTAGAAATATAATTAATTTAAGCAGCACCTATTTAATAATAATAATAATAATAATAATAATATTCATATAATAATATAGGGAGTCTTATAAAGCGCCTGGTTACGCACACCGGCGTGTCCCCGCGCTATGGAAGTAGAACAGGCCCCCCACTGTGCTCGATGCCGCAGGCTAGTGCCCAAATAGATACGTCTTAAGCCTTCCCCTGAACCTGGTCTCCTATGGTTCCATCCGGAGCTCAAGGGGCAGCCTATTCCAGCTCTTCACAGCAAGAAGGCGAAAGGACCTTCCCCCCATTCGGGCCTTTTTGATTTTAGGGACCATAAGCAGGCCAGATCTAAGGGAACGTACAGGTCTGTATGGTGTAATAAGGCTTTGTAGGGGCCGAGGTGCTTTGCCCCCAAGAATACGATGACAATGACAGGTACTCAAGGCCTAATATTCAATTCTTCTCCTGACCGGGAGCCAATGCAGTGCCTCTAGTGCGGCCTTCGAGGCAGATCTTTTAGGAAGCCTCAAGACCAGCCGGGCAGCCGCATTCTGCAGCACCTGTAGACGGTCTAGGCTTTTCACCGAGGCACCCAGATACAGGAGGTTACCATAATCAAGTTGTGAGGTAACGAGGGCATGCACCAGTGTCGGTCTACCTTCCATAGGTAGGAGATCTAGGGTTTTCCGTAGCCCCTTAAGGACACCAAAGCACACCCCCACCACCGACTAATCTGGGGTGCGAAGGTCAGGTCCGATTCCACCAGCACTCCCAAATTCTTAGCTTGCTGGCAAGGAGTGGGAACTGGCCCCAAACAGGAGGGCCACCATGCTGAAGACCATACCGACGGACTCCCCCCCACCACGAGCACCTCAGTCGTGCTGGCGTTCAGCTTCAGGCAGTTGTTAGACATCCAGGAGGCAAGCTCCTGCATGCATGCTCTGAAGCTGGATGCCGCAAGATCCGGCGCTCGGGACAGGGAGATGATCAGCTGGGTGTCGTCGGCATATGACACAATTTGCATGCCATGACCCTCAACTATGGTTGCCACAGGGGAGACATACAAGTTAAATAGAGTCGGACTCAGGTCGGAGCCCTGGGGCACGCCCTGATCCAGATTGATAACTCTAGAATAGTAGTCGCCCTGCCTGACCTGGAATCCCCTATTAGTCAGAAAGGAGTGGATCCATTTTAACGCCGCACCTGAGACACCACCTTTTTTGAGACACTGCAGCAAGGTGAAATGCGCTACAGTGTCAAATGCGGCACTTAGGTCAAGGAGGATGAGGGCCATGGTCTGTCCCTCATCCACCCCCTGTCTAATGGTCTCAGTGGCCATGAGCAGAGCTGACTCAGTGGAGTGGCCAGATCTAAACCCAAACTGAGTCGAGTGGAGCAGATTAGCTTCCACCACATAAGTCATGAGTTGGGAGTTGGCGGCCTTCTCTGTCACTTTGGCCAGGTACTGTAGCAGCGATATGGGGCGGAGGTTCTCCAATTTCTCCGAGCTAATATTAGGTAATATTTAGTATTCATTGTTTGCCTAAGATTACAAATAAGTCTGATAATGTTTTAAGAAATGTGCGTTTCTGGTGGGGATAATGTGTTAAACTTTAAAATGTGTTTTATGAAACAATATGTGTATAGAACATTTTTTAAATCCAAAGCACATTGAAGGAAATTTAAAACATGCATTGTAAAATGTGTATTTCTTTTGTGATGTATAGACACTATAGGGTTGGTTTAACAAGATATATATTATATCTTGCCGCGGTAAACCGGGCGATTGGGGAAGAGTTTTTATATACATATATATATATATATATATATATATATATATATATATATATATATATATATATATATATTACCTACTGGCGGTCGCCAGTAGGTATATATAGTTAGGATTTTTTCTCTATGGGATTTTTGAAAATTCTATGTCTAATAACTTTGGCGTTTGTGGACGGAATTGGCTGAAATTTTCAGGAAAATGGAACAATTTGTTTCTGAGTAGCCCCTGACAATTTGGGGGGGGTTTCATCAAGGGGGGGCCGAGAAAAAAGGGGGGTCCCAAAACGCGTTTTTCCCATGTTAATTTCCATAGGGCGGTTGGCCTCACTTTTAGCTCGAACGGCTGAATGGATTTGCACGAAACTTGGCAAAATTGTAGGGACTGTTAGCCCGATGTGCCTTTGCTAGGTCTCAATATATGTGCTCCAGTGGATTTTGAGTAATTTAGGTTCAAAAAAAGATATATATCTGGGCGGAGCCTAACCACACATCTGATCTGATTGGCTGTCAGCACTTCATCCAAGAAGTGTTGGCAGCCATCTTGGGACCAATATACATGATAGCACCTCATTAAAAAGCATTGTAGTTAATAGAGGGTTTTAGGACTTTAGTTACATTATAAATCATTTGTTGATGGTACCATACTCGTTTTAGGAATTGTGGTGGGTTCTAAGGTGATTTTACCATGTGAAAAAACCTTCTGCTGTGATATCATGAATATTGTTTGAAAGAAAACTAATATCTCATGATTTTCCCACAGTGGTTTGGAAGGGGATCTATAAGCTAAACTGAAAGCATATTTTCTGTAAATTCACATTATCTTTCTCAGTCATGTGAAAATGAAGTCTGACATTCTCAGTAAAACATGTACATCCAACAAGGACAGAGACTGTCAGTTGATTCCTTTGTGTTCTACTGCAGCCTCCTAGAGTGTTCTAAAGAACAACTAGAGCGCTAACAGTCCTACTTATTACAAAGGTATGGCACACCTGAAGCCATCTTGATTGGAATAAAGTGGTAACTCTTAAAACATTTAATTTAAAAAGAAACAACATGAGGGGGTATATTTTGCAATAGAAAGTATGATTAGTGCTGCAGAATGAAAAATTAGGGCACATTTTGAGTGACTTCTCAAATCCTTTTCTATTTCATTAAAACATTCTGACATGCAGTCTCCCAAAATGGCCACCAGAGACAAAAGAGCCCAAATGTAGCCCAAATATCACCCAGATGTAGCCCAAGTATAGCCCAATGACAGAATGTCCCAGAGTGTTCTAAAGAACAACTAGAGCGCTAACAGTCCTACTTATTACAAAGGTATGGCACACCTGAAGCCATCTTGATTGGAATAAAGTGGTAACTCTTAAAACATTTAATTTAAAAAGAAACAACATGAGGGGGTATATTTTGCCATAGAAAGTATGATTAGTGCTGCAGAATGAAAAACTAGGGCACATTTTGAGTGACTTCTCAAATCCTTTTCTATTTCATTAAAACATTCTGACATGCAGTCTCCCAAAATGGCCACCAGAGACAAAAGAGCCCAAATGTAGCCCAAATATCACCCAGATGTAGCCCAAGTATAGCCCAATGACAGAATGTCCCAGAGTGTTCTAAAGAACAACTAGAGCGCTAACAGTCCTACTTATTACAAAGGTATAGCACACCTGGAGCCATCGTGATGGGAATAAAGTGGTAACTCTTAAAACATTTAATTTAAAAAGGAACAAAATGAGGGGGTATATTATGCAATAGAAGGTATTATTAGTGCTGCAGAAAGAAAAATTAGGGCACATTTTGAGTGACTTTTCAAATCCTCTTCTATTTCATTAAAGAATTCTGACATGCAGTCTCCCAAAATGGCCACCAGAGACAAAAGAGCCCAAATGTAGCCCAAATATCACCCAGATGTAGCCCAAGTATAGCCCAATGACAGAATGTCCCAGAGTGTTCTAAAGAACAACTAGAGCGCTAACAGTCCTACTTATTACAAAGGTATGGCACACCTGAAGCCATCTTGATTGGAATAAAGTGGTAACTCTTAAAACATTTAATTTAAAAAGGAACAAAATGAGGGGGTATATTTTGCCATATGAATTATGATTAGTGCTGCAGAAAGAAAAATGAGGGCACATTTTGAGTGACTTCTCAAACCATCTTCAATTTCATTAAAAAATTCTGACATACAGTCTCCCAAGATGGCCACCAGAGACAAAAGAGCCTAAATGTAGCCCAAATATCACCCAGATGTACCCCAAGTATAGCCCAATGACAGAATGTCCCAGAGTGTTCTAAAGAACAACTAGAGCGCTAACAGTCTTACTTATGACAAAAGTATGGCACACCAGAAGCCATCTTGATTGGAATGAAGTGGTAAGTCTGAAAACACTCAATTTAAAAAGGAACAACATGAGGGGGTTAATTTTGCCATAGAAAGTATGATTAGTGCTTCAGAAAGAAAAATTAGGGATCATTTTGAGTGACTTCTCAAATCCTCTTCTATTTCATTAAAAAAATTGTGACATGCAGACTGAAACATGCACTTTGAATACCAGCAGCAGACGTCCCTGGTGAGCAGTAGCTTTACTACAGTGATCTAATGTGCAACTAGAGTGCTAACATTCAGAATTCATGGCAAATGTGTGACACATCTGAATGCCTTCTTGATGGAACCAAAGTAAACAAGCATTGAAAATGCAATAGATCTCGCCCTCGTTTAAGTTAAAGCCATTCTGTTTGTAATGAGGTGGCTTTTTAGCTTTGCTTTTATTAGTGTTTTTTCAACTTTCATGTAAATAACATGCATCTGTATGCATATAAGTATATGTATGCATGCATTTATGTTTGTATTTATATAGATATACAGATGATATATGTTTATATATGTATGTATATATATATATATATTCACTGAAAAAACCATAGGCTATAGACCATATATAGTTAGGAATTAGCATTTACAAAACCTTGAAAATTCACTGAAAAAACCATAGGTTATAGACCATATATAGTTAGGAATTAGCATTTACAAAACCTTGAAAATTCACTGAAAAAACCAAAGGTTATAGACCATATATAGTTAGGAATTTGCATTTACAAAACCTTATTTTACTCACACAAAACCATTGAAATTCCATATATAGTTAGTTGCACTAACTATATATCGCGCACCCGCAATCCACTGCTGATGGTGTCACATATTACATCATTCATGACATGGTCAGTGACATCACTGATGACATCACTGATGACATCTCAAATGACATCACTGATGACATCACTAATGACAACACCCAGTGACTGTATGTTTCTGTAAAGTTAAAATATGTCTTACATATTGAAGAATGAGTGGATGTATAAGTGTCTGGATGAAGGATTTAGTAGGTGCATGACTGACTGTATGAGTGAGTGATTTAATGTGTCTCACTGAGTGCATGGGTTAGTGACTAAACTGTCTTAATTGGTGCATCATTATGTCTGTTGTTCGGTAACTGCTGAATGTGTTAATCAGTAGCTATATGAGTAACTATATGGGTTATTGATTGGTTGCCCAAGTATTTGTATGGGAGACTGAGTGTGTGTGTGGGTGGCTGGGAGGTGTGTGACTGTGCATAGATGTGTGAGTAGTTGATTCACTATATGTATGGGTTCAAAATTGCATGTGGAAACAGCTGTATGGGCGGTTGACTGTGTGCATGAGTGTATTGGTGAATGAATGGATTTCTCAGTGCTACATGTCAAAGTAAGTACATATGTAAAACACAGTACATGTGGGAGTTGACATATATAAATAACTGTGCATAAGAGCCAGTGAATGTGTGAGTGGCTGTATGGATCATTGTGAACTTGTATCAGGGATTGTATAAGAGAGTAAATATGTGTTAGTATATGTTTGAATAAGTAAAGTTTGTATAACTGTATAGTTGAGGAAATGGAGGTGTGATTGATTCTTTGCATGACTGACTAGGTGTGTGAGTAACTCCATGGATGAGTTACAGTCTGTGAATGTCTGTTTACACTGATTGTATCTAAGGTTATATTAGAGTCGGAAGAGGTTCATCGTATTATCACATGAATGATATCATCAGTGATGTGATCAGTAATGTCAAATGAGATGTCATCAGTGATGTCATCAGTGATGTCATTTGAGATGTCATCAGTGATGTCATCAGTGATGTCATTTGAGATGTCATCAGTGATGTCATCAGTGATATCATCAGTGATGTGATCAGTAATGTCAAATAAAATGTCATCAGTGATGTCATCAGTGATGTCATTTGAGATGTCATCAGTGATGTCATGTCATTTGAGATGTCATCAATGATGTCATCAGTGATGTCACTGACCATGTCATGAATGATGTAATATGTGACATCATCAGCAGTGGATTGCGGGTGCGCGATATATAGTTAGTGCAACTAACTATATATGCGAATTTCAATGGTTTTGTGCGAGTAAATTAAGGTTTTGTAAATGCTAATCCCTAACTATATATGGTCTATAACCTATGGTTTTTTCAGTGTATATATATATATATATATATATATATATATATATATATATATATATATATATATATACATATATATATATATGTGTATATATGTATATATGTATATTTATATATGTGTATATATATATATTACCTACTGGCGGTCGCCAGTAGTAGTTATAGTTAGGACCTAGTTTCCATAGGAAATCCTCAACATTCTATTTGGAATAACTTTGGCCCTGGTTGAAGAATCTTAGCGAATTTCTCAAAGAAGATGGCTCGGTCCGCTGCGCTCCTTCCCTAAAAGTTTGGGGGGAATTGGTCAAGTGGGGGCTGAGATAAAAGGGGGGTCCCAAAACGTGTTTTCTCCATGTTATTTTCCATAGGACCTTTAGACTCGGCTACAGGTCGAACGGGTGAATGGATTTATAAGAAATTTGGCAAAACTGTACAGTCCGGCTCGCAGATTACGCTTTTTTTGGAATGGTGTAAATCCGTTCAGTAGTTGCTGAGGAAATTAAAGTTAAAGTCAATTATATATCTATACGCGCGCACACGTGCGCGCACCCAAACGGCTGCGCGCGCGAGCGGAATTTTGTTGCGTGACGTCTGTTAACGTTCGATTCAAAGGAAATCAGGAAGTGTTGACCGCCATTTTGTCATTGCGAGTAAATATATTGTTGATTTCAAAGCGTTGGAATATGGAAAGGGGAGAAGGTAGAGATTGTTTTGCTGCGTAGGTTTTCTCAGGGTGTGCAGTAAGGCCCTTAAAGGCGAAAATATATATATATTTTTTTTTTTTAAGTTGCGTGGTGCGCGCACTCGGTCGCGCACACCTTTTACAAGAGTGTGAAAATGGAGATAAATCAGAAGTTTGAGTGCTTAGATATAAGGTGGCTCTGAAAAGAGCCATTGTGTTAATTGAGTGTTTTCTGCATTTATAAGTAAGTACCGATGCAGAGCCTGATGTTGCAGAGGAAGATTCTGTTTCCCTCATTCGTGAAATGAACACCGTCTCTCCTATAGACGTCTTGCATGTGGTATCGCAAGTTGTTGTGGTAAATAGAACCCATGTTATAATCTCTGAGGAACGCATAAACAGATTTATTTACATGTCTCCTTGCTTTCTCAAATTGTGCACAATGGTGATTGGACCAATTCCATTTCTGTCTTTGGCATATATTGGAATATACCAAGGCAGATCGAGAAAAAAGTGTCATCAATTGTCGGAAGGTGTCTTTTAGAAGCATTTCCAGACCTACCCCAGTGATTGTGCCTAGATCGTTCCCACCACAGTGCACAATTATGAGGTCTGGTTCTGGGAGATGCATAAAAGTTTTCACCAATGGAATCAATTGGTGACATTTCAATCCTCTTTTGGAAATCCATGTTATGTGTACATTTCGTAAGCTGAGGTTGCAAATTCGTCTGCTTACTGCATATTTTTCACTCCAGTGAATATAACTGTGTCCTATTAGCCAGACCTTCCTTTTCAAGGGATTTGTAGTCGTCCTCCGATCGGTAATGGAAGTGGAATGGTAGTTAGAAGTTGAAATTCTAAATAAAGAAAAAGGAAGAGGCTGGGTGTGGTTTAAAAAATAAAAATGATTGGTTGATTGTAAGAAGTGGAGATTGAACAGTACGTTGCATGTTAATGTTTATGTTAAACGAAAAGTACTATTGGGTGTGAAAAAAAAGACATGTAACAGAGCTGTGGATTGGCAGGTGTTTCTGGAGGGAAAACAGTGTTGTTACTTTGCTGTAGAACGTTGAGATATGAACTTTTGACCTGTGCCTTCAGCCAGGTGCAGAATGAGGTGTTACCATGGAAACAGCCAGAGATGGCAGTGGGTGATGGGTGAGTTTTATGTGACATTGAAAATATTGTGAGGGAGAACCAACTGAAATGTAATTGCTTATGTTACGCGCTCCGCATTGCTTCCGGGAAGCTGCGCTTCGCGCCTCGCGCACCGGAGCACTTCCGGGTGCGCTAACGCGGCGCGTCATATGACGGATTACGCAAGAACGCGATACGTCGTTGGGGCTCCACCGGAACTGATCGAATTGGTAGTCTACAGTGTTTCTGGATGTTTCAGACTGAAGCTGGCGTCAGCATGAGAGCACCTCGTGGCTACGTCGTGGCCATTCCGCGAGCAATCATGGCAGTCGCTCCCCACCGGAAGTCTGCAGGAGTCGGGGGCCTCGGTGACTCTTGTAGAATCTTCAAGGCTGACGGGACGCTTTTGGGAATGGGGCTCATGCCCTAGCAGTCAAGCGTCCGAGTTCCAGGGTTGCCCAGAGCCATCCTTGCAGGCCAGGCCCAAGTCTGTGGAGCCGACCGCCATTTCCTGAGCTCCGTGGCAGCCGCCTGTCGCTGTATCGGAAGAGTGGGTGCAATTCACCTGGATGGCGGGTGAGATGGTGTAAATGTGATGGTTGGACCAGGGCACCGCAGGACGTGTCTTCAGGTCAAACGGATTGTGGGACAAGGTCCAGAATGGAAGAGGCATCAAAAGGCAAGAAGTTCCGCCTGACCCCGGGAGCCGGCCGCCTATGTCGTGGGCGATCTCAGGCCATACCAGGGGAACAAGACTTGGGGAGGGGGCAGGAGCCAAGCGCCCCCTCCGAGTCCGCGTTTCTTGGACCCTGAAGTATGGCACTCAACATTCAGAACTTATGACATTTGTGCAAGGCAGGGACATCGAAGCCTCTCAGGGACCAAGTATATCCAGAGTCCTTCCTACAGAAGGTGGTGGGGGTGGCGGCATTAGCAAGGCATCCCCCCACACAACTTGTCGGACCATGAAGTATGGCTCTCAACATCCAGAACTTATGACATTTGTGCAAGGCAGGGATATCCAGAGTCCTTCCTACAGAAGGTGGTGGGGGTGGCGGCATTAGCAAGGTATCCCCCCACACAACTTGTCGGACATGACCTCTGGATGTACTGGGTGTTCAATTTCAGAATTGAAACTACTAAGAAGCAATTAGAAGTGTTGTTTTCATGTTGCAGTAGGTTCCATGAAAATAGTTATTTAATACAACGTTTTATCCTTTTACTTTGCTGGTGTGTTGTATATATTTATAATATTTGCATAGTGTTTGTCGTTATTTTGGGCGGGGTGGGTGGCGGAGCCGAGCTGTCTTGCAGCCATCATGGCGTCGAGCTCGGTTCCTCTCTCTAGATTCATGTTTTTTCTAACGATTTATATGTTATAGTTTGCTAGCACGATACAGCGGATAGTCCGCATTTTATATATATGTCCTTTTTATTAGGGGGTCCTCCGGTGGAGTCGGACGATCTACCTCTAATAAACGGTCCGGGTTGAACCAACTAGCAACAAACGGGGCAGAGATAGGCATGACGGGTTACAAAGGGGACAAAAGTGTGCACTACCTATCCTTCACTATCTGCAAAAACTAAATAGAGTATTGCGACTTTATGCTTATTTGTGAACAGAGAATGACCCAAAGAGAACCAATTTTGAACAATCATAGGCTATTGGCAGTGGGCAGAGAGGCCATGACACAGAAAATGGCTGTTACTTACGTGCATGATGGGGCCTAAAAGGGACTAGATGGTGTGGCCACTGTTTCGCGACTTTCACTTTACTTTTAACAATGGCTGTGGTGAACATAAATGAACGCCGCTTATGTATACCTAATTGTAGTCATTTTCCACAAAAAAGCTTTTGATATTTGCTATTAAAAAACAAAGAAAAACACTGAAAAAACCATAGGTTATAGACCATATATAGTTAAATATCTGAAGTCCATCTCTGCACTGCATGGAGATACAGGTCGTCGATCAGAAGATGTGCTGGCCACCTCTAATGGTAATAGCGTGGCCAGGGCTCTTGTCGTTGCCTCTGCAAATTGCAGAGGGTGCACTTGTTTGACATGCCGCACCATGGTATGTATGGAAAAGAAATATTTTTTTGCTGGATTTCTTCTTAAGAGAACCAAGTCACATATCGTGCAGGTTACTTTTGGTGCATTCACTTTCTTTTGATCTTCAGGATAAGTGAAAAATTGCCAGATGAAAGATTTATTTTTTCTTATTAAAGGTAGTCGATCATTTTGGTCAGATTCGGAAGATGAATGAGATACGGTAGCCATTTCACCAAAGTCTTCCAAAAGATGTAGGACGTTGTTGTCTCTTGAGAGTAGAAAAGATAGTGAGGGAAGTGGGTGGAGTGCTGCGTGTAAATTCCAGAATTGAAACTATTAAGAACCAATTGAAAGTGTTGTTTTCATGTTGCAGTAGGCTGCCATGTAAATAGTTATTTAATAAAACGTTTTACCCTGTTACTTTGCTGGTGTGTTGTGTATCTTTATAATATTTGTCGTTATTTTGGGTGGGGTGGACAGCGGAGCCGAGCTGTCTTGCAGCCATCATGGCGTCGAGCTCGGTTTCTCTCACTAGTTTCATATTTCTCATGAGGGGTTGTTCCTAATTTTTCTATTTTAGCGAGGTCAAAAAAAGATCTCATCAGTGGCCTACTGATTTTGCTCGATTCCTTTAGTTTTTTCTAACGATTTATATGTTATAGTTTGCTAGCACGATACAGCGGCTAGTCCGCATTTTATATATATGTCCTTTTTATTAGGGGTGTCTTCCAGTGGAGTCGGACGATCTACCTCTAATAAACGGTCCGGGTTGAACCAACTACCATCATGATTTTGTATATCTTCTGAGCTGGATTTAAGCGCACAATTGTTAAAGTATGAAACGTTTTATATTTCTAAAAAAAATACCAAGGTGTGTACATCCGGTAACGCACAAAAGTTTAAAAAGACATTCGGCTCCATTTACTGAAAAGTTTCATAAGAATAAAAAAGAAGTCTAGGTACAGTCTCTTTGACGTACTATAAGTTCTTTGAGGGGTGTATGAAGAATTTCAATAAGTTCAAATAGCAACGTTTTTCCGAAATCGCGCACGAAAGCCTGGAAATGCGATATCCATTTTATTGACAACTGTTGCCGAGAGTGCGCACACCGGGTCGCGCACGAAAGTTTAGTAAGGCTATTTTTATTTACAGACAAATTTTAATGTGTTTAAAAAAAGGCAAGGTACAGACTTTCGAATTCTGTATTGCTTTACAAGGAGTCTCTATGGAACTTGAACAGTGAAGAAAACGGCTTGTTTTCGAAAAAAATATTGCCAGAACTTTATTGCCAAAAGTATAGGTTGCATACACGACATTTTTCTGAATTAGCATTTTAAAAACCAATGAAATTCACAGAAAAAACCATAGGTTTTACACACGTTATAGTTAGGAAGTAGCATTTAAAAAACCTATGAAATTCACTGAAAAAACCATAGGTTTGACACATGTTATAGTTAGCTGGAAATTTTACTGACATAAAACCAATGAAATTCCACGTTATAGTTAGTTGGACTCACTATAACTTGCGCGTGCAATGCACTGCTGATGACGTCACATATTACATCACTCATGACATGGTCAGTGACATCACTCATGACATCCCTGATGACACCATCCAGTGAATATGTGTCTTTCTGAAAAATAAATATTAGTGAGTAATGTTTAAATATTTAAATATATATATTAGTGTTTCACTTTGTGTATAAGTGGCTACATGTGTTGGTAAGTAGCTACATGCGTATGTATATGGGTTATTAGATGTTTCTCTTAGTATCAGTATGAGTGTCTATATGGTTTGGTGGGGGTATTACTTAGCACATAGATGCATGAGTGACTGACTCTCTGTTTGTATGTGTTTTGAAGACAGCATATGTGCAGGACTGTATGGGTGGATGAGTGTGTATATGTGTTTGTTAGTGAGTGAATGACTGTCTCACTAGTGTCTTTATCAGTAACGACATATGTTTTAATCTAGTATATGTGAATATTGATGTATATAAGTGAGTATATGTGAGAGTAAGAGATTTAAAGAGTTCCTGTTTAAATAAGTATGTGTTTCTATAAGTGATTGTTTAAGAGAATAAATATGTGTAATTTTCAATAGAAGTAAGGTGGAAGTGTGTGTATAACTCTATATTCAAATAAATGGATGTTCAATAGTTTATTTGCACGTGTGAGTATGTCTGTGAGTAACTTTTCGATGATTGTCGGTGTGTAACAGGATGTATAGGTGTATCATTTCATATGATGAGTGAGTATATGTATGAGTGGATGTGTATATAGATGGTGGAATTACTGAATTACTTGTTGTAACTGATATGGGTATCTGCATTTTTTTTTAAATTTCAGTTTCTATTTTTGAATATGTGTTTCAAGGATTACATTACAGTGAAAGGAGGTCTGTCACTATGTCACAAGGATGGTGTCATCAGTGATGTCACTGACCATGTCATGAGTGATGTAATATGTGACGTCATCAGCAGTGCATTGCACGCGCAAGTTATAGTGAGTCCAACTAACTATAACGTGGAATTTCATTGGTTTTATGTCAGTAAAATTTCCAGCTAACTATAACATGTGTCAAACCTATGGTTTTTTCAGTGAATTTCATAGGTTTTTTAAATGCTACTTCCTAACTATAACGTGTGTAAAACCTATGTTTTTTTCTGTGAATATATATATATATGTATATATATATATATATATATATATATATATATATATATATATATATATATATATATATATATATATAATTAGAAACAGGTTTGACCCATTTCGACATAGGTGCTCCCAGTTAGCACTGTGCGTATCCTTTCGGCAGGATCCAGCCGATGGTATATGCACAAAATCCAGTCACAAAGACTGGCAAAATAAGAACGCACTCACTCGTATATTTTTCAAGAGCTTACAGCGGCTTTATTTTTAGACTCTTGCCAGTCCCAATGTGTTTCACCTCTGCACAAGGCTTGATCATGGGATGAGATAACCTGACATGCTGACTTCTTTTATGTTTAGCACGCATTAACTTCCTGTAATTTTTTCAAGTGCATTATGGTCAGTGAAGTTCTGTGATATATTTAAAGTGATATACATTTGGTGCTCAGTGTCAAGTGATGTTAAAAACATTTTCAACGCCTGCAATTCTTTCATCACAGTGATGGCTGTTTTCATTTTTGCACTTTAGTGTGCATTATTTCCTTGTCATTCGCTAATAATTACCGCCTAGTTACAGAATGTGAGGTATGTCCTTAAATTTAATATTCATTTCATGGCTCCCTAGTGAGCCGAAATGCCTATTGTTTAGTTCTTTGCTCTCTGGTTAGCTTATAATCAGGATTTTAAATCTTCATTTTATGAGAGTTCATTTACAAATGGACATAAAGTTCCACATTTTGGTTCAGTCCTCTCGAATCTGGTTCTTAAGGTAAGACTGTGTTTGGACTCTTTTTGTCAGAGGGTTTTCAGCCGATCTCCCCCTCTTTCTGATGTTGGTATCTGTTCCAAAGCACAATACCTCAGGGTCTCCCAGTTGCCATCATGAAATTTTTCCATATGTTTCGCCACTGCATTCATTCGATCTTTGTGGATTGAGGCGCGGACATGTTCTAGGATGCGTTTTTCACTTCAAAAATTGTGCTTCCTATATATTTTTTGTGACAGGGACATTCAATCATATATATCACATAGGAACTCTTGCACATGAGATGTTGGCGTATCTTCCAAGTCATGCCCTTTTTGATGGTAACTTTGTTTGTTGGGGCAGCAATTTTGCATGCCTTGCACTGTTTGCATGGCCAGAAACCTTCTCTCTGTAGCCATGTTTTGTTTGGAGTTTCGTTAAAGGGACTGTGGACGATTTGATCCCCAATATTTCTGTCTCTTTTGTATGTTATTTCTGTATGGTCTCATATTATATCTGATATGGTTGAGTCCAGCTTTAGGATACCCTAATGTTTTCTGATGATTTTGATCAGTTTTTTGTTTTCAGTGTTGTATGTCGGGATGAGCCTGATTTTATTCTCATTTGTTTTTTCCTTTTTCTTCTGTTGTAAGATAGTTCCCCGATCTTGGTTCATGACTCAATTTAGACATTTTGCGACAACTTTCTTGGGGTATTGACGAGCAAGGAATCGATTACTAGCATCTTTGCTGTTTCTGAGAAATTCTGGTTCGCTTGAACAGTTTCGTTTGAGCTTTAGAAACGCCCCATATGGGGTGCTCCACTTAAGGTTTTCATCGTGGAAGCTCTCACAATGTAGCGTGGCATTAGTTGCAGTACTCTTTCTGTGCAATGCAAAGGGTTGTATTGCCTGCTGTGTTCTTTCTGAATAGGGTGGTTTCAATCACCGACTCTACTTTGGTCAATCTAGGATCAAAAACTCAATAGTATTAGTGCTATATTCCATTGCAAATCTCACATTTAGATCATTAGCAATTAGGAAGGAATCAAAGTGATTTAGGCTGCTTTTATTCCCCACCCAAATTAGGAAGACATCATTGATGTAAGGTAACCATAAAATGATATGGACTTTATGTTGTTCCGTTTTGATAACCCACAGCACCTGCTTCTTCTGCCAGCCCATGACCAAATTGATTTGGCTGGGGGTGAAGCAGGTGCCCCTTGCTTAACCTGTAGCTGTTTATAGTAATGGGTTTTAAACATGAACACATTCTCATGCAAAAATGTGTGTATCATTTCTAACAATATATGTGAGAGATCCAGCCAGTTGATAACCCTAGCTTTTAAAACATATTTGCAATCTAGCATACCATTGTGATGTCTGATGGTTGTGTACAGTGCATTAACTCATTTGGTGCAGAAGACGGCTCTGTGCCGTCCTCCACACCAGTGCTCGTGTGCGAACGAAAGCTCCAAGCCGTCCTTCCAAACGAAGCAGGAAATCCCTCTGGTGAGAGACTTCCTGTTTTTTTTATTTTAGCCTCTGGAGCTGGGGAAGAGCTTTCACAGTAGCCTGAGGCATATGTTTTCCAATGTAATGAAGATCGATGTGCATGGCATGCTGATGTCATAACATTGAAGGTGAAAGTGAAATGAACCTATTTGCTCGTTCAATTTTCACTGCATCGGTGCTCGGGGGCATACATCAGAAGGATAGCTTATGTGAACAAAATGTTATGAAGGCCTAAGAGCGAATTACCCCAAATAGCCAAAAAAAGGCTTAGCACTCCGGGGTGGGGGGCACCTAGCAGTAAATGTGTTAATATATAAACTGACTAACATGAATCCAGATTTCTAATCACTGTTTTGTATTTCTGTGATAAAGTTTTTGGTATTTTGAAAATATGATGTAAAGTTCTGTACAAAGGGGAAAAGAAAGTGATCCACATATATGGATCAAATAAACTTTTCTTAGAGGAGATAATCTGTCTCCCGGGCAGATTGTGTTGATTTTGTATTGAAATTTGTATTCCTCCCATTCCAGGATTGTTTGATCATACCACTCAGTCAACGTATCCTTATTAGTATTTTGTAGGTTATGACAATGTTGTTTTCAATTCTTTCATGACAATCTGGAATATTACGTTGTTTGACCGCCTCTGCCACGCATTTCTCCCATGATGACACTACAGTATTCCTCCTCTTTATCAATGGTTTTGATGACTATGATCTTGTCCTGTTGTAGTTCTAATAATGCCTTCCTTTGTTTCAGTGTAATATTATGTTTATTCACATTCGATTTCCTTTTCAGTAAACTCAAATCCCTTATCACCATGTCATAAAAGACATCAATGTTGTCTCTGGTTAACTGAGGTATGCATTTAGATTTGGGCTTGAAGTGTGTCTGCACTGAGAGATCAGTTAGAATGCCATATTTCCATGTAACATCAGTAACCACCATCACATCACAAATATCAACACCTCAACTGGTTCAATTTCATGGCTTAAAGTATATAGAATATCCTGGATCTCAATATGTTCAATGTAGAAATCTGATTTATCAGTTAAGTGTAAGACAGTGGTATCAATCATGTTTTATCGCAGAACATGTATCTTATGTACTTTCAAGATATGCACAAAGTTAAAGAGTTTAATTGAATGAATGAAAGAATGAATGAATGAAGATAGACTTCTAAAGGTCATAGCTTCCCTAAGGCATCCTAGCGCGCACAACATCAGCGGAAAGAGGAGACACAGATGCTTATGCAGATTTTTGGAACAGCTACGTTTTCAGGAGCTTATGGAAGGTCAGGAGATTAGACTCCCGACGTAAATGGAAAGGAAGGGTGTCCCAAAGCTTGGCAGCGTTATAAGAAAAGGAACGCCAACCACTGCTTGCTTTTTTAATTTTAGGGACTGATGCAAGAAGGAGGTTGGTCGAGCGGAGGTTTCTGTTAGGGCAGTATGGTGAAACAATAGTTCGAATGATTGTTGGTACTTTCCCCCAAAAGGACTTGTGAGTGATACATAGGGCTTAAAATGTAATTCTCTCTATTACAGGTAGCCAATGGAGCACCCTCAATGCCAGTTTGGTGGATTGTCGACAAGGGGTCCACAGAAGTAGACAGGCAGCCCCATTCTGAACAATCTGTAGCTTTGCAGTAGCTGCTTGAGGGGAAACCTAGATAGAGGGCATTCCCATAGTCAAGGCGTGAGTGAATGAGGGCCTGTACCATCAACCTACTGGCTAAAAGGAAAGAAGAGGGAGGATTATGCGGAGCATCCTGAGAATGTCATAGCGGGTGGCTGATAACTTCATCGCTTGATACTCAAAGAGCGATCCAGCCACATACCCAAACTTTTTATCAGATTTGTTGGTGTGGGGGCAGGGCCAAGGCATTCTGGCCACAGTCACCCTGTATCGAATAAGGGAGAGTTTCCTAGGTGCATCAGCTCTGTTTTTTCTCAGTTTAGTTTCAGGCAGGAGAATTCCATCCAATCGGCCACCTTCTCAAGACAAGGACACAGACCAGAAGATGAATTATCAGTATGGTTTAGGGCCATGATAAGTTGTGTATCATCGATGTATGTCACTATTTTTATCCCGAAAGGATGGACTATCTCAGCCAGCCAGCTCATATACAAATTAAATATTGTAGGACTCAGGGAAGAACCCTGAGGAACACCTCAGCTGAGAGGCATACGCTCTGAGAAAGTATTGCCTTCGAAGACCTGGAAAAACCTGTCCTCCAGATAATGACACCCCATCACTCCGAGGCTCCTAAGTCTCAGAGTCAGGATGCTGTGATTGACAGTGTCAAACGCATCACTGAGGTCTAGGAGGAGGATAGCCGCTGTACCTCCTTGGTCCAGAATTTTTCTGGATTATTAAGCCACCACTAGGAGAGCAGTTTCTGTCCCTTGTTAGGGTCGAAAACCTGTCTGGGAGGAGTGCAGAAGGTTGTTGGTCTCTGCATGTTCAGATAGGACAGAATTGACATGTCTTTTGAGGATGTTACTAATCACGAGCAGGAGGGAAATGGGACGAAAGTTCCCCAGGAGGTCAGGATCCAGATTCGTTTTTTTTAATAAGTGCGTTTACCATAGCACATTTCCAGGGCGGGGGAACTATATAAGAGGAGATGGATAAATTGATCAATTCCAGGATTACTGGAAGAATAGTTCCTGCAGCTAGCTTTAGAACGTGCGGGGTAGAGATACCGTTGGTGAGCCTGATTTTACAAGGGCTGAGATGGTTTGTAAATATTTAAGAGCCATCAGGGGGACTTCTTCCAACAGGATATTGGTGGTGGACTGAAATGTGTCCACATGTGACAGGTCATTATGATGTCTCGAGAGAGGGAAGGTGTTTTATATGTTCTGAATCAATTCAGCTAGTAGTTAGATTAAGGGGTGTGTTAGGGGAAAGGACAGGCCTAGGCTTAGTAGTTACATTTTAGTCTCACTTATAACCCTATCAGCCTAACTAATTGTCATACGTTTGTCCCTGGTGTTCATCATGGTTTCTCTTGACCTCGACCTCTTTTTCCCATAGAGCTGTCGGTATTTTGTTCTTCTTCTCTTGTGCTTTTGGTTTCGTTTTTCTTTCGCAAAAAACAAAACCTTGACCTATTCTGCTTCCCTTGGTAGTTGTTCCTTGTCTAAAAAGTTACTTTACTGCCGTTCACAGAGTGCAAACTGTGTATAGAATGCATATCAGAACTGGAGTCCGAATGTACTTCCTCGTTACGTTTGACCATTGTTTGTAATTACTTATTGTTTATTAAATGCGATCGCGCATTGTCAGATTTCCTTGCTAAGGTCAAAATCCATCTGGATTTATTGTCATTTTTGTTTCTCAAAAGCTACAGCTATTTTCTGACCTTTAGATCCTTTTCAAACACGTTCCTCCATCTCTTTTAGTGCTGCTGCAATTATGGCCTCATCAGAGAAATTATCACAAGTATTCCCTCATTTTCCTTCCATGAAAATGTAATCAAAATTCTGAGTATCCCATTGGAACAATTGGAAGAATTTCTGGCCCATACTTCCTATAATCGTGGGTTAGGTTTAGACACATCTAAATATTTCTGTAGGGATGTTCCTTCCATCATTTTCTGATGCTCCGCGTGCCAATATCATCTGTCACTTATCAAATAGTAAGAATTGGCTCTTTCCGGCAGTAGTCAGTCAATAGTGATATGAGCAGTTCTTAATACCTCAGCACTTGACTGCATGGAAACCATTTGCATCTGGTTGAGTGCAGATTCTGCTAGGGAAACTTCAAGTCTGAGACGAGAACGACACTGAAACTTCAGTATTCTCCACAACAGCAAATAAGTAAGTGATAACAGCATCAACACGAGAGAAGCAAGTTGCACCTGGCTATGGCTGTGTGGGAATAGAGTGTACTGTATTATATCAACCTTTACTTAGCTCTTTCTGCCCTTCCAGAGGTGCAGAAGCACTTTTCTGACAGATAGCATGAGAAAGGCCATAAAGGATCTTGGACACTGGAAGCTAGACTCGATAAAAACACAAGAAGTAGAGAACAACTTGGAAACTTCGAAAGGCTTTTTAAAATAAAAACGGTCAACCACTCCTTTCAAGAAATTAAGCGGAAGGTACTATTATAAAAAGGATATATGTTTGAAATCAAGCACAATCGAGTTGTCTCGTCAGTGAAAGGCCAGCATCTGTAAAACTGTCTAAACAATAAGCATCGGTAAAGCCAACAGGTCTTGCCTATGCAAGAGCTATAGGCTTTTGTCAATGTTTTTAAGATAGCTCAAGCTGCTGGGCAACATGGCTTAATGTAAAAAAATCAATTTGACATGGTCTGCATTGATTGTGTCATAGAACTTTTTTTAAAGTCTTGTGGCACAGCAGCCCGCTATGCTGGAGGAGGGGGTATAAGGAAAACAAAATGAGGGAAGAGGAAGGAACAGGGGTAGAGGGGGTTGAGGTCATAAATAGGACTTTAATCACATTGGTAGCAGAGGATGGCCTTAATAAGTTGAATCAATCTATGCTCGGTCTGTGCTCCACAGAAAGGAATGGCAGTGATGCTTGGCATACACTGGCCAATTAGGAGGCTGCACAAATGAGTGACACTGAAGCCAACAAGTGTCAAGCAGTAGGCAGGCTCCAAATGCTTTAATCTAAAGAATAGGGGGCCATATTATTAAGAAAGGGCGATACATTAAAGCCGATTTTATCGGCAGGAAACTGCCACTAAAGCGGCGATAATGGGCTTGATAATACGCCCTTGTGAATTCCCCTAGAAGCCCAGGTTCTGGTGTTAACCTGGGCTTCTATGGGAATTCACAAGGGCATATTATCAAGCCCATTATCGCAGCTTTAGCGACAATTTCCTGCCGATAAAAGCGGCGATAATGTATCGCCCTTTCTTGATAATATGGCCCAGTGTCTCCTAAGCCAGAGCGCGCATGCTGTGTCGCAGGCTCGACATAAAATAAGAGTTTCTTGATAAATATTAATGTTGTTCTGAACTAGTTCTTAAGATCCAATATAAGTGATTTTCATTTTACATGCCATAATAAAGTTAACCTCCTGATGGCGGCAGAGCTTAAAGTAACAGATTTTCAATGCTCTGCTTGTCATTTATTTTAAATGTATGCTGCGATTGGATTATAAGGAGACGAATTTGTATTAGTAAATACTGACGAGTATTTAATTTTAACCTGATCACTTTTTAACGTCAGTAAACTTCACAGACTCCTCCTGCCAAAGAGTACCGCTGTATTTACACCGCTGAACAAAATCTACTTTACATGTCTATTCTTATAGTTTAGTGACAAAAACGTAGGTGTAAATTATCTTTATTTACGCCTGTTTTTTCTCAGATTAAATTAACTACATTATAAGGAGCTCTTTTTGTTCCAACCACACGTGAAGAAACCTCAACACTAAAATTCATTGTTGATGTCTGAAAGCTTAATTAATTTCATTTCAATAACCACAATGCATGTCGAAACAATCTTCTAGAAAAACAAGATTACTTTTAATATTTATTCAAACAATTATTACCGATTTTAAATTGGTATTCAGAAAATTAGCCTAAGAAATGTAAGTGTTTGAGTATGGATTCGAACCTACAAATAGCACCTGGAATTGCTTCGCTCACTTAACATCTTCAGCAAAGTGACCTAACATTTAGAAGACATGAGACAAATCTGGGTGGAGTGCTAGGCAAAGTCATCTGTGTGGGCTGGTTCCACTTTTATTCGGTAAAGAAACTGCAAGCTCACTTTTCTTCGAATATGATAAGCTTCCCAAGAAGATACGTTGTGCTCTCTTAACATTCATTAAAATTTTCCTGTAGCCGACTTGCAAACGTTTTGATAACTTATATTCAACTGTATTTCAGCAGTGTACCACAGTGTGGCGCTAGTGTGCTAATCTACTTTATGGGCCTCTGCACTCTGGTGTGGATTTACAATTACTGGCGCATCCCTGCAAATTAGCAGGGATGCGCCAGTAATTGTGCGCCGCATCTCCGCCACCCATGATGCGCCGCATTTACAATGCGGCACACCATGGGGCAAAAACAGCTCAGATGCGTCACGCATCTGTGCCGTAAAGGCGGCGCATTGCTGGAGTTGCATCGCAAGCGCGGCGCAGCTCCAGCATTGCTCTGAGAGGCCTATTCTTCCAATGCTGCGTCAAGCCTTGCGCCTGCTTCAAGCAGGCGCAGGGTTTTGGCGCAGCATTTGCCCAAAATTGACTGAGTGAAATTTTGTAGATTTCACTCAGCCACTTTTAGGAAGCGTTCCTGCGCCTGAACGCCCCCCCCCTGCACCGGAACGCCTCCTAATGGCGCAGGCCTTTACAACGTGACGCATCTCGGAGATGCGTCACGTTGTAAATAGCCCGCACCATGGCGCATCTTTTGCGCCGCCGCTGCGTCACAAAAGTGACGCAGCGGGGGCGTAAAAGAGGTGCAAGGGACTTGTAAATCTGCCCCTTTGTCTCTCCACTCCCCTGAAGGTACCAGTATCGGAGTACAGGAATCTCCAGAAGGGTGGAGCGAGGAGTGGTGGGTTTAGTCAGTGGGGGCTCCACTGAGAAATGCAGAATTAATTGCGGAATCCGTATTACTGCGCTCGATTCTGGGTGCAATTCCTCATTTCTCCACTGGAAATTAATTCCCCCTCATTCCTGTATCTTACTGTGGCGATTGCAAACATGACACTGAGGGACTTATTTATCATTTCACCCAACACAACACAGCAATACACCTTCCTATGCCGCATGAAAGGGCAGGAATGTGCTATATCTCTCAAGATATGGCACATTCCTGCTCTCTGCCTGTGCTGGCACACAAACTGCTATCTAGCACCAAAGCAGGCACCCTGGAACCATGGTGCAAGAAGGCCTGCTTTGCAGACAGGGTTGTTTTTGTGCAGAAAAGACACCTTCCTGAACAAAAAGAATCATCTGAGGCTTTTTCTGAATGCTGGACACTTGGAAAGAGGAAAAACAAGGAAAAATAAAGATATTTCTCCTTATTGTGTCACCTCTGGGAAGGAGTAGCATTTGGATGCACTCCCAGGTTTACCAGTCTTGGTAAATCTGGGAATGCACCAAAATTCACTAGTGGATGTGTGTGAACACTCACTCTCCACCCATGTAACACCTCCCTGGAGCAGAGTAACGCAACGTAGCTCTTTCAAAACCTCGGGCCTATTACCAAGATCAAGCGATAAACATCGCTTAACACGGTTAGCGGCAATATTATTATCGACGCGCTCCGCCAATTTTTATCGCAGATAAACCTTGCTATTATCAAGGTTTATCTCAAAAGCGATAAAAATCGTCCGAAATGCATGAATATCGCTGAAAAGTCAGCGATATTCATGCATTACCGAGCAAATGCTCTTAGCCATGTTATCCACCTCCCATTGGATAACATGGCTAAGAACTGCTCTGGGCAGGCGTTAGCTTTTGGAGATATTCGCTCTTAGCGCGAATATTTCCAAAAGTACGCCATTGTAGGTAATAGGGGATAGCGATGTTACCGACTGTTTACAGTCGCTAACATCTTGGCACGCCCACTTTGCATGTCATTAGCGATAAATATCACTGACATGCAAAGCGGGCCCCAAGATGATCGCTATCTCCTACTAGCTGTCGCTATCTCCTACTAGCTGTCGCTAACTGGTGTTAGCGACAGCTAGGTAATAGGGCGATAAAATTATCGCCGCTTTAGCGGGAAAAATTCCGCTAAATAAAATACAATTATCTCCCTATTACCTAGCTGTCGCTAACACCAGTGAGCGACAGCTAGTAGGAGATAGCGACCATCTTGGGCCCCACTTTGCATGTCAGTGATATTTATCACTAATGACATGCAAAGTGGGCGTGCCAAGATGTTAGCAACTGAAAACAGTCACTAACATCGATATCTCCTATTACCAACTTTTGGAGATATTCGCACTAAGCGCGAATATCTCCAAAAGCTAACACCTGCCCTGAGCAGTTCTTAGCCATGTTATCCAATGGGAGGTGGATAACATGGCTAAGAGCATTAGCTCGGTAATGCATGAATATCGCTGACTTTTCAGCGATATTCATGCATTGTGGCGATTTTTATCGCATTTGCGATAAACCTTGGTAATATCAAGGTTTATTTGCGGTAAAAATCGCCGCAGCTCAGCGGTAAATTTTTGTCTCTAACCAAGCAATAGCGATAATTATCGCTATTGCTTGGTAATATGCCCCTGTGTTCCCCAACGCCAAAGTCGGCAGCTCTGGCTGTTAGGCCACATCCAAACTTGTTAGTACCTAGACCGTCAAGCTAATATATGTATCACAGTTCTAACGTCACTTGCGTCACTTATGGCTAACATTGTACGGAGATGCCAGAGATGCAGTCGATAGTATTCAATATGTTTTTGATTCTTAAATCATTGGTTACAGTTGGTGAAAGGAATCCTGGGAAGCTGAGGAACGGCTGAAGGTTGGGGTGAGTCAAATATTTTTGCTACCTCTTAATCCTTTCTCTACTATTTTTTAGCGGTAACAGTTAAACCAGGTTGGAATTTTCTTTAAGTAACTTTGGGCATTATGCATTATGATTGTTCTAAGAAATGCCCAAGATTACTCAATTACACCACATTTCGGCCCTCAATATGATGTTGTGCAAGCACCGTTTTGGTAAGTGAACCAGCCGACCATATGTCAGCGGTTCCACACACCGAATTAGGATGAGACAGCATGTCTAGTCGCAAACTTCCATTTTTCAATAGGAGCTTGTGTGGAGGGCCGAAAGTGCCCGCAGCCCAAGCTCCTATTGAAAAATGGAAGTTTTTGCACATCCCTTCCCTGTGTGCCAGGCACCTCACAGTGCCTACCACACGGTGCAGGGATGTAATGGTAGGCACCATAGGTGCCCCCTAGGGCCACGACCGGAGGGCGAGGGGCGAAGGGGGCTCTGCTGGGGGCCTCGAAAGGTACTTTCCGACTGGAGTTCCATGTCAGAAAGGCCAGCATGGAACTACTGTCGGAAAGTGGCATCATATTCCCGACAGCGGACACAGGTGTTAGAACTTGTATACTGTTATTCTATGCTTAGTAAATCCCTTTATGCCCGCCAGAATTTTCGATAGAGCTATTTTCAACTGTAGAAGTACTTTTATGGTCAAAACTACTTTTATGAATTTGGTCAAATTGTTTTTTTTTAAACTTTTTTTGCTTCAGTTGATGGCATTCAGCAGAAGGAGTGTGAAATGACTTTGTGGACAGAGTAGGAGCATGCAGTAGTTGTTTCAGAACTTCAGGGTCAGGGTTAGGGTAATTATCTTTATTGCTTTATTGATTATATTAAAAGGGCCTTCTATTTTAACAATTCATTTTCTACAGGCGTAGTTTGCTAACAGTCAGCAATAAAATGTACTTCAGAATGTTTCTTTATTTTATGATGTCTACTTGGGCTTTGAGAACTTCACCATAGGAGACCTATCTAACGTCATTCACCAGGTGGCCCCTTTAAGTGTTGTTTGTAGGAGTAGAGGGCACCAAATATTTACATGAGACATGAAGCTGAAGAGTTACTGGAACTCCATTCATCTAGGCCCAGGCCTGCTGGTTTCTGGATCTGGAAGCTATTGGGAAAAGGCATGGGCTTAGCATGGCGGGTGGGGGTTTGTCAAGCAATATTTTTATTTGATACCTAAGTCATTTTTTGCAATTTGTGATGTGAGGTACGCGAAGTACATGGGTACTCCAGAGGTTGTGGCATAACAGATTCATCCTTTTTTTTTAATTGGCGGTTTATTTCCTGAAATTGTTGACTTGCTGCAGGAAATATGGGTGTATATGTGGAATGGTTTTGGTAAGCCAATTTAGAAATGTAAGCAATATTACTCTAAGTTGAGGGCACTCTCAGGCAGTAATTGACTCTGGTAAAGTCAGAGACCCATGGCAAAGTCAAGGGCCCTATTCCACCCCAGTCAATAACTACTTGGTAGTCCCCTATTCCTCGGAAAATATTGCAATTATAACCCCGACCGTCAAAACTTTGGGGGGAAAATCACAAAATCCTTTATCATAAAGTGTATTTTTTGGGACTATTTAGGTGGAAGGTTAGAACCTGTTGGATTTCGTTTTAGAAAATAACACTCCACAATGTTTGTCTCATTGAAATGCAATGTAGTGAATGCCTGGATTTGAGTGCACAAATAAAGAAGCAGAGGGAAAGGGTGATAGAAGGTTTTAGTTAAAATATAGCTCATTTGGTGGGGGTATCATACTAATTTTAAAATCGTGGTGAGTTCTAACTTGTGACAAATGCCGATACTTTACTGGGATATGATGGCCATGTTTGAGAGAAAATAAATGTTTTTCTATCTTGATTTAGTCATAGAATATATCAGTGGTGATCTACAAACTAAATTGAGGAAACAAACACCTTCTGTATATTCACAAATATCTTACTGAGCCATGTGAGAAAAAGTCTGACAGGCTGAGTAAAACATATACTTCCAACAGCAGCTGTCAGTCTACACCACAGAGTTTGAATGAACTATAGAGCTTATTCTATATTCATGACAAATGTGAGGCATACCAAAACGACCTGTTTCTGAAGTCAGCCCAGTAGAATTGAAAGCCTTTCTAAGGTGATGCAGTAAATGCATGAAATGAGGGGTTTCATTTTGTTATAGAAAATATTGTTCATTCTCAAGATAGCTGAAAAGAGAAAACATTTCCAATAAATTCTTAAATATTTTTTCATCCATGTCAGAAATAAAGTCAGGTATGCTGGATGAAACATGCATTTCCAACACCACCAGCAGTCTCCACTGTTCTACTGTAGCTTCACCATAGTGTTCTAAATTCAACTTTAAGGACAAATGTAAGGTACTACTGAGCATCATTATGTAGGAATTAACCCTCGGCGTAGTTTGCGTAGTAGCACTACGCGTAGCTACGTGAAGTGCACTTCGCACTACGAATGCTATGCGAATTGTGTAGTGTGGTAGGGAAATGCTGTTCGCACTGATTGCATAGTGCCAGATGATTGTCCGCTCTGTGCAATCATTGCAAACGGCATCTTGCACAGTGCAAGCAGACGTTTTCTGCCGCTCTCGTACTTTTGTACTCGAGCGGCAGCTTTCTCAACATGGTCTGGTAGTTTCTCATCGCGAGCGGTCGCCAGCATACGCGATCACTCGCAATGAGAAACCTGACCTCTCCGCGTTGAGAATCTCGCCGGGAGGTTTATTTTCCACATTTGCAATCGGCAACTTGATGTTGCTGATCGCGAACGAGGAAAAAGTCTCGCCGCGATGTTGATTTTGCTCGCTTGCGGTCACCCACTTGACGTTGAGGACCGCGAGCAAGCAAAAAATGCCTGCTACGCTACACATTTGTGCACTGTGCTACGTGCAATTTGTGTAGTGCATAGTAGCGCATACAACGCACGCTCCACGCGCGTAGCATAGTGCTACGCCCAGGGTTAGTAGGAATTCTAGCTGTGCCCTTCCTGTAAGGCAGGCTCAGGAGTTACTGCAGATATGCCCCAGCTGTTTAAAATAAATATTATAGGTAATATGGATACCTCTATATGCCCGGCATCTTCTTTCTACTTCTAATCTTTCCCTTAAATGCATGTGAGTTGATTTTGTAGAGGTACAGGAAGCTAGTTCTGGGCAGATGCCATATTTGAAATGAATAGATGTGCACTGCAATGAGTAGTGAAACCCTCTACAGTAGTTGCTGTTTGTGTATTATTTTTTCTCTTTTTATTTTTCCCAATTTCCCTTGTCAGTAGTTGCATATATCTGCATGAATGTGGATTGGTTTCTAAAATAATATTCATTGTGACTTTAGTTTAAGGAACTGATAAAGCACATTCAAAAATATAGATTTGTTGTCTATAAAATATATTGCTCAGTATAACTTATAAATATTTACATTCAGGGTTAATAAATTAAAACTTATTTTAAAAATAGCATTGCGCACCATGTTAAAAAAAGAGGCTTGTATTTTAAAACACTGTGAAAATGGTCATGCACTATAAAATCCTCCCTGATTCAGAACGATTTAAATGTATGCTTTAAGCAAATGGGAAGGAATGTAACATTCCTTTGTTTCCAAAAACTTACAGCAGAAGACAAGAAACATATTTGTGTACATATTCAGTGTTCTGCACAGGAAATGATTCCAAATATTTTTCTCTAGCAGCCCATTAACCATTTAGGCACTTTCTGTGAACAAGATATATTCTGTGGGGCAGATTTACAAGCCCCTTGGCGACACCTTTGCGCTGCCATTGCGTCACTTTTGTGATGCAGCGCTGGTGTAAACAATGCGACACGTTTCGACACATTTACAATGTGATGCATCTAGAAATATGGGTCACTTTGTAAAGCCCTGCGCCATATTATACCTGTGTCAGGTATATTGTATACAGGGTAGGCGTTCGGAAGCAAGAAAGCCTCGTAAAGGTGACGCAGTGAAATCTACAAGATTTCACTGCGCCACTTCTGCGACGCCACTGCATCAATACCTTACGCCTGCTTGAAACAGGCATAACGAGATATGCAGCACAATAGTATAGGCCTTCCTGAGCATTGCTGGAGGTGCGTTGTGCTTGCGACACGACTCCAGCGATGCGTGACCTTTGTGCCAACAGATGCATGACGCATCTGTCAATTCAGTGTAAATGCAACGCATCCATGCTGAAGCAAGGTTTTTTTGCATGACCCAAGTAAACTGACACATCTCTGCTATGATGCAGAAATGCGCCAGTTTCTTGTAAATCTGCCCCTGTATATTTTTTAGAACTCTGTGATGTTCATAGGCAGCTGTTATGGGAAGAAAGCATTATAGTATGTTGGTGGAAACTGTTATGAGATTTGTCTCAGGTAGTAGCTGTGAATCTCTTTTGTAGATGTGGGTGGGCTAGGAGCCAATCGAAATAAATAATTTTTAGAATTGTACAGCGTTTGATTTACAATTTTTCTTACGAAAACCTAATCTCGCACAGGTCCTGATTTTTGGGTGCTCTTATCTTGTGTAATTTGCTATGTCGTGCAATGTAAATTGCTTAGCTTATGTATTGCAGGAGAATGGTTTATGGCAAAAATGTTTCAAAACAATGGTCAGTCAGATATGAGAGATAATTTACAGTTAATGTGGAATTCTCACAATGAAAAACATTGAAAAAGTTCTTATTTTTATGTGGGTGGCCCCCACACGTGGAGCCCATTGTTCTCATAGGAATCGTGTGCTACACAAGAAGAAAAGTGCAGACATTTACGCTCACCCAATTTTCAATCTCTCTCTTATGTTCTGTAGCTTGTGACATGCAGTTGGGAAGTGTGGATTGCTTTTGCAAAATGACGAGAATTCAATTTTTTCGGTATAATGCATCACTCAACTCGACTTCTCAAAGTGCCACTTCACTTCATGCCACACAATGAAACTCAACACCACACAATGCCACTCTACTGCACGCCAGACACTGCCGCTCCACACAATGCCACTTCTGTCTTCACGCCATACCACCCGTTCGTGTTCTACAGCTTGTGAGAGCTGGTGACAGGCAGTTGGGGAAGTGTGGATTGCTTTGGCAGAATGGCGAGAATGAAAACGTGTCATTTTATGTGTCATTTTGATTAATCAGTTAAATTAAGTCAAGGGAGTGGGTCCAAATGTAGTGTTGGGAGTGCACATGTTTAATTTTGAGATCCATTTCTAATACTGGTGACATGACTCTGGGCAGACAAGAGGCTTCTGAGTTTTATATAAACAGGCTCATTCCTGGTGGTGCCTGGAGCTGGGAACCTTTATGTTTGTTTGATAGGGTGAAGGTAATTTCTTGGTAGCATTTTTCTTCGTAACATTGTCCATGATTGATAATATGTGACTAAGGGCCGGATGTATCAAGATATCGTTTTGCGATTTCTAAATAGCGAATTTTTGCGATTCGCTATTTAGAAATCGCAAAACGGTATGTATGTACAAAATCGCTATTTTTTAGCGATTCCTTATCATTCTTTATTTGCGAATTCACAATTTGAGAAATCGCAAATAAAGAATGATTTCTAATGTATTCCTATGGGCCAGGAGGCCCATAGGAATGATGGTGCAATAATTCTCAAATTGCGAATTCGCAATTTGCTAATCGCAATTTGAGAATTATTACAAGGGTGCAGGGGTGTCTCAAAGACACCCTGCTGCACCCCTCAAATCTACATGTGTGTGCATGTGGCACACATACATGCCCTATGGGCATGTATGTGTGTTACATACCACCCTCACGAATGCAAAATAGGGCATTATTATGAGAAATCGCAAATTACCACCAACTACAAGTTGGTGGTAAATTGCGATTCCTTAACACAAATTCGCACTTTAAAAATGTATCATACATATCATTTAAGGAATCGCAAATTATTGCGATTCCTTAAATTGCGATAGTATGATACATTGGAAATAATGCAAAAAGGCCGTTTGAGAATCACAAAGGTCGAAATTCTGCGAATTTTGGCCTTTGCGATTCAAAAACGGCTTCATACATATGGCCCTAAGAGCAGGGAGGCAACAGATATCCAAATATACCATTGTAAGTAGTTTCTTAATGACAAAGCATAAGAAGTGGAGTGGCTGTTGCAGAGCGGTGATCACATGATATTTTTCCAATGTTTGGTCTTTCTCGAGAGTTGGTCACATTAACTAATTGTAACAAAAGAATTCTGTTGCTAGGTGAAGGACACTCGATATTGTTTTTCAATGTTGATGTAATTTTCTGCATTTGGTGACGTAAAGTAAAGTCAGAAGGGCAGTGCAGGCTAATATTTGAGTTTGACTTTTGGTTGATTTTCTGTCATGAAGCAGTGAGCATGGGAGAACTACTAAGACCAGCAAATTGTCTCCATTTTGTGTGCCCTCTTGGACGTTTGTGAGCTGGACCTAGCCCCACCTTTATCTCATGTCACATTTTTGGAGAATAGATATGGGCAATGACTGTTAGGACATACATTATTTTATTTTTTTAATTTTATCTTGCAACAGGCCAACGAAACAGTGGGAAGGTGAACGCGGGGATAGGTGGCAGAGGAGTGGGAGACAACACACTTTTCTGCTGTGTTTCAAAAAGCTAGCACTGCCCTAAGAGAGAAATGTAGACAGTGTACCCCTATTATGGAGGCACCTTCAGTAACATCTTCTACAAATCTGCAGCAGTGAATATCATGGTAATTTTATTTTTAAATACTGTATAATCTGTATTTGTTACAATTTGCACACACCACCGCACCTCAACCAATATGTCAAAATGAGGGCCATCTTGATTCTGAGGTGAGCTTGATATGGTATTGTTAAAATATAGTAATAATGTCACAGGAGCAAGGTGCTTCCCTGCCTTTTGAGCTTTATGCATGCCAACTCTAAACCTTAATTAATTATTAGTTGATACTCCTCTGGGATCCAACTATCCAATTCTGCGTTGGCCGACCTATGCCTCAGACTGCAAGTTTGTACAAAACCTATTTCTCACAACTTAGACTGTATGAAATAAGTATGCTCTTGAAGACATTGCTAGCTTTATCTGGCAGACTGGAAATGACTGCACTATTAGGTACTGGCAAGACCTCTTTACTGAGGCCTCATTGAGAAGTTGGGATTGTTAGAAAGTCATCCTTTTGCCCTGTTCAACCCCATTTGTGCTGAAAGATACTGGTGATACCTGACTATGACTGTACCCTGTGCTCTGCTAACCAGGCCTAGAGCCAGTGCTATGTGTAAAGAGGTACATGTAATAGGGTACACTTACAATTAGCAATGACAGACCCTATTAGTTCATAGTAGATAAATGGGCCAGGGGGTGCAATTTACATGGAAGTTTAGAGACCCAGCAGATTTCCTGCACTTGCATGTGTGCACTGGATGTGCCTGCTCTCCTTTTAAAAGTAGTCCTGTCTTGCAGCCTGTCTTTAAAAGTAAATTCTGACAATTGATATTGGCCTCTAGTATATAATTGGGCTAGGGATTCAAACTACCTATAAGTCCCTAATATGTAATAGTGCATGGAAGTTTAGCGGCCAGCAGATTTTCTGCACTTGTATCTGTGCACTGTTGCAAGCCTGCTGTCATTTTAAAGGCAGTCTGGCCTTGCGGACTGCCTTTAAAAGTAAGATTGTGTGCAAACTCGACTTTGGTGGTATAGGCACTTTAAAAGTGATAATCTACCTAATCTTCCTTATTGTTACATGTTAGGTATCCCCAGGGTCTCTCCTAGGTGTCTCACGGGTGGGGGCCATTTAACAATATGCCGGGCCACCTAATAAAATATGTTTTATATGCCCTGGTGAGGGAAAAACTGCCTATTTATTTTTTACACTTTGTAGATACCTAGCCCCATAGGCTAACATTCCAATATGTTATTTACTTATAAATATTGGTACGAAATAACAAAAATATCATTCAAGGACTTAAAAGATTGGTGCTGATAAATGCAACAACCTGCCACTGCTGATATGATCATAACTAGTACAAAAGGTACGTTATAGAACGTTCTCTTCTGTAAGCCAAAATCCAGGTTCCTAGTGGTCTATGCTGATTGTCAGCCTTAACAGGGTTAGTCAGGCTGCTTATATTAGGTGATAAGAGACCTGGCCAGACCAGAGGTTATCTGATGGAGAGAGCTCTGAAGATGAGAAGGATGGGTCCTGCAGCGGTGGCTGTGTAAATTAAACTGATATCAAAGAGAGAGCAGATCAATAAGAAATGCTAGGGGTGCCTACATCAACATCCTGTACCCCAGCCAGATTGCAGGTTTAGGACAGGAATTTGAGGTGGTCAGGGGGAGGAGAGCTAATGGAAATGAGCCACTCTGTGACTGGTTTAGCTAGCTCTTACTTCTCTGGATGTTAGAATTCCAATGCTTTGTGGGATAAGACAACACAACACTTTGGAGGAAGTTGTCATGCTTTTTGGCACCCAGCATCTCATTGGACAGAGGTGCCCCCTGGTTGTCAACCCAGAACACTGAACAAATATGTGAGAACTGCATAGTCTCTACAATCTACTGCATGAAACTACAAGGAAAAGAAGTGCTACCCTGCTGGAATGTGGATTTGCACCCACAGGCCTGCCTTCTGAATGACTGCACCTGCTTCACAATCTGGTACTACAACCCTGGGGACAGTACCTTGCTTCAAGAAGGATTATGGAGTGGACTCCCTGCAAGCTACAGATTACCATAGCCCACCTGCCTCATTTCCACCAAGAGTTCCCATCCTGGAGTGCTTCCAGTGGACTTTAAAGGATTTTGCCAGGAGCATTGTGGGAATTTAAGTCCAGACATCCCAAGGCCCATTTAGGAGATTCCAGACCCTTGGATTAGTGTTTTGGACACTTTGAACCTGCAAGGAGACGCTCAGGAAGCACCTTCTGAAGTTTGGAGAACTTTTATGAAAAGTTCTATGAGGTGACAGACCCGACCTCGAAAGTCAAACTGACTACTTTTAACCGCGACCCAGACAGGGTTTCAGGTTGAGCTTGATGAAAGCTCCTGAGCTCCAGACTTCCAGGATTTGGCCAGGCATCACAGAAAGGCAAGCCAGCGAACGATCACAGAATCCGCCTTCTGTGAAAGGGCCGGACGGTCGAGCGACGTAGGAAGAATAAGTTTCAGAAAAGTTTCTTAAATGTGAAGGTAACATTTTGACCGGGGGCCTCATGCTTAGTGTATCCGACAAGAGCTCCATTGCGGCTGGTCTCAAACTTTGACTTTGTCCTAGTCAATCGCGACCAGATGTTTCAGAGTGATGCTATTGGTTTTTAAGCACTAAAATGTAGATAATCTTTAAAAATGTATATCTCTGGTTCCCTACCTTGGATCTTTGCAGTACTGTTGTCTATTTGTTCAGAGACATTATACCTATTATAAATTGCTCTGTCTTACTTATTTGATGTATGGGTGTTTTTAAATGTTTTACAATTCTTTCTCCTAAATTAGGCCCGCCTGCTCGCTGTCAGCTACCATTTGTTGAGCACAAAAGTAATTTACAGAGAACTTTGATAGACCCTATACCGTGTTAGTGGCCTTGTTGCTAGTGCTAGGTTCATACTACTGAACCAATATTCCAATAATCCAATAGTAAAGTTAGCCTAACTTTAGGACTCCTAAACTGAGAAAAATCCTAACTTCAAGACTTTCAGTATTCACAGAAGGCATTTAGGAGTCCTAAAGTTAGGAGTCCTAACTTTACTACTCCTAAACTGAGAAAAATACAAACTTTAAGACTTTCGGTATTCACAGAAGGCATTTAGGAGTCCTAAAGTTAGGACTCCTAACTTCTGTGAATACCAAAATGAGTAAGTGCCTTCTGTGAATACCAAAATGAGTAGGTGCTTTCTATGAATACCAAAATGGTAGTAAATTTAGGATTTTTTCCTAAGTTAGGTCTGTGAATCGGGCCCTGCGTGCAGACACTGCAGTGGCAGGTCTGAGTTACATTTACAGGCTATCATGTGGATGGCACAATCAGTGCTGAAGGCCCACTAGTAGCATTTGGTTTAGAAGCCCCCCAGCTCTGATTTCCTAGCAATTCCTCATTTTCCTCACAACATTCACCCAAAGATACTGGTTGCTTCCATTAAACCAAATTGCCTGCTTAAAGTAAATATGTCTGTAGTATTCCAGCGTATCTCATAATTCTGTTGAAGCTGATAACTTCTGCTTACTGCCCTATCAGAAATAAGATAGACCTCCTAATGAGGCACTTCAAGTTTAAACACTATACTTGATCAATCCATTGCATATGAGTTCCCCCTTCATGTGGAAATTCTCAAACTTTCATTAAATATGCAAGAAAACTCAACCTGGTTCTTACCATCTTTCAGAGGACCATCTCTGCAGCAGGCTTCCTTCTGCTTTTTATTTCCCTGAAGCCGGAAATAGGAGGGCACCCACTTGACCCTTGAAGAACAGCTCCAGTCCTGGGGCGCCAGCAGAATTCAAGGGTTCTTGAGGCCTTCAGTCTTTGTGTGAGCCCTTTTTCCAGCAGGATCCAAAAGTCATTAGTCAGTATTCTTCTGCTAGCAAGCTTTCATCCTCAGATGGAGGCTTCCAGGTCCAGGAATGTTCTGTGGCAGTGGTGGTGGAAGTGCCAGAGTTATGCTGTGCTCTAGCAAGTGACTGGAGGAATTCTACAGCCTAACAGTTTCCTTCCAATCCCCCACCTCCCTTTTCAGCACTTCCTCTTTCTCTTACTGTAAAATTACCCAGAAGCCCTGTTTTACTATGGCAGCAGCCAGTTGCCACCATCAAGGTCTGTATTCAGCTTCTTGGCTACTTCCTTTCCTCACAGGGCCAAAACTGGTTTTCCCCCTACTTTGGCTGAATCCTGTGGTAGGAATGCCTGGTTAAGAATAGAAGAAGCCCTATCTGGCATCTCCAAGTCAAATGAGGTAGTGCTAAACCTGGCCATTGTTCTGCCAATTGTTCCTTTTTACTCCTAGGTAGCTAACCCCTGCTAAGTAGTCAGTAGTTAACAACCATTTGCCTTTCCCTGGGCCAAGAGCAAGCAAATGTATTCTGTGCCAGGGTCATTATGTCTTCCAGCCAAGGATGTGTATTACAACTCCGGGGATGTGATGAATGGCAGAACTCATTTTTAGCCAGTTCTGGCTCAAACAGCGGTACATTCTTAAAATGTTACTTTTCTGCTTAACTTATCAAAAAAAAAAATTCTAGCCCTTACCCAAGTGGAAGTGGGAAATTATGATTTTAATCCCACAGGCCTAAAAAGGTTAGCTGGGCCTACATAGTGAAATAGGTTTGGGTTTTATTTCACTGTGAGGGCACACTAATATCAATATGTGGTGTGCCCTTTTTCTCTCTCTCTCTCTCTCTCTATATATATATATATATATATATTAGCACCTTGCCCTGTGGGTTTACAATATCATGTTAAGGGTGAATTGAGATTATATAAAAATAGGCTTTTCCTACACGGTGCAGGTATTTTTCCCTGCCATGTGTCACTAGAGGGCATTTAAACTGCAGCATCGGGGTGAAGGGACGTGGCTAAGATGGCGGCTGAATAGGAGAAGCTGCTTTCAGCTCCACATCCGACTGCCTTGACTGCAGCTCTGGTGATTCCCTACTGGGGTCTGATGTCGGGATCAGCAGGGAAAGAGCCTGGAAGATGAGAGCTCCTTTATATCCTACAAGGGGCAGGATTGCAGCAGATTGAACTCCTTTGCACTCCAGCTGTGCAATGTCCCAATATGGTGTGCACCATAGACCATTACCTGATGAAACCGCGGTGCCCCTGCAGCTAGCGCCCCACCCGTTATCTAGCCAGCCTATAGAAAGCCCACAAAGGGACCATTTCTGGACCAGGGCCTCACGATCTAAGGCGTCCTCCCGCTAACAACTGGCTGCCCCTAACCAGCAGAGGGCAACGCCTCATAACACATGACTGCTGGCAGAATGTGAACCAGGGAGTTGGCTAGTGCCAAGAGAACATACCACAATGGGGGGGTCAATCCCAGCGAGGAGCTTACCGGACTAACACCACCACGCAGCAAGCAGCTCCAGCTCCAGCGCCAGCGCCATCTCCTGGGTGGGGAACGCTGTAGTCTCGCCGCTACAGCATTAACACCGCGGCTGTAGACTACAGCTCCCAGCGAGCTTTGCGGGCACTTCCTGCCTCCCGCACTCTTCGCGCCCGGAGGCGCTACATAGAGCAGACGCTCCCTCGGTGGAGCGGGGGGTCAATCCCAGCGAGGAGCTTACCGGACTAACACCACCACGCAGCAAGCAGCTCCAGCTCCAGCGCCAGCGCCAGCTCCTGGGTGGGGAACGCTGTAGTCTCGCCGCTACAGCATCAACACCGCGGCTGGAGACTACAGCTCCCAGCGAGCTTTGCGGGCACTTCCTGCCTCCCGCACTCTTCGCGACCGGAGGCGCTACATAGAGCAGACGCTCCCTCGGTGGAGCGGGGGGTCAATCCCAGCGAGGAGCTTACCGGACTAACACCAGCACGCAGCAAGCAGCTCCAGCTCCAGCGCCAGCGCCAGCTCCTGGGTGGGGAACGCTGTAGTCTTGCCGCTACAGCATCAACACCGCGGCTGGAGACTACAGCTCCCAGCGAGCTTTGCGGGCACTTCCTGCCTCCCGCACTCTTCACGCCCGGAGGCGCTACATAGAGCAGACGCTCTCTTGGTGGAGCGGGGGGTCAATCCCAGCGAGGAGCTTACCGGACTAACACCACCAGGCAGCAAGCAGCTCCAGCTCCAGCGCCAGCGCCAGCTCCTGGGTGGGGAACGCTGTAGTCTCGCCGCTACAGCATCAACACCGCGGCTGGAGACTACAGCTCCCAGCGAGCTTTGCGGGCACTTCCTGCCTCCCGCACTCTTCGCGCCCAGAGGCGCTACATAGAGCAGACGCTCCCTCGGTGGAGCGGGGGGTCAATCCCAGCGAGGAGCTTACTGGACTAACACCACCACGCAGCAAGCAGCTCCAGCTCCAGCGCCAGCGCCAGCTCCTGGTTGGGGAACGCTGTAGTCTCGCCGCTACAGCATCAACACCGCGGCTGGAGACTACAGCTCCCAGCGAGCTTTGCAGGCACTTCCTGCCTCCCGCACTCTTCGTGCCCGGAGGCGCTACATAGAGCAGACGCTCCCTCCGCTTCGCGGGACGCGCGCGGGCGACGCCGGGTGGAGCCCGGGCAGAGGGCAGGCCATCTAAGGCCGTCCAAGGCCGATCAGGGACGGGACGGGCCACATCTCTAACATCATGGGTAAGCGTAAACTCGTGACAGCGGCTGTTGGCGAGGCTAAAGCTAAGGTTCCTAAATACACCACTAGTATTATCACGTATTTGACTACGAAAGTGTCTGAACTATCTACCCAGATCGCAGAGTCAGAGCGCGAGTTGGGTCTGGAAACTATCCCGGTAGGCGCGGACTCATCAAATACCTCTACCATTAACTGTATCCCGTTGGAACCCAGGGTCATTATTGAGTCTTGTAGGCCAACTCTGCCACAATCTCCCACGGTTCTCCCGACCCCGGTACTGCCTGAAACAGTGAGGCCGTTTATTCCAGCGGTTACGGGTGATCTAGGAAGCACAGCATGTAGTCAGCCTGGGGCACAACGTGCATTGTTTGTTACTGAGGAGGGTATCTCAGCTCTTCTTGAAAAACTTTTTTCGGACAGGCTTGAATCTGCCCTAATCCAGATTGCCACTGACATTACCGAAACATTGAAGGACTGCGTCAAGGTGAAATGCGAGCGCATCAACGATGTTCTAAACACACGGGCTCTTTCAACTACTATACAAGTGGCGTCATGTCCAACAGCGGTACAGGTTTCAGCTCCCAAGACTGGTGGCCCATCCTCTATTGTAGCCACTGGGGCTATTAATGTTGCCGCTGAGAACCCTGCTCAAAACAAAGGGAAAGTAAACAAGGGTTCACCCGCACCTTTGCTAGAGGTCGTACCTAGTGAAACCCCAATAGTAAGGTCTAGAGCTACACAGGGGGGCAGGGGGAGAATGGTACCCCCAGTAAATTTACCTCCTAATGCAACACCTTTTGTAGCAATATTGGTTAATGTACCGAAACTTGCTGTTGGGGAGGTTGAACATCACGAAACCCTTCTGAAGCATATCAAGAATTGGTGTAACGCGAATTGCACGGGTGCAAGTAACATTGCAGATAATATTTTGACAGGAAGAAGGGTGGACTGGGTGGGCACAACTAGGAAAAGTGTAGCAGGAGACTGCGTAATTGTTAATTTTAAATCGAGAAACGTCTCCAGCCGTCTCTTTTGGGACTGCTCCCCACTGGACCCAGCAGGCAAAGGTGTTCGTGCAATGCCCCTTGGTTTCTTCTATCCCCCTGCATTTAGGTTAGGTGGTGGAGAGAACACTATGTCACATCATATTAACAATGTACGGGCTGATTGGGCGGAAGACAAACCTATCTCGCCTTCACAAGCGAACCAATGGGTGACCAAGCAATCCAGGGTTGGTGGCACAGTTAATTCTGTAAAAAACATCCCTACTTATGACTTACTACTGTCGAATAGATTCTCGGCTCTGGCAAATAATTTAGACATTGATTGACTAGAGCATAATCATAATACCCGGAATGCCCCTTGTAATGAAAATGTTCCTATTGACCTATCATGTAACACAACTACTGCCGTAAATGACCCTTTCGTTTTGAGTAGGGGTAACTTCAGGCTATTTTCCTGGAACATATCGGGATTACGTTCCAAGCAGGATGACCCGATTTGGCTACATAAGATAAAAGAACATGATATAGTGGCCTTACAGGAAACTTGGGCAAGAGAAAATGCTCTGTGGGTAGACGGTTATACATCATCTTTTGTCAAAGCACAGAGTTCCACAGCGGGAAGGGATAGGGGGGCCTGTTGCTTTTAGTCTCAGTTAACGTAACAGGCACTGTAAAGGAAATCCCCAGCTTCTCATATTATTTTCAGCTGGTGGAAATTCTGCAAAAAGATAATAATAAGATTGTGCTAATAAACTGTTATAATTCTGCGCAGGGGGGTCCCCCAAACTTTGTTTTAGAAGAGTTATCTTCATTTTTAACCAATTACATGTCAAAACAAACCACTTTTGTTCAACTCATATTGATGGGTGATTTTAATGTTCATTTGTGTGGGCTACATTGCCAGATTGAGGATGATACTGGCCCTGATCATACGACTCTGCCACATTTTGAGCACAGCCCTAAGGGTGTGGCAATGGAGGATTTGCTTTCTTCTAATGATTTATTTGAACCTGGGTTTTTAGACTCAAAGGAGCGTGTGGTTACATACAACGCGAGGGGAAGTGAATCGATCATCGATTATATTTTTTTGTCCCCGGGTTTGCTCCGCTATGTATTGTTTTATAATGCCATAGTAAGTGGGTTCAGTGACCATAACCCGGTGTCGCTAGTCTTAGACGCTTCCTTTGGTCTATGCAAAGGGACCTTGAGGGCCACCTCTGTGAAGGATGTAAGGAGTAAAGACCAGGGAAGGCGCATCAAATGGTGTAAAGTTTGCCCTGAGGATTTCCTTGCCGTTATTGAGCAAAACATGACAGTGGAACTGAGGACATGTAGGGATCCAGAGATGGGGGGGAGGGAGGTAGTTTGTGCTTTTGAGGATATTTGTGCTAAAGTGGAAGAAGAGCTTACAGCTAGACCAAAGAAGGGACCTGCCCCAGCTTTTGGTTGGTTTGACCACATATGTTCCAAGGCACATTCTGCGCTGTTGAAAGAGCTTAAACACTCCCCCAGAGATAGGTCACTGGTGGCACACTTGAGGAAGAAATATGCTGAGGCAACAAAGACTAGGAAAAAGGCTATAAATGAGGAAGCCTGGGATTCCTTGATGGATTCTACTACCCTCAAACAAAGCTCCAAATTTTGGTCTATAATCAATAACCCTTTATTTGCTCAATCAAATAACTCAGATCTTGAAGTAAATATAGTTGAAGCAGAGTGGATCAAACATTTTTCTAATATCTATGGGTCTAATGAAATGGTTGAGACATTTGTTATGTCTTGTTTTTCAACTTTTCCCCCCAAGTTAAATTTCACCAAAACTGAAGTGGAGGTTGCTATAAAAGGTTCAGCTGCAAACAAAGCCCCCGGTCCAGATGGGGTTCCTCTGGATCTCTATAAGCTAAACCCAGGCATGTGGGCAGAGGTATTAGCAAATGTTTTTAACTGTGTACTTGAGGGGGGTTTGCCAAAAACTTGGGCTTCTTCAATCATTGTCCCTATTTTTAAAAAAGGTCAAAGAAACGATCCCAAATGTTACCGACCCATATCCTTGTTGGATTCTTCTATGAAGGTCCTGGGCAAAGTTTTACTGGCAAGAATCAATAATTGGTCTTTGAATAATGACATCTTATCGGATGCCCAGTATGGGTTTCGTTCAGGAAGAGGTACAGAGGACCAGTGTTTAAATCTCCATCTGATAATTTCTAAATATTCAACGGTATCAAAGGGGGCAATTTTTGTTGCATTTATGGACCTGTCCACGGCCTTTGATTTAGTCAACAGAGCTCGGCTGTGGACCATGCTGCTGAAATTGGGTCTTGATCCTCCTCTTGTACACTTTCTAGCTGAACTTCATAAAGACTTAAAGGCATCGATTAGAATGGACCAAGAAGGAAATCGCACAGGCTGGTTTAAATCGAGCAGGGGTGTACGGCAGGGCTGCATTCTTGCCCCCATGCTGTTCACTCTTTACATAAACTCATTGGAGAAAAATCTTTTAACTGCTACCTTGGATACACCGCGTGCAGGGGATACTCGCATCCCTGTTCTCCTGTACGCAGACGATGCTGCATTAATAGCTCAGACACATTTAGGCCTCCAGAGACTATTAAACGCATTTAGCGAGTTTATGTCCTCACTTGACTTAGTGGTAAACAATTCTAAATCCCATGTTATGGCTTTTGGGGCTGTTAAAAACAATACCAAATCATTTTATTGTAATGGTGAAGTGATCACTAATGTCAAAATTTTTACTTATCTTGGGGTGATTTTTGATACAAAGGGCAGTTGGTTACCGCAAATCACAGCCAAGACCAAAGCGGTGAGGAGTTCAACAAATGCTATTTTAAGTTTTTCTAGAAGACTGGGAGGGAAGCCGAGTGGTGCTTTATTAAATTTGTATAGGGCAAAAACTCTGGCAATAGCCAGGTATGGTTCAGGTCTGTGGGGTTATGTGAATACCGAAATCATCCAAAGGGAGGAAAATAAGTTCCTTCGGGCCATACTAGGACTCCCCCAATCGACAGCCACATTTTCAGTTCACCAGGAGTTAGGTTTAGGGTATATCACCGATACCCTTTTAATGGCACCTATTCTCTTATGGATTAGGACTTGGACCAATAATAACTTAGGTCTAAACTGTTGGACTGCTTAAAACTGGAGAAATCCAAAAACATTGCTTGGCTGTCATATATCCATAGGTGTTCTCTGGAATTAGGACGCCCTGAGATATTTACTGCCCCCATGGGTCTGAAGAAATCTGACTTAGATTGGGTCAAGCTCAATTTCTCCAAATTGAAGACCCTGGAGAGAGAGGATCAACAACTTATTAAGCCCACGGTTAGAGCCCATTACATGACTATTACTTGCTTTGATATTCAACCGTACCTTGCTACAGTGAATATCCCTTTTCATAGGTGGCTTTTAGTAAAATTCCGGTTCAACCAGATTTATATGGTTCTGTGTGATAGCCAGGGTTGGTATAAGCAGGAGGATGCTCCTGTGTGTAAATGTGACAACTTTTCACTGCAGAATAACACGCACCTAATGCTGTTTTGCTATTTTTATAACATGCCCAGACAGAAGTACCAGGTACCCTTATTGAAGGATAAAGCTTTTCTCCAGGCAAAACCAGCCCTCCTGTATCTCCAACTGCTGGACTCACCTTTGGTCATGTTTAGCGTGGCAAACTATCTCGTTGCTGCAGTTAGGATTAGGAGGAGGCGATTGAAAATGTAATATGGGGGTACTCTTTGGAAGATGAAATGTGTTCTTTGTATCTGTAATGTTGGCTAATAATTACCTTCTCTTTTTTAGCTGTTTTTAAATTGTTTTTAAACTGTGTATATAAATGATAATTTTGTATGTAATTTCTATGATATCAAATTGCCCTTTTTATTGATTGTAGTATGCTTTTATGATTTTTAACTAAATCGAATAAAGTGGTTTTTGACTACATCAACTTGTTGCCTCCGATGGATGCTTCATTGGGCACCATCAGTTTCATAGTGACAGGTGGCCATGGAGGCCTGCACGACCACCAACTTCCATTGAGAGCTTATCCTGGCCCAACCAGCCAGCACTAAGCCTACTTGCCTGCCCTGCTCCCCCTCCACCCATGGCAGCTGATCAACAGATATGCTGGGGCCCAGACTGGGGCCCAGACTGGGGTGGACTATGTGACGGGAACAGAGCGAGGTGCCAAGGAAGCTGCAACACACGAGGGCAAGCATGAGCGCCCCTTCTGCATAATTAGGTTTATCTCTTTACCCACCTGTGTCATTGCCTCAATAGCCTACTGGGCCTTGCTGGGTCAGAACAGAACAGCACAAGCCACACCTGGTGAGCACAACCACCTCTGATTAACCCTTACAGACATTACAAGTGACCCCTCAGTCCTCGCCCACACTCCACTCCGAAGCAGCACACAGAACTAAAAAAGATGCCTCCCGCAAAGACATGTTCCTCAAAACGTTCTCCCAAAAAACATACAAGCAGGGAAAAACCCCACCTGGCGAGTACTAGAGGCGGGATTGCAGGGTACGACCACCAACCAGGCTGAGGTTGAAGCTCCCCTCACACGCTCTCATATTAAGACGCTATTTGATGGACTCAAAGAGGACATTGTGACGATATGGACTGACATCACCTAAGAAATCAAGGAGGTGAAACATGGGTGGCAGAACTTGGTCAACAGTTTCATACCCTGGAACAAAGCAGTGAGGCTAAGGAAGAGGAACTAGATACCTGCAGCTGTAAACTGATGGACATGCATGTTGCAATACAGACCTTCCATCTTGAAGACTTGTAAAACAAATCCCGCCATTCGAACATTATAATTAAGGGTCTTCTCATGCTGGTGGACTCTGAAGATCTAGAGGGGTATGTCACCCATCTCTTTCAACACATATTGCCTGCTCTAGTGGATGAAGACATTGTATTAGATTGTACACATAGAGCAGGCCGACCTTCTAACTCTAGAGAGCCTTACAAGACATATGCACGTCTGTCCACCACTTTTGACAGAAGGAAGCAATCATGGCAGCGGTCCGCGACCAAGCCCCCATCTTCTTTGAAGGCACAAAAGTGTGAAGTTACAAAACTTTATTGCCTATTACTCTTCAGAGATGCCAAAAACTGAAACTGACAACCACTTTCCTGTGTGACAAGGGAGTTAAAAACAAATAGAGCACCCCATTTTGCCTTACATTCATTTTCATTGCCAAAACCCACGTGGTACACACCATGGAAGAGGATCACTCAGCCCTGGGACTTAGGGCTCTGGTGAGGACGGCCCAGCGCAACAGCTACAGCAGCAACTTGAGCTGTGGCTGAGTGGCAGGAGACACCACAAAACTTTGAAAAGGAATGCTTACACACCATCAGCAGATGAGAGTGTTTGAGAACACACAGAACTCTTCAACAACTGCGATAAGCCAACACCACCTGATTCCAAACCTCATCATGCTGGAAATATGCGGCCCCCCAGGAGTGAATTACGTCCCCCCTCAACAAGGCCCTTTCACCCAGCACCTACAATCACAATCCCCTATTGAACCCGGAGTCGCAGGTATATGTTATCATTGGTTGGCATTTGGTTGGGAGAGAGCATATATCCCCCCGCAACAGACTCAATATGATGCTTGCCACCATGACTCGCAAGTCAGTAGTACTTCTTGCTCCCTTGGAGGGAGCAGTGCAGTTATAGGTTACACCCCCAATTGGTAAACCACTCTGAGCTCCTGCTTAGGCCAACAGCTACATCCATCAACAAAACGTCAGAAACCTCTGCCACAGCCACAGTCCACAAGCACCCTCCCACACCAAACGTCAAAACAGCCAAACCTACCCAATGCATATGGCTATGGTCCTTAGCTTAAATGTTAGAAAGTTGAATGCGCCAGCGAAAAGATTAGCACTCCTATCCCTTATCAGAGACTCAGACTGCAATATATGCCTGTTGCTAGAGACACACCTCCTGAAGAAGCCCTGGCCAAGGCTGAGATCCCGCTGGTTTCACAGACAGTTTTTCTCATGCGGGCACACAAAATGGACAGTAGTGGCAGTCCTATTGGCCACTAAATTCCAAAGCTGCATCTTGCAGACTGAGTCGGAGCATCCTGGGAGACTACCCTCCCTCAGGATATCGGTACACAACTACATATTCACTCTGGGGGCGAAAGATGGCTGCACTTGAGTGAGGTTCTTGCTGCTCAGAAGGCTTAAACAACAATATCCTGCCCATATGTCGGAGGCTGGAGGATACATTGGTATGAAATATTATTGGAAATCTTCCGGCACTATGTAACACCAGTGAAATCTACATAAACGACCTCTCCGGTGCAGAAAAATCAAACACGCTGCACCCCGGATAATTCCCAGGATGGCGGACACTTCTACCATCTAGCTCACGCTGCCACTGAGAAGGTGCATCTGAGGTTAAAGAGCCACTGCGGGGCAGCGGATTAGGTGAGGGTGGAGCTGCCTCCCCTGCTCCACAATCAGAAAAGAAAGCAGCGCATGTGAGCGCCAAGGCGAATGTCCAGCTAAAACAAACCCCTGCTATAGCACAGATATTAGCGCACAATCACCCTGCATGTGAGGCCGCATAGCGTGTCTCTACATTAAGATGCCCAGGACAATTTGCTATGCGAACGTATAGGGGCTGCTACCACCCCAGACCTGAGTGGAGTGCCTCAGCAACCTATAATCAGCACAAGCGAACCCATCTCAGTACCCCCCGCAGACTGGGTGAGGGGAGACATGCAAGAAATTTGAAGGCCAGTACCTGACCCAACAGCTCACCCGTGGCAGCTGCGGGTAGACACGGACACCGTCCCACCCCCACATAGTGTCAAAAGACCGATATAAGCTTGCAAAACTGGAACAAGAACTCCCTAACAATACATCACCTGCCTGACAGTCCATAATAACACTGGGGACTGGTGGCTAGGCGCAATCAGGACCTATAATATTATACAGAGACATTTGTGCTAAATAAGCAGGAATCAGTCAAGTATACATTTGAACTTCCAGAACCCAACCCTTGCAGTAAGATCAAGAATAGACAGCTGGGCTACACAACATAAAGCAGACAGAATAGGGAAGGCTGACAGGAAACAAACTAAACTGCCATTTGAAGCTCGTAATTCCACCAGAACACAAGCAGACTTATAAGGCGACATGACGGATGCATCTATTGCTGGTGCACACACCTCAACAGAGGACCTGAAGGAATTCCTCCTCATCATGAAATCAAGTCTAACCTCTATAGAGCCGAAAATGGATACCATGTGCACACATATGGACAATATTGCGTACAAGCTAGATCAGCATGACAAGCGCCTCAAGGAAGCTGAACAGCATAAATCGGATCTGGAAGATACCTCTACTGGATGCAAGGAACAACTACTAAACATGGAAAGGGTTTTGAAAGTAATAGCAGCAAAGAATTAGGATTTAGAATCCAGGTCACGCAGAAACAACCTTAGAATTCTTGGTGTGCCCGAGTCCACGAATACGGGCAAAATGGAGGAATATGTTGAGCGCCTGCTCACCACCCTGTTCGGCAGAGAATCGTTTTCTGCTGTGCTAATAGTGGAAAAAGCGCACCGATTGCTGGCCAAGGCCGATAATTGCTAGGATATTAAACTACCGGGACCATGATACTGTGCTGCGGCTGGCGAGAGAGAAACAGCCGTTATAGTTTGAAGGAGTGTCGATAGCCATCTATCCGGACTTCACCACTGAGGTTCAGGAGGCTCTGAAATAATTTCTCCCAGTGAAGAAAAAACTCCAGCAGGCGGACATCACCTATGCTATGCTGTTTCCGGCGCGTCTAAGAATCACATATCAGGGCAAACAGCATTTTTTCACTAACCCCCAACACGTTAACAATTTCCTCAAGTCCACACTCAAAAATCCATCTAGGCATAACTCTTCTTCTAGCCCAACCAAATCAACTGCAGCTCTATCGGACATTGAATGAAGGCTTTATTAGCTTATGCTTACTAGGCATCCAAAATAACAGTCTTAGTCGAAAGCTGACTGGCACGATATCACTCACCCTAAGCCCACGCAGATAGATATGCAACGAAAATAACATGGTGGTGAAAACTGGAATCATTGCTCTTATCTTCACCCAGCTGTACATCTGGAGTACTCGGACAGATGGGTTACTACACCAGTTCCTGAGCACCCTCGCACATACAAGGGAGTACTGTGTCCCCCTCTTGACTCTACCCAGAAGGAATTCTCTAATATGATCTGGACATCTGTTGACAAAGCAGTTATTACGCGCTCCCCCATTTGGGACACCATTATGGGTTTGGCATGGAGGGAGGGAGGGAACATACATCACAGTATTATTGGGCTGCTGTTGTGTGAGGGGGCAGGAGTGAAGGGACATTTATGGCACAAGGCGACAACATGATCACAGTTGACCAGACCACCGTAACTTTGACACAGAGCAAAACCTTGGCACCAAACATGAGATTCAGCACACACATTTGGAATGAACCGTCCTGGCCCCCCTAGCTATAATATCCTAACATGGAAGGTGCATGGCCGCAGAAACCCTCGCAAGCGGAAGGCACATCCTAACGTACTTAGATAGACATAACATACACTGCACTATGCTACAGGAAACCCATCTTGGCCCCCTGACACAAACTGTGTTCACGGCCTGATGGGCAACACACCGCTGCTTCTCCTCGTATTCGACTTACGCGCAGGGTACAGAAGTACTAATCAAACATGATCTTCCTTACATAGCCATGGGCTCACAAACTGACCCGCAGAGTCACTACTGTATTATGTGGGGAAGCTTGGCATCCCAATCTGTAACGTTTGTCTGCTGCTACAGGCCCAACATTGATGATCCTGAATGTTTTCAAATACTATGGGGGAAAGTCCTAGATATTGGATCCACCCATATACTGTGGGGTGGAGAATTCAAAATTACATTAGATCTGGAAATGGACAGGTCGCACCCACAGCCGCACCACTACACTAACGCTCAACGCCACCTAAAAAACATTATGGAACATGGACTGATAGATGCCTGGAGGTGCTTACACCTGACTGACAGAGAGGGCACCTGCCTGTCCACAGTGCACTCGTCATGGTCACACATTTATGGGTGGTTGCTGTCCAGAGGACTAAAACCATGGGTAATCCAATCAGTGCACCTACCCCACACCTAGTTTGACCACTCCCCTGTACAGCTGACACTCACACCCCCACCATTGTGAAGACTCGCCATATCGGACGTGATGGCTTCTTACGAATGCCCTATTAGACACTGCTTCCTGATCCGAATTGGAAAAAGAGATAGAAGACTTCTCTCCCCGCAACATAAATTCAGTGTCACAATATTCCACAGTGTGGGAAGCATTCAAGGTAACCATTCGTGGGATATGCATTGCAAAAGGGGGCGGGATATTGAAAGATATACAAAGCACGCTTCTGAAACTGGAAAAAGAATGAAAGCACCTAGAAGCCCAACTCCAATCAGCACCCACTACAGAGGTACAAAAGCGAATCAGAGAAGTGATGACGGATTACCAGGAGACAGCGGACAGGGAATGTAAATTTAGGGGGAAATATTACCAATAGGGAGAGAGACCAGGAAAGGCACTAACAGAACTGATTCGACCACCCAGGTTCTCTACTACTATTCTTGAGATAGTGGACGATGATGGTCAGCTACACAGGAACACCCCCGATATATTGGCTATGTTTACATTTTTTTACAGTACTTTATACACAACACACAGGACACAGCCGGTAGATTTTATATCATATCTCGAAGATACAGCACTAGGGTGGCTGGGGGATGCCCAAAGGGAATTTCTCCTGGTGGACTTTGAAGATGACAAAATTCGGGCCACAATTATGCAATTGCGGTCTAGATGAGCCCCAGGCCCTGACGGGCTCACAGCTGAATTTTACAAAGCCTTTAGCACCACTCTCATCCCCATTCTTTGACATGTTTACCAAGAAGTGAGAGAAATAGGTATCCTTCCACAAACAATGCGTGAGGCGCTCATCATATCCCTCCTGAAATCTAGGAGAGCGGGATCATTGCGATTCATATAGACCACTATACCTCATTAACTGCAATACCAAAATTCTAGATAAAAAAGTGGTGAATAGTATCAGCCCTCTCATGAATGCCCTGGTACTGCCGGACCAATTGGGCTTTGTGCCTGGCAAAGCCATGTCGCACAACCTTCGAACCCTGTTTACTGTCCTACAGGATATTGTGGTGGCGGTCTTCTTAGACAAATGTCGTGACGGTCTTCTTTGAGGCCACCAAAGCCTTCAACTCTTTAGCTTGGATCCTTCCACGGATGGGATTCCCCATCCCCTTTCTGGCCTGGTTCCGGTTACTCTACACTTAACTTCAGGCTTAAATACTAATTAATGGGATTTGATCTTCTGACTTCGGCATTGCTAGGGGTACGAGGCAGGGATGCCCCACATCGCCCCTCCTCATCGTGCTCGCAATGGAGCCAATGGCAGCTAAGCTGCTACAGCATCACAGCGAACATGCTAATATTTACCCCGAGTGACAAATTGTAATCTCATTATATGGTGACAATCTTACCCTGTACCTTCGAGACCTTGAGGAAAGTCGTAACCCAATACTACTAGAATTCGTGTATTGGGTGGTCCGGAACCGCCGCGTCTCACTTTGCTTCTTCCTCGAGTGGGGGGTCCGTCCGTGCGAGTGGACCCGCCATCTTGGAAGTAGGTTGATCAGAAGAGTGGCGGTCTAGTTTCTGGCACTCATGGGGGCACAAAAGCCGACGCTGGAGCGAGCACACAGCGGACACGCGCAGCGGGAACGCGGTCGGCGCGCCTAAGGCGCGCCAAAGGCAAGCCCGTCTGCGCCCGTCCGCGCAAAGGACGTGCCCAGCGCCGGAGAGGCTGCCCCTATTTGGCCAGGACGGGTACTGGGTGCTGAGGGTGAACCACGAAGGTACTCCAGCAAGGAACTTATCACTATTGGTGAGAGGGGTTGTGGCTTAGGGACCCTCCTGTCGTCTCATACGTCCTCCCCATTAACTGACATTTTGAAGGGTGATTCCTTAGTTGGGGGACTCTTGAACGTGAGGTCTCTTTCCAAACACTGTGTTGACATTCAATTGTTGTTGGAGACCCACGATTTAGATTTCTTATGTATGACCGAAACCTGGATGGCACCCGGCTGTGATGTTGATGCCGGGTTTGCTTGCCCATCAGGGTTTAAAATGTGTCATAAGCCTAGGACGAGTGGGAGAGGGGGGGTGGGTGTGATTTTTAGAGATATTATTAGTTTGAACGTTATTGACTTGGAAGAGTGTAATGGCTGTGAGGTATTTGGTTTCTCTATGAAGATTTCGCAGAGGCCTGCTGTGACTGGTATTATCTGCTATAGACCTCCGGGAGTCTTCCGCTGGCCCAGCAACAGGCGCTGTTGGAACTATTATCAATGCTGGCTGTCAGTCATCCGCATTTGGTGATTCTGGGGGATTTTAATCTCTGGCTGAATGGTACCCTGAATACAGATTTTCTCAATTTAATCCATTCGTGTGAGGCTCTTGGCCTCTCTCAGCGCATTCAACAAGCTACTCACACAGGAGGGCACCGGTTGGATTTGATCTTTTCTGAGATCAATCTTCTCACGGTTGGGGATGTGTTACCTATGGCTTGGACTGATCATTCCTTGATTAAGTTTTTTATAAAGTCAGATGTGCCCATAGCAGGGCCGCCTGGTCAAGTAAGGGAATATGTGAGTAGGGACTGGAAGGCCCTTGCTCGGAAGAAAGATGCATCACCGACATTTATGGTTGAGGAATGCATTTCCCCCGCCCTACAGGCAGAGGCGAACTACGCTACCCTCTGCGCAAAGATCACTGCAGTATTGGATACCTCTGCTCCTGTTAAACATCATTTGAGCAGGGGCAGACCCTCTGCATCTTGGTTTACAGACAGCCTTAAAAAACTGCGGGAGGAATGTAGACAGGCAGAGAGAAAGTGGAGGCATGCGTACTTGGATAGGGATAAGCTGAATTAGAAAATCAAGCGAGGGGAATATAAGAAGGAGATTCACAGAGCTAAGGTGGAACATTTCTCGAGGATGATCCTTGATGCCCCTAATAGCTCTCGTAGTATCTTCAACATCTTGAATAATCTTACCAGTCCAGAGTGTGTTAAGAACTACTTCCCCACTTCGCAGGAGCTCTGCGAGAACCTAGCTAAGTTCTTTCAGGATAAAATCAAACTGATCATTGATGATTTGGGGGTGAGGCCACAACCATCACTGGTAACGATTGACGGTGGCAGCCTGCTGACTCCCAATACTTTGTCTGCACTGGGAGGAGTTGAGCCCCTTGCAAAATGTGTACAGCTGTCAGCGGAGGAGTTTAGGGAAGTGGCGTTTGGTATAACATCTGGGTCCCAGTTGGGCCCGCTCCCATTAAAAATCTGGAAGGGGTATGAGCAGGAGCTCTTCCCTACGCTCAGGCTGGTATGTAACCAGTCTCTTGCTTCGGGTAGGGTTCCATCACAATGGAAACAAGCAATGGTGACCCCTCTATTAAAAAAACCCTCCCTTGATCCGAACTCTCTTAAGAACTTCATGCCTATTTCGCTCCTACCCTATCCAGCTAAGATTGTAGAGCGGGTGGTGGCAGGTACCCTCACTAAACATCTCGAACAGCATAAGATCTTGGACGAAGCTCAATTCGGCTTTCTTCCAGCTCATGGCACCGAGACGGCCCTTGTGACCGTACTGGACGAGCTTCGTTGGTGGGCAGACAGGGGACGTGCAGGGGTTTTGATCCTGCTTGACCTGTCTGCCGCCTTCGATACGGTGAACCATCATATTGCTGGGCAGGCTGAGAGATGTTGGAGTCGTGGGGAGTGCCCTACGATGGTTTGAGTCCTTCCTTCAAGGCAGGGAACAGGCTGTATCCCTTCCGCCCTTTCAATCTGCCTTCTCCACTGTCTCGCATGGCGTTCCACAGGGCTCGGCAGTTAGCCCAGTCCTCTTTAACATCTATATGAAGACCTTAATAGTGCACATCAAGCATTTTAAGATCGAAATTGTCAACTATGCTGATGACACACAGCTGATTCTATCCTTGGAGGGGAATTATCGTACCTCCTTGGAGGAATTCCACTGCTGCATGCGAGCCACTGCAGAATGGCTGGAAGCTAACTCGCTGCAATTTAACTCTGGGAAGACCGAGGTGCTTTATTGCCCTCGGCCTAGGATTAGTTCTTCCTTACCTGACAACTTCTGGCCGAAGGACTTCACCTCATTGGTCCAGCTGGTGAAGGTAGTTTGGAACCTGGGTGTCATGTTCAACAGCGATCTATCCTTGGAGGCGCAGGTCTCTAAGGTGGTAGCTAGCTGTATGGCTATCATTCGCCCTCTGAGAAAAATTTTGCCCCTGCTACCGCCCACTGCACGGATAGAGGTGGTACGTTGCACTGTGCTAAGCAGGGTAGATTACTGCCACGCCTTATTGCTGGAGTCCCCGAGCTACCTTATGGATAGGCTCCAGAGACTCCAGTCCGCAGCTGCCAAACTGGCCTTAGGTTGGCCTCTGAGATCTTCTTCTGCTATGGCCTTGGCTCAGCTACACTGGCTCCCAGTGAGGGAGAGGGTGACCTTCAAGTCCTTGTGTCTGACCTTCAAAGCCCTTCATGGCTGGATCCTTCAAAGGATGTTTTTATGGTATGTACCGGCCCATAATTTGCGCTCCTCCCTGGCCAGGGTGGTGGCTATACCTAGTTTTAAAAGATCTAGAGCAGGAGGCAGATCATTTAGTGTGGCTGCGGCCAAGCTCTGGAATTCTCTGCCCATGGAACTTAGGCAGATTGATTGCCTGCCTTCTTTTAGAAGACAGCTAAAAACTGGGCTTTTTCCATGCTTGCCGTAGCCCTCAGGCGCCTACAACTGCCCTTCCTCTCCGCTTTTGTCACTGCCAGCGCCAGGATGCCTCTTGAGGTGATAGCGCGCTCTACAAGTGCAATAAATAAATAATTCATACAATTCGGCATGTATTCAGGAGTCAACATAAATTGGAGCAAATCCCAAATCTTCCCCCTCATAGACACGGCTAAAAGGTTTGACCTGGACTATCCCCCGGCCTGGTGTGATAGCACAGTCACATACCTGGATATTGTGGTGACAAGAGACAGAGAGGAATTAATGAGAGTAAACTATGGGTGGGTGCTGGATGCGACAACAGATAAGATCACCAGATGGATTGCTATGTGTTGGACTTGGCCCTTTTTCTCAAAATGTTTTGCTTTTCACCCCCCTGTTTTAGGATGTCTCCCCCATGGTAGGGAAATGTATAGGCCATGTATGGTGTGAGACGCCAGGTTAAATGTAATGCAATGGTGTGTGCACCTATAATTCCCCCATCATAAGAATGTACCCTGGTAACATACTGTGTTTAAAATGGATGCCATGGCTGTTTGTGGTGCCACCTAACTGTGGTGGGTTAGCAGTCTAGTGTTTCGGTTCCCAGCCATCCCAGCTTTTGGAGGGAAAGCCTGGCACCCAGGGTGCTCTACTCCTCCCCTGAGCCAGTTAGAACCAGTTTCCCCAGAGGCTTCTAGAAGCTTCTGGCACTGTCTGGTAGGTGGGGTGAGGGGGGTATAAGTAGGGGGACTGTTCCACCATGTGCTCAGACAGAGCAGGGACGCAAACTAGAGGGGACCTGCCGCCAGGGGGTGCTGCCACATGGACCTGTGTGCTGGCCCTTGAGTCCATCTGTACCCCTCCACTGTCCACAGGGCCAGTGAGAGCCCACTGCTGGAGTTGAGGCTGCTGTACAGGAGGAGTGCCACGTTACAGAGGAGGATGGTTTCTAGGACCTACCGCCCTGTCCAGATGAGTGCCCACTGACTGCTGACCTGGCCCAGTAGTGCTTGCTGCACTAAGCGGGTGCCTACCCCGCGTGTGGGGACTGCCTGCATGTTTGGAAACCAGCGGGAGCCTACCCCGTGGTTTTGACATTGATTTAACGGGAGCCTACCCCGTGTAATGGCGGCGCTTGTGCTGATTTAGAGCCAGCGGGAGCCTACCTCGCGTTGGCACGTTTAATTAGCCCAGCAGGTGCCAACCCCGCATAGTTACCACCAAGAATGTTTCATCGCCGTGACCCGGGATTAACTCAGGGCCGCCGCGCTGCCTACAACGCCTGGAAGAGGAAGGAGTGACTGGAGGCCTTGCCTGGAGGTGGGCGGGGCTTGCCGGCATCTGGAGAACGAACCAAGAGGTGGGTTGCGGGCTCCCGCGGTGACAAGGGAGCCCCGTGTTGACTGTAGAGCCAGGCGGGAGCCTACCCCGTGCTGGCCCAGCAGCCCCGAAGACTCCTGCAGCCCGGGGGAAGCAGCGTGAGAAGGCAGCACGGAGGGCGGGAGCCTACCCCGCCTCTGCCAGTGAATGAGTGCCGGGAAGAGTCTGCGGGGCTCCCATGAGGAGGGGACAGCCCCGCAGAGCCAGCGGCTGTCTGGAGGGTACGGAGGGGGGCCTCGAGGCACATTGTCAGTGCCCCTGAGACAATACCTGCTAGAACACTCTGAAACTGATGAGGCTGGAACTGAGAACCCTGCACACTCACAGGTGACCGAGAATGATCATTGAATAGGTCACAGGGGGCAGCGGGGGGGTCACTGGGTCAAGGGCCAGACTGAGAAACCAAACAAGAGTGAATTCTCAATGTGGGGTGCTCTGTGCCATAGGACATGTCATAGCTTTATTGGTCATGTAAGCATTTGAAGAATCTTTGACAAATGGTCCTAAGTGTACTGCATATCTTGTTTGACTCCCGGACATCGCCATTTTCCTGCTCTGGTAAACCTTAAATGTATTTCACAGAGGACCCCATAGCCATATTCACACAGTTGAACAACACTAGGAAAGCTTAATGCTCCTCCATAGAGAGTCAGTTTAAAGCCCTGGAATCGCCCATAAGCAAGCCCAGTCTCAAAAGATTCTGAGGCTATTGACAATAGCATGTAAACAACTTAAAGCCCTTGACGTGGACAGAGTGGAATAAGCCTTCCTCCGCATGAAAAATAAATATTACACTGGAGAGAATAAAGCCAGGTGAGATTTAGCTCACAGACTCCGAGTCCAGACTCACAAACACCAGTTATCAGAAATCCAGCCCCAGGCATGGTGCACGGCACACACAGATGAAGATATTGCATCTGACTTTCAGCACTTCTCTGTGAACCTTTACATAGCAGACACAGCAATCTCTGCAGACGCCGAGTTGTGCTTACCCATAACACCACTCCCAGGAGGGGAGGCGCAAGCCTTGGAAGAAGACATCCACTTGGAGGACGTTCTCTCAGCCATAAAGAAACTGCAACCCGGGAAGGTCCTCGGCCAGATGGCTTCACCCCGAGTTTTTACAAAGCATTCTCTACACAACTGGCTCCACCTTTTAGTGTGCCTGTAGAACTCCTTCTGTGTCACGGTGCTCTCCCCGAGTCCATGAGGGAGGTGGTAATCACAGTGATACCCAAGCCAGGGAAAGACCCATGAAACACTTCTCCTACCTCCCCAACTCTTTATTGAATGTTGACACAAAACTATTCACAAGCATCCTTGAGATCGTCTGCATACACCACTCATGCTGGGGTGATTGACCCCAACCAGGCTGTGTTCATACTGGAGAAGGGATGCAGTGATAGCACCAAATGACTGCTACACCTTATCAACAAGGCACATCGCTCCCGAACTCCCTCACTCCTTAATTTAATTGACACTAAAAAAGCATTTGTCCGAGTGCATTGGCCATTTCCGGGATGACAGCTTGACAAGAAGAAGAAGTGTGGCTCAATGTGGAGAAGTGTGGCTCAATGATTAGAGCGGCAGACCTTGATTCAGAGGTCTAGCCCGGGACCAGGGTTCAATTCCCTTCCTCAGCGGGTCTTGGGCTCAAAATTCCACGGACCTGATAATTCTCTCCTCGGTGCTTATTCCAATCATGGAGTCCCACTCTGCAACTCTGGGCAATAGCTTGCTTAATCTCCACAACGGCCCCCACAACGCTAAGGAAGCCTGGCCTCCACCTTGTGGGTGCCCAGGAGTGGACGCCTCACAGGGAAAGCCAGGATGGGTTCCACAGCTGTATTCGTACAAGGGCCTTGAGACCCTTGCGGGTGAGTAGTGCGCTATACAAGTATCAATTTACATTTACAAGAAAGGTCTGGTCTTACGGTACACAGACAAAATATCGAGTTTTAAATTTCGATATACAATTATATCGAAGTTTAAATATCGAAGGGACATAATATAGAAGGTAAGTAATATCGACACTCTTAATATCGATGTCAGTAATATCGAAGTAAATAATTTCGATGTTACTAATATCGATTTTTAAATAGATTTTGTGTATATTATATTGTATTTATTATGTTTTATAATTTATTTTTAATGTAATTTAATTAAATGTTGTCTTTTAGTACTGTAGTGGGTTGTGGGTTTACTGGGGAAATAGGGTGGGAAGTAAATAAATTATGTTAAATTAATTATTAATTAGTAGGAATTATTAATTAATTGAGAATTATTTTTAATTAATTTTAATTAATTGATTAATTGATAAATATGTTCTGTAGCGGGTTATGGGTTTATAGGGGAATAGGGTGGGAAGTAATTTAATTATGTTGAATTAATTATTAATTAGTACGAATCATACATTAATTTTAATTAATTGGTAATTACATTTAATTAATTTGGTAATTATTTTTAATTAATTGATTAATTGATAAATATGTTCTGTAGCGGGTTATGGGTTTATAGGGGAATAGGGTGGGAAGTAATTTCATTATGTTGAATTAATTATTAATTAGTAGGAAGCATAGATTAATTGTAATTAATTGGTAATTAATTTTAATTAATTATTAATTAATTTTAAATAATTCATTAATTGATAAATGTGTTCTGTTGCGGGTTGTGTGTTTATAGGGGAATATGGTGGCTAATTTAAATGTAATTAAGTAATAATGATTTAAAAATCACTGTTAAGTTAATGTTATAATTGTTAATTATTTATTAATTGGTAAATAAATATTATAAAATTGTATTTTTAATGATTATTTTTGGTTACATATATTTAGCTAATCATGTTTTTAATAATTATGTATATGTATTGTAAATGGTTAATATTTATTTAATAGTTCATATTTGTATTATTAAAAAAAAAGAATTTTTTATAAGTATGTCATTTTAACCCCTACGCTATCCAACACTTTCCCTACTGTTGCAATCTCTGGAGTGGTAATAGTAATTGTTACCCCTGCGCTATCTAACATTTTCCCTACTGTTGCATTCTCTGGAGTGAGAATAGTAATTTTTACCCCTACGCTATCCAACACTTTCCCTACTGTTGCACTCTCTGGAGTTAGAATAGTAATTTTTACCCCTATGCTATCCAACACTTTCCCTACTGTTGCACTCTCTGGAGTTGGAATAGTAATTGTTACCCCTACGCTATCCAACACTTTCCCTACTGTTGCACTCTCTGGAGTGGGAATAGTAATTTTTACCCCTACGCTATCCAACACTTTCACTACTGTTGCACTCTCTGGAGTTGGAATAGTAATTGTTACCCCTACGCTATCCAACACTTTCCCTACTGTTGCACTCTCTGGAGTGGGAATAGTAATTTTTACCCCTATGCTATCCAACACTTTCCCTACTGTTGCACTCTCTGGAGTTGGAATAGTAATTGTTACCCCTGCGCTATCCAACACTTTCCCTACTGTTGCACTCTCTGGAGTGGGAATAGTAATTTTTACCCCTACGCTATCCAACACTTTCACTACTGTTGCACTCTCTGGAGTTGGAATAGTAATTGTTACCCCTATGCTATCCAACACTGTCCCTACTGTTGCACTCTCTGGAGTTGGAATAGTAATTTTTACCCCTACGCTATCCAACACTTTCCCTACTGTTGCACTCTCTGGAGTTGGAATAGTAATTGTTACCCCTACGCTATCCAACACTTTCCCTACTGTTGCACTTTCTGGAGTGGGAATAGTAATTTTTACCCCTACGCTATCCAACACTTTCCCTACTGTTGCACTCTCAGGAGTTGGAATAGTAATTTTTACCCCTACGCTATCCAACACTTTCCCTACTGTTGCACTCTCTGGAGTTGGAATAGTAATTTTTACCCCTACGCTATCCAACACTTTCCCTACTGTTGCACTCTCTGGAGTTGGAATAGTAATTGTTACCCCTACGCTATCCAACACTTTCCCTACTGTTGCACTCTCTGGAGTGGGAATAGTAATTTTTACCCCTACGCTATCCAACACTTTCCCTACTGTTGCACTCTCTGGAGTTGGAATAGTAATTATTACCCCTACGCTATCCAACACTTCCCCTACTGTTGCACTCTCTGGAGTTGGAATAGTATTTTTTACCCCTACGCTATCCAACACTTTCCCTACGGTTGCACTCTCGGGAGTTGGAATAGCAATTGTTACCCCTACGCTATCCAACACTTTCCCTACTGTTGCACTCTCTGGAGTGGGAATAGTAATTTTTACCCCTACGCTATCCAACACTTTCCCTACTGTTGCACTCTCCGGAGTTGGAATAATAATTGTTACCCCTACGCTATCCAACACTTTCCCTACTGTTGCACTCTCTGGAGTTGGAATAGTAATTGTTACCCCTACGCTATCCAACACTTTCCCTACTGTTGCACTCTCTGGAGTTGGAATAGTAATTTTTAACCCTACGCTATCCAACACTTTCCCTACTGTTGCACTCTCTGGAGTGGGAATAGTAATTGTTACCCCTACTCTATCCAACACTTTCCCTACTGTCGCACTCTCTGGAGTGGAAATAGTAATTTTTACTCATAGGCTATCTAAAATGTATTTAGCTTTTTTATTAGTTTTATGTTGTTATTAATTGTTATTTATATGATTATTTTATGTATATAAATGTATTAGTAATTTATTATATTTTTATTTGTTTATAAGTTATGAAAATAATTAATTTAGAGTTATTATTAATGAAAAATATATTATGTAATATATATTTATTAATATTAATTTGTATTACATTATGTATTAATTTAAAATATTATAGTATATTTTTAAATATGTTTATTACATTTATAAGTATTATTTTGTTAATATTAGATTTTTATTTTATAAAAATAAAACAATATTTTACAAAAAACGATATTTTTGTCATTCTATATATTTTTTCCAATATATTTGTACTTACCTTGTTAGGGATAGGATTCCGATATTTTTGCCATCGATATTTTTGTTGCGATAATTTTGTATCTCGATATTTGTGTATTCGATATTTTGTCAGACATTCGGTCTTACGCTTCAAAAGCTGGTTGATGTATAACTGCACTGTACTAATGGCCTGGGTGATCCTCAATGGCTTTACTTTGCGAGCCTTTCTTATCGCTAGAGACACATGACAGAGAGGCCCCCTCTCCCCACTACTCTTTGCCCTCTACGCGGAGTCCTAGCAGAGGTTCCAAAGAGCCCCTCATATTGGCCAACAGGGACAAAAGATAGCCTTGTAAGCAGATGACCTCATGGTTGCTCTCCCACAACCCCAAACATCCCTGCTGGCTCTGCTCCAAGATTTGGAGACTTTCAGCACTCTAGGCGTCTTTAAAGTGAACATTCAAAATCACAGACACTTAACCATACGATACCACAGCAGGACAAGCTACTCTTAGAGTGACGGTTTCCCTTCCAGTGGGTGGACTCCTGGATTGTCTACCCAGGACTTAAAATCTGCCCCGCCTTCGGTGAAACACTAGAATGTAACTACGCAGATTTTCTGACCACGACCCACTCGATTGACAATCCTGGTCAGTCAAGGGCTTCTCCTAGTTGGGCCGCAGTGCTGTGGTCAAGATGACTCTCCTCCCCAAGACACTATACATCTTGCAGACTCTCACTCTGTGGCCACTTCCCTCCCCATGTCCTTCACAAAGTACAGTAATTGATTGAAGCCTTTTTTGGGCAAGAGGGGTCTTGCATGACCCAGAAGCGGGCATATTTCTCAGTACCAGAGGGTGGCTTTGGCATACCCAAAATCATTCACTATTACCTGACAGCCCAACTGCGTTACATGGTGGAGTGAAGCAGACCACTCACTAAGAACAACTGGTGTTTTATAGACCAATGTATAGCTGGATTGTATATCTGGAAAATCCATAGGCTCCTTAATAAACATCAACCCTACAGGCATATATATCTCACCTGTCACCAGTGCCACAATTGAATCATGGGAAGAGTTGCGGCACTTAAGGGTCTATCTATGACCACCTCTCCACTTACACTAAGTATAGAAACCCCGAATCCCCCCATTCCCCCCATTCCACCGCCCTCCCCCTCCGCCCTCCCCCACTGTGACCAAAAATGTAAGACAGCCAATTTTAAGACAATAGGTGACTTGAATGAATGAATGAATGAAGGGATGAACATATTTTCTATAGCGCACGGCTACTTGAAAGAGTGTGCTGCTGCTTTTAGACATACAGAAGAAGATCAAACAGGCATTTGTCCACCCATACTCACCCCTAAAGTCTAAATAAGAATGTTTTCAGTTTCTTTTTAAATGTACCTTCCGCAGGGATGAGTCTCACTTATTCAGATAATTTATTGCAAAAGCTTGCTGCCTTAACATTGAAGGAAATGCCTCCCCTCTGCTGTTTCTGAAAGCGAGGAGTCACAATAAGGCCTGCAGAACTAGAGGTAGAAGCGTCCCAGGGCAATAGGACTCAATGCGTTCATTTAGGTACATAGGACCCCTATTATGAAAGGCTTGATGGTTAAGTTGAAAGTTTTGTACCTAATGCGTTGATGACTTGGCAGCTATTGAAGTTTGTCCTGAGATTATGCGGTGCGTTTCGGGATTTAAAAAAAGAAACGGATTGCCATATTCTGCATGACCTGTAGTCACTGGATCAGATATTCAAGGAGACCAAGGTATAGAACAATGGCGTAATCCAGCCTAGATAAAATCAGTCTCCTAATCACTGTCTACAACTCTTTGTAAATATGGATTTGCATCAAAATCCTAGGGGTGGATGTATGGAAACACCTATGCACTACCCATGGAGCCCCTCCTTAGCACAAAGTAACATAAGGCAGTGCATGTGAGTTGCTTTGTGAATACCAAAATGGATTCTGCATTGGGTCAGCATCAAACTGACGCAAACCCCACACTGTGGTACATATTTAAGAGGGCTTTGCATCAAGCTTGCACCACACAACATGGTACATGCATGGCTTTGAATCGCTGCGCAGCATTACTATGCGCAAGGGAGGCATCTATCAGCATTGCAATGAGTGTTCCCACGCAAATTCCATGTTTTTTATGCATTCCCATAATTGCCAAACCTGGTAAACCTGGGAATGCATCAAAAAGATACGCCTCTTCAGGTGAAAAACAAAGTTATTTCTCCTCGTTTTTTCCTCTATGTGTGCTGCAATCTGTAGCACACACTGAAAGAGGAAAACGGCACTATGGATTGTTTTTGTGCAGGAAAGTGCCCCTTCCTGCACAAAAACAATCCTACCAACAATACAGGCACCCTTGTACCATGGTGCAAGGGTGCCTGCATTGGCGCTAGGCTGCTAAACTGTGTCAGCGCAGGGGGAAAGAACAGGAATGCACAATATTGTAAACATATTCTGCATTTCTGTGCTTTCCTTGTGATGCATGAAAGCGCAGAAAGGTAACTTGTTGCGCTGCCCTGAGCCACCTTTCCCATAATTATGTCTCAAAATCTTTGTAAATCTGGACCCAAATTTCTCTTTTGACAAAGACATAAATGATGCCAATTGTAAGACAAGTTTGAAAAAAAAAACGATTAACTTTCTCCAAGTGGAACCTAATTTGCGTCACCAATTTTGATTTATATTCATCAATGTATACCCTCATTTGGCAATACATATATGTTCTCAGTTAACATATATGTTCTCAGTTAACATACTGAGTCATCCGCGTTCTCATTAGTTTACCTGTAACGTCATCGGGAGTTATTCAGGAGCGAATAAAGAATGAATAAACATGTATTTGCAAAGCATACGTTCACCCAGGAGTATCTTGGCGCTGAGTAACAGGGGCCTCATTTATGAAAAGTGACGCATCGCTGCGTGAAAACAGCGATGCGTCACTTTTCACTGCGCACTCCTTACGACATTCCTGATGCGTCATATTTAATGTATGACGCATCATGTCGCAAGGAGTTACAGATACGTCAGTATTTCTGACGTATCTATAAGCGCAAAAGTGACGCATTGCTGGAGTGTGTCACAAAAGTGGCGCAACTCCAGCAATGCGTCCTTTCACATGGGGAAAGCCCCATGTGAAAGGGCTTGCGTCAGTCTTACGCCTGCTGTGAGGCAGGCGCAAGATTTTGACGCAACAGCGTCCTAAAAGTGACGCAGTGAAATCTCATAGATTTCACTGCGTCACTATTACGAGGCTTTTTGCGGGGGAACTCCCCCTCTGCATACATTATACCTGACGCAGGTATAATGTGGCGCAGGGGTTTAAAAAGTGACGCATCTACCTAGATGCGTCACTTTTTAAATATGGCGCAACGAGGCGCATTTTTTACACCGCTGGTGCGTCACAATAAGTGACGCACCGGCGGCGCAAAACTGACGCAAGGCCTTCATAAATAAGGCCCCAGATGTTTATTGTTTTCCAACTTAACAGTATTCACTTTATCAGAAGGATGAAAGGCTGAGTGGACCCGTCGCGGATTTTAATCTTAGCCCATGAGGTCAAATACAGGCCCCTTCAGTGGACGCATTAGTCAGTCACATGACCCGGAAGTAAGCATCACAGTCATCAAGCCGGGGCAGCGTAGTACGTGTTTAATTGTTAATTTCTGGCGAAGGGCTTTTGTTTCCCCAGAAACCCTGTGTTGCAAATTCTCATGCGTGCTCCCACCGTATGGGCTATCTTTGGCCTTGAAGGAGGAGCCGGCGCGCGGGCTTTAGATGCGAGAATGTGCAGCCTGTCCATCAGTTCACGGGCCCTGTCTATCGCTGAGATATAGAATTCCACAAGTGTGTGCCTCTTAACCTGTGCGGGGCAGCAGGTCACTGGCATTGGGCGCAGGGGCCTCTCAGGCAGGCATTGCTCGCATTTCATCCACTGGTGCCAAATGCCTGTGAAATCTATCTGCATCCTTGACACCTAAAGAACCTATGTTCAGTGATGTCCTAAAGATACATCACCACACGTTCAACCCCATTAGCTGCAGTACGTTTCACTTGTCTGCTATATGTTATTGGAGCTATGTGTGATTCGTATACAGTTCATTCCATATTTCTGAAGAGGTCTCTAGTTTAGAGGTTGGATCCAGCATCGACAGTCAGTATCGGGGAACAGGGAGGCAGACAGGAAACAAGCATTGGCAAAGCCAATAGATTTTGACAGTGAAACTCATGGGCATCATTCACAAAGGTAACTTACACTTTTGAGTGTACCACTTTTCGGTATTCACAAACTGCACTTTTGTAGTAACATGAGGCCAGATGTACAAAGTATTTTACCAGACGCAAATACCCATCAGGCCATTTGTGACTGGTAAAATGCATTTTGCCTTGTACAAAAGGTAACTTGCTACAGAATCGCATTTTGATTTTGCGATTTTGTATTAGGTAGAGGCGTGTTTAGGGGGTCCCTTCCTAATACTGAATAGCACTGTTGTGTATAAATGTTTTACGACCATAATGCGGTCGCAAAATATTCGTGATTTACCGACTCCGTAGAGGATGCGGTAACCCATTCGCAAACAGGAAGGGGTCCCTAAGGGGCCTGTTCTCCTTTGTGAACATGGGAGAAAACATTTTTTAAGAGCAGGTAGGGGTCCCAAGGACTGCTGCCTACTCTTAAAAAAATGAAACAAAACTTTCCTTTTTTTTTTTTGTAAAGCAGCCCAAAGGCTTATATTACCAAAAACAAATTGCTTTATTTAAAAAGCAATCTCAGACATGGTGGCCAGCAGGCCACCCTCTTGTGATTGTAGCCATTCCCAATTGATCACAAATTGCAACCTGCCTCATGAGAATGATGAGGCAGGTTCATTTGCAAACCATTTGGGAATCACTAAATCATTTGCAACCCATTTGGGAATTGCTAAATGTGTCCCAGACAGATTAGTACATTTAATTTTGCGAGTCTCTAATTGTGAGTCCGAAAAATCGCAATTAGATCCTCGCAAAATCAAATGGTCGTACATCTGGCCCCTAGACTTTTCTGGTAACATACATTTTTGCACTAAGTCTGGCACTAATTGCCAGTGCAACTGGAATTATGCGGCAGGGGAGCACCAAATTATGTGACAGGGTTGACTAAATTATGCTGCAAAAAAGATAAATTAAGCTGCATAATGCAGCAGTATTACGTCATTATTTTGTAATTTTGACTCATAGGTATACTTTCAGGGCAACGATTTCACATTATTAGTACCAGTTTAATAACCGAATACAGGAATTAGCAACTAGAAGACAAACAAGTTCACCTTTGTGAAAGGACTGCCACTGCACACCAACACATAGGGACTGATTCCGATCCTGGGGCCTCATTTATGAGAAATGACGCATCGCTGCGCGAATGCAGCGATGCGTCACTTCTCAGTGCGCACTCCTTGCGACATTCCTGATGCGTCATATTTAATGTATGACGCATCATGTCGCAAGGAGTATGGCGCAAAAGTGACGCATTGCTGGAGTGTGTCACAAAAGTGACGCAACTCCAGCAATGCGTCCTTTCACATGGGGCAAGCTCCATGTGAAAGGGCCTGCGTCAGTCTTACGCCTGCTGTGAGGCAGGTGCAAGATTTTGACGCAACGGCGTCCTAAAAGTGACGCAGTGAAATCTCATAGATTTCATTGCGTCACTTCTACGACGCTTTTTACGGGGGAACGCCCCCCCTGCATACATTATACCTGACGCAGGTATAATGTAGCGCAGGGGTTTACAAAGTGACGCATCTGCTTAGATGCGTCACTTTGTAAATAGTGCACAACAGGAGGCATGCTTTACGCCGCCGATGCGTCACAAAAAGTGACGCATCAGAAGCGCAAAACTAACGCAAGGCCTCATAAATGAGGCCCCTGGATTTTTTTTCCATACAAATAGGATTTGTAGTTTTTTTCCATACAAATTGTACAAGTCCCTTCCAAACTGTGTAGTACGATTCGTACGGGAAAAATACATATAGATCGGCCCAATCCTTACAAATCGGATCGGGAAAAGCTGTACGACACGGACTTGTAAAAAAGACGATACAAGTTGTAAAAAGGCTGTCCAACCCGTCAAGTACGATTCGTACCAGTTTGTCAGCATACGATTTGTATGGAAAATGGCCTATATACGGGGAATGACTCGTACCGGGAAACGAAGCGAACCCCTATACGCCTCATACCCTGGTATGACTCGTTCTGGGGGTACGACTCCTACCGGGGTATGGGTCGTATAGAGGTATGAGGCATACAGGGGTCCCCCCACATGCGAGGCATGTGTATGGTGCGTACACCAAAATCGCATATGTGCGCACCGTACCCCAAAATCGCCCATGTACGCACCGTACCCCAAAATCGCCCATGTACGCACCGTACCCCAAAATCGCGTATGTACGCACCGTACCCCAAAATCGCGTATGTACGCACCGTACCCCAAAATCGCCCATGTACGCACCGTACCCCAAAATCGCACATGTACACACCGTACATACGAAATTTTGGGGTACGGTGCGTACACGGGCGATTTTGGGGTACAGTTCGTACATGGCCGATTTTGGGGTACGGTGCGTACATGGCCTATTTTGGGGTACGGTGCGTACATACGCGATTTTGGGGTATGGTTCGTACATGGCCGATTTTGGGGTACGGTGCGTACATTTTGGGCTATGGTTCGTACACAGGTGATTTTGGGGGACGGTGCGTACATACGCGATTTTGGGGTACGGTTCATACACAGGTGATTTTGGGGTACGGTGCGTACATACACGATTTTGGGGTACGGTTCGTACACAGGTGATTTTGGGGTACGGTGCTTGTACGGTGCGTACACGACCAGTACCCCTTCATCGCGTATGTACGCACCGTACCCCACTTTCCATGTCATCCGTACGCACTGTGCATACGCACCGTACCCCTGTATTCTTGGGGTGTATGACGCGTACATGGGGGGGTCTGTCTCGTACTGTTTTAGGGGCGTACAAGGCTTTTCCCGCACTTTTTGGCTCTTGTACAAAAAGAGCCCTTCCGCATGCCAATTGTACGAATCATACTTGCCGGGTTGTAAACTGCTGCCGGGAATACATGGGAAAGTCGCGTACAGAGCAATCCGAATCGGAATCGCTTGTATATACGAGTTGTATGGTCTTTTTTACAATTTGTATGGAGTGCGTCTATTTATACGGATCGTACTTCCTAGGTTGTAGGGGCCTCCTTACAAGTACGAGTTGTATGGAGAAAACGCTCCATACCACGGTTTGTACAGCATTTTTCCAGGATCGGAATCAGCCCCATACTGTCTCGGTTTTAGCACATTTTGATCCGTTTGAGCTAGAAATCAAATATTTTTCGTTAAAATCTGCAGAGTGTGCAGCAGATGATGGATTATGCGGCAAATGCAGCAAATTCATATTTTTGTGAAACAAACCACAGTTGCAGAATCACATAATCACATAATTCTAGTGACCCTGCTCATCACCAAATTCTGGCACTCCAACTCCCTACCATAGAGAATAATGGAGGAAGGGTCTTACTACAAAAGTGTAAATTACTACAAAACTATAAGTTATTTCATAAGTGCAGTTTACATCACTGGAAAGTAGTGCACTTACTCAACAGTGTAAATCACTACAAAAGTGCAGTTTGTAAATAGCACTTCGTAGTATGTACAACATACAATAAAACTAAGTGCCGTTTGTGAATACGCCATTTGTGTTTAACAATACTTTTTTCCTTAAGGAGAGACTTATGGGGAGAGTTAAGAAGAGGGCACTGCAAAGTAACCTTTGACATCAGAAGTGGATTCAATCATCCAGTCGAAACATAGAAAGACCAACGTGCTCCTGAGCAGAACTAACTCAAGAGTAAGAAGGAAAGCCATTGAATCAGGAGCAGATAGACCACAATGCAATCTGATAATGAGTAAGGGGCAGACCCAAATCATGCTGTAAGTGCATGTGATGTTTACGAGGTGAAGGGGGTAATGGTCCCAGTTTTTTATTTTTTTTTATTTCTTAGAACAATTTATTGACAATAGAAATATATTAAAAACATACAATGTAAGCTACTTATCGCTTTGATGAACACAATAACACAGCGCCCCATAGAGGTTACAATCTAACAATTTATCACATAAATCAGTTAAAAACTTTTAATCAAAAGGACAGTCGATGCAGAGCCCCCGCAACACCCCGACGCCGCCACCCTCCTCAGGACCAACAAAGCTGTCCAAAAATCCACTCCACAATGGACCAGGTTTCGATGCCATAATCTGCGGCGCCACATGTCCACCAAGAGGCCACAGTCACTAGAGCCCCCAGAACCAGACGAACCGATCCGTGGCCCCCGCCCTCCAGAACCCAGGTTCTTTACCCTCCTGCGTGCAAATGAGGATAATTATGAAAGTATTTGTCCTCAGCAAAGGGAAACCCGTTCCCCATTTATTTTATGACTGAGAAGTGTGCCAGGACAAATCAAAATATTCATTGTTCATTAGTAATAAAGTCCTTTTATTGGATCCAGAGTAATGAGAAGAAGACTCTTTCCTTCAGAGTCTTTGAGAATTCAAAAGAACAGTAACAAAAGGTTTTGTGGCACAGCCTACACGTGTTCCGCCCCCTATAATCGGTCCATGCAGACAGAAAGTTCATTACCAAAAGCAAAGAGGGAGAGATAATTTCAAGAAAGTTGGCCCTTTTAAAATTTTCATAGTAAGCCTAATTTAGCATATCAGAAACTCTTACTTGACAAATCAAAATAATACATTTATAAGGATAGGATGAGCACAGTGCCATACATGCCGAGCTAGAAAACTGGCACTTTTCAGCAAAGCATATGATTAGATAGTGATATCTATGATAAGCTACAAATAACAAAGCCATTTTACCATTCAGGGCACAGTGATACATCTTTGGATGGATACAAAAAATTCAGGGCAGCCTGTAATTATCCCATGCTTAAGTATTATGCTAAAAAATAAATATTTGAGATTGCAGATTTAGGGCCTTATTACGACTTTGGCAGTGCTGTGCCGGATTTTCACCAGCACAGCACTGCCAAAGCCATGCATGGTCTGCCCGCCATGTTACGAGTTCAACTTGGGACTGGCGGTTTGTTCATTTGCCTTTCCCACAGCGGTGCCCTGAAAATGGGCCCCACATTGGGAACGCAACAGCAGTTCCACATGGCATGGACTCTGAAGTCCATGCTATGTTGGAACTTGGCGTGCATGCAAACAGGGGGGCACATGTTCTGAACCCCTGAATGCATCCCCATGGCATCGTGGGAATGGAACCCTGTGGCTCCCCCTTTGTTTCCCCACTGCCAGTCTTTTCATGGCGGGCTCAATGCCATGAAAAGGCTGGTGGTGGAGAATGCTCAGCGTATGCTTAGCGGACCGCAGCGTTCCCGCTTTGCATATTGTGTAGCCATGTGCGCTGCACCACCGCCAGGGAACGGTGGTTCGTTGGCTAAGCCAGCGCATCGATGGCAGTCCAAATGGCTGCCTTATAATACGACAGCCGCAGGACCGTTACCGCTGTGCCACCGCAAATCTGGTGGTCAAAGACCGCCAGACTCGTAATTTGGCCCATAGAATTTACTCACATTTTGGCAACAGGACTTTGATTTACAATGAACATCAGCAACTCACACTAGTTCAGATTAGTTTCCACTTTGTTTAAATGAAGTACTGTTTCCACTTAAAACTTTACTGGTAGTTAAATTAAGCACCATTTAACGTTTACAATAGCTAATCAGGATTGTCTCCAGTACGCCAATACTACAATATTTCTATTACACATATGCATGCAATGCACATAATGAGTCAGCATTGGATATATGTGAGTGCCCTTTACTACACACTCTGTATTCTAAATTGAGCTAGCGGTAATGTGAAGAGCATTATCTTGGATGATGCGTTCAGTAATGTCATCAATGATGTCATTTCAGATGTTGTGAGTGATGTCATCAATGATGTTATTAAATAAGTCATGAGTGATATATGTGAGGTCATAAGCAGTGTATGGCGGTGGTGCAAGTTATAATTAGCTCATTGAACTATAACTAGCAAATTTCAGGGGCTTTTCATTTTTAAATGTTAAGTGGTGTGTGACTTTGGGCCATATGTATCATGCCTTTTGCGATTCGTTAAGGCCGAAATTCGCAGAATTTCGGCCTTAGCGAATCGCAAAAGGCCTTTTTACCAATTTTGAAATGTAAGAAACATTAGCAAAATAAGGAATCGCAAAAAATTGTGATTCCTTATTTTGCTTAAGCATTTAAGGAATCACAATTTTGCGATTCCTTGAATGCTATGTATGAAGCTTTTTAGACTTGCGATTTCAGGTTTAGAAATCGCAAATTACCACCAACTTGTAGTTGGTGGTAATTTGCGATTTCTTGTAAATATGCACAATTGTGCATTTGTGAGGGTGGCATATGACGCACATACATGCCCATTGGGCATGTATGTGCGCCATATGCACACACATATAATTTACAGGGGTGCAGCAGGGTGTCCTTGAGACACCCCTGCACCCTTGCAATAATTCTCAAATTGCGATTAGCAAATTGCGAATTCGCAATTTGAGAATTATTTCGCAATCATTCCTATGGGCCTCCTGGCCCATAGGAAGGCATTGGTAATCATTCCTTAATTGCGAATTCGCAAAATGCGAATTCGCAATTAAGGAAGATTAAGGAATCGCTAAAAAAATCGATTTTCTTCATACATACCATTTTGCGATTCCTAAATAGCGATTCCTTAAAAATCGCTATTTAGGAATCGCAAAACGAAACTATGATACATGTGGCCCTGTGTCACTTAATTATAATGTTACCCTAACCTTTGGATTTTTAGGGCCAGGTGTTTTTTCCATACCTTACCATGACATCATTTTCACCTTTGTCTTTTGAGTGAATTTCGTTTCTTTTTTTAACATACTGTAATAACATATTACCATACTTGACCATAGGCTGTGGAAATGAAATCATTTTGCTCTAGGGGCAGCATACAATGGGCAAACAAAATGCTTTATACTCTCACCCTGACCTGGGCACCTGGGACAGTGCCCAGACCCACCCATGCCCCACTTTTTAGTGAACTCCCTTAAAGGCAAGGAACCACATCTATATTGATGGAATAGTTTACGGTCCAGGGGCTTGGTTATAGCATCCCAGTATTTTTCAAAGCAGGGGGCATCCTTCGTAACAACGAATGTACCAGTGAGGTTACTACCAGTCAATCCCAAATGTCTCTTTTGTACAACCCAATCCCAATATTGTGACTTTAAGTCCTTTTTAGAAGGGAAGGATGCAATTGCGGGATTTGACCACAGTTCTCCATACCCCAGGGCGCACAAGGTAGTTCTTAAATCCTTAAACCAACCTACGTTATATGAGCCTGGGAGATCTCTAACCTCAATACATGCTCTTGCATATAGTTGGAGTTCAGGCATTGTCCTGAGGCGTCGCCATAATGCTAATGGTCGAAACCTGGCAAGGTCCTCCACAGGTTGGCACCCAAGATCGTACAGTAGCGGAATCCACGGTGTTGACAGTGGAAGACCAGTGGCCACCCTGAGAAATTTATTTTGAGCAGCTTTCAAGGGATCCAGATTGCTAAAGCCCCAAAGCTCCGCCCCGTACAGGACAGAGGGTAGAACTTTCGATCCATAAATCTTGATTAGAGGCGACATAAGCCGGGTAAAGGAGCTTTTGTGTTCTTTAATCAAGGCTCCTCCAATCTGCGCATGCTTTAGAGCCAAGAGATCAACCTGTTGGGACCAACTAAGGGTCTCGCTGAACGTTACTCCCAGGTAGGTAAACAACTTAGTCTGTTTCAGGGATGTGCCCCCCATAGTAACCCTAGCTGAAATCGGGGTGTGTCCTCTTAGTACCATAAATTTTGTTTTTGACACATTCACCTCAAGCTCATGCTCGCTGCAGAACAGTTCAAGCCTTGTTAGGGCCTGTTGAAGACCCTGTCTGGTCTTGGAAATTAAAAGAGTATCGTCAGCGAACATGAGCAAGGGGATTTTCATTCCAGCTAGAGACGGGGCGTCAGTGGTGTGGTTAGCAAAATATTAACTAACCCCATTTATATATAGAGAAAAAAGGGTAGGGGCTAGTACACACCCTTGCCTTACACCTTTAGCAACTGGAAATCTATCCGCTACCTCCCCTGGTTTTCCCAGCGTACTTGGGAAAATGTTTGAGCATGTAGTATTTTAAAATGGTATTTTTAATGGATATTTTAATCTAACTATAACACCACTTTAACCTATGTTTTGCTTTCAGAACATAGGTTTGGACATGCACGTCGTGGGGATTGACGCAGGGCCCAACGCTCTGATGGTGACCTACTCCTTCTGTGCATGGCCTTCGGCCATGCATGAACCCAACCCTACACGGGCTGCCAAACCTCTGCCGCTCATGGCCCTTTCAAAAAAAAAATATTTGAGAATTTATGGGAAACATGTTGACCTGACTAAAAGGTGTTGTGGACCAGTAACATTTCCACAAAAAACACTAACCCTTTAACCTTATCACTATCCAGTTTTTTTCATATGAAATGTTCCCTGACAGGATATGAGGTAATTGTAAGTGATATACCACTGTCAATACCCAGTTTCCCTCTTGGTGGAGGTTGCTGAATCTCTTGGAAAACAGGACACTCAAGCGATAGAACTGATGATGACACAATAAACCAAAACACACCAGTGGAGCTAATGTAGACTACCAGCTGTGAATGTGGGGTTGAGGGTCTCCGAAACTATTTTCCTGAGACTCTGGTACACAGACTTATGTGGTTCATTCCCTCCTTTGTTTGATCTTTTTTCTCTACATCTAAACTAATAAAACTTTATTCTGCAAAGTGGACTTTTTTTAAGGTCAATTTTATACTTCATGCCATGGTGGAAAAGGCTCAGAAAATCGACCTGCACATGCATTTTCCTTCATCTTTCAGTTTTGTACACTATTTTTCGGCAAGCAGAGCCCGATCCGACTCAACTACAAAATGTACACAAAGGACAAGAACTCTCTCTGGCTAGTGCAGCCGGCCATACTTTCCCTTCATAGTTCGGCCTACAGACCTATTGTTTTTATATTTTTAATTAAACATACAGTGGGAGCTCAGTCCCAAGAACTCAAGTATTAGTCTTTGACTAGATGCTTTCTGGTGTGTGGCACATCAGTCTATCTCGTACGGAGAGTTCTTTTGTAATCCATGGGAGACTGCGGGACTTATTTTAATTTGAACAGTGGATTCAGCCATCACACATTCAATTAGTGATATCAAATATGCATGCTATACACAACTCAGGGTTTGAGTATTATTATTTTGACTGCATCATAATGTTTCATTGTTTTCTGTCACCTCTCCCATATGAGTTTGATCCTAATATGGCTACATATGACCTTTTAAAAGTTGGTTTTAAAGGAGGACATAACTCTAAGGTGGCTTGCTTTCGAATTCTTGTTAGATCAATAGAAAACAAGCTAATGCTTGTTTTGTGTTGTCAAGGATTTTGTAAAACTTTATTCTTGGTGGAGCTGCCAGTCCCTCACCAATTCAGAAACAAGCATTGTCAATGCCAATTTGTCTTGCTTTATAGGAATGTTGTAAGTAGATTGCCTGGGGTTTGATATGTATTTGTATGAAAGCAAAGTACTGTAGGATAATATTGGTATTAACGAGCAGTTATCTGTTGCACCATCAAGGCAGACGTAAAGATTCATGTAGGTTAATAACAGCCCTCCTCCCTTCTGTGCTGCTGCCAGCGACCCACACCATGAATTATCTAGTTATATAACACACTTTAATAGCACTACATTGTCATATGGATGCCTCTAAACGTTCAAGCACAGGCAGCTGGATAAATAAACAAAATTATCACAGTTGTGGTTGGGCAAGCATTTGTTTGTGGAACCACACAACATCTGCCCAATTAAAACCTACTCATGACTCCCAACATGTGGGCAGAGCCGAAGCCCTTCACCTACAGATTTTCTGATGACAGGCCATATGAAAGCTAGAAGCAGAACAATTGTTTTTACCATAAAAAGCATGCATTGTCTTTGAAGACACTGGTACTCAAAGGAACTACTTTATGCATGTATGAGCTACTTGTGAAAGAGTGTAATGTCATTACTCACATAAAGTTAGCCAATGGCTGAAGTATGCTCACCCACTGCACCATGCAGATTGCTGTAGTGGGTGGAAGAAAAATGTGAATGACAGAACAACAGACCAATGAATGATGAGGGCTGGCTGAAAGGCAATATAAGAATGTATGTAGGGTGGGAGGAAAGATGGCAGGTGTTGAGGAAAAGATAAAAGGAGCAGTCTGGAAGAACAATATACATATTCACCTATTCCTCCTTTTCCCAAACACCTATACTTTCCCCCATCACCTACCTCCTTTCTTCAATCCTACTTCCCTTCAGTAGCCACTGGTGTTTGCATTGAGTGGCAGGGTACTAACTAATACAACAAAAAACAAATACAAAAATAACTTAGCTGCCTGTTCTGCCACATTGCCGCTCTTCTCCCCACCTGCACAGACTCCCAAAATCCCCTGCAGCCAATCCTGGCTCTTCTCTTATTCATGAGAGCAGTGTCAGGATTGGCATGAGCACCCTCGATTTGTGCTCCCAGGGAGACTTGGAGCCTGTGACTTCTGTCTCCAACCCAGTAATGCAGCTGGGGTTGCAGAAAGTTGTGCTCCCCATGGCGCCATCCGGTCCCAAAAACCTGTGCTACTCCATTTAAATTGAGCCCCACCTTGGGAATTCCTAAACAAGAAGACACCATGCTACGAGCCTTGCATATATTGGAATAAGAATAATTGCAGGGACAGAAGGCTGCCTGATCCCAAAATGGCGGCCCCCCAGTAAACTTCGGGGACACTGCTCTCTCTTCTTGGTGCAAGAGAACTTCACTTAAGCTATGAAGGCTGCTCTTCATAATCAGATTGCTCATAATCATTCTGAGAAGTGAGTTTCTGTAATTATGTTCACAGTAACCATTTCACCAACAGACGGCATCTTGCCTGACCCTAAAATGGTGATGGTATAAAGACACTCCACTCACCTTATATTGCCTGACCATGAAATGACTGCGCTCCTAATACAAAGTGATTATCCTCACCCTCACCAGCTATCTCTCAAGATCGACCAACCACCTATCCACACCCTCAACAGCTATTCTCTCTAGAGCTGCCAAACAGACTCCTATACTAATAGTGCGCTCCCTGTGGCACTGTCACAGTAAAAATCTGGCTCCCACACAGTGGGCAGACACCCTTGCTGCATAGCTATCCCCATTGGTTCTCGAACAATCGACCTGAGCCAACATGGAAAGGCCTGGCCTGTCCTCTATGGGGGAAAATTCTTACACTCTAATCTACCCCCCAACCCTCTCCAAAACCGCCACAAAATGCTTCAAACACTCCACCCTGAAAAGACACCCTGAGACACTGATCTCTGACTTACGTTAAAGCGCAGACAACGGCACAGTCATGAATGACCTCATCTTCTATTCTAAAAGAACATCGGCCTGGCGCAAAACCTTTGCGCACAACTTCAATTTACGTGCTACTAAGAACATTACGCATGGCACTAAACTAACTATAGCACCCTCCCCAAGGCTGCGAGCTTATCTCACCATCATTCTCTATAAAAACGGCTTCGTTTTGATCCAAGCCTCGCCCAAAAACCTGAATAAATTTGCAGAGCTTTTTACCCACCTTAGAAACCTCATACTCGATACTAGCAGGGTATCTAACTCCCACCCTGATGAGCCCATGTCCAGCCCACCCAATGAGGCTAACAACCCACAAACCTCTCTAAGATCCTCCATCACTGATCACTCTAACCTCGCTAGCAAGTCTCCCGGTCCTGTCAACAGAATTACTTCTAGACCTGTGGTCCCCTCCCTGCTTGCTCCCCAAGTAGACCATGTCACTGATACGCCCTCTTTGAACTACGATACAGGTCGTGCTTATCTTTCCCACACTGTTGAGTCCTCACCCAGCCCTTCCAGCATGGCCAGCCACCCTCTAACCCCTCTTAGGTCTCCCATCATTTACCACCCGTAACAATCCAGCACATCTCCCGGCCTCGCCAACAGAATCACCCCAAGAATTCTGGCCCCCTCTCTACTAGCTCCACAAGTAGACTATGTCACCGTTACGCCCCCTAAGTCTTCCGATACTAATGCTGCTTGCCCTTCCTGCCCTCAATCCAACCCGCAAAGGGGCTCCAACACAGATCCTATGGCTTACAACACAGGCCATACTAGTCCTTTCCCCCTCTCACCTACACACGCTGTCAGAATCGCTCCTGAACCATTACCCCCCTGCCCTCCAGCACCTCCTTCTTATAGGGACATTGATTCTCTGCACACCAGAGCTACCAAACTCACCCAGAGCATACATATTTCCATCCTTGAGCTAATGAACCTCCTCCACCTCGCTGAACTCTCCCTCGCCAACCTCATGCCCCTGACAAACACCACCTCCCCACACTTAACAGAGCTCACCAAACAACCTCTTCCGCTATCCTTGACACAGCTTCACCCCACAAGCACCCACACCACCTATCGAAGGAAGAAATCTGTACTCTTGTCCTATCCTACAACTCCACCTTTGACACTCCAAATCAACTAGATCTCACTGAAATGGATATCCTTGCCACCCTCCGAGACTACAACTCCACCCCAGCAATCCCGCCTCCTTTAGATGCAAGTGCCGAACACGCCATTTGCACCGTCACCATCAACCCCAACAGACCAGCTACCCTCCGCAACAGAATGGTGGTCAAGAGTAATCTAGCGCCTGTTCACCTGTCTGCCCAGACTCCAGAACCTCCTTCCAATTCCTCCCTATCTGGTCTTTTAATTAATTGCCGGTCAGCAGCTAAGCACGCCGCAGACATTGCTAATCTCATCCTCTTAAAAAATCTCGACTTAGTGATCCTTACAGAATCATGACTCAATGAATCCTCATCTCCATATCTGGACCTCCTAGTCCATTCTAACTACAACATCGCTAGGCTAGACATACAATCTGAAAAGAAAGGAGGAGGCATTGTCTGCATCTACCGCTATAACCTTCTGGTCACAGAACTTCTAGCGGACACCACTGAGTACTGCGAATACCTCGCCCTGGCTATTCACAGCAACTCTACCCTACTATGAAACCTGCACATCATTTACCACCCCCCAGGCATGAATGAATCCTTCATCGACCACCTCATGTAAATCATCACAGCTAAGAGTCCCAATATGCCCAATGATATTTTCCACGGTGACTTTAACCTGCACTGGAAAGACCCAAAGGATTCACATGTCAACGCCATCAAGGACCTCCTGGCCGATCAAGCCCTGACCCATGCCTGCACACTTCCAACTCATTCAAAAGGGGCCACCCTTGACTGGATTATTTCCAAAGAATCAACAGTCAAGCTCATCTCTATAGACCCATGCGACTGTTCTGACCACCACGCCATCACCTTTCTCCTATCTGGCACCCACAAGACTAGGGCATCGCAACCGGTGATTCCTAAACGCTGGATCAGAGACACTAAGAATCTAGACCGCAGAGAACTTGAGGGTCGCTGCAAATCCGACCTCCACCCCTCTCATATCACAACAGCCAGCGACCTCTTTGATCGCTATTCTGGGTCTATCTCAAACATCCTGGATGATCTAGCCCCACTAAAGTTGAAAAGAACCCAAATCAAAGACAGAAACCCCTAGTTCACGGGACCCCTTAAGAACGAGAGGAGAGTCCTCCGACAAGCTGAAAGATCTTGGAGGCAGCACCCCTCTGCCGCCCATCTAAAACTCCTCCGCCAGGTCAGAAATGCCTACAACAGGAACATGCTCAAGTCTAAAAAAGACTTCTTCAGAACTGCACTAGAGAAGGCCAAGAACAGACCACAAAAGCTCTTCAAACTGGTCAAACACCAATCCAACAAATTGGCCAAAACATCAAAAGAAACTCCCAAGTCTCTTATATACTCAGAGGAATTCTCCTCCTTCTTCGCTGCCAAAATCTCAGCCCTCAGAAATTAACTCTACTCCATCACATACCCCCAAACACCTCTCAACCCACATTCTCCAGACACATCGCCCCCAGAGGCTTCACCCAAAAACCATGCTCACTGGACTGATTTCAAACTCTATGACGACTGTGTGTCCAAAATCCTATCTTCCCTAAACCCTAATAACCATTTTAATGACCCACTTCCTTCCAACTGCCTAGCCTCCGTCGCCCAATCCATTATTCCTAGCTGGCCCACAATAATGAAAGCCTCTCTCAGGCAAGGAACGATGCCCGACTCTCTAAAAGCCGTCCAAGTCCTCCCAATTCTGAAAAAGCCATCATTGGATCCAGCCTCCCCTGACAACTTCAGACCCATCTCCAACATCCCCCTCTTAGCCAAAGTGAAGGAGAAATGTGTGCAACAGCAGCTAAGTCAACACATCAACAACTTCCACCTGCTTGATGACTTCCAATCTGGTGTTAGACCAGGGCACAGCACCAACACCACTATGCTCCACATCATTGATGATGCTCTCCAAGCCCTTGACCAAGGCAAAACCTGTCTCCTAAAGTTCCTGGACCTATCATCGGCCTTCGACACGGTCAACCATGAAAAGCTACTCGAGCGCCTCAAACTCAGGATGGGTTTGGATGGCACTGTTCTAGAGTGGTTCAGATCCTTACTACATAACCGGCCCCAGAGATTCCTTGCCAACAGCAATCTATCGACACCATCCCCTGTCATGATTGGAGTCCCTCAAGGATCAACACTTTCCCCACCCTCTTGAATCTTTACCTGGAACCGCTTACCGAAGTACTACGCACTGCTCATATCATATGTACGCTGATGACACTCAGCTCTACATCCAAACCTCATCTCTCGAAGAGATCCTATCCTTGAACGAAGCCTTGAAACTTACTGTCCAATGGCTCGCATCCAATCAACTCAAACTCAACGCAAAGAAAGCAGAATTTCTCTTGATCGCCCCTCCTAACACCAACCCTGAGATTCAATCATGGTTTAAGGCTATCACAACCCTGAATTGCCCACCAACCATCGTGGATTCGGCCAAATCCTTTGGAATCACCCTCAACACAATCTGAACATGCGGGACCACATCAATTCAATGGCCAAAACAGCCAGATTCAACTTGAGCTATCTTAGGAAACTGAAACTCTTCCTCAATACTCTCGACCTAAAAATGGCAATCCAAGCACTTGTCATCTCTAGACTGGAATATGGCTGCTCCACCCTTTCGGGTCTACCCAAGATCTCCCTGGCACCTCTAAAAGCCTGCCTGAATGCGGCCGCCAGACAAATCACCGGCACGAGGAAATACGAACACATTTCCCCACACTTGAAAGCTCTCAATTGGCTTCACCTGGAGGCAAGAATACTGCTCAAAGTAGCATGCATGACGCACAAGGCCTTATTTTCTAACTCCCATGCATATCTGAGGCAGAAACTTGTGATTTCCGGAGGAATCAGAAACTCCGATCTGCCAGAGACCTCCTGCTCCAACATGCATGCTTTCGGAAAAAAAAACTACAACCCGGCTTTCTCCGGGGCTGCCCCAAGAATATGGAACTCTCTCCCACCGGAGATCAGAAGAATACTCTCTCTGACTCGCTTCAAAAAGGATGCCAAATCATTCCTCATGAGCAAATATCTTGTTTAAACTTTGCCTCCACCACCACCACAGCCTTGATCTATAGCCTTCTATTGCCTCCCTTCAGATTAGCTAGCTCACCCCATCAGAAGCTTGGGGCCTTGCCGCAAACATTGGTTAACGTAATCTGTAAATATGTTATCTCATCTTGATTTGGATATTTATTCTGTAAATACGTGCGCTTTCTCCCTTATGTACCCTGCACCCTGTCCTCCTTTTGATCCGTAACTGGATGATGCTATACCTACTCAGCACATGACTATGTTTTTCCTGTAAAGAGCTCTGATACCGTCACGGGTCAAGTTCGCGCTCTATAAAACACATAAATAAATAAATAGAGAGTTTCACTGCACATTATGCTGAAGCCGATCTGAGAAGGCTGGCCAAAACCATCATCTGCACTGAATCCCAGTGTCCACCTCCCTTCCTCCGTGACTGCCCACACCCCCCCCCCCCCCCCCCCACTCCCCCATGATTACCCAACCCACAAGACTCACTTGGGAGAGGGAAAAAATTATGATAAACCTGGTTTATTATCATTATATTTTTTATTTTTTACAGCTGCTGCGGGGGGGGGGGGGACGCTCCACCACCATAGCGGAAGAGTTGCAGCTGCTTCCCTTCCTCTGATCTCAATTTGTGTTTATAATTCACCTCTTGATTTCACAACTAAAGTTGCTTCAGATGTCAAATCTTGTCGTTTTTAACTGTTTAAAATGTGTGGGTTTACGTTATCATTTCCTTGTCATTGACGAAACTTCCACTCCTACTACTAGTTCTGCCTTTTTCACTCCCTCAACCCATTCACATCACTTTTCTCGTCTGTCAACACTTCAATGGCTGTCACTTTTGTAGTGTTTTTTGTACTCTCTTTTTAAAGGCATTCATTTTCTCTTGCCCATCTTAGGTGCCCCATGTGTGCTCCCTTATTTCCCTACAAACTGTACCCTGAAAGTACCCTCTGCTTATTTATGTTTGCTGTTAACCCAAGTCCCCCCTTGCTCCAACTTTTAATCATTTTTTCCAGAATCCCAAGCTGTGGAAGGTGCTGCCTTTATTATCTTTTGACAAAATGCAATCAAGTCTAACTCCGTACTTGTGTGCAGCACTTTGGCTAAAATCTCAATAATAAATAGATATATGGATGGATGGAGGGATGGACGGACGGATAGACAGACAGACAGAAAGACAGACAGACAGACAGACAGGCAGGCAGGCAGGCAGGCAGGCAGACAGACAGACAGACAGATAGACAGGTAGATAGATAGATAGACAGACAGATAGATTGTTTTTTTTCAATACATAATGGTTTTAGATGCACACCTTTCACGTGCATTGATTTTGTTGTTTTTAACTTTATATTTCAGTAAGGCCAATGTAGTTGTTTCACACATATCTATACTACTATTATAAAGAGAGAACTGTGTCCTTTGAGCCAGGTAAACTCGAAAAGTACGCCACCAATCCAAACACCCAATACATGTTTGAAAATGTCAGGGCAAGCAGAAGGACATAGGCTATATAAAAAAAAATGATATGTTATTTACAAAATTTACAATTAAAAAAAAGTAGTCCCTTGGAAGTAACGCCGGCCGCGACGTGCGTGCTGACATCACCAGTGCGGGGAGGAGCGGCATACAGGAGCACGGGGAACAGAGGCAGACATGAGCGCGGGGAGGAGCGGCACTGAAATGTCTCCACAGAATTAAAAGGGAGGAGCGGTGAGCGCCGGACAAGCGGTGAGGCGGAGCGGCGCTGAAATGTCTCCAAAGCGGCGCTGAAATGTCTCCAAATGTCTCCACAGAATCAAAAGGGAGGAGTGGTGAGCGTCGGACAAGCAGTGAGGCGGACAAGTGGTGAGTAATATTGAAATGTCCCCACAGAATCAAATCATCGCTGTGTGTTGGACTGCTGATGCAAGCCCCATCTCTATGCTAACGTGATGTAAGGTTAAAACGGGAGGCCCGACCAGCGAAACACTGTGCATTAAGTAATGCAATTCATTGACACAGTCAGCAAGAAATGTCTCCACAGAATCAAATCATCGCTGTGTGTTGGGCTGCTGATGCAAGCCCCATCTCTATGCTAACGTGATGTAAGGTTAAAACGGGAGGCCCGACCAGCGCAACACTGTGCATTAAGTAATGCAATTCATTGACACAGTCAGCAAGAAATGTCTCCACAGAATCAAATCATCGCTGTGTGTTGGGCTGCTGATGCAAGCCCCATGTCTATGCTAACGTGATGTAAGGTTAAAACTGGAGGCCCGAGCAGCGCAACACTGTGTATTAAGTAATTCGATTGATTGACACAGTCAGCAAAGTTGATAAAAAAAGGCTTTAGAGACAGAATGTCAAGTGGGATTTAGTAAGAACAGTCATTGACAAACATCGGGGCGGGCGGGGGCCATGAACACTGATTGTTTGCAAGCCTTTTTCTCCCGGACAACGTCGGGACGGGCTGCTAGTAATAAACTAAACAGATTACACTAACTTCTTTCTCTATTCCTTGTTCCTGAATAAATAAATGACACAATACTGTAAAAAAAAAGCTAGAACACTTTGCTCTGAATGTAGTAATATTTTCATGATCCATATTTTCCAAAAGTTAAGCATGTGTACCTGGCTATATTGAATCAAGTGTTGGATGAAAAGCACTGTCAAAATGTGTCTCTATCTAATCGCCTACCAACCGTGCAGGGTTCATTTCTAAGCATTTTGTTGTGAGCCACACGATGCTCTTATGGTGAAAGTCCCTGTGTTCCAAATACCTTCTATTACACATGTGATTCTCTTTATTACTTTCTTGTCATTGAAAGGGCGAGCCTGTGGAACACTCAGTGATGAACCAGGTTCCGAGAGTTCCTTTTGTGGATGCAGTTGTATCTGGATCAATGAACTGCTGTTGGTCTACCACATGAAAAATCTTAAAAGGTCCTCCTGGAACCCAATACTATCCTCTGTGAGAGGAAACTTTTTAGGAAAGGGAGCTCATTTATTCTTACCTTCTACAATTCGTTAAAAATGTCCAGAGCCCTCAATGGGACTAACAAGTTTTTTTTTACAATGTTGTCTATAGGTGTACAATGAATTCCGCAATTTGCGAAATACTTCCTTTGCCCAAACAGCCCTTTCAACTGAACCACCAAATATGTAAGCAGCCTTCATGCTAAGAGCTAAGCACATAGACAGCTGTTCCGTTGAATTTGTTCTATTTTAATGAGCACAAACCCTTCGAGCTCCAGTGATGGATAGCAAAATTTTACTCATTTAGGGACATATGTATCATCATCCAGATTTGCGATTCTGAATAACAATTTTTTAGAAATCGCTATTTCAGAATCGCAAATTGGGATGTATGTAGAAAATCGCAATTTTTTTGCGAATCCTTAGTATTCCTTAATTGCGATGAGAAAATTGCGAATCACAATTAAGGAATAATTTTCCATTCATTTCAATGGGCCAGGAGGCCCATAGGAATAAATGTGAAGTTATTCTCAATTTGCCATTCGCAATTTGAGAATCGCAAATTGAGAATAATTTCAAGGGTGCAGGGGTGTCCAAAGGACACCCTGGTGCACCCCTGAAATATACAGGTTTCTCTCTATTCAGATGTTATGTTATGTTATTTAATCTTATACTTTGTGCAGATACTCAGAGGAGCGTCCCGGCATGAGCCCAAAGAGAGGAAGAATAGAAACATGGTAGTGAGGTTCAATTAGTCAAAAACAGGTAGGTCTTCAGTTTTTTTTTAACAAACAAAAATCCTGAATACTGGGGAGAGCCAGAGGGTGTGAGTTCCAGGTCGTAGCTGCTCTCACAGCAAGTGAACTGCCCCTCATTCTTGTGAGCCGAGAGCGAGGAATATGAGGCAAGAACTGAGATGATGATCGAAGGTGTCAGGCGGGGGCATAAAACAAAAACCTCTTCCGAAGGTAAGAGGGGCCAAGGGCATGCAGAGCGCGATGGACCAGGGTCATTGCTTTAAAATTGACTCAATTGGCCACCGGCAGCCAATGTAGTTGTTCCCAGATACTGCCGAACACTGCTTCTCATTGGGATGTTAAACACCAGTCTAGCAGCAGCATTCTGGCAGTCTGCAGTTTCCTAAGAAGATAGCCCGGCAAACCGATATACAGCACGTTCGCATAGTCGAGTCGAGAGAGTATCAAGGCCTAAACCACCATTTCCTTGGCTGCTCTAGGGAGAAACGGGAGACATTTCTTGAGGGTTTTAAGTAGCCCAAAGCAGATCCCAACCAGCTTCTTAATCTGAATGGAAAACGATAGGTGTTCCTCAAACCAGACTCCCAGATTTTTTGTGGGTTGCCCAAGGAGGCAGGCATGGGAAACTCCGCTGTCCATAGAGATTCTCGAAATTGGGGGGGGGGGGGGTCCCATACAGGAGAATTTCTGACTTCTCCTCGTTGCATTTAAGCTGTGCTGAGGAGACCCATTGAAAAACTGCTGCCAGACAGTTTTTTGCCAAGGACGTAGAGCACTCAGATTTTCCCCAGGTAAACGACAACTGGGTATCATCTGCATATGCTATAATTTTGGCCCCTGGTTCTTCAGCCAAATAGATCAAAAAGGTAACATAAAGATTAAAAAGGAGGGGGCTCAAAGAGGACCCCTGCGGCACCGCAGTGGTCACCTTCTGCGGTTGGGAGGAGTACGGGGGTAGCCAGACCTGTTGTGTACATTCCTCCAGAAAAGACTTTTGCCAGCTCAGAGCAGCACCTGAGATCCCCACTCTCGCCATGTGGGCAAGCAACAGCGAGTGGGTAACAGTATTGAATGATGCCGATAGGTCCAACAAGACGAGAGCAGCCCTCCCGGCAGCATCCAGACACACCCGAATAGCTACCAAGACTTCCACCAAGGCTGACTCAGTGCTATGGGAGGCTCTGAATCCGGATTGAGCTGGATGAAGCAGGCCAGCACCCTCCACAAAATCTATACGTTGTTTATTCACCACCTTTTCACAGGCCTTAGCCATGATAGGTAAGAGTGAAATAGGGTGATAATGAGCTGGAATCAGGGGATCCAGTGTTGGTTTCTTTAAGAGGGGCAATATCTTGGCCTGCTTCCATAATGAAGGAGCTGGACCATCTGGAAGGGACAGATTAATAAGTTTATTGACTTCCGGGTTCACAATCTCGGCGACCAGCGACTCTGAATATGGTCCAAAAATAAGAAACATTCTCCTCTGGCCTAGGACATGAGGCAGTGCAAGCAGAAATGAAAGTTGTGATATGTAAATTCCCACTATCTTTTTTGAAGTCATCAGTTTTGAATACCACACGAACAAATGTACACAAACAATGTTTTAGTACAACCCATTACTCCTAAGAAGCACTGCTGATGTCATAAAAGGAAAGAGCCTCCTATTTTTGTAATTTGGAGAGGTGAACCAGTTTTATGTTCCGTGCTCCTAAAATCGATGTAGGACTTAATATTTGAATAGACAATGATAAAGAGTAGGTACAAAGTGACAGTGCTCAAACATGTAACACAAAAAAACTGCAGTGATTAAATTATAAGCCCCGTCCTTAAAGCTGTTACACCAATCACTGTCTCTAGTAATGTGTCTCTCAACACAGGATCCATTCCTCAGGCTCTTAACATACAATCACTGCCTCGTACTGGTCTCTTTTTTCCAGTGATAGGCAGACCCAGAGACTGCCATGTGCTCGGAAAGCACCACAAATAGTGCAACACTCCCTAAGAACAGAGAAGTTGTTCTCAATAGCCAAGGCAAACCTGCACCATGATTCCTGTTGACCGCTCTGCTCCATTTAATACCATTAAACATTGTGTACTTTTTGACAGGGTTGCAGTATTACCCGGAATTCCTCTAGCAGATTTGTTGTTTCTGTCTTTCATCCAAACTGCATACACATTGTTATATTTGGGTCCTGTCCTCCTATGAACATCCAGCCTTATTTGTGGAGTAGCCCAAAGCTGGGCCCTATCACCAACATATTTTAATGCCTTTAAGGCACAGCTTAGCATTATTGTAGGTAGCCTTGGTACTGGTTACCACATACATGCAGTTGATACCTAGTTTCACCTATAACTACAAGACAATTCTGGAAACCTTTCCAATATGACTCAATGTTTATCCCTGGTAAGTAGCTGCATGTGAAAAAATGGGTTAAGGTTGCGCCTGTCTGGTTAAACAGTATTAAAGTTCCGCACACAACCCTTTCAATCCAGTCTAACTGCTTACACCCAGCATGTCTCGCCATAAATCAACCTGATCTTGTGCTAGAAGTACATAAGCTGGGTGTGCTTATTGACAGTGACCTCTCCTTTAACTCCTCAACAATCTATTTCTGATTCAATCTTCTATCACATATACATACAAGAGTTCCACCTTTCGTCAGCTCATTGGAAATTCTCCATTATCCAACTGCCTTTTAGTATTAGCATGTCAAAGAAATCCATCACAAAAGTACTCTAAAATCTGTATATTGGGCCGCAATAAACTAAAGACTGAGGACCATATTTTGAGTTTGATGGATGGAATACTCTGTCAAAAATGTTGCTGCTTTTTTATGCATATACTATTAGTTACTTTAACATGAACCAGCCACATGTTACACATAACCAATGTGAAAGGGTACATTGTATAATGAAACAATCTACAGAGTCAAAAAGACAGTGGGAGGGGTTCAGGGATAAGGAGGAGAAGGGGGGGGGGTAGGTTCAGATCAGTGGATATCTTATGAGGGGGCCAGATGTGAGGTGAGGCATCATTTCACACTTAGGGGCAGATTTACAAGCCCCTTGCGCCTCATTTACGCCGCCGTTGCGTCACTTTTGTGACTCAGCGGCGGGGCAAATCCTGCTCCATGGTGCGGGGGTACTTACAACGTGATGCATCTGGGAGATGCCACACGTTGTAATGCCCTGCGCCACATGTAGGTGTTCCTGTGCAGGGGGGGGGGGGGGCGTTCCGGCGCAGGAACGCCTCCTAAAAGTGGCTGAGTGAAATCTACAAGATTTCACTCAGTCACTTTTAGGCCCATGCTGCGTCAAAACCCCGCGCCTGCCTGAAGCAGGCGTAAGGATTGATGCAGCATTAACTAGATAGGGCCCCCAGAGCATTGATGGAGCTGCGTCGCGCTTGCGACGCAACTCCAGCAATGCGTCACTTTTACGGCACAGATGTGTGCCATTTTTGCCCCATGGTGCGCAGCATTGTAAATGCGGCGCATCCATGATGGCGGAGCTGAGGCGCACAATAACTGGCGCATCCCTGCTGATTTGCAGGGATGCGCCAGTTATTGTATATATGCCCCTTAGTGAGGAGCAGGTATTGTGACTGGGCAGACACCCCAATTGCCAGGGATCCTCGGGGCAGGTGGAGAAAGGATCTTCATGAGGAAGAGGAGGAGGGGGCTCCTGCTCAATGTCAAGGAACAGTGACAACAGCTCGTCCCAGAGTAGGGCTATGGGACGGCGGAGGAGACCCATTGCATCTTCCCAATGTAAAGCCATCACCTCAGTTTCCTCCTAATGCGCACCTGTGGCTCACGCAGCTGGGGGAAGTACTCTCCTTCAGCGCATAGTTATGGCATGCTTTCCCTGTAAAGTGGGTCACTGTCCTATATTTCTTTCGCTGTACATAGATGGCCAGTGCCCCTCCCTCCCAGGTGTCCAGGGGTGGGCAGCCTGTGGTCATGGATATAGTTGAAAGGACCTCATGCCAGTACAGAGAGAGGATTGGGCAGTCCCATAAAACATGTCTGAGATCCGCTGCAGGAGCCCGGCACTGAGCACATGTGTACGGAGCTGCCAGGAAGACACAGAGGATTCTTCTTGGCAAGAGGTATGCCCTGTGTAGTATGTAAAATTGGATGAGTTGTACACTGGCAGTGCGGAAAATCTTATATGGGTATGGCAGGGCTTCCAAATTCAGCCTCCCAGGTGTCACGGAGTGACTGCAAGGTTATCTGTGTGTGTGTACCATTGGCTCTCATGAACCAAGAGATTAATGTCTTCCTATGACTCAGGGAGGGCCTCTGCCTCTGCACTTCGAGGAAGTAGTCATGAAAAAACATTATTTTGGCTTGACCATAGCAAATTTCACCCATTCTCCTAACCTCTCTTAGGATCAGGTGTCAAGGCTTCAGGGGCGGCATCATCCAAAGCATAGCACAGGCCCCAGACACTGATTCAGGAGACCCAATCAGGCATTGTGTAGCAATATCTGCATTAGTTGTTCCAGCAACAGTGTGAGGGTTTCTTCCACAAAGCACTCCTTAAGGTCCCCGCTTTTGGCCCCCTGTCGCCTCAGGGGAACACCTTTTTCCTGCTCCCGAGCACTGGGCACTTCAGGAGCTCCAACAGTCTCTCCAGGTGAGGACATTATCCGCAGAGACTTCCAGCAGATTCCCGGTATTGGCCCGTGTTGGGTGCGGCCTTCACTCAGTCCGGGTAAGCCCACAGTGGGGAGCCCACACCCCCACAGGAGTACCCCAACCACGCTGCTCCAAACACTGGTTCCCGCGGGGTGCCACAATAAAGCAGCCAATGCTCTCTGTGCCGAGTGACCTTCACTGCCATACACCGAATATGGGTACAGTCTTACGCCGGTAGGTCCACAGCTCCCCATTCCATGCAGGAGCCCTGAGTCACCTCTCTCCCATCTCAGCTGTGTTTCTGCACTCTCTCCCTGCTGTTGTTTCGCCATGTCCACAGTGTATTGAGGGGTTTGCAGTGTCCTGCAGGACACATTCTAGTGTTGAAGAGTGCAATGTATTACACAATACACACACCCAGCACAAGCGTCACTGGTCAGGTGACCCTGCTAATAAAAGAGAATGGTCGCACGAGCCCTGTGCCAGTTGTCCAGTAACCTACTACAGTGTCTATGTGCATTAGTAGCAAATGTGTGGGCCTAGCGCCCACTGCTTTACAATGACAATGAGCGTGTTTGACCCTGTGTGGTTGCTGGCAGCTGCCTCGCAGTTCATCGTGGGGGTGTGTGTAGTCCACAGGTACCCGCTGCATCCACACCAGCATCAAAGCTTCCGAGAGCTTTGAAGGAGAGAGACAGATAGATTGGTACTGTGACCGAGTTTCAACCCAGGCTCCAGTTTAGGAGTGCTGGGTAAGGGGGAAAAATATGCCCAGGCCTGGGAGCAGATTTGGAGACCATCAGCCTACAACACCTCACCGCATTGGCAGGCTTGTTTAGAGGCAGTGTGAGGTGGAGGGCAGGCTTGGTGAGCAAAATAACGATGGATTAAACACAGGTCTGTGACTGGGGGTGAATGTTTTGCCATTGTGCAACATTCCATCCATCATCTTCTGTGTTTTGCTGTTCACCCTATGTGGGAAGGGTATGCCCAGACGTGGGTCCCGTGCTCACTAAGCCACTGGAGTCAAGCTATCCTGGCTGAAGACGGCTGATAGCCAGAAACCGGTCCTAGAATGGCCATGTCTGAGCTGGGGTGGCTTGGTGAGCAAAATAACGATGGATAAAACCCAGATCTGTGACTGGTGGTGAATTTTTTGCCATTGTGCAACATTCTGTCCATCATCTTGTGTGTTTTGGTACAAAGTGTAGGATTTTCATCATAACGTAATCCCCTCCTTTCAAGTAAGTGCTGCACAGCCTGCAGTATAAGGGAATACAGCTGAGGACAAGGAAGATAGGTGGATACAATTTCACTTGGCAGTAGCTCTTGGCACTACCAATTAGCTCCCAGAGAGAGAGAGAGAGTGTGAAGCAGTGATCTTCTGCAAGGAGAACATTGGAGAGGGTGCCTACAGCATTGATGAAGGAAAGTGACACTGAAAAGCAGCACAGCACTAGTAGCTGCCCTGATCTGTCACTGCATGAGCCTTGCTACAGACTGGAGCGGTTACAGAAAAAGGAGAGCTGTGCAGACGCTGGTCCCTGCACAAAGTGAGCTGCTTCTCGTCTCCCAGGTACCGTTGTTAAAGAGAAGCGCTAGGCACTTGGGGAAAGTGTACACTCCCCATGAGGAGAACGTTAAGCAGACCTTTACCCCAAACAGGGAGACAAGTGGAAAAGACTGAGTAATGCTCTGCCACCTCAAAGAGATTGACCACGTGAGCACCATTTGCCCCCTGTAGGCTGCCTATCGTTTGAGGGGAAAGACTCAACTCCCACAATGGGCACCAGGGAGCTGAAAGCTGCCCAGCCAAGAGCAACCAGACAGCAAAGGCTCAAGGCAGCAATCAATAAAGCACGAGACAGATGTGCGCAGTTTGTGCAAACCCCAGTGGCTGTCTGCCACCGCAAGCAAGGATTTTAAACCGCCCGCCCTCAGTGGTGAATGGACACCACTGCAAGCTATAAAATGGGTTTGCTAAGCACCAGAAGAGGGTGCCCATAAAAAAGAACCAAGAGCGTGAAGTCAGAGGTGCGCTGAAGCCTACACCTGAAACTTGCCATCATGGGCAGGAGTCCAGAAGGAAGAATCTCTCAGAAAAGAAGAAGCAAGCACGATCTGCGTCCAGGCCCCACACTTCACAATGTGACCATCCAGTCACCTGCTACTAGGCTTGGGTGAAGTTTGTGAGTTTTACTCTGTGGAACTCTGCAAAGTGACAGAAAAACTCTGCCGTGCTCCGTGGAGTTCCGCAAGTGGTGGAGTATGTTAGGTCATGCTTCTCACACTGATTTTAAACGCTGGGAGTTTGTCCTGCATTGTAAAATCAGTGTGAACGGCACTCTGCATCATACCAGAGGGTGTTGCTGCTTTCAGCTGGACAAGTAGACATTCTTCTCGAGTGGAAGCTACCTCAATGTGAGCAGCAGATTTCTCAACGCGAGCGTCGCGACTGCCTGTATTGCGAAATCTTGCAGAGAGGATGTCCAGCATGCTTTTTGCCTAGCGAATGCTCGCCTACTTACCACTGGTGAGCCCCACAAGAGAAAAAACTCTGCTCTGCATCACAATGTGGAGTTTTATGGAACAGTGCATGGATCGCAAAGTGGGCAAAACTCTGCGAACTCAGCTGGTGGAGAGAATTCCTACTCCCTCCCCTACCTTTCACTGGCTGCTGCTGTAATCGTCATCGTTACCCCGGAGCATCACCAGAAACAGCTAAGGAGCATTGCACCACCAGAGTAGATCCAAACACCTAAAATGTCCAGAGACCAACAAGACATTCCTGGCACCATGGGAGGCTGGCCACCCAGAAACCTTCAGTGTGCCCCCATGAACCTGAGGCCTGCTCGACCATTGGACTATCCACCCTTAGGGTTGCACGCGGCTTGGCTGTAGCCCTGTTCGGAGCACACAGACCGTGAGACATCACCCTTTGCACACCATGAGCAACTTGGTTGGGGTCCTGTTGGCAGTTCCTCAGCTACACCCTCACATGGCCTATCCACACAGTCAACACCATCCTGTGGCAGCTCAGCAGAAAGGGCCTTTGAGAGGGGAGTCAAGGTAGGAGAGGCAAATTTGAATCTGCTCTGCCAGCGGGCACTGGGAAGCATCATCGCCTTCAAGGAATGTCCTCATACACCATGGTTATCCTCAGTCTTTGCAGGTTTGCTGTCAACTGGAGCCTGAGTGCCTTCAAGAATATCTACGCTCCAGATGCACCCACATTGAATTGTGTAAATAGTCTCCAACACTGTGAGGCCAGCCCAGTCCGAACGACATTGACTACATGGACTAAAATTTCCTGGCTGTGCAGTCCAGGGGTCCAGCACTGCCTGGCAGATGGCCTGAAGAGACTCAGTAGTGCTGTGTTTTTGTTGTTTGTTTTTCCCATAGGTTGGACTTTTGTTTGGTTCTTTTCCAATAAAGTTTGGGAGGGATGTTGTGTCCTGAAAGACACATTCTAATGTTCAAGAGTGCATTGTATTGCAGTATACACCCACCCAGCATAGGCATCACCGGTCAGGTAACCCGGCTAATAAAAGAGCCCAGGTGCACATGCCCTGGGCCAGTTGATTAGTACCGTACTACAGTGACTGTGTGCATTATTCACAAGTATGTGGGCCTAGTGCCCGCTACTTTACAGAGGTCTCTCCAACAGTGGTTACCGCACAAGGACCCTCCAACCAGTCTGCTTTCTGCCAAGTTCGGGGGCCCATGCTCCTCTTGGCAGCCCCTTTCCATGGTTTGGTGTTCTGAGTCCTCAGATATGAAGAAGGGCAAGCCTTTGACACCTCACCGGAGCCCTCCTCACGTCCACCACCTACTCCCTGCCACAGCAAGCCAAATCTCTCCTCGGTCTGGGTCGGCAGTCTATGGACACCCCCTCATGCCCAGGGCAGGTAGTTTTTGTTTTATTGCTGCGACATAAAAGCAGTGCATAATGTGATTTCGAGTTCAAGGCTCAGGCTAGCTTCGAGTGAAAGCCATTTACAAAATGTAAGAGCAGTATTTGCAATATTTACCCGAGATTTTTCATTACAATAACTTGGCTCTGAAGAGATTGTAGATTGATTCCCCGGTTTTCTACTGCTTAATGCAAATGGGGCTTGCACCCCTAGGGCGTTTGGGCCGGTACTTAACTGGCCATTGCAAGCACTGTGTCACCATTTTGTGTAAGGTGACACAGCAACTGGTCTGTAGAGAGAGAGGAAATATTTGCTTCAATTGCGCAGTTTAGATTGCTGGCAGATTAATTCAGGCTGAGGAGTGGAAACATATAAGTTGCGGAGGCAATAAACTTGCCCACAGAGGTGGGTGCTTGGACCTTGTAGTACCAACGACTTGGGAGGCAGTGTGGCCTCTATGTCATGCATCCAGCGGTGTGGTGTGGACGTGGCAGTGTGGGCGTGCTCACTGCCACAGCCCAGAGGAGTTAAAAAGAGTCTGACGGTACGTGCCATGGGCCACAGGGGAAGAGAGCCCCAATGTAAAATAATAGCAGGGCAAAGGGGGTGGGGCAGCGCACAGCATCCTGCTCTTCAGTTTGTGGAGGTAGCGGGTTGTAGTAGGTTTGCTGCAAGACGAAGTCACATGGGTAGAGGCGTGACGTGTGACACTACAGAGGGAGAGAGGGAGGGGTGCACAGGCCTAACAAGTACAGGGAGGGGAGGGTAAAAAGGCCTCGTGAAAGGGGTTGGCAGGCCTGGATGCTGCAGGTGAGGAGGCCATGGTCAAGATAGTGGGTCCTCGTGAAGTAGACCAGCAGGCGGGCCAGGCCTGGGCTAGTGGGTCAGTCGTTGAGAGCCAGGTGGCCAGAAAGACGGTGAAGGAGTGTGTGTCCATAGCATTGATTCTAGTTTCAGCAAGGGGCAGTGGGCAGCAGCAGACATTGGGGAAAGGGAGCCTGAGGTGGGGAGGGAAAAATGCACAAAGGGAGATGTGGCCAGGGCCCCGATAGGGCTCTTTAGCATCCTTGGTGCTGGGAGGGTGGTTAGACAGGGCTCCCTGGGGGCTCAGGTCGAGGTGGTCCAAGGAAGAGGAATGGAAACAGGCGACACAACCAGGGGCCAGGGAGGTTACAGAAATAGGAGAAGCGGAGGGTGTGGAGAATATGGGGAGGGGGAGGAGTGCCTCCCATAGTGACGGCAATGCTGGAATATTGTGAAGGAGATGAGCAAGAAAGGGGTATGAGGGAGGGCCAAACAGCTGAACATATGCCACCAGCCAATGTATATATGTGCCGGGGTACAGGGCAGAGTGGGGGCCCAGCCCGGAGGGGTCACTCAGCAGGGGTAGGGCAAAAAGGGGTGGTGCAGCACAAAATGACTGGGGGAGAGGGTGATGTCTGTGGAGCTTGGGTACCCTGGGGGAGAAGCAGATCAGCAGGGGATATTGGCAGTGGTTTACGGTCCCAGGGATTGCAGGAGCAGGCAGGGCTACTAACCCCGGCTTGCCGGACCTTATTTTTTGTTCATGGGAACAGCAGACTCAGAATAAGGCAGACTCGGGTGAGTCCCATGCAGCTCCGCGATACCGAAGTGAAGAGATTAAATGGTCTGCGGCGGCCAGGCAGAGTGTGTCGAGGGACTGTGGACTGCCACACAAAGGTCGGAGGTGGCCTCGGTGGTGCACCAACCCAGTTGGCCCAATGCAGTCTCTGGGGCAGCGGTGAGACGGACAGGGTAAGAGCACATGGCTGGGGCTGAAGGGTGTTATGTGACCCATTGATACCCTGTTGTACACCTAGAGGAGCTAATTCACTTCAGGCGACAAAGTGGGGAGGCAAGTGTGGAAGATCTGGCAGGTTTTGGGGGGGATAAATTGATGCCACACAGTTAGATTACAATGAGGATAGCATAGACGAAGGGGAGATCATTGAGGAAATACTGGGGCACAGGAGGGATGGGGGGGTTCACAGTAATGATGTGCCTAGTCTGTTGCAGAAGCAGAAGAAAAGGGATGGTTACCCAGCCCAGGTAAATGCCATTTGACCCCCTGCACAACTGTTTAGGCAGCTGGATCCATTGAATATGTCTACCTTGATGCCAATTAAGGGCACTGAAGAATATGCTCATTATGTTTATCCCAATGACAGGGTGTCAGTTGGGACTGACACAAGCGGAGAGGAGTTGGATGGGGAGGATACTGAAGTAGGCAAAGAGGCACAGAAGTTAGAGGGGGAGGCAGCACAGGTGGTGTCGGCAGAGGGTCCTCAAGACAAAAGACAGGAGGCAGCACTACACAAGGATGAAGAACAAGCGGGGGGAAAGGACAGCAATAGGTCGCAGGTGGAGGGAGCGAAAAGAAGCCACAAGATTAAACTCAAGAAGCTCCCATACATGGGCATGATAAAGCCACTGGGGGCACACATGCTGACCACCAAGGAAAATATATGAAAAGGGGAATATGTAGAGATTCAGAAATTACTAGGCAGGCAACTTAGGTCAAAGGAATGATTGAAGGAGGAGTAAATAGAGTTGTCTAGGAAACCTAAGGTGACCATGACAATAGAAAACTGGACAGCAGCCTTCCTGATATTCACAAGCATTTTTTGTGAAAAGTACCCAGAGAGGTGTGTGTCCTTGTTTAAAACCATGGATATCATCAGGGGGAACACAGGTTATATGGGAAAAGGCTCATACACCCATTAAACAAGAGTGTCTGGATGCTTAGATGGCTAACTATCCCCTCAGGGAGGATGCCTTGTTATAGAGTCTTGGTTTCAGTGAGGGGTTTAAGCTTGGGTATGCTGGGCCTTGGTCTGCCAGGCGTGCCGTAAATTGGAGGTCAGTGACTTCACACAAAGCAGTAGTGCGCGAGAAATTGCTAGAGGAAGTTAGCGAGGGGAGTATGGAGGGCCAATTCAAAGATTGGCTGATCTGGATCTGATAATTTCACCTATTGAGGTGGTGCCGAAAAAAAGAGACAGGCCAGTTTAGATTGATTCAGCACCTGTCCTGGCCAGAGGGAGCTTCAGTAAATGATTTCATATCAGAGGAACTAATGTCTGTTTCATATTCCTCAGTGGATGTAGCCAGGGGAGTGGTTGAGAAGGTGGGCAGAGGTGCTGAGAAATATAAAGTCGGCCTTTCTGCAACTGCCAGTGCACCCCAATGATTTTCAACTATTAGGCATTCAGTATGACAGGAAAATATTTGTAGACAAAGCATTGCCAATGGGCTGTTCAAGTTCATGTTCCTTGTTTGAGCGTTTCAGCTCCTTCCTGCAATGGGGTTTCTCAATGCAAACCAGTAAAGATACAGTAGTACACTACCTTGACGACTTCTTCCTGGTTGGCCAACCTGGTTCTACAGACTGTCAGGGGCAGCTAAAAAGCTTTGAAGAGCTTGTGGGGATACCTTGAGTACCCCTGGCACCAGAGAATACACGAGGTCCAAGCGCGGTTTTGTCATTTCTAGGTACTGAATTGAACTTGGTGGCCATGGAAGTACGCCTACCGACAGATAAAAAGCTGTACATGCAGATATTGATAGATGACTTGTTGGTTAAGCAGAAAGTGACAGTTAGGGAGGTATAAGTGCTGCTAGGGCATCTGAATTTTGCATGTAAGTGGTATGATCAGGAAGAAAATTGTATAGGGTACGGAGCAGGTCATTGTCAGGGCTTACGATGTAGCACCATCATTTGCGCTTATCCGCAGGGATGAAAGAAGACATGCATGTGGTGCAGGTTTTAGGAAGAATTCAATGTCATCCCTATGACAGCACCTAAGGAATGGGTATGGAATGTCCAAATATATTCAGACGCGGCAGGAGCTAGTGGTTTTGGAGTGCACTGGCAGGGTAGGTGGTGCGCTGAAGAGTGGCCACATCAAGGAAGAATGGGGGCAGGAGTATTGCCTTTTTAGAATTCTTTGTCCTAGTCATAGCAGTCACAGTGGAGGCACATAAGCTGGCACATAGGAAGGTCATTTTCAGGGTGGATAACATGGCAGAGGTACATGTGGCCAATGAGCAAAACCCCAGAGATGACCAGGTGCCTAAGTTACTGAGCGTTTTCATCCTCAGTTGTCTGAAATATGATATTCTTCTTTCAAGCCATACATGTGCTAGGGGTGGACAATTACATTGCAGACCCATTGTCTCGTTCACAGTGGGAAAGGGTGCATGGGCAGGCCACGGAGGCAGACATTTGCAGGACACTGGCGCCTGTGGGAATGTGGTCCATAGGAGACAAAGGAGGCTGCAATTTATGGTAGAATCTTTGGCCATTATCAATAGGAGTGTGTATAGTCAAGCTTGGCAGGAGCTTATAGAGTGAGAGGTGCAGAAGTGGGTGGAAGCTTGGGCATAGGAGGAAGATGTTGTTCAGTTTATTTTGTCATTGATTTACAAAGGTTTGTCCAAGCTCACGATTGTAGGAAAACTAGCAGGGACTGCTTTTATGGTCAAGCTTTGGTGAGGTTATGCTTCTTCAGTGGGTGAGCTGGGCAGACATATCCTGGAAGGCTGGGTGAAGGAGATGGGGATCAGGTCCAGGGTTAGAAAGCCAGTGTCAGGGGCACTTTTAACAAGACTCCTAAGAGTTATACCAGGGATCTGCAAGAGTACTGTAGAAACCAAGTTGTTTTCTTCATTGATGTCATGAAAGCATTTTGGTGCATTCAGAGTGTTGGAGCTATTGGGGAGAAAAGGAGTGTCAGGTTTGGATTGTAAAAAGGTAGGGGTTAGGGAGGAGGAGCGAGGTGTGGTAGAGTTGAGCTCAAACAATCTAAGACAAATCAAACAGGAATAGGTAAAGTGGTAGTAATGAAGGCCAGTGCTGATCCGGCTTTATGTTTGGTACCATAGGGATGCATATTGAGAGTTATAGCTGCCAGGGGGTCTGGGGTGTTTTTCTGCATGGTTTCTGGGCAGGTGGTGACTGCTGAGCAGCTATTGTGGGTGATGTGGATCTTTGTTACAGTTCTTACAGCCCAAGACTTTGGCACTTACTCATTCAGGATTGGGGTGGCCACAGATGCAGAGAAGCAGGGTTTGGCTAGGGATGGTATCATGCTCTAGGGGCATTGGACTTCTGATTGTTTTAAGAGATATGTCTAGTTGGGGGAGCCTGGGTCCCTCAACATCTAGTTTTTTACATACTCACATGTGTGTCTTTCAAGGTGCAGCAGCGGGCCGATTACGGCGGAGCTGTCTATTTGGATAGTTGGTCATTTGTTTGTAAAATGGGCTGAACAACATGAACTTCAGAAGGGGAAAGGGTTGAGCCTTGGGCTGGACTCTTTGGTATTTAAAATTTCTTCGCACGGGGATGGTGGTATGAGATGGCACAAACTCCTGCCCTGCTTGAACAATTTACTGCAACAACACATTTGCCCTGATGTTTCCATTGTGCATTTAGAGGAGAATGACCTGGTAGTATGCAAAGGATTAGTTTTACTTAAGCAGTTGAAAAGGGATTAATTGGAGATCAGGCAGCATTGGTCCAGATGTTATGTTATTTGGATGGAATTTATCCCTCAGAGGCAATGGAGGGGAGGCCGAAAGACCCGCTGCTATTGACAAAGCATGGAGGAAGATCAGTGGGGACAAGAGATTATTTTGTAGGGATGACATTTTCAGGAAAGTGGAGCACCCTAGTCGAAGTATGCGGTGGTATATTTTTACAGGGGGGTGGAGTGCACTTGTCTCGCTTCAGGATGGAGCCATATCTGATTCAGATAAAAGAGGTTTCAGACAAGGTATTAGACATACGGAGGTAGCCTAAATCTTCCTAGGTTGAGGGGGTCAGAAAAGTCATAGAAAGAGAGGGAGTTTTCTGAGTGGCGGTTGGGAGCTAGTTTTTACATGTTCACAGGTTAAGTTTATGGTTGTGAACAAGTTACTCCGGGAGCAGGCAATAAGGAGAAATTAAGATAGGAGCTAGTTAAAGAGATGTTTAGAGAAGTAGATAAGAGGTTACATGTTTAAAGTTCAAAAGTTAATGACTGAGTAAGGGTTTTTTAATAGTTGCAAGGAAAGGATAAGTGTGGGGAAACTTAAGGGGTGGGGGGAGGCAAGGTAGGTGAATAAATGTATAGTGAGGTGTAGTTTTGTATGGCAAAGGCCAAGGTTAATGTTGTGAGGTGTACCTGTCTTCAATAAAGCGGTCTTTTTCACACATAATAGAGCGTGATTGTGGTTTATGCTGCACCCCTTTCGGCCCAAGTCCTTTTCAAAGAGTGAGGAAACAGGGGAAGCTAATGTTTCCACAGAGGATGAATGACATTTAACTTTTCACTGCTGTGTCAATAATACAGTAAATACCCAGATTCGAAATAAACTTTTAAGTCATATACAAAAAGAAAGAGTAGTATTTAGAAAAATACCAAGTATATTATCCACCTAAAGTTTTTAATTGCATCAATCTGGCTCTGAACAGATGGTGCGCAGTGCATAAAACGTGCTCATATTTTACAAGGCATCATTTCTGTAGGGTGCCTTTGGCAGTCCATTTCAGAGAGGCAACGAATGCGTGGCACACGTGGGGGATGTAATCTAGAAATCCGCCCCGCATGCGTCGTTTCCAAGGTCCCTCGCAGACATGTTGTCAATTGTCCTTGACAGTCCTATCATTAAGGATGTTTTCATTAATTAATTAGTGAAGAGTCGTGCCCTAACAGAAGAAACCGTGGTTTCATAGCAGATGGCGGCCTCTCCTAGCATTCTCCCTTTGGTCTGTTCCAGCTGCAAGGGTCGTCCCTGTCACACACGTTGCCTTGATTACATATAAACATTTGGAGCACTCGACTCTGTGAGAAGTGAAATGAAAGAACTTAATCTAGCCATGTTATACAAGATGTGCCATAGAAGCCTTTCGAAAAGAAGCTTTTATTTTTAGATTAATATCCGTTTTTAATTGACAACTTCTCCTGTGAGTTAATTACTTCAAATATTGTGGCTGGCTGAGCGCGAGGAACAAAGGGGCATATTACCAAGCAATAGCGATAATTATCGCTATTGCTTGGTTAGCGGGAAAAAAATATCGCCGCACACCGAGGATTTTTACCGCTGAGATACCTTGATATTATCAAGGTTTATCTCAAAAGTGGTAAAAATCCTGCGAAATGCATGAATATCGCTGAAAAATCAGCGATATTCATGCATTATCGTGACAATGCTCTTAGCCATGTTATCCACCTTCCATTGGATAACATGGCTAAGAACTGCTTTTAGCAGGCGTTAGCTTTTGGAGATATTCGCGCTTAGCGTGAATATTTCCAAAAGTTGCTAATAGGAGTTAGAGATGTTAGCGACTGTTTTCAGTCGCTAACATCTTGGTACGCCCACTTTGCATGTCATTAGCGATAATTATCGCTGACATGCAAAGTGGGCCCCTAAATGCCCGCTATCGCCTACAAGCTGTCGCTAACTGGTGTTAGCGACAGCTTGGTAATAGGGCGATAAAATTATCGCCGCATTAGCGGGAAAAAGTCCCGCTAATGCGGCGATAATGCCCTTGGTAATATGCCCCTATATGCATTCATGTTATGAACACCTAGCAATGTTGAAGAATAGTCGGGCGAGGTGACGGGTCTTGTATTGCACCTTTCCCCAAGCTGTAATATTTTTTTCTTTCCTCAAAGAATACCAGAACGCTTGTTTCCTTGAGATTCCAATTGTCAATTCAACGATTTTCATTTACATAGACTGTTCCAGGGACTGTTCATATTCAAGGGCTGACACGAGAAAGCCTCTAGTTAAATGGAAGGATGTACGGTGAACATAACCTGTGCATATAAAGATAATATTGAGTGCGCAGTGGGGAAATGGTTGTTTTTTATGAATGCTTGTATAAACCAGCTGCAATCCATTCAAATACAAAACCCAGGGGCATATTATCAAGGGGGTTTATCTCCGCTTTTTTGGCTTTAAAAGCCAAGAAAGCGGAGATAAAATTATCTCCCTATTACCAAGCTGTCGCTAACACCAGTTAGTGACAGCTAAAAGGAGATAGCGACCATCTTGGGCCCCGCTTTGCATGTCAGTGATATTTATCACTAATGACATGCAAAGTGGGCGTGCCAAGATGTTAGAGACTGGAAACAGTCCCTAACATCGCTATCTCCTATTACCAACTTTTGGAGATATTTGCGCTAAGCGCGAATATCTCCAAAAGCTAACACCTGCCCTGAGCAGTTCTTAGCCATGTTATCCAATGGGAGGTGGATAACATGGCTAAGAGCATTTGCTCGATAATGCATGAATATCGCTGACTTTTCAGCGATATTCACGCATTGCGGCCGTTTTTTATCGCATTTGCGATAAACCTTGCTAATAGCAAGGTTTATCTGCGATAAAAATCGCCGATGTGCGGCGATAATTTTTGTCTCTAAACAAGTTAGAGACAAAAATTATCGCTAGTTGTTGGTAATATGCCCCCGAGTACTTTTGACATGTACAAAGATTCAATACAGGATCCCTAAACCGCATTTAATATTTAATATTCTCTTCAATAAGTCACTTTTAACGATATGCGTTCAGGGACAGTGTACAGTTATTGCTTAATAGGCCCAAAGTAAATATAATTAAAACAAATAATTGAAAAAGTGTTCCCTAAATCACTGTGCAGTATTTTTAACCATAGGTTAGTTCCCATTACTTTTAAAAGGAAGTGGGTTTAAAAAAATAAGCATTGCTTTTTAGCTATCTAGCTATTTCTGTGAGCTAATGCATTCAAAGGGGGCGCTGGCATAGTGCTGCTATAAATTAGGTGGGCATCCTAGTATCACCTCCTTTTGAGGTCTCTTGTAATGGGCACTAGGGTAATCCTTTGAAACAAGGGCCAAGACTGTTTAAAGCATGGTCATTCCCCTTATAAAATGGTACAAAAGAGCGAAAATGGCATTTAACACTAACTTAAGAAATGGCCTTCTGCTGCTCAAACTATATCATAATAAAATAGAACGTCAGACCTTCATAGCGTCTTTCTTATTATGTTTGGACATCTCCCACACAGACAAGCAATGCCTCACCTCATTTCTGTCACAATGGCTATAATTCCCCTCCTCATTCGAGTCACCAGCAGAATCCACTTGAGATTTACTTTCACACCCATAATCACGCCAATGATTTTCATATACTTACTGAAATACCTTTATAAGGTTACATTATGGTGTGTTTGCTCATATAAGTTTAACACTTTAAAAAAAAGGTGAAATTCTATAAAATTAAGCAGCTAAAGTGTTGTAACAACAAATACAATTTATCATCCATGTGCAAACCGTGACTTAGCCCTACACACTGCACGTGACCACACAGATGACATCACAAATTACATCATTGATGGCACCATGTGTGACATCACATATACCCTCGCTATTGACCTCATGTATGACATCACGTTGGATCCTCTCTTGTTTGTATGAGTGTGTGTTCTTATTTACTGATATTTAATTATGTGCTATTTCTGCATGAAGATTTCAGCCGTCTGTGTTGTGAATTTGGCAACCAGCACCACATGGTAGACAACATCTACTGCGCTCAGCCTGTGGCCGTGCTCAGGGGGATGGAGTGCTAATTCAAGGCTTTGGCTAGTCTCAGTGCCAAGTCCCTATGTGGGCATAACCTACCAGACTCCTTCCTTAGAACATGAAAAGGAATGAGGAGCACATGGCCCGCTCTTTTGTCACTACTACCCTCGAATGGGCCTACTCTACTAAACACCGTTTTTGAGTGCAGAACCTTGCCTTTACATAGGCCCTGTGTTGGGCACCAGTATGGACTTTGTCCATGCACACTGAAAGTTATACAAAAAGCCTTGTTCAGCACCCAACCCCCATGTGGACTAAGACCCATTTTCTAATAGTCAAAATAGTCTCTTATATCTGCATAATTTTTCCAGTAGCATACTAGAAATTTGAAAAGCATATTTTAAATTCATTGACCTACAACAGCAATGATTCACAATTGTCAGACCGTCACTGTAGTGCAAGGTCACATTTAATTTGCAGAGGTTAGAGATGCTATTTTTTGCATCACAGATTTCTTTAGTTGGTACAGTTTAATAATACCTTAGCTAGACATAACAATGTCATTGATGTTGTCAATGGTAAGGTGAATGGTGATATCACAAGTCATTTCAATGATGATGTATTTTGTCATGGATAGTATCTGTGACATCATGTTTGATGCAATGAGTTTTGCATGGTGTGGCCATGCATTTCAGATTTCAAAGCTATCCATAACTTGCACATCTCAGGGTTATTTTGAGTTTTGATGTGTAACCATAATCTCACTTTGGATATATTTTTTTTGAGAATTACAGTTTTATTTATAAACTACTTGAATATCTCATGACAAAAAGGAATCCAAGCCCTCACAGGAGTAGAGTGATGCATACATTATGCAAATAATCCAAAAGGGAACTCTTGGAAGTTTCCAGTATTTAGGTAGAAAGCGGCTCCTTGATATGGAGTGAGCTACAACACTTCATGTACTATAAATCATCCCACCTTAAATGTCTGTTTTGTAGCACAATTTTAATTCTCAGATTAAGCCAATCCCATCCACTCCAAGCCATAAAAGTGAAAAAAATCCTTTTGATGTTGTTCAGCAACGTATGTAAACAAATGATTAGCAAGAGCTAGATGCACAGCTAGAAAACGACAAAGGCACAGTAAGTTATGTTATGTTATGTTACACAAAGACTTGGAAAGCTCAAAGTGTCACATAACTAATACAAAAACAAATTGGCACCTCTGCAATAGGGCAAGTGTAAATATGGTTGACTCAGAGTTGACTAAGGAAGGACCATTTTTTGGTTTTCTTAGTAGCTTTGGGGCCATTCAAAGAATCTTCACAAAATGTTCCAAAAAAGTTCATATACTTTGGGTCCTTTATGCTAAGTTTCGTCATACTCTTTATGCGGGACAAGAAAGCGGTTCGAGAGCGAAAAGTATGATTTTCCATTTCTTTTTGTCCTAGAGTATTTTCTCTTCAATACAGAAAATACAGCTAAACAGAATTACATCAAATTTGCCACAAAGTTAGAAATTTACTCAAGGAGTGTGCTTTGTTTGCTTGGTGTAAATATGTTCTGCAGTTTTCGAGAAAGAGAGTAATCAAAGAGATGCTTTTCATGGACATGAAGAGGTTACATTTTAAAGATGTCCTCACAGTTGGAAAGCTGTATTGTTAATGTGCCTATAAATCTAGCTTTGTTTCACAAATATTTCTAGATGCTTAGAATGTTTAGCTTACTTTTCAAATGTTTTAGTTTGTGCAGATTTGTCAATGGGAGCGGTTTAAAAGAGGGTTAAACATATCTCTTTTTGCTAATGATTTTTGCATCAATTGGCAAATCTACATACAATGTTACAAATATGTACCATGCTCAATCTTTTGTAAATATTGCAAGCAGATCCATCAAGGAATGGTAAAATTGAAAGGGGACACACAAGTGCTTTCATGTGCTAACAGCTTTGGTGCTCTTTAATAAATCTATATGAAATGTGTCAGGTTCTAAGCACATTAATCCCAGTGAAGAATTCTTAGGTTTCATGCAAATCAAAAGACAGGGGGCATACTTAAAAAAGTGGTTGGGGAAGATCATTCGTTTGCTTCATCACTTTGACACTGGTGCACAGATCTGCAAAGCACTTGACAGGCGCATACCATGTCAGCTTACTAATGATATTTTGAGTTTCATGCAAATCCATTAAAGGGGTGTGTGGTATGGTACACGTAAATAGACTGCCGGAAAAAGCAACAGTTCTCACATTGTGACACCTGCAGGCATCCTTGCTTTCCGCTATAGAAAGAAATGTGGAAGGAAATTATAGTAAACTTGAAACTAAACTGAAACTTTACTGGGGAAGTGCTGTTGCTTGGTTTGGAGGAAATCAGTTGAGTAGTCTTTACGGATTTAGCATTACAATAATGTGCCAGTTAGCTTGAAAGGGTTAAACAATAGAGATAGCTAGACTGTTATTCTGTGGACAGTCCTCTGGTTTTCAGACTTTCCATGGATCTACATTTAAAAATACAAACCCCCTATTGGACAAAGAAGGGTTTAGCTGCTGTTGACAATTTTGAGTCCATAGTACTAAAGATTGGTCTGTAAACCCATTAAATTATGATCTGCAAGTAAAATGTTCAGCCATGCAACATGTTAGGCCCTAGACCAATCTGTGCTATGCATGTTTGAAGGCTGTATGCATCGGAGTTGGCAGCCTGTGGAATGTTAGCAAATTATTAGGAAATGGACAACTTGGTGAAAGTCTGTCAAATATAATGTTGATTAATTTACCAGTGCCAAATGTAATTTCAGATGAACACTTTTTTGACCCACCCATGCCCCTGCACTTAACCAGGCCATTCCTTAAAGGATTTGAATGAAACTCAATATATCAAGAGTAAACTGAGCATGATAAAGGCATACCAAAATGTGTGCAAATCTGGGATGAGGCACAACGTTATTGCATATAAAACGTTTGGAACCCCCTCCTTTAAATTATATCCACTTTGATAGATCTGCATAAAAGTTGACATGCCAAGAGAAAAATAAACATACTATGGGTTTGCCAAGAATATGCAGAGTTGTGTCAAAGTGTCACAATTATTGGTGAATTAGCACTTTTTTAGAGTCCCTACTGTAAATGTGCCTGCACTTGCCGAGTCAACATAAATTTGAAAATGCTATAGGTAAGCTGAACATGCCAAATTTCATTTAGATTTGTTAAACGTTACTAAAATTATCAGCAACTCAATATACCTTACACATGCAGCAAATGCTCTAAAATAGTTGTGGTTGAGTCACAGTTTCAGTTGGAAAGACATTGATTGTTTTCTCAATAACTTTAGCGCATGTCTACGAATCTGCATGACATTTTCTCCAAAAATAGTTCATCCACTTTTGGTTTATCAAGGCAAGTTTTATGTAGATCCATCAAACAGGGGCTAAGAAGAAGAGGATTTCAAAAGAGTGATTTCTCATTTTCATTTTCATAGATTATTTTGCTCTACGATGCAGGAAAAATCAACTGAAAGGAATGACACCACACTTGACACAATGGGGCCGATTACGATTGCGTAAGGACCGTCACTGCCAGCCATGCAGTGGATGTCCTTCCGCAATCGGACTGCGATATTACCTCTACCACATTACGATAACTGTGGCGGACGGACCACATAGCCTAAAATGGTGGCGGTGCCTAGCAGGCACTGTCCACCAAACTAGGATGCTGGCTACAGCCTGCCTTCCCATGGTGGCGATGCCGCCATGGAAAGGCTGGTGAAGATTTGTGACGGGCCCATTGTAGGATCTGCTTGTGTTGGGGGGATGTGATGGTGCACTTGGGGGTACCTATGGTACCCCCTAAATTTCACAGCACCAAGTGGCAGGCACCATGTGGTGCCTGTCACTTAGTGCTGTAGAATGCACCACAAGGCATTTTCACATCGCAGCGGGTGCTGTTGTCAGTAGCACCCGCTGCAATGTTAAAATTCAAGATCCGACCGCTGTGGTGGTGGTCACAGTCTGATCGGGTGTGCGAGACCACCTCATGCATGGCGGACAGTCCTGGTTCACACAAGGATGGTGGGTGGACTCCAGTCTGCCCGCCATCCTAATGACCTCAAAGGTTTGAACTTTACTCAAGAATTGTGCGGATTTTGGTACAGGCCCTTGTGGGGAGGCCATTTTTTCAACATTAAAAAGAAATTTTAATTAGGTTGCAGGATCCTAAATGGGTTCCACGAATATAAAAATACATTAAGAAAAAAGAAAGAAGGGTCTCATTCGAGACCTTGCCCTGAAGCCACCACCCCCAATGTAAAAAACGGAAAGCTTTGTGCAGCAGGGTTTGCATCCAAATTGGCTGTGCGCAGCAAAAGGTTGTGCGCAGCAGCGGGTGAATACCTTCAGAGGGTTGGGGGCAGGGCTTGGCCTCTGGCCAGCCCTCTGCCCAACCTTCTCTTCACTTAGCCAAAGGCTGTGTGCGGTGGGAGGTAGAACGCATGAGTAAGGTTGGGTGCACGGACCTGTTGGATGTATATGAAAGAAAAATTCCCAAAATTTAATGACAAAAACAAAAGTTAAAGAGGAGCTGTGGTTGGCTCTGATATGTTTATAGCAAACCCCAGAAACTCACCTAGAAAAAATGCAGCAGCTATGGTTTTTAAGTAAAATCGAAAACACCAAGATATTCACAAGTTATGGATCGAACCACAATCTATAACTCACTCAACACCTAGGCAAACTATAACTTACACATCAAATGCAATGCTCATGCCCTCACAATATTTATAATAATAAATAGCAACATGTAAAAGGGGAGTGTAATAAAATCACAGCCAATACTTTATTCAATAAATAGTACATTTACAGTCATTCCTTTCTAACTGTTAAGTGAGATATGTCAATTAATATGTAAGCTAATTTATAATGTGTATGATTGAGTCTGACACATAAAGGGTGAGGCCACGAGCATTGCAACTTGTGTGTGAGTTATTGGTCTAGAGCACAACAACTGATAATCTACAGATCTATTTCAACCCTTTCCTATTTAAAATCACAGTGTCTATAGGTGCACAACAGAAACAAAGCTACCTAGAAGTCAACTAATTTCTTTTTGACTATCATTCGTGGTTCTGCATTTTAAGGACTACAGAAAGTGCTGTTCTAGGTGTTTAAGAAGTGCTATAATTGCAGGTCAAAGGACATGCAATATCCCTGAATTTATTGGATTTCTTCACAGCCCTTGACACCGTAGATCCTAGGCTGTTGTGTAAAAGATTAGATCAATAACTTAGGTGAAAAGAAAATTATTACAATGGATCTGTTCTTTTTTAACTAACATATCATAATGCATTCAGATAGGAAATTCCCCAGAAGTCATTGTTGTTGTGTGGTTCTGCAGGGCTCTACGTATCCCCCTTGCTCATTAATGCCACCATGATTCTCTCAGCCAAAGAACTTTATGGCCCTAGTCTCTGTTTTCAAATTACTCAGATGATACCCAGAATTTGGTGGACCTAAATGACAATATCTGTGAAAGAGAAGTGGCAACAACATGCCTATAGAGATTTAGTATCTGGATGCTGAACGAATATATGACGTTACAACGCATACCATTACAATGCATACTTTTAAATTGCAGTTTTTACAACGCAAATACCATTACATCACATGTTTTTACAATGTGTGTTCATTGAGATATATTAAAACTACCATTACAATGCATTCCATTACAATGTATACTTATACCACTCATAGTATGTTTTCATTGTTTATATGTTAAATTATAGTAATTTTTTTTCCAAACCACCCCATGGGATGCAAAGGAATGAGGAGTTTTGAGTGGGGGACATTATTAATACCCAGGTATTAATTTTAATACTCAGATACTTTTTTAATTACCTATCCATTAAAATACCTGAGTATTCACACAAAATTCAATTTTTTTTTCTCGAAAAGATGGAGAAAATTAAAACATAGAATTCCAGCATTTTACAAAAAATACACACTGTTATCACATTCACAAAGACATTATACATACAATCATTTTGAAGAACGTAAAATGGCAGTCCTTCAACTATTTTTATTACTGCCCTAAGCCAGCAACTACTCAAAATGGCTGACATTCCGAGAAGGAACGTCTTAACAAACATTTTTACACATGACAAAATAAATATACATTCTGTCAGGTTGTGAATCACTCGAAAAAATCTGCATCCAAAACATATTTTCTTTTAAATTCTCGTTTACCTTCAAAAAACTTATAAAAGATGCCATCCACCATTTTGTGCTCAGTGGTAAACTGACTTTCACAGTGACCACACACAGCTGGAGTAGCAGGAGAATTTTACCGTTTATCAAGTTGAACGCTGCCATCAACAGACTGAAGCTAGTGTATGCTTAAAATAAAACAGCATCAAACTAATAACACCTAAATCACACGTAACTTTAAACTTATTTACAACATTTACTGATTTTGAAAAGCAGCCACCAATCTAAAGCAGATATTAGTGAAATGATCTTTCCTTTGAAAAGTAAGTGAATAAAAGAACAAAATGTATGTAGAATTAAAAAGCTCATAAGCCTGAAAATATATATTAATAACATTTTACTTTTCAAATTAACAGAGATTAGACATAAATCAACACCAAATAACTAGAAGGAAGAAACACACCTTTACATAATCAAATGTAAGTATAATGTTAACAACAATCTGACGTAAAAAAAACGTTATTGATATCAGAAATAATACATTAGCAGACACAGATCAGAAATGTGTTTTAAATATTATTATTTTAATGCCTTCATGACTTTGCCTCAGGGAACAGGCTCACGGAAAGTGTTGGATGGTGTTCGGGGCAAAATTACTGTTCCTACTCCGACATGTGCTTGCCTCAGGGAAAGTGTTGGATGGTGGTGGGGGGCAAATTTACTCTTCTTCCTCCAATGGGGGCTTGCCTCAGGGAAAGTGCTGGATGGTGGTGAGGGCAAATTTACTTTTCCTACTCCAACAGGTGCTTGCCTCAGGGAAGGTGCTGGTTGGTGGGAGGGGCAAACTTACTATTCCAACCCGACAGGTGCTTGCCTCAGGGAAGTTGCTGGATGTTGGTGGGCAAACTTACTATTCGTACAACGACAGGTGCTTGCCTCGGGTAAGGTGCTGGATGGTGGTGGGAGCAAATTTATTATTCCTGCTCTGACAGGTGCTTGCATCTATACAAGGTAAAAATTATCAAAAACAACCAACATTATTATTTTTTGTGCAGGTTTCAAGTACAGAATCATTTTAATTGAAAATGTATCTTTGCATTAAAAATGTGCGCCTAACAAACAAAAGCAAAACAACTTTTTTTCACCTACAAAAACACTAATCTATTTCTTTGCAGGCTATTTGCAAAACTAAAAATACCCAGCAAAATAACTAACATTTCTTCACTTTTTCAGAACCAAAGAATCAAAAGCACCAAACACAACATAGTGAAGATCTGAAAGAAAAATCCCAAAATAACCAACATCTACACCAGGACTTTCCAACAAGACAACAAAAAAACCTAAAAAAGGTAACTTTTTTCATTCTGTCAAGTCTATCCAAAATTAAACTTTTTTTCATCAACGATTTAAAAGCAGGAAACAATTCCAAACAAAAATTATCAAGGCAATGCAAATAAATCCGGGTACAATTTTGAAAAAAATAAAGCTGTAAAATGAACAATGTGCACAAACTTTTCACTTGCAAGCAAGATATTTTTAAAAGCAACCACACTTTTTCATTTTTCTAGAGATAAGGGCATCAAGAAAACAAGCCAAATATATACAATGGGGCCATGGAAATAGACTGTTAAGTCACAGTGGCTATGCTTATTGTAAGAAGAGATTAACTGAGCCCAGGTGTCATCGGAAGTGTGTGCATTATTACTCATCCCATTTCACAGGCAGAGTGTTTACTGTGGGAGACACTGTTGAAAAAAACACCGATCGTAACCACTTTGCCTCTGCAATGGAGACAGAGGTAAGAGAAAATATAAATGAAATGAAAGCCCTGGCATTCACCTCCAATGAACCCTGTGGCTCAGTTTTGAGGGAGGTGTCTCAAAACATTCCACCACATGTAGCAAGTTGTATGCCCACAATTCCCAACCTACACAGAATTATTTAGCATAAAAACAGGCAAGCAAACCTGTACGTGTAATACCCCAAACCTTCTCTGATATTAACATTCCACTTGAACTTTCTGTAACCGTTACTAATTAAAAAATTATTTTGCATGACAACAAAAACCCTCTTAAAAGAATACTAATCTTTAGCACACCCCATAATCTTGTTAAGATGCAGAGTAGTGATATTTGGATAATGGACGGGACGTTTAAAACCCCATCTATTCACCCAAATATACACTATTCACGCCTACATTAATCATACAGTAGTGTCCTTAGTGTACAGTTTACTCCCTGATAAACAAACCTCAACATACACTGAATTTTTGTCAGTGACCCAAAGCTAAGACCATGAACAAAAGTCCTGAAAAAGTGTTAATTGACTTTGAATTACCTATGATTAACACAATTACCAAAATGTACAAGGATACCCCAAATTCAAGGATGTCTAAAATTCCTATGGGAATTAACATGGGAAATGCAAAATTTTTGACCTTCCATTTTTCTCGGCCCCCGCTTGACGGATGGCCCTGAAACTTTCCTTGCACAACTAGAATCACCGGTACACTCTTTTTTGGGAACATTTTGTGAAGATTTGTCAAACAATACCAAAGATATAAGCAAGTCAAAAAACGCTTTTCCTAAGGAAACCTGTACCTATCAATAACTGAGTCGGTAAACTATATACATGTATTCGGGACTTTGTTTGAATATATACATATATAAATGTATACATATATATATATATTCACTGAAAAAACCATAGGTTTCAGGGACGTTATAGTTACAAATTAGCATTTAAATACCCCTTCAAATTCACTGAAAAAAACCATAGGTTTCAGGGACGTTACAGTTAGTTGGACATTTCACTCATACAAAACCATAGAAATTCGACCGTTATAGTTAGTTGAGCTAACTATAACTCGCGCCCCGCAATGCACTGCTGATGACGTCACATATTACATCATTAATGACAAGGTCAGTGACATCACTGATGACATCTCAAATGACATCACTGATGACATAACTGATGACATCATCCAGTGACTGTGTTTCTGTAAAGTTAAATATGTTTTATATATATATGCCAAGATTATTGAAAAATTAGTTGGTATATAAGTGTCTGGATGGAGGATTTAGTAGGTGCGTGACTGACTGTACAAGTGAGTGATTAAATGTATCTTACTGAATGCATAGGTTAGTGATCAGAGTGTATGAATGTCTGTATCAGTCTATCTATAGCTGTGTAAGCTGCTGCATTGGTTGGTGAGTAGCTACATGAGTGTCTATATGGATTATTGATTGGTTGCGTGAGTATTTGTGGAGAAGTGTGGCTCAATGGTTAGAGCGGCAGACCCTGATGCAGAGGTCTGGCCCGGGACCAAGGTTCAATTCCCGCATTGGCGGGTCTTGGGCTCAATTTCCTCGGACCTGATAATTCTCGCCTCGGTGCCTATTCAAATCATGGGTCCCACTCTGCAACTCTAGGCAATAGCTTGCTTAATCTCCACAACGTCCCCAACAGTGCTGGGATGCCTGGCTCCACCTTGGGGGTGCCCAGCAGTGGACATTTCACTGGGAAAAAGCCAGGAAGGGTTCAACAGCGGTATGCGTACAGCGCCAGGAAACCCCGGTTGGGGTATAAGTGCGCTTACAAGTACAAATTAATTTCATTTCATTTCATTTTTATGGGTGCCTGAGTATGTGTGTGGGTGGGTGGGAGGATGGGAGGTGTGTGACTCTGTGCATAGATGTGTGAGTTCTTCATTCACTGGGTGAATGGGTTCAAGAGTGCATGTAGAAACAGCAGTATGAGTGAGTGTGTGTATAGGTGTGATGTAGAGTGAATGCATATCTCAGTGCTACATGTCCAAGTAACTACATATGTAAAACACAGTGCTGGGCGTACTTGGAGTTGGCTCAGATCCTTTCACACATGTCACAACAGGTCTGGCTGCCCCAGTGCGCATCGGAGCCCACCCCTCTTTCCACCGCGTCCCGCAGGGTACCTCCCATAGCCCCTTTTTGTTCAACATCTACGTCACTCCCCTGGTTTACCTTTGCGGAGTCATTGGGGGCTAAGGTGATGGCTTTCGTGGATAACACGCAGTTACTGTTTACCTGGAAAAGGGGTGAGGACTCGGTCAGCACTGTGCAGCTGTGTCTCTCTTCAGTGTTTCGTTGGCTGTCTAATGCACAGCTTAAGTGCAATGAAGAGAAATCCAAAGTGCTCTTGTTCGGCCGGTTCCCTGCGGACTTTAGAGTCACGCTCTCGCTATCTAGCTTACCGCCCCCCCCCCCCCAGTCTGACAAGGGTCTAGCAAATAATCTAGGGGTCTGGTTTGAGGAGAGCCTTAATTTTGCGACTCACGTTAAGAAACTCACAGGGACCTGCTTTGGCATCTTAAAAACGCAGCGAAAATGTCTCCCTCTTTTGCCAGCTGGTGCCAAAGAAACAGTTGTCTGGACACTTATCCTCTCCCGGCTCGACTATTTTAGTGCTCTCCTGGTGGGATGTCCGGGGTATCTTACCAGGAAGCTGCAGGTAGTCCAAAATGCGGCAGCGAGACTTCTGCTGGGACTTTCACCCAGGCAGAGTGTGCGGGCCCATCTCCGCCTCCTACACTGGCTCCCAGTTGAGTCTCATTTTAAATTTAAAATATTGTCCATTGTCCAACGGGCTCTGTATGGGCTGGGCCCATTCTATCTTCAGAAGCGCTTTGCCTTCTACACGCCCTCTAGACATTTGCAGTCTTCTGACCAATTACTTATACAGATCCCCCGGTTCAAACGCCACCGACTGGGGGGCTGTTCCTTCACTCAAAAAGCTGGCTTAGCCTGGAATGAGCTCCCTCTTGCCCTCAGGATGGTTTCAGACCTCGCAGTTTTTAAGAAGAAATTAAAAACGCTGTTATTCTGATGCCTTTTTCTCCTCCTGACGTTCTGATTCTTCAGCCGGTTCTGTGGTAGGCTTTTTTTGTAGCAGCACCTGGATACTTTGAGTAGCTGTGCGCTCTATAAAACTAGTCTAACATAGAATAACATAACAGTTGGAGTACATACATGACTATACATGAGAGCCAGTGGTTGTGAGAGTGGCTGTATTCGATCAGTATGTACTTGTATCAGTGATTGTATAAGAGAGTAAGTATATGTTAGTATCTGTATGAATAAGTGAGGTTGTGTGTGTAACTCTATAGGTGAGTAAATAGAAGTGTGATTGATTCTTTACGTGGTTGACTAGGTGTTTGAGTACCTCTGGATGAGTGGTGGTGGTGTGTAGGTGTTTGTATAGGTGTATGAGTGCTTATTATAGTGTTGTATTGATTAGTCACTGCATCTATGAGTGACTGTATAGATGAATGAGAGGATGTGTGTGTAGATCTAGGAATCCGTGAGTGCGTACATAGTAACTGGTATTGGTGTCTCTATTCTTTTGAAAATGGTAGTCTGTATTTTAGAGTGGGTGTATCAAAGGTTTTATTAAGGTATGAGGAGGTGCATCAGATTTTCACGTGGATGATGTCATCAGTGATGTCATTTGAGATATCATCAGTGATGACATCAGTGATGTCACTGACCATGTCATGAATGATGTAATATGTAACGTCATCCGCAGTGCATTCCGGGGGTACAAGTTATAGTTAGCTCAACTAACTATAACAGTAGAATTTCAATGGTTTTGTATGAGTGAAATGTCCAACTAACTATAACGTCCCTGAAACCTATGGGTTTTTTTCAGTGAATTTCAAAGGTTTTTTAAAATGCTCATTTGTAACTATAACGTCCCTGATACCTATGTTTTTTTTCAGTGAATTTCAGTGGTTTTTTAAATGCTCATTTCTAATTATAATCTTCTTCAAAACTATAGTTTTTTCAGTGATTATAAATTATCACTTCATTATGAACCTAGTGAAAACCGCCGATATCCCCAGTTTTCCAGCAATAGCTTTCACAAAAAAATTTGTCACAAATGTGAACAACAACTACGGTAATGTACACTGAGCGGCAAAGGTGCTACTAACTCAGTGCACCGTAAGTCATCGCCATGTGGCCTTATTGAGGCAGAATTCAATAGACAAAAAGACATTGATCCGTGTGCGGCCCCTGGGATCATGCATCATCTCAGGGTACATATTCGCTGAGCGCCAAAGATACTACTAACTAAGTGCACCATAAGTCATCGCAAGGAAGAGTGAACAGTTTTATGTCAGCAGTGAGGCATACTATCACTCGAAAAGCACCCAAAAATACTTATAATATAAAAAGAACAGAAGAATCAAAGTACATTAGTGATTATAATCCGGTGATTTTGAATATGTGGACATACAATATGTTGCATATAACTCAATTGCTGTTGCTTGCTATGTCACGTCATATATTACCAAGTCTGAGAAGACTGAATTGAAAGAAATGTGGGAGGAAATTTCATTGAAGACACTTAGCAAAAAATTGTAAAGCTTCCGCTTTAAGATGCTTTCACATTGAGAAATTGGATCCTCCTACGAATGACCCTGAAACCTACATATTTCAACAGTTTATTCCATAAATTTTTCATCTTTTGTTCCATACACCTACTCTGTGGTCAGAAGAGACCCCCTTTTTTAGGCAGAGGGAGGTACAGACCATGGGTAGGTGGGCCGAGATGGAGGGGATACAATCAACAAGGGGGACATTTCCCACAATACCCTCAACAAGTAATATACCAGCCAACAGAACAATATCCAAATCCAGAGACAGACACCTTCCGCACACGGAAGAAGACATACAGACGATAAATCAAGGAGGAAGTGAGTTAGTCCCCATCTACAATCTGTCGAATGACACTCCTACGAGCGATGAATTGGCCATTCTAGCTAAGGGCCTTACGTTCGTACCATCGAAATTCCAAAATCCTGTAGACACCAAGACAGAGGTATTAGGGTTTCTCAGAAAAGTTAGACTTACAGCCTACTTTCTAGAACGAGAAACCATTGAACAAAAAAACATTAGTGGACTGAAAAACAAATCCAAATTTTTACCGGATAGTGTGCTACTCCCACCAGAGATCTTAATCTTTGAAAATCAGGTTTTACGAGAACTGGATAATTTGCAGAATAAAAAAGCGTACTACAACAACAACTGTAGTAAACTAGAGTTGACAGCATTAGAAAATCTTGCTTCAATTTCAGAAGTAACTCTGGGACCGGCTGATAAAGGCGGAGGAATTGTTTTACGGGAAACTTCTAAATATGAGCAGGAAGTTCTAAACCAGCTATCTAACCAATTACATTATAGACCCTTGGAGATTAATCCATCTCCTAGACTGAGACAACAGATCTTGGAAATTACCCAAGAAGCTATGGAAGGGGGTTGGTTATGCAAAAACGAATACGAGTTCCTTAACGATGATTCTAAGGATAAAACCCCGCACATCTATATATTGCCCAAAGTGCATAAATCTTTGACTGACCCTCCAGGAAGACCCATTGTGGCTGCATGTGGGTCAATTTTGGAGCCGTTAGCCAAATATGTGGATGTATTTCTCCTTCCTTTAGTTAGGAACATTCCAGCCTACGTAAGAGACACTATGGATTTGATATCGAAGGTGGAGGGGTTGAGCTTGAACCCCAATGAACAACTTTTAGCCACCTTCGATATCGAATCATTATATACGAATATCCCACAGGATGAAGCCCTGGAGGTGATGAGGGTGGTGTTGGATTTGAGAGAACGGCCACACCAAGTTCCCACAGAATTTATCACAAGTCTGGCCAGACTTTGTTTGAAAAACAATTTCTTTAGTTTTAAGGAGAACCTATACTTACAAATCTCAGGAGTGGCTATGGGATGTTGTTTTTCGCCCGAGATAGCCAACCTGGTTATGGCCCAATTTGAGGAAAGATGGATATATAGCGACACCAACCCATTTAAACATCATGTGGAGTTTTGGTGTCGCTATATAGACGATATTTTTCTTATTTGGAAAGGGGATCAAATTGAACTATCTGAATTTCACAAATGGTTAAATTCACGTACTCTAGAATTCAACTTTACTGTGTCTTGTGATAAAGAAAAAATTAACTTCCTTGATGTATATGTCCAACACGATGAAGGCCTGTTGGCTCTCAGTCTGTATACTAAACCTACTGATAAGAACACCTTATTACATTTAACCAGCCGCCACCCGCGATCTTTGAAAGAAAACCTCCCCTATGGTCAGTTCCTCCGGGTGAGGAGAAACTGTAGTTCTAAAGAGGATTATTTCCTCAATGCAGAAAAATTGAAAAACAAATTGATATGGAGAGGCTATCCAAAAAGACTAGTGAAGGTGGCTTTCAAAAGAGCTTGGTATACCCCACGAGAGGCACTACTGACACCTAAAACACATGAAGAAAAAAAGACACCTCTCACATGTGTACTTACTTATGATCCAAGAGCTAATAAGGTGAAAAAACTGATTCTTAACAACTGGAAGTTAATTGAAGATTTGGCTATTCCGAAACCATTATTTGCTTTTAAAAAAGGTAAAAATATTCGCAATCAATTGGTGAAACTTGCCCCTCGTACCATAATACCCTTGAGAGATACCCGTAACCTGCTTAAACTGCCACCAGTTGTGGGACATTTCTGTTGTCACAATTGTTTGGCATGCAATTCTACGAAGGATTCCAAGGAAATAAAGATTAATGGAAAAACCCATTACCAAAGATCCTTCTCGAATTGTAACACTAAAGGCACTGTATATTGCATTAAGTGTCCATGTGACAAATTTTACATAGGGCAAACAATACAAGCAGTTAAGAAAAGAATACTACAACACAAATCCAGAGTGAGTGCAACACTGCCGGGGCCCCGCTAGTGTTGCATTACCAGAGATACAACCACTCTGAGACTGAGATGGAATGGTCAGTACTTTGTACAGTATTGAACACCAATAGATGGGAGACAGAAAACAAGCTAAACCGCTTAGAGGCCAGACTTATTGAAAAATACCAGACAGCAAGAACAGGTCTTAACGACAGAGATGAAGTGTGGTCGCTATTACAATAACTTGGGTTGGGTTGAGAGAGATTCCATGGCTTGGCAGTAACTCATAGAATGGGTACATTCAGATATGTGTACAAATATTGTATGAAAACACAGAATTCATCTGTGTAATCAAGTTGTGTTTGTACTAAAGAGACTGTAAAGGGTGATGGCATCGCACAGGTTATAAGGTACTTTTTGTTTGTAAATAGTTGGTTTTCGATTTTTAATGCGTTTAAAAATTGATTTTATTGAGATGCAAATTATAATTCCCTGAATTGGTTCCAACGATGATTGGCACGCAAATGCAGATAGCTTTCGATTCTTTATTGACTTAGGACTACTGGGGAGTCCATTACCACGTAATCCTTTCGAATCTCGCGATACTTGCAGGCCTTGGGACGCTCAATCCAGACTACTGGGGAGTCCATTACCACGTAATCCTTTCTAATCTCGCGATACTTGCAGGCCTTGGGACGCGAGACGAGGCTTTTCTAAGGATCAGTATGTTTTTTCTGTTTACACTCAGGAAACGCTAAGTGCTTTGTGAGCACAGTAATAGAGCTCAGGGGATCATTAAACTGTGATCCAGTACCGTCGTGTAATAACAGAAGGACCCGTTGGAAGAGTCGAGGAGGTTTGGGTACTGGGTTGCCTCGGTTGGGCTCGCTTGGGTAGTGTTCGTAGAGTTAATTGGTGTTATTGATGTAGCTACACGACTCAGACCTTTGACGCCGTGACACTTATATTGCAGGCTTACTTGTCCGGTGGGGTGGCAGCCCATTTGGAAGGATTTCTAATTTTAAGGTAAGCCAGTCATCTTCCCAAAATGGATATTGGCATTTTGTTTGTTTGTGACCTGGATGCTTAGGAGTGGTATTATGTTCTTTACCTTGTAGCCCTTATGATTGAAAGCACTAGCATCAGAAAGTGGACTCTGTACCTTTGGCTACAATAATTTGGAAGTTGGTATGTAATGTGGACCCAATATTATTTTAGATAACCTAGGTCTGCATGTTTTGAAGCCTCGGGAAGTGGTTGTATATAGAAAAGCGAGGCATTTATCACACGTGGTCTTGGTGGAGGATCTCTTTGTTTGATTTAATATCTAGTAAAAGACACACAATTTGGTGTTTAACTTAATTTATTCGATGCCATACACCTTAGGATGATGCATCAGACAATATAGTTACATTGTAAATAGTATCACAATGGTTGTGCATGGGAGAGTGACATGTTTTCCCAGTTTATTTATTTATTTTTGGTCAATACAAATTGAGTTTGTTTGTTTTAGGGTTCTAGTATGTTTGCCCTCGTAGTCCTGATGAGGCCTGGATTGAACAGAGGCTGAAACGCGTCGACACACTCTTTGGAAGACACCTAAACAAAAAGTTGTGAAACACTGTATATATAAAAAATCTATTTAAGAGAGTGCAATCTTTGAGAGAGGTCAAAAGTGGTTAAACCTCACACACTCCTTTTGGTTTAGGTTTTGCTTTGTTTTGGTGATCTAAAGTGGAGGAATGTTATGTTAAAGAATGATACATTGACATCCTTGTTTAAAGAAGTGGGGCATTAGAACCGCGAGTTTGGTTCCTAAAAGAAGTGTATATATGTAAAACAAATGTATATGTGTTTTGTTTGTATATATGAATTGTGTACAGTTTTGTTTAATGTAAGATACCAATAATCAAGGTTTAATGTGGTTTAATTAAAAAATAAGTTGAATTACACATTTGATTGTTCTGTGCATTTGGCTATCTACTTGGAGATACTCTTTGTCAAAAATGATTGCAATTAATTTGTTTTGCGAATGATTAACTTAAGATTGGACAATTGATGGTATCCAGTCTTATAACTAGACAGACATAATAGTGGTCCGTAGGCTTTACCTTGTTTTTCCTTTGTTTGATACCCAAAAGCCTATGGGTTATATGGGTGACCCCTGCAGTTTATTCATGTTTTTTACACTTTTTTAAGTGTGAGGGTTTGAGTGATTGTATAACTTAAGGATATAATAGATATCCCCTAGTAAATATTCATAATAGCCTTGGGGTGTCCTGATAGCCAAATTTTTAATTTGTAAATTGTATTTGTGTTTGTTGATCGAATATGTTGTACTGTATTTGTTGAATACATATGTTGTACTGGGACACGTCTACCTATGCACGGTGAGTCTAACTGTACAAATTAATACTTGAGAAATGGTAGAACCTATGGTGGTAAGCTATAGTGAAGATGAAATTAGTGCCTTGGTATCTAAAACTCCATCCTTGTTAAGCGGAGATAAAACTGTCTCTCAGATAGCTAATGTTGACAAGATAGAAAGACTAAAACAGTTGAAGAAAAAGAATATTAGGACACACTTGCATGCACAAGTACTATCAGAACATCTGAAAAATAATACTATTCCTGTGGGATTACAGGTTAAAAATATTCCAGTGATCTTTACTACTGATAAAACTTATCTGAAAAGATTTGGGGGAGTGGGCACCAAATGCTCTGTAGATTGGATGGCCCTTTCAGTTGAGACGGCACTAAGATTATATGAAGAGGAACTCAAGGAAATAGAGGCTTTGGAACAAGAAATTGGAGGGGACCCTACCATCAAAGACTGTAAAAAACTGCTGGAAGCTGTTGAAAAAACTATTTCGGAATTTTCTGTTTATAACACCAATTTAAAAATTTCCAAAGTAGAAAAAGATATTAAGAACTTCAAATCCGAAGAAGTCTATCCTTACTTAAAAGAAGACTTTTTCATTAACAACAATCCGAGTTCTTTAAACTTGCAATACAGAGGAAGATCCAGAAATAAATGTATTACCTTCTCTGACACCTCTTCTGATTCAGATCAAGGGTCATATAGTGGATACTATCCCCACCCGCAGTTTCCTAGATCTAGACCCCCTTTTTTAGGCAGAGGGAGGTACAGACCATAGGGAGGTGGGCCGAGATGGAGGGGATACAATCAACAAGGGGGATATTTCCCACAATACCCTCAACAAGTAATATACCAGCCAACAGAACAATATCCAAATCCAGAGACAGACACCTTCCGCACACGGAAGAAAACATACAGACGATAAATCAAGGAGGAAGTGAGTTAGTCCCCATCTACAATCTGTCAAATTACACTCCTACGAGCGATGAATTGGCCATTCTAGCTAAGGGCCTTACGTTCGTACCATCGAAATTACAAAATCCTGTAGACACCAAGACAGAGGTATTAGGGTTTCTCAGAAAAGTTAGACTTAAAGCCTACTTTCTAGAACGAGAAACCATTGAACAAAAAAACATTAGTGGACTGAAAAACAAATCCAAATTTTTACTGGATAGTGTGCTACTCCCACTAGAGATCTTAATCTTTGAAAATCAGGTTTTACGAGAACTGGATAATTTGCAGAATAGAAAAAGCGTACTACAACAACAACTGTAGTAAACTAGAGTTGACAGCATTAAAAAATCTTGCTTCAATTTCAGAAGTAACTGTGAGACCGGCTGATAAAGGCGGAGGAATTTTTTTATGGGAAACTTCTAAATATGAGCAGGAAGTTCTAAACCAGCTATCTAACCAATTACATTATAGACCCTTGGAGATTAATCCATCTCCTAGACTGAGACAACAGATCTTGGAAATTACCCAAGAAGCTATCGAAGGGGGTTGGTTATGCAAAAACGAATACGAGTTCCTTAACGATGATTCTAAGGATAAAACCCCGCACATCTATATATTGCCTAAAGTGCATAAATCTTTGACTGACCCTCCAGGAAGACCCATTGTAGCTGATTGTGGGTCAATTTTGGAGCCGTTAGCCAAATATGTGGATGGATTTCTCCTTCCTTTAGTTAGGAACATTCCAGCCTACGTAAGAGACACTATGGATTTGATATCGAAGGTGGAGGGGTTGAGCTTCAACCCCAATGAACAACTTTTAGCCACCTTCGATATCGAATCATTGTATATGAATATCCCACAGGATGAAGCCCTGGAGGTGATGAGGGTGGTGCTGGATTTGAGAGAACGGCCACACCAAGTTCCCACAGAATTTATCACGAGTCTGGCCAGACTTTGTTTGAAAAACAATTTCTTTAGTTTTAAAGAGAACCTATACTTACAAATCTCAGGAGTGGCTATGGGATGTTGTTTTTCGCCCGAGATAGCCAACCTGGTTATGGCCCAATTTGAGGAAAGATGGATATATAGCGACACCAACCCATTTAAACATCATGTGGAGTTTTGGTGTCGCTATATAGACGATATTTTTCTTATTTGGAAAGGGGATCAAATTGAACTATCTGAATTTCACAATGGGTTAAATTCACGTACTCTAGAATTCAACTTTACCGTGTCTTGTGATAAAGAAAAAATTAACTTCCTTGATGTATATGTCTAACACGATGAAGGCCAGTTGGCTGTCAGTCTGTATACTAAACCTACTGATAAGAACACCTTATTACATTTTACCAGCAGCCACCCGCGATCTTTGAAAGAAAATGTAGTTCTAAAGAGGATTATTTCCTCAATGCAGAAAAATTGAAAAACAAATTGATATGGAGAGGCTATCCAAAAAGACTAGTGAAGGTGGCTTTAAAAAGAGCTTGGTATTCCCCACGAGAGACACTACTGACACCTAAAACACATGAAGAAAAAAAGACACCTCTCACATGTGGAGGATCTCTTTGTTTGATTTAATATCTAGTAAAAGACACACAATTTGGTGTTTAACTTAATTTATTCGATGCCATACACCTTAGGATGATACATCAGACAATATAGTCACATTGTAAATAGTATCACAATGGTTGTGCATGGGAGAGTGACATGTTTTCCCAGTTTATTTATTTATTTTTGGTCAATACAAATTGAGTTTGTTTGTTTTAGGGTTCTAGTATGTTTGCCCTCTTAGTCCTGATGAGGCCTGGATTGAACAGAGGCTGAAACGCGTCGACACACTCTTTGGAAGACACCTAAACAAAAAATTGTGGAACACTGTATATATAAAAAATCTATTTAAGAGAGTGCAATCTTTGAGAGAGGTCAAGAGTGGTTAAACCTGACACACTCCTTTTGGTTTAGGTTTTGCTTTGTTTTGGTGATCTAAAGTGAAGGAATGTTATGTGAAAGAATGATACATTGACATCCTTGTTTAAAGAAGTGGGGCATTAGAACTGCGAATTTGGTTCCTAAAAGAAGTGTATATATGTAAAACAAATGTATATGTGTTTTGTTTGTATATATGAATTGTGTACAGTTTTGTTTAATGTAAGATACCAATAATCAAGATTTAATGTGGTTTAATTAAAAAATAAGTTGAATTACACATTTGATTGTTCTGTGCATTTGGCTATCTGCTTGGAGATACTCTTTGTCAAAAATGATTGCAATTAATTTGTTTTGCGAATGATTAACTTAAGATTGGACAATTTATGGTATCGAGTCTTATAACTAGACAGACATAATAGTGGTCCGTAGGCTTTACCTTGTTTTTCCTTTTTTTTTCACAATTTAAATTGAGACATGTTTTATTTATTACAGAGAGAATTGTACTTTTTGTCAAGAGGAAGTGACTAAAAACATTCCTCGATGTCTGTGCTGACTACTGCACCTGAGAGGTGGAGAACCTTACGATGCTAGAAGTGATGTGGCAGAGATCGTACTTGCACCTTTCTTTATAGCTGGACGAAGTTACCAATAAATTATCACTGAAATTACAAATACGTCTGTGGAGTGGTCACTACAACCCTTTATGATTAAATATTTTGTGTATAATTTTACATCTGCTATCCTACCTCAGTGTACCACAAGTCATGAACCCTTTACGATAGAATCTTTTCTGTATCATTTCCTATCTGGTGCCTGTACCTTAGTGCAGCACAAATCATTGACCCTTTATGATTGAATCTCTGTGTCTGATCCAATGATTACTGCTGTTCTTGTTGCCAGCACCAACCATTCCCAGAGGGTTGGCTTACAATCACCTCACACGCATCCACCTCAGACGTCACTGGACATGTGACCCTGGTAATAAAAAGGAGTCGAGCGCACGTGCCCGTACCCAGTTCCACTATCTATCTGTGTCTGTGTGTTCATTATGTATGCAACATGCTGCCCCTGGGCCCTACCACATTACATAGTGCTCTGGACAGCCTAAGCAACCATCTTACCTTTGACAGTGGGAGAAAACTTTAGTTATGTAACTTTGTTTCGGTCATTGTACAAGTACGTATGTACAGACTGCATAATTAGAGTACTGCAAGCAGAGTGTTCAGTGAATTTATAAGTGCGTGAGGATCGTAGCACTGATTGTATAAGTACATATGTTGGCGCAGCCTAACTCCGACAACAAGCTTGTCTCTAATTGGCTGCCCTCCATGTGCCAAAAGCTGAAAATTCAACTTTCCATAGCCCTGTATTGCTACAGCTGCAACACTCCACTGAATGTGCAATAAACATTCATATCCACACAGATGTCTCATGTCCACCATCTTTCTTGTGAGGAACTATGGATGAATATATGGTCAGGGATTCCCCGTACCTTCCATGTTGGCCATATTGTTGGACTTGGCTCACAGAGTGACACTTTGACTTTTGCAACCCGAGTGACGGTAGCACTCTAACACGGACACCCACATCCAGTGTTGTCACATTTTTTAAGCTTTCACTAGCCCAAAGCCAACCAAAAAGAAGCCCAAAGTATCACAATATTGCTACTTTAGGGAAGGAGAGGCAGGGACAGCGGCAAGCAGGCAGATAAAACATTGGAATTGATGTTGCAGCAGGATGCCAAGTAAATATTTGTCTAATAAAGCGCTTTAACATACTACTTTGCTGGAGCGCTGTATGTATATTTATAATCTGGCAACTAGCACAAACCAAAATGTTACCGCACAGCAGGAGAAAATATAGCCCAATTGTGCATGATCTAGCCCAATCTGGCAACACTGATGCCACAGCCACTTCCTCACAGCTGGTATGCACCCACACAACACCCATCTAGCACAGGAGTCACAAGACCCTGGATCCTGCAAATATAAAAGACCAGGCGCACGTGCTCTACGCCATTTTAGAGTTTAGAGTGCATGGCCTCACTTCTCACTGAGTAAGCAGCACTGCAAGCACTGAGCGGGTGAACAACCTGTGATGATTATAGGTGCACTAGTATGTCCTCTCTCATGACTATATCAAGACTCAGTACCAAATGTGAGACCTGTTAGCTTGCAGAATGGAGCTGCATGATGTGGAGGTTGCCCTGACTGTGAAAAGGTGAGCAGTGAGGCCTTGGTGCACGGCGTCGAGCAGATACCTATGGGTGGCGGGAGTGGATGGGATACAGCAGCCTGAATGCAGAAAGACGGCAAAGTGATTTAGGTGTACGCACTTGTATATACTCTGCCACAGCGTCGGATTGTTAATGTGGGCACTAATGCAATGCCCGAGGGGCCGGTGCCCAGTTCCAACTGTGGGCTGCTTTTTGGAGCAGTCTGGGGGCAGATTTTTGCGGTGTTGCTGTTGTTCGGATACAGCCAGCGGCCCAGTGGGTGTCTAAATGGCCTTTCTGGAGGCAGATGGGTGTCATTACCTCACGTTTAGCAACAGGCGGAGGTGTCACTTTCTTTCTCTCGCAGGGCCGGCCCATTAATGTATGCATACCTAGCAGGGCAGGGAGCCTGAGCAGAAGTGGCCTCACTTGTTTTTAAGCCACCAGTGTAAGTAAATCCATACTTTTTTTAAATCTCCCCCACCCCCTCTTTTTTAAATGAAATTTCGCTGAAGCAATGTTTTGAGGAAAGGCAATATGCAAATGTGGGCCACTTTTTTTTTGCGTGCCCGGGCCGATTCTGAATCCTAATCCAACCCTGCTCTGGCATTACTAATTCTGTACTATCTTTCAGATGTGGGAGCTTGCGAGTACCACTAGGTCGCGGCACGTGGTTGAAGACAGAGCGGTGGCATAAAGTAAGCTCTCACTGTTTTGTACAGAGTGTGGGCACTCAGTATCCCTGCTCATCTCTTCCTTTCTCTCCCTCACACTCTTTCTATCTCCCTCTTCCTCTTACACTGTTTGTCTCTTGCTCTCTCTCGCTCTGTTTCTCTCTCTCACTCTTCAAGTGGTGCACCCTCTTACACACACACCGGTGGCGGAAGGTGAGCAAAAAGACTTCTTTCCGCAGCAGCGGGCAGTCACCTCTGGGCGGTGGGAGTGGATAGTGTGCAGCAGTCTGGGTGCACAAGAGCACACAGACACCTCCAAGCAGTGGCAGTGGATGGGGTACACCAGCCTCATTGCGCATTGGCGAAACAGAGAATTACGCGTGTGCAGTTCTATGTACTCTGCAATTACTAATTCTATACTATCTTTAAGATCACTAAACTTGAGGGCTGCACTATCTCCCCGCACGTTGGAGACACACCAGTGGCACAAAGGTAAGCTGCAAAGATTTTCTCCAGTGTCAATACTCACTCTCCATCTCTTCCTTTCTCTCTCACATTTTCTCTCTTTCTCTGTCCCTCATTCTTTCTTTCTCTCTTCCTCTGTCACTCTTTATCTCTCTCTTCCTCTCTCTCACACTGATTCTCTCTTTCTCTCTTCCTCGTATCTCCTCTTTCTCTTTTTCTCTCTCTCACTCTTTCTCTCTCTCTCTCTCTCTTCCTCTCTCTCTCTCTCTCTTTCTCTCTCTTTCTTCCACTCTCTCTCTCACTCTTTCCCTGTCTTCCTCTCTTTCACTCTTTCACTCTTCTTCTCTCTCTCTCTCTCTCTCTCACTCTTTCGCTCTCTCTCTATCTCCTTTGCTGGACGCCTAAGGGCATGTATGTCTGCCACATGGCACTGTTGAAAATGCACAGATTTGCATTTTCAAAGGTATTTGTGATTTACCACCAACAAATAGTTGGTGGTAAATAACGAATCCTCAAAGCACATGAGCACTCTCTAAAGTGCTTCCTACATGCCATTTACCGATTCGGTATTTACCGAATCATCCCCTATATAGGAAATGGCCCAATGCCGGTCGGTAAGCCTGAAATTTTCCAATGAAATGGTAAGTTTCTGCCATATAGTTGCAGTAAAAAATAAAACAAAATTACATTTGCACCTGCTTGCTAAGGCCAGACCTATTGGCTTTTGAGTGTCTTTTTTTACTGTTGACCCATTTACTGAAAAGTGAATGGGAGTGTGTGGATGTCTGGGAGGATTTGAAGAGGTGTTGTAGTGGTAGGTGGTTTATTGCTTCTTTTCCAGTAACATGCCATAAGACATTGATGTCCTGCTGGATTCATGATGGATCTTTGTGGCCTCAGATTCTGGAAGATCCTCATAATGTGTGGCACTGAAGATCATGATCTACTAAGTGGAACAAGGAGAAGTGGGCAATTGGTGGAACATGCATGGTGCTGTAGTGGTGATGGTGTTGCAGTGGTTAATTTTCCTGACTCATTGCAGGCATGCCTTCTACACTCAATAAATAAATGGTATCATGGTATCATGGTAAAATGCAAGTCAACATGATGGTCGACCCTATTTATTTGAATAAGTAGGTGGACAGAGGAAAGGCACATTAATGGTATGATTATACTGGCTTAGGTGGGTGTCTCATTTCTGAATGCCTGCTTCTTATGCCCAGTAATAATGCTTTGAGGGCTTTGGTGGAGGCAAACAAATGAAAGTATGACACTTTTATTCAGTACCAACCACAAAAGCAAACTCTTTGCGATATTAAAATAAAAGTCAAATTCATTTTTGTGTGTTTTGAAAGCAGTGGCTGCTCGCAGAGGGAGTGCTGTGGGGCAGTGGGGGAACAGGGTGGGGAGTAGGGGACTCGGACATACGATGGACAGGTGTAAAGTAAGTAATTAAATAAATAAAACAATTTACCTTGCGCTCGCTGCATCGCCAACTCGGCGCAGGACAAACACCCGCCACTAAATCTCAGTATGAACGGCGCAAGGTAACCCCACTCCATCGCTTGCGGAACTCCGCATAACTTTGCAGACCATTTTTGACACTGTCCAGGCTTACTTAAAAGCTGTGTGAGGATCGCAGCTCTCTGAGGGGGACATACACACATATCCTCCTCCTCAGCTAGACAGCTCCTTTCTCATAGAGAGCTTACTGTGCCAGGATCAATGTCTTGAAAAGAATCCTGTTTTTGATGGGCAGCCAGCGAAGTGCACACAGATGTGGTGTCATTTGTGTTCTTGGAGCGAGATTAAGAATTAATCTTGCTGCCGCATTTTGGACTACCTGTGAACAGCTGAGAAGATAGTCTCTGTGGCCTAAGTAGAGAATATTTCCATAATCAAGCCGCAAGGTGATCAGGGCTTGGACCACTGTTTTCCTGGTTTCTAGTGGCAGAGCAGGAAAGCAATTCTGCACAGATCATAGGATCCCAAAAAAGGAGCCCACCAGTGTCTGAATATGTAGTTGAAAAGACAGGCACTGTCAATTTTAATTCCCAGGTTTCTTACTGCACTTTGTTGTGTACTTGATGGAGGAGTGGCTTGCGGCCACCAGATCCTTCACACTTTGGGAGAGGAATCACAAAAAAACACAATCTCCATTTTATCGGGGTTGCATTTTAGTTGGTTTCGATGACAGGGGGAGATGTTATGTGGTCAGCGGTCTAGTAGATGGGTGGGTGGAGCTAGCTGTGGTGGAAGGGAAGAGGAGGAGCCTGGAGAGGATGAGGGTAGTTAGAGTAGGGACAGGGACAGGGAAGGAGGCATTCAAAAAAGCTCCTACATAAATGTACTTATACTTGTCTGTGGTTATTACCAAGATACGACAGCAATCATTTGATTTTTAGCAGAGATGGGAGCTATTTCGTAAAATAAATAACGTTTGTGTTAAAATTGTGGGTTTTTTGAAGTTATGAAGGAGCCAACAGAAGGAATGGCAAAAACAATTCTAGACTGCTATTAAACTGAAAGGCAAAGTGAGACAAAATGTTTTTTAAACATTAATTATTCCTTCCAACGTACCCAGATTGTATTTCCATGTTTTAATGAAAGTACAGTTTTACCCCAACCAACATAAAAAACTAAAAAACGAATATATTCTAACTAATGAGTATACATATACAATCCTAGTCTTGTTACAATTATCTTTAAGAAGGCATGCGAGATAATGTAGTGCAACATCCCAATCGCCCACCATTCATGCAGTGGCAGCAAAATACTTGGAACCTGGACAAACATTATCGTAATTTTGGCACCGACTCGTCACAATATTAGCTAAGTCCCTTACTTTATTGGTGTAGCTTCGATGATTAAAATATCTTGGATAGCTAATTGTCACCCTGGATCCTAGCGCTCTGCTGCCCGTGCACAGGAGCATGTCTGTCAGTTCCTCTCTTGTCAAGGACTAGAACGCAGCATCCGCTTCCGTTTTCATTTTGAACATGTGACGTCCAGCCAAGCATCCAGCGAGAAATGACGCCTGGCCCAGTCTGCCTTATTATTGTTTACCATACACAACGCTTCATGGACTCTTGTTTCAACAAGGTCCAAAAAAAATGCTGTCGTTTGTCAGGAAAGCAAAATTGCTTTCTTTTAAATTCCAAAGTAAACACATCAAACAGTGCATAATTTATTTAGAGCTCAGACTATACCAAGTACTCAGAATTGCCAATTATTGTTACAGTCAAAATCAATCGCTACGTGCATTTATCAAGTATAAGACACTTATCTGAGCCCACTATGGCCCTGATTCTTTGAGCTGAAACAAATATTTCCAATTTTTTTTTTTAATGTTACTCTGCTTTAAAATTAATGAAATGCAACTTCTTGGCAAGAGTAGAATAAAACAAGCACTGGCAAAATGCGAACTCTAACTGTAAGCTCTAGGAATGTAGGGCCATATGTATCATCAACCTGATTTGCGATTCTCAAATAGCGATTTTTAAGAAATCGCTATTTGAGAATCGCAAATAGGTATGTATGTACAAGATCGCATTTGTTTTGCGATTTCTTAAAATTCCTTAATTGCGATTAGCAAATTCACGAATCTCAATTAAGGAATACTTTCCCATTCATTTTTATGGGCCAGGAGGCCCATAGGAATGAATTGGAAGTTATTCTCAATTTGCGATGCGCAATTTGCTAATCGCAAATTGAGAATAATTTCAAGGGTGCAGGGGTGTCCAAAGGACACCCTGATGCACCCCTGAAATATGCATGGGTGCACATGTGGGGCACATACATGCCCTAAGGGCATGTATATGCGTCACATGGCACTTTGAAAAATACAAAAAGGTGCATTTTTCAAGGAATTCGCAACTTACCACCAACTAGAAGTTGGTGGTAATTTGCGATTCCTTAAGGACATTTTGCAAATATTTTTTTGCTTCATACATTGCATTTAAGGAATCGCAAAATTTGCGATTCCTTAAATGCCATTGCAAAATAAGGAATTGCAAATTTTGCGATTCCTTGTTTTGCACCAGATTTTGCTTTATACATACCCTTTAGCAAATTCACATTCGCGAATTTCGGCCTTTGCGAATGCGAATTTGCTTGATACTTATGGCCCGTAGAAACAAACCAGGAGAATGGCGCGACGTTTTAGCAATATTTTTATGCGCATATGCCTATAGTGATTTCCTGGTGGTTCTTGGTCAAATATTTCCAATGCGTCCCAGTGCGAACAATGGTTGCTCTAATGTGCAGGAAGCTGACACCACCCAGGTTAAGTTGCACTTTATAAAACTGAGAAATAAATAAATAAATGTTAGATAAATGATGGTAGCTTGTATTCCTGCTTGAAATAGAGTAGTTAGGTCTCCAGTGCATCTCCAAAACCTCCAGGCCCAGATTTATCAATCTTTCACACAGGGCACCTTGCTGTGCTGTTCTTGAAAGAGGGAGGGCAGAAATGCACCATATCTATCAAGATATGGCACATTCCTGTCTTCAGCCTGCACTGGCGCACAATTAGCAGATTAACGGCAATGCAAGCGCCCTCGCGCCGTGGAGCAAGGGTGCCCACCTTACAGGCAGGATTGTTTTTCTGCAGGAAGGGACAACTTCCTGCACAAAACCAATCCTTAGGAGATTATTTTTCTTTCTAAGTGTAGCACATTTAGAAAGGGCAAACTGCGAGGAGAAACAAAGATGTTTCTTCTTCTTGTGCTTCTGGTGGGAAGGCGTGAGATTCTGACACATTCTCAGGTCTACTAGTGTTGGTGACCTGGGTAATGCCTCAGAATACATGGGTGAATGTGTGGGAACACCAACGCTCCACTCATGTGACTCCCTTATCAAGTGGAGTAAACCAAAGCAGGGACTGTGCTGGCTTATGTTACTTCAGATTTAGGTGGCTTGGGAAATCTTATCTAGGTTTTGCGTCGAACCTTGTGTTACCTTGTGTGGTGCAAGGGAGTTGCAAAATGTTGATAAATCTATTCCTAGTGCTGTTAAACTCTCAATGTTATACATTACACTGGCTATTTATGCACCTTATTTTTGGTATTTTGTTTGTATATGCATTAATTGAATGTTTGCCATTGATAATAAGTATTCAAGTACTTGCAAAACCCGGGTGGTAGATTTGGTAACATTTTATGCAATGGAGCACAGCCCTAAAAGTTGCTGTGCTGTTCGCGTTGCAAGAAAATGGGAGACAACAGAACAGTGCCTTGTCTACTAAGGTCATCATTACAAGTTTTGTGGTGTTCCGGATGTATGACGTTACAACGCATGCTTTTACCACGCATGCTTTTACAACGCGGTTTTTACATCGCATACCATTACAACGCATAGTGCTTTGGGGCGCTGGATAGTGAATAGTTTAATTTACTATTCCAACTCCAGTCCCCGTGGATAGTAGGGAAGGTGTTGGATAGTACATTAAACCTATTCCCTATCCTAGAGCGCCCCCCAGCGCAATGCGTTGTAATGGTTTGCGTTGTAAAAGTTGCGTCGTAAAGGCACTGCATTGTAAAAGTTGCGTTGTAAAGTATGTTTCCCGTGGAAGCACCACCAAACCCGTGGTTGAACCGCCCACCAGATAAGGAGATTTCTCCTGTCTGGCGGGTGGTTCTTTGGCGTTCCCACAGCGATGCCTATGAATTAGGCACTGTAATAGGAACGTCAAAATCAGTACATGCACAGCATCTACTGCTGCAGTCCATGCCCTGCAGGTACTGCGGTGCATGCACACGGGGGGCACAACATGTGCCCCCTTGAATGCACCCCATAACACCGAGGCACCAGGGGTCCCTGTAGGCGCCCCTTTGTTTCCTTACCACCACACTTTTCATGGTGGTTGCACCAGCATGTAAAGTGTAGTGATGAGGAAACTTGTAACATGTTTGGTGGGACCGCAGCGGCGCCAGCAAGTATGTTGTGGCCTCAAGGCCACTGAAACACCACCAGGGATCAACAGCGGTTGGGGAGGTCCTGGGCCAGTTCGACCGCCTTGGTAATAATAGGGCAGTTGGAAGACCGCCACACCCCAGAAGTCTGACTTGGACTGCCAGACTCATAATGAGGCCCTAAGATATGGCTCAGGTTCTTGTTCTTCCTACACCAACTGCCTTTGAGTCTGCCATGCACTACACACAAACCTTTGCACAACAGTGTAATGTATTTGCATAATGTCTAGCATAGGTTTTGTACCAGAAAGTTAGTCTTCCAGTACGAAATGCTATGCCTAGTTGTAGGTTAAAACTTTTCCCGAATTAGATGAGTGCTATACATTATAGCACACATGCAATGTTGGAAAAGTTATGAGAAATTAAAATATGTCTCCTTTATAACGCATGCCCCAAAGAGGCATTGTTATTATCATATAACTCCTAAAGCTCTTCACCATATGATTGATCATATCCATATAAGTGCAAACTCACTATTATTTGGAGACCTCCATGGTGAAGTTGCCCGGCTATGGTGAAGTTGCCAGGCTATGCTGTTGAGAGTTTTAAGTACATATAATAAGTTTTCACATGGACTACTATGCAAGAAGCTAGTATTTCTTCCATTAACAAAACATGTAGCACATAGTGAGATGCTAGTTCACCCATTATGTATATGTAGTGGTAGTTGGCAAGATGAACAGGATTCCTTAGGAGTGGGAGTCATGTCTTGTCCTCTTTTGATAGCTTCTGGGACACTACTTTGAATGAGGGAAAAGTTGGCAATGACTATGCTGAGCGGTGAGAGAGCTTCTCCAAAGAGATCTTTGATGAAGGATCAGGGTAAGGCATCATGTTCATAGCAGGAGGCTTTGAGCGATTTGAAGTTGTTGATGAGGTCTGCAAGTGACACAGGTTTGAAACATGACCAATACAGTATGCTTCTGAAGGTTTGGGTGTAAAAAAAAACCAGGACTGGTGTTGTCACTATGTTATATTCTCTCTATTTATTTCACTGAAGAATAGGTTGCTGGCATTGCACTTGACTGAAGTGTGGAATAGGAGAGCCCGGAAAGAATTTGATGCACTGCTTTATTATCCTGAATAACTTTCTGCTTCTGGCAGATTCATTGATCGCGTTGGTATAGTACTTGGCTTTGGCTGATGTGATGAGCTGTCTACATGTTGTTGAGAAGAACTTTAACAAGTAAGCTCATCGGGGTTCTAATTCTCTTCCATTTTCTTTCCTGACTGAGGATAATGTGCTTGTTGTTGGTAAGGTCCTTGTATCACTGGGTCATGTAAAAAGTACTGCTTGTACTTTGGGCATCAGGTGGAGTGTGAGTGTTAAAATGGTTTTACAGAAATGTGTTGAAGTTATTGTTATTTAAAACAGTGTTGACACATCGGACACTGTGGTGGCAGGGCATTAGATGAGCTTGAACTTAAGGTTTATGGGCATGATGAAGCATGCCTCTACTGGAATGGGTGAGGTTCATATATAAAAAAGGGTTTCATTTTCCTTTTTGCCATCTCATGCAGAGGTGGCGTCCAGTCGTGAAATGTACCCTTTCTCTCTTGAGCCAGAGTAATGCCCTTATGTTATTGGGTGTCCTGGCACCCACCCATGTTGGAAGCACTGGTGCTCCCTCCATGGCCTCACCAGCCACATGCCCCACTAGGGGTGGCAGCAGAAGTGCTTCCGCTGCCACCTCACTCAGATATCTAATGACATCAGAGCACACACGGCGCACCAATATCATCCGATGGTGTTGGAGAAGCCCCGGAAGCCATTTGCTTACAGCATGTTAAAAGAGAGGACCACCTAACAGTGAGTCCTTCTCTGGGGCTTTTTAGCAGAACAGACACAGCGGGAAAGGAAAGAGTTTTACTTTCCCCTAGTGTCTTTCTGTAATGGACTCCTGCCACACAATTGCGTGTGGGGCCACCCTCATGGACAGGAATCCAATACACTCGACCACCAGGTCATTGTTATTTGTTGGGGGAGTGGCCCTTTAGACAAGGATTGCTCCCCTTGGGGGGCAATACTTTATCCATGTCTCAGCTCCCCGGGCAAACCAGGGCATTTCTGAAAACTAGACACGCAGGGGAGTACAGAGCGGTGTGCCTCTTGTGGATCCCAAAACGTTTTCTTACCCTCAATACCCTTCAAACCTCAAAATTTAACTAAAATCACAATTTTGTCTTGCATTTCTGTGATGCATTCTCCCAGAATCAGAAGTAATCCACAACATTCCTACCACCCAGGGTCTTGTCACTTGTCCCAATAATAATGCTGCCACACTTGTTTGTCTAGTGCCTGCAAGAGGAACTGATTAAACTAACATCAATGGGAGTCCTCACAAAGGGACACTCATTGACCTTGGTTTGATCTTTTCCTGCTGCGGGCATTAGGCCCAGTCACATAAGTGGGGCAGCGTTTTTATTGGGATAAGTGGGAGAATGCTGGATGGAAGAAATTTTGTGAATTCCTCCTGCTGATTCCATAAGTTTATGTTCCAGAAATGCAAATATAATGCTCAATATTATGCAAAATTTGAGGTTTGAAAGGACTTCTAGGTAGGAAAACCTGGTGGGAGCTACACAAGTCACCCCACCCTGGATTCTCTTATGTGTCTAGTTTTCAAACATGTCCAGGTTTGCTAGGTTTCAATAGGAGCCAGTTGAGCTGGGACCCACAATCCACAGCTAGACACATTGCAAAACCAGGGTCAGTTTTCAGTGGAAGAATGTGGTGTCCATGTTGCGTTCTGGGCACTATCTTATCACAGGCACTAGGCCTACCCACACAAGTGCAGTACCAATTTTATTGGGATACTTAGGGGAATACAGTACAGTAGAACAAGTGTTATTCCCGACTGTATTTCACCCCATTTGTTCCTTCCAAATGTAAGCCAGTGTGTAAGAAAGAAGACATTTTGAAATATGTCCTCTAATTTACATGCTAGTTTGGGTACCTACAAATTGAAAAATTTGCAAATAAGTACTGCTTCTAAAATTCATACTTTGTGCTAGTTTCTGAAATGCATAGGTTTCCTCCATACCTATTTTTCAGACTTCATAATATACCATGTGAATAGCTCTCTACCTGGTATACAATGAAAAACCATTGCAAGGTGCAGCTCAGGTATTGGTTCAGGGTAGCTCGAGTTCTTGGAAAACCCACAAACCCCATATATCCCTGCAACCAGAACGGTATAGCATAAGTAATGGTATATTGCATTTGTTAGTTGCCCATCGTGATGAGAAGTTTCAAATGAGAAAGTTTTCACAAATGGACATTTTTTCCAACTAATTTTCAATATTTATTGTATTTCAACAGTTAGATTCCTTGGTAAAACCTTGAAGCATCTGCACAAATGACCCCATGCTGAATTTGGAATCTATGGCTCGCCAGGATCACCAATGGGTTTCACAGCGGTTTCCACTGCAAACTGGAAGTAGTTGATAGCACAATATTTAGGAAAAATGGACCAGGACCAGCAGCAAAACGTTTAAATTAGTAAGCAAAATAAAAACATGTATAAAATACCTCTATTTGATCTTTACCCTAGACAGACACTTATTTGTGGAATTTCTTGGGATGTGGCTTGTTATATATAACAAAAATTTATATTTTACGATGTTATGAAGCAAATAACAATATATCAAAAGAAGTGAAATAAAGTGTGAAATAAATTGAATAAATAAGAAACAACATAGCATTGACCTCATCTGTGAAAGCATTTATCACACAATCTATACCCATGTATTTCATGTTACTCTGTCTCTGATCATTGAAGGCCGTAGATATCTAGCTTGACAACAATGCAATTAAAGTTCAGATAAAAATTACATTAAAAAAACTGTTTCCTGTGCATGTGCTCTATTGGCCTAAATGTCATGATATTATACTACAGTATATGTAATAAATCAGCATTCTATCCTTTGCAGAACCAGCATCTGTCCTCATCTCTCCTGCTTCTAGTACCAACACAGGTGAATTTAAATTGAGATTTTTGTCTGGCATCTTATAACTTACCTTAGAAGGAAATACCTAGTAATCCTGCTCATTGCTTGTTTGTGTTGCAGCACGTTCTCCCAGACAGAGAATTTTTCTTTATCTGGTTGTAACATTCTGCAAATTTATGTGTTATTCTAATGCAGCAATAAACCACTTCCAATTCTTTCTGCTTCATAGTAACTTTCTTCAAATGGCTTGACATTTGAACTTTGCATAGGTTTGGATGCCAGAAAGCTTGTCAATGTAGAAAATCTGTTTAAATCATTGATTTCTAAAAGTATAGTTTGTAAAATAAAATTCAGCAAAGCTTTCATGGTAAGAAAATTCATTACTAAATGGGCCTGTGAATTCATGTGACTTTATGCACAATGTGTAACTGCATAGGAGAAATGAAGCCTACTGTTCGGAAAAGATGCATCGATATGGACCTCAGACTACTGGGCAGCCGAACTACAACAGACATCCAACCCATCTGACCAGGACAGGAACTTAGGAACAATGGTGGACTCTCACTTGTGATGACCAACCAGATCAACATGGCTGCCTCATCCTGTATCCACTCCCTCAATCTACTCTGAAATCCCTTCCAATGGCTCCGGCTCAACACCCAAGGAACAGCCACACAGCCCTAATGACCAACAAGATGGACTATGGAAATGTGCTCTACATCAGAATCAACTCTTAATTCACCAAGAGACTCCTGGTCATCGAAATACAGCAATTGGGTTCATGCTCAACACCCCATACTGCACCCATAACACCACACTTCTCAAAGACTTCCACTGTCTCTCTGTCCACAAATGTGCACTCTTCAAGCTCTTCACACACATACAAAGCCCTACACAATTAAAAAGCCCTGCATAGCTAAACAGCTGCATCAGTTTACAGACCCCTAGCTGAAACTGCCTCCAGGTCAATCTCCTGCTCACCCAAGTCAAAGCATCTGGAGAGCCAAACGAGCAGTCACACATTCTTTTATCTGTCCCACCAAAGCCTGGAACAACCTTGTCCTGCACATCAGATCCATCAGCTTTGTCTTTGATTTCCACCAAAAATTGGAAACCTGCTTCTTCCTGCTTCCTTTGGCAGTGCAAGGTGCTGGATGGCCACAGGGTTTGGCCTGCCACCAGGCTCTGTGGCCAAACCCCGAGCAGGCTGGCTATCATACACCATGCACAGCTTTTGGTGTGTGTGGCTTAGAGTTGGTGTTTGGGCCCCGGCGATCCCATCTCCTGGGGCTAAAACAGATATATTAAGGGGAGGGGGCATGCAGCCCCCTCCCCAACCCTTAATTGGCCCAAGGGATCCTAACTCCAGAGCCCATTTCCAATTAAAATGGGAGGAGATCATGTTGCCCCCTCCCAAGTATTAGAAGGCCCGGGACCCTAACCCCAGGGCAAAATACAGTTAAACCGATCCACCAGCTTTGTCTTTGATTTCCACTAAAAACTGGAAACCTGCTTCTTCCAATAGGTCCCAGCCAGGATTGTACAATTCTTCTTCAGGCACAAGGATACCCTACAGGGTGAATACATTAATCACATAAAGTGATTGCAACTCAGGAGTGTGTGTCTTCTTGTCAACCAAACTGAGATTTGTGTATATATACATTCATTGAAAAAACACAAAGGTTAAAGTAACAGTATAGTTAGGTGAATATGCTACTGACAATATCAACATTTTGAGCTTAAAAAATACAGAAATTCAGCAGTTATAGTTAGCAGAGCTAACTATAACCTGTGCTCCCTCCATGCACTGTTTATGTCCTCACATATTACATCACTCATAACATGTTCTATTCTATCATTTATGTATGTATTGTATTCCAGTCTTATATAGCGCAAAACACTGCCACCCAAAGGGTATCCTGGCACTTTGAAAGACAAACAAGCACACGGTCACAGGGATCACGCTACTTTAGGACTCTACTTTATGACATCACTGATGGCATCTCAAATTACATCATTGTCATCATCATTCTCAGTGAATTTTGATGTTTTTTTAAAACAAAAACAGATCTTTTTATCACACCTAATTGTATGGTGCTTCGTTTTTTTCAGGGAATGTCTAGTTTTTTTTTAATGCAAACGAACATACTGTAACATATTTTATTGCCATATATAAAGGCAACACCCTGCCCTTTGGCCAGTCCCTGCAGCAAACCCCTCAAAGGCACCCTGCACAAGACCATCGGCTGTGCACAGCAGGGGGTTGGCAATAGGGCCTGTCTTGCAACCAGGCTCTGCTTCCAACTCCCTGCAGTCTGTCACCGGGAGGCAGCCAACCCCACGCTGCGCACAGCCTTTGGTCGAGCATGCGTTGGGCTAGCTACCGGGCAGATCTTGCAGCCACACCCTGCTTCCAATTCCCCACAGGCAGCTAGCCCCATGCTGCACACAGCCTTTGGCTTTGCACAGCGGAGGTTGCCCACAGGGCTTGGCCTCCCACCAGCCTCAGTGGCTGAACCCCCAGCAGGCTGGCAATCATACACCATGTGTAACCACAAAATCCATACTGAATCTGGGATGAGAGAACCAGAGGCACGGGGTGCTAAGTGGGGGCCCATGGAAGAAGATAGTGAGGTTAAAAAGCCATTACAGATGTCAAATTAAATTTTAATATTGCTGGCATCTATATGGTAGTTAACCCCTTCCAGGCTCATGACGAGCTGGGCTCGTCATGGTGTAGCCTCCTCGCACACTGATGACGAGCCCAGCTCGTCATGAAGCATGGGATTTTTAAAATCACAGCATAGAAGGAGAATTCCACTAGCGCGGATGTGGTTAAAAAAAATGATCAGTGTAATGGGGATATTATTGTCCTCCCACCGCTATCAATGGGAGTAACATTTTGTAATCCCCCTCTTCCTAAATAGTCAATTATGGGATGTTAATTTAGTGTATGGCTTTTGAAAAGTTGGCAGAAAATTCTTCTCATTCTCTCAAAATGTTGTCTCCTAAATTGACTGTGTTACTATGTCTCATTTCTATGAAGCATATTTCTGATGTCAGAGCTCCAGATATTTCTTCTTGTCATTTTACTCCTACAGGAGCCCTTTGTATTATACGAAGATACACAAAGACTGGTTTATCTACTGTGTTTTTTCCTTTCTTTCCTGATCATCCTCAGTTATGTGTGGGCAACTGTTTAAGAATCTGTGAACAACAGACTAGCCATCTCAAAAAGTCCTCCGACACTCAACTTCTGATTTCCTTCAAGAAACCCTAATAACAGGTTTCTTCCTCCACTTTAGCTCACTGGGTCAAGGTGGTTATGTCTTTAGCCGGGATCGATACCTCCACCTTCGGAGATCATTCCTCTAGAGGGGCAATGGCATCCAAAGCCTTTTAGGCAGGTTCTTGTCTAGAGGACATTCTGAGATAAGCTGATTGGTCCAATGATAATACTTTTTATACATTTTTCTGGAAACCTATTTATACAGCTTCTTCCATGGTGTTAAGTACATTTTAAAGAAGTATAATAGGAACTTCCTTGTCTTGCTATAAAATCTAGATTTTCCTAGTATTATGAAGGAAAGTCTTAATTTTATTAAAGACATAGAGGCTAGTATTATGCTGCTACAACATGTTTTTTAACATTGATTTCTCCCACCCTAAAGTAACTGGTGCTTCACCATCGTCATCTGCTTGAGGTGTCGGATTCTTTTTCCAGCTTCATGGTTCTAATGGCTTCTTCTCTATGGATTTCCCATCCTGGTTGTCTTTCTGCAGATGCTCTTTTTCCTGTATCCAGCATTTTAAACTTTACCCAAGAAATATTTACTCTTGTGTTGGCAGTTTGTCTGATTTTTCTAATCCTACCTTTATTTCACTCCTCCCCATGACTTCTTGCTCAAGAAAAGAGGGCTGTTTGCAGACAAAATAGGTGTTATAGGTCATTTGGTTTCTCGTTGGTGGACATATTGAACTACATGTCTATCCCTATTGGCTGTTTGTCTACTGCCTACTGGGATTGGCAGTTTTTAAATCTTCATGGCTGCTGTTAAAAATAAAGTAAGATTTGTAGGAATAATACTTGCCTCTGTGTCTTAAATACAATTAAGACTTTCCCTCATAACACCAGGAATATCTAGATTCTGGATCACCTTCCATAAGCTCTGTAAGAAAATTATGAATGAAAACAGTTTTCATCAACTCCCAGCAGATGTACATCATTTATCATATGATAAAATAATCTTAGAAACTCCACTATTTCTAAAATTTGCACAGTACCACCAACAAATAATGTATATTGTGACAAAAATGTGTTCCTTTTTTTCACCCTCTGAAACAGGCTTTCACTACATGCATTCAACGGGGACAGTGTCCCCGTGTCCCATATGGGCCGCCACAACATGTTGCCAACTAATCAAGAGAGTGGGCCCCTCTGGGATTCCCCTCTCCCATATGCCCCTTGGTGTTTGAGTGTGCTCTCCCTGCTTCGTTATATCTTTTATATTCATTTTTAAGGATGGAAGGATAAGGTCCTGAGTCCTGTAATTGCAGGCACAGCATATTGTTCAGGGTGTAGCCAGCCAATGAGGATTTGCTAGTCCCCTTAAAAATGGCTGAATGGAATATATCTGAACACAAACATTCCAAACATTCCTAAGTTGTTAACCCCTTCATGACAAACTCAAGCATTTCTCAAAAATGGCTGAATGGATTAACACTAAATAATTAAAAGAACAGTTTCAGAGTAAAGTGCTAACTTTCTACCAAATTTGGTGTAATTTTATTTAGCGTTTTTTTCTGTATCACTTCTCAAAATGCCCTATAGGTATAAATATGGAAATTTGAGATTTATTTTCTTAGCCTTGGTGTCTTAAAGGTTATCTTTTATTAAAGACACAGAGGCAAGTATAATGCTTTCTTTTCTTACTTTAATTAATACAGACGCCAAAAGAAAAATGTCATTAGTCAGAAAACCAGGGAAAGAACAATAGTGTAGCCAATAGGACATTGAGGACAACAATAAATATCATGACTGTAGGGCACATGCACTCTTTTCTTGCGAGAGTCAATAAAGATGAGATTCAGAATACAAAATTATAACTGAACATAAAGTTAAAATCACGGTCATCAATCCTTACAGATTTCCATAAGGAAAAGACAAGCCATGTCTGACAATGCAGAAGTAGGTAGGCAAATCCACCAGGAGGATGCAGAGGAGGAGATGCTTTAGGCTTGTTAATTGAAAACAGCATAATCTGTTGAATGCACTGGAACTGCAGACAAAAGAGACCAGGGAGGGTTAATCAAACTGTGGTTGGAAAATACTTGCCTTTGTGTCTTTAATAAAATCTAGCCTTTAAGGCACTAGGGCTGAGAAAATCTTGGAGGCTCATATTATGCTTGTTCAAAGCAATGCTATAACAGTCAGAAAGATGAAAATGTGGTTTACATTAAAAAGTTTCGAACATCTTAACGTTCAGACAATCAGCAGATCTGAGAATTTCATGTAAACTTGCTGCTGCCTAGAAAGCCTGTGAGGCCATAGCCACTCTAGCTGAATGGGCACCAAAAGAAACAGTGAAAATGCCAGCAAAGGACATGACCCATCTAAATCGACATGACAAAGTAGGGGCAGAGAAGGGTTTCTGGGGTTTCCGAAAGAAAATAAGGAGTTGAGAAGAGGAACATCTGAGATCTAAAGTTCGTGAAATGTAAGTTTTTAAACAATTACCAACACATAAATTATGTTGGGAGGGGAAAAGGGATAATGAACTGACATGTCTATTAATTGGGAAATAAACTCATAAGGAAGAATAATGGAAAGAGAATACATCCAGAGCTCTAACATCCAAGACAAATTTGATAGACTCCAAATACAGAAGCATAGTTAACTTTGCAGATAAATGTTTAAAAGATAAATAAGTATTGTCTGGTAGTGAAATAAACAAACACAATAACAAATTAACATCCCACATGAAATGATATTTGGGAATGGGTGGTTTAGCAAAACGTACTCCCTTTACCAGGCGACAAACCAGCAGGTGTTTGCCTGTAGGTCTTTCATCCACTCTGACATGCTCTGCAGAGTTTGCCGATATGTAAGTGTTATGGTGCAATAGGCTTTCTCTCTTGAAGCCAAAGAGGCTAAGAAATTAACCACCAAGGTCACATTTGCTGAAAGGCGATCTGAATCCCTGTTCACACACCAGCTACACCAGACCAACCAAGCTGACTTGTATACTTTAGCTGTGCCTGGAGCCCAGGATTGTTCAATGAACTGGACAGCCTCCTCCAAAATTATTGGGTTCTCCAGGAAAACCCAAAATCCTCCACGCTATGAGGGACAGTGAACCCTCTAGAATGAGATTGTGACAAAGACTTTGAGGGGTGAACATGGATAGCCTCAGCAAATGTGGCTGCTTGTGTCCTGGACTTGGGCTAGAACAAGGCTGTCCAGCACTTGTCTGTCCAAGGGTGTGGATCATCCCACATTGTAGGCCTCACTCCTATCAGGGGACTGCCCAAAGGGTGTTATTCAGCTCTCTCTACCCATCTTCCCTCACTAGTTATGGCCATAACCCTCAGAGCTGTCCTTTGGCATATCCCCTTCAATTTCTCCACTGTCAGCTAGCCAAAGCTCCCACAACTTGCCAATTTTATGACATTCCAGACCAACCACCCACTCTGTAGTGATCACTTCTCAACCAGTGCTTAATTTCTAAAACAATAAGAGCCAGGGTCCAACGTTTTGCCCACAGGAATGCGCCAGTGTTAATGAATGTCAGGGTGCCAAATACCAAGGCTGTGTAGTCTTTATTTCACCTTATGCCTCTTTAATCCACTACCAGGCACTTCCTGCCTCTTTACCTCACATCTGCAGATTCATTTTAATCTCTGTTTACTCCCTTTGTCACTTCTTTCATGTTGTTCTCTTCTTCCTTCCTTCCCCCTTGTCTGTTTTTCTCTCTGTTGCTCTGGGTTAGAGTCTAATAAGGAAACATAAGTGCCAGTCCTCAAATGAAAGTTGGTGGGCCTCACTTTGAACAGATTGAATTAAGCACTGTTCCCACCAGAAGCACACAATCATATCACTGCAGGCACAACAACTCACTCTCTACTTAGCTCCAGACACACCTGAAAAACGCATCACTTCTTCCTCACAGGAGATACAATATTGTGCATTCTCCCAAATCTCCTTACTGTGGCTTGAGAGGTTTGAAAAGTAGTGCACCTTCTGTGATCAGTATCTGCACTTTACATACACTCACCTGGCAGGTAATACAACACTAAGCACTGAAGGAGATCATTTGCTCCTCATTGCCGGTTCTCACCTTCTTCATACACTTCTGCATTATTTACAACAATATCACAACCTGCACTTCTTCCTATCGAGCTAACAAGCACACTGTCTCTCGTGGCTCTCTATGCACCAGCAACAAGGACACAACCTGACTGGAGACACAAAAAGAGTAAAAAAGTAAAAACATGGCAACAGGCCTTTTCCACCTATGCACCCAGAATCTGAAACAACATCCCTTTATTCTTCAAAAGAGCCCAAACCACCTTCAAAATAGGAAAGATGTTTAAGGAACATTACATCATGATGCAGTACCAGTCCACAAACCAGCTATCGCTCACATTGGTTGTTGACCGTTTCCCAGCGTTTGACCCTCTACAGCACTCTGCTGCCTTTCTATAGGTTCTCACAGATCTGCCAACGTATACATTTATTATGCTGAATGAGGAGGGGACAAGGCCTCGAGAGGGCACGGCCTCATACTCAGAGCTATCTAAGAGACCCTTTGCCCGTGACTAAGCTACCCACCCTCTCAGAAAAGAAACCCGAAACTAAGGGTAGCCACCGAGGCTTTGGACGATGTTCTGGAGTGTTTTCACATTACTTAATGGACATCGACTGTACAGAGCTTCCAAAGACGAATTGGAAAGCTACTTTGACCAGCGGTACCGATCGTTTTCTCTGCCACTGTGTGATTTCAGCTCCTCACCGAGTGACCAATTGAAGGAAGCCAAAATCGTGTGACAGACCTTGACATTGTGTGAGTTGTCAGGTCGGTTCCTGCCATACAAATATCTCATACATTTATACTTTAATATTTTAATATACATTGCCACTATTTAAACCACAAATGTGCTGTTAAAATCTGCTTCTTTCATCTGGTTTGTGGCCACTTGCCTTCATATGTTTCTGGTGCCCAGGGCAAGAGTCGGGTACGGCGTCCACCCACTATTTTAAAAAGGTTAACGCAGTCCAGCCAACCAAGAATTTGGGCCCCACTGAACATTGTGCTGAACTCCTCCCGGTGTAATTTCCAAACACCGGGACACCTTCAGCAGCGCCTGCACGTTGTCTGCTTTCCATCTGTAACATGCAACAACGTGCAGGGGAGGACAGGCTTTCTTATTTAAGACTCCTGCTGGGCCCATAACAAAGGCCGAATTTGAGGGGTCATCAGGCTTCTTTTTGTTTGAGTCTCTTTCCTGGGACCAGTCAGGAGCCTCAGACCTGATGCAAATGAAGCAGAGGGGAAACAAAGGCTCACACCTTGTTAGCCCGTCACACATACTTAAGAGAGGCAGCTTTTCATTTAGTTCAGTTCCTGTTTAAGAGATATGCATGCACTGTAAGAATGTCAGATGTGTTGGTCTTTCCCAGTATTTATACAAAAGAAATTGCATTTATATGGAGCTTACTACACTTGAGGAGGCGTTGAAATAATTTAAGTACTACTATATTTTCTTGTATAGCCCTACTCATCCCAATGCAGATTGTCAGAGTGCTTTACATTAATATGTGCCTATTACATGTACAATAAATTATATAAGTTTGTAATTGAATGAACAAGATGTGTTACATATATCTGAGGGATAGCAAGGTGTAGAAGTCATATATCATCTTCCATAGCTCACTGTGCTATTCACCTCACAATGCGCTCAAACGTATACATGATAGACCTGCTAAACATATATATGAGGGCTTTAGATCTGATGTCACTTCTTGTGATGCCACTTCCTGTAAACTCGTGGCTTGTGATGCCACTTTCTATGATGTCAATTCCTGTGATGCCATATGTGATGCCATGTGTGATGTCATGCGCCGTGATGTCGCACGCCGTGATGTCGCGCGCTGGGATGTCACTTTGCTTACTGCCTAACTAGGTTGATCCCCCTACTTCTTTTTTTAGGGCTTGTGCCCTGCTGGTGCCTGTAGTTTGTATAGCGAACATATGCTAATGGTGCAACTATCTGTGAACTGACCGTGTTGCCACACAGCACTGTAGTGTATGAAATGTGCACTATCAAACATTTCTGGGCTGTCTGAATGTCCATTGTAATATGGCTCTGAGACTCACAAATCTACACTGAGGTGAGTGGTTTGGTCATAGTTGTCAATTGGAGGTAGGGCAAAGTATGTATTCTTTTTTAATATAATACATTGAAGAGTGCTGGAATTTAACAAAATGAAGGGGCAGATGTATCAAGATACCTATTTGCGATTCTCAAATAGCGATTTTTTGAGAATCACTATTTCAGAATCGCAAATGGGATGTAACAAAAAAATGTGCAATTTATTAGCGATTTCTTGATATTCCTTAATTGCGAATTCGCAAATTGCGAATTCGCAATTAAGAAATACTTTCCCATTAATTTCTATGGGCCAGGAGGCCCATAGGAAGGAATGGGAAGTTATTCTCAATTTGCGATTCACAATTTGCTAATCGCAAATTAAGAATAATTTCAAGGGTGCAGGGGTGTCCAAAGGCCACCCTGCTGCACCCCAGAAATTTACATGTGTGTACATATGGCGCATATACATGCCCTAAGGGCATGTATGTGCGCCACATGGCACCTTTACAAATGCCAAAAAGTGCATTTGTAAAAGAAATCGCAAATTACCACCAACTACAAGTTGGTGGTAATTTGCGATTTGTTAATTGGAATTCGCACAACTTGGGTGCTTCATACATAGCATTTAAGGAATCGCAATTTGCGATTCCTTAAATGCTGATGCAAAATTAAGGAATCACAAATTTTGCGATTCCTTAAATTTGCGATGCGACTTCCATGGTACATCGCATTTTCCGGTTTTTTTCTCGCAAACGCTGCTTTTTTGCGAATCGCAGCGTTTGCGAGAAAAAAAACGGATGATACATCTGCCCCAAAATCACAAATTGGATTAATATAGTGACTATTTAATAGAACACGGGATTCCATTTTACTCAAAGACAAGAACCAATTCTGTTTAAGAAATGCACAGTTTATATTAAAGCAAACAGAGGTGGGCAGGCAACCGCACAAGCCATCAGGCTGCATTATATAATGGCAGGTGAAGCCCCAATGTTTTGGAATAACGCCATCATCAGAATTCGATACCTAACCGCCTGGCTTCGAGCTGTCACAATAAAGCAAGCTTTGATCAACAGATCTTTTGGTTAAACCGTTTTCCTTTTCAATGAGGCATTAAGTTTAACACTTACATTTTTTGGGCTACGCCGAATTTTTTCAGCCCCTGGATTTCCAGAGCTGTCAAATGTTCCCCCTTAGGGCGAAAGTCTTTATTCCAGCAGCAAATATATGTTTTGATTTCAATAATGTGTCACAAGCAATAACTCGTTCGTCATTTCCACTGCATGTTTTAAAATATTTTTTTTAAACTGAAAGTTCACTTTTTTCCTGAATGCTAATTTACAGTGCTTAGCACTGTCAGATACAAATCAAAGGAAGTTCCAAATTCCTTAAGGAATCTTTGAATTATGTGATAAAAACGTAAGTAATGCTGGAATCTCCACTCCTCGATCAACCAGACATTGCTTGCATGCATATACTACATGTGTTACTATGCTTGATTCTGTTTAAATCACCTCATCTGCTTGTGTCTACAATGTACACATGTGCAAGTACCCTCGTGTAATGTAAACGTGTGTACTTTAAAAACAAAACAAAAAGTAAACTGTACATCCTACTGTGTTGTAGCTCTCTTCCTTCTTTCCCCTAAAGCAGTTTGTGGAAATGACAGTGCAAAATGACACCGCATTGAAATGGCCTGAAATTTGGACATATGATTTATATGTCCAACTATCAGGCCATTTCAATGCGGTACAATTTTGCTCTGCCATTTCCACAAACTACTTGTATAAATTTGAAATTTGTACAGAACCATGGTGCAGAATTGCATTTTCTGAATGGCTGATTGGTTCAAAACAGATTCCAAAACTGCAAAACGGTCATTTGTGTATTCCAGCCCCAAGTTGCTGGAATCCGTCCTTGATTGGATATCAGGTACAATTATGCTCAATGTCGAGCACTTTATTTTCGATACGCTCATTCTTTTCCAAGAAAATGTTCTTTATAAGCAGCACCGGTCAGTTTAGAGCAAGGCCAGTGTCATATCAAAGTTCTTAGTTAACTTCACCTCCATTTTGCATAGGTTGGACCTTCTGTGGCCTACTCATGCCACTGAATTCAAACATCATAATGTTCTTCTTAACATAATAGTATGTACTGTGTCGGAGAGCGCACCTAGCCACTGAGCTGGTGGGTCACTTTTTGTGACGCACCAGCAGCGTAGAAAATGTGCCTTGTTGCACCATATTTACAAAGTGACACATCTAGGTAGATGCGTCACTTTGTAAACCCCTGCGCTACATTATACCTGCGCCAGATATAATGTATGCCGGGGGGCGTTCTGACGCAAGAAAAGGCCATAGAAGTGACGCAGTGAAATCTATAAGATTTCACTGCGCCACTTCTAGGACGCAAATGCATCAATTTCTTACGCCTGCCTCACAGCAGGCGTAAGACTGTCATAGGCCCTTTCACATGGGGCTTGCCACATGTGAAAGGACACATTGCTGGAGTTGCGTCACTTTTGTGACACACTCCAGCAATGATTCACTTTTGCGCCATACAAATAGGTCCGAAATACTGACGTATCTGTAGCTCCTTATGCAATGAAGTGTCATACTCTAAATATGACGCATCATTGGTGTCCCAAGGAGGGCGCAATGAAAAGTGACGCATCACTGTTTTTATGCAGTGATGCGTCACTTTTCATAAATGAGGCCCTAGATGCTTGACCAAGACTCTGTATCCTCTTGGATGTGCCCGGCCGAAGGGACACACTTGGTAGGGTACCACAAGTCACATCAGCTGAGCTCAGTGGTCAAAGTGCATTACAAAAAGTATGGGAACTGTGATGGTCCGAGCAAATGGGAGTGGGATGAGTGAACGTGGATGTAGGGTCAAAGGCGTGGCTAAAAAAGAAAATTTCTTCTGTAACTTTTTTCGGTCTTTCACCATCAGGTAACTACAAATAAAAAAAGCACAAGTTAAGTTAATGAGTGGAAAATGCACTGCATAGTTCTGTCTCTGTAACCAGAGAGCGATAGAACTGATACTGCTTGGTGCAGTGGAGAATAGTGACTTGGTATGTTTAGTGCTACGATGTCCCAGACTGTGACATGAAGCACTGTGAATATGGGACTCATTATTGTAAATGTGCATTACACAAATTGGAAGATAGACTGCTATAAAATGTGCAAAAAGGATTACGATTTCAAAATATATATTTCAGTAATACCCAGATTGCATTACTGTCTTTTAAAAGCTGACACTTCATAGCACAACTGATAACTCACTTGCAATACCACTCTAAAAGAATCAATCTGTGTTATCAGGAAGCTTCAAATGATTCCATCAATTAAAGCTAATATTGGCTTCAGAGCCCCCTACACAATTGCAGAGTATCAAGTTGTGCAGATTTGCATTTCTTTAGGGTACGGAGGCACCCTGGCAAGATGGCATATTTACGGGTCTGCCCCTTCCTTAGATTCACAGCACAGGAGAATCCTTGTCTTACACTCCAGTTGTAGCATTTCAGCTCTTGGAATTAACCACCCTGCTACGGTTGCCTTTTCATAAAAAAGTAGGAGAGCTAAGGGCCAGATGTAGGTAATTCCCATTTACAGACTCTTAAATACCGAATTTTACTGATTGGGTATTTAAGAGTCTGTAAATGGGAAGGGGGCAGATGTAGGTAATTTTCAAATCTGAATTACCGAATCTGTAAAATTCGGTATTGACCAATTCTGTAAATACAGAATCGGTATTTCCCATTGATTTCTATGGGCTTTGAAGCCCATAGGAATCAATGGAAAATACCCATTCTGTATTTACAGAATCAGTACATACCGAATCCTGCAAGGGTGCAGGGGGTGTCACTTTGACACCCTCTAGTGATGGAGCGGTAATTTCTTCTGGTAGTTTCTCAATGCAAAACCTTCATGCTACCTCTAATTTACCGCTCAAAAGGTGTTGGGCCCTTCACACCATGTATTACCTTCAGGAGACTTTAAATAAAGATGAACAGTCAAAAATACAATTATTGTTTTAAGCCAATAAAGAGAGTTGTTGAGTATTTAAAGGGTTTTATTTTCTAGTCAAAAGTTAATTTTTCTCTGACCCTTTATTAATTAGTAAAATATCATTCAGGTTACAGAATTTGGAAAACAGGAAAAATAGCATTAATACAGAACATATTACAGTCTGCATATAAGCATTACATATAGGAAATAAATTGTGGCGCAAAATGTCATTCAAAAATCTTAAAGAGTTTCCAAGAAAAAATAGTCTTGCAAGGCTAATCAAAAATCAAATAGTTTGCAAAAATCTCCCATTAAGAGAAATAAATGCATAAGTCAAAAAAATCTTTTCAGACCTAATTAATTAGTCAAAGCATAAACCTATAGTTTAGCATCTAAATCTAAAAAGCCTTTCTATCTGTTTGGTGCCCTGTGCATCTCTGTGTCTAAAAAGCAAAAAGGAGCGAGACAGCCCGCCCTTCTCCAGACCTCAAAGGAATGTGGCCTGCAGTGCCAAGATATGACGTGGAAGCAAGAAACCTCCCCCTGACACTCCTCGGACGCCACTCCTCCCTTCAGCAATCTCCCGGGACGTTTCTCGTACCTAACCCATAGAATGAAGCAAAGCCTAAGCGAAAATGAGCAAGAAGCCAGCTGAGCTAAGAAAGCCAGCCCCTCCTCCGGAGAGGTCAGAATTTATACACAAAATTTTGGCAGACTACACAAAATGTTTCAACTTCAGAAAAATCTGTACGTGATTGGTCAGTCATGATGGCATGAGTTCTCACAACCCTGACTCATTCTAAAAAACCTGACTTTATCAGTTTTAACAAAAGAAGCATACATGAATAACTACATTTTATAACTTTGCAACAATTGCTAGAGAAAATGTTTCTATAGTTCCTTCCTTCCTGTCACAGTGCAGCAGGACGGATACTTTAGTTAGCTGGTACATTGGCACAATCACAAGAATGTACAGTTCAAGCTGTCTTTGACTCCTTCCGCAGTTTGAGTCAAGCTGCCACAGTCTGTGCATGCTCTCTTCTCTTTCAAAGCAAGCCACACCCTTGCTGGTTTCACAGGCAGCAATTTAATGGTAGGCCCCAAAATAAAACAAACACAAAGATAATATTAATTTCATGTAAATCAGCCCATTATGTTTCCCAACTCTATACTAATACCCCTTATAAATGTTTACCTAGCCAAGCTACTAGTGTAAAGCAGCTTTTCTATTATTTATGACAACATGCAAAATAAAGGTGCAATGTGCAACAAAGAAAAAGAGGTGTTATTAACTGAAAATATTTATCAAAATATGCAACAAGTCAAAGTCTTTTAAGACAGAAATGGTGGATTTAGGGATGAGCTGGGAAGAGAGAAACATATTCTATTAATCTTCAAAGCTAAAAAGGCCACTTTTTTCCACATTGCAAAAACACATGTTAATTCAATTTAAATGCAGTCTGTCTGAAGCACAAAAATAAAACAATGCCTGACTGCAGATGAAATCTGCTCCAACAATCCACCCTTCTGATGATTCAAATCATAATAAAATGATTTATAATTCATCAAACATATTTAATTTCAAAAGTGACATTTTTTTTATTTTTTTTTAAATTGCAAAAGCTGATCACATAACAATGTTACTTCTATTTCTAAGGCAAACACAAGTCTATCTGTAATCAGATCATATATAGCCAGGCTCAAATGTTTTAGTGCAGAGTTCTGTAAGTAGCTTCTTGGAACAGTTAGTCTTCTTTAAAATAAGTAACTAAAATAATAAAAAAAGGAATTCAACAGGACAGTTTCAGCATTTCTTTTCTCTTTGTCATCAGCTCGCCTTCAGAATGGCTCATACAGTGTGGCATTCTCTACCTTTTCAATGCAAATTAGACTACTTAGGTGCTGAGAAACTCTGACAGAGCACCATCAATCCTTTGCACTTTTTCAACCAATGCCTTTCACTCTTATTTTCACTTTGATCAGATTCAGATGTTTCACCACAGCATCTCTCAGATCAAAGCCGTTGCACCATCCACTATGCAGATCTTGTGTAGAAGCTGCAATCTGGTGAGAAACTGCACACTGTACATCAACCAGACCTACACAGCAATGGCTAGTGTTCACATCATTGTTTTCCACAAGTGCATTGGCATATGCATTTCAAGCCACTTTGGTGTTGCTGAAACACAGTCTTTTGCAAAAGGTAACTCATTGCTGCCATTATGTTGCTTTATTATGCTTGACACTTCAGGCAGATAGCTACAATCCATTCCTTGTCCAATCTGTTGTTCTGCACTCATTATCTTTAAGACAACATTACGATCTGATTTCAGAGAAACTGGCAATCTATACCTGGGCATCAGTCTTTGCATTAACACTTTTGCCACTTTGCAGTTTTCCCTTTTCCCCAAAACAGTTCTGATACAACCCTGTTGCGCTGCTTCAAAAACATTTTCTTGAGCCTCTTTTAATTCACCTGTGAAGATTCCATAGAATGTACATGCTAACAGAACACAAATGTGTGCAAGTGAATAAGCATTTCTCTCTCCCAGGACAACAGTGACTCTCATTTGAACAGATATACTGCATGTTATGGTAAGGGCAATAAATTTCGAATTTTGGGCTGAGGTAACTACTGAAAGCCATGAAGCTTTGACAACATCATGTATAAGGAGCACAGCATGTGCTGCTTTTAATGTGTCACCTTTCAAACATGGGCCATCTACAAAATGGACATTGTTGGACTGACTCAGACATTCATCATTAAAGTCTGATTTTGGCTTTATGCATATTTTCATGATATTTAGACACTCGTATTCAGTTTCATCACAATCCAAATCATTTGCTGACATTTCTGTGAAGTTAGGGTCAAAGGTCATTGGGCAATACATCACAGACCTTTGATCACAGTCATCTTTTTGAATAGGCAATGAGAGAGTGCAGCCCTCCCTCTCACTGCAAATTGGTGTATTTTCTTTCAAATAAACTTTCATTCCTAGTGCTGGGGCGCAACATTCTTTCACTTTCAACTCTAGGAATGCTTTTGTGCAATTGTTGTCCAATGGAAGCGGATCAGACACATCCTCATGTGTCAGCCTCAGTAAAGGCTTAGCCACTAGGGAAAGGTTCAGTAACCACTCTCTACAGCAGTTAACCATTCCCAAAAATGTCCTAACTTCTTTATTTATTTGAGGTTTACGGCTCCAACCTGGATGACCCAGGGGTGATGGATCATATAGAAAGAGAACTTACCAATCAATCAATCAATCAGTGACACTTATAAAGCGCGCTACATACCCGTAGGGTCTCAAGGCGCTGGGGGGGGGGAGGGGAGGGAGCCGCTACTGCTCGAACAGCCAGGTCTTCAGCTTCTTCCTGAAGGAGAGGTGGTCTTGGGTCAGGCGCAGGTCGGGAGGGAGGGAGTTCCAGGTCTTGGCAGCCAGGTAGGAGAAGGACCTTCCTCCTGTAGTCGCTCTTCGGATGCGGGGGACGGCGGCGAGGGCGTGGTTGGCTGATCGGAGGTGGCGTTTGGGAGCGTAGAAGTTGACTCGGCTGTTGAGGTAGCTCGGGCCTTGGTCGTGTAGGGCTTTGTGTGCGTGGGTGAGGAGGCGGAAGGTGATTCTTTTGTTGACCAACTGGTCTTCACCTATAGTAATGTGCGGCGATTTCAACGGATTTTATAGGTGATACCCCATATATTGGTCGTAAACCCCGGGTATTCAGGGCTGTATCTTCCATAATTAAATCTCATGGGCTGAGGGATGTGTGGGGCAGTCTAAAGAAAGATGAACCCGGGTTCACATACTTCTCACATCCATTTAATAAACATACAAAACTGGATTATTTTTTAATATCAGCAACCAGTCTCCCTAATGTAGAAATTGAAATACTTCCTAGATTTATATCGGATCACAACCCCCTTATTCTCACCATGACCATGAATATACAAAGGGAGAAGGGCAGACCCTGGACTTTTGATAGGAAGCTTTTAGCGGATTGCAATTACCTAGCACATATCAAGAACTGGTCCCAATCCTTCTTTGATGCAAACAGATACAGTGCATCCCGTGTCATGGTCTGGGATAGTTTCAAAGCTGGCTTGAGGGGAGAGACAATCAGCTTTTCGGGTAGGTTGTGGAAAAAAGCTAAGGAAGACAGAGAACGCCTTTTGATTAGACTGGCGGAGGCAGAGGAGCAACACAGGAAAGACGTTTGCCAGGGGATACAGGGTAATCAGAGTTTAGAAAGGTTGAGCAGTTTGAAGGCAGACATACAACGGCAGTTGGCTAAAAAAGCCGCAGCAGACTATCAGACCCGCAGAGCCAGTATGTATGAAACAGGGGAGAATGCAGGTAGGGCTCTAGCGTTAAGGATAAGACAGGCTACATCAAAAAATACTATCACCGAAATTAAAGAAGGCGATCAGATCTATAATAAACCAACTGAAATCCTCGAAGTATTTAGGAGGTTTTATCAGGATCTTTATAAGGAAGAAACGGATATAGTTGATCCGGGTATAAACTGGCCAGATACAGGTACTAAACTTACGCCTAGCGAGATAGAATTCCTGGAGCAAAATATCACTGCGGATGAGCTCTCTCAGGCACTAAAAGATCTATCAGCAGGCAAGGCAGCAGGGCCTGATGCTATACCCCTGGAGGTCTATAAGCACCTGAAGGAAGAAACGGCACCTCTTCTGTTAGATTTATTTAATGGAGTTATAAATACTGGGGCTATACCAGAGTCTTGGACCAAAACCAATATAGTGGTATTCCACAAAAAAGGAGAGCCCAAGGAAAATCCTGGCTCTTACAGACCCATATCGTTAATAAATAGCGATAACAAACTCTATGCAAAGATAATGGCTACACGGTTGGGGAGGATGATCGCGACCCTCGTCTCGCCTTGGCAGCATGGATTTGTCCCCGGTAGGGATACTACCGACCATATTAGAAGGGCAATAACCCTGTTCGATATCCATGCGGCTGGTGGGGGGGAGGTCGCGATGATCCTCCTCGACGCAGAAAAAGCATTCGACCGTGTCAGGTGGAGCTTCCTGTGGAAAGTGATGGCAGATAGAGGTTTTGGTCCCAGATTCTTGCAGGCAATCAAGGCTACGTATTTTAATCCAATAGCTAGTATCCAGCTTATGGGTGAAAGTTCTAGGCAGATTCATATTACGAGAGGTACGAGACAAGGGTGTCCGTGCTCACCCATCCTTTTTGCATTATACATAGACCCCCTAATTACACTCATAAAGAATAATATCAATATAAAGCCGGTTGTTACTAATGGATTTCACACCAAAATCCTTGCATATGCAGACGATTTAGCCATAACTACCACTGATCCAGACAGTGCAATGAGGGGAATAATCAGTATTACATCTGACTTTGGGAAGTTATCCGGATACCGACTCAACGTGGCAAAAACACAGGTACTATGTTCAAGAAACATAGTCAAACTTGATGATAGATATGTAGATTCAGTAGTTTATCTAGGAATAACAATCAACGCTCAGCCAAAGGAAATCATCAAAGATAATTTTTCGCCATTACTCGAAAAAAATGAAACAAGATCTTAAAAGAATTGATACCCTCCATCTATCAATCATAGGTAGGGTCAATGTCATTAAAATGACAATGTTCCCGAAGATCCTGTATAAATTTAGGTCTATCCCCTTTAAAGTAGATGACATATTGATTAAAGAAATGGAGGCAATCTTCATGAACTTTGTCTGGCAATATGGCAAGGTGAGGAGATCAATCAAATTCTTGTCTCTCCCCCAAGAAAAGGGTGGGTTAGGAATTCCTAATCTCATGTTTTATAATTGGTCTTGCCTACTTACAGAAATGGCTATACTCTTCCTTCCCGACAATAGGCCACACAGTCAGGGAGAAATTCCATCCATTTATCAACTGGCTCTAGGAAGTGAAGCACACGGGGTATTGCTAAGGAAATACGATAAACGCTTTTATAAGGCTACAGGTTATAAAATACTGGAAGACATCTGGAGGCTATGGTCCTCTGTACAGAAGAATCAGAGCATCCCAAAGTTTAACAAGCATACCATACTCTGGGAATCAGGACTATTTCCACACCTAAGTAGAGATGGCCCATGGAGACACTGGGAAAGACAGGGAATTACTACATTAGGTCAAGTGATGACAAAGGATGCTTTGAAGCCCCTTGAACTTCTGAAGTCACGATACTTACTTCAAGGATGCCAAGAGTTTAAATATATGCAGTTGGCTAACACAATAAAATCAAAAAGACCGAGTATAGACATATCTAAAGATTGTACAATACTTGACTATATGAAGGGAGGTGGTTGCAGAATCAGATCATTCTACGGGTTGTTCTTGGAAACACTTCCCGATGACATCCCCAAAACAGAGGCCGCTTGGGCTATTAAACTGAGAGATCCAGATATCGACTTGGATAGAGCTATCCTAATGGATAAAAGGTTTTTACGCTCCTCAAATTTAAGAGCACAGCACTTTAAGACTTTATTTAACTTATATTACACTCCGGCTAAATTGTATGAATGGGGGAAAAGGGAGGATAGCAACTGCCCTAGATGTGGAGAGGGGCCGGCTGATGCTCTTCACATGTTTTGTAGTTGTGGTAAACTAGGAACTATTAAAAATGAAATCGAAAAGTTCCTAGAGGGGCTTCTAGCTGTCAAAATAGACCTATCCCCTACACTTTTAATAATTGGGTGTGACGCTAAATTGGGCTTAAGTACAGAATCTGAGGCACTTGTTTTTATAGCACACCACGTGTATTCAACAAGGACCCCCTGAAGATTTGGATACAATAGTTCCTAGGCCAGGGAAATAAACTGTATGACAAAAAACAACCTAGGCAACTCACATCTAAACATTATATTGTATTAATGGACAACATGGCTACAATTACTTAGGAAAATATATGTCTTTTTATTTTAAATCATGTAAAAACACAACATACAAATAGTTTAAAACAAGGAGAATATTAAACATCAGTAAAATCTTGTCTTATCTATTGAATGTAAGACACACATATATTTGTGACAATAAATGACAACACATATGAAAACAATTAAAAAACTGGAAGTGGCAATTAGTGTCTCTACGCGCGTTTCGGCGAACCAGCGCCTTCTTCTGGAGTAGCCACACAAGCTCTAAAAAGAGATATATTTAAAAAAAAAAAAGGGTATATTAGTTAAACATCCTTAAGAAATCTGTAAGCAAAAGACATATATCATTCTATTTCCTAAGGTTGTAGCCATTATATCTAAGCTTTGATTTATGTTAGATAAATCTTTTCATTTCCTTGTCTTATTCAAACTCTCATAAGAATAATTGCAAATTTAGACAATTGATTATGGCTTAAAAATAGGAGGAATAAAAAAGTTCATATATATTCCTACTTTGTGAAGTTATTTTTTCAGACAGTTTCACTCTATATTGTTAGCGTATTACTTTGATTGTATATATCCTATCTTCTAATTTTCATATAAGTTGTTTCAACAATTTAGTAGAGTTTGTATTAGGTGGATAATACTTACAACTAATATTCAAGATTATGACATCATAGTTGATTAGATGCTTAGTTGATGCCCAGATGAGTTCTGGTTAGATGATGTTATCCTAATTTTTCGCAAAATGAAAAGAGGAGAAAATTTCTTTTCAGTTCTTATATCCAGATTTAGATAGTAGATCTAATATAATTAAACTACTTAAGAAGCTACCTTATATTCTATAGAAATGGGTTAATAAATCCCGCCTGCCGGATAGCTCATGTAGATCAGTATTTGGTGGATCTTCAACTGTCTTTGTTATTCCTAGATTTTTCGATGTATTTAAAAGATCTCTCTGCCTGTTTTGTTGAAGTAATGCAAAGAAACGGAAATAATTAAAAGGAATGGTATAGGATTCACGTAATTACATTTAAATCACTACTCCTTGGCTCTTCACATGTTTTGTAGTTGTGGTAAACTAGGAACTATTAAAAATGAAATCGAAAAGTTCCTAGAGGGGCTGCTAGCTGTCAAAATAGACCTATCCCCTACACTTTTAATAATTGGGTGTGACGCTAAATTGGGCTTAAGTACAGAATCTGAGGCACTTGTTTTTATAGCGACAGCTGTTCTCAGAATATTAATTGCTGCTGCATGGAAGGATATTGAGGCCCCAACCTTTCAAATGTGAATGTGCAGGATGCTCGGTATCCATAACATCGAGTCAGAGCTGTACGCCCTAAAGGGAGTGAAATCCAGGGAAATGGGATTAAGGATTTGGGAGCCCGTGGCATCATGGAGGCAGCTAAAAAGCGGGGGTCCATAGCTACTCAAACATCTAATGTAGCCACTACTATAGTATTTATTGTATTTATTACTCCTTTTTTATCAGCTGAGCTTTTTAACTCTTAATCACGCGTATTTATCTTCATGTATGTATATTTATATTCCGGTATTAATATCTACTGTTTGTATAGAGTGCACTATATTGTCATGAACTTTCAATAAAAATAAGACACAGACTCTCATTTGAGCAGATATACTGCATGTTATGATAAGGGCAATCAATTTCGAATTTTGGGCTGAGGTAACTACTGAAAGCCATGAAGCTTTGACAACATCATGTATAAGGAGCACAGCATGTGCTGATTTTAATGTGTCCCCTTTCAAACATGGGCCATCTACAAAATTGACATTGTTGGGCTGACTCAGACATTCATCATTAAAGTCTGATTTTGGCTTTATGCATATTTTCATGATATTTAGACACTCATATTCAGTTTCATCACAATCCAAATCATTTGCTGACATTTCTGTGAAGTTAGGGTCAAAGGTCATTGGGCAATACATCACAGACCTTTGATCACAGTCATCTTTTTGAATAGGCAATGAGAGAGTGCAGCCCTCCCTCTCACTGCAAATTGGTGTATTTTCTTTCAAATAAACTTTCATTCCTAGTGCTGGGGCGCAACATTCTTTCACTTTCAACTCTAGGAATGCTTTTGTGCAATTGTTGTCCAATGGAAGCGGATCAGACACATCCTCATGTGTCAGCCTCAGTAAAGGCTTAGCCACTAGGGAAAGGTTCAGTAACCACTCTCTACAGCAGTTAACCATTCCCAAAAATGTCCTGACTTCTTTCTTTATTTGAGGTGGATTTATCTTGGAAATTATTTCCACCCTTTCTGGTGACACCTTTCTACCTCCCTTTCCAATTTTGTGTCCCAGGTATTCATCTTCTTTTTGAAAGTACTCCTGACTATTCTCATGCAATGGCACTGTTACATGGACTTTGCAAAAATCAATAAAAGTAAGCCATTCTTCAGCACATGGAATGTGAAAAAATATATTGGCTGGATTCGGTACCACAGGACAACATGTAAAAAATATGCTTTTAATATCCTGCACTATTCTGTTCTTTTCATTTATTTTCTGTGAACCTTTGATCAGAAAGTTAAACAAACTTCCAATCAATTCCATCAAAAATCCTTTTATTGGTAAAATTTCTGCAACTGATGGTGTTCCTGAATACATGTCATTTAGTTCTAATTTTAATAAGACATGTTCAGCACATTTTATTAATCTGGCATCCTTCTCCGTGAACTCTCTTATTTCTTTGTTTATTATTTTTATTATTTTTTCAAAATCAGAAGGTAATTTTTCAACTGTCTTTTCTGAAAATAATGCTATAGCTGTTTCTTGTTGGGCCATTTTAAAATGTACATCCTCATCAGGAATCTGAAAAATAAAATTATCTGGTGTACAGTATTCTGTGCTGTTTAATTTGCAAAACAATTGTTTTTCTGCTAGGGCAGAGTCACAGACAATAGTTTTGCAGTTTTCCTCAAATGGGCCTAATTTGGGTTCAAATTCTTCTAAAACTTGGTTTATAATTTCTTTCTTTAAAACTCCAGCATTTAAATCTGGACTTTCCACTGCCTCCACAATGGACTTGGTAAATTCAGAATTGTGAGGGTTAAAACTCTCATTTTCAAACACAGCAACCTGTTGAACTGGGTTCTGATTTTGTCTCTGGAAATAATTCACATTTGCTCTGGACCATTTATTTAAATTAATGTTAGCATTTTCCATATTTTGTAGGACCATCTTTGCTTGGAAAATTCCTGCCATAGGTACCTGTTTCTGAACAGACATTTGCATTTGCTTAGCTGGTATATTTTGCATCTGCATTTCTCCATGTTTGTGTGCATCATGTTTAAATGTATATTTCTTCTTCCAATGCTCAAATCTGCTATAAAGATGGCAAAAGGACACATTTTCCAGCAGTACAACATCCATACCTGAATGTTCACAAACCAAAACACCTTTACTTCCATCCTGTGTTCTTTTAATCTGTACCAAATCAACATCCTTTGCTGGCACTCCACCCTTCAGGAAAATAATCACTGCTATGTTTTCCTCAATACCAACAGAAAATGATGGTGCATTCATGCAAACCCTTTTCATTGTCTCCTCACCTGGCCCTTGAACAACTTTAGATTCAAACCACATTTTATTCTGCATGGCAATGTAAAAGAACATTTCCAAATTAATGCACAGCTCTTTTAAAATCTCAACAAATCCATCAACTTGTGGGTACACAACATAATTCTGTCTCTCAATTGTGGGAATGTGTTCAGAAATGCTGCAAGTTCACTTTTATTCTGTGGCATAGGAACATGCACTTCTCCCACTATTTTTCTCAATTAGTAAGCAAAAGCTTCTCCCTCATTCTGCTTATTATTTTTCTCAACTAAATCTGGTGGTTTATTTTCCTTATCCAGTTTCCTTGCTAGGTCTGGTGGTTTCTTTTTCTTCTCATTCCTGAAGAACACATTTTCTCATATGCTTCATCATCCATATGTACCCTAAACCTTTTCTGAAATGGGAAACTTCCTGAAACATTAAATTCATATTTTTGAGCCAAATCTGTCAGGACATTATGGGGGTCATTAGGATCGCGGACGGACTTGAGTCCGTCCGCGACCCCAGAGCATGAGGGAACGTCCGCATGGGCTGCGGCGTTCCCTCTGTGCAGATTAGGATGTGACCGCCAGGGTGGCGGTCACATCCTCTATTTTTAACATTGCTGCAGGTGGAGCTTCAAGCTGCACCCGCAGCAATGTTAAAAATGCATGCACAGCATTTGCGTGCACAAAGCGGCAGGCACCGCGCGGTGCCTGCTGCATTGTGCACACAAATGCAGGGGGGTACCATAGGTACCCCCCATGTGCACCCCCACCCCCCACTACACCTAGGGGGCCCGCAATGGGCCCCTGCAGTGCAGTTACACATGCTTTTCCACGGCGGAAAAGCCGCCGCGGAAAAGCATGTTCCCAAGCACATCCTAATCTGGCTGACGGTGTCTAAGAGACACCTTCACCATTTTAGTGCTTTTCCGCCGCGGTTGTAAGCCAGCCGCGGCGGAAAAGCTGCGGACCTAAACCATGACCCACCAGCCATCCTAATGTGGCGGTGGGTCCTGGTGGGTCCGCAGAGGATTTTCCGCATCCTCCGGGCCGGCGGTGGCTTCCGCCGGCCCGGAGGATGCGGAAAATCCTCCATCCTAATGACCCCCTAAGTGTAGTTAATGCCCATGCAACTGTTTCCTTACTCAGGGAAATTAATTATTTTTCCTGACACTGGTTCACATTTTCATTATTTAAACAGCATGGACTGTTATTTTCTCCATGTTCAAGTGCTCAATTTAAAACACTAAGCTGTTTCTCTTTTTCGGGGCCTGTTTAATATGTTCTCCCATGTTTTCTATCTTTTTAATCACTGCTGCTTCCTCAAAGCAGGTTTGAGAAATCCCATTTTCAAATATATTTATTTTATCCTGAGCTGTAGATGTTGTAAAGGCCATTTTTCCTCACCTTTCAGTGCTTGGGGTAATTTCTGTTCAATAATCTGTGTATTCTGAGTTTCTGAAATAAACTCTGCCATTATCACTCCTTCTGCAGTTCTTTGAACCTTTTCAGTAGGGACCATATTAATTGGGACAGTCATAATTTTTCTATGCATTATCTGTGCATCTGCAGTTAGCAATTCTTGGACTGAATCAGGCACATTTGAAGCAGTAACACCTGAAGGTATCACTGTCAGTGCTGAATCAACAGGTAATGGGTCAATCTGAAATGTTTGCACAGTTTTCTCAAACTGTGTTTTTATCTGTTCAACAGAAGCAGTAGCCACTGTAGTGCTTACTAGTACACTATTTTCAGTATTTTTAATGGGAACCACATAAAGTGGTGGACACTCAGTTAACAATGCATCCATTATTTCATCACCTGAATCGTTATTTATTTGAAGCTCTTTATCATCATTAATTCTCTTCTCCTGTATTTGGTGCTTTACCTTTTTATCCTCACTTGCTTTCTCTCTTGCTACCTTTTCCCATATGCTTAAGGCCTCAAATTGTGCAGCTTTAGATGGTGTCTTTATTTCACATAAGACTTCCCTTAATTTGTCAATAATCTGCAATTCAAAAGTACCATCTTTTGGAAACTTCAAAGCACCCTCTTTTTCAGTAATCTTGCACCATTGGTGAACCCACATACATGTGTTTTGTCCCAAATTGGTAGACATAAAATGCACAGGTGTTCCTTCAGGAGCATCACCAATAAAAAACAAATTTCTCACTTTACCTCCTAACAGCTTCTTTAAGCCTTCAAACAATTTCATTTTTGCAATAGTTTAATGCAATTTCTTTTTTCCAAAGCTGTCAGTCTCAATTTTAGTCAGTTTCACTCCTACCACTGACCCTCCACAAAACCTTACTGCAATATTTTCTTAATCAATAACTCTATTAGTAACAACATAAATACATTTGCTACTCTGTCTGTTGTGCTAAATAAAGGATAGATTTATATTCACTGCGAGTAACACATTCCGCTTATCCTTCACAAAGTAAGACCTTTAGTTTACTCTTCAAACACTACAGGTAAATCCCTTCCGCTTACCTTTCACTCAAGCTCAGAAGAATCTGCTACTCCTTTGGACTTATCCTTCAGGATATATCTTAGGCCAAAGTTTCACCAGCGAACGCTTTTGCTGTCAATCAAGCTCAGAAGAACCTGCTACTCCTTCGGTGTGACCCTTTCTAGGTGATATCAGACCAAAGTTTCACCAGCGAACTCTTTGATACAATCACTCACACAGAAAATAGTCCCTAATTTAACACTGCCAGCCCTACCTAGCTTCTCAGTGTTATTCCAACAGACTAGTAACCTCAGTGCAGTGTGGCTTCCATTTACCACCCACTATTCCTTCCCGGGATTCCACAGGTGTGCATACCTGCGTTTTCAGACAACATAGTACAAGACACTAACTTAACATAAAGAGTTAAAACATGTAATCAATAACCAAAAATTATGTCCTATGAAATTACCAATATAATCAATAACACCATCAATTCAAAATGAGCAAAATGTCACCAACAGTAAAAATCCCTTCCTATTTTCAACACTTCAAAAAAACATCCTAGCATATTAACAACATTTCACAACCCTATTGATACTCACACCACTTCTTGCATCACCTTCCAGTACTGCTTTGCCAGTCTTCAGGTTCTGAGCATTGGAGTCAGGAATCAGGACTTGGACATTTATCTAACTTGGGCAATTATTTTACTTCCCTCTTAACGTCAATGATCCATTAGTTGAGTAGTTGATGGTGAAATCAATAATCATTAATCACCAAACTAATCAATAATGACTATCCTCTGATTACCAAAAACTGATGGAGCGGTAATTTCTTCTGGTAGTTTCTCAATGCAAAACCTTCATGCTACCTCTTATTTACCGCTCAAAAGGTGTTGGGCCCTTCATACCATGTATTACCTTCAGGAGACTTTAAATAAAGATGAACAGTCAAAAATGCAATTATTATTTTAAGCCAATAAAGAGAGTTGTTGAGTATTTAAAGGGTTTTATTTTCTAGTCAAAAGTTAATTTTTCTCTGACCCTTTATTAATTAGTAAAATATCAATCAGGTTACAGAATTTGGAAAACAGGAACAATAGCATTAATACAGAACATATTACAGTCTGCATATAAGCATTACATATAGGAAATAAATTGTGGCGCAAAATGTCATTCAAAAATCTTAAAGAGTTTCTAAGAAAAAATAGTCTTGCAAGGCTAATCAAAAATCAAATAGTTTGCAAAAATCTCCCATTAGGAGAAATAAATGCATAAGTCAAAAAAATCTTTTCAGACCTAATTAATTAGTCAAAGCATAAACCTATAGTTTAGCATCTAAATCTAAAAAGCCTTTTTCTATCTGTTTGGTGCCCTGTGCATCTCTGTGTCTAAAAAGCAAAAAGAAGCGAGACAGCCCGCCCTTCACCAGACCTCAAAGGAATGTGGCCTGCAGTGCCAAGATATGACGTGGAAGCAAGAAACCTCCCCCTGACACTCCTCAGACGCCACTCCTCCCTTCAGCAATCTCCCGGGACGTTTCTCGTACCTAACCAATAGAATGAAGCAAAGCCTAAGCCAAAATGAGCAAGAAGCCAGCTGAGGTAAGAAAGCCAGCCCCTCCTCCGGAGAGGTCAGAATTTATACACAAAATTTTGGCAGACTACACAAAATGATTCAACTTCAGGAAAACCTGTACGTGATTGGTCAGTCATGATGGCATGAGTTCTCACAACCCTGACTCATTCTAAAAAACCTGACTTTATCAGTTTTAACAAAAGAAGCATACATGAATAACTACATTTTATAAGTTTGCAACAATTGCTAGGGAAAATGTTTCTATAGTTCCTTCCTTCCTGTCACAGTGCAGCAGGACGGATACTTTAGTTAGCTGGTACATTGGCACAATCACAAGAATGTACAGTTCAAGCTGTCCTTGACTCCTTCCGCAGTTTGAGTCAAGCTGCCACCGTCTGTGCATGCTCTCTTCTCTTTCAAAGCAAGCCACAGCCTTGCTGGTTTCACAGGCAGCCATTTAATGGTAGGCCCCAAAATAAAACAAACACAAAGATAATATTAATTTCATGTAAATCAGCCCATTATGTTTCCCAACTCTATACTAATACCCCTTATAAATGTTTACCTAGCCAAGCTACTAGTGTAAAGCAGCTTTTCTATTATTTATGACAACATGCAAAATAAAGGTGCAATGTGCAACAAAGAAAAAGAGGTGTTATTAACTGAAAATATTTATCAAAATATGCAACAAGTCAAAGTCTTTTAAGACAGAAATAGTGGATTTAGGGATGAGCTGGGAAGAGAGAAACATATTCTATTAATCTTCAAAGCTAAAAAGGCCACTTTTCTCTACATTGCAAAAACACATGTTAATTCAATTTAAATGCAGTCTGTCTGAAGCACAAAAATAAAACAATGTCTGACTGCAGATGAAATCTGCTCCATCACTAGCACCCCAATTACAGGTTTGTGTGCAATGTGGCACACATACATGCCCTAAGGGCATGTCTGTGTGTCACATTGCACAGGTGTGCATGCACAGATGTGCATACACACCTGAATTCGGTATTTTACCACACAATAGGATTGTGTGGTAAAATACCGACTATTAAGGGCCTGTGGCACTTTAAACTGTGCCACCTACATTTGTAATTACAGAATCGGTATGTTTACCGATTCGGTAATTTACCGAATCGGTAATTCTGCCGAATCGGTAAATATACCGATTCTGTATTTTCCAGCCCCCTACATCTGAAAACCCTAATACCGGTCGGAAACAGCCAAAATCGGCCGTTTCCGACCGGTATTAGGGCTCCTACATCTGGCCCTAACTTTCTTAAATTAAAAAGTATGGGCACGTCATGCCCTTCAGATCCTGCCCACTTCGACCACTGCCTGAGCTCGAAAAACATGCATCAAAGCTGACAATGTGTGAAGTGATGGCTACAAATGACTTTTGAAGCTCAATCAAGAGTCTGTCGGTCCACGACCACCTGACTCATGGGGGGTGGGACAGTCTCCTGACCGTCCTATTAAGATTAGGTTGGGCGGACCGCCATTTCCGAACCAGAAGTGCCAGGGAACCGCCATTCTCTGGCAGTGTTGCGTTGATCAGGAGGCATCAATATGCTTAGCGGGACCGCAGTGATCCGGCCAAGCATATTAGGAGTTTCCCCTCTGCCATGGTTTTCATGGCAGTTCCTCCTCCATGAAAACCCTTGTGGAGCTGAAGCAAAGGGGGCCATACAGGGCCCCTTGTGCCTCTGCACCCTAGGTGCATCAGAGAGGCACAACATGTGCCACCCTGGGTGCATGCACCCCAGTTTCTGCACAACATTGACTTTAGAGTCCATGCCGTGCAGGAATTGTTTTTGGCATTTTCATTGCGGTGCCCTTTTTAGAAGCACTGCCTTGGTAACACAAAAAAAAGCCCACCAGACAGGAGGAAACTCCTAATCTGGTGGGCGGCCCGACCACGGGTTTGCCGGTGCTGCAGTGGGACTGACCCAGTGCCGCAACACCAAACTCGTAGTCAAAGCACTTACTGTTCTGTCCTGAGCACGTGTGCAGTGATACTGGAACAATTTCCAGAGTAGAGGTGCTGCCATTAATATTATATCACTGTAATCATAAGGATTGAGTAAAGTGTAGAAATTGTGCCATGCCCATTTAGCAGGAGTGGAGAGGGTGTGGTATGTAGTATGTGGTGAATTTTGGAGCACAGGTGTTGTGCTTTGTCAGCACATTTTTCATTGAAATGGCTTGTAAATCTGCATAGACATGCAGTTTTACTGGTAAATAGTGCAAAAAAGATCATGTGTGCATAGGCACTAGAAGTAGGGGTGATAGCAAAAAGATTTTAATAGGATCAAAACAAATCAAGGCAATTTACTTGGTGATGCGAACATGATAACTATTTGCAGAAACCAGATTGAAGTGTGTCATGTCGTATTGTTAATTTGGCTGCAGAATACTGGTCTAGTCCATATGAATGGGTTAGATGTGTCCAGTGCTTTATTGGCTGCATTGCCCTGCATCTAACTCCAGTGAGACCTAGCTGACCCACTGGTGTTCTCCCTGCACTAACTAGCTGCTGTTGGTTCCCATTCCTGCTCTCTAATAGCTTTAATTTAAGGAAGTCCCCAGTCATTTCCTACCCCATGGTGCCCTCAGTGGTGACCCACCACAATCGGTTACAATTAAAATTGACAGTTGCACAGTGGCCCCTAGCCCTCCTGCAGTGAAGAGTATGTCTTGATCTCCACAAGGCACAATGTGTAGACCAGATGAGATCCGTAAACCCCGACTGGCCACTTGTGCTAATATAAGGTGACCTATGCTACTAGGTCCAACCCTTAATAAGTGTGCCAATATATTCCTTTCAACAGCACACTAAGTAGAGAGGTGATGAAACTGGCAGAGGTTGCCCTCTTTTACAGAAAACCACCCTGTGGGAACAGAGGGGAAAACTGGCTGTGAACACTTTCTGTGTCTGTTGCGCCCGACATTCGCTAATCCTAAGTGTCTAGCACTTATGGCCTTTCTGCTATTTCAAATTGGTTTATGAGAATGTCAGTCAGAGAGCTATGTTAGCAGTGGCTAATGTACTGGGTGAAATTGTGGGAGAGCTGAGAAATCCCACTGAAGGTATTATGAAGACAAACAAAGAAGTTCAGGAAGCCTTTAGGGAAATCAAAGCCATAACTGAGAAATTAGCTCAGTAGAATGACCGCATACAACACAAGGAGAGATGCATCAGCATGACCATAGTTCACAAGGCAGACACAACCATGAAAGAAATCCACTGTTTGAAATTCAACACTGCTTTCTTGGAGAGCTGGTCCTGTTGCTTTAATCTTCCATGGTAGGTTTGGAGGAGAATGTGGGGCAATTAGGGCCTAATGCCAAAGGATCTCCGATTGGTCATTGAGAAAGACTTAAGTGCATTGCGCTAGTCCTCCTGTAGAGGATATGTCTGAAGCCATCACTTTCATATTCCTTAACTTTCAGCTTACAGATAATATCATGTTGATCAACAGAATGTCCACAGGAAGCAATTGAAAAGGGCAAATGGTCTCAGAGTTTGAATATTACTGGACCACGCTGGTCTGACACTGCTGGAGAGCCCTGGAAGGCTCAAATGTGACAAACAGCCTCTGCTTTTGTCAGGCTTCTTCACGTGTGCACAGAAGAGAACTCCTCAGGATCCGAAAAATGCACAAATAGATGCACCTCTTGATACCCCCAATTTCGCATACCAAAAATATCAGCGTGTTAGAGTGATCAAGCGGGGGAAAGGGAGTAGAAAGGTAACAGCGAGGAAGGAGGAATAACACCTGGAAAGAAGAAAACAATAATTACCCAAAAATTGTGCCTACTCTTATAAAGTCTCACTAAAGAATGGAAACCCCATTACCTTAAAAAAACAATGGTAGCCCACTTCTTCCGTACAGTGAATGATTTTCCAAAACTACACTCCTCATTCCTTCAAAACCTGAGAACAGAGAGGCATTAAATTATCCCCATCACGTCATAATAAAACAAATGAAACATTCACTCATGACTTTTTTATATGTACCCCCGTGAAAACTGAAATAAAAGGACTCAAAAGCCTTAAAAAATTAATAAGAACTGCATGTCAGAGAAAGGAGCAGCCAGTAAAGTTTTGTCTCTTGAACAAATTGTTTAAGTGTTTATTCCTTAGAAAATGTAGGAATCCTTGCCCCTTAGATTCCGATAGACAAATGCTCCTTAAAGGAAAAGTTAATATCCAAATCAAATGAAAGACGATTCCAGGTTGTTACCACATAACCATATCATCATGAGGGTAAGCATTGTCAATCTTAATCCTACCATGATTCAGCCTGACCAATAAAATGAGTGATGTTTTCCTAACAGCAATCGTCAATATTTTGTGTAACTGGGGACCTAGGAAGAACTAGGCGCGAGCCGTTGTCTCCCTGGGGTTTGTCGCGCGGTGGATCAATCCACACGGCGTGATAGGTGTTAGCATGGGAGGGGCGGGACTAACAAGGTAAGTTATAAATAGGCGGGGTTTTAGCGGGAGGATACTTTTGAGGGGAATTTAGTGGTGAACTTTGTTGATGCTATATATCCCTTCAAGGCATCATAGCTATTAGGTTTATTGTGCCTTGCTGTAATTCATTACCTGAATGGCGGAGGGTGCTGCTGTTACCGACGTGCTTCATGTGCTGTGTGCAGCGGACCGGGAGGACCTCCTTAGGCCCAGCGTTTCTGCTGCTGTGGCGGTGGGCGAGATGGACCGCGGCACTCGGAGTGGCGGAGGCTGTGGCAGCAGTTTTGCTGTCACACGGTCGTGCTGTGTTAGCATCATTCAACGTGGAACATGTGGCATTGAGGCAGCAGAGTCGCAGCCGTTCTTCTCCGTGGAGTGGTTTAGGCAGGCTGCATTTGTCTCATGGCTCTTCGGCGCATGTAAAGGAGGCAGGTCAGTTGGGGGTAGTCTCCACCCCTCGAGTGGGCAGGGCAAAGAGGCGTTCTTCAATTAAGAGTGGGGCTCTAGGAGCTTTTTTTTACCAGGCATTCAGGGATGTTTTGGGATGGGGCCAGGCTCAATGGTAAGGGTGTATAATTTTTTTCTCTTTACCGGCGGGCCCCTCTCTTGCATGTGCTTAACAAGAGTGCATATTGTTGTAAACGAGGTACCCAGATAAATATAGTGCTCCCTGTTTTCCCTGACAGACACTCTTCTTCTTTAGTGATTACTCCAGTGACAGTGGGGATGAGGCTTTGGGGGTTCAAGCATTGTCTCCTGCTTTTCAAAACCGTAATAATAAACAGTTGTCTCGGAGCTTTCATGTTGGGGGGGTGGCATTTGAAGGGGCCATTTCAGGTATTGTTCAGTCTCCTGTGCCAAAAGGTCCCCCTGTGGATAAATCTCAATTTCATATCAAGGAATCATTTGCTACGGGTCAATTTGACCTAACAGAGTCACCAGTTGGTGAAGATGTCTATCAGGTTTTTGAGGCATTTGAATTTTGTCCACCCAGTAAACATGACGCTCTAACTCCTTACCAGTTTCGGTTCTCAGCTAAAAATGTGTCTCTTTTTCCGGCATCTTGCTCTCCCCCTAGTCACCCTCAATTTACTTTTGATTCTTCTTTTGGGCCTCAGTGTGGGCAATGGGTGTGGGTGGAACATGCTAACATCCCACCCTCTTCAGTTGGCAGCTCTCATCAAGCGGCTGGGATTAACAAATCTACAGCATCTTCTAGCAAGGGCGACTGGAAGGCCTCATCATCAACAGTTTCTCAGCCAACGACTGGTGCTTCCAGTTTTGTAAATGCAGAGCAGTTTGCGGCTTTGGGTAAATTAGCAGGTACACAAGGCGAATCAGGTGCTAATTCTGGGGGTACGGCCGGGCATTCAGAGTGGATGCCTGTGACCAATTGGAAGTTTTATGACGGGGGTGGGGGACGGGGAATTGCCAGCTAGCAGTAACGCTGATTTGGAAATATTGGATGAGAAATTTTAATATGGGGTTGTTTCTGATGATATTAATGAAGGGGATTTGGTGGAAGGTATTGATGGCAATGTACGTGCATTCAGCAAGGATCATGTTTTCTCAAAGGGAAGGTCGGGGGCAACCAACGTTTTTAGTATGTTGCAAAAGTCAAGGGCGGACAGCGCAACGGAACAGGATCAGCAACACGTTATCGTCAGCGTGATGATCCCAAGGAATTTCAGAAATGTGCTGCTCAGCTAACAACAGGTAAGCCTCATTGGTGGGATTCTTGGTCTCGATCCTCGAAGGGAAAGGGTAATACAGATTCTGTGGGTGTTGGTGATGCCTCTGTTTCTGATGCAGTGGGGTTGTGTATGGGGGAGGGTGTGGTAAAGGTGTCAGATCAGTTATCAACAATAAACAATGTTGCAGAGGCAAATAAGGATGTAAGTCAAGAAAAACAGATTTCTGGTGTAGATAATTCCATTGCTGGACAGGTGGGGGATTAATATTCATAAGAGGGTCCATTATATGGGTTTAGATATGCCATTGGGGACACACCTCTCAGATAAGACAAAAAACAGGATTTGAAAACATGATTTTGTTGATGTGTTTAAACTACTCCATAGGGACATTCCAGCTCAGGAAGGGTCCAAAGAGGAGGAATGGGAACTTTCTAGACGTCCCAAGGTCCCTAAGAATATTGGAATTGGACTGCAGCATGTTTGATATACGCGAGTGTTTATTGCAAAAAACACCAGATAGGGCAATTGTTATGTTCAAATACATGGACATCATTCGTAAGGCCCAACTGCACTTTGGTGGTTTTGCGTGGCTCAGCTATGACGAAGAATTCAGGCCTAGAGTTAGTATCTTCCACGATAAACCTTGAGGCGATGTTGACCACGAACTTTGGCTTCAGTGGATGTCCTCTACCCAACCGCCTGCAACGAGACACACAGCAAGTGGTTTACCAATTACTTACCGGCACCGGTATCTGTACCAGACAATTCTGCAGGTTCAAACATGAATGTTCTCAATGTGGGGGAAACATGCCACTACACAATGTTTCACTAATCAGAGGTTTGGGGAGCAAGTAAGATTCCAACGGGGAGGGGATCAGTTTTTCAACCTATGCCAAAGGGCTCATACCCCAATTAAGCTGTCAATTATGGAATCATGGCTAGATAAATATCCAGATTCTGAGACTGCTTCAAAACTCTATTGGGGTTTTAACGACGGGTTCAGGATTGGTTATGAAGGTCCAAGATTTAATCGATGGGCTGATAACTTGAAATATGCCAAGGAGTTGCCACAGATTGTGCAAAAGAAACTGGATTTGGAGTTAATAGCTGGCAGAATAGCGGTTACTTTTAGGCAGTGCCCTATACGCAATTTGATTGTATCCCCATTGGGCTTGGTACACAAGAAAGTGGCTGTTGAATTTAGTTTAATTCATCATCTATCGTGGCCGGAGGGTTAATCAATTAACGATTTCATTTCCCCTGCTGATTCTAATGTTTCTTATGCTTCGGTAGACGATGCATTAAGATTGGTGCGAATGGTTGGGACTGGTGCTGAGTTAGCAAAAAGTGATATTCAGTCAGATTTTCGTTTATTACCAATACATCCATCAGATTTCAAGCTTCTGGGCATGTTCTTTAACTGAGCATTTTATGTAGACAGAGTTCTCCCTATGGGTTGCTCAGTGTCTTGTGCTCTTTTTGAAATGTTTAGTACTTTCCTGCAATGGTGTTTTTCAGAGACAAGTGGTCACAAATATGTATGTCACTATTTGGATGACTTTATGTTCATTGGAGAGGCACACTCTGATCAGTATCACAGAACATTAGGCATTTTTCAGGACATGGCTGAGGACTTTGACGTTCCGCTGGCTTCTGAAAAGACTGCAGGTTCTAGCATGGGTATAAAAAATGACACTCAGGTCATGATGGCTCGCTTGCCGGCTGAAAAGGTACGGGAGATCGAGCCCTTTTTGTTGGGAGTTATTGGAAAAGACAAAATTGAGCTCAGGCAAGTTCAGCACTTATTGGGCTACCTAAACGTTGCTTGTTGGGTGGTCAGGGCAGGTAGGACTTTCTGCTGATGTTTGGTAATGGCAATGTCAGGAGCATTCCTTCCTCACCACAGGATTAGAATTACCAAAGCCATTAAGGAAGATCTTTTCATTTGGTTAACATTTTTGGAGGATTTTAATGGAGTCTCTCTCTTTTTTGTGTAGAACAATACCAATTGGCAGATCCAGCTCTTTTCAGATGCATCTGGGACCCATGGTTTCGGTTTGTTTTTGGAGGGTCACTGGTGTGCAGAGAGATGGCCTTCTCATTGGCTTCAGCAAGGACAAAGCATTACCTTCTTGGAATTATTCCTTATTATTGTTCCATTGCTAGTTTGGGGTGAGGAATTCCGCGACAGGTGTGTTCTTTTTCATGTCGATAATATGTCTGAGGTAGATCTTATTAACAATCAAAAAGCAAAAGATCTACGAGTATTACTCATTTTGCGTGTTTTCATGCTACAGGGCCTCAAATTGAATATTTTGTTCAGAGCAAGGCATATTCCGGGCATTAACAATTCTATTGCAGACGCGTTGTCTCGCTTTAATTGGCAGAAATTCAGCAGTTTGGTGCCAAGGACAGACAACTTCAAAACTCTGATTCCGCAAAACACCTGGGTGCTGGGGGACTGAGGATCATCGAAATGGTGGGAAATTCTATAGTTCCTTCCACCAGACGAAGTTACCAACAGGCTTGGAGTACATTTTTAAGTTATGTAAAATTTCACAACTTTGATGAGAACTCTGATGGTAACAAAAGCTTCATTTTGCACTTTGTGTTGAATTTGAATAATAAGGGCCTTTCACACTCGACCATTTCTGGGGAATTGGCTGGGATTTCCTTTTATGGACAATTATGGTGGGGTCAGGACTTAGTGGGAGATGTTTTGTTAAGACGTATGTTGAAAGGTTTTAGCAGAGAACGTTCTTATTCTTTGCCGTTACGTGAACAAGTTACGTTTGCTCTCTTGCAACAATTGAAGGTGCAATTACCAGTTTGTTGTTATAATTATTGGGAGGTTTCTCGTTTTATGCTTTGTATGATTTGGTTATTATTTGGTGCTTTCAGGATCTCCGAATCATTGTTTTTGAGTTATCATTTGGGTATCCAGAGCAGTGAGGTCCAATGACACGGTAACAAGCTGAGGATTTTATTGAGCAGGTCAAAAACAAATCAACTGGGCAAATGCACATGGGTCAAATTAAACAGCAGTGGGGTGCCGGACTGCTGTCCATTAAGGGAGTGGGAGTTATTTTTAAATTCGGCTGATTTCCAGCCTGAGGCAATTTTCTCTCATCGGAATGGGACTACGATCTCCAGTGCTCATTTATTGGCTGTGTTTCAGAAAACTTTGGTAAACATTGGGACAAACCCCTTACTGTTTGGGAGACACTCTTTTTGTATAGGGGTGGCTAATGAAGCGGCCAGGTTGGGCTGGGGCAGGGAGGGCATCAAGAGGATTGGTAGGTGGAAATCTCCCTGTTGTACTCGCTATGTCAGGAAATACTAAAACCTTTATTGCATTAGTCTGCCGGATAATTTTGTTTTTTCTGCCTAGGTTGCGTAAAAGGTTCATTGTCAACAAAAATGTGTACATGGATAGTAGGTCACTCCTTCGCTAAATGGGCAGCCACCTTTGCAGAGCAGTAGATATACGGCAGAGCATTTGGACTTCCCAGCAAAGGACACAAAGTTTTCTGTAAAGGAAAAGGTGCTATGAGGTGGGAGGGTTTATTTCCCATGTTAACAGAGCTGTCGACCGCAAGAGCATTTCCTAACTTGTTAATTATCCATCTAGGTGAAAATTACTTAGTGCCGGTTTTGGGTTCATCCCTTATTAAACGGATGAAATTGGACTTGGCAGTTCTAAAAAACAATTGGGCCGGTACGTCTTTGGTATGGACAAAATTTGTTTACAGGCAACATTGGAAGGAGACTCGCAATCACGCTGCAATTGAAAAGGCTCGCAGGAAGCTTAATCAGGCGTTGAAAGTTTTTTGCCAGGCGATGGGTATTAAAGTTTTATTCCACGATAATATCACAGGTACAGAAGATCATCTGTTCTGGGAGGATGGGGTCCATTTATCTCAGAAGGGCCAAGCATACTATCTATTGGAGATGAGAGATATGTTGGCAAATTTTTGGAATGAAAATCTTTGGTGCGATAAAAGTTTATTATAATTTTCTGTTATAACAAACCTTGGGGGGTGGGGCCAGGAAAACTCTTTGGTTTTCCTTGGTGGCGATTTGGAGGGGGGGAGGTTGGATAGTCTGGAGCGTGCTTATCCATCCCTCTGGGGTGGGGGAGGGGGGTGGAAAAAGTCAATAAAAGCAAAGGAGGGGAAAGGAAATTATGAGTTTGTGCATTACATGGGGTGTGTTTCTGCAAGTCTGGTTGGTAACTGTTGGTTTTATTATGATAACATGTTTTTGGGGATTTTGGATGAAGCATAATTCTAATGTTTTTTTTTTTGATATGCCAATGTTTGTTCTTAAAGGAAAAATTCTGTTTTAATAAAATGACATTTTCTGCTGAGACAATAATGGTAAGTAGATTATTGTTTGAATTGTATTCAGAATAAGTGATTGATTTTTGTGCAGTTTAAAGGCAAAAAGAAAAAGAGATTTATTGGTTGTCTGATGTGTCCATTATTGTTGTTGATTTTTTTTGTTTCACTGTTGGTCCATGTCATACTATAAACGTGTTCTATTTAAATAAATATTGAGTTGGGGGTCTCTGATTGGCATACTGATTAGTGACTTTGCTAGTGGATCCCTAGTGGAGAGTACTGATCATGCGAGGGTAGGTAAATGCATAGCGCCTAGTAGGTAAAGAATATTGATTGTGTTGCTCATAAGAGCGACCTGGTGAGAATGTATATATGTGTGTATATATATTAGATTTGTATAACAGTCTTTGTATGCAGTTTGTCCATGGGACACCATTGCAGTGGGCCCAGTGCCCCACCCGCTGAGCGGAGGTGCAGAGTGTGTGTTTTGTGCAAATGTCTGCTAGTGTGCACTGGAGTATTTAGTATGTTCTGGGGGTGAGAATATGCCTTTGACAACAGGATTAAAAGTGTATGCAACAATGTGGCTTTGAAAGTGTACAGCAGTGGATTGTGTATGACTGGTTTCAAGATTCAAAAATATAGCTGTGATTTTACCCAGAAGTAAGCTGCCCCTTTTTGTTTAAAGTTCACATGCCCATGATTATGAGAAATTGCATTGGTTATAAAATGGCCCATTTAGACAGGGAAAGCTGTCTGTGCAGAAATAGGTTTGGTACCTTTAATAACAAGAATAAAAAGTTTGCGCAAATATGAAAATTCCTGGTTCATGACAAGTGAAAGCTGTGAAAGTAAATGTATATCTTTTTCCCTTTTTGATGCTGCCTTAAATGTCATTACAAGATTATCATGTGATTTTCAATGCTGCTAAATGTTTTGTCTTTTTGGCTGAAGGTTAAAAGAGGTTAGGTCTGTTTCTTGTCTAAGACAGCAGACAGGGTTTTCAGAACGGAAAGAGGGCAGTTAGAAGAGAACTTGTATTTTTTTTACTTTTAAAGGATGTTATTTTTTTCCTTTAGGATTGGGATAAGTATATATAGGGTGATGATAGATAATATAGATGAACTGGTGTGAATGAGCTCCAAGCATAGGTTTTAAAGTAAGTATTTGTAGAGGTATTTTTACTAAGTGGTTGCCTTTCTGTCCAATATTTTGTGTGTTGTTGTTTTTTTTGTGGTTTGATTTGTTTTGTTTCAGTGCAAAGGGAAATATTTTTATCCGTGTGTCACGGTGAGTATTGATGCAACTTTGTGCTAGACAGATTAAGTGTGCACTGACACCGCATGATGCATGACATGCATGAGAAAGATATAGGCCTTTTGAGTAACTAATATTGTGTTTTCCTTTTTGTGGCCTTTGTGTTTGGTTTATGTTTTATTGCATATTATTTTATGGTATACTCATGTAATTATATTGTGTGTTTTATGTTTTCTTTGGCTTATTGTACATTGTTTGTTCTGTTCTGCGTGGTAGGTATGCTGATCGATCTTAAGCCTGACAAATTAAGGAGGCCAGCATACTGGGTTTTGGGCTGCAGTTTCACTGTGCATGAAATGCATGGCATTGTGTTGTGTGTCACAGCTTATTTGCATGTGTTACTGTGATTTGTCTATGCTTTCTATGCTTAGCAAAGCAAGTATACCTGCTGCCTTGGTATGCTTGTTTTTATTTTATGTATGTTTCTGTTTTGTATTGTTTTGACAATTCTATTTTTGGTACTAGTACAAGCTCCTCTGTGGGGAATTTGTTCTGGTACCTAAATTTAACAGACAACACTTCAGCAGTGTATGTCTATTTGGTCAAATGGTATAGAAGAAAAATACAAGAGTTCTACGGTGTACTCATGGTGTTGTGTCACAAGCCTGACAATCACCTAAGTAATTTTTGTTCTTTTATAGATTTCCCTTTTGCCGCCATTTCCCTAATGAATGTCGCATAGTGCCTAGTTATTGGGGACTTTAGCTGTGTCCCAGTCCCATTTCCTTTTCCTTATTCCTTCATGGGAATGAAAGGCCTACAAAAGTAATAGTACGTTTTGTAATAAATAAATAATTATAATGAATTTTCCTTAGTTCCATTGTATTAGATATTTATAGGCGCACACATCATTTTGTGGCAATGACATTTGTACATGTGCTAGAAGGCTTTCTAGCCCTCTCAAAAGTGCTATGTATCTCTTAGAATTTGGTTTATGCCCAGTGCTACACCCGGGGGTTGATGGTGTTGACTAAAGGGAAATATGTTTCAGATTTCCTCCTGTCAAACTGGGGGAGGAGGCTAGCTCCCCGCTGGAAGATAGCTCGCCGCTAGCTCTCCTATAAATTAAAACTAGGTAACATGTATATTGCTCCCTCCTCTTCTCAAATTTGTATTACCCTGTCCTGCTTTGATCTAAAAGGGGAATTAGATGTGGGTAGTTTTGTTCTACAAGTGTTGGGTGATAACACCATTATCGTAGTTGTGCAAGTATTGCTAGTTCTTTATTAGCTAGTCAGTGAAAATAAACTGATAGTCTTTATTAGAGAATTATTTTAATTGGATAGGGATGAAAGGGATGAAAAGACCCACCCAGACGCCCCAGACTAGTGTTTCCTTATTTGACCTTTGAAGGGAACAATAGGTCTGTACTTTTTTTTGTTTCACATTCCTAGGTAACAACATCATTATTGTGCAGCACTAAGTAAAGGTGCACAGGTATCACACTTCCATTATCAGCTAGCCTGTATAGTTGAGCTGACAATCCCTATTAGAGCTAATGAACAGGTTTTCCCCGAAACAAAATGTTACATGGTCTAAATAGTGAGAAAGGTGAAAGATGCTTGCGTGATCCTCAGCAAAATATTTTTTTTTTAGAAATGATAGCTTTGTAGAAGTTAGTTTCCTGCTGCTACTATAATATGTGAGCATGGTCATGAGCAAAAATATAGTTGTTTTGCGTAAGAAAAAGAATATTAGAAGTGTTTGAAGTTTTGCACAACAGTGAAGGTTCACAAAGTAGACGCTGTGTGCATGCTATAGGAATAGAGGTTTGAAATTCCCTTTTTGAGGGATCTCAAGTGAAAATGCGGGAATACAACATGTCTGTTTTGTTTTATTTTTCTCTTCTCTTAGAATTCAGTAAATGCATACGTCCGTCCACAGGTAATACAGTGGAAAAAGTCAGATATGTAATGTATTACCTATTGTCAGTGCAAACATTTATTGATAGGCCTGAGATGTTTTCACCTTCAAATTCACACCGCCCAGCAAATGTTTGGGGTGTCCCGAGACCAAAATGTTTTGCTGATATTGAATACCCTTTGTTGACAGATTATTTGTATGCTTTGACTAAAGATCTTCGTTCCCTTCATCAGCAGGTAGCAGACACACTGAAGCCGCAACCGGAGGGGCCTGGACATACCATCCAACACGGGGACTGGGTTGTTGTCAGAAGATATCAATGGAAGTCTTGCTTGGAGCCGAGGTAGAGTGAGCCGAGGCAGGTGTTGCTTGCCACCCGCACCGCACTCCGGATCCAGGGCCACAAGGCGTGGACACATGCGTTGCACGTGAAGCGCGTCCCACTACCACTGCCATATGACGAATGGGTGAGAAAAGGTGTCGCTGATGACGAATACGAAGTAGTTCCTCGGTACATACCCTTCTCGGAGGCTTTATTGAGAGGTGAGGAGCCAGATCAAAAGGAGAAGAGGCCGGCTCTGATTGCTAGTGGTGAGGCCTCTCTTGATCACAGTGAGCAAACATCAGCGGATAAGTCGCCTGCCATTGACCCCCCATTCTGTTTACAGATCCAGAGGTGCGAGGGAGCACTTGCTACAATCTGCGGCAAAGGAAAGGAGAGCAGGGCACCGGAAGAAGGGCTGAGTAAGGGAAGTAGGGAAGGACTAAAGAAAGTGGTAGGGAAAGACTACAGAAAAGGCCGTGGTGCACTGGTCGAGACATTTTCCCAAGAACATTAGGTTGTGCCTGGGCCCAGATTAAGTGCTCCTCTGAGTCGTGAAGCTGTGCGACTCCGTCCTGGGAGTTAGGGAATGAACAATAGAAGCCTGCCTGTGAGGCTTTAACGGACACAGGGAGAAGATCCCTTGAAGGGAGAAGATCCCCTTAGGTTGGCCTCAGTGTGAACTGTTTTTCCCCTAGTTTACTTTGGACTTTTAGCTAGGAAAATGAGTCCCTTTGAATGTTACTATTCCCCAGGAGGAGCAGCCTTTGTGGCTCCTTGTCCAGATGTCCCTGATCTCATTTAGTTCTCATGGTCTACAAATTTAATATTGTGTTTGTTTGTATCCTAACTATTGCTTTCATATTTCTCTTTAGAGAATTAGTTTCTTGTTGCTTGGCGCATACCCTCATGGGTACTATTCCAACACCAACTGAGAGTGACGCTAGTTCCTCACAAGGAGGAGCACTGGGATGTTCATTAGGATGATGTAGTATTCAATTGTTGCACCAGACACATGTTACTTATAGTACTGCAGATTATTGGGTGTGTGGGTCATTGCCTTCATACAGACACAAGGGTGAAAAAGTGTTGCTTGTATTCTTGCCCTATGGAAATAGCTGTGAGGGTTAGTATACTATGAATAGTTTAGTAAAAAAAAATTCTCAGCCCGATAAAGATCTACTTCATGGATGTTAGATATAGGTCCTCGCTGATAATGCAAGTGAATACTCAGTATAGAATTCAATAGGGTGTTTTCCCTTATAATGACGGTTTGATCTTATTTGCATTAATTCCTGCTCATGACTTGAACTGTGATGCATTTTTCAGTAGTCCGATCATGACATGGTGTTATAGAGCAATGGTACACAGAGAACATATGCTTAGATTAGTCAAAAGGGAGGGTGCCTCACACCCAGAAAATAATTATTTTTTTAGTAGGTATTGCAGGGGTTGTTCTTTTACTTGTTGCCTCTGCACTTCCTGTCCTATAGTATGCTGCACTACTTCTATGATCATGCTAATCCTAGTATTTCATTCCCTGATACCATATATCTTTTATGATGATATATTATTGGTTATTCTTGTTTTCTTTGCTTCCCTTTGATTGATGAGTGATGCCGTCCCGTTCTCTCCTTTAGAATTGTACAGTCCTTACCTTTAAGCAATAAAGGCTGCACTTATGTTAGCCACAATAGGTTAAAAGGATGGTCTGATAGGTTGTAATTTTCCTCTTACAGAAAGTCCTAATGATGTTGTGAATATGTTAGCCTAATAGGTCTAACTAATATGCAGTTACAGCGTATTATTCATGTGCTGCAACCCACTGAGCTATTTTTGTAATATGCAAGCTTCAGCTGGATAGAATTGTTTCTGTAATGTGTATGCTTTTGTCTTATTTTTGCCTTCTAAGTTAGAAGACCAGCTGTAGTACATTGCTTTCCCTTGGTTAAGTTTACAGAATAGACATTTCTGTACACTCGTCTATAAGAGAGAGAAGCTTGTCAATGGCAGAGAGACTTCTGATGCTGACATTTGCTCAGCAGTTCCAATGTCGCATGGTACGGTTTTCCCCCCTCCTTTATGAGCAGAAATGTTTCCATGCTCTGGAGAAGCAGAGTCTCGGCTCCGTGGCCTTGGAGTAAAGATAATAATGTTGCCCTTGCAGGTGCAGATGCCTGGTGTGTGAGTTCATTGTTCACCCTCTGCTGAGCCAAGTACTTTTCCAGTCTGGGCTTGGTTTTACTCTGCCATGCTATGTTATAATGTATTGTCGTGATGGGATGGGGCAGTCCTCTCGGTGCACTCCCTGGGGTGTAGAACTGACGGGGCCCATCTGCAGATGAATATTATGGCCAAATAAATATATTACTTATTCTTCTCCACTGTCCGGCTGGCTTATTATATGGTAATGGTATATGATTGAGGTAAGTCGCTCAGGTGGATTTGAGCAACGCTTATCAGTGAATGTATGATATTGTTCTGCTTTCTCTCCATCAATTGTTCTTTTTGAATTTGTCACCCCAAGTGGGATGGGTATGACTAGACATGGGTCCTGTGCTCTCTATGCCACTGGAATCAAACTATCCTAGCTGATAAGGGCTGAATGCCCAAAACCGGTCCTAGGATTCTTGTTTCCAGTCCAGGAAGGACCTGGCCTGGCAGTTCGGGCTGGACTGTTCTCATTGGGTGCAGAGGCAAACCTGATTTGTATAAGGCTGGGTCCAAACTGGAATGGCATGGTGAGCAAAAAAACAATGGATTTAGGCTCAGATCTCTGTACTGGGGTGAATGTATGGCATTGTTCTACGTTCTGTCCATCAATTGTTCTTTTTGCATTTGTCACCCCAAGTGGGACGGGATATGCCCTGACGTGGGTCCTGTGCTCTCCATGCCAATGGAGTGAAACTATCATGGCTGATGAGGGCTGAAAGCCCGAAACCAGTCCTAGTATGCTTGTTTCAGTCCAGGGAGGATTGGCCTGGGAGTTCGGGCTGGACTGTTCCCATTGGGTGCAGAGTCAAGACAGATTTGCATAAGGCTAGGTCCAAACTGGAATGGCATGGTGAGCAAAACAATTATGGATTAATTCCCAGATCTCTTGACTTGGGTGAATCTATGACATTGTTCTGCATTCTGTCCAACAATTGTTCTTTTTGCATTTGTGTGTTTTGATGGGTCCTTCCATTAAACTTTTTCCACATTGACAGGAACTGCCATGACGGTGGATCCAGCCAAAGGATAGACGTGTCTGCCAGGAAGTGGCTATCTCTAAATTTGGTAGGCGGAGTAAAGGCAACAAAGATCTCCAGCAACCAATCGGTATTTACATAATCACTAAATCCTAAAACAGGCTCTCTGTCTAGAGCAGCACAGAGGTAAAAAAGAATGGATTGCAATGCTAACTTGAGGGATTGCCAGTGGTTAGACTATTTACAACATTCATCCCATCACCTTTTGATGTTTGATTGCCAGTAGTATGCCTGGAAGCCCAAGACTGATACAGTCTTCCAAGCCTACTACGGTCAAAGTTTGTGAATTCTAAAAAGTAGTACATGTGCATCCATTCAAGGAGGATTTCCATGGGTGAAGGTTTCCTTTTACTTTTTATTAACTTTTTTTAAAAACGTCACTAGGGGGCATCTTTGCAAAGAAAGGGCACAACACAGCACAGCAAACAAAGCTGCTGCACTGCAATGCGTTACCTGAAGAAGGCTGAACTGCACCGTCTTGTTAAAGAAATGGCTACGTTCTGCTCTCTCCTTGCTCTGGCACACTTTGGGCAGCCTAGTACCAATGCAGGCAGCCTTGCCCAATAGTGCAAGGGTATCTGCATTATAGTCAAGATAAGTTTTACTTCCTGCACACAAACTATCCTTGTGTGTTCTGCATTTGCGTGGCTTAGTAAATACCAAAAAGGATTTTATGCCGGGCATAGATCAAAAAAGTGATGCAATCAGATGCAAAATCTTTGTATACGTGAGGATACATAAAGTTAAGGTCCTGATCCAAAAAACAAAAACACGTTAAAATCTCTTAGTGAAATCAGAAAAACATCACAAAGAAACACAGGCATAGCATACTTGGTTCAGGGCCCCCAGTCCCATCTACCAAGCCAAGAATGTATTTGAGGGGTGTCAAACCCCAAACACCCCCCTGAAGCTACACCCCTGAATCAGTGTGCAAATGAATTGATCAACGTTTTGTAGGGATAACATCAGGGCTTGGATTTATATGATTTGAGTCACAGAGGAACTTAAAGCTTTAGTGCGTGTCTGTAGAGAATCAAAATCTGAAAGATAGAATATTTATTGGGCTTCTGAACATGTGTCAGAATGTTTATTTTTCAGCCCTCTGCCAGGCTGAGTTGAGCATCATTGTAGAATAGCTTGTGGTAGGGAGGCCATATATTTCGAATGAGGAACACAGTTTATCGATACTGTAAGAACCATTGAATCCCGAATGTAGGATCATTTTCAAATTGTACGACTGCTGCCATTTAACCACACTCCCATTCCATCCAGCTACTCTGCAGAATTCTGGAGTTCGGTATGCAATTATATATGGCAGCTTCCAGAGGGAGTTTATAGTGTCCTCTCCTTTAGGCCTGTTGTGCATTGTAATGGTTAGTCTTCCTCTAATAATGTCATATCATATGCTTTCAATAAATGGGACCAAAAAACATGCTTAGACATTTCTGTATCTTTTTGTCTGAATTTGGATATGCATTAAATCATGCCTTTCTAAATTGCCATTTTGGGCATAGATGTAATTCAATCAGTTGTTGAAGATGCTATCAAAAGAAACAGAGGCCATTTGATGCACTGGTCCCCAGGGACACAACTAATATGTGCCCCTGTTTTTGTTCCCCCCGGCACGGTAGTATTACGGAAGGGGTAGCAGATGCTTGTGCAGTTCTTTCTGAAATACAGGTATTTCTTTTGCACACAAAGTGCCTTGACTATCTTAAGAGGTAGTTCCCTCATTTGCAAGGGGTTGTGGCTCCATGCACATGTGGGAAACACAAACACTGTCACTGTGTTATATTATAGATGCAGGTGCAGAGGCAAGGAGGCCATCAATGGTGCACTGACTGTGCGCCATAAAAAGGTGGTGCACAGCTATTGGGTCTTTTGGAGGCAGCCTTCAACGTGAGGGCAAGAGGTCCCACTTTCAAGTAATCCCCCTTCAAATGGGTGCAATCACTCACTCATGTATCTATTATATTTGTAAAGCGCAGGAATCACCCCCGAAAGGGTATCTCCACTCTGTTGAAGAGTGAGAGTCAGACAGGGACGAGCCACCACAACTTAAGCATTAAACAACTACGTCTTCAGGAATTTTCTGAAGCAAATGAGACTGGTGCATTTGTGCAAGTTCTCCAGTAAAGTGTTCCAGCCAGTATATAGATAGGGGCCAGATAGGCAATCGTTTTGGCTCCTTATTGGATTTTCCTAAAACGCGGGACCACTAACAGCCCCTTATTCTCTGGCGGATAGGGAGCCAGTGGCCAGATTTCAACAGTGGCCCCGGGGAAGTGCGCGGTGGTTTCTTGAGGGCTAGTCGTGCGGCCACATTTTGGACAATCTGCTAAGCAGATATTCGCTGGCAGCTGCCAATAGAGCATTGCAATAGTCAAGGTGACCAATAATCAGAGCCTGAATTAGGGTTCTGCGTACAGAAAGGAGCAGCCATAAGAATACACTACACAAGAGACTCAGGGAATGGTAGCAGATCTCTACAGTGGTCAAAATGTGTTTTTTCATAGATAGCTGAGTATCCAGTTGGACCCCTACATTTTTGGCCACTCAGATATGGCTAGCATGCCCCTGGCAAAATGCTGATTAACTAGCTCCTCATCTTTATCAAAAGACAGGAGTAGTTGCGTGTCGTCCGTGAAAGAGAACAGCGTAAAGCCGCACTCCCGAAAGACTTTAGCAAGGGGGGCCACATAGACGTTAAATAAAGTCAGGCTCAAATAGGAGCCCTGGGGCACCCCCTTGCTAAACTTCAGGGTTTGCGATCGAAAAGGGCCCAGATTGATGGTCTGCGCGCATTGGTCTAAGAAGCTTACAAGCCAGTTCAGAGCTTGTCCCTGCAGACCGACCTCTCTCAGCTCAGTATCAGCTTCTGATGAGAGACCGTGTCAAAAGCTGCTGTCAGATCCAACAAGACCAACAGCACAACTTTATTCTCATTCAAGGCTAGTTTGATATAATCAGTGACCCCGATGAGAGTTGTCTCTGTGGAGTGATTAGGACTGAACCTAGACTTCGAGGGATCAAGGATACCATTGTCCTCGAGGTGGTAAATTAATTGGGTATTAACATGACTCTCCGCCATTTTGCTCAAGAGTGGTAAGAGCGACATGGGAAGATAATTGGAAAGTACAACGGCCGGCACCTGCTCTTTCTTCTTAATCGGAAGTACTTGGGCGGTTTTCCAGTCAAGATACAGACTGCCTTCACTAAAAGAGGTGTTTACGATCTCAGCAATAGGGGCGGATAAGAGAGGGGCAAGGAGAGCATGTTTGTGGGCAGGCATAACATCTAGAGGGGATCCAGATTTTGACAATCTTAGCATGGTTTCCACCTGCGAGACCTGAACAAGATTAACATGATTCAGGACTTTACCTAAGCATTCTGGTGGTACAGATTCAGAGATGGAAGACATTACTGGATTAGTGTTTTGTGAACATTGATTGTAAATTGAATTGATTTTATCATCAAAGTACACAGCTAATTTATCACATAGTTCCTGCGAGGAAGTAATCTGCTGGGTGCAGGCAGAGGGATTGGTATAGGAGTTCAGAATTTTATAAAGCTCCTTTGATGAGTGTTCTGCCTGATTAAGTTTAGTGATCAGGTGTTCTTTACGTGCCTTTTTAAAATTCTTATGGTAGATGGAGAGGGCCAATTTAAATTTAAGTCTTTCACTTTCCAACTGGGATTTGCGCCAGGATTTTTCCAAGCGTTTACAACAGGATTTTTCCCTACTTGAGTTAGCTGTTTACCAATCTTCACTTTTTTTTCAAATGTTACTGGTCCGATGTTTCGCAGGAGCCAGTCCATCTATCACATCACACACAGTATCATTAAAAGCCCTGAGTTCATTAGTGACATCCATATGTTCATTAAAAACTGGAGGGACATATATTTTACTACAGGACTCGTACGTGACTTTGTGCCATCGTATCTGTAGACTGTTCAGGGAGCGGCCCGCCAAGTGATGCTTAGGGGAGCTGTTCAAACAAAAAGGAATCATAGAACGGTCTGACCATATCAATGGACAGGCAGGCTCAGCAACAATAAGGGAAGAGTTAGTAAATATGATGTCCAGAGTGTGGCCAGCTAAATGTGTGGGTCCAGAGTTAATCTTACCTAGGCCTAGAGTGGCCATGTCGACTAAGAAACTCACTACCTCAGGACTCTTCTACTCTTCACTATGGTGGATATTAAAATCTCCAAGTAACAAGAAGTGTTTGGACGTAATAGTATGAGGGGCAATTTGCTCCACTAGTTTTAGAATGAAATATTTTAGTGGCCCAGGGGAGCAATAGATAAGAGCGCCTTTTAAAATTTCCTGAGGTGTCAGTTAAATTTTAAATATACACATTTCCATTGTGTTGTCTAAAATGGAGTCAATCATTGTGACTTTCAGTGCCTTCCTATAGATCATGACGACCCCTCCACCTGTCCTCCCTACTCTGTCCAGTCTAAGAATCAGATAGTTCTCTGGGAGGGCAAGCACAATATCCTGCAAGGGGACCTCTATCTCCCTTTTAAGTGCAGGTGTGTGGAGTGACTGCTTCAAGCAGTCACTTTTTCGTTCACTAATGTGCTTCTCTCAGGCAGCGTACTATATGCAATAGGATACATTGTTCCTGTTTGCATCCTGCTCGCCTATTTGCAGGTGTGCCACAGTGCAAACAGGAACAATGCAACCTATTTACAATCTGGGCTACAGTTTCCTTTTCTGTATTGTCTAACAGCCTTGTCAAAATGTTCTGAATCTCAAGAGAACTCTTTTGCTTGGTGTTTTTCTTCCTATGTGCTGCTACTTTTTTTATTTTTGAAGTAATCTTTTTGAACAAAGGCCCTATCTTTTAGCAGAAGTAGGAGTCTCCTCTGTTACATCTCCTTCTTTTCAAGCCTTAGTGATTTTTTTTATTTTTACAATCTTTTTGTTGGTAACTCCACAACAGACATCTCTTATAATGGTCTCTAGATCACCAACTAGAAATGGCTCCCACATTCGGTGTTTGTGTTAGACAGCAAGGCTGGAGACACTGCTTACCGCTTAGTGTGGATCGAACAAGAGGGACCTGTGTTCCAAATCAACTTATTCTAAGTTCCTTTCAGTAGCCTGGACATACTTCTTAGTGTAGCTTGAGCAGAGGACAGCGGTACTCCAAATTGCCTTGCTCTATGTTCCTTTCAGTGAAGGAAAGGCTAGCAGTCAACACAAAGTGACTAAACTGTCTGGACTGAGAGAGTGCAACCATGGAAAATGCAACCGTACCACCCCAGATTACTTATAGGAAAGTGACATCACTTGGGGACCTGTTAACTGGGTGTCACATGCCCTTTGCAAATGTATGGAGCTTAAATTGGTTGAACTTGGATAAAACAGGGTTCTTGAAATGCAAAAAAAGCAAGGCCTGTAAATATAGGGTCAATGGATCCTCCGATCAGTTTTACAATGGGAAGCAACAAAAAATCAAATAATACATCACATATGAGACTAACTGTTGGACCTGGCATCATTGGCGTGAGTTTCCCTTCCATTTTGACGGATTGCTCCTCTGTTTTTGATACGTTTTTGCTGGATTTATGCTTTGGGCACTGCGCCACTGCTAATCAGTGCCACAGTGCAGGTGCTCCCTAAGTTAAATTAATGTACTAATTGGTTATTCCATGATTGGGTTATTTGATTTATCTGTCAGCTCCTAGTACGGTGCACCATGGGTGCCCAGGGCTTGTAAATCAAATGCTGCTGGTGGGCTTGCAGCACTGGTTGTGCCACCCCCAGAAGCAGCTTGTAAAGTGTGTCTCGGGCCTGCCATTGAAAGGCCTGTGTGCAGTTTAGCACTGCCATGTCGACTTGGCCATGTGCACCCACTTGCCAGTCCCTAAACCTTCCATTTGCTTCATATCAGACACCCCTATGGTAGTTCTAAGGGCAGGGTGCATTGTAAGTTTAAGGTTTAGGACATGATCTAATGTGTGTAGCATGTTCTAATAGTGAATTACAGCCATTTTCGTTTTCCACTATTGAAGGTTACCTGTTTTCTCAGGCCAGAATGGGCAATTAGATTATTACATTCTTAGCATCCTAACTGACCCAGGGAATATGGTAGAAATTCGAATTTAGTATGCATAATAAAATATATCTTTTAGTAAAGTTTGTTTTAATATTCTGTGTTTGAAAATACCACTTTTAGAAAGTAGGCCTTTTCTTGCCTAACTATCCAGGCCTGCTTCTGCTGGCTTGTGTATTCTTTGTCTGGGTTTGTGAGTGACAGGGCTGGGGGATTCCGGGAGATAGACTGGGGCAGCCCGGTGGTGAATAGAGAGATCTGCATCTAGATGGGAGGGAGGAGTCGAACCTGGGACATGAATAGAGCTGGGCCTTCCCTCTACAATGCTGGCTCCACCTCCTGTGGCTTGTCTGATGTCTCTTCCCTGCACTGTAAAAGTAGAAAAGGAATCATGTCAACAGATTGAGAGAACTGTATCTTCCCTCCCCAGTGCTGGCTCCACCTCCTGTGGGGCGACTGATGTCTCTGCCCTTCACAGTGAAAGGAAGAAGAGAGTCATGTAAACAAAGTGCTCAGGAACTGGTTTGGACTAGGCAGAGGCCTCTCTGCCTTCAGAGAACAAAGGATTTTGGGGTATAAATATTGATCCCAAGAAATGAGATCACTTCTGGACAAGAAACCTTTCTGCCAAGGAGAAGAACCAAGGAAGCTGCAGGACTTTGGACTGCCCCTCTGCCAGTGTGCTGTTTTCTGGGTTGGTCTGCAGTGGTTGCTTCATTGCCAAGGGAAAGGAGAAGGAATTTTGTAAGGACGTTCATCTACAGAATATTCTCCAAGGCTTGAACGGTGCTTGCCTCCTGCTGAAATCTCAGGGACAAAAGACTTCTCCTCCAGATCCCTCCTGAATTTTCTTGCTGGGAATTCTGACTCCAGACACTTACGTGCTGCTGGAAGCGTGAGGCATCTAGAAGAAGCGTGTCGCCGCCTCAGCTGAAATAATCGCAACGCCAGAGAAGCGAGCCTTAGTCGAATCTCCCTGGAAGCGTGTGTTCATCGAAGCTGCCTGCTGTCGCATCATCGAAGAAGCATAACGCCATTGTGAGAGTTGCCATCGCATCACTGGAGAAGCGTGTCGCAGGACCTATCAAGGCTCCAAAGTACAGAGTCGTCACAAGGCTGCCAGGGCGTCATCACATCGTCATCGCATCGCCGCATCAAGGGCGCCATCTTCTCACATTGCAACTGGATCATTGTATCGCATCAAGGCGCCATCTTGCGCACCACAACGGGCCCGCAGGCTGACAATCTATGCATCACCTCCGCACTGGTAAGAAGCACGACCCATCCCCTACTCTGCGCAAGCATTGAGGCACGATGCATCATCTCCCCCGGATCACGGAATCAACGCATCTCCCCTTTTGCGAGCCTTTTGTTTACTTTGCGTTACGCATCCAGGAACTTTGTTAAGAACTTTGTTGCATTTATCATCAATTTGAACTAAGTTTTAAGTAATCTTAAGTATAGTATTGTGGATTTTCGTTGTTTGTGGTCTTGTGTTCAAGTCTACATAAAGAGTACTTATTTTTATAAACCCTGTGTTGTATCCATCTGTAGTGTTTGCACTGTATTACTGTGTATATTCACAAATGCTTAACACACTGCCTCTGAGATAAGCCTGTCTGCTCGTGCCAAGCTACCAAGGGGGTGAGCAGGGGTTATTAAGGAGTATAATCCCATTATCCTGACATTGAAGTAAGGGTCCCTATTTGGACGAAGGTGAATACCATTGCCAACTAGAGACCCCAGATCTAACACTAACCATCTAGTTTATGTTGTACACTGTTCATGCAGAAAGAGTTATGGTGAGAGCACAACGAAAAAAAGTGAAGCTCGGGATCCTACAGCAAATTCAGGCAATTCAAAATAGGGACTCCTCGCATTCAACAGACAAACATTTTTGGGATAATCATAATGTTGACATCAGGAATCTGCATTTCTTAGGGATTCAGCATAATATTAAGGAGAGATGAAAAAGGAGCCAAATGTGGATTTAAACTGTGAAGAGCTGAGTTAAAAATTATAAATCTAATTGTAAAAATATATTGTAACTGGAGTGATGATTGTGATAACTGGAACAGTAGAGGAGGCAGTGTATATGACACTGTCTGTAGGTTATTTATAATATGAACAGTTCCCGTGCATTGGACAAAGTTGGTGGAAGGGGGCTGCCATGAGCACTACGGCTGGAAGTCCCCTTATGGCTGCTACCTAGGAACTAGACACATCTGCATGTGGTGGGGGATTCATAATAAATGGTTTGACTAAGTCTAATGTTTAATACTAGCTCTTTAACCAATGCACTTTATATACATGCCACTATAGATAAATCCTAAATGGCTTGAGGATTAGCAATTTACCAACACAATAATGCATACTCAATAGGGAGCAATTGTGACATACTTAGATATTCCAGTTTTAAATTAACTTTGATGTTACTATATATGTTATAAATTACCTTAGCACATTATCAATTGAAATACATGAATAATTGTGATAGGGTCAGATTTTTAACAAACAACATTAATAAAGTATGTATAATTTAAACATACATCATAATAGGTCCATCAATAGGAGATTAATGGCGATCACAGTTTTTAGGTTGAGCCTAACGGCAACGCGCATGCGCTGCTCGTGCCGCAAGGAATGCTGGTTCAGGGTATGCACTAGCAGCCTCACCTACTCTCTGTGTGTCATTGTCTTTCTTAAAGGCTGCCTTCCGATTCATTATGAGGCTTGTTAGTCCCTCCTTGGTACCGCCTTGTCTCCATTTCTTACTGCCAGTAAGGACTGGACCATTTGGGGCAGATTTATGAGGCCCTTGCGCCACGTTTATGCCGCTGTTGCATCACGCAAGGCGGCGTAAACGTGGCGCATCCCTACGAACGATTTACAACGTGACGCATCTAGGCAGATGCGTCATGTTGTAAAGCCCTGCGCCTCTTGTGGGCGTTCCGGCGCAGGGTGGGCGTTCCGGGGCAGTTGCGCCTCGCCAAAGTGGCTGAGTGAAATCTATGAGATTTCACTCAGTCACTTTTCAGCCAATGCTGCGACAAAAGCCTGCGCCTGCTTGAAGCAGGCGCAGGTCTTGACGCAGCATTGTTAAAATGGGGCACCCCCGAGCCTTGCTGGAGCTGCGTCGCGCTTGCGACGCATCTCCAGCAATGCGACACATTTCCGGCACAGATGCGTCACACATCTGTGCCGTTTTTGCACCATGGTGCGCCGCATTATAAATGCGGCGCACCATGGCTGGCGGAGCTGGGGCGCACTGTGGCGCATGTTAACTGGCGCATCCCTGGGGATGCGCCAGTTAACATAAATCTGCCCCTTTATTTGGCTTGGTACACGGTCGGCTTTATCCAGTGACGGAGCACTATTTTGTTTTGTTAAGCTTTTTTTTTGTTTATATATGCATGCTGAGAGCGAATACCGCTTTAGGGACAGCGCGCTTAGTTTAAATGTTTACTGTTTATTTATTTATTTTAATTTACTTCTGATCGCGGCGCCCGCCTCAAGGACACCGTGCTCGGTTTTCAGTTTTTTTCCTTTTTACTTTAATAATGATCATCGCTCCCCCTGGACCTCTCTTTGCTCTCCATCAACGGAGGGTCACAGGTCATCACTCGAGAGACTTTAATCAGAAGTAGAGAAGCAGGAGTGTCGATTGAGACAGCTTCCAAGATGGCGCAGGATTCGAACTACAGGGTTCCAGAGACAAAACTCAAAGACGTATTCATTCACCTGGATAAAATACAATCTGAGAATATATGTGGTTCGTAAGAGCTGGGTTCTATTTGAAAGCAGTGAATTACTGCAAGATGCTAGCGGAGAGAAGCAGGGCAGATACAGACATGGGGATGTGGCCCAGTGAGAATCCATTAATTTATAAATCGAATCCGCTCTGTGCAGACAGGGTGTGAGAATTATATTGAGTAGGTAATTTATTTTTAATTGAGAAATACCTACATTCTCCAATTCTATTGAAATGATGTCAACCTGTTCTCTTCTTAGAATCTTAATAAAAAGATGTCAACATTAAAATTCATTGGAAAGCGTCCTTTCCTTCACAGCAGCAACAGAAGCAGAACCCTGGGAACGGAACACTTATGAGATCACAGACTGCAATGTGGTGTCACGAGACCGGGACCTGACTATGTGCAGAGGGGAGGCCTCCACTGCGTCAGAGAGAAAAGGAGACATCTGTTGGGGACGTTTTGTCTGGTAGCACAGAGTCTACTTTCAGGTTCACGGCTGGGTCATTTTTAGCGACAGGAGCTGGATTTTATCAAGAAATCGGATCGTGAACACGCAGGATCCCTTGTTAACTTGAAAAACGTAGTATCACTCACAATGGTGATGAATGATGACATGCTGAAAGGGCTCCACTGTGACGTGTTCCTGGTATAAAATGCTGGTATCCAGGGATCCACAGCATTGCGCACAAGGACACCAGACTGGGAGGACCGCTGCCTGTGACTTGAACTGAGGGCACTGAGAAGCCAGAAGCGGCACGGCACTGAGCAGGCTCCCAAAAGGATGGGGACAGGGGGGTGGGGGCAAGAGAACAAGGTGGGTAAATTAACCAAATGTAAACTGAACTGAAAACCAAACGGAACTCGAAACCAAAATGAAATCTGACTTGAAATTCCCATTTAACCTCATCCTTAATTTCTTCACCCTTCTTTCAACTCGCAGCACTAGACACCAGGGGCAGATTTACAAGCCCCTTGCGCTGCAAGTACGTCACTTTTTGTAAAGCACTGGCAGCACATTTGTCTGCCCCATATTTACAAGGACACGAAAAGCCACCCAGCGTGGCTTTTCCTGCCCTTGTAAATATGGCCCCATTACACGCAGCACTTTGCGTGAAAGGGGCGTTCCATAGGTGTAGCTGTGGGTGATTCTGTGCAACATACATGGAACCAGACACATTTCCAGATTTACGAGGAATCGTAAACCTGGAAATGCTTCTGTATTCTACGGCACCCTAGGGGTGGTATCGCGAGGCGCAATGAGGAGAAATGTTTTAATTTCTCCCAGTTATTTTCCTCTTTCAATGCATGCTGCATTCTACAGAACGCATTGAAAGAGGAAAATGCCTGTAGTGATTGTTTTCGTGCAGGAAGGTGCCCCATTCCTGCACTGCGGCACTTTCTTGTAGTTCTGCTCCCCAATCTTTAAATTCACAACCTAATATTTTCTCACTTTAATGGCCTTTCTTCTGCTCCCGTCCTCTTTTTCCCATTCCCTCCACGTCCTCCCTCTCTGCATCCCTTCTCTCTCCAGCCCTACCCCTTTCCTATTCTCCTCTACCATTCAGTTCTTACTCTTCCTGATCAACCATTTCTTCCCATTCCCCTCTCTCTTTCCTTCACTTCATATTCCTTTCCTTCCATTAATTTTTGACATCTTCCCATCACTGTCCTCTTTTTTCTTCCCTTTTAAGTCAAGCCTAGTGGCAGCACGCATGCTCTGCTCACTCTGCGAGGCGCTGTATTAGGGTATGCTCTAGCAACCCCGCCCACTCTCCACCTATATTTGTCATTGGCTTTGTAACATTGTCTTTCATAAAGGCTGGCTTCCGATTCATTATGAGGCTTATTAGTCCCTCCTTGGTACCGCCTTGTCTCCATTTCTTACCGCCCCTAAGGACTGAGGGTCTCATTTAGGAGACTCAATGCGCCTCTGGAACGTCACTTTTTGTGACTTCCGTGGCTCAGAAGCCTGCGTGATATATATCAGGCAGCACTAAGCCACTTTTTTTGGATAAATTCTGCCTGATAAATATCAGTCTCTTTAATGCAGTGTTCGGAGTTAAAGGGGCGTGCAATGGGTGTTGCTGGGGACATTCTCAGCAACATCCATGGCCTTTTGACACTGTCCAAGATTTACGAGAAATCAAAAATCTGAGACAGCGCCAAAAGCATACACTTCCCCAGTGGAGGCGTAAAGGAGGCACAACAAGGAGAAATATCTTTATTCCTATTTGTTTTTTTTTTTCTATGTGTGCTGCATTCTGAGGAGGAAGAGGAAAAAACCTCTTGTGATTAATATTGTACAGAAAGGTTACCCTTCCTGTAGAAAAATAATCATCCCCGCAACGCAGGCCCTCTTGCACCATGGTGCAAAGGTTCCTGCGTTGGTGCAAAGCAGCCCATTGTGCGCAGGCGCAGGGGAAAATTATAGGCATGTGCCATATATTCAAGATAGGCTCATTCCTGCCCTTTTCTTTTGCCGTACGGAAGCGCAGCAGGAAAGCCCTGGACCTTTTGGCTTGTTACACGGTCGGCTTTACCTAGTATGTGAGCACTATTTTGTTTTGTTATGCTTTTTTTTGTTTGGGTATGCATGCTGAGCGCGGTGCCTGCTTTAGGGACACCACGCTCAGTTTAAATGTTTTTGTTTTTTTTAAACTTGAATGTTGAGCATGGTGTCCACTTCACGTACACTGTGCTCTGTTTATTTATTTGTTTTAATTTACTACTGAGCGCGGCGTCCGCCTTGAGGACACAGTGCTCGTTTTTTATTTTTTTTCCTTTTTTCCTTTAATAATGCAGGTTGCCCGGGGGCCGCAAAGTGGACGCTCCTAAGAGGGCGGCCGCCTTAGTGCCACACGATGGCACACGAGGCAGCTGCCCAGTGTTGGAGACCCCCCTTAGGGGTCATTGGCGCCCGCATCACATCCAGGCAGGAGTGGGCGGGGGCGAGGTACATATACCTCTCCTGCCCACTCAGCTTCCTCTTTCTTCACCACCCTGATGCCGTTTGGGTGTGCCACTGTCATGTCCCTGGTGTGGCGTCGGTCCCCCTGCTGTGGTGAGATTAGTGCCGGTGAGTGCAGGGGTATATCAGCCCTTTCCCTCAAGTCTATTTTTAGTATGGTGCTGTGAGGGGAGACAGTCTTGCAGAGTGGTGGTTGACCCGAGGCCCCGTGTGCTGTGATGTCAGATTTCTTGTGACGTGTGCTGCAGTGTCAGTCCAAGTGGGTTACTTGTCTCTGAGGGCACAGCAGAGCATGGGCCCAGATTCTAAGCTTTATGGTACCGTACGGGTCCGGGAGGGGAACAATAGGGCAGTGGCGGCCAAGTGGAGGCAGACCCTGCTGCCCAATTACGTTTGTGCGTGTGGGGGGATTCATTGTGGGGCTTAGTTCGGGGAGCGGTTACAATTTCCAATGGTCTTGCAGCAGCAATAGCACCTTTGTGGTTAATGAGATGCACGAATCCCCAAGTTAGTCGCTCGCCACAGGGACACTTTTGTGGCAACTGAGGTTTTGGCTGCATGGGCAGGGAGACTGAACTGTCCCAGTGCTATGGGGCACAGTTTAGAGCCTGGAGGCCCCAGTTCACCCATATACAACTCGTCTGTCTACCCGCTGAGCTCCTGAGGGTGGTGGTTAGTGTTTGTTCACTTCGGTTTAGATCTCCGGCCTACTTCCGGATGGCTGGGGGGCAGTCTGGATTCAGGAGGAGGGGGAGCAATTGTGCTGGTTGCGGGTGGCTCGAGGACCCCTGCTAAAATGCGGCTTTAGTTACCGCCTGGGGGGAGCGGGTGAGCTAGGTACCGAGCAAGGTGTCTGCCACCCCCTTGATTATGGGCAGGACGCACTATTTAATAAAGTTAAATGTTCTAGCTGTGCAGCTTGTCGCTTGCGTGACATGCAGCGGTGTAGCAGCGTGTGCCCTGGGACTGCGTCGGTGATTGCCAGGAGGCCGGTGCTGTGCACCTGACTTGTGAACAACATTTTTCCGTGCATCTGGTTGCTTTGCCAGGCACAGGTGTTTTTTCTTTGATTGCTTGGAATGGCAGCGGGGGGGCTCCAGGATTGCCTCGCCTTTGTCTTGTTTCACAGAGCAAGGGAGGAGAAAGAACATTGACATGTGAGACTTGTCTGTGATGGGATTGCCGATCCTGTAAGCGCGTGTCTCCTGTGTAACCTGCTTGATTCTATGTATGGGTCACCTTGTTCAGCTCCAGGTCAGAACTTTGGTAGCCCGTTGTCGGTATCACTTGATTAAGGGGGCCCCTTAAGCCTACAGAGAAGGTGTGGGCGGGGCTTCATCCTCGGGGGCAGTATGTTTATATATTGAAGAAAAGCTTCACATTTTTAACATTCAATTATTTATAGAGGATATGCAAAATATTACAGTATGATGCAATATCTGAGTTCTTGAGAAAACGGGTCAATGAGCAAGATAATACGGCCATACTGCCAAGACTACCGACCTTGGAGCTGGTTAACCAGGACCGAGCTTTGGCCTCCGCATCCTGGAAATCTGGGCATATGACTTCTAATCCTGTGTCCTTTTGGGGGAGTTGGCTATTTCTAAGATATCGTTTAAATTGGAGAGACTTGGAGGATCACCTCTCAGCTGGGGAGGCAATCTGGATGCAGGTAGTTCGCTGTTTATATCCAATCTCCGTGCAGATCTGTTTTCCATCCAGGGAGCCCGTATGGGTTATGGTGTGTGTGCTTGATTGGGGGCCATGTGCTCCTGGCGTTACGGGCGGTGAACTTTCTTGGAGAGACTGCTGGCATGCCCAGAGTGGGCCACTTTACTTGTGGTGGGCTGTGCTCAAGATGTGAGCTATCAGATGTATTTGTTTTCATCGTATTCATAGGGCAAGCATCATCCCCAGGGTTCTACAAGTGCTGTTTACGGAAGGTTACATTTCAATGAGATCTGATGCGGTTGGGGGGACAAACAAGAAATTCTATACATAGCATGCACGTACCAGTGTCCCACGGTCTGGCAGAGTACGGTCCACCCCCAACAGTGGCAAAGTGCATTAAAGGATCCGGCGCAGGTTCGGAGGGGTGCACAGTCTCGAGGTATTTTCCCCCCATGTGCACCATGTGCGGGACCGTGGCATATTTTGCCTTTTTCATATTGGTTTATCCTGCGCTTCGATAGGGGGATGGTTCCCGCGGGTTTGCCGGGTGGGCGATGCTTCGTGTCATGTTTCAACAAGCGCAGGGCGGGCAGCTCGCGACAGGAGGGCAAACTCAGCAGAGGTGGAGAACCGCAGCCTTAAGGCCCGGCGGCGCAGGGTATGCCTAAATCCCCGGGATTCACCTGCCTTGTCAAAACAGAGACACAGACTCTTCGTCTGGCGTAGAAGATGGTATTTATTAGCTGCAGCTAGTATAGTGGTCTTAGAAGTCGTCAGTACAACGAGGTTCAAAAGAGACTGCCACTTAACTCCGTGGCGCACAGGTTTATATATGACAACACCATGCAAAATGCAATCACCCACGAGCATGAGCTATAGGCAAATGTTATAGACAATGTTTTAAGACCAAAGCAACTCAAGTTCCCGGTTCTGTTTGTCATTCGACCCCTTAAGTAAAACACAAGTGAATCCACACAATTCGGTTTACGACAAAAACATCGCGTTCGCCGAGCTGCCTGAGTGAGGGCAACACAAAATGACGGCGATCTCAAAATGGAGGCTGAGCATCAACAAATTCATAATTTGCAGAACCCAAGACCCTCCTTTTGCCATTACTCAGGCAAAAACAAACCAACTCATGCTAATCTGAGTCAGAGTCAACACTGATATTCGTGAGATCTTCAAGCTGTTGCTGCACCATCATTCTAATATTCTCTGAGCGGCAGATCATGGAACGCATAAAGTAGCCAACAGGCCACAAACTGCAGGACCACACTGAACGCATAAGCAACAAGAGAATATGACAGCTAAAATTGCTCCAAGGAACGTCAAGATCTTTCATCCCCAAGTTGACAATATTCCCCAAAACCATCCCATTAAAGACCAATCTTCTCCGTCCTGATGTATCGACTCGGAGACTGTGTGCAATTTGGAAATGGCTTGGTATAGTGCTGGAGCGTCGTCTGGAATATAAATGCAGCAACTAGATCCGATCAATCTACAGACACCTCCTCGGTCAGCTAGGATCACGTCTAGCGCAATTCGATTTTGAAGCTTCATAAGACGGTCCGCTTGAAGTTCTGCTGTAATGTTACCTATCGCACCTGCAGTAACATTAATAGTGGTCTCAACCACTCGAACCAATTGCCTAATGTGTCTGCTATTGACAATCGGGCCCCAAAAGGGAAGGAATCCTTTAAGGAAATCTCCTCCCTGTTGTTCTGCCGTGTCTTTGGCATCGAATACGCCTCTGCTATGCCTAACTCTATGATGGTCTGACGAAGCCGTATATGTAGGGGGAAGGAGAAAAGCTATGTAGCAGGTTCCAGAAAAGTTAGAATGTAACCAAGTGTGAGCTCGATCGTTACAAACAAAATATGTTCCTTGAGACGGAACTAGCGGAGGAAAATCAAGAGATGAGAGAACATATGTATATGTACATTTCTGGATATCGTCAACTTTCTTGCTGTTAATTTGGAGACAAAGATTGCCTTTATGGGGCACAGTCCACACTGGGGAAGACTCGCCTTTTCTAGTTTTGTCACTGAGAATGGAGACATAGTGGGCAACATTCCATCCATCATGAGCTTTCTTTTCATCTAATGGAATCTTACTCTTCTCTACAATCTTGGCCATTACCACTATGCTTTTTATCAAGGAACTGTGGCTAAAATCTAATCCATTCCCAGGAGTTCTCACAGGGCTTCTAAGTCTGTTGTGGTATGCGGCCGAAAACATTGTCAAATAGGCCCAAGCTGAACCCTCGTGTGAAAAAGGAAGAACCAAATATGGCATTCCCTTTTGTGTATTGTGTGGCATGAGTCCACACACCCAACAATCAGTCATATTAATGGCCAACTGATGTTGGTGCAACAACTGAATAAACGTATTGTTCATATACTCGGCTCTCCTTATCTGTTCATGAGGGGGTAAAGTATGCATTTTGTGTGAAAAGACAGAAAGTCGAGAAGGCAAAGAAGTCGTAGTATTAGCAACATTTCTTGATTGCAAAATGTGGACGATCTATCCTGTGCAGGCTAATAAAATACACAAAAACATAAGATCACACAAAGCTACGCCAAATCGACTACGTAATAATTTACAATATTTTGATCTCATTTCTTGCTTCCTATTTTCCCTACCTACAATTATTGTACCATCCATCTTTATCTAAAAAAAATGTAGCTCACGGCACTCTTCTTTGATCACTCAGCTAATCACTTCTGTATATCCTGAGGCACTAGCTGCTTACTAAAAGAACAGAATCAGGTTACAGTCTGAGTCTCCTACCGTGACCCTGCGACGGAGACAGATGGCACATCTAATACTAATATTACACAAAAAGGCAAAAGGACAAAAAAATGAGGTCTTTAATTAATAAAAAGTGTTCAAGAGTTCAGTTCATTGGGTCTTGGTCTTAAACTGTAGCGTGTTTTGCTCGGCACGGTCTGATCTTTAAACAATATTTCTGGGTTGGTGGTGTCTATTCGACGATGCGCTGGCACAGCAGCTTGAAGAATATCGTCATCCGCTTTTTCAGACTGAGTCCCATAAATCTGAGCCTCACTGAATGGCACAAAACAAGGAACTGCTGCAGTGTCCGATTCTCTTACACTACTGCACCCAGTTTCGTTTGCCCACCACCTTGACAGCCGTGCGAGAAACGAGCAGAACTTGCGTAGGCGTAGACCAATGAGGCTCCAAATTCTTAGTACGTTTAACATTTTTCACACAGACCCAGTCGCTGGGCAAGATGGTCTGTGGAGGCCTCCGGAAGAACACTCTGTACCTGTTGACGAATAACACTTAATTTAGAAGTCAAATCATGTAAATAGTCGATTAACAGAGGATATGGTATGTCTGAGTATCTTTTGGGACGGGGGACGCCCCAAACATTAGCTGGGCGTCCAAATACTACTTCATATGGGCTAAGTCCCATACGAGAGTGTACAGTAGTTCTGGTTGACAAAAGAGCTAAGGGCAAGGCATCAGGCCAAGCAAGACCTGTACTAGTTTGAATCTTCGCCAGCTTAAGCTTGAGCGTACCATTGTAACACTCAACCAAACCCGCTGACTGTGGATGGTTCGCCGCATGAAATTTTTGTTTGATTCCAAGACCAGAACATACTTTCTGCATTATCTGGCCCACAAATTCACTTCCATTGTCACTCCAGACAATGCGCGGCAAACCAAACCTAGGGAAGAATTCCTTAATCAACACTTTAGCAGTTGACAAAGCAGTGTTATCTTTCATGGAGTAGGCCTCTATCCAGCGGGAAAAAGCACATACCACCACCAGAACATACTTGAGGTTGTTGCAGTGATCCATATGAATGTAATCGATCTGCAACACCTCAAAGGGATATGACGGGGGAGCAAAATGACCTGCTGGAGTTGGGGTTCCTTTTCCTGGGTTATGCATTAAACAAACAATGCAATGTTTAACCACATTTTCTGCACATTTCGGGATTCCTTCATTCTGCCATATCGGAGCCAAAAGCTTACATATGCCTTTTGCACTAATGTGAGCTGGGCCATGAGCCATAGTCACGACCGGCAACACATAACCGTCCGGTAACAACCATCACTGATGTTCCGACAACTCCGTCCCACAACCCGTCGAATCTAACATTCCTGTCCTTTCTTTCCACATACTCGATTCTTTCTCAGTAGCTTCTCCCTGAATCGTTTTCACACTCTCAATCGTATCTTCACACATTGCAATTTCCCTCACCCAATTTGCAGGACCTGCCACATACATTCGACTAGGAGTGTTTCTAGCTGTAGTTTTCGCTACCTCGTCTGCAAACGCATTTCCACGACCCACATCATCTATGATTTTCTTATGTGCGCTGCACTTTATGATTGCTATCTGTGCTGGTAAAGTAAGTGACTCAAGAAGATCAGTCACTAACTGACCATGCTGAATCTTTGTCCCGTGGGAGGTAAGGAATCCTCTCTCCCTCCACAACTTTCCGAAACTATGCGCAACACCGGAGGCGTACTGACTATCCGTGTACACATTCACTCTCTTTCCCTTGGAAAGCACACACGCTCTAGTCAAAGCTATCAATTCAGCTGCTTGGGCTGAATTATGTCCAATACGTGCCGTTTCAACAATTGTGCATAAGGTGGTGACAGCATAGGCAGAAGTGGTTTCTCCATTTGGAAGCTTAAAACAATAACCGTCCACCCATAGGATCCCGTCCGGGTCCTTGAGCGGAGTGTCCTTTAAATCAATCCTCCCCTTCGTCTCTTCTTCTGATCGAAGAAAACAATCATGCTTTTCCTGATCGTCTTTCTCATCTGGGAGTGGCAACAGTCTAGCTGGATTTATCGTGTTACATCTTTTGATATGTATATGACTCGCTAGAAGTGTCAGCTCGTAACCAGACAAACGAGCACTCGTGAGATGCTGCGTCTTAGTTCTATTTAACAAAGTATCCACTGCATGTGGAACCATAACAATGAGTGTGTTATCCAATACTAATCCGGCAGACTGTCTAATTGATATTGCGGCAGCTGCTGTAGCTCTAAGACAACCGGGCAAAGCTTTAGCTACTGGGTCTAATGTAGCGGAGAAATAGGCACATGGCCTTTGCTTATCTCCGAATTGCTGTGTCAAGACTGACAACGCGCAACCTTCTCTCTCATGAACGTACAATGTAAAGGTCTTACTATAATCTGGGGTACCCAACACTGGAGCGGAACACAGGGCAGTACGTAAATCAACAAAACTTTTCTGACATTCATCCGTCCAAGGGAGCGGATGGGGCGTATCTTTCAACGTTAATGCCACCAATGGTTTCACCAAAAGTGAGAAATTGGGAGTCCATTGTCTACAGTAGGAAATAATACCCAAAAAGGCAGGCACTTCTCTCTGTGTGGTGGGTACAGACATCTGTGGAATAGCATGAATGCGTTCTGGGGTCAATCGCCTTCCCTCCTTCAACAAGAGATGACCTAAATAGGTCACTTCTTGTCGGACATACTGCAACTTGGAGGGCGATACTTTGTGATTCAGAACAGCCAAATGATGCAACAATGCAACAGTCACGTTCCTACACACATCTTCCGTATCAGCAGCCACCAGCAAATCATCCACATACTGAACAAGCGTAGCACCTGGAGGCAAAGGAAAAGTATCAAGTTGACATTTAAGAGCTTTGCTGTAAATAGAGGGACTTTCACAATAGCCTTGAGGAGCTCTCCTAAATCGGAAGCTTCGGCCTCCCAAAGAGAAACCAAAAATATCCCTACTTTCCTCAGCAATGGGAATGCTAAAGAAAGCATTCTAAAGATCGATCACCGAGAACCAAACCGCTGAAGCAGGAATCATTGTCAATAAAGCTGTAATGTTCGGAACAACAGGAAACTGTGGTACCACTATTTTATTGACTTCCCTTAGGTCAATAACAAATCTATAGACAGGAGGCTGTGAAGGATCCGTCCTCTTAAGGATCGGAAGAACAGGGCTGTTACAAACATTGCCTCTAGTCTCTTCGACCACATCTTTCTGAATAAAGTCATCAACAATAGCCAAAAATGTTCTCTCTCCATCACTAGAAATACGATATTGAGGAATGCGTGGCATTCTAACATTATCTTTAACTGTGACAACGTACGGTGGGATCGCAAGACGACACACGTCATTTGGGCCCGTGGCCCAAAGACTTTCTGGGAGAGAAAGTAACGCAGGTGGAAACTTGTCCCGAGATAAATACATGGGGGACATCAATCTCTTTCCCAACGTGAGATGCACACCAGAAGGGGAACAATACAATGTCGCATGCAGTCGTTTTAACAAATCTAAGCCCAGTAAATTCTCACCACAACCAGTTGTCAAAATAAGTGGAGCTTCCAAATCATAAGGACCAATCGAAACAGGCAAGGGGCAAGAAACCGGATTACGACTGGAGCGCCAGAAAATCCCACAGAAGTATTTATTAAGCCAGACAAAGGTGCCCCAGGGAGTTTAGAATAAATGATAGAACTTCTCATCACACCAGTATCCAAAAGAAACTGTTCTGAAACACCCATTGCATTGACAGTGACATACGGCCCATTTTGATCTACTGGAATCGACACAACTCCCTCACTTCGTCCCTGGCTGTCCTATTCAGTCTGGAAATTGTCAGCCCTCTCTTCAACATAGTAATCATCATTGTAATACTGCGTAGACAGAACTGTCGGCTGGTCAAAGTAATTCGAAGTAGATGGGACAAGAGAACGCTGCTCCTGAGAGGACGCACCTCGTCCTCTTCCTCTAGATCCTGTCTGAAAATTACAACAACCTCGGGAAGAAGACATCCCATTATTACGCTGTAATAAGACCGGACAACTATTCTTGAAATGTCCTTCTTCCCTACAATATGTGCATTGATTAGGACCTAATGAAGGTCTCGGTGTGAAATACTCAGGCTTTTGCAACAATCTCTGAAACTGTGGAGGCTGCTGAAACTGAGGGTTTTGCTGATGCTGATTCGAGCGAGGCGGATACGCCTGCTGTAAAAGAACTTTAGTTTTCAAATCTTTATTTTTCTTCTCTTGCTACTCCTTCTCCTCCTTATCCCTATTCTCATAATACTGTGCAGTAGCCAATATTTTAGCAGGAGAAGAGACAGCCCATGCACTTTCAGAACTCTTTAATTTATTCGATAATTCTGGAAGCAAATTATATACAAACTTGTCTACAAACAAACGCTGACCACCCTCTACACTAAAGTCCTGACCACTGGGGTCTATAAACGTTTCTTCGAAAGGAGTGAAGAAATCCGAGACACTTTCATCTTTCTTTTGCTTACACGCAGCCAACTTATCCCAATTTACTCATACTGCAGGCATCATTGTCTTCATCAACTCAATTATTCTACCTGGAAGAGCCGTAATCAAATCCTCTGGTTTTGCACCACCCACCTGATTCGCATCCGCAGCTCTAATAGCAGCCCAATCACCACCCAATTCAGCCAAATGATTCTCCCTACGAATCCGTGCCCACATACCTTGCGGAACAACATTTCCAAATAACATATCAATGTCGGCCAAATTCATAATACAAGCGTCAACTGTTTAGGACAATTCTTTGTAATATCCAGCAGGATTTTTACGGGGTCGTGAAGAGTTTGCTTAAGCGCCAATACTTCAGACCTCTTCCAGGGTTCGTGGACCCATAAACGCTGGAAATGAGCAGGGACTTGAGGTGGACCAAGCACCTCTTCTCTCCATACGGGAGGAACTTCCCGCATCGGATAATTCTTGCTACCTTTTTTATTGACGGGATCAGCCCCAGAAAAAGACAAGGACAGAAACATTGTTCTAAAAGCAATGCGTCTAGTTACTGCCTCCTCAACTCGGTGTCCTACAATAAAACCTTTATCAAAATCAGCTTGTAATTTCAGGAGGTCTGAAGGAACTGTATCTAACTCCATATCTTCCCAACTTCTAATAAGAGTTTGACGCATAATGTTAAAAACATATCTCTGCGTGGGCTCCCCCCATTGATGAAAACAACTCATGATATCATCGGTACTAAATTCTGGTCCATGCTCAATCCATTTGCGAGCGAGAGAACCCAAAGCTACTTTCTCGTCCGCAAAAGGAAGTTGACAACGAGATTGTCGTCTAGAGAAAGCTGGAGACATTTTTATAGACCTAACAAAAAGAGAAAAGAAACTTGAAACAGCATCTGCTATACTCCTCTGTGAATAAGAGAATCCCTCGAAAGGATAGGAGGTATTACAGATGTAGAAGGCAACGGAGACTGAAACGTAGCAGGCTGAAGAATAGGAGCGGGAGAAGGTGGGGCTGAAGTACAAGCTGCGAGGGCGGAGCAGAAGCAGGCAAGGAAGCAATAAGGGGCTGAGCTGGTTGCTGGACAATCTGTAGTTGAGCAACCACTTGTTGAGCAACGGGAGGGGGTAATGGAGGGGCATTCGCATTCTGAACATAGAGCGGAGGTGAATTCAATAAACAAGACATTAGGGAATCTTCTTCTAATTCCTTACTTTTATCTAAAGAGGAAGTAGGCAACATCGGATAGCATTTATCCATCGCCATACGATGTTGTCTCTGTGATATCTCCTTCGCATCATCTACTTCGTTGTCCTTAAACTGCTGGGCAGCCTGCAGACTGACATGTCTTGTGCTTTCTTATCCTTCTTGATTGTTTGAATTCTTTCTGTTTGGCTTCTTTGCGCCAGAGGCGAAAGGAGTCAAAAATAGCCGGCCGAGCTTTTCTTCTAAACAGAATTGTTTCCAAATTATCTAATATAGCGGGATCAAAACTACCATTCTGGGGCCATCTCAAAACTCTACTATTTTTTGTATATCTGACCCATGTCTCGTTAAAGGTAATGGGACCAATACCATGTTTCGAATTGAGCTCATAAGTCGGAGTTCCTACCGGAGGGATCGGACATGACTCCTCCAACTGGGAATCCCTTGTACAACCCAAACAACAAAATCTTTTGAACTTACTCAGCCCAGGCATTGTCACTTCTCTAGACTGATCACAAACAACAAGGGGTATAGATCAGTGAAACAGTACAATCATACTTACCCCTTGGCTTCAGCTATTGCAATATCTGAACAGAGACTAAGAACAAAAACAAAACAAAGGTCTGTGGGAGCGACACCCCAAATACTTAACTAAGAATCGTTCTGCGCCAGCGAAGGTCCGTCTATCGTCTCGCTCTACCAAAATTTCAGAAGGGTCCAAGGCAGGCTGACAGTCAGGGCAGCAGTTGTCAGCAGGCGTCGGAGAGGAGTAGCCGCGCTGTCACAGACCTTCGGTCCACTTCCGACATACAGGGGTCGATCACGTGGTGCGCTTCCTCCGGAGTTTTCTTGTGGGCCCCTCACGACCCTAGGGCTTAACCGCTACCGCTGAAGTCGCCCCACATTGGGCGCCAGTTGAAGAATCGCAGCCTTAAGGCCCGGCGGCGCAGGGTACGCCTAAATCCCCGGGATTCACCTGCCTTGTCAAAACAGAGACACGGACTCTTCGTCCGATGTAGAAGATGGTATTTATTAGCTGCAGCTAGTACAGTGGTCTTAGAAGTCGTCAGTACAACGAGGTTCAAAAGAGACTGCCACTTAACTCCCTGGCGCACAGGTTTATATATGATAGAACACAATGCAAAATGCAATCACACACAAGCATGAGCTATAGGCAAATGTTATAGACAATGTTTTAAGACCAAAGCAACTCAAGTTCCTGGTTCTATTTGTCATTCGACCCCTTAAGTAAATCACAAGTCAATCCACACAATTCGGTTTACAAGCAGAGAAAACACAGCTGCGTGTTGTAGAAGGACAGTCGAGAAACAGGAGAATGCATGATCCATGTAGCGAAGGACAGCAGATAAGATAACTTAAAGGAAACAATGGTGTGAAATTAAATGTAGTCCGGACGGGGATTAATCAGCTCAGACAGGAATTAGTGTACTCGGCCAGACCCTGACACTTGTTAGCAAACATAGGCGAGGAAGCCACCTGACACGCAAAGCAGAAACGACAAAAACATCACGTTCACCGAGCTGCCTGAGTGAGGGCAACACAAAATGGCGGCGATCTCAAAATGGAGGCTGAGCACGAACGAATTCGTAATTTGCAAAACCTCAGAGGGACCCTCTGAAAAGAATTCAGTTATAGCCCAAGGTTATTTTGCCGTAACATGCACGCTTGGTGTACCAATCTACCCCCAAGCAAATCAACATAGTCAGGCATGTCAGCCAAGATTTACACTTTCCTCCTCTTTGAAGAGCTGAAGTCCAGATCCTCGCCTTGGATTTACCCGATATACAGCAACACGCGTTTATGTGGCTGCAGGCTGCAGCCGTACATTTTGTTTATTAACTTCTTAGAAAAGGGTTAATGTCCGGACCCGATGTTGCAACAACCGAGTGGGGATATGTGTGTATTCTGATTCCTGGGTTATTGTGGCCATTGTTACACAGGTCTAGGGCCCGCAGACTGGTTGTGATCGGGTTAGGGCCGGATGCCATGGGCGCCCAACCAAAGAGTTTTTTTCCTGCACCTCTCCTGTGGCAGTCGGGCACGGCATTAAAGGGCCATTGTTCGGTGACATGGCAGCTCCGTCGGCAGCCGTGCAAACCTTGCGCATTCATGGGTTGCTAAGGTTCTCGTCGGGTGTTGCAGATCAGGCCAGCAGCGCACATTTCTTCCTGAATTTAAGTAGTTTCTATAGCGAAAACTTTATTTATTTAAACTGCCATTAATTTGTCAGCCTTTTTTGATTAAATCCGAAATGTGCCAATGTCACCATGGACTTTCAGTACGGCTGCTCCATCACTTGTTGTCAGGTCCAGCGCATGGGAAAGTTTGCCATGGGTGGGCGTGACTTGCCCAATGTTGACCGACATGAGTGATGCTTTTGAGTTAATGCAGGCACACGTCAAGACAGACCTCTCGATACCATGATATTCCATAAAACTCACCCTGGTGTAGTAACCAGGCCCAGGAGGACTCCTTGACTCAGGTGCCTGTCTTAGGGCAACTTTGTAATATATCAACTAGCCTGACTGGTTCCTTAAGATGGATAACAGGGCATCATCACTGTGGCCACAGGGCCCAGCATGAAGGGTTAAAGGTTAAATTCTGTCTCTCATCTATAAAAAGTATTTCTTAGACCAAAACAGAACCTCAAAATGTAGAATTGGTGGGAGTCACAGATATAATTTGCAGTAATATTAGTGAGCGGCTGCTGCATTCCAATATTGAAACCACAAGTCACTATCCCTGGATAGTGATGCTCAACGGCATCCCAGTCTCTTGCATATTACCTGTCTGGTGTTCCCTCTCCTCACCGCAGAGGGTCTGTCCAGGGTTCATTGCTAGACCCCATGCTCCTAATTGCACCAGTCCTTGGGTAGGGCAGATCACAGTGGGGACATTCAACAACGTATAATCGGTCATGGGGTCCTTGTTAAAAGGCACTTAAGCACACCTGATACTATATTGGAGCCCCTGTAGCGGAGAAGTCAAAGGAGTTTATGCCAGACCAATGCCTTTCATAGTGCCAGCTGTCCCCCGGCTCCTGTGCAAAGAAGTATAATTATGACGCCTGACTTATATCAGGGAACATGGTCGTTTCTGCTGTTTCATGACCTGTTTTGTCAGGGCAATCTACCTCCCGGGGTGTCACACGAGTGGAAACCTATGGCACTTTGATCAGCCGGGGCCAAGAGGGCCCGGCAAGAATGTAGTAATCATCACTAGTGGGGGTGATGACTGGTGATCAGGTTAGAAGGAAGTAAGGGTCCACTCTCATTTTAACAAGGACAGGTCAGCCACAGCTTTCCCCGCCTCTCCAAGTTCAATAAGACTCACTACGAGGGAAGTTGGGGTGAAGTGTGACTTCCAACAGATGCAATATTCGCTCATCTGGCCGCTCACAGGGTCAGCAATTAAACAGCCTGGGAGGAGTGGGGGTAGGACATGGGAGCATAACACACTGACTGTTCCCCCTTTTAGAAAGGGTGGGGAAAAGGGGAATCGCATAGGAACATCCATTCACTAAGGCCATCCCATTAGTTAGTGTGTTGCACCCTAAGCATTTCACCCTCCTGAGGGCGATAACTGAGTATCACTGATTTGGGTAGCATTAAACTCCTGTTAATCGGTGCCAGGTTACCCCCAGGGGGAAGGTGCGCAAACCCAGTCCTATGCTGTTTGCATAGCCTATGCATCACAGAGGGCTAGCTTTCCTGACTATGCGGCAGGGATGGGAAATTATTACTTGGAGAGCAAATGGGTTTGGATCTGGTACATTAGTAATATTGGAATATCATATTGTTTCGACAGGCCTGGGGCAAACTCTTAGGGGTGGACTCTTGCTGACAAAGTGTTTTAAAGCTACCTACTTTTCCCCTTTAGCATCCCAGCGATACTTCCATCTGGGTACTGGGCTCCAGCAGCAGACATTCAGTTGGGGTTAGTGTATTGACCCACTGGCAGGCCACCAAGTAAACGGGACTAGGTATCTAGGACACGCACATTAGGCAGAGGTGTCCAGGGGAATCATATAAATGGGGACTGCACCAGGACATGAAACTGTGCATGTTAGTTTCCGACGTAATGTTTCTGCACCAGTCATATTGTTAACAGAGCCAGGCTTTCCCTAAGGTCTCTTGTTTCGAAGCACCAGTAGTTGGGCTGGTGCGTACTTTGGGGAGGACGATTGCAAATGTATACTAGCCTGTGATGGCCAGGCTACCAAGACATTTTCACCCCTTGCCACCAAGGGGGTCCCTATTGAGAAACAGCGGGGGTACTTGCTAATAGGGCAGTGGACAGGACGTTCAGTGAGCTTTCCAGGGTCCCAAACGCTTAGACAAATGATCAATGTGCTTCCTTTTATTCACCCGGGGAGGCTTGCAATGTAATAACTTCCAGCCAGTAACGGAAAAGGTAAGATGATTCGGCATATTCTGGGTCCACCTCCTGCAGAAAACCTTAGGGAAGCGGCTACACACGATTAGGCACTATTAAGGCAGCCAGGGTGTGAGTTTGTCATCCCTAGAAGGGTGCTGTTACCTCAATAGTGCTGAAAGAGAGGATTTGGATCTCTAGTACGGACAACTACCAGTATACAATTTGCATCCATAGTTAAAAGGGGCAGGTACCTTGCTCATAGGTTTACTCCATGTCTTGAGATCCATAAGCATGGTAGGCTACTGGTTGCTTTAGTAAACAAAATACCCTTGGGAATTGTCAGCTAACAAGGGGACTACTGCCGCCATTTCTAGCCCAGGAATTCTGGACTGTGGGGTACTCCCATACAGGGGTGTAGTGCGAAGATCTAAATCAGACCAGGCTCGGCAAAGGACGGTATTCTGGTTGCTCCAAACTGGGAGATATGGGTATGGCCCAATGGGTCAGGTCACCTTCCAGTTGGGGTTACTTCCTCAAAAGAGGCTGACAGCACGCCCCTTACCAAAGTCGGGTCGAAATGGTAATGAAGGATTAAATATGTAAGGCAACATGCGCTGGAACAGCTTGCTGAAGAAGCGGGGGGCGGGTGCCTCCTTTCCCAACATTTTGACATACACCTGGGAGGCATTGGTTGGACTTTTCTGGGTAGGAGGACTTTGCTGGAAGAATGGGAGGCCACCAGGTGTAAGTTAAGCAACAAATTGGGGCATATGAGTCTGGTGTCAGAGATAAACCCAGGTTTGTGGTGGCTAGGGGCCCAGTCAGGGGATGCCAGGGATACCTCACGCAGGAGGGTTAACAGTACCATGGGCGCATTTACTGAAAAAAAGGGGTTTTGGCTGTATTAGGCACGGGCTGCTGCATGACGAGTTCACAGGGGGTTTGGTAGAGGATAGGGACCACCTGTCTAGAGGGGGCAAGGACTTGTCTACCTGTCTAGAGTGAGCAAGGACTAGTCTTGTGGGGCCTGGACGAGGCAATGATCTGACACTCTTTAGAAGGAGGGATCTGTTGTAAGACATGAAGTCCTCCATGTGTAAGTTAAGCATCCAATTTGGGGCATGTGAGTGATGGTAGTCAGAGACAACCCCTCCTTTAGTGGGGAGAGGAGCCTGGTCAGGGGAAACCATGGAAACCAAGGCACTGCTGCTAGAATTGAAGTCCACAATGTGTACGTTGAGCAACCAGCTGGGGACCTGTGAATTATGGTGGTCAAAGATAACCCCCTGGTGGGTGTGGCAAGGGTGCATGCTCAGGGGAAACCGTTGAAGTCTCGCGCAGGAGGGTTAACATCTCGATGCGGAAATTCACAGAAGAATGGTGGTTTGGCTTTGTCCAGCATGGTTTACTGCACGCTAAATCCATGGGGTGTTTTTGATAAATATGGGGTACACCTGTCCAGAGTGGGAATGGACCTGTTCTTGCTTGATCTGGGGGAGGCTTTGGAATCAGCAGGGTGTAGGTAAGGGATCCATCTTGGTGGGGGGCCCTGGGGTGATGGTGGCCACACCCAGAGCTGTGGCAGAGTTACAGGGTGATCCGGAGGTGTAAGGTACAGCGGGGTACCCTATGCAGGAGCACAACAAGAGTGCAAAGGCCAAATATCCCCAGGAAGGTCCTCAGGTTGGACCTTAGAGGAGCAACGGTGCCCCGGTAGTCCTACAGGCGGTTGTGGACCTGAGCAACCGGGGGTGGCCTGGAACACTACGCCCCTTTTGTGGGCCGTGAGTAAAGGGGTGGACTGACGGTCCACTGGTGGGAGGGGTTATCCCCTCCCCCAAATTTGGCAAACACCGATTGGCTAGGGCCACGGTGTAATTTGGCTCATCAGGTGGGCAGGCAGCGAGGGGCTGCCTGCCCTAGGATCGCCCATAAGATAACCCACCATGTTGGCAGCAATTTTCTCCACCAAGAAGGTGTCTTGTCTGTTTATTTCTCCAGGAGAGTGCTGTAAGAGGATGGAGAGTGTTGCCGATATTGGCACTATGCAGGCTGCCCGGGGCCTTGAAGTGGACCGTCCTAAGAGGGTGGCTGCCTTAGTGCCACATGATGGCACACGAGGCAGCCGCCCAGTGTTGTAGACCCCCCTTTGGGGTCCGTGGTACCCGCGTCACATCCGGGCAGGAGTGGGCGGGGGGCAGGTACATATACCTCTCCTGCCTACTCAGCTTCCTCTTTCTCCACCACCCTGATGGCATTTCCCTCCCTACCGCTTAACCGGCGAACTGGCAGGGTGTGGGGGGGGTCTTTTTTAACGTATTCTGCGTTTCAGGCGGAGTTACAAGGAGATCCAGAGGCTGTAAGTTACAGAGGGGTAGCCTCTGCCGCATAACAAGAGTGCAAAGGTCAAATATCCCCAGGGAGGTCCTCGTGTTGGACCCTGAAGGAGCGACAGCGCCCCGTTAGTTCTATGGACGGTTGTAGAGCTGAGCAACTGGGGGCGGCCTGGAACGCTCCACCCCCTTGGGGGGCGTGAGTATTGGGGTGGACTGCCTGTCCACCGGTGGGAGGGGTTATCCCCTCTCCCAAATTTGGCAAGCACTGATTGGCTAGGGCCACAGTGTAATTTGGCTCATCAAGTGGGCATGCGGCAAGGGGCTGCCTGCCCAGGGATCGCCCGTAAGATAACCCACCATGTTGGCATATTTGATATGCAAATAAACATGCAGCAATTTTCTCCACAAAGAAGGTGTCTTGTCTGTTTATTTCTCCAGGAGAGTGCTGTAGGGGGGATAGGGAGTGTTGCAGATATTGGCACTATGAGCATCACTACCCCTGGACCTCTCTTTGCTCTCCATCAAGGGAGGGTCGGAGGTTATCACTCAAGATAGTTTTATCAGAAGTAGAGGATAATTTAGGATAAAATAATACCCAGAACATTTCCAATTCAAAGGCTCCCGTTGACGGCTTAGAGCCAGGAAGCACAAACCTCTGGCCGCTTCTTCAGCTGATAGGTCTGTCTCTGCACATACACCGGTGCTTCCCGCAGTTTTGGAACCCGGAAACAGGCGCCTGCAGCAGACAAACAGGCCCTTTGTGGAGGGGTACTGCAAGACAAGCACACCCGCTTTCTCCCTAGGGTGGTGATTATGCAACTTCCTGGTGAGGCATTTAAATGTCTTGAGTCCAGAGTGGCAGAGTTATTCACCTTTCACGCGCAAGTAGACATGTTTTTCAAAAGTAGAATCGCTTTTCTGCACTTCCCAATGGATTGATTTACTCTCATATAAAGAAATACACATACAAAGATTTATGCTCGAGTAAACATGCTGCTCCATGTTGCAATGAGCGGGAGGATGCCCGGGTGGTAATGTCCTGGCATTTGGGTACACACACAAATAAATACTTTTTTTAATGCTGTTTTATATAACCAAGTCTCAAAGGTATTGGAACGCCTTACATGAGCACCGGTTACATTACACAAAGGCACATTCATTTTTCAGCGGGCACGGGTAGGGGATTAGGAGATTTGCCCAGAATCACAAAATGTTGAGCTGACTCCAAGACTCGTACCTGGTTTCCAAGCTCCAAACTCGGCAGCGCTGGGTGTTAGGACACATACTAGGTGGACATTCGCATTTGCTTTGATCTCCCTGCGTCCCCTTCCTATCCATGGGACAGGCTAGAAAGCATCTTCCACCTCCATGCACAACTGTACATTGCAAATGATTGCACAGACAGAAATGACTTGTCACATGAGCAGAAAGAAATTTACAACTTTCCCCAGAGCTCAGCTGAAAACCTGGGACTGTCACAGTCTGGCAGGCATATGCATGGAAATCTTGGTGCATTCCAAAGATCCAGAAATCTGTATTAACACAGTGTTGGAAATCTATGTGTGCTATTTTTTAAACGTTTTCTGTGAATGGGGCCACACTATTTTGTAGTTATGGTGTTAGCCGAGACCTTTCGATTTAACCCAAATACCTACTTATAGTATGTTTGCGAAAAAGGCGCATTTTAGCCTGCCTTCTTCATCTATTGGCATGTTGTGCCATTCACATTTGCCTTTTACCCACGGAAGGACACAGCATGGGGCAAAGGGTGAGCTCACGTTAGCCATTAGATGCAATAATTGTGAGTTACTTCATGTATCTTGAACACAGCAGATTTAAAAAACAAATAGCCCCTTTTATGCTACAGAACTGTGTGGAAAAACTTCACCTCCATCACAACTCCTATTTTATAAACAGAGCCACTGGAATTATGAGGGACAAATAATGCGACAGGATTGAATAAATGAGGGGTCTGATTTACAGAACTAACTTAAGACAAAATCCTAAACTTACTACCATTTTGGTATTCACAGAAGGCACTTACTCAATTCAATTCAATTCATGAAGCTTTATTCGGCACATATAAAATGACCATAAAAGCGCAAAGAAAGAACACATGAAATAACAAATATTACAAATTTCAGATCAAAGAGATACCGAAAAGATACAGATATAATTCTTAAAAACCATGCTTTTCCGTGCATTGATCGACTGGTTTAAAAACGTAGCAGTATAAAAACAGATATCCACAGATTTCAGATTAAATATTAAACTCATTGCCTGGTTAACTGTACGTACACCATATTTAACAAACATAGGTTTCAAATAGGCAATACAAAAGTTCATATACAGTTTACAGAATATTAAAAAGTGCAAAGTGCTCTGTTTACATACGCCATCACACAAACACGGCCCTGTCGGATGTTTCTTAAGGTTCGGTAGAGCCACTAAATGATGTGCTACTCCAAACCTCAGTCTGGTTAGCACAAACTTATGGGATGGCCTGGTCACCATAACTAGATAAAAAGGAAAACCTTCAGTAATGGTATATCTACTGTAAAACATGACAGTGGAAATAGATCCATTTGCTAATCCCCGCTTCCTAGCTCTACTAGCCAAAAATTTAGTTTTCAGCTCTGCTTTGGGTATCAGAGATGAGGCACTTGGGTCGATCAGAACGTTTAGGTTAAATATTTCATAGAACCAATTGGCAACATATTTTAACCAGGGAATTTTTCGATGTTTATCCAATAATAAACAATCCTCAATTATAGATCTATTGAAAGACTTTTCATCCTGAAGCCAAATGGAACGACAAATCATAAGTGGCCTTAAGGATAATAGATCAATTAAGAAATTAATATCCAATTCCCGGTGGATCAGCTCAGTGGGAGCGGTAGGAGGTAAACACAAGAGCTTTTTTAAAAAGAAATTTTCCTCCAGCTGCAGGTTATGTTCACATCTGTGACCCCTGACACCCGCCCCATACAATGCTATTGTAACACATTTTGCTTGGTAAATTTGAAACACATCCTTAGTACGTCTGTCCCCAACTTTTGCCGCAAATCTAAAAACACCATGGGCGTTTTTAGCCATTTTATTACTGATATTATTAAATTCATTGGTCAATTTTCTATCTTTTGAGAAGGTTATACCGAGATAGCAAAATTTATCTACTTGTTGCACCTTTTCGCAATCAATAAAAAAGGCATTGGAAGATTTGCTTTTTACCCCGCAGGTCATAGTGTGCCTTTTCCCCTTGTTAATGATCAATTTTTGATCCTTGATAAAGATAGAAAATCTGTCAATCAGACGCTGTAATCCAAGGGGAGTTCTTGAGAGCAGTAGGGCGTCATCAGCATATAATAACACCGGCACAGAGACACCTTTGATCTGGGGGGCATCAGCTTTTACATTTTTTAAATTTACGTTGATTTCATTAATGAATAATATAAAAAGTAGGGGAGCCAGTACACAGCAATGTCTTATCCCTCGTTTGACACTAAATTTGGGGGTACATTCGCCTTTAGTGCCGTAGCGCACACATGTTTGTAACTTTTCATACAGACTGACAAGGAAAAAGTTTATACCCTCCGGTGCTTCTAGCTGTAACAGGGTTAGCTATAATATAGTGTGGTCGACCATATCAAAGGCACTACTTAAATCTGCAAAGCAGAGATATAATGAGCCGTATTTGGCTCTAGTGTATTTACCAATCAATAAATCAAGATTTATACACTGGTCGAGTGTACCCCGGCCCTTCCTGAATCCATACTGGCTATCGGCCAAGATATCCTCTTGCTCAACCCACTCTTCTAATCTGACCAGCATAACTCTACTCATGATCTTGACAGAGCAGTCTAGACGGAAGATGGGACGATAATTTTTTACATCTGACCTACTGCCCTTCTTGTGTATCGAGATTATAACAGATTCTCCCCAGGTTTCTGGGGCCTCAGTACATACTGCTGCATTAAATACAATAGCCAAAAGAGGGCTCCACATCTCTGGGGCTGCTTTATAAACATCAATAGGGACCCTATCAGGTCCCCGGGCTTTCCCCCCCTTACTTGCACGTATGCCAAGCTCAACCTCATTGACAGTGTTATCCAGTGGTAAAACGGCCCACCTACTAGGGTTGGTATCTACACAACTATCTGAGCCAAAAATTTTAGAGAAATGTGAGACCCAACCATCGCTAGGGACATTAGAGGTTAACTCAGGTATGTTTTCCTCCTTGAGAAAAGGGGAGTTTACCCTGGCCCAAAATAGTGTATTATTAGATAACTCAGCGGCTTGGTTAAGAGAGTCCCAAGCCTGCTGCTGTAACTCACCCTTCCCACATTTCATGGCTTGCTTGTACTCTAATCTTAGTTTAATTATTAGGTTACTGTCCCTAGGCTTTTTGGCAAGTGCTTATTTTAACGTAGTTAATAGGGTAGTACACGTATGATCAAACCAACCCAGTCCATTTCTACGTTGTACTCTTTTAGGTCTGGTGAACCTGGCATTGATAGATTTGTTAATGCCATTAAAAGCAGATAAAACCCGTTCAGAATCAGTATTATTTTCAAGGATAAGGGTGATATGTATCAGACATTCTTTAACAATAGAACTTGTTCATTCTTAAGCTTTCTTCCCTATCCATCTTAGTCTTACTCCATTTGGTCTGTGTGGTTCCACGTTGGTAACAGTAGTTCCTACTCCAACAGAACTTCCACGCCAGAAGATACATTCTAGAATAATACAGTTGTGATCACTTAAAGAAGTGACTTCAATCCTAGGGGAAGCACAATAGGGGATGATATTGGAAGAAACAATCACATGATCAATGACTGAACTGGTCTGCCGGTTCTTAAAAGTAGGGATGGTCTGACTGTTTTCATCTTTGGAGACGCCCAAGATTTCCAAATCATAACAGGCCATACATTTATGTAATATTTCTCTATAGCTGTTATGTCTAAAGTGCAGGTCATCCATGCCAGCATGTCAAGTTCACACTACGTCGTCCCTTACCTTATTTATTTAGGAACCTTGAGGATGACGTAGTAGATTTCGCAGAGACGCAAGTGACCAACTTCCCAAGTAACTAACTATAAACTTGGCTGACTTAAATTTAACAGCTAAGAATAAAACTAGGAATTTGGGAGGAGGGCCGGTACTGGACGTTGATGTGTAGGGAATTTTCTGCTGTTGACCTGTGAAACAACAATTAGGAAGGATTTATTAAACCTGTTCAGTAAGTCCTCCTTTTCTCACTACACTAAAACCAAGTGTGGTCACTTTTCTCTGTTTGATTACAGAAATAATTCCTACCTGCGATCTGAGCAGTTCAGTCCTATGTCCAGTATTTCTTGGCTTTGCACTGTCGAGGAGTCGTCAAATGTTCGGGTATGGTGTTCTTGGATTGGATTGGGTTATTGACCTTGTAAATATTTTCTAGGAAAACAAAAAAATATCTTTTTTGGAAATATTCTTAAAACATAAGACTAATCCCCTTAGACTACTCGACTTACTTGCAAATGTTTTCATATGACATATAATTTGGATTCTGTGATTTCTCTTGTGTTCCAAAACCTGCTGAAAAACACGAAGAGAAAGAAAAAAAGGCACATGCGTGCAAACACCAATCCTGTACCCCCTTTTGACTTGACAGTTCTTAAAGAAATAAAACCAAAGGAAATTTACATGAACATTACAATGTATTTCTTGCAATGCTAAAACTCTTTTACATAAAGTTCTCTTCTTTCTTTAAAATGTCCATTAAGATTCTTTTATCAAGGCTTTCACTGTTCTTGTCTTTTTCCTTCTCTTGAAGAAAAAACAAAGGGGCATATTATCAAGGGGGTTTATCTCCACTTTTTTGGCTTTAAAAGCCAAGAAAGCGAAGATAAAATTATCTCCCTATTACCTACACCAGTTAGTGACAGCTAGTAGGAGATAGCGACCATCTTGGGCCCCACTTTGCATGTCAGTGATATTTATCACTAATGAAATGCAAAGTGGGCGTGCCAAGATGTTAGCAACTGGAAACAGTCGCTATCATCGCTATCTCCTATTACCAATTTTTGGAGATATTCGTGCTAAGCGTGAATATCTCCAAAAGCTAACACCTGCCCTAAGCAGTTCTTAGCCATGTTATCCAATGGGAGGTGGATAACATGGCTAAGAGCATTAGCTCGCTAATGCATGAATATCGCTGACTTTTCAGCGATATTCATGCATTGCGGCCGATTTTTATCGCCGCAGTTCGGCGATAATTTTTTCACGCTAACCAAGCAATAGCGATAATTATCGCTATTGCTTGGTAATATGCCCCGAAATGTCCCAAAAATTACTAAAGACTCTCTTGCGTTGGGTGCCTGTCCTAAGACATTAAAGTACTTATCTTTGTTTTGTTCTTTATTTCTTCTCAGGTTTTCCGGACTGAAGATAACGCTCCAAGGATGACCCCAACGAGCCGGATTTCTTCCACACAGGTAAGTCTGCCGATCTGCCTTCTGACGCGACCTCTCTCCTATCGAGGTGGAAGGCAAAGCAGATTCTGGAAGCCTGGGTGCAGTTTAAATAGCCGACCGCACCCAGGAGATAACGTGCGCACGTCACGTTGTAGCCGCTGCGAGTGAAAACACTGAAGCGGCTATAACGCGATGGTTGTAGAAACAGGCAGCATTTCTTTAAAGCGGCGCTCACCCAAAGTCCTCAAAATAACATCAAAAGCCAAAGTGAAATAACAAAGGAAAACATGAGAAAACATTATTCCTGACCTTTAGAACTTGGGCACTTTAATAAACATAAAACTGCATAGCGAGTCCGTATTCTACCTAAAAGATCACTTTTCCAGTAACCCTTAACACCTATCACACACAGGCAGTGCTGGTGCACGGGAAAGGGGAGGGTTTTTTCAAGAACTAGGATATTAGGTTTTTGCCTAATTAAACGTCATATGAGGGAATCATGACACAGCATTATTTATGACCCCACAGACTTTTTGGGTTGACAGTTCACATAACGGAATATTAAAATCACCCACCCAAATAAAATCAAAATAAACATTTATTTCAGCATTTAAATTATCAACGACGCTAGCCAAGTCATTTACTACTGACGTCCTAGAATTATCAAAAACATTATTGTAGTAGTTTACTAGTAGTATGTTGCGACCTTGGTCCTCATGGAGCCAAAGAATCTGCGCATGTGCTCCCACAGTCAAATACCTTTTTACTACAATTCGCCGATTGATAGAAACTAATATCAAAAGGCCACCTTTAGCTCTCCCTGATGTGGAACCTTGCGCCAACAGATAATAAGAAACAAACCCCTCATAATTAACATCTTCCCTACACTGTTTCCTGGAAACAAAGAATATCATGGGTATTAATAAAGTTCTTCCAGCCCAGAACGTTCCCCTTAGATTTCAATCCGGCAATGTTCCAGCTAACAATTGTTATACCTTTAATACCCCTTGTTCTAATACTATCCGGTATAATAATTTCATTTAGGCTATCTCCCACATTGACATTTCCATTAAATATATCCCCGCTGTCATTAATCGAATTTGAATCAGCCATCAAGGTTAGCTCCAAGTCTATATGCTTCTCGCTTAGTTCAATCACCTGGTTATTTGGAGTCACACACAGGGGAGACCCACAAACCTGAGTATGTCAATCATTTGAATCCAGGGAACTTAGGGCTTGATATCTGTTTTGCGTTGGAACCTCAAAAACTGGTCAATGAATAGGTGTAAAAAGTCTACTTCTATTGTTATCAAGGGGCGCTTTAATAAGGTACTGTAGAAGTAGCCATGTGGGCGCACACATACACCATTCTCATCATGAATTAGGGAGGCTGCTCTTAACAGGACAGTTGCGACGTGTTGAGGATGTTTAAAATTAACAATAACACAATCGCCCCTACAGGTCTTTCTGGAATTGCCAATCCAATTTACCCTTCTAGTGGTTAATATTTGTTCAGAATAGGCAATTGGGAACCCACATTGCTTATGCAACCGTGAAACTGTTTTATTTTTAAGGGATTCATGTGATTCCTGCTGATACTGGGTCGAATATTTTTCAAAAGATGGTACATTAGTTAAACCGACCACATAAGGTGCACAGTAGGGGGGAAGATTAATAAAACCTCTTTTCTTCACTTCTATCGACCCCGTCTTGCTCTCTGGTACTATTATTGCCTGTTTTTTCTGACATACTATTGGCAGGGGGTCGGGCGTAGCTACTTCGGTTACGGTTAACCCCCCCATTAGGTGGCTTTGATACGACTTTGCTAACTCTAGAACTCGTATCAACAGCCCTAGATCTTCCAGCCAGGTCAATGTGGGTGTCCAAAAGGCCTCCTAGTCTTAATACTTCTGCAGAAATCAGATCAAGTTTAACCACTAGGGGTTTAATAATCTTTTCTATCTTGGCATCTATAATACTGACTAGAAGATCAAATTGCTCCGTATTCATTTTAACTGTGCCTTTCTTATCCGCTAGCTCTACGTCACCTGCGGTACTTTTGGGTGGTGTTTATGCTCTTTTATTATTACGATTTCCCCCACGTTTAATTTGTACTTTCCTACATGCCCTCAGTGCTCTGGGGACCGGGGAGCGCTGTACTGGAGTGTCATATGGTGCATCTAGTGTATCCTGATTGGACGCTAATTGGGCTGGCACTTCCGTTATTAAAACATCAGGGTTACCAAGTTCACAGCTATCGTCCAATGGTAATACGGCCAATGGGGTAGACGGTGTAGGGGATATTGCAGGAGGACTCCCCCGGCCTAACGATAATCGACGTTCATTATTAATTTTATTAACCACTTTCACTAGGTAGTTGACCAGCGTGGCTGACACTGGTGGGGTTTTTACAGCTTTCTGTATAGACATTGTTAACACTAGCGACAGATCCTAAAGTATTTATATTAAAAAAGACAAAAGCTATCATGAATTCCAAAATACAATAATAATAAAATTTAGGGCAGCTCAAGTTCCTATAGCTTTATAGCTCAATTAATGCTAGTACACGGTCAGGGGGTTCAAAAGTCTCACTATGCGGGTGTAGGTGACCTCTGCTGTGATGACCTAGATCTGTGGCATAGCCCAGCCTCGGCCTGCCCCGGACTGCCACAGACTGTCCAGCCTTTGTCCCGGGCTTCTCCCGGCGGCGCCCGCGCGCGTCCCTCGACGCTGGGGCTGTGCTGCAATTTGAAGCGCCTCCGGGCGCGTGATTGGCGGTGGCGGCTGCTGCCGCTAGGGAGCCTGGGACGGGTAGTCCAACTCCTCCTCACAGCGGCCGCAGAGGTGGTGTAGCGGCGGCGGGAGGGAGGACCGAGAGACCCAGCGTCCAAGCAGAAGCAAGGTGAGGTAGATGGCAGCCCCCACACGAGTCAGGAATGCCCAACACTCCAATTTCGGTAGCGTCAAATCTTATGCTTGCTCACAAGTCCCTTTCTTTTTACAGCACAGTCTGAATAGAAGTCAATCCTTTAAGGCGTTTCCTAGCTGTACTACCTGGGCCTATTCATGTAGCACAGCAGGTATTGATTTAAGAGGTGCGGGCGCCGAGGAGATCTTCAACACAGGGCCAGCGTCACCTGCCTCCTTCTGGACTTCATCACAGAACGGGGGTTAAAGATAACAGCGCATTTTTTACTCAAGCGTTTTTAAGCAGGAGTTTCCTCCTGCTTACAATAGACATCGGCACAATTGTAATTCTGGGGATTATAAAAGGAACATCAACCATGCCTTCGGGTAGAGTGTGCTCTGTAGAAAACTATACCTAAAGTTAGGAGCCCTAACTTTACTACTCCTAAATGTAGAAAATCCTAACTTTAAGACTTTCGGTATTCACAGAAGGCATTTAGGATTCCTAAAGTTAGGACTCCTAACTTCTGTGAATACCGAAATGGGTAAGTGCCTTCTGTGAATACCAAAATGGTAGTAAGTTTAGGATTTTGTCTTAAGTTAGTTCTGTGAATCGGGCCCTATGTGTTGCGAGAAGGAAAATTATGCTGCGTAATGTGGCACATTTATGCATTATATTAATTATTTTGTCATTTTTACACATGACTTAATTAAGGTTTCCCCTCACTAGTACCAGTTTAATACCCAAATAGCACAATAAGCTACTAAAGGTCACGAGGCAACCTTTGCATATGGCCTATCACTCTGTGGCAATACATGTCGCTGCATTTTCAGTACGATTTGATCTGTTCGAGCTACAAACATTTTTTATGCTAAAATGTGTAAATTATGGAGCAGATACTTGATTGTGTGGTAGATTTATAATTATGTGGAAAACACTGCGGCTGCAGAATCACATACTTCCAGTAGCCCTGGTTATAAGCCTCACAACAATCTTTCAAATCCCTCACACATCCACATATTTTTTAGGCCTAAGTAAAAACACAGCACATCCAACCTACAGACTGACTCTTGCCCAGTCATTCCTTGTGAACACGCATGGGTCACCCTGGCCCAGTACATTGTGGAGGTGCTAGATACTTACCCCAAACAAGGTTCTCTTACCTGGGCCTTCTAACAGGCTTTATCTGCTCAGAGCTTAATTTGTAAAAAATTACCCGTAGGGCCCAAAGTTTTTCATAGTAGCCAATCCTTGGCGTTACTGAATGCCAGGGTTACCGATTACCAGTTAACACTGGTTCTTAAGCCGCAAAAGGAATATGCACCTTTTATTAACCTAATAAGGATGAAAGACTGGGTCAGCCCCACCAGGATGTAGCTCCTTGGCCTTCATGTTACTGATAGAGCTCTCCACAGGGGCACTCAGCCTATTGGGGTTTGTTACAAGACATTTCACCATCTACCTATTGCACCCCCATCTTTCCTAGTCTTTGATTGCTGGCAGTCTCTGCCAGGCTAGGTGTGCAGGTCTGTGGAAATAGTTTCAGGGGTGGATGGAAACTTTTCACTCGTCTGCAACATGGCCCAGTGTTGTTCTTGTCAACACCACAGAGCAAAGAACACATGGGCGGCTGTGCATGCGCTTGCCAGCTGTGCTGGCTCCTGCACGCCGGCAGCAAACATTGTGCACTGCAAATACTCGGCTTTTACAAAACACAACAAAATCTATCCCTTAGGACTCAAATCGTAGTTCTAGTTATGAGACTGAATGTTACTCATTTTGTTGACCGTAGAAGGATGAAAGGTTGAGTCTCCCCTGCTGTGATTCGATCCTATGACTAATAGACTACTACACACCAATATCCACAGTAGACATTAAACTCAAAGAGACAAAATTCCAATGACACCCAGACAAAAGACATTTTACGTAACAGAAGTACTGGAATTGTAAATGAAAATTACAATGCATTTTATTTATGTGTTGATTATCAAAACATATAAATAAAAGGCAGTCATTTACAATGCCAATAGCGTAAACTCTAGCAAATGCCAGACTTATTGCATTGCAAAAGCTTGTTGTGCTGGTATTTAAGTATTTGCACCTTACAAGGCCCTAGACCGGTAATTCAACCTACGATAAGTTGAACATGGATTATTATTAACTTCGTGAGGGATGTATTAATTGTGCTACATGTAGGGGCCGATTAAGGTGTCGGGCGGAAAGCCTCCACCCGACACAGACTTGGAATCAGGACTGATCGACTTGAAGTCGGCGGTTCCGACCGCTGGAATATGATGCGACCAAACACTGTTCGGTCCGAGTCCCATTGTTCTCAATGGGAGCTCGTGTTCCGCCCGACAACCGGCCGTAACACAGTCTCCCATGGGGTAATGGAGTGTTTGCGGAAAACCCTGCACCCTGTTGCAGGCGCCCCACAGTGCCTGTCACACAGTGCAGGATTTTACACAGGTACCTCTTCGGCCATCAACAGTAGGTCGCAGGGCCAAGGGGTCCCTGCCAGGGGCCCCAAAAGTCACTTTCCAACAGCCTTTCCATGTCGGACAGGCTGACATGGAAAGGCTGTTGGAAATTAACATTGTAATCTTAAGGAAGGAAAAGCTATCCATAGGGATGTACGATGTGGTTCCAACTGACACAAATACTCTGCAAGTCGCTCAGAACCAATTCGGAATGACTGCGCGGTTTACATTCCGACCCTGAACATCATAATTGAGTTGGTAGGAAGGGCTCCGAAGCGGTTGAGGAGATTCTGACTGTCGGGAGGAGGTTTTCCGCCCGACATCATAATCGGCCCCCTTGTGTTTATTGATCTATGGTCTATGTACTTCTTTGAAGGGTAGGTCATGAATTTATTGTATTTTGGGACAGTAATGAAACAGGAAATGAAGTGTGTGCAGTGCGAATCATGAGCATGAAATTACAGTAATATGTAAACATTCTTTTGGGAAAACAAAGAAAAATGTGTGATTATACACATCGCCCAGAGAACTCAAGGAAATGAAATATGTTTTGCAAGTTAATTAATTGTGTCTTGTATTGAGGTAATCAATCCTGGCTTGACAAAACATGACTATTTGGGGATTGTTTCCTGGTTACCCCACTCAGATCTCCTCTTTTTTCATGTGTGGAACGTTTTAGTTTATTTTGAATCATTGAAAGGGATGCAGAAATTCATTACCTAAAAAATAATACTTTTAGCATAAAACAAAGTGATATTCTATACAAATATTGTTAATATTACATGTGCACTGAAAAACAAGTATTTTTTAGGCACTCATTACAATGGCAGTCGATTGGACTACCGACCACCATCATATCGGGCAGGTGACTGTCAAAAAATGAGTTGGTGGGCCCACCCAGCCTATTACAATAAGATCGACGTGCAGGCAATCGGAAGGTGCCTTTTTCTACTGAGGCTTGTTCTGCGGCCCAGGACAAGGGCCCAAGCACAAGCTGCAGTCGAAAAATGGACTTTGTACGCATCTAGCCACCATGTGCCATGAGCCATGTGATGCCTGGCACACGATGCATGGATGTGCCCCCAGGCCAACTTAGCAGTGTCCCACGGGCTTCGGGCCCGGCTTGGGGCCTCCAAAGTCTGTTTCCATCTGCCTTTTCATGGTGGTGGGATTGCCATCAAAAAGCAAGTCGGAAAGGGACATCCTAATACCTACGGCGATGCCTGCGCAGGCGCCGCCTAAATTGTAGTGATAGGGTTCTCACTGCTGCCCCAACAGGATCTTGGATCCTGTCAAGGTGGCGGTCTCCCCTCTGACCGATGCGGTCCGTTCGGCTGCACTAAAATGCGGCGGTCACACCGATGCCCTGGATGTCGAGGGGACTGCCACAGTTTGTAGGTGGATGTCCACCCAACATCGTAATGAGGGCCTGAGTTTGTAGTATGTTTGGTGTGCTTTCCTTCCCTCTTTTTGTGATTCCAAGAAAAGGTTTCTGAATTTGTATAATTTGAAAAATTCTGTTGTGCAAAATGGCGGACAGGAGTGGTTGGTGGGACTACCTGGAGCATTCCAGTTGTTTTCTGTAACAAAAGGCACCTATTCGACATGATCATTTTAAAAACTGGACTGTTTGACCCAGTAGAGTCTATGGTCCAGTCAAAGGCAAATTTCCAAGAAGCATCAATCATTGTTTTTTGCATGCTGATGTATGTTTGAAATCTGAATTAAATTGTGCACTTATATATATATTGCACTGCCATCTCTTTTTTCCGTAGCCTAGTATTAACTCGGTGAAGGAGTTGATTGAATATGTGTGTGTGTGTGTGTTGAAAAATACATGGGTTAAAGCGACATTATAGTAGGGTGTGGAAAACGCTCCTTAATGTCCCTAAAACAACAGATATTCCCTGAAAAAAGTTTAAAGTTATGTTACTTTACAGTTAGGTATGGTAATAAAATCTTACCTTAGGGTAAAAAAACTGAAATTCACTGAGAAAAACAAAGATTAAATTGATGTTATGGTTGGGTATGGAAAAAAATATCTTAGCTTACATAAAAACCCTCATAAATTCACAGAAAAAGCCAAAGGTTAATTTGATGTTCTAGTTAACTGACAAGGTCCCACACAACATAACATTCTTGGAAATTACTATGGGACTTGTAAGTACTGATAAAGGTCACATCCCAGTTCTTGACTTGAGCCAGTGGTTCCTGGTTATTTTTGGGGATCGGCACTTATTTGATCTATGTAGACATTTCCCAGGAGAAATAGAGGGAAAAAGAAAGAGGAAGAGAAAGGTGGAAAGCCATCACAAAGAGAGAAAGCAGGAACCCACAAAAGTGAGATGAAGGAAAGGGAGTGTCTGGCAATGGATTAAAGAGACCTGAGCTGGTTTCAAGCCAACCTAAATAAGATGACGCAAACACAATAAGATGATAGACGGATCGATCACCCCCAGTCACTATTTGATCTGGGTTAAATCCATCATCATTATTTAGCTCACTTCCCCGCCCCAGTTCAGCCCAGCTATATGAAAATCAGTCTTGACCCTGTTCCTCATGGCAACAGTCCAGCGGGAACTGCCAGGCCAGGTCTTCCCTAGACTGGAAACAAGCATCCCTGGACCGGTTTGGGGTGAACACCTCTCATCAGCCAGGCTAGCATGAATCCAGTGGCAAAGTGAGCAAGGGTTTCAATAATATACAGCCTTGGTATTCAGAGTGCTGACATATAATAGCACCAGCCATGGGCACCTGAGGAGAGCTTTGGGCACCAGCACTTATTCTCTCACAAAGGGCCCCATTGGGATGGCGGGCAGATCGCCCTCGCCGGGCCGGCGGCAGTCACCGCCGGCCCGGCAGGGGCGATCCCCCCGACATCTGTGCAGAAATGACCCCCCGCCATATTACAATGGCAGGGGGGTCCGCGGCGGACGAAAAACCATCCGCCGCTTTTCAGCCCTGTCGACATGTCGACCGGGTGGAAAAGGGTTCTATATGGTGGCGGTGTCTGAAAGACACCGCCAGCCATATTAGAATATGGGTTTTGAAATGTTTTTCTGTGGCGACATTGCCGCCACAGTAAGGCATGTGGAGTCTGCTTGGGGGGCCCATTGCGGGCCCCCAGGGACTCCGGAGGGTGGGGGGTGCACATGGGGGGTACCTATGGTACCCCCCTGCAGTTCCTTGCACAACATGCCTTCCTGGCATTGTGGCGGGCGGTGCTAAGTGCAGGATGCGCCCGCCACTGTGGATGGCGCATCCTAATGGCACCAACAGGACCCCGTCATCCTAATGTGCCCCAAGGTATCACTGCCACATCCGGATTAACGGGGCATAGGGAATGAGGCACTGAATGGCCAAAACTTTGATGAATTTCTGTTCATCTCATCACACGTAGAACACTAGGGCTATGTCAGCCATACCAGTAATGAAAGTGTGAGGGAGGATGAATCAAAGATAACACCCTATAAAAGCACAAATCTGCTGACCCTACCCTTCGAAGCATCCATGATGAGATACAGAACAACCAAGAAGCATTATGATTGTTCCTAGCATACAAATAATATAACCTCCTTCAAGAAGTGCACATACTGAAAAAGGAACACGGCTCATGTTATAATGAGGCGATACTTCAGATGCTGAGTCCTTTTGGTACCATCAAGTAGCAGTTTAGCAGTTAGCGCGGGGACACACAGTCTTGTGCAGCCAGGCGCTTTATAAACGTTTTATTATTTATTATTATTATTATTATTATTATTACCACCAAGGTTTCAGGGAAGGGAAATCTACTCTAAAAGGGACTAAATTAGACAAGAGTGCTTATATGGGCTACTTTAATTTGCGTATGGATGGCAAGATGTGTGAGAAAGAGAGAGTCAAAATTATGTCGAGAGCACTCATGGCAAGTAAATTCTTTCAGCAAAGCTTTGTGCAGGATTGTTGCCTTATCAGGGGCTCAAAATTAATTATGTTACAAAATAGATCCTTTGCCACTCTTAGCTGTGTATCCAGCTGTTGCAGTTTAAGAATAAATTGTCTTACAACATTGCTATTTTCGACCCCTAGCTTTGAAGCGTCTTTTCTTCACTTTACAGATGAGCATTGACAAATAGGAAGGGTTTTGCCAAATATGTGTGGACTATTGCTCATGAAAGGTGTCGCTATTTTGTATGTTGAACTGTTTAAGAATAAAGGTGGGGCAATTGTAGTCACAAAAAGAACAAACAAATCCGTGTTTAAATCCTTAGGAATTATTTCTTCAAAATCTGTGTGTACATTTCCATGCTACATTGTATGTGTTTAATGTCTGCAAACGTTTTTCAATGACCCCACAACTCATCCTTGTTCACACTTAGCATTTGGTTCTAAATTGCCCATTGACCAGCCGGATTGACAATCAGTTTGTGCCGGTTCTGTCCTGAACTTTGAATGCGCCTTCTGGTTAACATTTTAAATACCATTTTGAAGATTGAGCACAACCCTCATGGTCAAGGCCAATCATTGACCAGATGTAAACGAAGTGACCTCTCTTATTATAGAACAATGGGGCATATTATCAACAAGTAGCGATATTTATCGCTAAAAAGGCTTAGCGACGATTTTTTTTAACGCTGCCTATCGCTGGATATGTTAGTGGAGAAAACATGCTATTAGCAACTTTTTCCTCCATTCTGCTGAAATATCCAGCGATAGCGGCGAAATGTGTGAATATCGCTGAGAATACAGCGATATTCACGCATTAGCGACGAAATGCTCTTAGCCGTGCTATCCACCTCCCATTGGATAACATGGCTAAGAACTGGTCAGGGCAGGTGTTAGTATTTGGAGATATTCGAGCTTAGCGCTAATATTTCCAACGCTACGCCTGCCTTGCTAATAGGCGATAACGACGTTAGCGACTGCTTTCAGTCGCTAACTGGTTGGGTACGCCCACTTTGCATGTCATTAGCGATAAATATCGCTGACATGCAAAGCGGGCCCCAAACCGCTCGCTATCGCCTACAAGCTGTCGCAACATCAGTTAGCGACAGCTTGCAAATAGGGCGATAGAATTATCGCCGCTTAGCGGCCGAAAACGGCCGCTAAATCGATGATAATTGCCTATCGCCCCTTGGTAATATGCCCCAATATCTCTTGCTACACAACTGCTAAGCTATTTCTTAAATTATAATTAAGGCATTTGCCGGATTGGGCCAATTAGAAGCAGGTCCTACCGGAAAACTGATGCTCTTCTGAGAAGGGATACCCACAACACAACAAAGCCTCAATGTTCACCTCAATGTCTTTATATATGTACTTGCCACAAGAGAAGACTTACGTTTTTAATGTATGTGTCTTAATTGAAAGACTCCCACATGATGGGCTGCAGTCAGCTACCTCTAGTTATTTACAGAGTTGGTGCAGTACTTTAAGGCAAGGCCCTGCAGGTCTCTATATCATCATTCACATGATGGGAGAATAATAATACTCACATGAAGGGAGATTTGTTGTGCCTCTCTACGCCGTGGCATTTGATATAAGCAGCAGTGATAGGAACTTCTTAATGTGGGAGGGCACAACCTAATCAGGTAATCTTACAAATTGGGTCATCGTTTAGGGACTAGCCAGCCATACCCCAATGCTGACATCAGTGGGTCAGCAAGAGAACAAAGGGACATATGTTAGCAAAGAAAATAGTTAATCTACTGTATACGGTGGTAAAATACGGGTGCATAGGGTCATTCACAATCCACAACTCCAGTTCCACTGAATATGCTGAACTGATTATACTAAAGAGGATAGAAATAAAATATCTTCCAGCAGAGATATTTGGGGCTATGTGGATGTCTTTCATTTCACTCATTTCTACACTCATTTTTGGTGATTTTTTTGTTAATTTCCACGTTTAAGAACCATCAGAAATTAGGTGTGCATCATTTTGTGGATCAAGTTGCTGTAGATCCATTAGATTTTTGCATTTATATTTGTTCAAATTCCTAAGAATTGCTTACTTGAGAACTTCTTTCAGATGAGCTATGTGTACAGGCGCCTTTAAAATATTTTGCCTGAAATAAATTAAGGGGCAGAGTTAGTAACAATTTGTGCTGGGCCTGCGTTCAAAAGTGATTCACACCAGTGCAAAATGCTTTTTTGGATAGTTGCATGAAAGTAATGCAAAGTAGCACTTTAGCCTGTAAATTGAAAATACACCCATTTTTTAAAAGTTTAAAGAGAACAAATTGTTGCTGGAAATTAACTCGCATGGCCAAATTATGCTCCAGATCTGATCCATTGAAAAAACAATTGCAAAACAAAACCCTTGCACTATTTAACATTGATTAAAATTTAGGGCTTCTCAAGACTATTTGTGCTATGCAGTCAAGCACTGCAAAGCAGGACAATTGCAGTATTAATCAGTATGCAAAAACATATACGGTTATGTTTATAGGTTGCCATGTTCATACCTTTCAACATCAACAAAGAAATGTAAAGGGGATGGGGAAAAAGGAGAACCTTCAATGAAGATGTCAGAAATGCCATTTAGGAGACACTTACTGAAATGCTGCCAGTAACACTTTTTGTGTTCAGTGATCTTTTTTTTTAACGATTAACTCCTCATTGCACATAAAATGTGTCAAGACGAGATTAGAGGTCTTGACAAAACTGATACTCCGAAAACAACGGCAAAGAAAAGAGGTTTTCGCAGGAGGCTATCAGCAGAGCCCGATAATCTCTAGGTAGAAGCAGCTTTCAACACAAAGGTTTGATTTTTAGCCACAAAACAAAGTAGAGTCAGGCTTGGGAAAGAAAAATCATTGAACAGAGTGTTTGTTTTCTTTTGGCAGTGTTCACTTCGAACTCTTACCATATCCAAGATGCTTTAAATGTAACTAAACACACGCGGCAAATGGTTGCTTTAGGCTTAACGACAGGATAGGGCAAGTGTTTTAATTTAAGCAGATAATGTGCATGCGCGTATTGTGGAGTGACCCACTAAAGTGTAATTAACACTTCCATGGGGAAAGAGTCAAATATTTTGCAGTGACTTAGTCTTGTGGTACTGCTGAATTCCAGGAGTAAACCTGGAGTAGGCCAGGAGTAATGCTAAAACTGTAATCATTCGTACCATAATTATCATTGATATTCTGCAGCAGCGTAAAGGACAGTAATGATACGCGGACTCTGGATAGATAGTGTGTGCATTGACCCAATGGGGCTGTTTAAAGGGAACTCCACTGCAAATACTCCACTGCGTCTCTTAAGTATCTCCCTTGTGGCCCAGCCTGCAATATACCTTGTGGGAGGGACAATAAGATAAGAGGTGTAAAGAAATGTATACTTTCTTCTCATGAAATTTCACAAAATGTGCAGTAATGCTTTTAACATGAAATTTGATTTGTCGGTATCTCTTGTGAATTTTTTATACTTTTTTTTATATTTGTAGCATAGTCATTCATGTAAGAGACCAACAATTGACTGATGCAAACAGAAAATATCTCTCAGCAAGCTAAATACTGTGTGAACCACTGGCATGTGGGGAACAACTATGTGAAATCATACATTGTGAAATTTAGAGAAGTTTCATATAATTTACAAAGTTTGCAGGCATTCTTTCAATTTTGCTCAGCTCAGTCTGAGACAATTGACTGTTCTCCCTATCAACTCTAACCCGTGATCCCAAGATCTACCTCGTGTGACTTAAACATTGGCATTCAGGATCTGCCAAAATTGAGTGAACATGGTTGGCCTGTCCTTGTCCTTCTGTATGCAGACAATGCTGTTTTAATGTCAAAAACAGATAATGGCCTTCAGTCACTTCTAGATACCTTTGTTAGTTGAATGGATGGTCTAGGCCTAGTTACCAACTTAGCCAAAACCTTCATTATGACTTGTGACCCCAACAACCTGAAGTCATCTGCAGGCACCCCAATAGCTAGAATTGATAAACATTTGACTCCTTGAAACAAAGAAGACTGAAGTTTTCTTAACTCAATTAATTATCCATTCAGCTTGGCCTCTAAAATTGAAAATAAGCCCACCGCCCCATCACTGAAGTTTCCAAAAGAAAGTGCATACCCATCTTAATGTATGGCTCTGGATTGTGGGGTTATAAAGTAGCCAAAGGTCTGCAGGATGAGGAAAGTAGACTATGTAGGCACATCCTCCATGTTTCACCAAGGTCACTGATGTATGCTGTCCACAAAGAAGATGGACTATACTATGTGGCTGTCGACATCGACGTGACCCCCTCAATGTTAAGGTGCTCTATTTGGTGTAATCGCGAGGCCACTCTCAGCAGGAGATTATCATGGACTGTCTCCTATGTGACAATGGTCATCATATCCACTGGCTGAAGTATAACAATGATACTTGTGCAAAGTTAGGTTGACTTGATATTTTTTTCTATGCCTGCCAATTTATCCATGAGGGATAAAAGTTGGGATAAATTTGGCTTTACAGAACACACTGTATGAATTGAGGAAACCTGCTAACAGAGAGTAAAATATGGTTCAAATCACACTAGGGATGGAACTGTATCTGGAGATTGTGCCCAAGGCCTCAGATAGGGTGTTATTGACTAGATTTCGGTTTGGTCAGATTAGGAGTCAGCTCTCATTTCCCGGAGCCAGTATTACCCCAAAACTATTCTTGTCTGCCCCTAGGATGAGTATTCCTTGCAAACACTGGTGCACTTTTTACTTTTTGTACATTTTCTTGTACTTATTCCAGAAGGTATTTTATCCTGCTTATTAGAGGCGCCTCGGTGACCAGTCATATCCCGGGACTTTTATATCTGCAAATGCTTCTCACACCAGAGGTATGTGTAGGTGTTGTCATTTTTCTTAAATTAGCACTCCAACGCAGGCAAATGTTACTGTTTTAGCCTGTAAATGATCTATCTTTTAATAAATCATGTCTTTATTATAATTTTTAGATGGACAGCCAATTGAAAATTTGTGTCTTTGTTAATGCAATGCTATGTACTTAGATTACCGTACTCATGGCCCCAAACATCCCTATTAACATAGCGGACCGATTTGAGGCTTTTGTTGGCAGGTAATTTTTGAGTGAGTCTCCCCTAACTGTTTGCTGCATTTATTATCTTGCACAGTGCATTGTACTACAACATGTCAGTTTTTATGCAGCTCTACATACGTTGTGAACGTTTTAGCTTGTTTTATTGCACTTTTATGATTTATGTTTTATAATCGAATAAAGTGAAAGAAAGAAAGAGTGAGATGGTTGATTTCACATAAGAAAATGCATTTGGCACTATTTAAATAATGCCTATAAAGCCCTGGGGCAAAATGGGTACAATGGAATTACAATACAATGCTTTTCTTTTTAGTGAGCACTTACAGCATCAAAGATATGAAGATCTAAATGGTGTAAGGAAAGAATATTGAAAAAGTGGGCCAGCTACATACTGGCCCCTATCTGCAAAAATACGGAGTGTTGTCTCCCTTGAAACAGAGCTTGCTACCAATGGACACTGATCTAAGAAGAATTTCCATGATGCTTGGAATGAATCAAATGTCTTTGCTCGTGTTGACTGGTGGTTGGGGTGCCATGGAGCCAAGTATCTTAGAAACATACTTTGAACAAAGTAAATTGAGCTTATTGAAAAAGTATTGCTAAAGTGTGTTAAATTTAATGAGGAAAACAATAATATGTTGACCCTTTGTGAAACAATGCTAAACTGGAAAACAATAGACAGATAATAGATGTTCTACTGATATCTGAAAAAGACATGCTTTCTGCAATAAGGTGAAAGTTGTATTTATTGCATTGGCAGAAATGAAGTGCAGTGGCAAGTAAGTTTTCATCTATCTATTCAGATAAATTATATTGGAGGATGACATAAAAAGTATGACAATTGCTTTGCTATAATGATAACGGAATACAATTGCTAACATCAATAGCATCCCTGGCTCCATCAAATGACAGAACAGACCAGGCTTTACATCCCTTGTTCAAAGGCTTTGATCTTTCTAAATCTTGAAGTTTCTGTAAAGAATGCCTTTAGAAAAAGGTTGTGTGTATACTGCTAGGCAAGCATGGAATAAAGCAGCACTTTTTTGCACCTATGATATTATCAAGATGTAATAGTAATGCCATGTATGGGGTCATGAGCAGTGCATTTGGGTGAGTTATCATTGTATAATTCCCATACCTTGTTTGGTGAATTTGCCTGATTTTAGGGTTTGAATCATAACCATAACATCCCTTTATCTTATGTTTTGTAGAAGAAGTTGCAGGCTATTTGCTAATTTACTAATCAACTGTAACTTCCTGTTGCACGATTTCTGTATGAATTTTTTTGATTTTGTGTGTGGTATTTGTATAGTGCAAACCTAGCCAAAAAGGCAGCAGAGCTCTCTAAGGAGTCAAAGGCAAGAATGCAGCCATGATTAACAGAAGAGCTATTTGGTTGTATTGTTACCTCATTGTTATATTTTTTCTTTTCGGGGTTTGTCTTTTACTCTCTCCTACATTGAAGCACTGTTGGGGAAGCTGTTCTAGATCCTGGTTGCCTAGATAAAAAAAGGCCTGCTGCCTTTTTTTTTATAAAGTTTCATAAGGAGTAAATACTGGATTTAGGTGTTATTCATTACACCTGCTAAATAACACTACCACTGTGTATGTTATTTTTTCAGGTGCGATAAATAACAACTATAACCAGTTTTTGAGGGATAACATGTGGATTTTAGTATGGATTTTAGTGTTTAACTCATCAAACTCTGCATGGTATGGTAAATACAATATGATTTGTTTTTGATAACTTACAGCAGGTTTGACTTGCCAAAATGTAACGACAGTTGAGGTATTTAAGACTTCTAATAATTCTTGGATGTGTTCAATACCTTCAAACTCGTAATTCTGACCCATGTGTAAACAGGGGTTTAAACATGGGTCGAAATGTAACAAGCAACTTGTAATCAGGCCCTTAGTCTCGATGCAGATGGCAACCTAACTGAGGGTGTGCTGACAGCCACTAAAGATGGAGAATGTGTCCACAAGATAAGCTAGGGTGCTGGTGAAATTGACTTTGTAAATGATACAGCACGTTTTCGGAATGGTGCAGGCTAGCAAAAGGAGCATATGAAGTTGCATCAGGGTGAAAGCAATTTAATAATATTTCTCCTGGTCCTGGATGAGACATTCTCCATCATCTAGGGTGCTCTTAAGGGGTGACTGTCTTGGACTTCGATTCACCAAAATGCCAGTGGTAGTGGAACTGACTTCCCATGCCCTTTAACCCCTACGTGTTATCATATGAAATTACATCACATCACCTTGAATCTAGTGACATTGTAGCAATCAATTTTGGAGAAAGTGACACTGTATAACCTTTGACCTGATGACATTACAGGTAGTGCTATCATGGAACCTTTGATAACCCAACTCTGATCTTATTTCCGTAAGGAGGCCCAAAGATAGGCTGGCATATGTCAGATGTAAGAAAGAGCAAGAGCCATTACCATGTGCTCATTGTTGGACTTGACTTCTTATGCGTGGTTTCCCCTTACTTTTTGCCTCTACCTCCTTTATTTTTACAGCTGTGCTGGATTTCGTTTTTACTGGCTTAGCTGCTTTGGGCACTTTGGCACTTCTAATCAGTGTCAAGGTGCAAGTGCTCCCTATGTAAATTGTGATTACAAATGGTTCTCCCTGATTGGCATATTTGATTTACTGGTAAGCCCCTAGTAAAGTGCACTAAGTGTGCCAGGGCCTGTAAATAAAATGCTAGTAGTGGGCCACTCACATGAGTAGCCCTGAAAAGGTATTTTCAACCTACCACTGAAGTGTATGTGCTCAGTTTGTTAAATGCTGTGTTGACCTGGCAATCACACCCACTTGCCAGGCCCTAACCTTCCCTTAGCTTACATGGATGGCACCCCTATGTCCAAGGTACCCCTGGGCAGGGTGCTGTGTATGTAAAAGATACAACATGTACTGGTGTGTGTGGCATGCCCTGATAGTGAAATACTGCCAATTTCGTTTTTCACTATTGAAAGGCTATCTGTCCCATACGATAGAATGGGAAATGCTTTGTATCATCTTATAAGTATAACTTCCCATTGGGACAAGATAGAGAAATAAAATGTAGGATCCTGGAACTCAGAATTTAATAACACATCTTTTAGTAAACATGGTTTTTAAATTGTGTGTTCGAAACTGCCACTTTTAGAAAGTAAAGAATGTACCTAGAATTAATGCTCTAGACATAGTATGCACTACTGCTTGGAGGTAAAACTAATTATATCTCAAGTGTATCATCTTTAGAACCAGAACTGGAATAGAATTAACTCTGATCATCAATCATCAATAATATTACACACTATACTACTCATAAACAAAATGAAGATCAAGTCAATTTCATTGCAAAGACATGATTCTTGACAATTAATTTTTTTAACAATTAATTTTTGCATTGTAACTTTCGCCACCACCAATGCATGATTACTGACAATGGCGGCTTTCGCATTCACACTCCAGCTTGAGTTGGCATGTTTCAATTGTAGGACTCACGCTCCTGCTTGAAGCATTTAACTGTTTCGTCTTTTAATGGAGGCTTTCAGGCAAAGTACTAACATTAACCATAACATCGCATTGATATAGAGTTGTCACATCCTACACCCAAGACCCCTGTCCCATATTGCTCAAGGAACACAGACTCAAAATCCAAAGTTTAGTGGGTTTATTACAAATTATTATTATTATTATTATTATGTTTCTTATATAGCGCCTGAATCGACTCCCGAAGGGCTATCTCCGCGCTTGCCTTGGGAACCCGTCCTGGCTTTTCCCTGTGAGATAGCCCCTACAGGGTATCCCCAAGGTGAAAGCCAGGCATCCCGCCGCGGGGGGCCGTTGTGGAGATTAAGCAAGCTTAATGCCCAGAGTTGCAGAGTGTGAACCCATGATTCGGTCAGGCACCGAAGCGAGAATTATCAAGTCCATGGACATTTGAGCTCAAGACCCTGCCGCGTCAGGAATTGAACCCTAGTCCCGGGTCTGACCTCTGCTTCAGGGTCTGCCTGCTCTAACCAGTGAGCCACACTTCTCCACAAAGCCAGGAAAAGTTCAACATACAAACACCTCAAGACGAGGGGGTAAAAATTCATGGGCACTAATACAAAGCCAAACCTACAGGCAAAATGTTGATGGTGCAACACGCACAAGATGACCAATTCCAATAGCTTTAGGCAAAAGATTATTGTGCCAACATCAATAGTTCTCTTCATCGGAGGTCCAAAAGTAAAAAGCATTAGTTTGTCCCTACACTACCACTATTGTGGCATCCCTACTTAGACTTCCTAAGAAGCACACTCACGTTGAAGTGTCGGGTAGCATAAAGCTACAGAGCTCATTCTAAAATGCTCTTGCCTCTGCGATCCTGGCCGAAGTCCCCAAGACTCTGTCATTAACCCCAACACAAAAATCATAGGACACACTCATCATCACATCACACGATCATCCCATCCAGCTGGACACCTCCTCGTAGGTAACTTTCCATGCAGTAACGAAGCTCCCAGGCTCTTGCTCGATGACCTTGATTACAGGCCGTCTCCAGTCAGAATGAACACCGTTCCACGTTATCAGTACCGCTGGTTCAAATGTATCCTCTCCTCCCCGAGCCTAGCTCCTAAAACAAAAGCGCTATTCTAACTAACAAAGAGGATTTTCTTCCACTTGCAATAGAAACATGAGAAAGAACAGATTCTGCATACACATGAATTCTGCAAACAAACCCATCTTGAGAGCCAGGGAGAAATACACATGAGGCCTACAAAATCGGCTAACATAAGAATCAATATGCAATTGCATTAGGCACACATTTACATGAACATTATTACTCTGCACCTCTAAATCAATGTGTAACATAATGACTAATTAATTTTCATTAGTCACATGTAAAATCAAAACATTATCATGTGATCATGTTCATCAAATAGAACATGATCACAAGGTCTATTCCTTCACGTGGTACAAAATCATAACTATCACTTCACTTTGCACGTTATTACATTACACATTCTAATAACCAAATTTTAACACAACAAAGGAATATACGTGTAGGTGCAAACTAAGGGGCCGATTATGATCGCGGACGGACTTGCGTCCGTCCGCGATTACTGAGGAGGAGGGGACGTCGGCATGGGCTGCGGAGTCCCCTCCTGTGCGATTAGGATGTGACCGCCACCCTGGCGGTCACATCCTCTATTGTTAACATTGCGGCGAGTGCGGCTTCAAGCTGCACCCGCAGCAATGTTAAAAATGCAGTCATTGCATTTGCATGCAGAGAGACGCAGGCACCTCGCGGTGCCTGCCGCTTTCTGCATACAAATGCAGGGGGGGTACCATAGGTACCCCCCATGTGCACCCCCCACCCCCCCCCCCCCTTCACCTAGGGCCCCCGCAGTGAAGTTACACATGCTTTTCCACGGCGGAAAAGCCATCGCGGAAAAGCATGTTTTACATCCCATCCTAATCTGCCTGATGGTGTCTGAGAGACACCGTCACCAGATTAGAGCTTTCCCGCCGCGGTTGTAAGCCAGCCGCGGCGGAAAAGCTGCGGACGGAAACCAGGACCCACCAGCCATCCTAATGTGACGGTGGGTCTTTGGTCAGTCCGCTGCGGTTTTTCCGCATCCTCTGGGCCGGCGGTGGCTTCCGCCGGCCCCAAGGATGCGGGAAAAACGCAATCCTAATGAGCCCCTAATTGTGATTATAGTGTACTCCTCCAATTGAAAGAGCACAATTGCGCTCTATCACTTAGCTGAAACCTTCACAATGTGGCTCACATTTTATTGAACTGTTCCTAACTGAGTACATAGCATTAACAAAGAAGTTTCAAGGCATGGGCAAAGTAGGCAATTGCCCAAGGCCTTTACCTTCCTAGCCACCCCGCCCTCCCCCCAGGGTAAATGATCTTTCTCTCTCTCTTCACCTCTGGCTATTTCTATATCTCAAATTGTCTCCTCCCTCGACCAACTTGTACCTCTGTCTCTCTTTGCTTGGTGTCGTCTTAAGTTTTTCTGTGGCCCCAGTAGCAACAATTTCTTATTGTTTTTGTATGATCCCACTTTAAAAAGCTTGTTTGTCACCATGCAGCCTTGAATTAGCAGAAAATTTGTTATAAAAGTCAAAGTTGTCCCGAAAAGTGGCCCACAAAATATGTCTTATGCCCTCCTCCAAAACATCTTAAAATGACAATGAGTATTAGAGCTATGGACTGGGCGATTTTTAGGGTTAGGACAAGGGAACTCCGAAGCATTGGTAAACATTTTTTAATTAAGTTTAGGGTTGAGGTTAGGTAATGTTTAGGAGAGGAGGAATGAAAGAAATACATTAAAATTAATTGTACAGTGCGATCGTTTGTTTTGCACACCTCAGTGTGTGCAACCATAGCCAAATGTATGGAATTTGCATGCAAAGTAATCACTTTGTGCTCATTCCCTCTATTGCGACTAGTATTGATTAGTGCCTATTTCCTTTTCCATCAGTTACAGGCACATGCATCAAGCGATTTGGGAATCGCAAACGGTGCGAATCGCAAAATTCGGCCGTTTGCGATTCCCAAATCACTATTTGGGATGCATCAACTTAAAAGTGAATAAATCGCTATTTTAGCGATTTTTTCAAGTGCGATTGCTTTTAAGGAATCGCAAATTTGCGATTCCTCAAAAGCAATGCATGAAACTAAAAAAAATTGTGAATTTGCAATTAGAGAGAAAAAAATTACCATGAGGTTGGACCTCATGGTAATTTTGCGAAATGTTAGAAAAATGCAATTTTTTGCATTTTTTTAACTTTCATGTTGTGCACACACATGCCCTTAGGGCATGTGTGTACACAACATATGTGCATTGTTTGATTTCAGGGGTGCAACAGGGTGTCCTTTGGACACCCCTGCACCCTTGAAATCGCAATCTCAATTTGCGATTTGCTAATTGCGAATCGCAAATTGAGAATGTCTTCCCATTCATTCCTATGGGCCTCTAGGCCCATAGGAATGAATGGGAAGGGATTCCTTAATTGCGATTCGCAAAATGCTAATCGCAATTAAGGAATTCTAAGAAATCGCAATTTATTTAGCGATTTCTTGATGCATAGGCATTTGCAATTCCTTAATTGCGATTCCTTAAAAATCGCAATTAAGGAATCGCAAATGCCGAGTTTGATGCATGTACCTGCTAATGTTTTGCCAGGTTCCCAGTTAGGAACAGTTTCATAAAATGTGGGCCTTATTGTGAAGGATTCAAATAAGTGTCCAGATTACAGTAAGGATCTGATAAGGATTAAAGACGTTTTTAGGTATGGGCAAAGTGGGAAAATGCCAAGTTCCCCCACCTCCCCCTCCTACGTCCCCGCCCCTATGGAAACTGAACTTTGTCTCTCTGCTCACCTTTGGCTAGTTTTGTATCTCAAATTGAATGTCTTTTAAGTCCTTGCTAAAAGTAAGCAATTTGAAGCAAGCCTCTGACATGCAGACAGGAAGGCTGGAGCGCATGCATCAGGAGTGCAGCCTCATGTGTCATTTGGGACCTTCTCCAAGTAGCTGTGGAAATGTCTCCTCTTTCAAGTGCCAAAGCACAAGTAAGATTGTGCTGTGGACAACAGACCACATATGGAACTCCCTTTGTGTGGGCGAACACAAACTATTACAACCAGAGTTTCCTTCATTTTATTTATGTATGTGACTTACCAGTGTGTCTACTAATCAAGATGGTACTGGTGGGAGCTTTAAAAGGCAAAAGTGCAGAGGAAGAGGCAGAGCAGGGACATGCAATCAAGAGTGGGGGTCTCGGTAAGTGAGGTATCAATCAATTATGATTTATAAAGCGTTGCAAATCACCCGTGCGGGTCTCAAGGCGCTGGATTTGAAGCTGAGGTGAGGCTTGCAAGGAGGGTCGGCAGGAAAGGGGAGTGGAAGAGCTGTGGAAAGGAGAACAGAAATGGCCAACGCAACTGAGAGGCTAATTTAAAAGATAGTAACCCACTTTACCCTCTGCTACACCTAAAATGTGCCTTTGACTCATATAGTCCTAGAGGCATGCTGAAACTAAGGGGCAAGATATTCATTTCTGTGGTCAGAATTCAGGTGAAGCAGTCCACAGAAGTAGAACACTTACTTTTTTGAGCTGGTGTCACTGCTGACTCACTCTCCTGGATTCAAGGAGTAAGTCGGCCATACTCCTAGAAAAAAAGGCTTTCTTACACAGGCCTCTTTGTCATGGGCAAAAGTGAAAAGAAACACGCAATAAATTCAGCCTGCGGAAACCTATCCGTCTTCAGTAACCCTAAAAAAAAGTGCACAATTCTTTCTGTGGCACATGAACATATGTTTCCATGTGTGTGCTAATGTATTGGCGATGCCTTTGAAACTCATATTAAAAGGTGTTTTCGTTCGGTGAGCTCGTCTGACACACCAGTCTGGTGGTGGTGTAAAATTCTGAAATACTAAACACATTACCTACACTTGCATTATATTTTCTCCGTCATGAAGAGGTTTTTCGGATAAGGTTACACTCTTATCTCGCCAGCTAATCAGAAAAGGAAGTTATGCCAGACCTAACCCACCTCCAGACTGGCCAGTAACATCACAGTTGGAAGCGCACACAAAGGGCCTTGTTGATCTGTCAACACCTCAAGGCCCTCCGAGGAGCAATTTGTGTAGTAACTACAAGCTCAACCAAAGTAAGTGATGCTTATTTGTCTAATCTGTGTGCTTTCTGTCTGGACTTCTGATAATGGATGGTAAACACGCCAAAGTTGGAGTTGTTTTTGCGAAAACGTACTTGGGACATCAAACCACAATAGATCTTGGAAGAAACAGCTCAAAATCTTTTGGGGCATTATGCTAGCACTTAATGGTAGAGTTTAATTTAGCAAACAAACCAACAATTTTAGCTTCTGCTATGAGCTTTTTACACCTCTAAACACATTAGAACATGGTAGCTAGGGTAAACGCACTAAAGAACAAGAACATGTAAGGATTGTGCTAAAAACAAATACAAATTATATTTGGGTAAACTAAACTCAGAACTCGAATTACAAAACTAAAGGGCTTGAAAAAAATATATATATATGTAAATCAAACCATTTTTTTCCTCAAAAAAAGAATAACTATGACACGAATTGCTCTGCCACCTGGAGTGAAGTGCTGCTGGTAAGAAAGGAACATTATGGGGCAGATGTATCAAGCTTTTTGCGACTCGCAAAGGCCGAAATTCGCAAAAGGTCATTTTGCATGCATCACAAATTCGCAAAATAAGAAATAGCAAAAATTTGCGATTCCTTATTTTGCCATAGCATTTAAGGAATCGCAATTTTGCGATTCCTTAAATGCTATGTATGAAGCATTTTTGAATTGCGATTTCTGTTTAAGAATTCGCAAATTACCACCAAGTTGTAGTTGATGGTAATTTGCGAAGTCTTTAAAAAATGCACAATTTAGCATTTTTGATGGTGGCATGTGACGCACACACATGCCCATAGGGCATGTATGTGCGCCATATGCACACACATGTACATTTCAGGGGTGCAGCAGGGTGTCTTTGAGACACCCCTGCACCCTTGAAATAATTCTCAAATTGCGATTAGCAAATTGTGAATTTGCAATTTGAGAATTACTTCGCAATCATTCCTATGGGCCTCCTGGCCCATAGGAATGCATAGGAAATTATTCCTTATTTGCGAATTCGCAAAATGCGAATTCGCAAATAAGGAAGATTAAGGAATCGCAAAAAAATAGCAATTTTGTTCATACATTCCATTTTGCGAATTCTAAATAGCGATTCCTTATAAATTGCTATTTAGGAATCGCAAAATGGAATCTTGATACATCTGCCCCAACGGAGCACATTCAGAAATGAATGTCTGTGTATGTCTCTCACCTTTTCATTAAGTCCCACATGCGGGTTAAAGTGAACTTCGTGTTAGATGTTATTCTTCTTGCAAGACGTCCAGTGGTCACAAAGAATTATAGGAAGGTGCTCTATTTGAAAGTTCAATAGTCACAAAGCAGTGCAGGCAGGTGTACTGCATGTCATGCATTAGCACTTTACTTTATAAAGGCATTTCATTGTGTCAGTAAAAGCATCTATCCAATACTTTCCCTCTTAACTTAGTTCAGATAAAGAGACAGGCTGATATGCAGAAGCATTCCCTAGTGGGGGATTACAGACAATATATGTAGGAAATTTAGAGCTTGATATGAAATTTCCATTCGCAAAAAGGGGTCGCAAATTGCACAACGGAAACAAATTTTGTGAGCTGACCTCTGGTCTAATAGGTCAGTAAGTCCTACCTCATCAATATTGAAAGTGTAGATAGCAAATTGTGACTCACTACTGATCTGGCTAGCAGTCCGCCATGTCTGTGATCGCATTTAAATAAAGTACACTTTTTTTTTAATTCCAACTCATTTTCCTTAAAGGAAACATGACATTTAAAAAGAAAAGTTTTTTTGTGGTGTCTTTGAGAATTGGGAGTGGTCCCATAGACCTCTGAATACTCTCCAACAACCTTTTTTGACATTCTCAAAGGGGTCCCAAAAGGACTCCTTTCCATTTGCATGTGTTACCACCCCAACTGTAGTCTGTAACGTTTCTCTGTTTTGTAACTAGATATCGGTCTCAAAACATTAATACGTACCATAAAAACTGCTATTTAAACGGTATGACCTAAAGATGTCCCTTTCAAGTAGCGATATGTTTTCCCATTCTAACCTGCTACCGGATCGCAAAATGGGTTTATTACATCAAAAAAGACATTTTGCAGTCACAAACCGTATAATTTTATGAGTCACAGGCTTTGTGACCATGACATGCCTTCATCATCAGGTTCTTAGTTACCTGCAAGGCAAGATTTTGCAATGCTGAAGAAAGAAACCTACTCACAGTGCACCCAGTGCCTGGCTTTTAGGGAAAAGTCATTCAAAATTTGGAACTTCATAAAATTGCGAAGTTTCCAAAGGGCTTTTTTGAAAACGCCAGCAGCAAAAAGAATGTCCTATGGTGCCAGATCTCTTCATAAGAATTGGTGCACAACTTTTTCTGTTGGGGGAAAACTACCAGCTGCAAGTTAATTTCCAAGGCTTTGTGTGCTTTGTGGCAATGTTCATAAAATAAAGTATAGCAGAGAAAAACATTCTCGTAAATCCAATGTGCAAAAGTTATCTGGTCACATTAGATATGTAGGTTGACTTGAATGTACTGACAGGGCACAGGTACTCGCTGGGGGTTCTCTGGGAGAGTTACTGCCTGGAATACCTATTATTCATGATGGTTCCCACAGTCTGACTATGTTGGTCATTTGGGGCCCTTTTACCAGTTTTTTGTGCTGTTTTAATTAGTGCAGTGACTCCCTTTGTATCTTCGTCTTTTAGCGCCTTGTTTCTTTTTTGGGTGCAAGAAAATGTCATGTAGGAGCAGCAAGCCCTTCAAATGGATAGCTTTTGAACTATTCTGTTTGCCAACACTTGTTAAAGATGCTTAACAGTCGAGGGAGACTTCAACTCCCTGAGCAGGAGGACGTGTTGACTAAAGGAGTGTATTCAGTCTGGAGTAATACTGGATCCACCCAAGGATAACATGAGTCAAAAATTGATGAGATGGTTTCTAGGATGGGATGGTTTCCAGGAAGAGATGATTTCCAGGATGAGATGGTTTCCAGGATGAGATTATTTTCAGGATGAGATGGTTTCCAAGATGAGATGGTTTCCAGGATGAGATTGTTTTCAGGATGAGATGGTTTCCAAGATGAGATGGGTTTCAGGATGAGATGGTTTCCAGGAAAAGATGGTTTCCAGGATGAGATGGTTTCCAGGAAAATATGGTTTCCAGGGTGAGATGATTTCCAGGGTGAGATGATTTTCAGGATGAGATGGTTTACAAGATGAGATGGTTTTCAGGATGAGATGGTTTCCAGGAAAAGATGGTTTCCAGGATGAGATGATTTCCAGAATGAGATGGTTTCCATTACCATGAGTTAGACCTGTTGGAATCCCCACTGGCTGAGGTGCAGATGAAAACCTTGTTCATAAAGAATGACTCAGCACAAGGCAGCAATAAGTGAAATCTCCTAATCGTTATTCTTTTACTGACATACAGCCATAATTATACACTCTAATAATGTGGGATGTGTACAAAAGTGCATATGTCTTCATAACCCAAATGCAGGAAGAGCTTAACTTGCCTGATAAGTTCCCGTAGCATTTGAGTTCCTGGGAGAAGTGTGTAGCTCTTATCAATCATGTGCACAAACACACCCCACAGCAAAACAAGGGATAAAAGAATAAGTGTAAACAACAGACAGATACTTTTAACTTTGAAAAATGTACTAAAATGTACTATGGTGGACTGTCAACAACTATAGTCAACAACTATATGGTCAATTACAATTAGGTGAACAATATGGAAAGCACTGACAGTTGTTGCAATGATTTATCATTCAATTTGGTTCCAGCATAATTAAATAAAGTATATTTTATTTGTAGTGTAAATTTATCTATCTATGTAATAAATGAATTCACATATTATAAAGGCTGCTTGTCAGAACAGTATTAACAAAAAAAATTGTCTAACAAAAATACCGTGGCCTAAATATGGTTTACAAAAATATCGCCATTTTGGGTCCAGATTTTCTAATAACAGCACTAGTGTCATATTTTTGTAAACAATACCTAGGGAACAATATTTTTGTTCGACGATATTTAGGCTACAGTATTCTGCTACCATGTAGATACAAATCGTGGGCACAGTAGTCTCCTCTAATTGATGTGTGGGTGATTTTATTTAGGGCTGATTTTAGAAGAGTCCAGAGACTGAGGAGTTCCCTAATTTTATGGCAAGACTGGAGGCTCATATTATGCTTTCTCTTGTCTTGTTTAATTAGATAGCAGCAGTCAAATATGAATAGAACTACATATCCCTGGGACCAAAGAACAGCAGGACAATTAGAATGATAAACAGTAGTAGCACGGTGCACCAATCAGGAATGAGGGGCACAACTATTATACTTAACTTAACTGCAAGCAGCCCTCCTTTCATGCTGCTCAGAGACAAGTGTATTTTTCTCACTGGTTACGCTGGACTGTATGTGCATTACTGGTGTACTGGTTTGCTTTTTTTGTATTTCATATGTTTGGCTATTATTTTTCTGCAGTAAAGCTCCCCCGTTTTCTTTAATTGTGTGTGCCCAAGCACTCTTCTCTTTCTTACCTGCTCCTATGGTCACGCCCACCATTATCAATGAGACAGCACAATGCTGAAAATACCTTTACAGAACCCATCTCCTGAGTTTTTGCATTAATTTCAAGTCACTTCGGTGTCTGGAGACCCTCCTTTTCTGCACATCTCAGCCAAGTTTCTCACGAGGATCAGCTTCCTGACATGCCTTGGGGGTCAGCCTTGCTCCCAGCCCCTTCTTTACCTCACACTTCTGATGGAGCAAGGACTCGTAGAAAAGACACTTGCTCGGAAACATTACGCTTCTTTAACTCACTAACAAGTTATTAAAATTGTTTCGTGTGAAATGAATGCGTACCAGATGAATACGTGGGTTATTGAAGCTTGCTTATGTGTTTACTAACAAGAATAACATGAACGATGCACCAACATGGCTCTAAACAGGGAAATCTTTACTGTACATGCGTCAACTGCATCTACGTAGTATGATGAGCTATCGTTTGGTCGGAAATTCTTTCGCATGAGCAGAAGACACTAAAATGGCATCTTGATGACTTGAGTGCATGGCATCTACTTGTTTGAACTAAATCGGGTTGTTTTTACTAAAGCTAATGCGTGGATAAGTCTAATAGATAAACTGGGATAGAGTAGATGTGGGTTGTATACAGTCAAACCATTTATTCGTGAAATTAATATTTGTCTTTCTGACTTTATCACTGGTGCGCATTTGGGCCTCTCATGTATAACTGTAGTAAGCTGAGTCACATGACGACTGCGCATGACTACTGAAAGTTAACCCGGAATGATGACTCAGATGTTGAATGAAAGCCAAGGTCGCGAAGTGTCCCACCCTGGGAACGGACGGTGCAAAGTTCAACAAATGTGGATTTGTATTCAGACTGTCAACAAATTGTTGCAAATAAAACATGAATGTGTGTGTGAAATAAAATTTTGAATAAAAATTAAGGGGATGGGTTTGTGAGCAATGGTTTAACTGAATTTAATAACATGTAAGCATGGTGTGATGATCTTCCCCCTAGCCTGACCTATTAGATTTTGCATTTTTACGATATTGAAACTTTAGTGGGTTGTACATGAAGAACGAAAGGTATAATTGAGATAGCTTTAGTTAGTTGGTTAGATTCGGGGAGTGCAGATACTGTGAGTGGGAGATGCTGCTGGGAGAGATGCTGTGAAATGCTGATGAAGAAGCCAAATGCAGAACCTTCGATCCTAATTTAATTGGGTTAGACAGAAGATTGCTGAAGAATCTAGAGGAGGAAGAGTGTCAAAGAGGGGTGCAATGCAACCGTTGGTATTCTGGAGAGGTCGTCTATCCTGTCCTGAAGCCTTTCTCGCCTGACCTATCCCGGGGGACCCTTACCAGCCCTTTGACTAGGGGGTTGGTCTTCACACCATTCTTGTTAATTATATTTTCACGTTATTTGTAGCTGTTCTTTTCTCTCTTATCCTCTCCTTTTCCCTAGACATCGTCATTGAGTAAGTCCTTGTTATATTTGTGTGATGATTTAATTGAATTTTCTCTCTTATTAATGATTGTGACTGGACTGTAATTTTGAATGGTTCACAGCATTTCATTTAGATAAAGATTTGAAAACTTCCCTAGACTGTGGTTATTTACTTTAAATAAATAAGATAGAGTTAGTGTTAGTTATCAAAATCAACTAGATCACATAATGGTCCATGGACCAGAGGAAAGAACTTTTTTATTAGTGAAAAGCTAGTTAGGAGTATTAAATAACTAATCTTGAGCATGGTAGAAATTTATACACTTTGACTCCAGCTGTTTACTCAATTTGTGTGTGTGTTTATGGGCCCAGATGAGTATAAGGTAGTGGAGTATCTGTTGTTATTGGTACGCCGCTGGATCAGTTTTCTGGTAGCAGAGGTATGGTTATTATTGACAAGTTTGGTGGTAAATATTGATTATTGATTTATGTTTAATGAAAGAGTTAGCGTCTTGTTTTATGTTGTCCGGAAAACCCCAGGGAATTGAATAGCAGGTGGTGACAGAAGTCACACTGCAGTGAGGTTATTTGTTTGTTGGAATAATACAGAGAAGCTTTGCAGGTCTGGCAGTATTAAACTAGGGACTATTTCGTACAAAAGCAGAGTGTGAGTAATAGCAGAGGGTTCGCTGGTGAAACTTTGGTCTTATTTCCCAGTAGGGGTAACACTGAAGGAGTAACATGTTCTCCCGAGCTTGAATGAAGAGTAAACAAGGGTTTTACTTTCAGTAGGAGAAGGAGCAATTCTGAGACTCCAGTATAAGTCGAAAATCTATCATTTGTTTTAGTGGAACAGGCAGAGTAGCAGATGTTTTTATGTTGTTACTAACGGATTTTATTTTAAAAAAAAGTAAAGAAATAAGTTTTCGTATTAACTTGTGAAGGGAGGGTCAGTCCCCCGAGTTGTGCTAACATCACAGAGAGCCACGCTGGGATTGGTTGAAACAGTGGGCATGAGACAGAAGCAGATTGTAAAGGAGGGATCAGTAGTAAGGAGCAAACCTGATGTCAAAAAATGCTGAGCTGGCATTGGTCAGACCACGAGCGTGAGCCTGAGTCTGATTGGTTAAATAGATAGAAGCCACACTAGGATTGGTTGAAAAATAATTGTATGTTGGATTCTGATTTGACTGCTGGTGTGAGTCGCACAGATAGTAGAGTTTAAGGGTTTACGGAGTATTCTTTCATATACCGTTCATCTAGAATATATGGAGCAAAGAGAAAAATGTCATTAATAAAGAAAATTAAGAATATCTTTAAGAAAGATAAGCCTGTGTTGACTATAGAGGGAATTACTATTCCGCCACCTAAGACACCTGCTTCTTTTATGATGATGGAAAGAGGATATCATACTTGTGTATGGTTGGAGAATTGGATGGAATATTCAAAAGGTGATGGAGTTCTAGCTTTTCCAGAACATGGTACGTTTAATGGGGGAGTTCTTCAGAATTTAAGAATGAGAATGAATGATTTAGAACCAAGACATAGGTTAACTCAGTATGAGGCTTTGGAAGAATGGGAAATGGAGTCATTTGAACGGGAGAAATGCAGAGGTGGTAAGACATATAGAGGGTTTTTCCCCAGATATTTGCATGAGTCACGTGAAGGAAATATGAAGCAATGGAGAAGAGCTATGGTTTCAGAAGGTTTATACCCAGTGTTAATGGCTGAGGAACAGTCAGGAAGCAAGTGTAAAGAGAAAACAAAACATATGAATGTGACAGGATATGGTGAATCAGAAGATGATTTGTAGGAGGATATCTGAACCAAAAACCCTCCACCGTACCAAGAAGGACCCAGTAGAGTCACCCCAAATGCACCAGTAATGAGAATATCCTTAATTGCTCAAATTGTAAATGATAAATCAGTTAATAGGGTGTTTCAAGATAAAGAGAAGTATTGCATAGAACTAGTGAGGAAAGGGTACAGACATTGAGTCAATTGCATTTAAATACTGAAGCTTTGACAGTACCAGTGACTATAGGTCCTGTTATCCAATTATATGGAGATAAATTAAATAGGCCAAAACCTCAAGAAGTAACAATTCCTTTGAGTAATCCCAGAAAAGAGTAATAATATCTGATGAACAGGCCAGTGAGTGTGATTCAGTCATTTCATTAATGGACCTTCCAATTAGGGAAGCTTTGACTGAAACTCCAAATAGAGTTAGACACCCGGAAATTCGAAAGAAAAAGGGTCTATGGTACCTTTAGGAACTAGAGGCTCGACAGCTGTCACTCCAGAAGATTTTGAAAGATGAGCGCAGGGAATAGAAAAACGAAGCTCAACACCAAAGATCTTAGATATTTACAGATTGAAAGTGGAGTTGGAAGAGATGATAGCTGGAAATGTGGGAATAGAAAGGTTGACTCTATACAATGATGAAGAGTTGTTGTTTATATGTAGGAGTACAACCAGAAATGCTAAATTGTTTCATGAGAGATTGACAGAGCTTGCTTCAGAGATTGGAGTAGATATAGGGAGATCAAAATGATTACAGAAACCATATCGAGTGGAGTTTACTGACAAAGATTTGGAGAATATGAATGAGTCTGGTAAAAGATTACAGATAAAAGAGTTAATGAACATTTTGCAGAAGTGGGGAGACATTCACAAGTGGAGAACTAGATGGACAAGAAAGAAGGAGGAAGCACATGCAAAGGAAGCATCATCTGCATTCTTACTAAAAGAATCAGAAAAGACAGAGAGGTTGTCTCCCATGGTGGATATGTTCATGTTCCATGGAGCAGACAGGATATTTTGTCATTTACAAACGATTTCCCTAGGTTAAGAGAGAAACCTGTTGAATGGTACAAACAGGTTGAAAGTTTCGAAGGTTCTGTTGAAGGACTTGGATGGTTTGTTTGATATTGTGGTACCTGCTGACTTATGGACAGAGTGTAAGATCACAGTTGATTGGCCAAGAGAGGAGTATGCTGGAGAAAATCCCTCCTAAAGAAACAGATTGGGTAAAGGTAGATAGAACAACTCAAGAGCCAAATGAGTCTGTACATGCATATAATGAGCAGTTATTACAGGTGTTTAAGCAGTATAGTGGCTTTGAGAGTATTGGTGATAAGGATACGGGACAATTTGTATATCGGTTTGTGTATGGTCTGAAACCGGAGATTAGTCAGATGATTCAACAGCACATGTTGTGCTTGCAGGGCAAGACGATCAACAAAATCTTGAAATATGGCAAATATTGCGGAGATGATATTGAGGCAAGGCGTAGAAAACTAAAAGAGAAAATGATATGGGCACAAGTGAAATTGGCAGTCCAGCAGGGGAATAAATTGAATATCCAGACTGATAATCAAATGAAAGAGCAGAATCAGAATGATCAAGTGGTGAATGGTGATAGAGTAGGAGATCGAGTGAATAGAAAGGAAGCGAAGTAGAAGTTTCCTTGTCATGCGTGTGGAAAGCTCGGACATTGGAAGAATGAGTGTAAGAATATTCAGAATAATAATGGGCCAAAGCAAATTTTAAATCCATAGACGCAGAATGCAGTGGTTATGAATCAGCTGCAGCAGGTAGTTACTCCACACTATAAGGTACCACCAGTTCCTATGCCAAACTTTGTGAACACTCAAAAATTCAGTGCAAACGCTGGATTTCAAGGAGAAAGTAGTAAGAAAAATTGTGTGGTTACACAATATTTTTTACAGCATGATAATGACTAGACGGCCTATGTACAATGACGGTGCCTGAGGGGGGAGGAAGAGGAGTGCGTGCTTGGTGCATCCTTGCCAGTAGATCCGTCAGGTTCATTTATTGATGGGAAAGTAGAAGATAGTAATATGACTTTTCTATTGGATACTGGTGCTACCCGGTGTACTGTGAGAACAGCAGACATCTCAAACCTACCCCTCGGGAGAGTCAATTCAAGTTGTAGGAGTGTTGAATCAACAGATTAGTCTGTGATTCCAGTCCAGTAAATCTGTTGGGAAGAAATCTATTGTGCAATATGAATTACATGATCTACTCTACACCAGAGGGTCTTGCTTTCCAAACCCCTGATGAAGACGTTGTATACAAGATGCAGAAGTAGATGAGATGTTTTCACTTATAACCGAAAATGAATTACCAGAAGAGTTGCAAACCACCCTAAATCCAGAAGTGTGGGATTTTCCAGGAAACGATATTGGGCTGATTTCAAATGTAGATCCACTAAAAGTGACGGTGAAAGAGGGTGCAGTTTATCCAAGCACACGACAGTACAAAATTAGTCCGTAAGTGAAAGCAGGAGCTGCTCCAGAAATTGACCGAATGATTAAACAAGGCATTTTAAAGGAAATAATAGGTAGTCCTTGTAATTCGCCAATAATGGGACTTAAAAAGCCTAGCGGAAAATACAGGATAGTACAGGATTTGAGAAAGATCAACAAAATTGTAGTGCCTTGTTGCCCAGTAGTGCCAAATCCAGCAGTGATCCTTTATTAAATACCCTGGAATGCAGGCTGATTCACAGTAATTGATTTATGCCAAACCTTTTACTCTATTCCTTTGCACCCAGACAGCCAATATTTGTTTGCCTTTATCGAAGACCGTGTCTTGGCATAGTGCTGAGTTCCTCAAGGGTATGCAAAGAGCCCCTCGATTTTTAATCAAATCCTGAAAAAGTGTCTAGAAACATTGGTCATGCCCAGAAATGTAGTCCTGGTTCAGTACATTGATGACCTACTGGTGGCATCAAAATCACGAGAAGATTGTGTCACTGACACAATTGCATTACTGAATCATTTGGCCGAAGGAGGACACAAGGTGTCTCCGGAGAAATTGCAGTTTTGTCAACAAGAAGTTTAGATATATAGGGCAAAAATTAGAATGAGAAGTTAGAAAAGTGACCACATAGAGAATAAAAATAATCAAGCAAATGAAATTACTCCAGACACAAAAGGAGATGAGAATGTTTCTTGGACTGGTTGGGTACTGTAGGCAGTGGAATATTGGGTTCTCCCTGCTTGCAAAACCATTGATTCAATTGACCCGGAAAAGAGCAAAAGATCTTATTGTCTGGAATGATGAGTGCGTGGAAGCTTTCGTGAAATTGCAAAATTGTCTGTGCAAGTCCCTTGCCTTAGGCATGCCGGCATATACAAAATAATTTGCACTGTTCGGTTGTGAGAGAGACGGCTGTGAACTTTCCGTTTTGACACAAAGACATGGATTAAGCCGGCGTCCAGTAGCATATTTCTCTGCTACTCCTGTGGCTTCAGCTTTACCTGGCTGCTTAAAAGCAGTAGCTGCTACTTGTATGAGTCTGGAGCAAAGTGAGTCCATTGTGATGGGACATCAAGTCAAAGTTTACATCCCACATTCAGTAGAGATTCTTTTGACAGGAACTCGAACACAGCACCTTACCCCTAGTCGAATAACTAAGTATGAAAGAGTGATTCTGGGAGCGGAAAATGTGACAGTAATAAGATGTACAATAATGAACCTTGCCGCATTATTGCCAGACCCATGTTGTGAAGAAGTGAAAGATGAAGTGGATCATGAGTGTCTGGATGTAACTGAAATGTGTACCAAGCCCTGTCCTGACATAAAAGAAGTGCCCTTGATAGAGCCAGACCATGAACTAATTATAGATACACTTGCATGAGAACAGAAGGAGTAGGACTTAGTGCAGCCTATGCTATATGTAAAATCTCAGAGGTCATTGAAGCATCCTGTTTACCGGGAGTCAAGCATGCGCAAGTAGCCAAATTGGTTGCCTTAACAAAGGCATGCAAAATTGGAAAATAACCATATTTACAGATAGTCAATATGGTTCCGGGGTTGTGCATGACTTTGGCTAGCTCTGGATCCAGAGGGGATTTCTGACTTCTTCGGGATCTCCCATAAGAAATGGCAAAAATGTAAAAGAGTTGTTGGAAGCAATACAATTGCCAAAAGAAATAGCAGTGTTCAAGTGTGCTGCTCACCAGTCAGGAAATGACTATGTAGCAGCAGGTAACAGATACGCTGACCAAATTGCTCAATATTGTGCAAGAAATAACATGGCATTTAACAGAAAGATTGAAACAAGTGAAATCAGCTGCCAACTTATGTTTTTCTCAGTTCTAGAAACATGGGATGAGGTTAGACAGTTGCAGGATGAAGTTGAGGCAAATGAAAAGGAAGTCTGGATAAAGTCAGGTTGTGAAAGAAGGACAGAAGATGATGCATGGGTATACACTGATGGCACACCAGTCATGCTAGACTTCTTACTCTCTCATATGGCAAGAATGTATCATGGGGACACACATGTTGGTAGGGACGAATGATTAGGCTATTCAAACAGAATTGGTACAAACCTAGGTTCAGGGTAGTCACAGAGAGCCTCTGCCAATAATGCTTGATCTGTCAGCAGTTAAAGCCAGGCAGGAAGACAGTGGTCAGTTGGGGAAAAATTGGAAAGGCAGAAGGACCATTCACAAGACTGCAGCTTGATTTCATGGAGTTGGCTCCAAGCAACGGAATGAAGTACGTCCTTGTCATAGTGTGTTTGTTTTCACAGTGGGTACAGGCATACCCCACTAGGAGAAATGACAGTCTTACAGTTGCTGAATTGCTGTTAAGAGAGTTGATCCCTCGTATCGGTTTCCCATTCACTTTGGAATCTGTTAGAGGACCTCATTTTAATAATGAAATAATTTGATTAATCTATGAAGCATTCAATATTGAACAGAAACTGCATTGTGCATACCGTCCAGAGACTTCTGTAGTGGTTGAGCAACTAAATGGCACAATCAAGTCAAGGTTAGGGAAAGTGTGTGCATCCACATCACTGAAATGGCCTGATGCATTGCCTCTTGTGTTGATGGGTCTCCGAAGTATTCCTATTTGAAAAACAGGATTGAGCCCTCATGAAATATTCATGGGAAGGGCAATGAGACAAGCATTTATTCCTGGACATAAATTGATGAATATAACTGATGATCTGGTATTGGACTATTGCAAAGGATTGGCTGGCCTAGTGCGTTCTGTCTCTTACCAGGTTGGAGAAGACGCAGTTGCCAGGCAGCCAACACAGGCGCATGATTTGAATCCTGGAGAATGGTTGGTAGTGAAGAAACATGACAGAAAGTCATGCCTAGCACCCAGGTGGGATAAACCACGTCAAGTCATACTGGTCACTACAACAGCAGTGAAGTATGCAGGTTTACCCAATTGGATACATACCAAAAGAGTTCCAGACCCTGCTGAAGAACAGAAACTGATTGAACCAGTTGAAACAGCTGAAGGTTGTGAAGTTGAAGAATTTAGAGTGAAAGATTCCAAAGTAATAGATGAGGAACAACCGAGCACAAGTCAGGAGGGTTAGACATCAGTGATTGACATACCTGAAGTTGTTACTCAGACAAGAAGAAGAACCAGATTAGAGAGACAGAAAAGTAGTAAGGATCAGATAGGTGTAGAAGAACACGCTCAGGAAGAAGTGAACAAAGCTACTCGAGACCCTGAGCAGGACCAGACAGGGAAAGAAGAAGATACTCAGACAAAGGCAAACAGACCTATTCAATGACCCAAGCTGGGACAGACAGGAAAAGAAGAACACGTTCAGGCAGCAGAAGAGCAAATTGTGGTAAAACCTGAACAAGACCAGATAGAGGAATAACAACAAGTTCATGCGGAGGAAATAACAATAATCAGAACTGAACAGAAACAGGTAGAGAGTGATTCAGAACAAGAACAGATTGTGCCTAGACATACTGAAAATAAGAGATATTTAGAATAAGACGGAGAAGGTGAAAGTGCAGTTTAAGTTAAAAGGGTCAGAAATGGTGATAACTGGCCAGAACTCTTATCTCAGAGATCATTGATAACTGGAGTGAAAAGACTAAGATACTATCTGAGAAAAACAAACAAAAGACCAGAGCAAGTGAATGAGGTTACTAGTCAAACTCAATCTAAACAGTCAACTGTGAGAAATCCACGAAGAAGCCCACGGCTGAGAATTTTGAATAACAAATGCAAGGCCCCTGAGTGGACCTATGTAATATTAGAAGAATTTGAGAATTTTGATTTAAGTGAGAAATCAGGAAAAGTAGATGCTGCACAGATTGATTAAAGAAAATGAAAAAAATAAAGAAAGAGAACATGTCTTCTCAGAATAAAATGGCGAGAAATAGCATCACTGAGCAACCGTAACAAAGTTTCACATGAAGATGCTGTAGCGCTTGCATATGTAGTATTTTATTTGTGATCTCAGTATGGTTATTTCTAACATTGGCAGTGCCTTTATTGATGATAGCAAATAAGAAGAATGATACAGTTACTAAGGGGAAGACTGCAAAAATGAAAGGAGATAGAGTAGAATTAGAAGCAACAGATGAGACATATTTTCATAACACAGTATTAGATAATGACACATCTTTAAATGTTTTTACAAAATTATTATTTCAATGTGTAGATACAATGGAGATTAGTGATTGTTATGTCTGTATGAAATTACCAGCTGCAGTATCAGAAGGAGTTACATATATAAACTTACCTTTAACTTATGGTATATCATGTAGTGTTCTAGCAAGTCTGTTTTATGCAACAGGAAAACTTCAGTATTATTACTCAAACTTAGATGTAGTATTTCCAGAGCTACCTATTCGAAAGAATATGAATCCAGTACTTAGTAGTCAAGATGCACAGTTGATGAGGGAATTTTTCTTAACAATGACATCAATAGATATAGTCAAGGCACACAAGAAAAAGTTAACATGTATACTACGTGAAGAAGAGAAAGTGTTTATGAATTTAGTAGAGGGAAGGAGACAGGATTTCCAAGAGAAAGCTGCTGAACTGAAAACCCATTTACCACCATGGGCTGGGAAGGAGGACATGTTGTGATGTCCCTGGACTTTGTGAAGAAAGGGAAAACCTGCCTCCATAAAGACAGATTATAATAACGTATTTATTGGTTCCAGTGAATGTGAACATATCTTCCTAATGTTGGTAGGTTTAGGACCAGGGGCCCGGTTCACAGAACTAACTTAAGTCAAAATCCTAAACTTGCTACTTTTGGTATTCACAGAATGCACTTTCTACTTTTGGTATTTACAGAATGGATTTACGACTCCTAACTTTTCGAACGCACTTGAGCCGGAAATTCCGGCCCGGAGGCGGAGCTTCCGGCCAAGAGGCAGAATTATGGCCCGGAGGCGGAGCTTCCGGCCCAGAGGTGGAGATTTCAGCCACGGCTAAATCCCCATCTCCGAGCCGGAAGCTCCACCTCCAAGCCAGAAGCTCCGCCTCTGGTGGCAAGCTCTGCCTCCATGCCGCAAGCTCCACCTCTTGCCCCAAAGCTCCGCCTCCAGGCTGGAAGCTCCACCTCCGGGGCGAAATTTCCGGCCCAAGTGCGGACGTAAAGTTAGTAGTCGTAAATCCATTCTGGGAATACCAAAAGTAGTAACTGCATTGTGTGAATACCAAAAGTAGTAAGTTTAGGATTTTGTCTTAAGTTAATTCTGTGAATCGGGCCCTCAAAGGGGGAACTGATCTAGTATTCCTGGGGGTTTACTATGTATATGGGAATTAATGCTTATTATAATTTGCCTTCACGGTGGTATGGGAGCTGCTACTTCGGAATAGTATTTCTGAAAATGTATTATGTCAAAAGAATAACTGGAAACAACGAAAACACTAATGGACTAACACAGAGAAAGAGAGCTATTTTTTTAGAAATAGTAGATGATATACTTGGTGCATTGATACCTTCACTGGGAGTCATTCTGAATTCACATAGAATTTGTTAATTGTCAACAGAAGTTGAGCGTCTCTCGAATGACACTGCTGAGGGTTTCTTGATGATAAATACAGAAATGGTTGCAATTAGGTCTATGGTTTTACAACATTGACTAACGCTTGATATTTCATTGGCAAAAGAGGGCGGAGTCTGCAAAATGCTGAAAGTTCAACATTGTTGCACTTACATTCCTGGCAAAAGTAAGGAAATTAGAGGGGATATTAAGATTATTACAAAAGTTCAAGAAGATTTGAAACAACTGGAGGTTGACAGTGTATGGGAGAGACTAACAAAGAGTATTTCTTCAATTGGGACTTGTTTTTCTGATTTAGGGAAAAGTATTTTAGGCCAAATAATTATTCCAGTAGTTGGTATAGAGATAATAGGTCTAACAATAATGATTTGGTGCAAATGTTGAAGAAACAAATGGAAAGGAAGAAAATATGAAGTCAATGGGAAAGGAAAGAAAAGAAAGGGAGTGTGAGGAGATACAAATGGAAGAACTGAAAGGAAGGATATATGAAAAGAGGAATGATTTAGAAAACAAAGATGAAAATAAGAACGAAGAAGAGGAGAATAAAAACAAGAAATGCTGAAAGTTGGCATCTGGTTAGGGATGGGTAAATTTGTGATGGCTCAAAATGCCATCAGGGAGGGGAATGATGGAGCAAGGACTTGCTCGGAAGCAATCCGTTCCTTTAACTCACTAGCAAGTTATTAAAATTGTTTTGTGTGAAAGTAATTGCGCTCCACATGAATGCAGGGGTTAGTGAAGCTTGCTTATGTGTTTACTAACGAGAATAACATGAACTAAGGACTAATATTTCTCTAAACGGGGAAATCTGTAGTGCGCATGCGTCAACTGCCTCTACGTAGTATGACGAGCTATCGCTTGGTAGAAAATTCTTGCGCATGAGCAGAAGACACTAAAATGGAGTTTGAAGATTTGCATGCGTGGCATCTGCTTGTTTGAACTAAATCAAGTGTTTTTTTACTAATGCTAATGCAAGGACAAGTCTAATAAATAAACTGGGATAGAGTAGAGGTGGGTGGTATACAGTGAAACCATTTATTAGTGAAATTAATATTTGTCTTTCTGAATTTATCACTAGTGCGCATTTGGGCCTCTCATATATAACTGAAGTAAGCTGAGTCACATGACTGCGCATGACTACTGAAAGTTAACCTGGAATGATGACTCGGATGTTGAATGAAAGCCAAGGTTGCGAAGTGTCCTACCCTGTGAACGGATGGTGAAAAGTTCAACGAATGTGGATTTGTATTCAGACTGTCAACAAATTATTGTAAATAAAACATGAATGTGTTTGTGAAATAAAATTGAATAAAAATTAAGGGGATAGTGTTTGAGAACAGTGGTTTAACTGAATTTAATAACATGTAAGCATGGTGTGATGATCTTTCCCGTTGACTGACCAATTAGATTTCGTATTTTTAAGATATTGAAACTTTAGTGGGTGGTACATGAAGAACGAAAGTTATAATTGAGATAGCTTTAGTTAGTTAGTTAGATTCGGGGAGTCCAAATGCTGTGAGAGGGAGATGTTGCTGGGAGAGATGCTGTGAGATGCTGATGAAGAAGCAGAATGAAGAACTTTCTATCCTAATTTAATTGGATTAGACAGAAGATCGCGGAGGAATCTCGAGGAGAAAGAGTGTCAAAGAGGGGTGCGACGTAACCGTTGGTATTTTAGAGAGGTCGTCTATCCAGCCGTGAAGCCTTTGTCGCCTGACCTATCCCGGGGGAACCTTACCAGCCCTTTGACTAGGGGGTTGGTCTTCACACCATTCTTGGTAATTATATTTTCACGTTATTTGTAGATGTTCTTTTCTCTCTATCCTCTCCTTTTCCTTAGACATCGTTCATTGATTAAGTCCTCGTTATATTTTTTTGATGATTTAATTGAATTTTCTCTCCTCTGAATGATGGTGGCTGGACTGTAATTTTGAGTGGTTCACATGCATTTAATTTAGATAAAGATTTTAAAACTTCCTTAGTCTGTGGTCATTTACTTTAAATAAATAAGATAGAGTTAGTGTTAGTTATCACCATCAACTAGATCACATAATGGTCCATCGACCAGAGGAAAGAACTTTTTGATTAGTGAAAAGTTAGTCAGGAGTATTAAATAACTAATCTTGAGCATTGTAGAAATTTATAAACTTTTACTCCAGCGGTTTACTCAGTTGGTGTGTGTGTTTATGGGCCCAGGTGAGTATAAGGTAGTGGAGTATCTGTTGTAAATGGTACACCGCTGGATCACTTCCACCCCACACATCTCTTCCCTTTGGGCAGCAACCTTCTGGCCTGTATTTTTTCTTTGTTAACCCCTTAATTGTTATATATTTTTTCACCCTTTTCAGCTATTTCCATGCTTTCTTTTGTGTTCGAATTGGCAAATTCTTTCTTTTTGGAAGAAAATAATGACAATGAAGAGGATTTCAATAATAACATACATTATTTTATTCAGTCCTCTATGGCCCAAGCTGTTTGACCTTCCATGAACAAAGTAACAAAAATGTTTGAAAATACTCTTCTCAGTTTAATGTCCAAGTCCAATTTGGCGCAAACTGCATGAGAAAGCAGAAAACGTAAAGCCACGGTGGCCCATTCATCAGCTCAGTCACAACATAAGAGTATATCTAAGAATAATTCTGAGCTATTGAATGGTGAGGATTCTTCATATGGGTTTGGGGGCGAAGTTCTTCCAAGACCTCTTTCTGGAGAGGGAAATACTTTTGCAGGTAAATGCAAAAATAAATCAAAACATTTAGAGAACAGTACTCAAAAGATTATTATATCCAGGATACAGATGAGGACATGAGTGACCCCGAAACTGATAATGAGCCTGATGGGGTGGATTACTCTGACTTCTGGTCTGGCCAGGCAAAGAAACAGAAACTAACACCTCCCCTCAAGATTCCTTTCATTCCAAAACAATATTCAATGCCGAATGTCAAGCCATATGTGATCCCAAATTAATTCACCGCCCCAATTCCATGGAGTAGCTCTCTTTGGACAATGTGAGGGAATATATTGCTGTCAACTATGTTAACCCATAAACATGCAAACAAGGCAAAACTGAAGTCTGAGTGCCCCAGACGTATCCTTCCTTTCCAGAATATGGGTCTGATTATGATGTGTTCTCCTAAATCCTGAGCTACAGCCGGCATTGTAAGGCTCCATGGGATTCATCCCTCAACATCTGCAAGCGGACTCTGCTGCAGATTTCTTCAACCTTCCCACCTTGAATCTGGGGAAACACTGAATTGATCCCCATTGGTTGCAAGCTGAGATAGCTGCAGACCCCTATTAAGCCACCAGGAGAGCTCACAATAGCCCACGTCTTTCATTATCACGACGGATCTCCTTCCTCGTCTTCTTACCAAGTGCTCTTCCCAGTCCTGATGAAGACCCCACTACATGGACAACAATCTGTCCTGCCCTGAGTGGTCGAAACAGCGACAACATTTGAACACAAACTCATGCGACACAATATACAATTAACTTTCGGTCCATTTGAGTTATGCGTACCACTGGGAACATTGGATCATTCACAGACGGAAACGTCTACACCAAACTATGTTGTAGCATATATGTCACATATACCTTTCCTTGTCCCCTACCCACACATGAACACTCAATACCCATTCCATCCCCTCTTCCCTACCTCACTAAGAGCACTGTATTATATTGCACTATTGCTGCAATGAGTAACTCCATTCCCTGTATCTGTAAATGCTTTGAATATAATCGCAACAGATATTCTTCATTGTTATAAAACAACCTAATGTTGATACATGCAACACCGAATTTGTGTTGTGTTTTTGCTATCATTTCCTTTGCACAAAAAATTGTTAACTGCCGCAACCACACTGTTTTGATACTGTACTTATTGACCCAGGTCAGGTAGTATATACGGGTTACCCCCTTTATATACAATACTGATTATGAGCTTGGCGGTTCCACTGCCGACGGTGCAACAGGCTATCCACGGCGGGACGCCGAACCTGTGGTGTGACCACCCACCAGATTAGGAGTTTTATCCTGTTCTGGCAGGCGGTCCTTCGGTGGTCTGAGAGCAGCGGTCTGTCAGGCTCATAAAAGAGCCTGCAAAAAGAACAATTGATGGACAGAATGCAGAACAATGTCATACATTCACCCCAGTACAGAGATCTGGGCCTAAATCCATTGTTTTTTTGCTCACCATGCCTTTTCAGTTTGGACCCAGCCATATGCAAATCAGTCTTGACCCTGCGCCCAATGGGACCAGTCCAGCCCGAATTGCCAGGCCAGGTCCTCCCTGGACTCGAAACAAGCATCCTAGTACCGGTTTCAGGCGTTCAGCCCTCATCAACCAGGATAGCTTGACTCCAGTGGCATGGAGAGCATGGGTCCCACGTCTGGGCATACCCGTCCCATTCATAAAAAAGGCAGGCCACAGCTCTCAGAGTGCTGCCTGTACCTTCCTACATGGTGCATGCTACAACGTGCAGGAACTGAGGGCGCATGTTTACAGCGGGCACTACATATTCCCCCCTGCATACACCATCAGGCCAAGAGGCACGGGTGGCCCTGTGGGGCCCCCTTTGTTGCCTCACTGCCACCCTTTTCATTGCTGTCGCATCGCCATGAAAAGGGTGGCAGCGAGGCAACTTAGAAATTGATCCGCTGTTCTGGCTGCAGCACCGCAGACCCAGCTGGATCCGTGGTCCCACAGGCGCTGACCATCTCCAGGTGGTCTGACCACAGCAGTTGTAATACTGCAGGTGGTCCCACAGTACAGCGGTCATCAAACTGCCCCCCCAGGTTCTCCGTCAAACTCATATTCAGGCCCTACTTCTACTCCAACCATAGATCCCAATATGTTAACTGTTTTCTCCAAATTCAGCAAGGACCCTCATAAAGGAATCAATAAAGCCTGGTCTACCTGCCAGGACAAAATGTTGGACATTGTTGGACCATTATCATGTATTTTTGATAACTGAAATGGCCAGATTTGATAATGTATCTATTGACACTGAAGAGTTATCTATGTGGACACAAAGAGCCTTCTGGGAAATGCCAAATCTGCAATTGCCAATGAAAGGTGCAAGGGTTTGTTGCTCAAACTAGATTCCAAGTTGGCAAACCTCCCAACAATGGACCCTGGAATCAAGGTTGATGAACTCCTGTTTGGTGGTTCCTTTATAAAGGAGCTCCGTAAATATGCCACCACCTTTGCTTCCATAGATAAGGCACAACAATCCCTTAAAACAGTGGTTTCCAACTGTGTTTTTGCCAGGGCCTGTAGAGTAATGAGTTGCTTTACCGGCCGACCCCTGAGAAATCAAGGGTACAGAGGCTCTTACGATTCAAATTATCAAGAACCCCAACTGCAATTTTATCCTCAATGGTCAAGAGATTACCGTGCCTGCAGCCAAAGATTTCACCAGACATCATGCCCAGTAAGTAAGTTTTCCTTCTGGCCTGTTTACGGTAGGGGGTCGAATAAGGTTCTTCCCAGGAAATCCTCACAATCTTACACAAACAAGCCATCCAACTCTCTTACTCTCATCCTACACGTTTCTTAAGCTTGCTTTTCTTAGTTGAAAACTGAAACAAAAATATGAGTTGGGTGATAATCCTCAGACACTTCAACCAGTTTGTCGTTTATCGCCATTCCAAAATGGAGACCATTTTACAACTCAGAGATGGTTTATTACAAAAATAATACAAGATACATATCTCACCATCCCCATTCACCAAGATCACAGGAAATTTCTTCACGTTCAATGGCTGGGAAGCACTTATCAGTTTGCCTCATTTCTTTTTGGATTTTCCTATGCAACATGGTGCTTTACCTAACTGATGAAACCTGTTGTTTCCCATCTCAGAGCATCAGATTAGTTATCTATCTGGATTACATTCTTCCAATGTGTCAAAACCTACAAACACCTTCAAACCCTTTGTTACCAAATTCACATCACCTGTTCGCTCCTATCAGACCTTGGGATCCTCATAAATAAAGAGAAATCAGTCTTAACCCACACCAATCGGATGGATTTATAGATTTCCTCATAAACTCAATGAACACAACTCTCTACTTACCCCATTCCAAGATAAAAGCAATAACATTGGAAATTGGCCACACCTTCTGGCTTTCCACCATCTCCCTCACATCTCTTGCATGGATTGTTGGTCTGCTTTCCTCATCAATTCAGGTGTGTGATAACCACTGAGGTGCAGTTGAATGAGTGTTGAATGATGAAGTGTGAGGGACATACATGCAGTTTATGGTTTTCAGTATGCTGGTAGCAGTATGCTGGTCACTTTGTACAACTTCGCAAGTCCCTTCAGAGAATTTCATATGGTATAGTATGCTTAACTGATTACTCCACTGGATTGTCCAATTTTTTATTTTGTGTATAGTTGGGGTCCTAGCATGGTTGGAGGGAGAGAGAAGTGGAGAGATCTGTAGGGATGAGCATTTTTATCATCTCATATTTGGGTGTCTTTGTGAGAATTAAAGTAGTGCTAAGTCACTCAGGTTGCATGTTCTGTGAATGTTTAATGTTTTGTTAGGATTTTTAGAAAAGTTCATAGCTTCTGAATTGGGTATTAAGTCAAAGTGACAATATAACCATACCAGGTCTATCTCAAATAAGGTGAAGTTTTATCATTGTGACTTCATAAAGCAATATGACATTACATATTGTGCAAATTGATCTTTTAGGATGTCAATTTGGGAAAGTGATTCATGTATTTCTTTATTTTAAGATGTTCATATAATGGACTTTTGTGCCGAGGAAATATGCCCCCTCCCATCTGAGGCAGAGAAGGTGCAGGTAATGCTCTCTCAGCTAAGCAGCAACCTCTCCTTACCTCTAACACCTTCCCGATGCGCCTGGCCCTTACAAGCCCCCTGCTCACATTTTCCACCTGCTCAGAGCAGATGGCAAATGTGAGCATTAATCCCCATGGAAAAAAGAAATACCTTTTTGTGCTTACTTTCAGAGCTTCAAAAGCTACAATGCTACATTCTTTTATAGAGTAATGTGTACAAAAAAAATTGGATGATATCATCAGTGATGCAATCAGGCTTGCCATCAATGAAGTCATTTTAATTTGTCAGTTACGCAAAGTTCTGCGAAACTGTAAAAAATCTCCACGAGCTACGCAGAATTCCGCGAGCACACGGAATTGCTTGTTCCAGCCGGACCGTGATGCGTTTTTGTTGTTCGGGTAAGCTGTTTGCATGCTCGGGGTAAATATCTTGCGAACTTGCCCATGCGGTCGCAGCCATCTTGTTTCACTTGTCCCGCCCGCTAGCGATGCATGCTCTCCTGTTCGCGAATGCGGATGTCCGATGGCGCGTCCGAATGACGTGTTCGCGATCGCACACTCTTGCGGGATCGCGCGGCCGGACGCAAACAGATAGGAAAACTCGTCGGTGAACGCAGGGAACCTGGTAAGTCGCTCCCGCGAGCACAAACACGCATTTTTAAAGCACGAACAAGGAAAAAAATCTGCTGCGCCGCGGATTACAGAATTTTTGCCAATTCTGCGTTCTCTGCGGAACGTGAAATTGCCAAAATTCCGCAAATTCTACGAGCGGAGCAAAATTTACCGCCCAGGCTTAGTCATCAGTGGTTTCATACATGTCATAAAACATGTCATGAGTGATGTATTATGTGAGGTCAGAAGCAGGGAATTGTGGGGCACCAGGTATACCTAGCTCTGCTAACTATAACTGGTGAGTTTCTGTGTTTTTTTTGTTAAAAAGGTTGATGTTATAACTGACAAATTACTTCATCTAACTATAAGGTTACTTTAACATTTGGCTTTTTTCAGTGTATTGATACGTTTTTTGTTCTTTTTAAACAAAAACTTATTTTTTTTACACCTAATTATATTGTTATTTTAACCTTTGTTTTTCAGTGTTTATCTATCTTTCTATCTATCTATCTATCTATCTATCTATCTATCTATCTATCTATCTATCTATCTATCTATCTATCTATCTATCTATCTATCTATCTATCTATCTATCTATCTATCTATCTATCTATCTATGTATTACGGTGAGAGGAGTCCATCAATACATACTGTTCTTTGACTTGATTAACCAGAGAGAAAATTTAAGTGGGTGTTCCCTCACAAATCTTTTGAGCTTAGTACTACCTCCGGGTAGATTGATTATTGGATTACCTTTACAGTCACCCAAAATCTACAAAATGTAATAAGGAAGTAACAGGAAACAGATGAACAATGAGCTGCCTTGCTCCATGTGGGCATGTGTAGCGTATTGAAATTCTTCCTGTCGTTTTTCTGTGTTTTTCTGAGAGTGATTGTCCTTTATTAATTTACTTCTCCATGGATCTATAATGTTGTTTATTTTGGAATGTTTAAAGATGTACAGGCACGATTTATGTAATTAATTTATAAAAGAAACTTGATGATCTAATTCTCAACTAAACAAATTGTTTCATTGATCTATAAGTACTTTTGGATGGAAGCTACAGTATTCCTCTTCCTTTGTGTTCGACGTCGCTGCCCAAGTTACTTGATGTTAAATGGACAAACCATTGATCTCTTGATATTGGTGCATAGCCAAAGTCTGTGCATAGAGGGTGATTGCTGTCTATACTATATTGGGTATAGATCTAGATGGCAAGCCAAGACCTGTCACCAACCCTTCTAGCTAAAGGCTGTAACCCACCTTCAATAGCTGTCTGTGGCATTCGGGCTCAGGACCAGGTCACATGCCAGGCACTGCTGCCAACCCCTTCGCCTGTGCCTAGCAGGGGTTGGTCAACTTTATCAAGTTGTCTTAGGGTCTCACCACACGCCAGGTGTTCCAGCCATAGCCACTGGCGGTTGGCAGCTTTTTGGGCATAGGTATTAGCTTAGGTGCACAGTGATGCTAGAGGGGAAAGGACATACAATCAACAAATGAAGTTTGTGCTGCTTGAACAAAACATTGATTTAAAAATATCGGGAGACAGAAATAAAAAAATAAATATCATGAGACACAAATATCATGATGCAGAGTTATTGTTAACAAGAATATCGTTTTCTAAGGTAACATTGTTGTAAATAATCAAAAAAAAATTCTATTTCATGTTCACTAAAATAGTGGTTAAAAAGAAAATGTTTTAATGTATTTCATGTGTTTTAGTTGATCTATTAATTTTATGTGTTTCTTTTGTTTCTATAAATGTTAATTGTTTGAAAACATAGCTTGTAATTTTAACTGAATAAATGTTGATAGTAATTTATAACATCATAGCGGCTGTTAGCTCTATTAGGCATATATAGTTTCACAGACTGAACGGTTGCCACATTCGAACACGTGCACTCACCAACAGAAGAAGAACTTCATCCAATATCTTTCAGTATATGTGATTTATTGTCATCATAGCCGAATAACCCGATGTATTTCGATGTAGAACATGCTTAAATAAATATATGTGTTGAAAGTTTTGGGGTGGTTTGTCAAGTAGTGTCCGAGAAAAGGGGGGAGGTCCCAAAATGCATTTTCTCCATGCAATTTCCCATAGTGGTTTTAGACATGAAGACAGCCCGAAATGTTGCACATAATAACATCAAATTTGGCAGCGAGGTAGCCCTTGGTGGAGGAAGAGCCCTTTTTGTGATTTGGTGTAAATCTGTTCAGTACTTTACAAGACAATAAAAGAAAAACAAATCTGTATATCTAGGGAAGCGAATGGTCTGCAAATCCAACCAATCACATGCTGAGATCTGATTGGTGGCAACACTTCAACCAGGAAGCATTGGTAGCCGTTTTCGGACTCTGACTCAGCCGAGTCCCAAACAAAAAGGTAAACAATAAAGAGAAGGGGGCAGGGTAGGAATACCCTGCCCCCTAGGCCTGGTGGTGGGGTCCCCAGGGACCACAACACCCGAGGACCAACTTCCTATGTTCAGAAGTCTCCACCCTCTGGACATAGCTGTTTGCTCCCACCAAGCGAGCACAAAAAGTAAGTAAGCATTTTTGGCTGCTCCCTGCGCGCAGGAGCAATGCTGGCACTCCCTGGAGGCCGGGAGCGGAGAGAGGCCGAGGGGGAATTGAAGCTCCTCCACGGTCTCCAAAGCTACACAGGGAACCACACTGGGAACCCTGGGAGGAATCCAGGGCAGCCAGCATCAAGAGACCACCATTTTTGGCAAAACTGTGGACTGATGCTGCTCATTTAACAGAAATTAAACCTCAAAGGGAAGCACTTACAAATAAACATAGCAGGAGCCCCATTTGAAGCTCCACTAACTTCTTGGGCTTAGCGAAGGCAGAGCAACTCTGTTTCCTCTCGTATTCCACATTGAAAAACATTGTTGATTTATTGGAGTGCAATCTTACCAGTAGTGACAGTGACAAGTGGTCCATGGTTCTCCCTTTTAATTACCCCGAGTATAAAAATGCCCAAAATCATCTGCAAGCTCCGCCTGCTTGGTCCCGCCCCCTTCTCCTTAGTAGTATGAAAAAGTCTTGAAGGACAAATTGAAAAAAGGCCCTCAATCACATTTCCCACCAATTTGGGGGATGCTTTCTTGATGCAGAGGAATAAGAGGACATCTCCACCAAACAAAGAAGCACTTACTTCATCAGTTAAGCGAAAGCATCTCTGTTTGATGCAAATTCACTTCTTTGTAGTCTTGTCATCTTCTCTTGATGAGGATTCATATCACAGATTTGTGGATGAAGATGCTGAAGGAAAAATCACATTGCTAAAATTACATGCACACAAGGTTACTGGAGACATTACCTTGTGGTCCTTTATTCAGCAGTAGTGTAGAATATGCACTAGAGATTTACCCAACAAGGTAGCACTTACTAATGAACCAGTAGAAAGTACTCAGGTTGGGTAGACATTTTTGGCAAAACTGTGGAATAAATGAGGTTCAATTCAGCCCCTAATGCTCATTTTAAAGAAATTAAACCTCAATAGGAAGCACTTATAAATATAAACAAAGCAGGTGCCCCAGTTGAAGATCTACTTCAGTAAAGCACAAAAGATACTATCTTCTTGGGCTTGCCGGAGGCAAAGCAAGTGTGCTTCCTCTTGTATTCCACTTTGAAAAATGATCTGAAATCCTTAATGGCAGTGAATAGATTGTTGATCTATTTGAGCACAATATCTGGGGTGGCTGTGATGTGTGGTTTCTTTCTTGTCGTCTCCTGGCGAGAGCAGAGTCCATGGTTCTCATGTGATCAGTGGCTTGGAGAGTACCTTCTGGGCAAACCACTATTCTCTCAGATCTTCGTGAATTGTTCAGACTTCTCCTTTGCCCTTTCCATCGCCGAATGCAGGCATATTGTCTTTGTGTGCCTAGTAGTACCAAACCCTGTCGTACAGCGTCTTGACTGGTATTCCTCACCAAAGTGTCCAATCAGTCTCCAGCCTCTCCTGAGCTGAAAAAAACAGCAACTTTCCTACATGCAGGACACGCTGCTTTGCAGGAAACTGTATTTAATTTTCAAGCCTCTCGTACGCTTCTTGACAGATATGAAAGTTTCCTGTTGTTCCTGCACTTTTTTCTGTACTCTGGAACACTGAGACAGTTTTCTACGTGACCAGCAGCAGGCCCTGTATCAGAACATATTGAAGCATGGTATCCCTGTCACAAAAGTTGAACAGATGGGCGATTAAGGCCCTCAGTTAGGCCTCAAATTTCGGAGTTGCAGCCGGCACCCTTTGAGCTCATTCAATCATAAAAAAATGGATAGTCTCTTAAGGAGCAGGGCATTAGTAATCCAGTATTTTAGGAACAGTTCTGCCGACTGCCCCTCCACTTTCTCTGGAAACACTACAAATCTCAGGTTGTTTCATAAGGATTTCCCCTCAGAGTCTTCAATTCATCCGACCCGCGGGCCATCAGCTTCTTGAGGTCAGAAACTGCTGCACGTAATGTATTGATCTTCTGTTTCAGGGCATCTATGTTTTGCTCCACAGGGGTAACATGGTCCTCTACCATCCGTATAACTACCTGGAGTAGATTGATGTTAATGAATCAATAAATCAATGGCTTGTATAGCGCGACTACTGACCCATAAGGATTTCAAGGTGCTGGAGAGAGCTGCTGGTCTATCGAAGGCGCTCTGGTTCAGTCAAAGAGACAGGTCTTAAGGTCCTTACTAAATTGAGACAGTGACAGAGATCACCTAAAGGTGGAGAGGCCGGGTTTCCAGGTCTTTGCTGTGAGGAAGGAAAAGGATCTTCCTCTGGCTGTGATCTTGCAGATACGTGGGATGCTAGCCAGGGCCAGTAGGGCGGAGTGGCGATCTCTGTTGGGCATGTGGAATGTGAGCCAGTGATTGAGGTATGCAGGTCCTGTGTCGTGTAGGGCTTTGTAGGCATGTGTGAGGAGCTTGAAGGTGATTCTTTTGATGACTGGGATCCAGTGGAGGTCTCTTAGGTGGCTGGAGATGTGGCCACAGGGGGGGATGTTGAGGATGAGTCTGGCGGAGTTTTTCTGGATGTTCTGCAGTTTCTGGAGAAGTTTCTGGGTGATGCCGGCATGGAGTGCGCTGCCTTAGTCAATTCTGCTGCAGACTAGTGTGTGGGTGACCATCTTTCTGGACTCCTGGAGAACCATTTGTTCGATTTATTGGAGTGTGGAAGCAGGATGATGAGACAGCATTGATCTGGTGGTTCCTGGTTAGTGAGGAGTCCAGGATGATGCAGAGGTTCCTTGCGTGGTCTGCCATTGTGGGGGGTGTTCTAAGTGCTGCAGTCCACCAGAAGTCAACCCAGGCAGAGGGGATGGAGCCCATGATGAGGACCTCTGTCTTCTCTAAGTTGAGCCTCAGGTAGCTCTTCCTCATCCAGGCGGCAACAGCTTTCTTCCCGTTGTGAAAGTTGTTCTTGGTGACTTTGGGTTTGTTGGTGAGGGAGAGAATCAGCTGGGTGTCATTGGCGCAAGAGATGATGTTGCTTCTGTGATTCTTGACGATGGCTGTGAGTAGAGCCATGCTGATATTGAAAAGTGTGGGGCTCAGGGAGGAGCCCTGAGGTACTCCGCAGCTGATCTCTGTGGGTACCGAGAAGAAATGAGGTAGTCTGACTTTCAGTGTTCGGCTGGTAAGGACAGAGCAAATCCATTCCAGGGCTTTGTAGCGGATGCCGGCTTGTGCATAGGATGTGGTGGGAGACAGCATTGAAGGCGGCCAAGAGGTCCAGGAGAATGGGGGATGCAGTGGTGCTTCGGCCGAGGAGGGCGCAGACGTTATCTGTGGTGGTGAGGAGGACAATCTCGGTGCTGTGGTTGCTTTGGAAGTCAGATAGGGAATGGTCTAAAATGTGGTTCACTTTGATGAACTCGTAGAGTTGGGAGTTGAACTTCTCGATGACCTTGGCTGGGAAGGAAAGAAGAGAGATGGGTTTGAAGTTCTTGAGGTCCGTCGGGTCGGCAGAGTGTTTCTTCAGCAGGGTGTTGATCTTTGCGTGTTTCCAGTCTTTCAGGAAGGTGGCGGAGTTGATGGAGCAGTTGTTGGTGCAACTGAGTTTCGGGGGCGATGGTGGTGCTTGCTCTATTGAAGATGTGGTGTGGGCAGGGGTCACAGTGTGCTCTGGAGTGGATGCTCTTCATGATCTAGAGAGTATCGCCCACGGTGAGGGTGGGTCCAGCTGAGAAGGGTTTATTGGGGTCTGGTGCCATAGGGTGTGGTGGTTGCAGGTGGGGTGGGAGGGCTTTGGGTATTGAGGCTGTTGAAGCTGTTGTATATCTCCTTGAGCTTGTGGTGGAAGTAGGTGCTGAGGTTGTTGCAGAGGTCCTGGGAGGGGGGGTGTCTGCTGCTTCTGTGCTGGGTCTGGCAAATTCTTTGACCACAGCGAAGAGCCCATGCTCTTGAGTGTATGGTTCTTGATCCTTTCTTGTAAGCCTCTTTCTTCATTGTTTTGATGAGGATGTGGTGTGTGGTTACAGCGGTTTTGAAGGCTGAGTGGTTTTCCAGGGTCTTGCCACTCCTCCATCTCTTCTAGAGTCATCTACAGGTGCATCAGGACTCATGAAGAAGTGTTAGAGAGAACCTGCTGGATTTCTTAAAGTGTTTCTTGCTTGGGGATTTCTTCAGGGGAGCCAGAGTGTCAGCGCAGTCGGAGATCTATCAGTGGAGGTTGCGTGCTGCAGCGTTGGAGTCTGTGAATGTCGGTGAAGGGGCTTTGATGAGGGAGGTGGTGAGCTGTTCTTTGGTGACCCTATTCCAGCTTCTGTGAGGGTAGTGGTGGGTGTGGTGGTGTACGGTGGGTTTGATGAAGGAAAGAGGAAGCAGCGGTGGTTGATCGACTGGAGCTCAATGGTGTGGCTGAAGGTGATGTCATTGCTGGCAGAGAAGATGGGGTTGAGCGTGTGTCCTGCTGAGTGGATTGAGGAGATGACCAGTTGTTTGAGTTTGACCGTGGCATGGTTTGCTAGCAGGGATTGAATGTTTTTTTGTAGTTAGAGTTGTCCAGGTGAAAGTTGAGGTCGCAGAGGAGGATGTAGTCTGTAGAGGCAAGAGCATGGGGTCCGATGAACTTGATGATGTAATCAGGGAAGGGTGGACTGGGTGTGAGGGGTCTGTAGATGATGGTGCTGTGGAGGGTGGTGTTCAGGTTGGTCTGTGTCTGGAAGTGGAGGTGCTCCATGCTGGCTGAGAGGTCGTCCGCATGGGTGGTTAGGTGGAATGTGCTTTTGTGTACAATAGTGATTCCTCCCCCTGGTTTGTTGTCACAGTCCTTCTGGATGATCTAGTAGCCATCCAGGATGGTGATGGACATGTCCGGGGCAGAGGTGAAGTTCATCCAGGTTTCCATGAGGAACAGAGTTGAGCAGGTCTGAGATCCCCACGGCATGTTTGTGGAGGAAGCAAGTGTTGAGCAAGATGCAGTTGAGGCGGCCGGGTCCTGAGTTTGTTGGTCATATGGTAAGCCGGGCTGATGACCGGTGACAGGCGAAGGTTCAGCTGCATTTCAGGCAAAAAAACAGGCTTTGGGTGCCATCGGCAATGTTCAGCTGCAGGCAATAGTGGTGTCTGGTGTTGAGGGCATGGAGGGTGCTGGCGTCGTAGAGGAGGATGGTCCGAGAACTAGGGTCCGTTGTACTGGGTACGGTCCAGGCACAGAATGGTACAAAAAATCTTGCCTTTGGCGCACCATCAGTGCTCCAACAGCGTGGCTGCACGACACGCACCATAAAGTAGTGTGTGAGGGGGGCTGGGCAGCTGGGAGGCATGAAAGGCTGGGAGCGGGAAAGTGGCACTGAAGGGGAGTGTGGCCACAGGAGTTAGAAGCAGCAAAAAGGTACAAAAAAGAAAAGAAAAATGATAAGGCACAAGTGGGAGCCTGCGGTGGAGGATGGCCTTGAACTACTGACCACAGGGTCAGATGGTCAGCCGCAGGGAGCTCATGGGCAGTAGCTACCAGGCAGAGCTGTGCAGGGAAGGGAGCAGTCCACTGATAAGATCAGTGGTCTGCACCTTCACCACGCAGCGGTCACCATTAAGTAGTTTGCGGGAGAGCTGGACAGCTGGGAGGCAGGTAATGCAGGAAGCGGGAAAGTGGCATTGGAGCGGGTCGGGCTTTTGGGAATCAGAAGGGCAGAAGTGGCAAAAAAGGTGCAAAAAGGAAAAGAAAAGGAAAAAAGTACAAAGAAAAGTGAAGAGGTAAAAGGACAGAAAAGAATCAGAGAAAGGCAGAAAAGAGAGACAGAGGGCATACCAGCATCTGAGCAGAGATGCTCTACCACTAGACCACCAGGGATGAGGTGCAGGCGGGAGCCTGTGGGTGGAGAAGGGCCTTGAACTACTGATAAGATGGTCAGAAGCAGGGAGCTCAGGGCAGCAGCTATGAGGCGGAGCTGTGCAAGGAAGGGAGCAGTCTACTGATAAGATTCCACTCAACTGTGACTGAGCCAATTTTTTTTGACCATTTTGTTCCGGGAGCCCTGTATCGCCAATATCAAGTCTGCAAAGGGCAGGGCCAAAGTTGCCACATCTCTGCTCCCTCCTCCCAGGCCGTTTGCTGTTTCATCTCTTGCTGTATCATCAGGACGCACAGAGTGTAATATATGGTTTTGTTTGATTGTACAGGCTTAGTCATCCTATTTTTCCCCATTGTGGTGGCAGGCACAGCACAGGCCGGAGATCTGGGCACCAATACCATTTGTTGCGTATATTTAGGGTTCAAAATACCACCCCGCTTGCAGCCAAGGTCCACTCCCCAGGGCCCGCGGCTACCCCTAGCGGCTCAAATTCACGAGGCAGACTGTTGGGGCCCACTATTCAACCACCTCTTTAACCAAGTCAAATGTCTTCAACTAAGTATGTGCCACAGTACCTCTGTGCAGAAGAGAGACGTCACACTTACTTGCGGCCTGTGCAGTTGCACTTTCGGCTGGCCAATTTCCCAGACCTGTCCATCCTCTCCCATCCCCACCCACCTATTAAGGTTCAAAGAGATGTCCCGCCTGGTGGAGCTCCATTGTTCCTTCTCAGGGCTGGCTCAACACTAATATGACCTGGGCACTCTGACCCTCAGTGGAGCACTCGCCTGCAGGAGCCTCGCACCGGTAGAGTGCAGATGAGGGTCTGCATGTCTTCAAAGCCAGACGAGGCCCACATAAAGCAAGTAGCCTCCAGTCCCACTTGAAATGCGTGCGATCACTGCAGTTCCCACAGTGTGTCCCCACTGTGACCGACAGCTCTCACCTCAACCCGGTTGCCGCTCATGACAAGGTGCCACAATCTCCTTAGTGGTCCAGGGTTTCAGCCTTCTGCTCTGCCACTTATGAGTTGTAGAAGGTGTGTGCCTTGGGGGGCCAGCAGAGCTCAGTTGTTGACCAATCTGGCCCAGCTTTGGGTGACCTACTGTCGTCTACCACGGGCCTCTCACAGTCGCTGACGAAGGGCTGACCACACCTCCTTGTCACCGCTGGTCAGGTTCTTGTTGTTCGTCTCACTATGGATCCTTGGGCCAGCCTCTGTCCCGTGCACCAAGAACACTGCCCAAGCCACGCACACCCACCTCCACTTCCAGGGGTCATGGATACTCATAGGTATAGGATCATATGGCCTTGTGAGGCCAAGTCCACTCCCCTCGTTTCAGTGCGGAGGAGAGGTTCCAATGGCTCGCGTAGTTCGAAACTGCACGAGCAGCGTATTAAGCATTACAGGTGCGTGGGTGTCAGTACCAGATGTCTTTGGATTACTGCAGGATTTTGCTATTGCCAACAGGAACTCCATAAGGAGTGTCTAGTAAGCCATTCTGCTTAACCACGTCCCCTGACTATGGTATAGTTCTCCCAGTGAAGCTTCAGCTTGTTGTTGGGAACTGGGAGGTGGGAATTAAGTTGGAGATTCTTGTGGTTTGTAGGTAAGGCTTGAGGCAGGTGTGGTTTTTACTTTATGGAGTTGTGCCCTAGTTGACTGAGGCATATGTGTGCCCAGGCAACTTGACACTGGATTTGTGTGATAGGGCTGCATAGTCTGTAGTGCTAAGGCATGTTACAATCTCTCTCTCGCCCTTCCTCATTCTCTCTCTCTTTTTGCATCTCTGTCTCTGTCTTTCTCTCCCTCGCTCTGTTTCTCTCTATTCCTCCCCATGGTCTCTTCATATCTCATTACTTCACTTGTCCTAACTGTCTTTCTCTCTCTTCATACTCTCCTTCTATCTCTTTATTTCTCTCTGTCCCTTCCTTACTTTCTCTATGATGTGCGCCCTCTTGACTCACTGCTTATGACCTCACGTATTACCACACTAATAATTTGTTAAATGGCATCATTGATGACATCATTCATGGCTTCTCAAATGACATCATTGATAACATCACTGATCAATTCACTGGTCATATCATCCAATGGATATGACAGTTTGCTGTAAACTTTTCATACTGGAAGGTATTTAGCAACAAATACATAAATCCAATTTTCTAAAACATCTATGGACTAATGGGCGTATCATTTCGCTGCTAGCAGAACAAGCAAAAAATCAAACATATCTTTGAAATCACCCCAAATAAGTAGATATTAGTTTTTTTTACTGCTATTGAGGTGTATAAGAAATGTAATGACTACATAGGAATTAATGAGATCAGTGACTAAACTTTTAATACAGTTCAAAAACTGTTAATATTTGTGCGCACAGGCACAATTTGCGTTTCACTGGGTGGCCCCCACCCCTTTTATGCCTCACATTGCGGTGGAAGATTGGATTGTACACCCGACTCCGCTCAGTGGGCTGCTTTATTGCCAGGAATCAGACATACCTACTTCAAACACCTCGGTATCATGCACGCTTGACACTTGGTGTCGTATTGCCAAGAACTTGTCCTGTCGCTTCCCATATTCACCCAAGCTTCCGCTGACTTATCACCCTGACCTTGCCCTGTTGCAGGAGCAGGGTTTCCGTAACCTCTGTGCGAAAGTACGGGTTGCTTGCTGGGGCGATTTGTTCTCGAACGGCCAATTCAAATCTGCGGAGCTATTTTTTGCATCTCATGACCGCTCTCCACTTGAAGTTTTCTATTATATACGCCTGCGCGCGGGAATGAGGGACATCCTGCCTAATTTCCCTGAAGAACCCGAAATCCTGCTCCCACTTCACTTCCTACTCTGCTCTCAGGATGGGACTCATCTTGTCTCTGGCCTATACCGTCAGCTTAGGGCGGCGGCCCCCATGCCTGCGGCTGGTGCCGGGAGCACTGGAGCGATGAGCTGGCTGCTGACCTCACTGATGAGCAATGGCAATATTGTTGTACCCTCATGTCTCGTATTTCCGCAAGCAGCAGACTGAAAATCATACATTACAAATTCCTGCAACGGATATATTATACGCCTGTAAGAAAGTACAGATTCGGCCTAGCGGACGATGATAGATGTGTGCGCTGTGGTGCTGAACACGCAGACTTCTTGCACCTGGCGTGGGGATGCCCGCAGGTATTACAATACTGGCAGCAGGTGATGGATGCCCTTGCGGCTATGACAAAGGACGCTATGCCCATGGACCCACTGTTGGCGCTCCTTGGGCATACCCCACACATTCCTAAATCTATTCGAAAATTTGTCGACACTGCATTAATCCTGGCCAAGAGGCGGGTGGCGTGCAGATGGGGCCGGGGCAAGGCGCCTAAATTTAAGGACTGGCTGGCGGACCTCACCTATTGTCAAGAGCAACACGCTACTTTCGCTGAGCTGCTGCCGACCATGTGTCGGCCTAAGGACATCTGGGGCCCACTAGTGGCCTACTTACTTGAACGGACGGATGATGACGATACTCCCGCAGGGGACCGTACTGGCACTTGACGATGCTGTGTAATCCCCAATCGTGACTACAGGGCTCTTACTTACATATGCGACTCCCCTCCGTACTGATGGGGAGATTTTTCCTATGCCACCGCCATAGAGCCCCGCCTTGATCGGACCATCCCACATGCCACCAGCGCCCACAGGCCTCTGCACTAGGGGGCATCTGTCCCCTCTCCAACACAAAATACCGCTACCAAAATGCTCTAGATGGGCTCCCTCTCACAACCACTGACAAATGCTACCCCCTTACATAATCACTGGCACTCCACAGCACTTCATGACACTGACACTTCACGGCACCCCACAGGATATTTTCTGTAGCATTGACCTTATATCGTCAACTGCCTTCGCTCTGGGCCTGTTTATGACAAATGTGACCACTGTCTTTTTTTATTTCCGCCTTGGCTTGTGCCTTCATGTACAATTGAGTCCTTAATGCCTCTGAATTGTTTAATTGTTGGGACGTTTCCTCTACTTTTTAAAAACAAAAAAATCACTAAAAACACTGTTCCACTGCTGTATATCCTCAGGTGCCTAACAATGCCGATACGGCTGCTATCCTGTTCTACTCCTATTTTATGCTGCCGGGCCTCCGGGATGCCGGCCACACAGCTGTGTTTAACTTGTTTGTCACGCTGCCGGCCTCCGGGTTGTAGGCATCAGAAGCTGTGTATTGCTTATCTTCTTATGCAATAAAGCAGGTTTGAACACCAAAAAAAAAAAAAAAGAAAAACTGTTAATATTTACCTTCAGAAGATGTGTCTGTTATACATCACCTTACTTGGATTTATTTTTAAAACAACAGCTTCACTTCTATACATTAGTCAGTTATAATGGGGTGCACAATTTAGCAATGCTTGCAATGACAGTGCAACTTGAACAGTCTACTATTGAGTCACCCATAGATTATGTATTTGATGATAATACATAATGTCTCACACTGAACATTTGGAAATATATATCTGCACTTTATACATCTCCAGATTTTATAGAAATTGTTTATAGCATTACATGAGAACTCCTAAACATAGTAGCTCAAAAAAGGGGGTTGCTGCACTGTTCCTCAGAAGGGAGATTAGGAGAAGCTGACGTGACCTAAGGTGTGGGTAGTACACCTTTGGGCATCCATTTGGTTGGATGTATTTGCCTCACACACCCAAAAGGGTGTCATGCTTCATCATTGGCGGTTGCTCCTCGTCGGGGGGGCGGTGCAATCCCCAACGGGCTCACCTCTAGGAGGGGCTCTTTAGCGGAGATCTTTTGTATCCAACAGCCCTATGGTGAAGTGAGGGTATGTGGGCAGAGTATTAGATGGACTCGGTGTAGTGATTAAAATGCAATAGGGGATGCCGGAAACAACTTTATTCTGGGGGTCCCCCTACTACAATTAAAACCAGTGGGGAAAGGCGAGTAGCTAGGGGTAACCAAGTTAGGTAAAGTAATCCTAGAGATGCCTTAGAAAACAGTGGGTCAACATGTTTCTCGCATTCGGTTAATCACCTGCGATTCATCAGGACCTTTAAAAATGAAGTGAAAAAGAATTTGAAACATGCGAGTGTCATGTATGTTGTATAGGTGTATATTACCTTGGTGGGAAGTCCTATGCCTAAATATTGAGACAAAACAAACCATTATAAATAATCTTTTCTCTCATAAAAAGCATGAACTGGGTCAGCGTCAGCATGTAAAGAACAATGAGGCATGCTCCATATGATGTTGGGGGGGAGGACCCAACCAAAACATGCCAGGTGGAAAACAACGTGCAGTGCAAGGATCACACACTCACACTGTGTTTGGTGAATGTGAAGCATTCATATAAAAACCAGTGTTTAAAAGCAGCAGTATTATTCTAAAAACACCATCCATTTTATGCAGTGTTACTATATATCAAAGGTATGTGTAACATCATGTAATCATTCAGGAGGTAAACCAAGTAAATGAAGACTGGTGGCTCACCTAAGGGTCAAGGTCTACGAGCCACATGAATACTCGGCGGATCAGTTCTACGAGGGCAAACCTTCAAGTGTGGCTGTAAAGTACAATGGATGTTAAACGGGGGATCCCGAAATAACGGGGTCAAGTAGTGGCTAACAAGGGCTGGGTGGACCCTGGTACTCTTAGGTAGATCCGCCTTACCTTACTCGTCCCGTGACCGCGGGGGTGCACCTACCCATCTCCGCCGAGTTCGGATAGATGGGTAGGTACGGCGGTGTGTGTTATTAAAGGGAACCGGCGGGGAGGAGTCTCGTCACTGGCGCCCTTCCGTATAGGTCACATGGCCGTGATCGTTTCTATGGCGGCCATGACAGAAAGGTAAAGTTAATGTAGCGGTATGGGTGGATCTTCGCTAAGTGCAACAGCTAGATAGCGGGCAGGTGTTTAACGAGTGGATGCTCAATTTATTCGAATCGCGCATGGTGTGTGGCTCCGTAGTGTGTCTGGCCATGCATTTGATTTTGAAGTGGCTCGATCACTGGAGTGAGCCGATTTAAATATAACCACTAACCGTTTCATAAGGTTGGAGACTAACAAGTCTTATCACAAGATTGTGAAATCTTGTATATTGTGGGAAAAAATATACAAAACGATCCTTGGGAAAGGTCGCGTGAGTAATTATATGTACGTGTCGGCCATGTTGGGTAGGGAAAAAGGCTCTGGATGGAACACAGCCGATGGGTAGCTTTCACGTAAAGACCACGGAAATGTGAGTAGTATCACTGCCGGGGCATGTGTCAATATTGGTAGTTTACATAAATTGTCATCCAGTTGCTCACAGTGTGCCTGGTCATATATTATTATAATCATATGAACAACGAAAGAATCGACACCCAACTAGGCATAATAGGGTCATCATCCGTAACCTGTGGAATAGTTAATACTCATGATGGTTGTATAAAGTATGCAACCAGATGCCATCAAAGATCCAATGAATGTACCAGGTCAAGTGCACAGAGAGTGTCCCTGATGTGTATACTCCGAGCCTCACTAGATTAAATAAAATGAATGGTAGGGCAATATCAGTATGGGACCATTGGTAAAGAATGACTTATAGCGAATGCCAGGGAATATCTTCATTCAAGCCATGGCTGTCAGTAGATAAGCGATGGACCCATCTCTGCTCCTTCCTAAAAAGTGCATTCTTTGGGGAGTTTGGGCTAGATTCCAAGATAACCCAATTGAGGGACTCTTCATTGTGGTTGCATTCTACATAATGTTTGCACATTTTTGTATTTGTTTTTTTACAGCGAAAATTGCTGCGGTGCTCAATGATGCGAGTCTTAATGGGGCGGGTGGTCATCCCAATGTATTGCAAGTTGCATGGGCAAGTCAGTAGGTAAATGCAATGTGAAGTATTGCAATTAGTGTGTTGCCTCAGTTCCCAATTGAAGGTCTCTGAAAGTTTGATGGTTTTCACTATTGAGGTGTATTTACAGACACCACAGGAACCACAAGGATAGTGGCCCCTGACAGGAGGTAGCTGCCACAGGGTCTGTTGTGTCTCTTTTCTGACTTTCTTTGGCCTGGTACTAATCAGAATGTCTTTCAGGTTCTGTGATCTTCTGAAAGCAAACCTAGGTTGCTCCATAACTAGATCGCCTGTGTTAAGGATACCCCAATGACGTTTGATGGTCTGTTTGATTTTATTGGACTGCGGGGTAAAGGTGGTAACACAGGTCATTGGTTGGTCCTCTATCGGTGCGTTCTCCCGTCTCTCTAGTAGAGCTTCACGGTTGTTATTCCGAGCCCGTTTTCTGGCTTTGTAAACATCACTTTTAGGATAGCCTCTGTCCATGAGGTTCCTAGACAGTATTGAGGATTCCTTCTTGTAGTCAGTCACATCGCTGCAATTGCGTCTTATCCGGAGAAATTGTCCGAATGGTAAGTTTGAGCGCAATGCCTTCGGATGGTGACTTGTGTAATGAAGTAAACTGTTACGATCTGTGGGTTTTCTATACAGAGATGTACTGAGAGAACCGTCATCCAATTTGATAGTAAGGTCAAGGAAGGCAATTTCCTTAGGTGAAGAGGACATCGTGAAGTGTAAGAAGGGGTTCAGTGTATTCATCCATTCAAAGAACTCCTCATGGGTTCTTGTGGGGCCTGACCAGAGTATTAGGATGTCATCGATGAAGCGCCTCCATACTAGAATATTCTCTAGAAAGGGGTTGGACTGGTGATGTATGTGTCTGTCTTCAAACTCTGCCATATAGAGACAGGCCACCGAAGGAGGACACACGCCCCCAAGGAATGGACACCAGGAACACGACCCGATCAGGACCAAAATGAGTCTAGTGGTCAATCTGTCAGATCGCATCCTTACTGAGGGAGAGGAACAAGCCCTTCAAAAAGGGTTGGGCTTTGTCCCTACTCCGAGAATGGACTTATTCCAACAGACAAGGGAAATTAAATTCTTTTTCCGAAAAATAAGACTCAAAGCCTTTTTTGATGGTAAAACTTGTGACTCTATTGAAGACTCCGGTTTACATAAGCCTTCCACATTTACCCCACATAATGGCATGGTTCCAAACGAAGTTTTGACCTTTGAACAGGCAGTACTCAAAGATATTAACCGGTTGGACAGACAGACTCGCCACTCAAACATTTCCAATAACGAAATGTTGGTCATAAAATCACTGGCAGAAGACCCCCTTATCACCATTAAACAGGCTGATAAGGGTGGAGCAACAGTCCTGATGAATACTACGGATTATGATCTGGAATGCACCAGACAGCTTAATGATCACAGGTACTATACACCTATCCCCGGTGACCCAACCAGACGCCTGCAGATCATTATCACAGGGCTGGTGATGGGTGCTGAGAGTGAAGAATGGATCTCCAAAAAAGAGGCAGAGTTCCTAGTTCAAAGTGACCCCCGGGTTCCCTACTTCTATATACTGCCCAAGATCCACAAGGGCACGAGACCAGTACCAGGGAGACCTATCGTATCAGGGATCAATTCTATTCTAGAGCCACTCTCACAATTTTGTGACCACTTTTTACAACCACTGGTCAAATGCATTCCCTCCTACGTTCAGGACACTACTGATGTCCTACGTATTTTGAACTCTATTCAGGACACAACACGAATTGACCTTCTGATTACTCTAGATGTGGAGGCCCTCTATACGAACATTCCACAGAGGGCCACCCTAGAAGTAGTAGAAAAAAGATTGGGGCAACAAACCTGGAACTCCAACACTCCGAAAACTTTCATCATGGAGTGCGCTACACTTGCACTCACTGAGAATTACTTTGAGTACAAGGGACAATATTATCATCAGACCCAAGGGACCTCCATGGGCAGTACCTTTGCTCCTTCGGTGGCCTGTCTCTATATGGCAGAGTTTGAAGACAGACACATACATCACCAGTCCAACCCCTTTCTAGAGAATATTCTAGTATGGAGGCGCTTCATCGATGACATCCTAATACTCTGGTCAGGCCCCACAAGAACCCATGAGGAGTTCTTTGAATGGATGAATACACTGAACCCCTTCTCACACTTCACGATGTCCTCTTCACCTAAGGAAATTGCCTTCCTTGACCTTACTATCAAATTGGATGACGGTTCTCTCAGTACATCTCTGTATAGAAAACCCACAGATCGTAACAGTTTACTTCATTACACAAGTCACCATCCGAAGGCATTGCGCTCAAACTTACCATTCGGACAATTTCTCCGGATAAGACGCAATTGCAGCGATGTGACTGACTACAAGAAGGAATCCTCAATACTGTCTAGGAACCTCATGGACAGAGGCTATCCTAAAAGTGATGTTTACAAAGCCAGAAAACGGGCTCGGAATAACAACCGTGAAGCTCTACTAGAGAGACGGGAGAACGCACCGATAGAGGACCAACCAATGACCTGTGTTACCACCTTTACCCCGCAGTCCAATAAAATCAAACAGACCATCAAACGTCATTGGGGTATCCTTAACACAGGCGATCTAGTTATGGAGCAACCTAGGTTTGCTTTCAGAAGATCACAGAACCTGAAAGACATTCTGATTAGTACCAGGCCAAAGAAAGTCAGAAAAGAGACACAACAGACCCTGTGGCAGCTACCTCCTGTCAGGGGCCACTATCCTTGTGGTTCCTGTGGTGTCTGTAAATACACCTCAATAGTGAAAACCATCAAACTTTCAGAGACCTTCAATTGGGAACTGAGGCAACACACTAATTGCAATACTTCACATTGCATTTACCTACTGACTTGCCCATGCAACTTGCAATACATTGGGATGACCACCCGCCCCATTAAGACTCGCATCATTGAGCACCGCAGCAATTTTCGCTGTAAAAAAACAAATACAAAAATGTGCAAACATTATGTAGAATGCAACCACAATGAAGAGTCCCTCAATTGGGTTATCTTGGAATCTAGCCCAAACTCCCCAAAGAATGCACTTTTTAGGAAGGAGCAGAGATGGGTCCATCGCTTATCTACTGACAGCCATGGCTTGAATGAAGATATTCCCTGGCATTCGCTATAAGTCATTCTTTACCAATGGTCCCATACTGATATTGCCCTACCATTCATTTTATTTAATCTAGTGAGGCTCGGAGTATACACATCAGGGACACTCTCTGTGCACTTGACCTGGTACATTCATTGGATCTTTGATGGCATCTGGTTGCATACTTTATACAACCATCATGAGTATTAACTATTCCACAGGTTACGGATGATGACCCTATTATGCCTAGTTGGGTGTCGATTCTTTCGTTGTTCATATGATTATAATAATATATGACCAGGCACACTGTGAGCAACTGGATGACAATTTATGTAAACTACCAATATTGACACATGCCCCGGCAGTGATACTACTCACATTTCCGTGGTCTTTACGTGAAAGCTACCCATCGGCTGTGTTCCATCCAGAGCCTTTTTCCCTACCCAACATGGCCGACACGTACATATAATTACTCACGCGACCTTCCCAAGGATCGTTTTGTATATTTTTTCCCACAATATACAAGATTTCACAATCTTGTGATAAGACTTGTTAGTCTCCAACCTTATGAAACGGTTAGTGGTTATATTTAAATCGGCTCACTCCAGTGATTGAGCCACTTCAAAATCAAATGCATGGCCAGACACACTACGGAGCCACACACCATGCGCGATTCGAATAAATTGAGCATCCACTCGTTAAACACCTGCCCGCTATCTAGCTGTTGCACTTAGCGAAGATCCACCCATACCGCTACATTAACTTTACCTTTCTGTCATGGCCGCCATAGAAACGATCACGGCCATGTGACCTATACGGAAGGGCGCCAGTGACAAGACTCCTCCCCGCCGGTTCCCTTTAATAACACACACCGCCGTACCTACCCATCTATCCGAACTCGGCGGAGATGGGTAGGTGCACCCCCGCGGTCACGGGACGAGTAAGGTAAGGCGGATCTACCTAAGAGTACCAGGGTCCACCCAGCCCTTGTTAGCCACTACTTGACCCCGTTATTTCGGGATCCCCCGTTTAACATCCATTGTACTTTACAGCCACACTTGAAGGTTTGCCCTCGTAGAACTGACCCGCCGAGTATTCATGTGGCTCGTAGACCTTGACCCTTAGGTGAGCCACCAGTCTTCATTTACTTGGTTTACCTCCTGAATGATTACATGATGTTACACATACCTTTGATATATAGTAACACTGCATAAAATGGATGGTATTTTTAGAATAATACTGCTGCTTTTAAACACTGGTTTTTATATGAATGCTTCACATTCACCAAACACAGTGTGAGTGTGTGATCCTTGCACTGCACGTTGTTTTCCACCTGGCATGTTTTGGTTGGGTCCTCCCCCCCAACATCATATGGAGCATGCCTCATTGTTCTTTACATGCTGACGCTGACCCAGTTCATGCTTTTTATGAGAGAAAAGATTATTTATAATGTTCTGTTTTGTCTCATTATTTAGGCATAGGACTTCCCACCAAGGTAATATACACCTATACAACATACATGACACTCGCATGTTTCAAATTCTTTTTCACTTCATTTTTAAAGGTCCTGATGAATCGCAGGTGATTAACCGAATGCGAGAAACATGTTGACCCACTGTTTTCTAAGGCCTCTCTAGGATTACTTTACCTAACTTGGTTACCCCTAGCTACTCGCCTTTCCCCACTGGTTTTAATTGTAGTAGGGGGACCCCCAGAATAAAGTTGTTTCCGGCATCCCCTATTGCATTTTAATCACTACACCGAGTCCATCTAATACTCTGCCCACATACCCTCACTTCACCATAGGGCTGTTGGATACAAAAGATCTCCGCTAAAGAGCCCCTCCTAGAGGTGAGCCTGTTGGGGATTGCACCGCCCCCCCGACGAGGAGCAACCGCCAATGATGAAGCATGACACCCTTTTGGGTGTGTGAGGCAAATACATCCAACCAAATGGATGCCCAAAGGTGTACTACCCACACCTTAGGTCACGTCAGCTTCTCCTAATCTCCCTTCTGAGGAACAGTGCAGCAACCCCCTTTTTTGAGCTACTAGTACCTTATACGGGCACACGCTGCTACTGGACCTTTCACTTGCTTAAGTGATAGTTAGTGTCCGTTGATCCATTGATCATTCTCCCTTTGATTGACAAACAACTCCTAAACATAAACATGTACACAGACATCCACAAGAGTAATGTATTGAAGGCAGAAGCTTTCATTTTAATCAGGTATATTTAGTCATTATCATTTGAAATAAGGTACAGGCGATTCGAAATGTGTGTCTGTAGCTCACACTAGTTGTATTCAGACTCTTCCTTGCAATAATGAAGTAATGGTTGCACTTAAAACTTTATTGGTAGCTAAAGTGTGAGCCAAATAACATTTACTATGGTGAATGAGACTTGTCTCCAGTACAACACTGTTTCTATTTGTAGAGCAGTAGCTTGGATGATGTCATCATTGATGTTATGAATGATGTTCTGAATGATTTTGCTTAACATGTCATGTGTGATGTAATATGTGAGGTCATAAGCAGAGCGTGGTGTGGCACAAGATACTGCTAGTTCAGTAAAGCATAACTCATATTCAGTGCTTTTTTTGTTTTTAAAAGTTAATTTTTATATTATTACCAGACCTAACTATAACGTCACTTCAAACGTAATTTTTTTTTAATGAAATTCTAGTTTTTTTTAAAGGTAAGCTAAAATTGTATTACCTTACCTTATTATAACATTGCTGATGAAATTTCTAGGTTACAGATTTGTAGTTGAGAATAGGGTAAAAGGAATGTTCAAGTAAAATGATGGGACCTCTTCAAAATATATTAAAACGTGATAAACAACCTTCTAGACATTATTTTTTCCTATTCTGCTCTTTAAAGCATTCAACTGAATTTGTTTACAAAACGAAGGTCTTATGTCCCTGAATGCATAGCCTAATACATGTGTTCTAGAATCCTAGAGGTAATAACCGAAGCACCACTGACAGAACAGGAGTGAAAGAGAGTGACAGAATGTGTACTTGCATGGTATAACAACTCATTGACAGTGGAAGAAGCATTCATACATTTTTATTTTCTCTAACCCCCCATAAACTCAGAAGTTTAAGCACATGCTTTTGACATGTGTATGTAACCTAAATCCATTGATGCCTAAGCTGTACATGTTCTGTGATTGATGGAAGGTTTCACTACCACTGGCATGCTTGTTCTTCGTGGGTTTACGTAGCAGAAACTCAACCTGAAGGTATTGAAGCTCTTAACGTGCTTAACATGAGTACCAGTTAGATTATCCAAGGGCACAATAATATTTTTGTTTTTTTATAATGGAGAGATTAAGTGATTTCTACGGAATCACATGATGTTGATCCGACACCAAGACTGCAACCAGGTTCCACAGTTCCAAGGTCAGCAAATTGCTGTCACTGCTTTGCCACATGCCAAACAGTTACAGCTATGTCACTGCACTTTTTTTCTTTATGCGAATCCATGTTGGACAATAGCTACGCTGCTGTGCAACATATCTAAAAAACATTGACAAAGTCAATACATCTCACATAGGCTAAACCTATTGGCTTTGCCAATGCCTGTTTTTGCATTCCACTCTCATGTTCCATCCACCTGTCCAAATCATACAGCTCTTTTGTGGGTAATGACTGGTTTTCCTTCAGAACAAGTACACAAAATGTAGACAGAGTGGTCAATGTTATCATTCAAAACGTATTTCATAAACACCAGACGATCAAGTGATTTTCCATTGTGCAGCTCTTCAGTGTGCGATTACTACAAATTTAATCAAGGTCAGATGCTTCTCTAGTTCATTCAGTATTAAAGTGCACACACAAATATACACAACAGAAACCCTTTCAAGCAGGGCACTTAAGTTTCTCTGACTTTGTTGCTTAAAAAAATGAACCAAATCAAATAACGGAGTTATATTTAACATTCCCATGCCCGATCAACAAAGTTTCATGAATACACCATAAGGGTATCACAATCACCACCCTCTCCACGGACGTTGCCTTTATCACTGAAATGTGGCTCAACCCCTCCTCAAATCCCAACGTCACCACCGCCTCTCCTGAGGGCTAGAAGATGATACCCCGAGACTGCACCAACAAACAAGGCAGAGGTATCACCATTTTTTTCAAGGAAACCATTAGATGCACCATCACCAACGACGACCCCACACCTCTCATGGAACACCTCAACTTCATACTACAGACTGACGCAAAAACCACAATAAGAGGTACCCTCTCCCTCAGACCCCTGAGCAACATTCTGTGATGCCAACCTGAACCTCATTGCCCTCCTAGCAATCGACTGTCACCACTACATCCTACTCAATGACCTCAACTTCTACAACGACAACCACAACAATGCCAGCCCCATCACCCTCCTGGAGAACCTGAACAAAATCGGCCTCACCCAACTGGTCACCGAACCCCATGCACAAAGTTGGATACATACTTGCCTCCTTTTCACTTCGAGCGACAGAATGAAATTCAGGCACACCACAGAACTCACCTGGAGTGACCACACCATTGTACACTTCACCATCACCGACGACCCACCACAGCTGGAGCAAGGTCACCGAAACTCATTGGTCACACACCCTCATCATCTCCTGATCGAAGGGGCCAACGGACCTCAACAAGGCCGTCCAGAACTTTTGCCACCTGAATCATAGACAGTGAGTTGCCCCACTGAACCCTACAAAATCTAACAAGAGCCCCAAACATACCAGCCAGCACACCCCAGAACTCAGGCCCACCAAGCGCAACTGCTACCAACTGGTGAAATGATGGTGTGCCGCCAAAAACCCCGCCAACAGAGCAGCTCACAAAACAGCCCTCAGCATCTACCACCAGCACATCAAAGAAGTCAAGAAATCAGCCATCAACATCCGCATCGAACCGGACAAAGGAACTCTTCAAAATAGTCAAAGAATTCTCCAACCTGACATCCTTAGAGAACACCATCCACCCCTCCCAAAAACTCTGCAACACTCTCTCAAAATACCTGGACAGCAAGATCACCAACATCTACAACATTTTCAACATCCAACCCACCACCCTTCACCTGACAACCTCAACCATCTGGTCAACACCAGACAAACAATCACCACTTGGTCACCGCTCATCACCCTGACCACCTCATCCATTTTGCCTTCCATCCACTCCGGGGCGCCCACCAACACCTGCTCCCACCACCTGTACAACCTCACAACAAACCCGATCAGCACACAACTGACCTGCATCCTCAACACCTTTATCTCCACAGCAACCTTCCCTGACAGATGGAAACACGCAGACATCAGACCCCTACTAAAGAAAGCCTCCCCTGACCCCAGCAATCTTAAAAATTATCATCAGACCTCCCTGCTCTCCTACCCGGCTAAAGTTCTCGAGAAAGCCATCATCCAGAAGTTCACCAAATTCCTGGAACAAAATGGACTCTCAATCAGAATTCCATGCCAACCACAGCACTGAGACTGTGCTGATTGACGCCACCAAAACATTAGAACACTCCTCAACCATAGAGAAATCATGGCCTCTCTACGGTGTTCGACACAGACTCCCACAACACCCTCATCAATGGACTCTACGACATAGTCATACAGCAAGACACCCTCAAGTGGATCACCTCCTTTAATTACAGGATGCACACAGAGCATCTGACTGTCTCCCTTCACATGGGCACCCAAAGACATCCTGTGCGGCGTACCAAAAGGATCATCCCTCTGCCTCACTCGGTTAAACATATGCATGACCCCCCTTGCAGACATCATCAGATCCCACAGGCTCAACATAATCTCCTATGTAGACAACACTCAACTGATCCTCTCACTAATGAGGACCCCTCCAATGCCAAAACCAACTTCTGCAACTCCATGATCAATGTAGCCAAATGAGTGAGAGACAACTAAACTCAGATAAAACGAAAGTACTGACCTTTAGGAAGAGCCCCTCCACATGGGACCACAGCCGGTGACCTGCAGTACTCAGACCCGCACCCCCACAGACTGACCACGCAAGCAACCTGGGCATCATCCTCGACAGCCAACTGACCATGAAGCGACAAGTTAACGCAGTCACCCCACCTGGTTCCACGCACTTTGTATGCTCCACAGAATCTTCAGATAGATCCCAACCAACACTAGAAAGACCATCACTCAAGCACTCGCCACCACCCGCCTTGACTATGGCAATGCCTGCTATGCCGGCATATCCACCCAGTTCCTCAGAAGACTCCAGACAATACAGAACACTGCAGCCAGACTCACCCTCGACCTTCCCAAACAAACCCAAACACGCCCCCCCCCCCCACGTGAGAGACTTATACTGGCTCCTCAACCTGAAAAGCTGCCGGTACAAGATCCTCACGCACTACTACAAAGCCCTTCATGACCTAGGACCTGCCTACCTCAACTATCAACTGAACGTCCACCAACCTGCTAGACACCAGCACTCCTCTTCACTCGCTCTCGCACACACACACTGCATCCATCACAGCTGCAGCAGTGGCCTCTCTTGCTCCTACATCGCTGCCAAGACCTGGAACAGCATTCCCCTACAGATCCATACAGCTCCCTTGCTTTCAGACATCAGAGAAGCTGGTTCTTCAGAGACACAGCACCCAGAATCCCCTTTGGGTGACAGTGTTGCACTTTACAAATGCTGTTTGTTTGTGTGTATTTGGCATGTGCCCATCCAGTTCAGTGACATGCTTATATTATTTCATCAGCCATAAACCATTGAATTTAACCAGTTACAGAGGCATATATAGTTCTTCATCCTGATTATGTTCTCCGTCTTGCGATATATTTAGGCTCCATTTCTCTCATTTTTTCCTTCTGTCACCACCTTGTGAAGATTTGTCATCTAATTCAATGCACCAGAATCAGACTGAGTCTGTGTTACCATTGTGTACTTTATAATAATGCCTTGCCACGGGGAAGAATTATCTTTATTGGCTACACCACGAAAATGTGAAAACATATCTAAAGTTGACATGCTATGCTGCCAATATAATTTTCATTGCATGGGCATCCCAGAATGTAAATTTCAAATGTGCTTCTACATGTAACGTGATTCCTTATTTGTGTGCTTTTTGCCCTTTTCTTCAAATTCAGTTATATTCTTTCCTTGTCTACAGGCCTCCCATTTGAGGCAGCTCTAAAAGCCATGTTATTATCTTTTACGTTTAAGCCAAGTTGCATTTTAGTGCCCTCAAAGGGAATTTTTGTGAGCATTGTAGATAAGGAAGATACTTTGTGAAAGGTCTTGAGCGGGTAATTACCAATTATGTCAAATATATCCAAGTCTTCATGCAGCAGGCAGTGTTTCTGAAAGCTATTTATAATTTTAAATACCCCTTGTGTCTTTGTTATATATTGTTATGAGACTTGTCTCATTTTTATCCTCCTGCTTTTTGTTCTGCTGTTTGATAACAAATAGTTTCTCCCTTTTGATGCTCATAATGCATTCCTGTGTTCTTTCTATAACATTTAGAAGGGTACACCTGCATAAAGAAAAAGGTTCTCAACACAAGGGTACCCACCCAATATCTGTGTAAAGTATTATTTAACAAGATATGACCAGCAATGTCTATTAATTGATGAAACGAGGCGAATTGAAGAACACATCAAGAACAGTGCAATCTGCCACAGACTGCCCATTTGACAGAATTTGGATATTTGCGACAGCAAAAGCTTTTTTTATATTATGTATGAAACCCAAAGTACCATTCAATAACACTTTACCGAATTGCAATTTAGAATGGCTGGAAGGGGCATTTTTAGAGTGTCCCTTCTAACTAGCAAATAAGATTTGTATATATTAATGTTTCGCAACTGAAATAAAGTCGCAAAATATTCATCATTTAATTACTGCTAGTCATAAGGCATTCACGAACATGAAGGGTCCCCAAGGTAACCCTTGCCCGTTGCGAATGTTGGAAAAATATTTTTTAAGAGTAAGCAGAGGTCCAATGAACTACTGCCTACTCTTAAAAAATGTCAGTAAAAGTTTTCTTTTTTTAAACAATTTCGTTTTCCTTCCAGGAAAATATGCAGTACTTAAAAACAAAATTGCATTATTTAAAAGCAGTCACAAACACAGTGGTGTGCTGTCCTCAGCAGGCCAGCATCTCTATGATTGCTGTGATTCCTAGTGGGTCATAATTTGTAACCCACCTCATTAATATTTATGAGTTTAGTCCAATTGCGATCTACTCAGAATTTGTCATTTAGGAACTGATCTATTAGTTCAAAAGTCGATTAGCAAAATACCAATCTTGCCATCTTTCTTTATTTCGGTCAGTGGACCATAAAAGAGCATTGCAAAAAACATACAATGTAGGTCAATCAGTGTTAGGACCATTGCTGGTTCCTAAAAAAAACTTACGCGCCCACCACATGCAAGTTAGAAAACAAGATACAGCATTAACAATTGGCATTTGTGTATTGTGATTCAGGAGCCTAAAGGCTTCTTCACAGTGCCTTGTACCTAGGTTCCTACACAGTTGTACCAACCATCTTTGTCTAAATTTTTTGTATCCAGGAAAAAAGAAAAATACATGGAGTTCGGTCTCATCTTTCCTACTGCACACTGGGCACCCCAGACAGAACAGTTGGTTCGTTTGTTAGAAAATGCATGCAGAGGGAGAGAGTTGTGCCTGAACTGCACATAGAGTTTTCTAGCTAGAGCCAGTTGTATTTCATCTAAGCATGGCTTCAGAATATAGGTATTTTCAGGAAATTAACTGTGAGAGAGCCAGTGGCAGAATTTCCATGGACTTGGGCGAGTTTACCCCCCCTGTAGCTACTAACTAGTTGTTTGCACGAGATTGCAGTACAGGCTACCTCTGGGTTACTCCATAAGCTATCTCTACTTATGGTATGAAGACCTTCCTTGATGTGTGCAAACATTGCCAGTTAACCTATACTGGGAAATCCGAATATTTCTTGTAGCTCTGTCCTGTATTGTGCCAGTTTAGGGTTCACCCATAGTCGCCACCAGAATATTAGAAGTCTGTAGCCAAGCCAAATTCCTCTACAATTGGTCTCACCCTTATGTCCAAACGCAGTGGAACAAGCGGGAAGCTAGCTGGTAGGCCAAACAGCAGTCTAAAGAAAAAGGGGCATATTATCAAGGGGGTTTATCTCCGCTTTTTTGGCTTTAAAACCCAAGAAAGCGGAAATAAAATGATCTCCCTATTACCAAGCTGTCGCTAACACCAGTTAGTGACAGCTAATAGGAGATAGCGACCATCTTGGGCCCCGCTTTGCATGTCAGTGATATTTATCACTAATGACATGCAAAGTGGGCGTGCCAAGATGTTAGCGACTGGAAACAGTCCCTAACATCGCTATCTCCTATTACCAACTTTTGGAGATATTCGCGCTAAGCGCGAATATCTCCAAAAGCTAACACCTGCCCTGAGCAGTTCTTAGCCATGTTATCCAATGGGAGGTGGATAACATGGCTAAGAGCATTTGCTCGATAATGCATGAATATCGCTGACTTTTCAGCGATATTCATGCATTGCGGCCGTTTTTTAACGCATTTGCGATAAACCTTGCTAATAGCAAGGTTTATCTGCGATAAAAATCGGCGATGTGCGGCGATAATTATTGTCTCTAAACAAGTTAGAGACAAAAATTATCGCTAGTTTTTGGTAATATGCCCCATAGTTCTCAGTCTTAATGATGGTTCTTTTTTTTGTCCTCATTTGCCTAGACCCTCATAAAGAAGCACCGACCACCTTATGTGTCTCACCTGGGTGAATCCAGAAGATCTTTTTAACTTCTCACACTAAGACACAAATTAGTATTTGGCGGAAGAAGCCTCCAGAGGTGAGGGGTTTCTCATATAACTCCACCAAGATTACATTAAACCTGCTGGACCATATTTTCTAACTGGGAGACCCGTAACAGTGGTCCATGGAGCATAAAAGGCATAATCATAGGACCCGGGGGGAGGGGGAACCCACCCCGAAATTCCTAAGTCCAGTGAACCAATAAGTCCCAAAATGCTGGTTTTTTCTTACTACAGGTCCTGGCCAAGTCCACTCTGGATGTTTCGTACAGGGACGTCAACCAGAGTGTGTTGGTGCGGCGACGTCTACCCAAAATTTACAAATTTGTCTTCTTGCCAATAGGATGGCATAGAATAAGAAAGATCTTGCGTGGCCAAAGATGTTTTCGTCGATACCAAAAATAATCAATGGGAGACTGATAAACAGGGAAACTTTAAGAATGGAGTCCAAAGTGGCCTTCACCTTTTCCCAGAAACGCCAGATGGGGGGCAGTCTCTAAACATGTGGACATCTGACGCTCCCAGCAAACCGCTTTTGTTACATGATTTCCCTGGCTGGAATTTTAATAGCCTTAGAGGTGAGAGATATACACGATGGGCTGTAAAGAGGTGATTTCGCTTCAACCATGCAGGTTTCACTACTTTATGTAACAGCATGAATGAGTCTATCCAAAGTTGCTCACACTGGGAATCCAATTCTGTTCCCCATAACTCATCAGGGAGTTTAAAATCTCCATTGACCTCCTCCAGGATTGACCAATACCACAATGAGACTTCTTTACTACCCCCTGGCTTTACTACAAGAAGTTCCTCCAGGTTACTTTCTTTCCCCAGTGAAGACCCCTGTCTAAGCTGTGCCTGCGCCCAGCTATTTAACTGTATATATTTAAATCGGGATAAGCCGGAACCCACACTCCCCCGTAGCTCTTCCCAAGGCAGCAGGGCACCCCCAGTCAGCAACTCTCCCTACTTCATTATTCCAGCATCTTTTAGAACAGTGGCCAAACTATCCTGTAGGCAAGATGGAGTGACTGGCGATTCCCATATTGGTGCCGAATTAGAAAAATAACTAAGTCCTATTTTCTTTCTAATTAATGTCCAGCTTTTAGCCAGTAAATAAAGGATTTTTTAAAAAAAAATGTGTTCCCCAAATTTAAACAGGAAGCCCTCAGCTGGTAAATTGGCCCCTTCTAGCATAGCCCAGAACATTTCACCACCTGGAGTGATAGCAGGATTTTTTAACAACATTCTTGAGTGCGAGAACTGAAATGCCCAGCATAATATAAAAGGTCCAGTAATGCCAACCCTCCTTTCTCCCTCCTCCGCCTAAGCTTCTTCCACGCTAGTCTAGTGGCTTTATATTTCCAAATGAACAAATGAATCTCCCGTTGACACTTATCTAATTGCTTTGGGTCAAAGGCCATAGGAATGGAGTTGAACAGGAATGTATATTTGGGCAGGATGGACATCTTCACTAAGTTTGTCCTCTCCAGGATGGATAAGGGGAGGAGTACCCAAGCCTTAAGCTGTTTCTGGCAGGCTTTAAACACCCCGATCCAAGTTATATTCAGGGATTTTCCCTACCTCCTGTATAATATTGATCCCTAAGTAACGCAGAGTGGGAGCAACTCTCAGTTGTGTATTACTTATGTTCCAGGCCATTATTTCAGTTTTGTTTGCGTTTATTTCATATCCTGAAACCTTGCCAAACTCCTCTGTCCTCTTGATGACTGTTGGAAATGCTAAATCAGGGTCGGCCATCAATACAAGGATGTCATCTGCATATAAGGCCATCCGCCTTTCCAACCCTGCGAATTTAAACAAAGGAATATTAGGATCCTCTCTAAGAACTTGGGCAAAGGGTTCAATATACATAATAAAAAGGAGGGGGGAAAGCGGGCACCCTTGCCTTGTACCCCTTGTGATCTTAAAGGCCTCCATCAGTGTACTGTTAACAAGTAATCTGGCTGTTGGTGCTTTATATAGAAGTTCTATCACACGGCAGAATCTGTCACCTAAATTAAATTTTTTCATTACTACGGCCAGATACGGCCAGTTCACCCTATCAAATGCTTTGGTCGCATCAAGGGTAAGAGCAGCCAAAGGGAGAGAGAAAGCAGAAGCGATGTCGATGGCCCCCACTAGATCATACGTGAGGTCCGCTAGTTGACGCCCTTTTACAAAACCTTTCTGGTCTTGATGTATAATGAAGTCTGCTACACCCCCCAATCGTGTAGACAATAGCAGCAAAGATTTTGTAATCATTATTAAGTAGTGAGATCGGGCGGTAGGATCCACACTCAGTCGGGTCTTTCCCTGGTTTAGGGATCAATACTACCGTCGCCTCACTCCACAAATTTTTGGTGTTCTCTCCCTTCAGGAGAATACTATTAAAAACTTTTGCCAAAGTTGGAATAATGCCCTCACTAAGAGAGCAATACAACTCCCCTGGTAGCCTGTCTGGGCCCGCTGCCTTCCCTCTTTTAATCTGGGCAATGATCTTCCTTACTTCATCCTCGGAGATTTCTACTTACAAACCCAGTCTTTGCTCATTTGTAAGTCTGGGCAGGGAAACTCCTTCAAGCCAGATGTTTTTCTCTACACAGTCTTCCCTGATATCTTCCCTATATATATCCTGAAAAAATTCCAGAAATGCACTTTCGATTTCTAAATTCGTAAGGCGAGAAGCTGACTCTCCCTATACCCTAATCTCTCTAATATATTTTTGTGCTTGGTCTGATCTTATTTTCCAAGCAAGCATCTTGCCTGCTGACTCCCCAAACTCGAAATGCAAGATTTTACTTGCCTCCCACCTTCTGGCAACCTGATCCTGGAGAATAGACTCCAGTTGATTTTTGAGGGAGAGTAACTTCCCCTGATCTTCCCTTGAGCCTAAATGGGGCCCTAGATTGCCCTCTATGGTATTCATGTCTGCCTCTATACCCTTGATGGTATCCCTGTATAGCCATTTTCTGTGGGAGGCTCTCTTGGTAATACATCCTCTCCAAAAAGCTTTCAGCGCATCACAAACCATAGAGATATTTGCTGAGTTTAGATTTATATCAAGGAAGTATTGAGACCCCCAGTTGTTCGCCCATCCTTTCCCTCCATACATCCGCCAACCCTAGCTGAGCCATAATTGATGAAAGCGTTTACCTAGATTTTACCGGTACGCTGGCCCTAGAGTTGGGTGATTTATCAAGCTTAGGGTCCAAAACTATATTGAAATCGCCTACCCATATTATCGGTTCTTGAAAGTCTAAAAGGTGGCGAGAAATGGTATCTAAATAGGAGGGGTCTTCCTGGTTCGGGCCGTAATATCCTACTAGGACAAAAACCACACCCCCTAAAGAAACTCTTAATAGAAGCCATCTTCCACTACGATCTTCCCTACATTCAAGAATTTGGGCCTTAGCTTGTTTTTTGAATATAACCAAAACCCCTCTAATGTTCGCAGTTTGGTCAGTACAGGCAAAGGTGTCGATCCATTTCAGCTTCTTTAAAAGAGATGTGATCTCGGGTTTGAGAAGGTGGGTTTCCTGTATGGCAATGACCTGCGCCGGGGAATCTCTCGGGTATTGGAGTATCCTGTATCTTCTACCCTTCGTGCGCAGGCCATTGGCATTCCAGGATAAACATTGGAGTGACATCATCGGATCACCACCTTCACCTTGGCCCGTACCCCCATCCTAAAAATTAACCAGTTGTTAATAAAAGCTTGATCCCTAACGAAGGAAGATTTCTGAACTCCATAACAACACATTTGGATATCCCTAAGGAATGGATTGTACAAATAGGATCTCAACAAATAAGGCTTTTTTTAAATTTCACTCCCGCCACCACCCGTGCCCCTACCCCCCACCCGCCCCTTGGGAAACCCATCCCTACTTACCCTGGTCAGGTGTATGACCAGGTTTACGCCCTCTGGCTCCCCCTCTCTACTCTATCCCCTGATACTATATAATTGGTACTAAGGGAATTTTTAGGAAATTTTTGGGGAGGAATAAGAATTTTTGCTTATACCCTTTCCTTGTTCAGTCTCGGTTTCCGCTCAGAACGCGGGCGCCATATTTCCCATCTAGGAGATAGGATGGTCTTGTGAAGATTTGCCATCCAATTCAAGGCCCCAGAATCGGATTGAGTCTGTGTTATCATTGTGCACTTTATAATAATGCCTTGCCATGGGGAAGAATTATCTTTATTGGCTACACTACGAAAATGCGAATACATATCTAAAAGTTGACATGCTATGCTGCCAATATAATTTTAATTTCATGGGCATCCCGGAATATTAATTTCAAATGTACTTCTACATGTAAAATGATACCTTATTTGTGTGCTTTTTGCCCTTTTCTTCAAATTCAGTTATATTCTTTCCTTGTCTACAGGCCTCCCATTTGAGGCAGCTTCAAAAGCCATGTTATTTCTTTATTTGCAAGCCAAGTTGCATTTTAGTGCCCTCAAAGTGAATATTTGTGAGCATTGTAGATAAGGATGATACTTTGTAAACGTTTGCACCTTTTTTTCCTCCCTGCCCTGTACAGAACAACTGTTTCGTACTGCGAGCTCCTGTGTGTCCCTTCCCAACGGAGCCCTTTAACTGGTAATCACCGGGTAGGGGTTGGATTTTGATGCGAGTTCATCAACTTCTTCCAAGACCCTAAATCTGTTTGCCACTGGCAGATTAAATATTAGTGGTCTCAGTTGTTGATACCCCTGCCCCAGTGAGGGCTGGCTTTGAAACCATTCATCCTGTATCGGACTTTTGCTTGCCCTGGTTTGAATCATGGGTCTTTGGATATAAAAGTGAGGGAGCGGAAGTGGCCTGATTGATGTGCCTGCATCCTGGGTAGGATGGTTCAATTGCAAGAGAAACTGTACAATCTTTGTTTTTTTTAAAGTTAATTACAACACAATCCCTACATAAATCTTTTGGTCTATAGCCAACCCAGCTGACCCTACGGGTCATATGGATTTCACCTGCATATGTGTAGCTAAACTGACAATACCTTGCCAGCCAGTACAGGCATTTGTTATTGAGCTCTAGCTGAGTTTTCCTCTGTCCCACTTTAGCTTCAGGTACTCCTGCCAATACGATGACATTTGGGGGTAAGGTTGGCGGGAGGTTTATTATGGGCAGATCATCCCCTACCCGCCCCCCTTGTTCTGGGGCTAACTCTGGTTATGCTGTTATTCAGGGTACCCTTGGTTAATAACGCCCGCTCCCCCTGCTTGAGTCCAGAGTCGGCACTACCATCGACCTGGCCCGAAGTGGTAGAAACCTCCTCCCAAGGTGCTTTCGGCCTTTCCATAACCTTTGCAACACCAGTGTCTATATGGCGGGAGGGATCGATTTCACTAGCTCTGGACAGTGCCAGCATTTCAAGGGTATTTCCGTCTCTGTTGTCACACAGGTTAACCAGCTTGTGAAGTCGTGCTACCATAGGGGCAAGCTCGTCTCTCACAATGGTTCTGGTCTGGCCTCATAGATCCTCCATCAGGGTGGCCACCCTTGGCGGGAATACCATATCCAATTGTGTACCTTGACCATTGTCCCGGACCTGGTTGCTCAGCAGTATATCCATACTCAGAGATTTACCGTCATTAGATGTGTTTCGCTTTACCCCCACCCTTTTGGATTGTTTGGGTTTGTTGTTCTTTGCTAAACTCTTGTTCTCGCCCCCCCTCCCCCCCGCGTGGGTGGTAATGTGAGGTTCCCATTTGGGTACCTGGAGCTTGCAGACACAGCACAGGGGTACTTTCCAGGTCACTACTGGTTGTAAGTGTGGCCAAGTCTGTTGGGATGCAGCGAAGATCTGGGGTCAGCGACAACCGTCTTTCAGTTAATTCTATCTCTATGGCCATTTCCCCTATGGACCCCTGGGGCATCAAATCAATGGAGGTTTGCGGCAAAATAGCACACTGGTTTGCAAAATACTGGTCGCAATTTGCAACAAGTATTTTGCGGCTAGTGCTATGTACATTTGGCCGTATGTCTCTCATTGAGTAGACTGTTCTGAATAATGGAGTTGGTGGATCATGTAAACAGTAATGTGTTGGTGATATTGTACATGATTTGCTATTTTAACGACCGCTTTAAATACCACCAACACTAATTTGTTTACAATTACCAGCATTATTAATCTTTCTTATCCTCCATTCTAATGAATTCATTTGTGGCCACGGTCAGCTCAATGCTTTCTATTTGTGTAGCCAATTTCATACATAGAAACTCAAACTCAAATACACTGAAATGTGACAAAGCTGTGTGTTTTTTTTAATGTATTAATAAATGTTTCATGACACTTGATCTCTTTGACATTCATTATCTCTGCAGATTGGTATTGCTTTGCTTAAATGCATTGCTTTTGTTGCTTAAGGCTGTCCTCTATTCATGCACGCACTTTCTAAGAAATGTAATTAACAAACCCACAACCTATTCAGGTATCTCAAGAACTATTCATGTACTTGTCACATCATTTAATACAGTCCTTGGATCAACCTGCACAGCAACCTTGTAAAATAACAATGGGCAAGGCTGTTTACATGAAAAAGTCACATGGGAGACGACCAACAGCTAAATAACATATTTCCACAATTATTCCCTTTTAAACTCACAGGGTTAAGGTTTCTGGTTTCCTACATTCTGGAGTTTTTTATATTAATCTGAAGTTGTTTATATTAATTCACCTGCTGTGTTCTAAGAAACAGAGATGGCATCAATTGTGCCCTGGGCAGATACAGATAAAGTTAAACTGTCTAAAGAAATTTCATATAGAAAACGAAAATAAATAATTACAGTGGAGCAGGTTGGCCTTCACTACGCAAGAGATAAGTTTACCGAAATACGTATTTTAAAATATGCTTAAAATATGCCAATTTAGAGGCAACCACTTATTTCCATGACTATACTTTTTACCTACCATGACACAATTTGCACTGTAGAGATTTTTCCTTGCAAGATCTCAACGATCAAAAGGTCATATTACATTGAATATCACATACCACTTTTTTTTTCAAAGCTGTTTAAAATACAAGGTTTGATTGCGGCAGCTGAGTGAAAGATTTGCTCAATGAGGGAATGCTGATTATTTATATATGTGCTAATGCTGTTTTTATAGCAATGGTTTTAAGTAACTGTGCTAAACTAATAAAACTTCAAACTTCAAACTGCTCGATGAGGGCAGCACTCCCCAAACTAGCAGGCAGTATGTATACCCCAGGTGCAGTAATGTCACGTTGGCCCAAATACACACAAAGCACATGCTTTATGTTGTCAAAACCTTGGTTGGCACTGTAACAAGCTGCAATCAAAATGAGGAGAATCAAGTCAAACACAGATTATGATGACGAGCTCATGTGAGGACCAAAGGTAAGACAGCCAATCAAGGATAGGGAAAATACGGGGAAATTGTCACATAAAAGAGTCTAAAATATTTTTTCCTCTTGCAAATTTCATTGTAGAGGAATTTAGAGAGGGGTTGATTGAAATATTTTTTTGTGTGCAAGTTCTTTACCAACTTGATAATATTTTGCAAGATAATAAAATAGAAAGGGAGGCAACCCTTTAAAATAGAGCTCATTAGCAATGCAAGTAGTCTAATATTTGTTGGCCGAAATCAATTAAGGCGGAAAAACTAATTGAGCTGTGGCAAGACCTATCCAGGCATGAAAAAGGTATCCATCCTTAATACAACCATGTAAGAATGATTGGGGCATGTACTTACTCCATCATGATGAAAGATTAGGAAATATGAAACTGTTCTAATGGTACGGGAGAACACAAGATTAATTAATTGTGGGTTTGTAATGTGCTAGAATCGACTCCCGAAGGAGTATCTCTGCGCAGTAGACCCCTGGGGAACCCGTCCTGGCTTTCCCTGTGAGATAGTCCCTACTGGGTATCTCCAAGGTGAAACCAGTCATCCCCAGCGCATGTGGGGGGCCCTTGTGGAGATGAGGCAAGCTAATGCCCAGAGTTGCCGAGTGTGATCCCTTGTTAGAGTAGGCACCAAGGTGAGAATGATCAAGTCTGCTGACCCTGGTTCACGACCCTGCGGCATCGGGAATTGAACCCTGGTCCCAGGCCGTCCTCTGCTCTCGGGTCTGCCGCCTCTAACCAGTGAGCCACACCACTCCAAGATTGAGAAGTGGCAGCAAAAAGAGATGTATGAAAAGGCAATCATATGTTGGTGAGTCCAGGTACTTTCAAGGGTGTTGTATGAGAAACCTCTTACACCAATTGTTTTGACATTTTAGAAAGTACTTAAGTGGAATAAAACAACTCCTACAAGTAGTACCACACTTAAACCCAACTTCGGGTTAGTGACTTTAGAAAACAGGGGGAGGAGATAAAAGGCTCTAGAGACCACTGCTGTAAAGGACAGCAAAGTGGGAACATATATATTCCCTAAGTAGGCTGCTAGATCTGTACTTCTGTTGAAGGAATACATTGACTGATAAGGAAAGTGCATATTTTATTGGTTTTATATATATGTTGCATCTCTTGTGAGGGCCAGTCTGTAGATAAAAAAATATTGTTGATCAATAATATACTGTGTAAGTAGTAAGATCAAGAAACCATTTGAGGTTTGGTGGATGTAATGAGTCTTGATAATATCCCCACATGGAGAATGTATATTTTCTCTACTGGGTTTCATTTCAACATATAGCATGGGCTTTTCTTGGTGATCTCCTTTCCCCGACAAGTAGCATTTTCCAAGATGCAAGATAGACCCACTTGAGAGCCAGAGCTATTTACAAAGATCATATGCGCCCTCTGACCAACCAGGAATGCTGAAAGAACAGCAATCTGATTGGTCTCTCATATATTTAATTCCTGTGTTACAACCATTTCGATTTGCAGTCTACACCCAATTGTAATCATTGTGGGTGGCCCATCACTCAGTAGACCACGGTTTGTGGTCCTGGATGTTGCATACTGGCCAGATGCAAGTGGAGTACAGTGTTTGGGGGAGAAGGGCCAGAATTAGAGTTTAACAGACTGGTACCCAATCACAGGCATGACGGATGATATCTTGTCCACATTATTAGGATATAACATACTTCTAGTAAGGCAGACAGGATATCCATCACATTGGTCACAGAGTACCTTTCTGCCAAAGTCTCTTTTTTTGTTTGAGTTTTATATAGTGCAAACTAGACTCGAGACATTGGGTATCAGAGCGCTTTACATGAGCAGCAGTTTTGTTACAGATGGACATATTAATTTTTGTTAGGCACAGGGAGATTAAGTGATTTGCCCAGAATCACAGGATGCAGCTGCCCTGTGAGGAGCACCTTCATGATAATAGGGCGCATAGTCTCGGTCTGCGCCAGGCACACATCTCTAGAAAGGTGCTCCCTGGCGCAAACTGGCACAATGCACTCTATGTATAAAACTGGCCCTGGCAAGCAACATTTTATGGTGATGTACGCAGCATGTTGCTCACAAGTTAAGCGTTGAGGACCACTGGTTTAGAGAGATGTAATAACCTATTTTGTTGGGTGTCTACTTTTAATATCTCTGGTGACTAAAACTAGACTGTATGCTTTAAGGGAATACATAAAAGCATTTAAATGTTGAAACTATTTTATTTAATGTTATTAAATGTAATGTTATGTTATGTTATGGGGAAATTCTAAAGCGCACATTCACCAAAAGGTTTCATGGCACTGGGAGCACTAGATACAGGGCTGAAATGTGGTTTCATCATAGGCTTGTCTGAAGAGCCATTTTTTTGTGGAGTTCTAAATTGCTAATAGGAGGCTGCAGCTCTATTGTTGGCTGGAAAAGAGTTCCATGTGCCGGGAGCCAACATCCCTTTAATCCATCCACTGGGTCTTCTAGGCCCGAGCACTAGTGTACAAATTGGAGCAGATTTGTGTGTGCCCTTTTCGCACTTGCACCCGTCACTTCCAAGTTGACCATTATATTTTTTGTCAAACATATTTTTATTAAGCTTTTTCCAAAGTACATCATATATCAGTACCATCACGTCACCCCTCGCAGGGGGTGTTGCAGAATTTGACAAGGCTGTAATTGGCTAGAGTTGCACAGTGCCCAATATAAGCCCAGCCCCGTTCTCAGTGATCTGCTTAAATGAAGGTTACAGTTTCTTACAATAACAGAGCTTGGGGCAGATCTTTATACTCATTAAGTGATAGCAAACAATTCAGCATGTATCCCAAGTTCCTTTTGCGATGGTAAGTTTCCAAGGTCTTCCAATCGGAAGGTGCCACCAGGAATAAGCTACAATCACGTAGAAAGAACCCCCAACTGGGAGGCAACAGAAAAAGATGAAAAGAAAACCCATCCCCCCTCCCTCCCCCCTCCCCTACAATGGTGGCAGCTGCGTCCAGTGAAGCAGAAATTAGAAGCAGAAATTAGAAGCAGACGTACCCGTGGTCGAAGCAATTCCAACAAACGCGAAGAACGGACATATCCACGTCCAAGCCACCCACCACTACCCAAAAGTATATATGGGGAGCGGTTGAAAGAAAGAACACCACGGGGAGACGGTATCCGCCCACATCTGTAGGGGCCCCAGCCACATAACTCTCGTATCTTGAGGACATCTCTTCATATTTTTGATAAAGGCGACTCTTAAAATCAGTAGGGATCTCATCCCTATTACAGATGAACCTCCTATATCCGAAGGATCACCCATCTACCCGACAGGGCACCCAGTAGAATCTGAAAATTAAAAATAAGAGCGAGGGATCTGACTACAACGACCGCGGAATTTCCAATGGTCGATTCTAAACATCCATGATAACGTGAGGTCCTGACTCCATCCATAAGACAAGGAACCTTATTTTAAAGGAAAGGACACATGAGGTTAACCCCAACTACTCCAAAATTGTCCTGAGGTAGGTGTGCCATTATCAAAAGGCAGTGACACCGAAACGCGTCGACGCTCTTTCTTGTTCCTTAGAATTCAAGCCCAGGAAATCTCTGATATCAGATCTATTTGTGAAGTAGAGATGTGTTCCAATATATAACAAGGGCTTTCGAATCTTGAAATCAGTATTACTTATAAATGTGTTTTTTTGTTGGGGTCTTGTTTCCAATTTCAAATGTTATGTGTTTTATTTGAAATCTAACTTAGATAGGATGTGTTGAATTTGTGCTCCTTTTCTGTGGACATTCTTAAACATTGATAAATTGTTTTTTATTGTTGTTTTTATTGTATCAATAAGTTGTCTCTCCTATGAGTTTCAGAATTTATTATGTAATGAATTGTGTTTTATTTATATGTGCTAATGTTTTTTAATAAAAGTCTGTGAACGGTATAAATTAGTTTATGACCAGTGATTTAGTTTATGAATGAGGCTCAGAATATCTAGTGTGAGTGAGTAAATATTCCTCTCCAGGGATTTTTCTTGACTTTTGGCAGCTGCGTCCATACAGTTTATTTGACTTGTGGTACGAGAAGCAACTCAAAATTGAAAGAGATGAAGGGCTCTGATGGTGGGAGGACAGACAGCCGATGGTAGTCCACATGAAAGGAAGGTGACTAGGGGGCCCCATCTAAATTCAAAGTTCTTAAAGTCGTCCCTAAAGATGTCTGACATTCGTTCCTGAGTAAGCAGCTTCCATAGTCGAGAATGCCAAAGGGAGACTGCTGGTGCTTCCTTCCTCTTCAAAGCAGCTGCCAGGTTAAACTTCGCTGCTCCTATACAGAGCCACATAATCGTCTTATCGGCTCGGGTCTGGAGCTCTAGGGAAGGGTCGCAAAGCCCCAAAAGGACCCCTGCCATGGTGGTTGGGATGGGATATCCTAGCATGTCTTTAATATGTGCAAGTATTTCTTCCCAGAAGGAGTGAATAGTTGGGCAATCCCACCATATGTGTTGGAAGTCCACCAGTAGCCCACACTCTCTCCAGTATCTATCTGAAGTAGTGGGAAAGATCTGTCTGAGCTTGGACAGATGAAGATACCAGTCCATTATAGTCTTAAGGTGGGCTTCCTGAAGCTCTGTGGAATGATTGAATCTCATGATGTCAGTCCATAACTGCGCCCATTCGTAGTCAGAAATACCGCGCGGTAGTATTCCTTCCCACATGGACATGTATCGTGGTCGTGGGGAGAGTGTGGTATTGAGTAGAAATTTGCATATGAATGAAATCACCCCTTTCATGGAAGTAGTCTTGGTGAGGAAGGATTCAAACTTTTGGAGAGGGTGGGTGGCTGCCTCTCGCACTCGAGGTGTTAGGGCCCAGTGCATTAACTGTGTATAGTGGTATCTGTCTGTGCTCCCTAGGCCATAATCTTGCTGCAGTTGTCAAAGGTGAGGGGGTCAAAATTGTGAAAAAGATGAGTCAAAGCTCGGCATCCTCCCTCCCTCCAAGCATCAAAAGGTCCCTCTTGTAGACCCGGGGAAAATGCGGGGTTAAAATGGAGTGGTGTAAATGTTGAGGAGAAAGAGGTCCACCTATCATCTCCTGCGACCGTGTCCCAGACTTTCAGAGTGGTGCATGTAGGAGTGGCAATGTAGGTATTCTTGGGTCTGTCTGACCCTTATATTTTGAATATGTGAGTAAAAAAGGCTCAAAACAGCTACACCTTTGGCATTACTATCCAGTTTTTACAACATATGTAAATAGGGAGCAAAAAATAACCCCCCCTTAAATTTCACCAGGTTGCTTAAGTGATCCTACTAGGGTGAACGTTACACTGTGGTTACCACAGTCCATCATATTGTAATGTTTCTATGAAGACTCATGTTCATCTTAGACAATAACTTGTGCTCTCCCCATGCACTGCTTGTGCCCTCACATATTAAATCACTCATGACTTGATCAATAACTGTACTGATAACACCCCTATTGACATCTGGAATTACATTATTGATAACAACTCGGAGAATGGCGAGGGCGTGAGCTATAGTTCTTTAGGGCACGAGTTATAGTTATGTGAGATACCTATAACTGGGGAATTTCAGTGGTTTTGTTAGTTTAGTTTGTTTTCACTTTCCCCTCAAGAATGTTGCGAAGGAATTACGATTCAGAAAAGGGGGTGGTGATGGACAGAGTATCTGAATTAAGCAGAACACTCGTACCCAGTCAAGAGATCAGGGCTTGATCTGTTGACTGGGTACGAGTGTTCTACTTAATTCAGATACTCTGTCCATCACCACCCCCTTTTCTGAAGCGAAGGAATTACAGCCCATCAACAGCAGTTACCTGTGGTCTTTACCACCATTAATGTTTCTCTTATTTGTTTATTTTGTGTCTTGCTTGCTTTTTTCTTATTAATAGTTGGAGTGCTACAGTCGTATGGTAGTCAGGGAGTAGCTGACAACATTGCCCTTCTTTTCCAGGTCAGCAGAGCTTGCTTCATTGGGGGTGTAGTTTTTAAGCATCCAGGACCAGTCCCATCAGAGTGAACATGGACCACCCTTGAATTCCAGGTCACTGTCCTGTATGCTGCAAGGATAACGTCAAGCTTTCCAACTCTTGTCTCCTAATTCCACCACAGGTCCACAGACATGGCTGGCAGTACAGCCTTTCAAGCTTTAGGCCATTCACTTTCATATTATAGCATTTTTTTGTAGTTTTATAGTGCGAACATGTCCGAAAGACATTAGCTTTACATGAGTACCAGATTCCATCACATAAGGTCTGATGGTGTTTTTGGGCACAGTTAGATTAAGTGATTTGCTTAGAATCACAGGGTGTTGAGCCGACACTACAACTCGAACTTGGTTCCCCATTTCCAGAGACAGCAGCTCCTGCAATGAGGCCAGATCTCCTCCTTTTGGTCTGTTTATTTTTCTTTTTACAAACCAAGCATCTACAAAGTTTAAAATGATCACTATCTTTAAACAGCTGTATCTGAGTCAAAATAATACATCAATGTTCTGTGCAGCCTGTAGCACATGCAAGGGTTATTTTGAGATAAGGTCTTAGCCGTGTACTGTGGATGGTGCTGATGGTCTTCAAACTTACGTTTGCATGTAGAACAAGAAAGGTGGCTCTGTGCTGGCCTAAATTGGTTGTTTCAAATGAGTGATACAATGTGCATTTAATCAAAATCTGCTTATGTTTTGTTAATTTACAGCATGCTAATTATAGAAAAATGGGTTACTGGTTGAGGGGTGTGAAACCATACTCAAGCAGCAACATCATGTGGAAAAAAGCAGTTTTTAAGATTTAGATAAAAATTGTGCCTAGAAGCAAAAAGTGGCAACTCTGGTTACTCTGGAACAGGACAAAGTCACAAGTTAAGGACATCCAAGGTGGAGCGTGGACAAGATACAGGTACCAACTTAGGCCTGCCGAACAAAGCACCCTTAATCCTGGTTGCGCAGCATTGCGAGATCTCATGTTGAGGATGTGTTGCACTGAGGTGGTTCCGATGAGCTGCAGGGCTTTGATGTGAAGTCCTGTGTCAAGGATGTGTCACACAGCTATGGTTCTGAGAAGCTGTAGGGCTCTGTTGCGAAGTCCTGCATCGAGAATGCATCGCGCAGTGGCAGTTCTGAGGAGCTGCAGGGCTGTGATGCAAAGTCCTTCATTGAGGGCGCATCGCACAGTAGCGGTTCTGAGGAGCTGTGGAGGTCCTGTATCAGGGATGCGCCATTCAGCAGTTCCGATGCGGAGTTTGGAGGTGATGTGTCCCTCGGCATTGGTTCTGCTTGACCCACAGCTGGGTTGTCAGCCTTTTCTGTGTTTGAGACTCTGATCAGGAGGCCAGCCAATAGCCCTTGGCATCACTCTGGTGGTCCTGGGTTCGAGATGCAGGTGTGGTCCAGTCATTCAGGCAGGGGGGCAGCAGGTAGCAGAGTTGCAGGGCAGCAGTGCAACACAGCAATCCTTCTGAGTCTCCCATAGGTCCAGATGTGTACCTGAGAGTTGGGTCTAAGGGTCCACTATTTATCCTTGGAGCCAGTTTTGCAGTAGAAGAAAATTCTAAACCCCCTTACAGAAGGGTCTGGAATTTCCTGCCTCCCTGCCCAAAACACTAGTATAAAACCATGTTGTCACTGTTTTATGGCAGAGTCTTTGTGGTGTGTAAGTGTGGTAGATGACTGATCCACCCCCTCATCAAGTCAGTGATGGCCCATTCTGCCAACACTTCTCCCCCCTTTGTTGCACTGTCTGGGAGCAATATATGAAGACCAAGGGCAAGCGGCACCTAGTCAGATGATGCAGGATAGAGGCTGCAGACACTAAATGTTTGGGGCAAGAAGAGGGGCGTGGCCACATCAGCAAAGATGGCAGATGCTCACTGCTAGAGCTCCAATGCACAGCCCACCATACAGCCTTTAATGCCCATAACCCATCTGCATCACCTGCCATGTATGGGGGGGAGCGTAGCAGAAATGTAGGGGCACCAGAAACTTCTGCTGTGGGGGGCCTCAAATTAATTGCAGCCACCTGCTCCTGGCACCTGGGCCCCAAGAGAAGACATGCACTGAAACCTTGCTGCTGGGCCTGTCTTGCACTGCCTGCACCTGTGCGGGTTACCGGCCCACGAGCACCGTTGTGAAAGACGGGCCCGAGGTGCTTTGACTATTCTCTGGGAGCTGCACTGTATGCCGAGTCGCCGGGCCTCGTACAGCGCTTTGGCCAAGACACCGGCCCGCCCCCACTCTTGCCGGCTTAGAGAGCAACCTAGATGTTGATCTGGTGGCAGTTTGTGGCACTGGAGGGCACTTCTGGGTGGCACTGGGGACTGTTCCCTCTGTACTAGAGAGGTGTGGGGGTCACCACTAGATCAATGGCTGCCATCAAAGATGTGTAGGCCTCCTACACTGATTGAAGTGGGCCCTTTGGAGAATTGTGAGAGAGGCCAGCACCCCCTACTGGTGACATGAGGTAGGTGCCGATGGTTGCCTAATATTGTGGGATTACAGTATTGTCCTGGGCTTGGCAAACATTGGGGGCACACACTTGACTCCCCCTCAGAGGACACCTTGGGAGTGGTAGCCCGGAAGATAATGGGGGTCCCTACTATTCCACTGCTGCTTCTGGGACTGGCGTCCAATAGAAAACCACTTGTGCTGCATGGACCCCTGGGGGATCGCCCTCTGGACACTGCTGTTGTGCTATTAGGAGGGGTGGGCCTTGACTTGGTCGGGCCAGTGGATGAGATCCCCAACCCCAAGGTATTCGATCGCCTATCAGCTATTGACCTGACTTCTGGTGTGGGGCTCACATGTTACTGTTATTTGTTGACTCGTGTGAACTGCTGGACCACATGTGCCACAGCCACACCTTATCGGTGGATGTCGGATTGTGAGCTGCTACTCTCATCTGTCAGGAGAAAGGCCTGGTATATTGACAATGATGGGAAGACTCTACTCTGACATGGGGACTCATGTTATGCTCCAACATGGGCTCTGACAGACAGTCCATCAGGACAGCGTTCCTGAGACGTCTGCTGTGGGACCCCTCATGACGGATGACAAGCTGGACAATTCTTTTGGCAGCCATAGAAAGATCCCTGTTGTCTTTTGAAAACAAAATAGACGCTGTGGCCACAAACATCAATTTGCTACAAGACGATCACCACAAGCTAACCGACTGGGTCCATGCAAAAGAACTGGACCTGGTGACCCTCAACCCTCAAACTCAGAAGATGCAATCCGAAAAATGGAGCTACAACACCAAGTACACATCCTGATGAAAAGAGCAGAAGATGCTGAGGGCCCCTTTCACAGAAATAATATGAATGGTGTGGGGGTCCTCGAAGAAGCTAAGGGCCAGGATACAGAGGCCTACCTTGAAGAACTGTTTCGCTGCTTCATCCCTGTGGCTACCCTCTCACCATTTTTCTCAATTGAACTGCACACTGGGTGCTGGCCCGGCGCCCCCCAGACCGTTCATGGTGAGGCTTATGCGCTGCAAGGATTGAGACGACATCATGCACGAAGTCTGCAAACAGGGCGCTCCAAATATTGACAATGCGTGAATAATGTTTTTTTCGACATACACTTGCAGTCTAACTGCAGGGATACTCTTTCTTCGCCATCAAATGTAAGCTGTGAAAGGCCAGCATCACATACTCTCTCGTGTTTCCAGCTGGCCTCCAAATTCAAGCAGACAAACAAATTTACTTCTTCACTGATCCCATGGGCGTGGAAGGATTGGCTTTGGACTGGCTGGCCTCTTTTCTTTCAAAGCGCACCTTTCAAATTTTCTCCCATTCCGCCACCTCCAATACCTACTCCCAGTCCCACGGTGTCCCTCATGGTTCTATCCTCAGTCCCCTACTTTTTAATCTTTATGTTACCCCTCTGGCTCACATAGCTGATAGCGTCGGTCTCACGCTAATCACATATGCCGACGACTCCCAGGTCATCTTTTCGCTCACCAACTCTGACAAGGCCTCCACCTCCCTCCTTCAGCTTGGACTTGGAGAAATAGCAAAATGGATGAATCACAATCTTCTCAAACTGAATACTGAGAAGACGGAGGTCCTTGTCCTGGGACATAAGCCTGACCTGTGGACTTCGAGACACTGGCCGGCAAACCTGGGTCCTCTTCCCGTACCAGTGGAGCAGGTACGAAATTTGGGCGTCGCCATTGACAGGGACCTGACAATGCAATGTCAAGTCAGTAAGGTATCAGCCACATGTTTCACCATTATACGTTGGCTTAGAAAGATCCTGTGGATGCTGCCTGATGACACAAGGAGGACGGTGGTGAGTGCCTTGGTCACCTCCCGGTAGGACTATGGCAACATACTCTACCTGGGGGTGGCCAAGGCTGTCACCCGGCGCCTGCAGTTGGTGCAAAATGCAGCAGCGCGTCTCCTTAGCGGTTGTCGTAAAACCGACCACATATCCAGCCGCCTCCGTGATCCTCACTGGTTGAAGGTGGAAAACCGGGAGAAGTTTAAGGCTCTCGCCTATATGCACAAGATCAGGCACAAGGTGGCACCTAGCTACTTACAGACCCTAGTGAAATCCTATTCCCCCTCTCGTTCCCTCCGCTCTTCCTCCCAATTCCTCTTCTCTGTGCCCAGGATCAAGCTCTCCAGAATGGGAGGCCGTTCCTTTGCCTATCTGGGGCCTAAGTTATGGAACTCTCTTCCTTTGGCCATTGGGTCTGAGGACAGCCTTATTTGCTTTCGCAAAGCCGTTAAGACCTGGCTTTTCGACCAATAACTATTTGGCCAACCATCCTTTGCTAGCTGCATTATCTTAGCGCCGGGAGACCCTTACGGGTAGCTGTCACGCTCTATAAGCCCAAATAATAAATAAATAAATAAATAAGGAGGCTTGGGACTGGGTGGAATGCTGTGACTGCCCGGGGTCCACTCAGACTCAGCTTATGTCCAATCACAAGCACCCTGCTACCATGTCTCGCCGTAAGCAGAAGAGACAGGGGACCCTCAACCAACCCACACTCCTAACCTGTGTCGTACTGCTCATACTTTCCCTAGCAAAATTGTGCAATTGTTGGACAACATAACCATCACAACTGTGCAAAACATCTACGCACACTGTCCAGATATGTTGCCCGAAGTCCTGCTAGCTCACAGTGCACCATCTGTACCCCTTACCTTACAGGGTAACAAATGGACCAGCAACCTCAGAACATGACAACCCTGACTCCCCAAGAAAATCATGGTAACACATCTAGCACCCATTAGCTTAGTTACATATGCACACCCAAAAAGATACACAAGAAATACACAGTAAAGTGTTTTAATATTCATGTAAGCATTGTGATTCCTGAGTAAAATACTTGCACTGCAACACTCAATAGAAGGAAACAGAATAATGTGATAAGAATTACGAGAATGGTGAAAAAGATAAACAGTTCAACCATTTTGCTTATTACAGAAAGTATAGGCTTGCATACAAGTACTGTAATATATTGTACTACTACCTAGCGCACCCTAACATATCATGTCTAAGGTGGGTAAATCTGCCAAATCCCTGTAGGGTGATCTAACTCACTGTTACCTTTACGTAAGTGTCATTAAGCCACCCATTTTGGTATAGAGCTGGACAGCCAGCCTCGCAAGAGGTAAACAGGAATCAGCTGAGCTGGATTTCCGGCATGGATTGACCTCTCAGTGCCAACTAAATGCGCCTCTGTCCAAACACAGGCTTGATGTCATATGTATAATAATAATAAATAGTAAACATACAAAAAGGCCTGAGTAGATTTACCGACCAGCAGGGGGCGACTCCCCTCTAATATAATGTAGCAGCACTAATCTAGCCACCCTGGGTCAAAGAAAAGAAGGAGAGGGGTGCGGGGGATTCCCTTTTATAGGACGAATTCCCTCACCCACCCGTGGGTGGCATGTTTCTTCATCGGGAACCTCCTCGCACTGCGAACCTGGTCGCAGTGTGTGTTGCAACCCTGTCACTGTGAGGGAGGAGGACAGGGATGTTTTTAGTTGTGGTTAACAAGAGGTATACTAAAACCTTTAGATGAGACGGGTGTGGAGGGAGTGTGTAGAAGTGATGGATGTGAAGTTAAAACTAACTCCCTGGTATGTTAAAGAAATTTTTTAATAAAAACATCCGGGGGTTAGGACTAAAATAAGTGAGTGAGCCATGCCTGGAGAATTTGACCTAGCATGGTTCAGTGTGGTCATAGGGTCGATTTGTTTCAGCCTAAGTGCCCTCCGTGGAGGTGCTGTGGCTTTCTTCAGGACCAAAAGAAAGAACAAGTGTGTGAAACTCGACACCTGTACCAATTGCGGCCGGTGTGAAAAGCATACAGGCAACTGATGAATAGGTACATGAGTTGTAGTGGGCTAATGTTCAGCGTTGTCCCTATAAACAAAAAAATAGTTAATGCCAAGCCTAAACAACATATCAAACAAGCATTGTAAATGCAATCGGTCTTGCACTTGTTTGAGCTGGAGCAATTGGCATTGTAAATGGCAATGTATTCTTCTTATGTGTTATGGAGTGTATGTATTTGGTGTGTAGTGGAACTATATGGATTGGATTTGATTAGTTAGTTGTGGAATTGTGTGGTGTGGAATTGTGTGGTGTGGAGTGGATTTGTGTAGTGGCATTATGTGGCATGATGTGCTGTGGAAATATATGGTTAGCAATTATGTGGCATTCAGTGTAGTGGAATTATGTGGGGGGCGATTGTGTGTTGTGTAGTACTAAGTAGTTCAGTTTAATTATGTGTTTTGCTGTTCAATTTTGTGGCAGAATGTGAAATTGTGTGGTGTGGATTGGATTTATGTGGTGTGTTGTGTAATCATGTTGTTGAGTTGTATTATGTGATTTGATGTTCAATTATGTGGTGTGGACTGTAAATCTGTGGAGCTGAATTCTGTGGCATGGAACTGAGGCGGTGCTGAGTGATGCTGAGGGGGTGCTGAGTGATGTTGAGGGGGTGCTGAGTGATGCCGAGGTGGTGCTGGGTGATGCAGATCTGGCGCTGAGTGACACTGTGGTGCTGAGTTATGCTGAGGTAGTGGTGCTGCACTGGTGCTATAGTGATGCTGAGGTGGTGCTGCATTGGTGGTGGTGCATTGATGCGGAAATGATGCTATGCTGATGTTTATTTTGTGCTGTATTGGTGCTGAGTTGGTGGTGAACTGATGAGGAGGTGATGCTGAGGTGATGATGAGTTGGTGCTGAGTGATGCTGAGGAGCTGGTTCATGCTACGATGGTGGTGCTGCCCTGGTGCTCAGGTGGTGCTGAGTGATTTTGAGTTGGTGCTGTGATGCTGCGCTGATGTTGAAGTGGTGCGGTAATAGTGCTGCGTTGCTGCTGAGGTGGGGCAGCGTTGGAGCTGAGGTGGTGATGTGCTGGTGCACTGATGTGGAGGTGGTGCTGTCCTAATGCTGAGGTGGTGCAGCGCTGGTGCTGAGGTGGTGCTGAGACATGCTGTGGTGGACCTGAGTCATGCTGAGGTGGTGCTGCTGCACTGGTGCTCAGGTGGTGTAGCCCTGATGAGGTAGTGCTGTGCTGATGCTGAGATGGGGCTGTGCTGATGTGGTGGTGTTCCGGTGGTGCTGTGCTAATATGAAGATGGTGCTGAGCTGGTTCTGCACTGATGTGGAGGTGGTGCTGCACTGGTGCTGCACTGGTGGTGGCTCACTGATGAGGAGGTGGTGCTGTGCTGATGCTGAGTTGGTGCTGAGTGATGCTGTGGTGCTGCTGTGTGATACTGAGGTGATGGTGGTGCACTGGTTCTGAGGTGGTGCTGAGCTGGTACTGAGCTGGTGCTCAGTGATGTTGAGTTGATGCTGTGCTGAGATGGTCGTGCGCTGATGCTGAAGTGGTGCTGCATTGCTGCTGAGGTGGGGCTGCATTGGTGGTGGTGCAATGATGCTGAGATAGTGCTGTGTTAAGCTAAGATGGGGCAGTGCTGATGTTAAGGTGGTGCTGCGCTGGTGTTGAGCTGGTACTGCACTGATGCTGAGTTGGTGCTGCACAGGTGGTGCTGCGCTGATGCTGAGGTGATGTTGAGGTAAGGCTGAGTGTTGCGGATTCCTTCATCACCACCACCCTTTAACAGTCTCCCTTAAGGCTCCATAACCACTAAAGTTCAGATTCATTTAATTAGTTATAAAGCACCACTTTGCATCACACACAAATTACACAGAGACAATCAATTATACGTGTAAAATTAGCGTAAAGGAAATGTTACATAAGACAGAGAACTACAGGTTGTAGGAGTCACAAGTCATGCATAATGGTAGGCAGCATTGTTAAAGAGTGCTTGGGCCCCAGAAGCCCAAACTCAGAATTTAAAACAGAACACCATATTTGGGGGTTCTCTTAAATAAAAAGAACCAACTTTTACACAGATGAACCCTTTTTGCAATATTAATATCTGCTCAAATCTATACTTTGTAGTGCATGCAGTTGTTTGATGACAGTTATACATTCACTGTTCTATGTTAGGATCATAACTTATAAGCTGCAAGTAACAGAAACGCAGTACCCCACTGACCTATTTACATTGTATGCACTTTGTGCTCTGAATGGCACACTCTCTTTGCAGCCAGCATGTTAACACTTTGCTACCTTCCAGTGAGTCAAAACTTCTTCTAATATACAACTCACATTATTCACTGGAGTGATCTTGACATTTTTATTGTCTGTAATTGCTTGAGGCCAGGAATGTGTCAGCGAGTGCCTTTAAAAGCAAAATAAACTCACAGGGCCCCTCTGCTCTGAAGTCAGTATCCAGTGGAATCGCACCACCCTTGTGTCGGCCCTGCGTTCTTGTTCTGCATTTATTTAATGTACTCCATTCAAATGCACATAAACAGGGAACATTCTTCCAGAAACAAACATTATGCCCACAGCGCTAAACCAAGAGCAGAGACTTCCAACCTCTCAGCCAGCAGCCAAGCACAGGCCCTTGAGGGGAGGAAAGAACACAAGCAGCATGCATATTAAAGTATCATTTGAAGCGTTGATTTAATGGAACTGAAACAATGGCTCTTTTTAGGTCTCAGCCTGCGTAGGCTGCGCTTGCGCAGTCTAGCTGGCGAGATTTTATGTTTTAGAGTGTGGGGCTTAAACCCGCCCCTCTTCTCCATTGGCTGGCTTCCTAAACGGAGGCCATCCATTGGAGAAGAGGGGAGTATTTCCTATTAAGCCCCGTCTTTTTGGGATTGAGGGGTGTGTTTTTTAGTTTCTTTCTCTCCTCTTCCCATTAGATGGAATTTTACATTCCAGCCAATGGGAAGAGGAGAGAAAGAAAAACATGCCCCCCAGACCGAAAATGATGGGGCATTTCTCCGAGGCATTTCTGCTTGACCTCGGAGAAACATGGTGGTGTGGAGTGCTCCTCTCTTGCCTTCAGGGCCCTCCCCAGGGCTCTCTCTACCCCCACGGGAGCCCTACAACTATCGTATTATAGATGGTTAACAATGAAATACAGGGATTTTTGGAGCAACATCAAACAGGACTCGTCAGCGAAGCACAACTTGTTTTAGGCTGAGGGAGATTTCGTGATTTGCACAGAATAACAAGATGTTTAGGCCTGTCGCCAGACCGTAAACTGGTTCCCCATCTTAAAAGTTGGCCGGCCTAGCCGTTAAGCCACAGCCTCTAGCACCCTTTATCTTTCCACCTTTAATCCCGTGCCCCTCACCCCTCCTGTAGCTCCCTCCATTGTCTCAGGATCAGCAGGCTGCGCACTGAGATCTCCAGACGGCTCCATCACGAACAGTATCTTCTGGGTGACGTCACGTTACCGCCGGCGCCACCTCCACCTTGAAAAAGAGCTTGGGCTGACAGCGGAAGAGGAGAATAGAACACTGAACAGAACACTAAATAGAAATCTTCCGTTGCAGAGAACAATTGATACCTCAGAGACATTTTAGTATGTGTCAGTAATTTATAAAAAAACATTTAGTTTAAAATGTAATACAACCCAGCAAACAAATTTTTACTCCTACAAGTTGGGCTTTACCATTGTTTACAAGGTTTTTCAATATACTCTATCGCTCTTAGAGGTCACTTGCTTTGGCCTCGGCTCCTTCCCAAGATGTCCGCCAGTACGCAAAGATCGTATCCTCCCAGAGTTTGAGACCAGTCAATGCCCAAAGCGACCCAAGCAGAAGCCCAAATTCAACCCAACTCAGAGCAGTATCCACCCAAAAACCAGCCCAAAGATAAAACGCTCACATTTTACAAAATAGCCTTCATAAAACATCATAAAATTAATTCTAAAGTGTATTTCATAAACTAATAGTAGGAGCAGGATCACTTGGCAACAATTGGCTTCTGCAATCATGAATACATTCTATTATGGCATGCCGCAGCGGCCAGGCCCGAGTCTTGCTGCACTGCAATAAAGTTGCCGGCAGCGCAGCTATCTTAGCCCCCAAGCCAGCACATGTAAACGTAATTTTCTACACAATGTGCAGTACTAGTGCTGCAGTCTACAGTTGCTCATCATGAAGTACTTGTGTCCGCATGTCGGTGCCGGTGGTGTGAGGAGCTATAAAGGCATGAATCTGCATTTTAGTGCAGTGATGCGGACCCCCTCAATAAATATGTTAGCCTTACCCCTTATGAGTGGTAGTTGGAAGGGCTACCTGGAGCGACTCCTTTGTTATGCAGGTGCCACGAAGAAGCTAATCGAAAGATACAATCGATCACCTGCTAGTGACCTGAAAGGAGGTGTGAAGGGCAGAGCACAGGCTCTACATTTAACAGGTCTGCAGTGATTAAAGCTGCTGCATGGGCAGCCACTGCCAAGTATTACCAGCTTCTAGACTTTTTTTTCAAGCCCACATTAAATGCAAGTATTTTCCAAATAGTTTTATTTAACTTTTCTAATGGCGTGGTAAAGTAATTTCACATTGTGGCTCTGTGTGTGTGGCTCTGTGTGTGTGGCTCTGTGTGTGTGACTCTGTGTGTGGGGCTCTGTGTGTGGGGCTCTGTGTGTGTGGGGCTCTGTGTGTGGGGGGGCTTTGTGTGTGTGTGGGGCTCTGTGTGTGTGTGTGGGGCTCTGTGTGTGTGTGGGGGGCTCTGTGTGTGTGGGGGGCTCTGTGTGTGTGTGTGGGGCTGTGTGTGTGGGGGAGGCTCTGTGTGTGTGGGGGGGCTCTGTGTGTGTGTATGTGGGGCTCTGTGTGTGTGTGCGTGTGTGTGGGGCTCTGTGTGTGGGGGTCTGTGTGTGTGTATGTGGGGCTCTGTGTGTGTGTGCGTGTGTGTGGGGCTCTGTGTGTGGGGGTCTGTGTGTGTGTGTGTTGCTCTGTGTGTGGCTCTGTGTGTGTGTGTGTGTGTGTGGCTCTGAGTGTGTGTGTGTGTGTGGCTCAGTGTGTGTGTGTCTCTGTGTGTGTGGGTCTGTGTGGTTGTGTGTGACATTTGCGAAAGATTTAGCTATTGGCATTGTAAATGACAATGCCATTTATTTATCTGTTTTCAAAACCAACACATAAATAAAAATGTTGTCATTCACAATGCCAATAGCTCTAACTTTTGCAAAGGCGAGACCGTTGCATTGTAAATGCTTGTTAAGTAGTGGTTTAACTTTTTTACTTGATGTAGAGCTGCAGTAACTAGATGGCATGCTGTTGCAGTGTTTTTGTGCCTGTTTCTGGAGGAAATTAAAGGAGGCAGACTTAGACTTAAAACCTCAATAATTCTTTACTTGCATTCCAAGCCAGCCTGAGAGCTGTCTTCAGGAAGAATAAAAAAGAATGCCAGCCACATGAAAGGAACTGAGAGGGTTAATGCTGCAATAAAATGTAAGCAGCTGTGAGTCTGAGCAGCCAAGGTATAACATGAGGTTGAAAACCTAATAAAATAGTCCCCCCACGAGCAGATCAACCGAATAAAGCGTAATGATATTGTACTAATTCCCTGGTCCTTGGAGGGAAAAGGAGGAACAAAGAGGCAGGACTGGCCACTAGGAAGCAAGGATTTTCTTTTTTTAATATGTTTTTTATTTTTCCACAAACATGGTAACAGACATAGATATGCGAGTCAAATAGCAATATCCGGCAATAAACAACCCCCCTCCCACTACTAAAAGGCATATGTACTACAGTTTATATCAGATCTGGGGGAGCCAGCAAGTATACAGTAAGTGGAGCCCAGAAATCTTTGGGGTGTGAAGCTTCGGGTAGTTCTTCCGCATAGACCCCCAACTGGTCTCTACAGTAAAGTAAATCATGGATCCATTTTTTACAGTTGGAGTGTTTTTCACCCTGAACACTGTGCAACAGCCCTTTTGCCCAAAAGAGTGGAAACCGCAACTATGCATCAATTACAGGGCTTACGATCTTTCACATATCCGCAAGCAAGGATTTTTAAAGGACATTGAAGCAAACAAATGAGAAGCAAGGATTGGCATTTGGCCCACAGAGATAGGTTTACTAAAGATTAGAAGAGGTTGTAGGCTTACGCTCGACCTAAACAGAGCAACAAATGCAGGACTATAAGATGAGACTGCAACCGAGGTCAGTGAATTATTACCAATACTGTTCACTTGTTGTTTCTTATTATGTTATTATTTACTATTATTCCATTCTTAAAAACTTAAGCCAACAGGTTTTACTACTTTTGAAATAAACTGTTGCTTCCTTAGGGTTCTATAGTCATTAAATCGGTGGGTCAGTTCAGGCTAGAGAAGTGAAGCAGTGCAGTATGGTATGAATTCCTGACTGAATCAAATGACACAGATTTAAACTAAGAGAATGCCAATGTACTTCTGGTTTCAGAAATTCTCCCAGTTAATGGTAGGAGTTATTCATTGTGATATTGAATTCATTATAAAGCTTCACAACGGGTCATTAAGAACCCTGGTCGAAGGACTTCGCTACGCCCACAAAGTGGGCGTAGTGTTGCCTACTTCCCCTTTTGCAAAGTAGGCGAAGCAGGCAACACTATGCCCACTCCTTGGGCGTAGCGAAGTTGCCCGCCACCCGCCTCCCTCCCGCCCTCCCGAACATACCTAATTTTAGTAAATGGGCAAAGAAAAATAAATAAAAGGCACTTACCTTGTCCGCTGCGTCCCGGGGCTCCCTCTGCTCGTTCAGGCCGCCGCGCATGCGCATTTCCCGTGAGAAATGTGCATGCGCGGGCGGCCGCGCATGCTCTTTGGTTATCAAGACGGCGGCGTGAACGAGCAGAGGGAGCCCCGGGACGCAGCGGACAAGGTAAGTGCCTTTTATTTATTTTTCTTCGCCTACTTTGCAAAAGCGGAAGTAGGCAACACTACGCCCACTTTGTGGGCGTAGCGAAGTCCTTTGCCCGGGATTACTGATGACCCGTTATGAAGCTTTATAATGAATTCAATATCACAATGAATAACTCCTACCATTAACTGGGAGCATTTCTGAAACCAGAAGTACATTGGCATTCTCGTGAGAAATGCGCATGCGCGGGCGGCCGCGCATGCGCATTGGTTATCAAGACGGCGACGAGCAGAGGGAGCCCCGGGATGCAGCGGACAAGGTAAGTGCCTTTTATTTATTTTTCTTTGCCCATTTACTAAAATTAGGTGTGTAGGGGAGGGGGGCATGCAGCGCCTAGTGGGGCTACAGGAAGTGCGTAGGTGGGCGTAGTTTCTCGCCCACTTTGCGTAGGTTCGCGTAGCCCCACTACGCGTACTACGCCCAGGGTTAGTCATCAGCAATTATTCAGCAATATCTGTGGCTGGCTTTTCCTTAGTCAGAAGTTCATACCGTACTGGACAGAATGAATTCTCCAAGTCTGAAATGACCCAGCTTTCACTGACTACAGAGCCTTGATGATATGACAGTTAATTAAAAAATAAAAAAGGTGAAAAAAGGTGAAAAGCATGTGTTGGCTTAAGTTAATTAAGAATCAGATAATAATGAAAAGGACATATTTAAAAAGACAGCAAAAGATATTTGTATTAATTCACTCACCTCATGTTTTTAACAATTTGGTAGAGGTTGGAAGATTCTCTACAAACAACCAAGGTCAAGAGGTTGCTCTCAGAAAGGTTATCTTCTATCTCTTAAATGCAGGACTGTCATGAAGATTTCAGAATAGTTGTGCTATTAGTGTTTATTGTTATCAACTCCACAAACAGAATAGGTGCAGAACTATCCCTTAGACACAGCCTACCCTGTCCTCAGCCAACCCCCTCCTCCTGTAGTGTGACACCCGCACTGTCAGCTCATGTCTCCTTGTAGGCATTACTAGACTTCTTGCCCTTAGCCCTAGCCTACCACCGCCTCCTCTAGTGTGACACCCGCACAGACAGCTCAAGCTGTCTTGCAGGCCTTACTGGACGTCATTCCCTTAGCCACAGCCTACTCCTGCCTCCGTTAGTGTGACACTCATACTGCAAGCTCAAGCCACCTTGTAGGCATTACTAGACTTCATGCTGTTATTCATAGCCTACCCCTGCCCCCTTTAGTGTGACACCCACACTGTAAGCTCAAGCCTCCTTGTAGGTATTACTAGACGTCATGCCTTTAGACACAGCCTACTCCCACCTCCTCTAGTGTGACACCCACACTGCGAGCACAATCCTCCTTATTTACCTTACTAGACTTCATGCCCTTAGCCACAGTCTATCCTGCCTCCGTTAGTGTGATACCAATACTGCAAGCTCAAGCCACCTTGCAGGCATTACTAGACTTCATGCCATTAGGCATAGCCTACTCTTGCTCCACTAGGTGACACCCATACTGTGAGCTCAAGCCTTCTTATATGCATTACTAGTCGTCATGCCCTTAGACGCATCCTACCCCACCTCCTCTAGTGTGACACATATACTGCAAGCTCATGCCTCCTAGCAAGCATTACTGGATGTCATGCCCTTAGCCACAGCCTATTCCCACCTCCTTTAATGTGACACTCACACTGCACGCTTAAGTCGCCTTGTAGGCATTACTAGACTTCATGCCGTTAGTCATAGCCTACCCCAGCTGCCTTTAGTGTGACACCCACACTGCTACCTCAAGCCTCCTAATATGCATTACTAGACTTCATGCCCTTAGACACAGCCTACTCCCGCCTCCGTTAGTGTGACACCCATACCGCAAGCTCAAGCCTCTCGAGAGCCATCCGACTCTCTCCCTCCATACATGTATTAGCGGACTTCCTATTCTTAGCCACAGCCTACCCCTGCCTCCTCTAGTGTGACACTCATTCTGACAATTCAAGCCTACTTGCTTGCATTATCAGCCTGCCTGTCATTAACCAAAGCCTTCCCCCCCCCTCTGTTCCTGGATGCATTACCAGACTTCATGCCCAAAGCCACAGCCTACCCCGGCCTCTTTTAGTGTGACACCCGCACTGCCTGCTCAAGTCCTCTTGCAAGCATTACTAGCCTTGCTATTTTTAGCCACAGTCCCCCCCCGGCATGCATTACCAGATTCCCTGCTCTTGGCAACAGCCTACCACAGCCTCCTCTAGTGTGACACCCACACTGCCAGCTCAAGCCTCCTTGCAGTCAGTACTGGCCTCCCTTTCATTAACCAAAACCATCCTACACCCTCCCTCCCCCATGCATCACCAAATGTCCTGCCCTTAGCAGCAACCTGCCTCAGCCCCCTCTAGTGTGACACCCACACTGCCATTTCATGCCTTCTTGCATGCATTTAGCAGTCTTTTTGCCAATTCCTGAACGTTTCCTGACAGTGCGTAGCCACACTGTGCTCCTCTTCTCCAAGTGGCTGTGGCTTGCATTTCAACATCACCTCTCCCTCATGCCACACCTCCTCCTTTTGCACAGAATCAGCTTTTCCACTCCTCTTTCATTTTATTCTTATTGCTGACCACAGCTTATCTTCAATGACAATGTCTGCTTCCTACCTGCTCACAGCTCACAAAGATTAAGGCTCTCCCCCTGCAAAAACCCTATCCCATATTGCCGGTTCCCTTGTTGTGGTGACGGTGAGTCTGCTCCTTTCCTTGGCCGCACGGAGTCTGTTCGCTCACCTCGTGGTGCTTTTTGTTCGTCCTCTCTGAGCCGGGTCATGTGCGTTTCTGCTCCGCTCCAACACCCCACACGGAGCCGGCCAGCAAGCCACGCCATCTTTGCGCCTGCCCGAGGCCACGCAGTGGCCATTGAGAGGGCGGGCTCCTAGTCTCGGAGGGCTGTCCCGCCCCCAGCAGGATGTTCAGCTTTTCCTCCTCACTGGCTGGAGGAGGTGGCTGGCGGTGATTCACGTCCGGGGCGGCGGGGAGGGGCCTCCATGGGTACTTAAGCTCCTGTACCCCGTTGGAGAGCCTCTTTGCCGCTCCGGACGCCGTCGTTGAGCTCTCGGGACACTCTTTTCGACTTCACGGTGAGCGAGGCCTTGGGCCTATTCCCCCCCTTTTCCGCCTACTCACTCCATAGGAGGCGAGAGCCTGGCGAGGCGGCCCACTAGCATCGGGCTGCTGTGGGGGGGGACGTCCGGTTCCCCTTGTGGTCCCCTTGTACTTGTCCCCTCGCCATTGGGGGGTCTAGCGGGTCCGGCCTGTAGCGCCGTCGGGCCCCGCCGCGGCTACAGAGCGTCGTTGCTGGTGCCGTGTTCCCGAGCCTCGTGGCCTTGCGGCCCTGCTCCGCTCCTGCTCCCGTGCTATTATTGGAGGGGGGGGGGCCTTGTGCCGCGTTCGTTCCTCCCATCCGCCCCGGTTCCCCTGGCCCCCCCTAGCCGCGAGTAATTTTGATCCTCCCCCTGTCAGGCTGCTCCGGGAGCCATTTTGGCGGGGGGGAATTTGGCGGCCATCTCAGCATATCTGTGGAGCGTTTAAATTTAAATGTGTTCGCGCCCTACTATTATTCTATGAATGTTTTGCACACACAAACGGGCTCCGGTGATCGGAGCGGGTATGTTTTACAGCTTTAATGGGATCTTGGTGCGAGGTCGGTGTTCGGTCCACGTGGGCGCGGGACCCGACGAGCGCGGTAGGCCGAGTTTCACAGATCTGCTGCTTGCAAAAAATGTGCTGTTGTTACCTGTATCGGTTGAAGCTAAACACAAACGGGCTCCGGTGATCGGAGCGTGTAATTTTTCAGCTTGAATGGTATCTTGGTGCGAGGTCGGTGTTCGGTCCACGTGGGCGCGGGACCCGACGAGCGCGGTAGGCCGAGTTTCACAGATCTGCTGTTTGCTAAAAAAATGTGCTGTTGTTGCCTGCTGCCTGCATCGGTTGCAGCTAATTGGGTTTTCACATGCTCTGCTTGCGATTGCTGTGCTGCGTTGGGGGTGCTAGCAATTGTTGTGATGGCCTGAACTGAGATACAAAGTTTTGTTTGATCTGCGTGTGGGGCGTGCGGCGGAGGCCATTCGGGCTCATGGTACGTGCGCACCGGGAGGTGCGGGCCTGGGGGGGTGCAGTGTGCCTCCTACATTCAGGTACCGTGGGCGTTCACGAGGGTCTAGCGTGCAAATTTCAAGCACGGTTTCGAGGCTTTGTACTACCTTGGGGGGAGTGTGCTTCATTTAGAAGAGCGATTGCCCCGCCCTGGCGCCCACTTGTGTTTCCCGCGTCCTGCCACCGTCGGCCCCTGCGGAGTGGCAGTGGCGCATGGTCTTACTAATTTTCATCTTTTCTTTAGGTGCCGCTCCTGTGCTTTGTAGGACGTCTGGGTAAGGCACGTCTCTACCCACGCTATCGGTAGCGCTACACATGGCCAACCCTGCTCCTATCATGGGCGGGCGTGGGGTCTAATCGCAGTATAGACCCTAACTTGTTCTCCAGCGTGGGGAGATCCCCCCCCCCCTTACAGGATGTGCGCAGCGCTGGCCTAACGATCGTTTTCTGCTGTTGGTGCGCACGTTCATTGATGCGCTGGGCGCTGGCCTCATGTAACATTGTGGTGCTTTGTTTTACAGATTCAGTTTCAGCTTGCGATCGCTTGGCGCTTCTCGGCCTTCTCAGAGCGTCCGCCCCCCCCCCCTCTCTCCAGTACTAGTGTAAGGTATGTACGACCGGGAGAGTAGGGCGCTGTTTTGGTAATTCCCGCGTCCTGCTTTGCACGGGCATGGGCGGGGGGGGGGGGGGGGGGACGCCTGCGGACTAATCAGGCATTGTGTTGGGCGTTTGCTTTCCGGTTGCGGCCGGTGGAAATCTGTTTCCTGCAGTGGCTTACTTTGCTTTGTTTTACACAGTTGCACTCTGCCTCAGGATCAGCCTCGGGGGGCGCCCCATATTCACGGATTTCGTTTGCATTCCCAGGAAAACTAGGAGAGGTATTTAAGACAGTAGAATGGGTCTGTTCGTGGGGGGGGGGTGTTGGTCACGGTCTGGCACCTACTCCCATACCCCCCCCCCTCCCTCCAGGTTTTCGCGTAGCAGTACCGGTTCTCTCTTCTTTGCAGGTCGTGAGCGAGATTTCCCCCCCCCCTCATCTCCTTACATGCCTTTGCAGGAGTACCCTTCGGGGGGGGTGGAGGGGGAGGGGAGGTCGGACAGTCATTGGGGGGGTGTGCTTTCTTTGGCAAATGTTGTTGGACATGGTGGCTCATGGTTATCTCTCTTTCAGGATACGTACAAAGGCACCATGGAGAGTCAGGGGTCCCCCTCGCTATTTACGCAGACGTCCCAGGTTGATGATTCAGGTCTAGGACCTTCCCAGGACCCGCAGATAAAAGCTTTGTTGGACATGATAAAAGCAAATGGGGTAGCGTGGGCCAGTGAACTGTTGTTGGCCAACCCCCCTAAAGCCCCCGGGGCGGCCCCCGCCCCCCTGATAACGGAAATAGAAGTGGCAGAGGACCCGGCCACAGTGAGGCCTAAGCGCACTAGGAGGCCTACAGTGAAGGATCTCCCAGCAGAACGCCCCCCTAAGACCAGGGCAGCGGACCCGGTCAGGAACGTCATAGTGCACGCCCCGGCATCCCCCCCGGCGGTGATTCGGGTGTGCCCCCCCTCGCCCCCACGCCCGGCAGTGCCTAGTGCGGAATTTGCTACCCGGGAAGATCTGGGTAAGATTACAGACTCGCTGGCTTTGTTCATGTCGGAAATTAGAGCCGGTTTGCGCGCTGCCCCTGTGCAGTCTCCTGATTTGGGACATTCTCAGTTGGTGGCACCGTTAGCTGTGGCGTAACTTCCTGCCGCTGGGGAGGCGGACGTGGCCCGAGTTTGGGGTGGGCATCCTGTTCAGGGGGGGATATTGCCATTCCCCTGTCAGGTGTGGTTGCCCTGCCTGTCAGCCCGGCTCAAAGGCTTGCTTCCCCAGCGCTTCCTACCCCTGGGTTGCCGATGGCCTCGAGTGTGTCCCACGATGCCCCGACACCCGCTGCGGCCCCGGCCCTGACACAGGCTGTTACCCCGGCCGCTCCTCCCCCTGTGGCATCTGTTGCTTCTGCGGCCTCCCCGACTTTGGAGGTGGCCTTACCTGCGCCCACAGTATTGATGACCATGGCGCCTCTCTTGTCAGGCAAATGCTCCCTGGCCTGGCAGGTCCCGCAGGCAGCGAAGGAGGGCATCTGGCATAGAGAATTCATAGACATTTTCTCCCTCCTGATGTTGGGGGCGGATGGGGTGGATGTGAGAAGAATGGGTTCCAAGGATGAGGAGAAGAAAGCGCGCTTCCAAACTTGGCCAGAAAAGACAATTAAAAACTGGCGTCAGGCTTTTGTTATCCTGGCAGCGGTAATCACAGCGCGCTTCCCAGATCAGGCGCAAGGTTTATTCCAGTATAATAGTGTCATAATCAATGAAGCTGAGGCATCAGCCGGGATGGGATGGTACTTATATGATTGTGAGTTCCGCAAGAAAATGTCTGTATGTCCAGAAGTAGAGTGGGATCAGGTTGAAGTTAGACTATGGATGGTACACATGGGTAAAGGAAAAGCTGAGAGCGGTGTCAACAGTGTTGTCCAGGTTAAGAAGACAGAAAATGATAAGTTTTTCTCTCAGAAGAAAAGTAATTTCAGGCAGTCCTTTCGAGGGGGGCGTGGTGGGGGCGGTTTCAACAGGCAGTACGCCAAGAAGAATGTCTCTGCCACTTGCAGGTTGTACAATGCAGGTAATTGCACCTGGGGGAAAGCATGTAGATTCTCCCACGCTTGCAACAAATGCGGAGGTTCCCACCCAGAGTCTTCCTGCGAGAAGCGGTCTTCCTCTGCCAGCGCTGCCAATAAGGAAAAATAGTAGCCCCAAGATCCCATCCCCGCCCTGTCCTCCCCCTGCTGCGTCCCCCCCTTCAGCTTTGTTTTCTGCTTCCGCTGCCCTAGAGGGGGGTTCATTCTCCGTGCTGCCCTGTAGGGACCCCCACCCCCTCAGTTCAAAAGGCCCGTCCCCAGTCATCATCCACAGCCTGCTGTCCCTTCTTCGAGCTTATCCCAATGAGAAGGATAGGGATATCCTGACCTCAGGTTTCCTGGACGGTTTCAAGATCCCTTACCAGGGTCCTAGGATTAGCAGGGATGCAGAGAACCAAAAATCTGTCAGGGAGCTCCCTGAGGTGGTTGACAAGAAGATTAGCAAGGAGGTTGCCTTGGGGAGGGTGGCAGGCCCTTTTCCTCCCCCCCCCCTTCCTGACTGTGTGGTGTCCCCTTTGGGCGTAGTCCCCAAGAAAGAACCTGGGGCTTTCAGGCTGATTCATAACTTGTCCTTCCCAGAGGGGAACTCTGTCAACTCCTGGCTGCCAGAAGCGGCCTGTTCTGTCTCTTACTGTTCCCTAGACATGGCCATTGACTTAGTGAGGAGAGCTGGGGAGGGGGCCTGGCTTGCAAAGGCGGACATTGAGGCAGCCTTCTGCTTGTTACCTGTACACCCGGACAGCCAGCATTTGCTGGGTTTCAAGTGGAAAGGGGGGTATTACTTTGATAAGTGTATGCCAATGGGATGCGCTGTCTCGTGTGCCTTTTTTGAGGCTTTCAGCACCTTCTTACAGTGGGCCCTCTCAGAAGAATACAGAGTGTCTGCAGTGTCACATTACTTGGACGATTTCCTCTTTATTGGGAGGGAGGGCACGCAGGAGTGTCAAGAGGGCCTGGACTCTTTTATTGACTTAGCTAGTCGTTTAGGCGTGCCGCTGGCGCCAGGTATGACTGAGGGCCCTGCTCAAGTGCTGACCTTTCTGGTGATCGAGCTCGACACGCTTCAGGGAGTGTCTCGTCTCCCGGCTGAAAAGGTGGTTGGTTTGAGGAACGACATCCATGCTTTACTAGGTAGGGATAAGGCACCTCCGGGGGTCATTCAGAGTCTTCTAGGCAAGCTGAACTTCGCTGCCAGGGTCATTCCGGTGGGGAGAGTTTTTGCGAGGCGCCTAGCCAGGGCTACTGCCAAGGTCCACAAGCATTATCACTTTGTTAGATTGACCTCTGGACTCAAAAAAGACTTGCAAATGTGGGATGAGTTCCTATCTGATTTTAATGGTACAGTGATTTGGAGGTCCCCGTGGGTGGAGAGTCCAGAGTTGAATATGTTCACTGACGCCTCTGGCCGGGAGGGCTTCGGTGCCATTCTGGGGGAGCTGTGGTGCGCGCAGGTATGGCCCAATGCCTGGCGCAAGAGCGGTATTACTGCTAACATTACTGTCCTGGAACTCTTTCCCATTGTAATTTCGCTACACCTTTGGCCTGAGACCCTGTCCAACAGGAAGGTTTTGTTTTGGTCTGACAATATGGCAGTTGTGCAGGCAATCAATGGTCTTTCTGCCAGCTGTCCGCTTGTGCTGTCTCTACTCCGGGAATTGGCTAGCAGGTGCCTGCGCTGCAATGTTGAATTTAGAGCTAGACACATTGCGGGCGTCACTAATGTCGCAGCTCTTTCTCATTTGCAGTTGGACCGTTTCCGGGCAGCATGCCCTCAGGCGAGAGAGGAGATGACCCCCTTTGCACCAAGGCTCTGGCACATCTTGGAGTGGAGCAGCAATTGAGAGAATTAGGAGAGAAATCTTTAGCGCTGGGTCCAAGGAAACGTTATGCAAGTCACCGTGCTACTTTCCTTAACCCTTTCCATGCTCATGACGAGCTCAGCTCGTCATGATGCACGGTTGAGCTGTGCTGATGACGAGCTGAGCTCGTCATGAAACACTGGCATCCTGAATTCTTCAGCACAGGAGGGGAAAACACCTAGCAGCGAAGGTGTTAAAGTCATCTCTGATTTGGGTTTTCAGGCTTTGCCTCTGGAGGGTAGAGTTCAGGCATTCGTTGTGTGGGCTAAGAAGCAGAAAAAGTCCCACTCTTGGGTTTGCGGCCACATAGCGGCCATTAGCCATGAGGCTAGGTTGTGTGGGGGGAGTGATCCTGCCAAATCCTTTGTGATTAGGGCCGCTTTGAAGGGTGGGGCTCGGGAGGAACCCAGGGTCCCAGATGACAGGTCCCCCATTGATTTTCCCTCACTACAGGCGATGTTGCAAGTGTTACGTGCAGTGGTGCACTCGCAGTATGAAGCGGTCCTGTTTTCTGCAGCCTTCATTCTAGCATTCTTTGGGGCCTTCCGGAGTAGCGAGTTGGTGGCCCTCTCTAGGACAGATGTCTCTGGGGATGCGTTGGGAGTGGAGGATATCGCTTTTGGGAGTGGGTTGTCCATCACACTCAGGCGGTCCAAGACAGATCAAGCTGGTAAAGGGTCAGTTATCAGGCTCTCTCCCCTTGGGGATCCCCGCTTCTGCCCAGTGGCGGTCCTACGGGCCTTCTTGGCTATGCGGCCTGCTGGGCCGGGTTACTTTTTTATCCATGCTGACCACAGCCCCTTGACTAAATACCAGATGGACAAAATCATGTTGGCCTGCCTGGACAGGGCGGATCTGTTAGTACAGGGGAAGAAGTTTTCTAGCCATTCCTTCCGCATAGGGGCGGCCACATCGGCCTTCCGTGCTGGTATGCAGCCAGTTCAAGTTCAGTCAGTAGGGCGCTGGGAATCGGCTTGCTATAGACGTTACATTAGGCCTTGATTCCGCTCATGTTTATATTTTATGCTTTGTTTGCTGTGTTCTGATGTGGCGTTATTTGTTTTTACTTGTGATTTACTCAATAAACACCCTTGAACATATTGCGTCTTTCTTTGACAGGTGCACGAGTATGGGTCATGGGGCATTCCATGGTCGACAGATTGGCCCGATGGGCAGCGGTCAGGCAGTGGACTAGTACCTTCACAAGTATAGACTGTGTGTGGTGGGGTTTCCCGGGCATGCGCTGGCATAGCTTACTCTTTCGGCTTCGGGAGGCCCTTGCCTTGGGTGGACCACCTCCCCGTCACTTGATAATCCACCTGGGTGGCAATGACATTACGTACTTGGGGAAATCCACTCTACTGCTTAAAATGAAGACCGAGTTGGGCATCATCAGTGGCCTTTTGCGGGGTTGCGAGGTCTGGTGGTCCGAAATAGTGCCCAGGAGATCCTGGCGGGGTGCTAAGTCCGGTGAGGCAATTGAGAGGTCTAGGAGGCGGATCAATGCGGCCATGAAAAAGTTCACCCAGCGAAGAGGTCTAGGCTTTATCAAACATGACATGATTCAGGACAGAGTGAAGGGTTATTTTGAGGAGGATGGTGTTCACCTCACGCCCATAGGTTTAGACCTCTTCCTGCTGGACTTGAAAGAAGCACTCATGAGCAAAGGTTGCAGGTAGAAAAGGTAGCAATGGTGGGGGGGCCTGTGCGGCAGCGGGTACCACCGCACAGGCTGTGGCGGAGTTACTGGGCGATCCGGAAGAAGAGAGGTGCAAACGATGTACTTCAGCGGGCACATAGGGGTGCCAGAGCCTAACCTGTAACCTCATGGGAGGTGCAGGAATTTGTGTCGGCGCCTCAGTAGTCCTTCGGGCGGTTGTGGGCCTGTGCAACCGGGGGTTTGCCTAGTCACTCCCCGCAATGGGCGTGTCAGTATTTATATTTTAATTGTACAGCAGTTGGGTGGTTCGCCACTGTGCTGTTTGGCTCAACAGGCGGGCAGGTGGCGAGAATGCGGCCTGCCCGGGATCGCCCGTGAGTTAACCCACCATCATTACATATGTTGTATGCAATAAACCTGCAGCAATTTTTTCCCAAACCTAACACGGTGTCTGTGTATTATTTGCGGGTTTGGGCATATGGGGGCGGGGGACTTCTTGTGGCCCTGATGTGACTATGTGCCTGCTCGAGGCCACGCAGTGGCCATTGAGAGGGCGGGCTCCTAGTCTCGGAGGGCTGTCCCGCCCCCAGCAGGATGTTCAGCTTTTCCTCCTCACTGGCTGGAGGAGGTGGCTGGCGGTGATTCGCGTCCGGGGCGGTGGGGAGGGGCCTCCATGGGTACTTAAGCTCCTGTACCCCGTTGGAGAGCCTCTTTGCCGCTCCGGACGCCGTCGTTGAGCTCTCGGGACACTCTTTTCCCTCCCTTCCTCAAACCCAGAGTGTCAGTATGAGGGGGTTGTGGGGGATTTTTAATATGTTCATTTCTCGTTGCAGGCGGAGTTACTGGGTGATCCGGAAGAAGAGAGGTGCAAACGATGTACTTCAGCGGGCACATAGGGGTGCCAGAGCCTAACCTGTAACCTCATGGGAGGTGCAGGAATTCGTGTCGGCGCCCCAGTAGTCCTTCCGGCGGTTGTGGGCCTGTGCAACCGGGGGTTTGCCTAGTCACGCCCCGCAATGGGCGTGTCAGTATTGGTATTTTAATTGTACAGCAGTTGGGTGGTTCGCCACTGTGCTGTTTGGCTCAACAGGCGGGCAGGTGGCGAGAATGCGGCCTGCCCGGGATCGCCCGTGAGTTAACCCACCATCATTACATATGTTGTATGTAATAAACCTGCAGCAATTTTTTCCCAAACCTAACACGGTGTCTGTGTATTATTTGCGGGTTTGGGCATATGGGGGCGGGGGACTTCTTGTGGCCTTGATGTGAATATTGCGTTTGCCCCGTTCGTTTGCATCGCTGCTCCGCTCCAGTGCCCCACACAGAGCCGGCCAGCACACCACGCCATTTTTGTATTTGCCTCGCTCGTGTGCATCGCTGCTCCGCTCCAACACCCCACACGGAGCCGGCCAGCATGCCATGCCATATTTGTATTTGCCCCACTCGTGTGCATCGCTGCTCTGCTCCAACACCCCACCCGGAGCCGGCCAGCACGCCACGTCATCTTTTGTGTTTGCCTGGTTCATGTGCTTCGCTGCTCCGCTCCAGTGCCCCACACAGAGCCGGCCAACATGCCACGCCATTTTAGTATTTGCCCCTCTCGTGTGCATCGCTGCTCTGCTCCAACACCCCACACGGAGCCGGCCAGCATGCCTCGCCATATTTGTATTTGCCCCACTCGTGTGCATCGCTGCTCTGCTCCAACACCCCACATGGAGCCGGCCAGCACGCCACGTCATCTTTTGTGTTTGCCTCGTTAGTGTGCTTCGCTGCTCCGCTCCGACACTCTACACGGAGCCGGCGAGCACGCCACGCTATTTTTGATTTTGCCCCGCTTGTGTGCGTCGCTGCTCCGTTCCTGTGCCCTTCGTGGAACCGGTCAGCGTACCAGGTTTTTCTTTTTTATGTTCTGGGCGACAACCTCTCCTAACTAACCTCTACCAGTACTTGAGTGTGGAAAACATATTTTCCCTTGTCCACACATACTCTTCAATCCAGGCACCCAATTCCCTTAAATCTTGGATTATCCCGGCCTGTGATGTTATAAGATACCTTGGGAAAAGTTGCCTGGTAAGTGGACGTTTTTAACGGTGAATTGGCATGCATTAATGTTATAAGTAACTGTCAAGTAAACATGAGCATATCGCTATTGCCTGAACCCTGTATTTTTCTCTTCCAGCTCTCTACCATTCAGCTCTACACTAGTACGTGGTCCATCTCAACATCAGGGTAAGAGTGGTGGTCACTCTTGGTTATTCCCCTCACTTTTTGGGAACAAGTTCTCGAGAGGAAGTCATATAATTACATTCCTCCGGGGATTGTTTTCTGGAAATGTAGGGAACAAAGCATCTTCGCTCCTGTGGAATCTTGTGTGGAGTTAGTGGGAAAGCTAGCTTCCAACCCGACAGAAAGCCAAGCCCTCGGCCAAGTTCCACCTGAGCGAAGATGAATCAGGAAGGAGCTAGTGCCCCCTTAGATGCCTCCCTCCACACGGCTCTACGAAGTCCTTCGGTAGAAGAACTAGCAATAGCCCTAGTAGACTTACAATCTGAAGTAGGGAGGTTAAGGACAGAAAACCAGAGGCTACATAATGAGTTAATACAATTAAGAACCCAAGAGTCTTTAAATGTCAGAGGACCAGGAACGACTCCTAAGGTTAAAAAGAACTATATTCAGCCTACCCATTTTACAGTTCCTAGTCAGAACTCCAGTTCTTCCTCAAGAGAAACCAGTACTATACCTCCTGTTCATTTCACAGTCCACACACCCAAATCAGTCCCGTTAGCCATGCCTGAGAGGTTTAATGGGGACAGCGCTAAATTCAGTGTTTTCATGAATCAATGTCAGCTACAGTTTCTGTGCAAGGCGAGCTCATTTCCGGATGACGCCGCTAAAGTAGCATTTTTCATATCTTACTTAGCAGGTAATGCAGCAGATTTGGCTGTCCCATTAGTTGAGAATAATGATCCTTTGCTGTATGATTATGCATTGTTCCAAGATAAAATGAAGAGTCTTTTTTCCAAACATACGTTCATGCAAGCCAGTGATAATGCCCTTCTTAATTTGAGACAAGGAACCAATGATTTGCTTTCGTATATTACTAATTTTAACAGACTGGTTGCTGAGACACATTGACCAGAAGGAAAATGAACATCCCTGTTTTATCGAGGGCTATGTGATGAACTCAAAGATTTGCTATCCCAAATAGTTAATCCTCCTGAAGAATGCGCTGCGTTTGCGTTAATTGATTTGGTGGTTAAGTTAGATCATCGCCTCCATGAGCGAAAAGGAGAAAAGAGTCGCCTTACTCCTTCCATATATTTAATGTTGCGTACAGAAAAGGAAAAAAGGAGGAAGAACAATCTTTGTTTATATTGCGGTAAAGGAGAACACTACGCCAAGGACTGTCCAGTGCGCCCTCGTTCTACTTCAGTAAGATCAGCTAGCAGCCTGTTTTTCGCACATTAGGAGGAAAACTAGAAGGCTTGAAGAAAGCTGAGACCGATTCTTCAAGTACAGTCTTCTCTATGGTCTCTATACCCAAGAAGGTCATTCCCTTGGTACCCAAACATTTCATGTTATCTGTTACATTGGTAGTATCTCCTCAATGTCGTAAAACATGTCCATTGTATTAGATTCAGGGGCAACAGGACATTTTTTAGATATCTAGTTGGCCAAAGAAGCCGGTGTTCCTTTTTTATTGAAACCCCAGCCAGATCCAGTGAGAGCGGTAGATGGATCAGAACTCTCTTCTGGATTAATAACCTACCAAACTCCACATATAGCAAGGATTTGAAGTAACGGACATTCTGAATTCATAGCCTTTGACTTGATAGATACTCCTAATTTTGGAGCTATATTGGGGGTTCCGTGGTTACAGGTTCACAACCCTCAAATTGATTCGGTAGCTCGAACAGTGACCCTAAGATCATATCATTGCTTAATAAACTGTTATCAAGAAGCTACTGGCTGGAATAGTTCTCTATGCGGTGCTGTACAACATGTGTCAGTAAAATCCGTCCTCCCAACAATATATGAAGCATTCCAATCGGTATTTGATGAAGTACAAGCCACTGCCTTACCCCCGCACAGAAGCTATGATTGTCGCATTGATCTGATACTTGGAGCCGAATTACCGGTCAGTCGTGTGTACGCATTTACATCCCCTGGAAACAGAGTATCTGCAAAAATATATTGAAGAAATGTTGAAGAAGGGTTTTATATGACACTCCAACTCTCCTGTGTCTTCGCCTCTTTTCTTTATCCCGAAGCGAGAAGGAGGTTTATGCGCTTGCCTGGATTATCGCACTCGCAATAAAGTTACCATAAAAAACAAATGCCCTCTTCCAATTATTTCCGTCCTATTGGATCAGGTTCGAGGAGCAAAGATCTTTACAAAGATTGACCTTAGAGGTGCATACCATCGTATCCACATCAAAGAAGGAGATGAATGAAAGACCGCGTTTCGCACCAAGTTTGGTTTATACGAGTACTGTGTAATGCCGTTTGGCCTTTGGCGGCATTTAAATTTTTTGTCAACAACATCTCACGAGAATACCTTGATATCTTCGTAATCGTCTACATAGACGATATCCTGATTTACTCACAAACAGAACAAGAACACATCGTTCATGTACAGAAGATCTTGACGAAATTAAAAGAAAATCAACTATTTGCAAAACTTGACAAGAGTACCTTTCATACCAACAAAGTGGAATTCTTTGGATTTGTAATTTCTCCTGAAGGAGTGCATATGGACCCCAAGAAAATCGAGGCATTATTTGTTGGGCTCGCCACACGTAGTAACCATCTATTCAGACCATCGAAAACTTCAGTTCTTCAGATCAGCCCGAGCTCTTACCCCTCGTCAAATGAGATGGGTATCTTTTTTTAGTGAATATGACTTTGTCATTACTTACCATCCTGGACCTCAACATGGCAAAGCAGAAGCTTTATCTCGATTAGGGCAAGACAAATCTATCATTCATGAGGATAAGTACCCTCCTATCATCCCTAATAGTAAAATCATAGGGGTGGAAAGTCATGGAACAATCACGACCCCAGGATTCATCGATGAATTACAGGAAGGGTATAATACTATTCCTACAACTGAATGGTTAAAGGATCCTTTGAATCAAATTATAAAACTTCTTTACTATCATGAAAACAAATTATATATACCCAGTAAGGCTCTCCAAAGACAAATAATACAATGGTGTCATAATAGTTCACTGGCCGGGCATCCAGGAAAGGAAAAGACACTCCAGACATGCAAAAGCTGGTTTTGGTGGGAAGATATAGCTAAAGATGTTACAGCTTTTGTCAAAACATGCTCTACTTGTGCTCGACTGAAGTCCACACACTGTGCTCCGACAGGATTGTTAAGAACTCTAGACATTCCTCCTTCACCCTGGCATTCCATAAGTATGGACTTCATTACCGACCTTCCTCCAAGCCAAGGGTACAACACTATATTTGTAGTCAGAAGCACTAGAACAGGGGTATAGGGCCAAGATAGCTGCACTTTATCCAATGTTTTTTGGTACAGTTATTAATTGTGGGTGCCAGGAACCTGAAGTCATATACCCCTAGACTCCCAACATTTTTACAATCCAACACAATGGTTCAGCACCCCACAAAATATACAATTTACAATAGTAGTCAAAACAATAGTCAAGAAAAACAGTTCAGTAGGACTTAAAGTTTTCTTTCTTTATTTTTATTCAAAGTCTTCAAGTAAAAAACGTAGCCAACGCGTTTCGTCCGAAGGACTTCTTCAGGGCGAAAGATTTTGAGGACGAGTGTCAATAGGTTTTTCTCTCAAGACTTTTATGTTCAGAGCTTCAGGTGTACGTGGCATTAATAGCCTTATTATAAAGGACAGTAGTCAAATCCTCCTAATTAGTGTACATCATAGTAGATAGGCCATCAGAAAAATGTCATTATCCACAACCCATTTGTATGGTGTCCGTGATTGCCTTGTTTTGAATCACGTACAGCGTGTGCGTTCTCCCTCGGTCCCGGTCTCGAGTTTGTAGTTCGAACTACAAACTAATTAGGAGGATTTGACTACTGTCCTTTATAATATTACGATTACATGGACTTCCTTCTGTTATTATTTCGGACAGAGGAGCTCAATTTGTGTCCAAATTCTGGCAAGGCATGTGTACTACTTTGGGTATAGACCACATACTCTCTACCGCTTTTCACCCTCAGACTGATGGTCAAACGGAAACAACCAATCATACGTTAGAGCAGTATTTATGTTGCCTTTTGTCCACAATCACCAGTGATTGGGTTCGTTCTCTTCGTCTGGCCCAATTCGCCTATAATAATACTACACATTCTGCTACAGGCGTGTCCCCTTTTTTCTTTAATTTAGCATATCATCCAAGAGTCCTACCTATATCCCTTCCTTCCGAATTGGAAAACATCCCAGCTCTCACAGAACATCATGAGATCCTTAGGGCCACTTGGCAACAGGCTATAACAGAATTACAAACAACCAAAGAAGCCATGAAACAAAAAGCTGACAAACATAGGCATCCTGAACCCCCTTATCAGGTTGGAGAAGAAGTGTGGTTGTCAACCAGGAATCTGAGATTGGGGGACCTAGAAAACTTCAGCTTAGATTCATAGGTCCTTATGTAATACAGAAAGTAATCACCCCTGTTACGGTAAAATTGCAGTTGCCAGAGGACATGAGAATACATCCTGTGTTTCATTGTTCCTTGATCAAGAAATGTCTTCCCCCCTCTTCTCCCTGAGAAACCTCCTCCCCCAATAGTGGTATAGGGTGAAGAAGAGTACGAGGTAAACAGAATTCTAGATTCCCGTAGACACAGGGGTAAACTTCAGTACCTCATAGATTGGGTTGGATATGCTCCTGAAGATAGATCATGGGAACCAGAGGAAAACGTTCATGCCCCTAGATTGATCCGCAGATTTCATGCACTGCGTCCCACAAAGCCACGCCCCGTACATAGGTCTTTGGGTGGGAGGACTGTTAGGAATCGGGCTCCAGATAATTTAGTTTGAGTACAGGAACCTTAGCGCATGTCCAATGAACTCGTATTCCACTAAAGTCAGTAAATTGGTCACAATCCCTAAGGCACTTATAAGGCCGTTTCCCCAGTCAGCTGATGATTGGCCTACTAAATCCCCGTTTGGTGACCACGCCCCCTACCTTGTCAGTCAAGTTCCTATGTGCTCTCTGATAGTCTTTGTTCTTCTCTTCGGAGCGGTGCGGTGCAAATACCCTATCCCATATTGCCGGTTCATTTGTTGTGGTGACAGTGAGTTGGCTCCTGTCCTTGGCCGCACGGAGTCTGTTCGCTCACCTCGTGGTGCTTTTTGTTCGTCCTCTCTGAGCCCGTTCGTGTGCGTTGCTGCTCCACTCCAACGCCCCACACGGAGCCGGTCAGCACGCCACGCCATTTTTGTATTTGCCCCGCTCGTGTGCATCGCTGCTCCGCTCCAACACCCCACATGGAGCATGTCAGCACGCCACGTCATCTGTTGTGTTTGCCTCGTTCGTGTGCTTTGCTGCTTCGCTCCAACGCTCTACGCGGAGCCGGCCAGCACGCCACGCTATTTTTGATTTTGCCCCACTTGTGTGCGTCGCTGCTCCGTTCCTGTGCCCTTCGTGGAACTGGTTAGCATACCACGTTTTTCTTTTTTATGTTTTGGGCGACAACCTCTCCTCACTAACCCCTACCAGTACTTGAGTGTGGAAAACATATTGTCCCTTGTCCACACATACTCTTCAAACCAGGCACCCAATTCCCTTCCAGCTTGGATTATCCAGGCCTGTGATGTTATAAGATACCTTGGGACAAGTTGTCTGGTAAGTGGACGTTTTTAACGGTGAATTGGCATGCATTAATGTTATAAGTAACTGTCAAGTAAACATGAGCATATAGCTATTGCCTGCACCCTGTATTTTTCTCTTCCAGCTCTCTACCATTCAGCTCTATACAAGAACGTGGTCCATCTCAACATCAGGGGAAGAGTGGTGGTCACTCTTGGTTAGTCCCCTCACTTTTTGGGAACAAGTTCTCGAGAGGAAGTCATATAATTGCATTCCTCCGGGGATTGTTTTCTGGAAGTGTAGGGAACAAAGCATCTTGGCTCCCGTGGAATCTTGTGTGGAGTTAGTGGGAAAGCTAGCTTCCAACCCGACAGAAAGCCAAGCCCTCGGCCAAGTTCCACCTGAGCGAAGATGAATCAGGAAGGAGCTAGTGCCCCAATAGATGCCTCCCTCCACACGGCTCTACGAAGTCCTTCGGTAGAAGAACTAGCAATAGCCCTAGTAGACTTATAAATCTGAATCCATCATCTGCCACATAATCTGCAGATTTTAACAAATAAAATGCGTTTCTAGCTCAAACGGTTCAAAAGTTAGTAAAAACGCAGCAACACATGTTGCAGTGCAGTGGAAGGCCTTTTGCAAAGCTAGCCCGATCACCTTTCTGGTGCTTAATACTATATATGGGTATTAAACTGGTACTGATGAGATGCTAGCAATACCCAGACAGTGTTACCAAGTTTAAAAATGATGAAATAATGAGGTAATACTATCATAAAATGTGCCACATTATGCCACATCATTTGCATTTTCTTGCTGCATAAATTACAAAACCCTGCCTTATAATTTGACATTCTCCTGCTGCATAATTCCAGTGACCTTGCCTTTGCCTCAATGTGGGGTTCCTCACTAGCCATGCAGGGATATACTGTGCCCATTCACTCCTTGTCTTCTCTGTATTTATCCCCTCTAATGCCAAAGAGTTCACTCTTTGCGAGTTCAGTTCTTTGCCTCTATTTGTGGCAATACATTTAGTTTGTGTGCTGTGATTGTGCTCAGTGGATAAGAGGGAACAGTAATAGTGCTTATTGGATTATCTGCTTGGGTACCCCTGCTTTTAACATGTAAAATACCTCCTCCTTCCGCTGTCCTCCATGTGTTCTGCACAGCTGTATGATGATAGGACCACAGCTCCACACATAAGTAGGATGTTGCATATGTCACCTGAATAACAGAGATGTACTGCAGGCCAGGAGTGAGGCCTGTGTGAGGTCCAGGACTGGAATAGCAGGGGTTGTTGCAAGCCAGACTGAGGTGCATTTGAAGAGATATATGTGGGTCTTAACCCTCAAGACTATGAGAGCACTGTGGTCTACAGGTTTGGGGTGAGGTGCATTGGCAGAGCTGTGTGTGAGGGAGTGAAAGAGCTGCTGAGAAATATGAGAAATCAGAGTTTTACATGGTTGAACTGAGGACCTGTGGTACAGTTCAGTGTTCATCTCTATGAGCACATCAAGGGTTGCTTCAGGTTTGGACTGAGTGGCATTGCCGGGTAGGTATCTATGTGTGATTTTCATTAATGCACATCCAGATTGTATTGCATTAGTAGAGGTGTTATAGGTATCAGTATAGAGTTGTGTGTGCGGTCAGTGCAGAATTCCACAACAGAGTTGTGTGTGTCTCTGTAATAGGACAGTGCAGAGTTTTACAGGTTTGGATTGAAAAACTGTGCCAGATGAGGATCTGTGTCTGATTTTTAGTTCTTCAGGTCTGGACTGTACTACATTGGCTGAGTTGTGTGTGATGTCAATGCAGAAATCTACAGCACAGCTGTATGTCGGTCTCAGTAACAGGACAATGCATAGTTCCACAAGGTTAGATTGAAGTTTTTTGGTAAAGCTCTGGATGGACTTATGATTACCATTCCAAAGATATGAAACATAATGCAGGTACTCCTTTCTGATCAGTAATTACAGCCTAAAAGTGTATTGAGGATTTTCCAATGTTGACCTATGACACGAGAAGGCCTCACAGTAGTAAAAAAACGAATGTAGCTGTTTGTTGCTACCAGGACGTGCAAAACATACAAGTACATTTCCTACCTTTTACTTACACAGCACCCTGCTACCTAAAACCTACCCCCTGATGAAGGGCTACTCCCGAAATGCATTGGGGGTACCTGTATATTGTGATTACCCTCATAACATCGTTATGCACATGAGAAGAATAATATGAATTATGCACATAAAGGAAAAAGATGGAATAAATAAATTACCTGATTGAATACTCATTTAATTGGTTGAAAAAATTGTAAAGCGCCATCGCGTCACCTGGAGTGCTTATTGAGTTCGCTCTTGCCCGGACAGAGGGCATTTCTTTTCCAAGATAACAATTGTAATATGCTTCCATTGTACCTATGACTAGGTTTGACATGCTAACGAACTTGTGAACAAGCTGTAACTGTCATGTGACCTCTGTAGATTGTGGCCTACATTGACAAATGTTGCAATTGTGCTACAATGCTGTTTTGTTCTAAAACTCAATAAAAATAATTTGATTATAAAAAAAGGTACGTGCGCTCACTAAGTATAATTCAATGTACACTGATTGCTTTACCATACCTCACTGTATACTCATCACCTCAGTATACCTCCATGTTCACTCATTGAAATAGTATACCCAAATGTGTACTCACTGTCATGCTATAACACATGCTCTCTGTGCCCTATAACTCACTGGGGACTCACTGGCTGACTATTTCTGAAAGTGTGTTGACTGCCTTACTACACCTCGTTACAGTCTGCTTCACCATATTATCATATGCGCTCACTGCATGCTATATCTCTTTATACAATTTACCAATTTCACTTCAATGTGCACTTCGATTCACTACATCAGTGTGCACTTCATGCCTTAATATTCTTCACTGTGCACTCACTGCCTCACTACAACTCATTATGCAATCACTAACTCACTCTAAGTGTGCCCTCAGTGTAAACCAGAGCATACTCACTGCCATAATATATATCAGTGTACACTTGTTATCTTAGTATATGTCAATGTGCACTTACCAGCTTTTAACTCAATGTGTCACTATGCTTCACTGTGCAACAGCATGCACACACTTTATCAAAGTGTGTACTTGCTGCCTTGCTAAATATAACTCGTGTGAAATCTCAGCTTTATTCTGGTTTTCTGTGCACTCTCCGCCTCACTTTACCTCAATGTGTAAGCACCGCCATACTGTATCTCACTGTGCATTCACTACCTCACTTTTACTCAACGTGCACTCACTGGCTGATTTGTCCTCGCTGTGCACTCACTAATCCTGTACTTCAATGGCACTCACTGCCTTATATAACTCAATGGGCACTTGCTCCGTGTGCTCTCACTGGTTTACTATACCTTAATGTGCATTCACGGCATTTTTATGCACGCTCACTGCCTTTTATAAAACGCTTCTTGCATCATGTCACCCCACCCCAGGAGCCTGTGCCGCTCCCCCCACTGCACCCTGCACTACTTCCGACTGTCGACTATGTTTACCTCACCTCACACTGCTCAATACTTTCGTTCAGTTGCCCTCAACTTAGTGGCGTGACAAGGGGTGGCCGGGGCTTTGGTGCGCGGGCGGCACGAGTTTTGGGGGCAGCAGCCCCCCTCTGCCCCCCTTCTCTTACCTTCTGTCGCGTGGGGCTGCAAACGCCAGATTTGTTTGTTAGCATGTACAGAGAGGGCAGCAGCAGTTGCAAACTTCCCTAGGTATAGGAAATAAACACCAGCTACACGTATTTACTGGATAGCTCTATGGATGTGTTACTCAAGCGTGGAAAAATGTTTTCAATATTCAAGAACCAGAACAGGAAACAACCATTACAACGCAGTCATCACAACGCAGTACCTTTAAAACGCAGCTGTTACAACACAACTGCCTTTACATTGCATGCCGCTACAACCCAGTCATTACAATGCATATCACTACAACACATGCCATTACAACGCATACTATTACAACGCATGCCATTACAACGCTTATAAGGTGAGTAATGGAGATTTTTTTGTTTTAGGGTGGGTATGGGTTTTGGGGTACATGGGAATAGTAATTTTCACTCCTACACTACACAACACTTTCCCTACTGTTGCACTCACAGGAGTAGGAATAGTAATTTTTACCCATACACTATTCAACACTTACCCCAATGTTACCCTAAATGTATTATGCATTGTAATGGTATGCGTTGTAATGGAATGCGTTGTAATGGTAGTTTTTAAAAATGCATTGTAATGGCATGCGTTGTAGAATCATGCTATGTAATGGTAGTTGCAATGTAAAATCCGCATTGTAAAAGCATGCGTTGTAATTGTTTGCATTGTAATGTCATATATTCGCCAGAACGATTGGCATTGCCTATGCTTGTCTTTTTGCCCATATACTGAAGTCCCTCCTTGGGCTCAGTCTATTAGCTCGGCCATACAATTCAACTGTGTGCCCAGCCTTTTTCCGCTGATGTACCTCGGGTTCAATGTGGACAAGTGGCCAGGCCAGCCCGGGATGCGTAGACATGTTTAATGCACTCGCCGCCCATACATCACTGACAGGGAATGCCTAGGCTGGGTGCAGAGCAGCAGATGTGAATATGTGATCTAAAATTGCCTTCCTCATATAGATTATGGGATTTGTATGGAGGGAGCTGGCGCATGGCTCTCCGCTGTAACAAATTACTATAATAAAAGAAGCATTTGCAATGCAATAGGTCTCCAATTTATGCAAAACCTATTGCATGTCAAAAGGTTGGCAACTTGGCATCATGGACAATGAGAGGGCAGGGGGGAGAAGGTACGGACACCGGTAGGGAGGGAGGGAGGGCGGGGGGAGAAGGCATGGATAACGGGAGGGCGGCGGTTTGTTGGGGGTGGGAGAGGAGAAGGCTCAGACAAAGCTATGTGACGCTACTTGTTCACGAAAGAAATAGTACATGCCACTTGTAACAATGAAGTAAAGAGGCCAGTAGCCATGGGAGGATACAAATGACAACATGGCTGCACTAAGGAGGGACTAACAAGCTCATAATGAATCAGAAGCCAGCATTTACGAAGGACAAACACACAAGCCAATGAAAAATAAGGGCGGGAGAGAGGGCGAAGCTTCTCCCCGTACTCAACTTCATAGTTCTTCGCAGAACAGCGCGTGCGCGCTGGCTCATGTTCGACCTAAAATGATGTGTCGGTTATTAGGGTTTATATAAACGTAATGGCTACAGTAATGGTAGAAAAGCTGCTCCAGAGCTTACCCGACTTGTGGGAGTAGCTAGTGGCAACTCATCCGTGGCGCACTCGAGGTAGGTTTCAAAACCTGACCGGGGGCAAGTGTGGCTGTGATTCACAGTCATAGGTGCATCAAAAATATCTATACAGTTGACTCTAAGTATTATGTGTAGAAAAATGCGATGTTTAACATTTATACATCCTGGTATTAATAAGCCGCTGTGAAAAGGTAAGCAGTTAATGGGCCATAGTGAAAAAAACAGTGTCCAAACACAGATAGGTCATAAATGAATCATTACCTGCTGAGAGTCAAAAAAACAGAGCAACAGGTACCCCAATGCCACTAGTATCTGGGGCAAGATAAAAAGAAGACACCTAGAAGGGGCCAAACTGGAAAATGCTCACAATGATATGGGACATCAAGGTGAGACAGATGTTGCCCTTGATGGACTGGAGGCAAGGGGGTTCCACCGGGTCAGTGGCACTGTGCATAATTAATGAATGTTGCACCTCCTGTGGTAAGGCTACATTGAGTATGTACCGTTGTACGGTTAAATCTAGGGTAGGAGAGATGGAAACAGGAGGACTCTAATCCTTATGGGCAAAATGAAAGGGAGTGTCCTCACTGTCAAGCCCAATAAATTAAAACCACAATGAAAACGTGGGATGCGGTAAGAGAGTATAGCCAAACCGAAGCTGCTACGTGGAGCAGTACAAACTGCGGTGCAGACCACTGACGCTTACCTCCGCGAGCGATCCTGTGCAGTGTCCATGTGTGGCAGCACGTTTCTATAAACCTTACTAACTGGCACAACATTTAAGGAGTGTTTTTGATATGTTGTTTATGCTTGGCATTAACTCTTTTTTTGTTTATAGGGACAACTTTGAACATAGGCCCACTACAATTGATATACCTATTCATCAGTTACCTGTATCCTTTTCCCTAGGCCGCAATTGGTACAGGTGTCCAGTTTCACACACTTTTTCTTTCATTTGGTACTGAAGAAAGCCACAGCACCTCCACGGAGGGCACTTAGGCTGAAGCATGTTGACCCTATGACCACACGGAACCATGCTAGGTTAAGTTCTCCAGGCATGGCTCACTCATTTATTTTAGTCCTGACTCCCAGATGTTCTATTAAAATTGTTCTTTAAAATACTAGGGAGTTAGTTTTAACTTTACATCCATCACTTCTACAAACTATTGTTTATTCTATTGTGATAGCTCTGTCGCTGAGCAGCCAAAACAAATACATTTTTTCATAATGAACGCAGCCCTTGCACAGAATGTTCAAGGTGTTCTGACAGAGTGCCAACAAAGTAGTAGTGTAAGCAAAACCGAGTTCGAAGCATATTATCCTGTATGTGCATGCAAACAAATGGGTGTCAAATGTCATTGTGCTTAGGGAGAGAAGGCAACTTAAGAACATGAGCATGTAAAATGGTGTTTCTTAACCTGGCCTAATGTACCCCCTTGTCACCTGAAGCAGCTGATGCAAGAGAGGCAGAGGGCCCTGCAGGTAGCAGCTGCATTCCATGACCCAAACCCTACCATCAGAGGCTGACGAGAAAGATGATGCAAAGTCTGTCAGCAAAGGGGGCTCCAACTCATTGGTCCTATTTCTGCTAACCACTGGTACACCCCCAACGTCACTCCACAGACCTCAAACGATATTGTTTGACTACCCTCTAGATCTTTGTCCCCATTACCCTGCCCCTCCTCCCCCCCCCAAGGGCAGGCGGATGGAAGCACGGGGGTCTTTGGAACTGTTGCTCACTTGGGCTATCATCACCAATGTACTGGACAAATATGTTCACCACCCCTACATCAGCAATTCGCGCTAGCAAGTTGTACATGCAGATTTGGGCAAGACGCCATTGTGTCTTGGGTCCCTATCATATTCTCAGTTATTCACAGTTGTTTTGTTTAGTATACAGTTCTGGCCTGCACCTGCTTGTTGCCTCTTTCCATGCCACCCCCGTCCCTGATTCCCGGGAGATGGGTAGAAGCCCCACACACGTTCTCACATGGAATGTCAGAGGTATGCACACTCATTCCCATAGCTAAGCAGTATACTAAAACCAGCGCCAGAGACATACCCACATCGCTTTTATTCAAGAGTCGCACCTCCCTCATGCAGAGGCCCTTCAAATCCAGAAACGGTGGAGGGGACGGGTTTTTTCCATCAACTACTCTACCTATGCCTGTGGGGTACTAGTGTGAGTCTGCATGGTGGTCCTGTTTACAGCAGCCAACTGTGTGATAGACCCTGAGGGTTGCTATGTGTTTGCTGGGGGTTGCCTAGACAGCCACCAGTTACTTCTTGCCGGGATTCACGTCCCCAACTCTCACGCTGGAGTGGTCTCCCCTGGATCTTTGTTGGCGATTAGAACTGCTTCCTCAATGTTAACCTGGACAGGTCCTTCCCTCCACTCCTCCACACCACAGCTATTTCTGATGCACAGGCACTAACCACACGGCTACAACATTGGCACCTGGCCGATGCTTGGTGTCATTGCAAAGGACAAGTGAAAATCTACCCACTCTATTCACATGTGACCGACTTACATGTTCGTATTGACTGTATTATTACTACAGCTGGCATACATATAACCCAATATCACAAATATAGACTATTTAGAATAGACACATTCTGACCATAACCACAACACATGGCCTTGTTTTGGGACTATAACCACTCCCCAATCTCCACATGGCACCTAGCCCTCTATGCTTGAATACCCACAGTTTCGGACCTCTATACAAAACTGCGTCTCTGAATACTACAATTTTACACCAACATCGCCTCCTCTCATCCACAATGAATGGGATGCCTTTAATGTAATGTTCCGGGCCACTGCCTAGGGAATTACTTTAACATGCGCAATAGCTGGACAGAGAGGTCGCAGACATTGAAAAGAAGCGCCCCACCTTGAGCAATGGCAGGAACGTAACAGGGAGATCACATTGCATGAGATTAAAGAAGCCATCCATGCACTTGCTTCAAGTAAGTCTCCTGGCCCTGACAGCCTGCCAACTGAGTCCTATGAAACCTACGCCCCACAACTGGCCCCTTGACTGAAGACAATCTATGACGAAGCTCTGACTAGTGCTCATCTTCCCACAACTCTGTTCGAGATCTTGCTGGTATCACTACCAAAACCGGGTAGGGACCCTAAGGACTTGACCTCCTGTAGGCCACTGGCCTTACTCAACACTGACTATAAAATGCTGGCCAAGGACAGGCTGGCACTGTTAGCCCCGAGCTGGTACACCCTGACCAAAATGGGCTTGTGCCTGCCAGAAGGACCTCTCTTATCCTATAGTGATTTTTGAGAGTTCTTGAATATGCCCCAATAAGGTTGCCTCGTAATTGCCATACAGAAGGCCTCTGACTCCCTGAAGTGACATCCTATTTGAGTTGCTCGCCTGCTATGACCTAGGCTCTCGTTTTCAATGCCTTATCAAGTTTTTATACACAAACCCCATGGCCAGGGTTAAGACCAGGCGTTTTATATCATACCAGATTCTAGTTCGTAGAGGCACTTGCAAAGGCTGGCCTCTGCCCCCGTTGTTATTCTCCCGGACAATGGAGCCACTGGTGAATGTGCTCTATGAACAGGATCACCAATGGGGGATTCCCATAGGGGACGGACCACATGTGGTGTCCTTGAATGTGGATGACATGCTTTTATGCCTCAGCTACACTCAATGTCCCAGCCACCATTGACCACGTACTGGACGGGTTTGTGTTGCTCTCTGGCCTGAAGGTTAATTGGACCAAGTCCTGTCTCTTTCAGTTAATCCCCACCACCCCAGAACCAGTCCTACAGATTGGCAGTGCTGTTCTGCGGTGGCAACCTAGCACCTTCTGCTACTTGGGCTAATGCATATTCCACACCCTAGCAGACTTACTGGACGGCAACCGGACTCGTGCCATGATCTCTGTGCACACTCTGATGGTGTTTTAGATTTTCCTGCTGCAGTTGGAGGCTGGTTGTGTATCACTCACCAAAATGTTGGTACTGCAGCGTCTATTATATTACTTTGACAACTTGCCCCATTATATCACCAGACCCTCCTTCCGATCTCTTGAACAATTCACTGGGGACTTCATATTGCATGCCTCTCGGCATATGGTGCCCTCACCAAACTTTACCTGTCAACTGATCAGGGAGGCCTTGCTGGCCCGAACTTTGGGCACTATTACGTGGCCTCCCAGCTGTAATGGGTAGTCTGGTGGCTGGGGGGGTCAACAACTGGAGAACACAGAATTACTCAACCCCCATGGGAGCTGCCTTTATTGCTCCATCTGTTCACCCCCTCACAAGGTCATTGGCACCCTACTCCCTCGTGTTATGTGTAGCGCACCACTGATCCAAAAGGAACTTGTCACTCACTAGAGCTAACCCACCATATGCTCCAGCCATACCCCGTCTTGGTATGCCACGTGGCGCACCAGTGACATTGACGCAGAAATTGACCCACTGGAATGAACAGGGGTTGCATATATTGGGAAATCTCTACTATGATGGTGCACTCCATACCAAGGTTTTATTTGTTTTATTTCTTTATAAAGTTTTGAATAGCGCAAACATGACCCTAGTGGGTATCAGAGCGCTTTACATAACGAGAAGTAGAGTAACAATTGGACTGGTAAACAAAAGACACATGCGCGAGAGACAAACAGATAAGAACGTAAAGTTGAATAAAAGGCTTTGTCTCCATTAAAGTCAGTAATAGGATGGTCAATCATCATAGAGAGGTTAGTATGGATACATTTTCATAGGCACAAATATATTGTCTTAGTGTAAAAAATTGGTCAGTAGAAAAGATTTTGCTTCTTTTTTGAAGGAGGCAGTGGAGAAGATTAGGCGAACGTCCGGTGGTAGAGAGTTCCAAATCTTAGGTTCAATAACCGAGAATGCTCTGGAACCCATTTTCTTTTTGTGGGTTCGTTGGGGTGTCAGAAGCAAGGTTTACGCACTTCGCGAGGGTGTGCAGCCCACTGATTTGTCTAGCTTCTGAGCCAGATAACTGAGGGTATTGAAGTGTAACGCTTTATGCGTCATGCATGCCATTTTCAGTTGGATTCTTTCTTCATACAGTAGCCAGTTTGGGTGAACTCATTGCTGATGCTGGCATCTCCCCCTGGACAGTTCCTACTATACACCTCCCTCAAGTACTCACTGAGAGTATACCGGGGCATTGCCCAATAGGAACCCAAATAGCACTACACCATACAAAACATTCATGTTATAGGAGATGGTCGACAACTGATGAGGTGGGTAACCAGCTCCCTGCGCTCCTATGCCTCTGCACCTCTCACATTGCTGCGACAACAATGGGACGTGGATTTCAGTTGACCCCTCACTGACAAGGAATTGAAATGCATGCTGGAATACCCCGCTTGGGGATCCCACAATGCCCGCTTCTGACTGATACAATGTTATGTGCTCCACAGAGCGTACCTTACTCCTCATACAATCAATCACAATTTTCAATGTACTCTCACCGCCTGCCCTTGTTATCATATTCCTGATACTGACCTTTACACAAGTTTTAACTCTGCTCCTCCCTCGCCCACTTTTGGCTAGGTATTACGACCTTATTGTCTTCCTGCCTGAGGCATGCTGCTCCTCACACTTGGAAGGTATGCTAACTGGGCTTGCTGCATCACCCTAAGAAAGCTGTAGCATCCACACACTTTCTGGACTTAGCACTGCCATTGGCCAGGCACCAAATTACGCGCATATGGAAATCCCCTCCCCCTAGGGTTTCTGGTTAGGCCCTTTCCCTGGGGGCTTAGTCCCATGCCGAGAGTACAGCACTCCATTGGGAGGACTCCAAGGACTTTAGGCTCTGTCTGGGACAAACTGCTGATGGCTTTCCTTGCCAATATGCGTGGGACCAATGATACTCTCAGCGAAGCGCCTGTCATTTCTCACCATTGGTAATGCCCTTGATTAATCTCACATCCCAACCCACAAGTCTTTTTCCTCCCAAAATCCATTGGTTGTCAAATTGCCATGGAGTTATTTGATTACCCCTGTATTGTGTCAGCAGGTGCAAGCTAATCCAGTTGTTGATGCTTTTTCCTTTTAGCATTTTTCAAAACAGACACATTATTTTAGAGGCAAACTTCCCCACAAGTCGGCTACATTCATTATGTTTTCCACTAATGTCTTTTCTTTTTCGTTTCCACTTGTATATCCTGTGCTTGTTGACAAATTCTGCTATCGCTGGAAATGTATGAATATTATAAATGCTGCTTTTTGCATCGTATTTTATTATCCCCTAAAAATGCAAGCAAAGACGAGTTAAAAAAAGAAATGGTTGGGGCAAGTAAATTACATCTTTCCAAAAGTGGCGTTTTCAAAATTGTGGCTTAAAATTCAACTTTACCATTGAAGAGGGTTTTAAATTTCTATTCTTTAGACACCAAAGTTGAAGGTATCATCTATTATACGTAAGAAGGTAACCCAATGTTACCCTATGGAAGAGGCAGGCCTTGCAGTAGTGACAAATGAAATTAGGAGTTTTTCAGGACATGCCAAACTTGAAAGTACAAATATTCACTGTGTCCCCATGTAACTTGGGGGCATCCCTGTTTCTTGTGCACACCGTAGGTGCTTGAATAACCAAGCTTCCAATCGATAAGCTGTTCATATATTTTATTCGTTTTTCGTCATTATCTTCATGACAATAGATCGTTTTTCTTTATATACATGTTATGCATACTTGAAATGGCTCCAATGCATTTCGGGTGGTATACCCTTCATCTGGGAGCTTCTGAAAACAACGATATAAGGTATAGCTAAGTGTCAGTTCGTAATCCAATGTTGGGATTGTCGTAACATGCAGGTAGGGTTGGTGATGTTGGTGGCCGGCTGAAACGGCGAGGTGGTCTGGCGGGTAAAATGCAGTGAAGTGAAAAAAATAAAAAGTGAAATGGTGAAATAAAGAAGTGGTCGGACGGGTAAAGAAAAGTGCTTATATCCGTGCTCAGTGTGTCTAAATGGGATGATAAGGCATGCGTGGCGGTTGTGCCATTAGGTGTTTACTCGTGTGAAAGAAGTCAAGTTCAATATTCCAAACACTCACATGTAACCGGTATCGTTTGGCGTCTATAAAAGATAAGCGGGAGCGTGTATTAGTAGCTGACACGTTTCTTTACAATGTGTGCATAAAGCACCAACATGGGTTCGGCTTGTGATACGTCGCATAGTACTTACAGAATGTTAAGGTGCTCCGTGCTGTAAGGGTAAACTTCTCCGGCGTTCCTACTCCCCGCAAACCAGGAAGTGGGTGTGCATCACTCGGTGGTGTGTACTAGATATAAAGAACGGACTGCGGGTGGCGGCCATATTGCGTGGGTGAACATCTAAACGTACTAATGCGGTTGACATGCAAAATGTGTAACGAGTATGTAGGGGAGCATATACATGAAATACACTTAATGAACATATGGAAAATAAACTTAATGAACATGTGAGAAATAAACTTAATGAATATGTGAGAAATAATAATTAACTAGGTGAGTGAGTGGCCAATCGTCCTTCAGGAAAATCTGTAAACGGCATGAAACACCTCTGGTAGGTGTTTTTAAAGGTAACAAGAATATTCCAAACGATCATTCAGTCCCATGGGTTTCATGGACTGTAATTTATAAATCCATGTCATTTCTCTTCTTAGGAGTTCTTTGTGGTTATCCTTGCCCTCTTGCTTTTCCACGACTTCAAGTACCAGGAATTTCAGTTGTGATACATTGTGTCTGGATTCCGTGAAGTCACAGGTCTGTTCAGGCTCTGACTGTGAGCTTGAAATCATCAGAAGGAAGCAGTGCAGGCTGCATTCAGGAGCTGCAGCCTGCACAGAGTTCATTTCGACCATTTCAAAGCAGGGCAGCCACAGCACAAAGTACAGTGCATCAACCCACTTGGGACTTCATTTCATTTTGTAAATTACAAGGAATGAACTGCGCACCCACATGGGTTACAAACTACAAACACCAAGAGGCAGCAAGAGCGCCACGCCCACCAGGGCAGGTGTTTATAATCAAAACTGTGTAGCGCGATGATTCATTCCTGAAAGCAGCCACTGAAGAAAGGATTGTTTATCCTGAAACGCGTCTGGCAGTGTCTTTTAAACTGGAAGCCTGTGATTTTGTAAGTGACTGCTGGCAAATGCTCGTGTTTAATTAAAGAACCAAAAGAAGCTTCCTGTGGCCTCCCTCATTGTGCTTTCCTGGTGTTGGATATATATATATATATATATATATATATATATATATATATATATATATATATATATATATATATATATATATATATATATATATATATATATATATATATATATATATATATATATATTCACTGAAAAAACCATAGGTTAGAGACCATATATAGTTAGCTGGACATTTTATTGACATAAAACCAATGAAATTCCATATATAGTTAGTTGCACTAACTATATATCTCGCACCCGCAATCCACTGCTGATGATGTCACATATTACATCATTCATGACATGGTCAGTGACATCACTGATGACATCACTGATGACATCTCAAATGACATCACTGATGACATCACTGATGACATCTCAAATGACATCACTGATGACATCATCTAGTGTCTGTGTGTTTTTGTAAAGTTTAAATATGTTTTACATATTGAAGAATGAGTGGATGTATGGAAGACTGAGTGTGTGTGTGGCTGGCTGGGAGGTGTGTGACTCTGTGCATATCAATGTGTACTTGTATCAGTGATTGTATAAGAGAGTAAGTATGTGTTAGTATATGTGTGAAAAGTATGGTGTTCTGTGTTTAACTGTATAGATGAGGAAATCGAAGTGTGATTGATTCTTCACAGGACTGACTAGGTGTATGAGTGCATATGATAGTGTTGTAATAATGAGTGACTGTATGTATGAGTGATTGTATGGGTGAATGAGTGAATGTGTGTGTAGACGTAGGAATCAGTGAGTGCGTATGTAGTAACTGGTATTGGTGTGTCATGATGTCATCAGTGATGTCATTTGAGATGTCATCAGTGATGTCATTTGAGATGTCATCAGTGATGTCATCAGTGATGTCACTGAAGTATGGTGTTCTGTGTTTAACTGTATAGATGAGGAAATGGAAGTGTGATTGATTCTTTACAGGACTGACTAGGTGTGTGAGTAACTCCATGGATGAGTGGCAGTGTGTGAGTGTCTGCATAGGTGTATGAGTGCATATGATAGTGTTGTAATAATGAGTGACTGTATGTATGAGTGATTGTATGGGTGAATGAGTGAATGTGTGTGTAGACGTAGGAATCAGTGAGTGCGTATGTAGTAACTGGTATTGGTGTGTCATGATGTCATCACTGATGTCATTTGAGATGTCATCAGTGATGTCATCAGTGATGTCATTTGAGATGTCATCAGTGATGTCATCAGTGATGTCACTGACCATGTCATGAATGATGTAATATGTGACATCATCAGCAGTGGATTGCGGGTGCGAGATATATAGTTAGTGCAACTAACTATATATGGAATTTCATTGGTTTTATGTCAATAAAATGTCCAGCTAACTATATATGGTCTCTAACCTATGGTTTTTTCAGTGAATTTTCAAGGTTTTGTAAATGCAAATTCCTAACTATATATGGTCTATAACCTATGGTTTTTTCAGTGAATTTCATTGGTTTTTTAAAAGCTAATATCTATAGCTGTAAAATATATTCTTTATTACGTGACGTATCACGTAGCCACGTGAGACGCCTCATGACGCGTCGCATAACCGTGACTTATCGGTTCTGCAGCGCAAACAAAACCCGTAACGTAAGCGTGCCGGAGCACGCTTACAGATATATATTTTTTTTTTAACCTTAATTAGACAAAATCCACACGTGCACATATCTTGAGGCCTTGCAAAGGCACATCAAACAAACAGTCCCTACAATTTTGCCAAGTTTGCTGGAAATCTATTCCCTTAATTTTTTTTTTACTGTTTCTCTTGGTTTTCCCCTTGTTACGCTTACCGGGACGCTACCCGGTACGCGAACCGGACGCTCCAAAAACACAAGATGGCGGACTCCCGTTACGCTGCCGGTTAGCTGCCCGGTTCGCGTACCGGGAAGCGCCTCTACCGCGAAAAATCGCGGGGGACTTTAATATCCCCCTCATCAATCCTAGGGGGTCAGGAGGGGTTTACCTTGCCCCCTTTCCTTCATTTCCCCCTTCTTTTTTCACCACATCTTGTCTCTCGAACCTACCGAGAGACAAGATGGCGGCCGCTCCGGACTGTTTACAATGTTGACAGCTACGCTGCCGGTTAGCTGCCCGGTTAGCTGCCCGGTGAGCTGCCCGGTTCGCGTACTGGGACGCGCCTCTACGGCGTAAAATCGCAAAATTTTTTGCCCCGCGGGGCACTTTAATATCCCCCTCATCAATCCTAGGGGGTCAGGAGTGGTCTACCTTGCCCCCTTTCCTTCATTTCCCCCTTCGTTTTTCACCACATCTTGTCTCTCGATCGTACCGAGAGACAAGATGGCGGCCGCTCCGGTTTGTTTAGAATGTTGACAGACACCGGAGAGCCAATCAGATTCGCTTCGCGAAGTTCCGTTACGCGTCAGGTACGCGAACCGGGGCGCTAACCGGAGCGCTGTCACAGATATATATATTTTTTTAAACGTTAATTTCTCAAAATCCACTGGAGCACATATATTGAGACATAGCAAAGGCACGTCGGGCAAACCATATCTACAATTTTGCCAAGTTTCATGTAAATCTATTCAGCCGTTCGAGCTAAAAGTGAGTCCAACCGCCCTATGGAAAAATGAATGGGAAAAACGCGTTTTGGGACCCCCCTTTGTTCTCGGCCCCCCCTTGACGAAACCCCACCAAATTTTCAGGGGCTGCTCAGAAAAAAATGTGCCATTTTCCTGAAAATTTCAGCCAATTCCGTCCACAAACGCCAAAGTTATTAGACATAGAATTTTCAGAAATCCCATAGAGAAAAAATCCTAACTATATATACCCACTGGCTATCGCCAGTAGATAATATACATATATAAACATATGTAATCTGCATATCTATATAAATATAAATGCATGCATACATATACATATATGCATACATATGCATGTTATTTACATGAAAGTTTTAAAAACACTAATAAAAGCAAAGCTAAAAAGCCACCTCATTACAAACAGAATGGCTTTAACTTAAACGAGGGCGAGATCTATTATGCTTGTTTACTTTGGTTCTATCAAGAAGGCATTCAGATGTGTCACACATTTGCCATAAATTCTGAATGTTAGCACTCTAGTTGCTCATTAGATCACTGTAGTAAAGCTAGTGCTCACCAGGGAAGTCTGCTGCTAATCATGGTTTGCAGCCATTTTCCCGCATTTTTTATCCCGCAGACTTTCAGTCCGCATACCATTATCCCGCAAGGTCATTGAGCTCGCATACCATTATCCCGCATTTTTTCAAAACGCATGTGCATTTATCGCGCATGCCTTTACAAAGAATTACGTTTTAAAGGCATGTATGGTAAATGCATTTGCGTTGTGAAAACCACGATGACGAGAGAGGTAAGTGGGTTTGTGTTAATTTTTTCGTGGGTTAGTGATTGTGTAGTGTAGTGTAGTGATGTGTAGTGTAGTGTTGTGTTAGTGTAGTGTAGAGTTGTGGTGGTTGTTTAGTGTAGGGTCATGCTGGGGGTAGTGTTTTAGGGTTTAGGGTTGTGTTGTAGTGTTTGCGTAGTGTAGGGTCATGCTGGGGGTAGTGTTTTAGGGTTCAGGGTTGTGTTGTAGTGTTTGCGTAGTGTAGGGTCATGCTGGGCGTAGTGTTTTAGGGTTTAGGATAGTGTTGTAGTGTTTGCGTAGTGTAGGGTCATGCTGGGGGTAGTGTTTTAGGGTTTTGGGTAGTGTTGTAGTGTTTGCGTAGTGTAGGGTCATGCTGGGGTATAGTATTTTAGGGTTTTGGGTAGTGTTGTAGTGTTTGCGTAGTGTAGGGTCATGCTGGGGGTAGTGTTTTAGGGTTTTGGGTAGTGTTGTAGTGTTTGCGTAGTGTAGGGTCATGCTGGGGTGTAGTGTTTTAGGGTTTTGGGTAGTGTTGTAGTGTTTGCGTAGTGTAGGGTCATGCTGGGGTGTAGTGTTTTAGGGTTTTGGGTAGTGTTGTAGTGTTTGCGTAGTGTAGGGTCATGCTGGGGGTAGTGTTTTAGGGTTTTGGGTAGTGTTGTAGTGTTTGCGTAGTGTAGGGTCATGCTGGGGTGTAGTGTTTTAGGGTTTTGGGTAGTGTTGTAGTGTTTGCGTAGTGTAGGGTCATGCTGGGGGGTAGTGTTTTAGGGTTTTGGGTAGTGTTGTAGTGTTGGCGTAGTGTAGGGTCATGCTGGGGGTAGTGTTTTAGGGTTTTGGGTAGTGTTGTAGTGTTGGCGTAGTGTAGGGTCATGCTGGGGGGTAGTGTTTTAGGGTTTTGGGTAGTGTTGTAGTGTTTGTGTAGTGTAGGGTCATGCTGGGGGTAGTGTTTTAGGGTTTTGGGTAGTGTTGTAGTGTTTGCGTAGTGTAGGGTCATGCTGGGGTGTAGTGTTTTAGGGTTTTGGGTAGTGTTGTAGTGTTTGCGTAGTGTAGGGTCATGCTGGGGGGTAGTGTTTTAGGGTTTTGGGTAGTGTTGTAGTGTTGGCGTAGTGTAGGGTCATGCTGGGGGTAGTGTTTTAGGGTTTTGGGTAGTGTTGTAGTGTTTGCGTAGTGTAGGGTCATGCTGGGGTGTAGTGTTTTAGGGTTTTGGGTAGTGTTGTAGTGTTTGCGTAGTGTAGGGTCATGCTGGGGTGTAGTGTTTTAGGGTTTTGGGTAGTGTTGTAGTGTTTGCGTAGTGTAGGGTCATGCTGGGGGTAGTGTTTTAGGGTTTTGGGTAGTGTTGTAGTGTTTGCGTAGTGTAGGGTCATGCTGGGGGGTAGTGTTTTAGGGTTTTGGGTAGTGTTGTAGTGTTGGCGTAGTGTAGGGTCATGCTGGGGGGTAGTGTTTTAGGGTTTTGGGTAGTGTTGTAGTGTTGGCGTAGTGTAGGGTCATGCTGGGGGGTAGTGTTTTAGGGTTTTGGGTAGTGTTGTAGTGTTGGCGTAGTGTAGGGTCATGCTGGGGGTAGTGTTTTAGGGTTTTGGGTAGTGTTGTAGTGTTGGCGTAGTGTAGGGTCATGCTGAGGGTAGTGTTTTAGGGTTTAGGGTAGTGTTGTAGTGTTTGCGTAGTGTAGGGTCATGCTGGGGGTAGTGTTTTAGGGTTTAGGGTAGTGTTGTAGTGTTTGCGTAGTGTAGGGTCATGCTGGGGTGTAGTGTTTTAGGGTTTTGGGTAGTGTTGTAGTGTTTGCGTAGTGTAGGGTCATGCTGGGGGTAGTGTTTTAGGGTTTAGGGTAGTGTTGTAGTGTTTGCGTAGTGTAGGGTCATGCTGGGGTGTAGTGTTTTAGGATTTTGGGTAGTGTTGTAGTGTTTGCGTAGTGTAGGGTCATGCTGGGGGTAGTGTTTTAGGATTTAGGGTAGTGTTGTAGTGTTTGCGTAGTGTAGGGTCATGCTGGGGGTAGTGTTTTAGGGTTTTGGGTAGTGTTGTAGTGTTTGCGTAGTGTAGGGTCATGCTGGGGGGTAGTGTTTTAGGGTTTTGGGTAGTGTTGTAGTGTTTTCGTAGTGTAGGGTCATGCTGGGGGTAGTGTTTTAGGGTTTTGGGTAGTGTTGTAGTGTTTTCGTAGTGTAGGGTCATGCTGGGGGTAGTGTTTCAGGGTTTAGGGTAGTGTTGTAGTGTTTGCGTAGTGTAGGGTCATGCTGGGGGTAGTGTTTTAGGGTTTAGGGTAGTGTTGTAGTGTTTGCGTAGTGTAGGGTCATGCTGGTAGTAGGGTTTCAGGGTTTAGGGTAGTGTTGTAGTGTTTGCGTAGGGTAGGGTCATGCTGGGGGTAGTGTTTTAGGGTTTAGGGTAGTGTTGTAGTGTTTGCGTAGTGTAGGGTCATGCTGGGGGTAGTGTTTTAGGGTTTAGGGTAGTGTTGTAGTGTTTGCGTAGTGTAGGGTCATGCTGGGGTGTAGTGTTTTAGGGTTTTGGGTAGTGTTGTAGTGTTTGCGTAGTGTAGGGTCATGCTGGGGGTAGTGTTTTAGGGTTTAGGGTAGTGTTGTAGTGTTTGCGTAGTGTAGGGTCATGCTGGGGTGTAGTGTTTTAGGGTTTTGGGTAGTGTTGTAGTGTTTGCATAGTGTAGGGTCATGCTGGGGGTAGTGTTTTAGGATTTAGGTTAGTGTTGTAGTGTTTGCGTAGTGTAGGGTCATGCTGGGGGTAGTGTTTTAGGGTTTAGGGTTGTGTTGTAGTGTTTGCGTAGTGTAGGGTCATGCTGGGGGTAGTGTTTTAGGGTTTAGGGTTGTGTTGTAGTGTTTGCGTAGTGTAGGGTCATGCTGGGGGTAGTGTTTTAGGGTTTAGGGTAGTGTTGTAGTGTTTGCGTAGTGTAGGGTCATGCTGGGGTGTAGTGTTTTAGGGTTTTGGGTAGTGTTGTAGTGTTTGCGTAGTGTAGGGTCATGCTGGGGGTAGTGTTTTAGGGTTTAGGGTAGTGTTGTAGTGTTTGCGTAGTGTAGGGTCATGCTGGGGGTAGTGTTTTAGGGTTTAGGGTAGTGTTGTAGTGTTTGTGTAGTGTAGGGTCATGCTGGGGGTAGTGTTTTAGGGTTTAGGGTAGTGTTGTAGTGTTTGTGTAGTGTAGGGTCATGCTGGGGGTAGTGTTTTAGGGTTTAGGGTAGTGTTGTACTGTTTGTGTAGTGTAGGGTCATGCTGGGGGTAGTGTTTTAGGGTTTAGGGTAGTTTAGTTGTTTAGTGTATGCTAAAGGCATATTTGTTCTAAAAGTTTTCGTTATTTTAATTTGCGGCCTAATAGTACATGCGGGATTTTTTTTGCGGACTGATGGTATGCGGGATTTCGTCATATATTCGCTAATCATACTTTCTATGGCAAAATGAACCCCCTCATTTTGTTCCTTTTTAAATTAAATGTTTTAAGAGTTACCACTTTATTCCAATCAAGATGGCTTCAGGTGTGCCATACCTTTGTAATAAGTAGGACTGTTAGCACTCTAGTTGTTCTTTAGAACACTCTGGGACAATCTGTCATTGGGCTATAGTTGGGCTACATCTGGCTGATATTTGGGCTACATTTGTTTTTTTTTGTCTCTGGTGGCCATCTTTGGGCTACATTGGGCTACATTGGGCTACATTGGGCTACATTTGGGCTCCAACATATATATAGCCCAATGTAGCCCAATATATATTTTTCAAAGTTAATTTTCGTAAAAACCACTGGAGCCTATATCTTGAGACATAGCAAAGGCACATCGGGCTACCAGTCCCTACAATTTTGCCAAGTTTGGTGTAAATCCATTCAGCCGTTCAGGCTAAAAGTGAGGCCAACCGCCCTATGGAAAATTGCATGGGAAAAACACGTTTTGGGACCCCCCTTTTTTCTCGGCCCCTCCTTGACGAAACCCCCCCAAATTTTCAGGGGCTGCTCAGAAACAAAATGTTCCATTTTCCTGAAAATTTCAGCCAATTCTGTCCTCATAAGCCAAAGTTATTCGACATAGAATTTTCAAAAATCCCATAGGAAAAAAATCCTAACTATATATACCTACTGGCTATCGCCAGTAGGTAATATATATATATATATATATATATATATATATATATATATATGTACCAGAACACTAGAGGGTACCTATTTGAAGATCTCTACAAAATAATGAATATATAGGACCAAAATTAAACATGATTGACTTTGATAAATGTATTAGGATAACTCAATTATTTGAACAGTCTCATATCACATAATCAATGTAGGCAAAAACCTTTAACCAAGATAAAGATATCAGAATAAAGGAATATTGGCCCACCAGAGGTTTTATTGAAATATAACCAATAACCAATAAATAATTTGTAGATTAAAGTCTGCCAAAAGACACACTTTAACAATCTACCAACATGTATATAAATTGCATAAACAGTTGTACCTTTGGAATAAACAATAAATTGGCATTAAAGAATTAACAAGGAAAATAGAATACCGATTTAACATGTATCATCACAAATAACATGAATACGACACTGTGTTTTACATTCATTACAAGTCCCAGAACTCCTAGAGATACAATAAACAGGAAACAAACACTGTGCATGACATATATTAAGAGCAACTGTTTTTGAAACTTTACCCGTGAACAATGTCTCTGCGAGACCGACACGCGTTGGGAAGATACTAGAATTGGTTGTGAATTGTTTATGGAGAAGGAAATAAGGAATTGACATCTACCCGTGAGCATGACCAGAGTCTTTTACAATTGCTAATTGTAAAATCGAGAAGATATATAGATAACTATTCCACCAGTATTTTCTGTCTCAGTCGCCACTCTCATCACAGAGGGTCCCTCAGTTTAACTCATGAGGATGGATTTGTGCCAACACCGCAACATCCATAAGAAAAGCGCTGAGCACTCCTGGAGTTAAACATGATTAGTCTCTTTATTCCTTATGGAACCATGGGATAACAAACTGACAAACGCCTTTTAGCCCCATGGCCTTTGTCGATGTCAGTCAATTATAGTGAACGATCCCCTTATAACCACAAGATTATAACATGGAAATGGCTAATTTGTATCGCATACGTATCAAAGTAATTTCCAATTACAATTCATTGGTGATAAACCATTTGAGCTTATCCCTCATAAAAATAATAATACAAACTAAATGCACAACAGTAAAAAATCAATTGGTGTGAAAGAAACAATCTAAAAAATCGTGTGTGAGAAGTTAAATTCATATGCATGACCCGCATGATATTGTTTAATCTTGCGACCATATGAATTTATTTCCAAAATTGACTGAATAATCATTCTGCCTTAATTCGTTACTGTTTGAATTCAATTGCTACCAAAACTTCCTCAACCATACATATTTCATGGGGCTCTAAACCCTAATTCACTTGTTGAAGATAAAGCCCTTTCACCTTAGTACAGCTTCTGCACGCTTTACATTTGATGCAGGGATAGAAACCAGTGATTTCTGCCTTTTTCATGGGTCTTTCCACATAGTGACTGTGGACCAAGATGTCCTTCAAGGACACACCTTTCCCATGTCTAATATCCAATTTATTTGGCAGCACACTCCCTAATGTTATATCTGTTTCGAGGATGCCCCAATGTTTCTGAATAACTCTCGGGATCTGATTAAACTCAGTGGAGAAATTAAGTATCAGCCTCACTATCATCTACAGCATCTCCTCCACACTTCTTTTGTTTGGGAGTTAACAGGTCTTGTCTTTCCTTCTTGTGGACTTTCTCACTGGCATCTTTCAATACTGTACTAGAATATCCTCTCTCTTTGCATCTTATGAGAGCATCCCTTTCTGCTGGATTGTAATCAGTTGCCAAAGAAAAGTTGTGCTTAACTCGCAAGAGTTCCCCAAATGGGATGCTGTTGATGAGGCTATGTGGGTGTTGACTTTGAGTGTAATACTACTGGCTGTAGATTTTCTAAACAACCTGGTACATAATCTGTTGTTGCATATGAATACAGTGAGATCTTAAAATGGTACCCCAGTTTTGTTCATTTGACTGGTAAATTTAAAATTCAAATTGTTCTTATTCAAAATTGAGATGTATTCTTCAGCCTCAAAACTGGTGCCTCGCCATACAATAAAGAGATCAGCAATGTATCTTGCCCACAGAGCTATTTTCTCTACCCACTTCTCATTGGGCTCTGCCCATGCTACGAGCTTCTCCCACTAGTCTACAAAGAAATTTGCCTAACTGGGGGTGAAGCACGAGCCCATGGCGTCCCCCTGTGTTTGCAAAAACAATTGCCCAGAAAAAAGAAACATTTTTTATTCAAGCAGAAGTAAACCAGTCGTAGCAACATTACATTGTTTTGTTTTTTTTAAACAATTTTTTTTTGTCAAACTGCACATAAATCGCAGGTCTCTGTACCTCAGAGGCAACTGCAGTATCAGTTTGTACATATGCAAGACAGCAACTGACCTTTTTAACTCCTTGGATGCTCATGACGAGCTGAGCTCGTCATGAGCCACGGCGCTCCGGTGCTCATGACGAGCTCAGCTCGTCATGGCCCGTGGAACGCTCAGGTGCGGGGAGAATTCCCCCGCTGTGCTGAGCGTTCCACGGGAGGCAATACACCTGTGACGAGCTGAGCTCGTCATGAGCACAGGAGCGCCGTAGCTCATGATGAGCTCAGCTCATCATGAGCATGGGAGCGCTGTGCGCGCCCCCTCCCCCCCAGCACAGCGGGGGATTAACCCCTGCAGGAAAGGGGTTAAAGAAGCAACCAAAACACTCAACATAATGTGTCTATTAGGCTTTTAAACCCCCCCCAACTTAACCCCCCTACACTCCCCTGAGTCACACAAAGTTCACTGAGACCAGTCCAGAAGCAGATAATATAGGACTAGAAGAAATAATAAAAGCAAGAAAAAATGGAGAAAAAAAAAGCCAACTTTAATACACAAACATCCTAGGCTACCCCCTACCTCCCCCTGTGCCAGATCCGACCGACCAGTCCCTGCCCTCATTCCACTGGAAGATCCTCTGCAGCAATCTTAGGCTCCAGCCACAAAGCCCTATAGTCCGTCCACCGCTTTCATATTTTGTAGTGCTTATGCAGACATCCCTGGGCCACAAAGATTGGCTGTTCCAGCCCCATGCAGAAATCTAGGCCATTTTTCAAGGTGGCCACCGAGGGGGCCCGCTTATCTTTCCACATCCTGGCTATATCGCATTTCGCCAATGTGAGGCCCAGCTGCATAAAATGCCGTTTATAAACATTGCCCCCAATCCCTTCCATCACGTGCAGCAGGGCGAACTGCGGCGTGCGTGGAAGTGTCCACCCCAAAACCTCTGATAGACAGGAAAATACCCCCCTCCAGAATCGATCAACCAAGTGATGGACATTGCCAAACAGTGTGCAAGAATGTGCCCTACTCCCGGCCACACCGGAGGCATTCCAGGGAAGCAACCAATCCTGCAGGCCACAGTCGAACCCATGTAAAGTAGACCCGGTGGAGGTATTTAAATTGGATGAGGCAGAGACAAATCGCTATGGCTGCTCCCCGGGGGGGCGGCTAGGGCCTCCCTCCAGTCTTTCTCCTCTAGCGTACCCACATCCTCTTCCCACACCCCCCTTAGCTTCTACAGCGTAGGAGCGCAGTGAGTGACTATGGACTGATATATTTTATGAGATCTTCTTGGTCACCAGATTCCCCCATGAAGACCTTCACCTCCAACGGGCTAAATTCGGTGAGAGAGTCAAGGCCCTCCAGACTGAGGTAAAGCGCATGGCGGAGTTGGAGGTACAGATAGAACTGGGACTGGGGCATGCAAAATTCCCCCTGTAGATCCCGGAAGAACTTGAGGAACCCATCCCGCACGACATCCCCCAGGGTTGAAATGCCTATGGCGTCCCATCCCAGAAAACCCTGCTAGGCCGCCAGTTCAGGCAGGTGCTCATTGTTCCACAGGTGGGTTTCTCTAGTTAGGGTATTCCACCACCCAATTCGTCTTAGCGATTGCCGCCAAATTTGAAATACCACCTTTGTCACCGGTGGTAGCGTACCACGCAGCGTCACTGAATAGAGAATTGTGTGTAAGGTGTGAGGCCCCATAAGATGTCGCTCCAATGCATAGGTGGGTCCCCCCTGTTCCCATACCACCACGTGTTAAGAACGAGGCCTGGTAGTACGAAAGAATATCTGAGGTCGCCAGTCCTCCACAGTAGGTGGAGAGAATGCACATGTGCAACGCTGCACGCACCGCCCCCCCAAAGGAACTGCCCCAGCACAGAATTCATCAGCCGGAACCATCTAGATGCGATCAGGTACGGGTGATTCTGTAGCTGGTATAGCAAGCGAGGGGGCGCAACCATCTTGAAGATCGCCGATCTGCCATAAATTGTTAAGGGCATACGTGACCAGGTCTTTATATCCGCACAAACGCGTTCCCAAACCGGTGCCAAGTTCTGCTCCCAAGATATTGCTGGCACATCCGACAAGAAGAACCCCAAGTACTTGAGGCCCCCCACGGCCACCTGAAGCGCGGCCGCCCACATGCCCACTCTCCCCCGAGCTCCTAACACCCACAGTGTGGACTTACGGGGGTTCATGTACAGCCCGGTCGTTTCCCAGAATATTTGCATGATCCTCAGAATTTGTGGCCCAAACTATCCAATGCGGTCAGGAAAAAGAGGACATCATCAGCATACAATGCGATCCTATCGGATAAACCCGGGGCTCACTCAAAACCCCTAAGCTGTGCGTCGATGCACACCCAGACCGCCAATGGCTCCATGGCTACGGCGAATAAATATGGCGACAGGGGGCACCCCTGTCTGGTGCCTCGTCTGATAGGAAAGCTGGACGAGACCGCTCCCGCCACATGTACTGACGCTGTCAGATCGGTATAAAGGAGCCTCATGTACGACAAAAAGCGTGGGCCACAATTGAGTCTACGTAGTAGGGCGAACAGGTAGACCCAGCTCACGGAATCAAATGCCCTGTCCATGTCCGCCAGCAGGAGTGCAGCCTGCTCCCCAGTCTGTCGGACAGCCGCCAGCGCCACGTGAACCGCCCTAATGTTGTGTCGCGTCGCCCACTGGGGCATAAATCCAGCCTGGTCTGGGTGTACCAAAGCCGAAATGTGAGGCAAGAGGCGGTTAGGCAGTGCTTTGGCCAAAACTTTGGCCTCCACATTAAGAAGAGAAATGCTCCAGGCCGACCAGGATTATGAAACACCACTACCTCCGCATGCCTCCAGTCTGGGGGGAGCCTGCTGGCCTCCCTGGCCTCTTCCACCACCGCTCGATAATAAGGGGATAACTGTAGGTTGTACTAACAAAAAAACTCACTGGGGAACCCATTCGGTCCAGACACCTTCCCTGAATTAAGCTCTACCAGGGCCTTGCCCAGCTCCTCATCCGACAGGGGGAGCTCCAGTTGTTGACGTGTCTCATCTGACACCGCTTTGGGCGGGAGATCCGCTATGAATTTGTCGACCGTAGCCTCCGGTAAGCACTCCCGAGGGGCGTAAAGGTCCGCATAATAATTGGCAAAGCTCTCCGCTATGGCCTCAGGGTCTGTCATCGTCGCCCCACCCTCATCCAGCACGCCCGGAAGGGCCTGGGGATGTAGAGTACCCTGACAGAGCCGATGTAGCATCTTACTGACATTGCATTGTTTTCATAATACTAACAGCCTACTTTTGAGAAAATATTCCAAAGCTGCAAGTCCTTTATCATGCATTATGCATGTGTATAAGCTAATAATGCCCAATGTGTTGAACAAAAAGTTTTCTTCCCTCTGAATACCCTCTATTAGCCTGATGAATTCTGTGGTATCCTTAATAAAGGAACTCAGGTCTTTGACCATAGGGAACAGGTAGGAGTCCACATAATTGGAGACTTTTTCCAAGAGACTTCCTTTCGATGATACTATGCAACATTCAGGTGGTCTATCTGTATCTTTATGCAGTTTGGGCAAGTGATAAAATTTAGGTAGAATTGGATGGTCTACTTTTATGAATCTATACCCATCTTCTTCCCAGGTGCTTTTCACTCGCCAACTGCTTAGTAGCTGATTGAAGGCTTCAATGCTTGTATTATATGTTGCTCCCTTAATTTGTGTATAGCATTGTGTATTTACCAACAGTAGTGTTTCTTAAGTAACACTAAATTTCCACATTTGTCGGCAGGCTTGATGACCAAAGGTACATCATTTTGGAGCAAGATAATTCCTTCCCATTGCTTCTTGGTAAGCCATGATGACCAAAGATACATCATTTTGAAGCAAGATAATTGCTTCCCATTGCTTCTTGGTAAGATTAGGTTTGCTGTTAGTTGTTTCGGTTGTTCGTTTGTTCTCATGTTATCCAATTCTCGAATCACTGTCTTGTGAAATCAATTGTTTGCATCGAAGGGAGTTTTGGGGATAAATCTAGATTTAGTTTTGAACTTACTTGTCCCACTTTGCTGTTTCATGCCTATCTGATACACAAATGTTGTCACATTGCCAGCATCTCGATCCTGGAGAGATATTGAGGATTCCTTAGCTTGTGCAATATCTGTAATGTTTCTAGATGTCCGCCAGTTAATGCATCCCTCGAATCTCCCATATCCGTGATTCCTATTACTCTGCCCTTTGGACATTGTATATGTAACTTTTTAAGTTTCAGTTTTCTTAGGAACCAAAACAGGTCAGTTTGCGGCTGCGTAAAGTCCCATCCCTGGTTAGAGCAAAATGTTAAGCCTTTCAGAAGCACTTTGGACTCTACAGTGGTGAGTTGTCTATCAGAAAATTTGACGATGGTAAGATTGTTTGTATTTATTTGTGATAATTGCCCCTCTTGCTCCTGGTGGCCCATGCCTGGATTCCTTGATTTCCTCCCTTTGACCCTCTTCTGATCTTTTCGCTGCAAGGTCTGAGGGTCTTGACCTCTGTGGATACCTGTGAAAATGATGATTAATGTCCTCAGGATCAGTTTGATTCACAATAGGGTCCACCTCTTGATAGCCTCAATTCTGTCTGCTATTATAGCACAGACGTTTGAGGTGATCAAGTGAGGTAAAGGAAAGGGAAGGGAACAGCTGGGAAGGAGACCAGGAATAAGTACAATATACATTAATCCCTCCACACATTTTGTAACATAATTAATATGTTCTCTATACCTTAATCTTTACCTGTAACAAAAGCAAAGAATATTTCTGCTCTTGTAATTCCAAGACGAGGAAGAAGCTTTTTCAAAAGTAGTATGTGTGTTCTTGTGCTTGTCTAATGACCAAGCTAAAATATAAGAAGTAGATGTCATGTATTTATATTATTCACACTCAAATGTATAGCAACTCAATTTGAGGTAACATATACCTACCCAAAGCCAATAAAAACTGTGCCTCACAGGGGAAGAACCAAACTTTCTGGCCTCCACTTGACCTATTAATTTTAGTGAAACAAGAAAGTAAAATTGAAAATCTTTATGAGAGAACACTTTTTCCAAGCACAGCTTCTTAAAAAATGAAATCCTTCTGGTAAACAATCCAGATATATTTTATCATACATGAATAAACATAAGAAATAGTTATTTCTCCATATTGATCCAATATGACCTCTTGTAGATAAAGCAATGTTATTTCAAGATGGAGTTTGTAGAAAGCAAAAGCAAAGTGTTCATCTCTTCATTTAATTTAGCAGTTACTTCCATGTCCTCACAGTTTAAGCAAGCCTGCAAATAACTTACTCCTCCAAGATATACCACTGCTTACCATGTTTACCATGTGTAACTTTGGTTTCGCTGGCCAACTCAGACATTCTTCTGTATTAGAAAAGGTACAGACTTTCTGAGGGTGACTAAACGTGGCATATTTGGGTGGGTTATTACTATTTTCTTTCCTATGTACTATTTGCAGCTCTGTTAAAAGCCATACTCGAATCTGTCACAGAGAGGGCTGTAATACAACAAATGACAAAAAAATGTGATCTGCCAATCCTGCCTCTGGTAGAAAAACGTCCAAGTTTGAGTGCCCTGGATGCCAGATGTGCCTATAGCGCATCATCCTCTGCTTCTGCCAAAGGTTTTTTCTAACTGATGGTAGTAGATCGGCTCTAAAATACTGATCCACAACCATACTTGGCAAACATCACAATTTGTTTTTGAAGTAATTCTTTATATAGTCACTGTCCCGTTCACATAAACTTTTCCAACCAAATTGAGAATGACATAGGGAACACAGAAAACAAGCGGTAGAACACCTCGTACAAAGGGGAAAAAAGTGCATTTTCAGAAACAACAGTATTCTAGTTTCAAGGTTCACAGGCAAGAGTAGGCGCCTTCAACATAGGCACCATCAACAAGGACAATAACAACTACATGTGTATTTAAAGGACCAAAGAGGAGCTCATTGGGCATTACCACCTGTGTGGACGGGTTGAGGGGTCGGAATTGAAGGGGTCTCTCCCCTGGGCAAAACATGCATATATGTACATACACACCTCGCCACTGTCATTGATTGCCAGTGGTCTAAGGGTGAGAAGACCCTCCAGCCAAAAAGGGTTTCCAATTATGTGTAAAAGTGTCTTCTTTGTCATGTACTCTGTATATGAGCCATTCGTCATTGACAGTCTTGTATATCTTGGAGGGCCATTTGTCATGCGTCAGTCTATGTGGTGCTCTTCAATTGCGCAGATGCAGATCTGTTTCACTGTAAGGCCTGTGGCCAGGAGACTTCTCATTTTTTTTTTGTAAACTATGTTTTTATTGCAGAATCATAGAATATACAAACAGTTGTTCCGACATATTAGCCTCTGGCATCTGTTGTCCTCAGGTCATAATTGAAAACATCACAGAGCCATTCAGCCCGCAACCCGAAGGTCGGGCGGCATCAGCTATAAAATGTCAGGGACAGAAGGGAGAGGTGAAAAAGAAAACACATGAAAAGGCAATCGTTTGTAGTCGGTATAATGGTCTGCCATCCGCATTTCTATGTCCCCTTAAACATCCTTCTCAACATTTACCCTCTTAGAGGAATCCCCAACTCCCCCTCCCGCCACCCTCCCCATGCTGCTATTGGTGTGGGCCACGTTCAATCATAAACACCCTTAATTGGAAAAAGAATCGGAGGTCAAAATGCAATCCCAATTGTGCCTCACTGAACTTCTTATGATGATGGTACCTCATCCTGTTCCTCATCCGCAACCAGATGGTCATTTAGCGCTTGCACTAGTCCCTCCCAAGCCCTCGCCATCTCCATACTCTTTTCATTAGCCGCCCGAGTGGCCTGCTGGAGCCTAACCATACCTTCACTACGGGACCATTTCTGTAGTTCATTTGTCCACCTCCTGCTGGACGGGCCCTCCCTCGATTTCCAGTGCCAGGTGATTTCCCTCTGTGCTAAAATGAGGCCCAGGTCAATGAATTTACTAGTGATTTTTGTTTTCGCCGTGTGAGGAAACCAAAGCAATAAACAGATCGCCATGTCATACTCCACTTGTCGATCAGTAACTACCCTTAGGAGCTCACCCACCTCGGACCCGTATTGCCCCAGCACTGGGTAGCTCCACAACATGTGGTCTAGTTCCACATCAGGTGCCAAACATCTAGGGCACGCCGCCCCATGGACCCCGAAGTGTCTCCTAATCTTTCCCGGGGTAAGGTAAGCTCTATGTACTACAAAAAAGTGTACCAGCTGAAATCGAGCATTTCTGCTCCCCTTCCAAGTTCTTCTCAGAATGTGACCCCAAGCTGTGTCCGATATGGGCTTCCCAATGCTCTCCTCCCATTTCTGTTTCAGCCCTGTAAGTGGTTCCAGACCCTCATTCAACATTCGGGAATGGAGGCAGGTGACCGCCTCGAATGTGCCCGCCGCCATTACCACGTATTGGCAGGCCATGGTCGTGCTGGGCTCCATCTGTCCAGTTTTCCAGTGTTTGCGTATTGCCGTTGTCACGGCCGCATACAGGAGGAAACTACCATCCGGGAGTCCAAAATGTTCCTGCACCGTCCGGAAGGGCAGCAATTCGCCATCAGCATATAGGTCGCCCACCATATGGAGTCCCAAGTCCTCCCAATCCATGAGCGGGGACCAGTCCCCACCATGCGGCAGCGCCGTTAACATACCTAGTGGGATTTCGGGAGCATAAGGGTGGGTCACCCCCGCCCTCTTCTGGCCTCTGTTCCAGCATAAACGCAGCGTCTTTTCCTCCAACGTTAGATCTCGTAACTCTAGTTGCTGCTGCATGATAATATAGGACAGGATATGTCTTTGTATTCCTACCCCTCTGGCCTGGACAGGGCCTCGGAACTCCTTCGCCACGTGCTGTGTGAGGATCTGTAACTGCGCCGCCAAGTAATACAGTTCGAAATTAGGAACCGCCAGTCCCCCCTCTGCCTTCGGCCTCAGCAGCGTATCTAGCGCCATTCGGCGCCTTCCGTGGCCCCACAAAAAAGCGGTCGTCAGAGTACGTAACTCTTTAAAGATCCGTTGAGGGATCCACAGCGGTAGCGTGAGAAAATAATAGAGTAGTTGAGGTAAAACTACCATTTTGAGCAGCGCCGCCCTGCCCTGTACCGAGAGGGTAAGGGTTGCCCAGAACGCCATGCAGCCCTTCAGAGCTCGTATGCAACGCCCTATGTTCCCTTCTAGCATGTTATCGGTCCCGTGGTAGATGCGGACCCCTAAGTAGGTGAAACATGAGTGCTCCCAAATGATATCCTCGGTCAGCTGCGGCCGGGGCATATTCGCCCTGTAACGGAAAAAGGCAGGTTTTACTCCAGTTGACCCGAAGGCCTGACAGCCTCCCAAAATGCGACAACATTGCAGTCGCTCCATTCAGGGTTTCAGCCGTGTCCTCCAAGAACACCAGCAAATCGTCTGCATAAATTGAGATGTATTGCGGGACCCCACCACACGTAATACCAGCATAAGCCCTCCCTGTCCTAGCCCGGGCCGCCAGCGGCTCCATCGCGAGCGCGAACAGCAATGGGGAGAGGGAACACCCCTGCCTCGTCCCCCTTCGCACCGGATAGTCGGATGAAATGACCGACCCCAATCTCACCCTGGCTGTCGCTGAGGAGCCCTTCGTCCAGCGTCCGAAGAGGTCGCCCAAGCCAAACTTCTCCAGCACCTTATCACGGTACCCCCATTCTAAGCTATCAAAAGCTTTCTCTATATCTATGGACAGCACTGCCGGCATCTGATCGGGGTCCAAAGCACTCTCCAACACCCGCACAAGGCGGCGGATACTGGTCGAAGTGCTCCTGGTCAGGATAAACCCGGCCTGATCGTCATGGACCAGTGTGGTCATATGTGGCAACAGTCTGGTAGCCAGGATACGACTCAGAATTTTATAGTCCACCGTTAGCATGGACAACGGCCTATACGAGGTCACGTCGCCACTCTCCTTTCCTGGTTTCAGCAGTGGAACTATCAGCGCCTCCCGCATCGACTGAGGCAGGTGTCCCAGCTCCAGCGCTTCAGCATAGACCACTGCAGGCGAGGCGCCAAAATATCGATATAGTGAGCGTAAAATTCTACTGGTAGACCATCCACTCCCGGTGTTTTGTTTCGAGCCATCTGCTTAATCGCCCCTTGTATCTCGGGAAGCGTTATTGCGCGACCTAGATCTTCAGCACTATCCTCATCCAATTGAGGGAGCCGGATCTCCGCCAGATAACCCTCTATGTCGGAGACTTCAGCCTCCAGCTGACTACGGTAGAGAGACGTATAATAGCCCAAGAAGCGCGAGAGGACCGCCGCCCGGGAATAAACCATCTCTCCCGTCGCCCCACGCACGCTCAGGATCGGGCATCCCCTGGGCACCGAAGTTGCCAATTTCACCAACAATGTGCCCACCTTGTCCCCTTCTGCATGTACCTTTGTGGTATACAGTCGATAATCATAACTCCTCAATCTCTCCGTCTCCGTGGCAACCAGCTTCCTTGCTTCCAGTAATCGTGCCTGCAGAGTCGGTTGCTCCGGTCGCCGCTGCTCCAAAGTCCGCAGCGCCTCTTCTGCCCTGTCCACATCAGCAACAATCACCGATCGCACACCCGAGTATTTTCCAATACTCAGCCCTCTCTCCACTACTTTGAATGCGTCCCATTCTACAGCCCTAGTGGTAGCCGTTCCGTCATTCTCAGTAAAGTAACATTCAATGCCTACACGGAGGTCAGCACTGAAACCCTGATCCTGTAGGGTTTCCGGTCGCAACCGCCACGTGGGGACCGCCGTCCTCTCATGCTGCCACTTGACGCACATCAACTGGGGATTATGATCCGATATGGTCCTAGTTAAATACTCTGAGTGTGTCATCAAGGCCGCTATCGCAGTACTGCAAAGGATTGTATCAATCCGAACATACAACTCGTGGAGTGCAGAAAAAAAGGAGTAGTCCCTACCGGCTGGGTGAAGCCCCCGCCACACGTCTTTAAGGCCCCATCTATCTTGCCACGCTGACCTCTGCACAGCCAGCCTGCGAACTGTGGAATTATTCAATGGTGGATGCGACCTATCACGCACTGTGTCTGTGATCGAGTTAAAGTCCCCTCCCAGCAAGACCTGTCCCGCCAAAAAATTCGCCAGTGACCCTGACAGTTGTTCAAAAAAGCGAGCCTGATCCATGTTCGGGGCGTAAATACTACAAAGTACCACATCACGGCCATACAATCTCCTCTCCACCGCCACATACCTGCCCTCCTGATCTACAACCTGGTTCGTGGCCTGGAAAGGGACCCTGGCCCCCACCCACACCAAAACCCCTCTGGCAAATGCAGAGTATGTCGTGCCAAACACCTGGCCACGCCATCTCTTCTGCAAGGCAGCACATTCCTGTTTGGTAAGATGTGTCTCCTGAAGCAGTGCTATCTGGATCCCACGTCTCACCAAGTACGCATGCACCCTATGGCGTCTTGACATAGATCGCAAACCACACACGTTCCATGTGAGACACTTCAAATCAGGTAACGCCCCCATTGCAACTGCTCCTCAGCTTCTCCGTCTTCCCGTCCCGTCCGCCCACACCAAAACAGCTCTGACCCACACACACAACATCCCACCCAACTCCCCCAGCCCACCCCCCCAGAACAGGACCCAATAACAAAATATTAGTCCCCATCCAAACTCCCATAACGATACACACAAGTCTAATCTGTGATAGCCACCACAGTAAGCCTTAAGGGCAACAGGAGGGTGGGTCTGGGCCAACGGGCGGCACGCTACGCCATCACCTCTAGCCCTAGATCCCAAGCGATAGTGCGTCGCCATAAGCATTGTTCCATATCAAACCACTGATATCTGCTCCGTTATGACCAGTTCACAGGAGGCAGGGACCCGAAGGGGGTTAGTCACCCATGATTTCGTCTGCAGTTTGGGGTGTAACCACCGGGCCCCTGGCACTGTCCACATCGGAGAGTTCCGTGCCCGATTTTCCCTCTATCTATTCGGAGTCCGACCCCATCGCCGATCCACTCTTCTGCGAACCAGTGATCACCGCCGTCGCCACCAGGGCTCCCCGTTTGTCGGCAGCCATTTGGTCAGACTGTTTCTTCAGTTGACTCCTATTCCGTTTGCGGATTCGTTGTGATTTGCGCACCTGCAACGGTTTCGGTTTACCCCAGTCTCCTCTACCTCTGCGGTCCGTGCCGGCTCTATACGACTCAAGCCATGTCCAAGCCTCCTCAGGCGTCAGGAAGAAGCGTGTTGACCCATCCATGATGATCCTCAGTTTGGCTGGGAAGAGCAGAGAGTATTGGATCCCTTCATCTCTGAGTTCCTTCTTCACCGATAGATACGAGGCCCTGCGACGTTGAACGTCTTGAGCGTAGTCCGGAAAGATCGTGACTGAGCTGTTCTCCACCTGGAAAGGCCCCGTTGAACGGGCCCTCTGAATCAACAGGTCCCTGTCCTTGAAGTGTAGAGCCCTGGCCACCACCGGCCGAGGAGGGTGACCCTGCAAAGGCGGCTTGGCCGGCACCCTATGCGCCCTCTCAAGGGTGAAGAAGGAGGAGAGGCCCTCCGGGGCAACAACCGTTTTAAACCAGTTCTCTAGGAACGCAACCATATCCTCCCCCTCTGATTTTTCAGGCAGGCCCACCACTCGGACGTTGTTGCACCGGTTGCGGCTTTCGGAGTCCTCAGCACTCCTTTCCAAGACCGCCAGGCGGCTCAACACCTCGCTCAACTTGTGTTCCGCCGTGACCACTGCCGGTTTCAGGTCTTGGAGCACCAGCTCGGTTTCTTTCACCCTGTCCACCAATTTGGCATGGTCCGCTCTCAGGAGCCCCAGCCCTGTCGCTACCTGCGCTATGTCCTGGTGCAATGATTCCTTCATTGTCGCTATTGCGTCCAGGATATTGTCAAGGCGCTGATTAAGCCGTTGTTCTTGTGCTGATTCCCCAGGGACCTTTTGGGCATCCTGGCCGTCGCCCCGCCCCATCTCGCCCTCCGTTTTCGACTTCAGCTTCATCACCCCGGCAGATGTGGCCTCCCGCACCTCCAAGACCACCTCCTCCGTGGAAAATGTACAGAGCGCACCCCGTGCACCCAATGGACACTCCGGTTCGTAGCAGCAAAGTCAGGTCCACACCACGGTGCTCCCCGGGACGATCGGCCCCGCCTTGGACCCGGCCTCCCCGAGAGGGCCAGCCACAGATTTGTAGTCCACCGGTTGTCCGGCCCGGGGCCCCTCAGCCACTTCTCGATCGCTGCGAGTGTCTGGTTGTCCGCCCCTCTCTGCTTGCCTGCAAGTGGCCTAGGGGGTTCCCAGTGCGCTGCCACTCCTCCCGGCCTCAGGGGCCATATCTTCGGACGCTATAGGGTGCCGCCATATTGTCCTTTCACACCCAGGTAGCCAGGCACAGACCCAGGTGAGCGACCCCACTATCACCCCAAGTGTACCTTAGTCAGTGAGGGGATCGCTCTATTCCCCCGCCGCCACCCCCGCCCGGAGATCAGCGGCACGCTTAAACCCCTCCACAGCGGTCCTCCACTCAGGCACTGGCGGCCTCTCCCAGGTGTCCAGGCAGGGCTCTACGTGCACCCCACTCCGCCCAGGGACCTCCAATGTGCTCCTCACCAGCAGGCGAAATAGAACCATCCACACCCGTAGCTAGGGAAGGACAGTCATCGGGCGCTTCCACCCGCCACGGGGCCCAGCGGGAGATCCCCGTCACCACAGTCGCATCATCTGACTCCCGGTCCGCACGGTCGCTCCCCCACTCAGTCCACCAGCGCTACGCCGCAGGCCCGCCCCTACTCCAAACTTCACAATATCGGGCACAGGCCCACAGCGCAGCACTGACCGGGTCCTCCAGAGACATTTCTCCTCCTCACAATCCGCTACCCTCAGATGCCTGCTCGGGTCACCATGCGCCGCAATCCCCGCAGTGCTCCAGGGTCTCTCCCGGGCCAGGGCGGCGCCACGTCTGTGTCCACACTCTCAGTCCCGTCCCAGCTTTCTCGCCAAGTGCGGACCTCTGATCACCAATGTTAGGTTCGGGGCCGCACCTCTATACCCGGGGTCTGGAAGGTTATCCGATCGCCAAAATGTCCCGCGACCGCCGGCTCAGACCCAGCGCGCCTTCCAGGACACTGCCTCAGTGGCCGCCATCTTAGAGCTCCGGTGTGAGTCACTCTCTCCGCGGCGGTGCCATCATCAGGGGGATTGTTTCCTTCCCAGTATAAGAATTGGCTTGGTAGTTTGGTCTGCCCTGTTCCCATGATGCACTGGGCCAAGGACAGACTAATTTGCATATAGCCAGGTTCTGAGCTGGGATGGTGCAGTGAGCTAAAAAACGGTGATGGATCAAGCCCTGATCTTTGGACTGGGTAGGAGTAGTCTGCTTAATTTAGATACTCTGTCCATCACCACCCCCTTTTCTGAATCATTTTGTCCACCATAGGCGTGGAAGGGTATACTCAGATGTGAGTCCCTTGCTCATTGCACCATCAGGATTCAAGCAAGCCGGGCCGAAGACGGCTGTAATGCCAGTAACCGGTCCCCGGAAGCTTGTTTCCTTCCCAGTATAAGAATTGGCTTGGTAGTTTGGTCTGCCCTGTTCCCATGATGCACTGGGCCAAGGACAGACTAATTTGCATATAGCCAGGTTCTGAGCTGGGATGGTGCAGTGAGCTAAAAAACGGTGATGGATCAAGCCCTGATATTTGGACTGGGTAGGTGTAGTCTGCTTAATTCAGATACTCTGTCCATCACCACCCCCTTTTCTGAATCATCAGGGGGAGCCTCACCTCCAGCCTGTCAGTTCTCACCTCCGTACTGGGGCATTCGGCGACTCGGGCCCCTGCCTCGCTTCGATGCCACTCCCTCGGCCGCGCTCGCAGATGGCCCTCCTGCTACGGACTCTCAGAGCATCCGGGAGCCGCCGCCATCTTGTCACCACCTCAGTGCTCCCCGGTCAGTGTTGCCCGCTCTTATGCATGATAGAGCCTCCCGTAGCCTCAATACTGGCCGCCACAGATGCCCCGAACATTCCGCCCTCAGGTTCTGTGTTACAGGCGACGTCCAGAAAGCTTTTGCAGGAGAATATGTGGGATCGGGCGCGGAGCTATCGGCTCACGCTGCCTTTCCCATCGGCGTCCAAGCCACGCCCCCGCCATGAAACCTCTCATGTGGGAGTTCAAGTACAGGACCTCAGTCATGTTGTGTAGGAGGACTAGTGTTCCCTTTAAAATGATAGGTGTTTGCAAAGCCTCACTAAGTGAGGACCTACTGAGGACCAATATACAAAGAGCTCTGGGCATTAAAAGTGGATGTGGGGCATGTCACATGATCTTGTTGGAATATTTAACAGTTCATGTTGTGCAACAGCCCTGATTGCTTCAATTTCAAGGAGGGACAAATACCAGTCCTCAAGCATCTACAATTCGATAAACCACATCCTAGATTCCCATGGAGGTGAACCAAGTAGCGAGTGATTCAGTTGCCAATTTCGCGCAGCTGGTAAAGTGGCATTCCTCCTGCAGGGCCTCAAAGGGTATGAGCTGATTGCCAGCCAGTATGTGGTGGGTGATAAGAATGCCAGCCTGTTTTCAGAGAGTCCACGAGATGGGTCTGTTACCTACACAGATACTGGCATTATGCCATATGGGTGCTCGTCTATGTAACCACGCATCACCATTGAGGAGTTTATGTGTGTGTTTCTATGTCTTAGACATGGCCTATATAATATGGTTAGAGGTACAGAGGGATAGGGAACTTAGGTTATGCACCATGTGGAGACCCGTGCAGGCACTCATGCAGTGTCGTTTGAGATGGATCTAGAAAGGCACTTCTGTCCTAGTCGGCGAGAGGTAGACACTTTGAGACAGATAGAGTGTTGTTTGATAATGACCCTGTAGGCTCAATCCACAGCACTGCCTGTGAGTAAATGTAAATGTAAATGTATGTATACTTGTAAAGCGCACTATTACCCCATCACTCGGGGAATCCTGGCGCTGTATACCGCTGGGGAACCCGTCCTGGCTTTCCCTGTGAGAGGGCACATCCAAGGTGAAGCCAGGCATCCCCGGCGCTGCTAGGGCCGTTGTGGAGATTAAGCAAGCTATTGCCCAGAGTTGTAGAGTGGGACCCATGGTTAGCGTAGGCACCTAGGCAAGAATTATCGAGTCCGCGGACATTGACCCAAGACCCTGCCGCGTCGGGAATTGAACCCTGGTCCCGGGCCGACCTCTGCCTCAGGGTCTGCCGTTTCTAACCAGTGAGCCACACTTCTCCACGTGATTTTAATGATTTGCAGGCTGGGCCCCATGTCCATCCCACATGAAGGATGTAGCCCTTGTTGATATCCCACATTATAGAGGTCCGAACCATCAAGGGCAAGGCTAACCTAACTCCTGAGGCGGAAGCCGGGAGAACGCTAGGTTTGTAATTTCTTTTAAAAACTTGTGTATTGATTGTGTTTTTATCCACTCACTTCCCCCTCCTGGGAACTTGCACTTTCGCTCTCTACGATCTGGGCAGTCCCGCACAACAGATTGCATAGCTGCAGCGGGCCACAACATCTTCGCCGCCATTTTCCAGAGGCCACTGGCCACGCCCACCTACAACAGGCCACGCCCCCCGCCGAAGGCATTTAAACGCGCTGAATGCGAGCGCGAGTCAGAGGTTAACCTAACTCCTGAGGCGGAAGCCGGGAGAACGCTAGGATTGTAATTTCTTTTAAAAACTTGTGTATTGATTGTGTTTTTATCCACTCACTTCCCCCTCCTGGGCACTTGCACTTTTGCTCTCTACGATCTGGGCAGTGCCGCGCAGCAGATTGCATAACTGCAGCGGGCCACAACATCTTCGCCGCCATTCCCCAGAGGCCACTGGCCACGCCCACCTCCAACAGGCCACGCCCCTCCCACCTCCCTTCTTATTAATAATGTGCTTTCCTTGTACACGCATAACAAGGGGGGGGGTTTTACCCATGCAGTCGCGGGGACCTGGGTGATAATTGGTACATAAGAAGGGGATCCCCGCTGAAAAGGGAGTTGTGTTAACCAACCAACACAGTTTAATTAAACACTTTCATAAAGAATGATTTCAGGAGAAGGAAAGGTTCAGTCTGGGTACCGTAATTTAATTAACAATACCTGAATAGTAACATAATCATAACAGTTTTGTGAAAAAGCCCCAAAATGGAAGAGGGAAGGGGAGGGGGAGTGCTTGGGAAAGTGTAAAGGAGGAATAAACACAGTTAAATAGACAAGTGACAGGTACGGTAGTTGCAACAATTTCAAATTATATACAAATACATAAGCCCGGGAGTCAGGGCACACAATTATAACTGAGTGACCAAACAAAACTTTCAACGGACACACAGTCAATCTGAAGCTGTAAAGGGCTTGTGCCGGAAGTTTGAAGGGAAAGCCGTCGACGTTTCGACCCCTGTGCGTAGGCTAGATACAGTCCTTAAACGGGGTCTTCATCAGGACAAGGACAAGGGAGAGTGAGGGGCAACCTGTCAGATAAATTAATAAATTGAGTAAGTATGATTAAATAATTTCAACTAATACACCATGGCCTATTAATATAGACCATGAGAAAATTTACACCAACAACTTAGAATAAATTAAATTACCATGGAGTCGTGGCCCGTCTGGGCTCAGGACGTGGAGTGATGATGAACAGTGCATGAATCACATGTCATTCACCAAGTGAGATAATCACAATGCTTCAGAGGAGAAGAAAAACCAGTGAGACTCTCAAATGTCACTGTCGATTAAAAACACCAGGTAATTCGTAAGAACACGGTGTCAATTTCTGGTACATCAGGGTAAAGGGAAAACTAAACTAATCTAATCATGCTGAAAGATATTACTATCTAGATGATATCGAAAATGGACTAGCCAATGTCACAGGACTACACAGTGATTAAACTTTATTGAGAGTAAGCCTATTGTTATGTTGATACATGAATATCCAGCATACCTGTGATTTAAACGGAAAATCGTGAGTGCGATTTTCAAAAGTCTGCTGGAGACGCTAGGTTAATATAAACAACAACAGTCGCTGGTTTTGCAGATGGTGTGGGCCGTGAAACCACAGGATATTCTAGGAGGAAAAGTGAAGTCATTGGTATGGAGTCCCAGTATTTGAATGGCTCATGACAATTGCCGTACTACTTGCTGGTTAATTGCAAAGGGGGCGCTAGAAATGGGCTAATCCCAAAACACAGATCACCGATACCTGGGGTACTCAACATACCTGTGATGTAAAATGCCGATCAGCGGACTTGCCGAAGGGCGTAGGTTGACTCCGCAACCAGTGGTTTGTATCCCGTCAGGGTTTGACTGACTTGCACTCAAAAGCAATCTGAGAAACAAAGTACGGGTGCATTATGGGCTTCTGTGTGGAGACTTATTGAGTGGCAGACGGGTACGAACTACATGGCTCGACGACATACCTGTTATCGTGCATAGGCAGTCAGAAAGCTGGCCGGGCGGCGTTGTTTAGTAAAGCTGCCAAAGGCTTGTAACCCATCTAGATTCAACCGTCCACACACTCGCGATCTGGATAAATCTAAAGAGAAATGGTACGAGTCGGATGTGGCTTACGTGGAAGTGTTAATCCAAACACAGTTTTAAGGAAATGCACGACGCGCTATGTGGCAACATACCAGATCAATTTCATGGCGTCCACGAGCCGAAACTCCGCAACTCCAACTACGCGGAGTTTGGGGGGAGGGGTCAAAATTTAAAAACACCGCCCCGTGATGGGCATAGAAGAGTTACTCAGTGTGCTAGCGTGGGCGTCGCACGACATCATCCGGGTATTTACTTAACAATAGTTTGTTTAAATGTTACATTTGTAAATACAATAACAACGAAGCCGTGCAACTCTCCAACAAGAGGTTGAAGACGGACTTTGTGCTGGGTCCGGCAAACATTTGGTGTAATGGATTCAAAATAGTTACAACAAGTGAATGGGTCAACAATTCTCTCAAATATCATAACAATGTCCGTGCAACTCACCAACATGGGGTTGAAAGCGGACAGCTGGATTACAAGAAGCAAATCAAATGACATGAATAGATCTGGTGATGGCGACAATTTGGATTGGTAATTTATGACAGAGACCAAATAACGATACCAAAACAAATGTAAATGTGTGCCGGACAACTCTCACACATGAGGTTGAAACCGGACTCTTCAGTTACGAAATTCCAAGGTCAAAGGTGATTAATAAGATAGGGGCAGGCACACAATCCATAGTCAAAGGTCAGTTCCCAAACATGCAGAATAGAGAAGAAGGGCTTGTTTAAAGGAGGTACAAAGACATGGATCATAATTAAACAAGTTTTTTCCATGCCACCTGAATTAAATTTTGAGAGGCCATACCAATGCCTAATTAACCCAGGGCTGCCAACTGTGCTAGACTCCCCTCTTGTTCATTAAGGCCATTCTTAATTGAGTCGAGGAGGGACATCCATTTGGATTCACGAGTGTTAAGTACAGTCAGTATGTTACCTCCTCTTCTGCCCAGGGTGACCTTTTCGATCACAAACCATCGCAATTCAGATACAGTATGTCCAGCCTTTTGCCAGTGTTCTACTAGCGGTGCGCCAACTACATTGCAGCGCAGCCTACTGCAATTGGATGAAATGCGAGACTTCACTCTCTGTTGGGTTTGTCCCACATATATCTGTCCGCATGGGCATATAATGATATAAATCACACAGCAGGAGTTGCAATTTGTATGGTGTTTTAGGGTGTAGGTTCTTCCACCATGGTCAAAGGTCTTAATCTGCATGGTCGTTTCGCATGCAATGCATGTGCCACATCTGTAGTGGCCCAGCACTGGAGGAAGATTCCACATACTTGTGAGGGTGGGTTGACTCGCAGGTTCCAAATAGGAATGAACCACCAAGTCCCGAATATTTTTAGCCCTCTTGAAGGAATGGAGCGGGAACTCAGTCTGTTTGATCTCATCTGACACAATGGACCAGTTCTTATTGATGATCCGTTTGACCTTGGAATTTCGTAACTGAAGAGTCCGGTTTCAACCTCATGTGTGAGAGTTGCCCGGCACACATTTACATTTGTTTTGGTATCGTTATTTGGTCTCTGTCATAAATTACCAATCCAAATTGTCGCCATCACCAGATCTATTCATGTCATTTGATTTGCTTCTTGTAATCCAGCTGTCCGCTTTCAACCCCATGTTGGTGAGTTGCACGGACATTGTTATGATATTTGAGAGAATTGTTGACCCATTCACTTGTTGTAACTATTTTGAATCCATTACACCAAATGTTTGCCGGTCTTCAACCTCTTGTTGGAGAGTTGCACGGCTTCGTTGTTATTGTATTTACAAATGTAACATTTAAACAAACTATTGTTAAGTAAATACCCGGATGATGTCGTGCGACGCCCACGCTAGCACACTGAGTAACTCTTCTATGCCCATCACGGGGCGGTGTTTTTAAATTTTGACCCCTCCCCCCAAACTCCGCGTAGTTGGAGTTGCGGAGTTTCGGCTCGTGGACGCCATGAAATTGATCTGGTATGTTGCCACATAGCGCGTCGTGCATTTCCTTAAAACTGTGTTTGGATCAACACTTCCACGTAAGCCACGTCCGACTCGTACCATTTCTCTTTAGATTTATCCAGATCGCGAGTGTGTGGACGGTTGAATCTAGATGGGTTACAAGCCTTTGGCAGCTTTACTAAACAACGCCGCCCGGCCAGCTTTCTGACTGCCTATGCACGATAACAGGTATGTCGTCGAGCCATGTAGTTCGTACCCGTCTGCCACTCAATAAGTCTCCACACAGAAGCCCATAATGCACCCGTACTTTGTTTCTCAGATTGCTTTTGAGTGCAAGTCAGTCAAACCCTGACGGGATACAAACCACTGGTTGCGGAGTCAACCTACGCCCTTCGGCAAGTCCGCTGATCGGCATTTTACATCACAGGTATGTTGAGTACCCCAGGTATCGGTGATCTGTGTTTTGGGATTAGCCCATTTCTAGCGCCCCCTTTGCAATTAACCAGAAAGTAGTACGGCAATTGTCATGAGCCATTCAAATACTGGGACTCCATACCAATGACTTCACTTTTCCTCCTAGAATATCCTGTGGTTTCACGGCCCACACCGTCTGCAAAACCAGCGACCGTTGTTGTTTATATTAACCCAGGGTCTCCAGCAAACTTTTGAAAATCGCACTCACGATTTTCCGTTTAAATCACAGGTATGCTGGATATTCATGTATCAACATAACAATAGGCTTACTCTCAATAAAGTTTAATCACTGTGTAGTCCTGTGACATTGGCTAGTCCATTTTCGATATCATCTAGATAGTAATATCTTTCAGCATGATTAGATTAGTTTAGTTTTCCCTTTACCCTGATGTACCAGAAATTGACACCGTGTTCTTACGAATTACCTGGTGTTTTTAATCGACAGTGACATTTGAGAGTCTCACTGGTTTTTCTTCTCCTCTGTAGCATTGTGATTATCTCACTTGGTGAATGACATGTGATTCATGCACTGTTCATCATCACTCCACGTCCTGAGCCCAGACGGGCCATGACTCCATGGTAATTTAATTTATTCTAAGTTGTTGGTGTAAATTTTCTCATGGTCTATATTAATAGGCCATGGTGTATTAGTTGAAATTATTTAATCATACTTACTCAATTTATTAATTTATCTGACAGGTTGCCCCTCACTCTCCCTTGTCCTTGTCCTAATGAAGACCCCGTTTAAGGACTGTATCTAGCCTACGCACAGGGGTCGAAACGTCGACGGCTTTCCCTTCAAACTTCCGGCACAAGCCCTTTACAGCTTCAGATTGACTGTGTGTCCGTTGAAAGTTTTGTTTGGTCACTCAGTTATCATTGTGTGCCCTGACTCCCGGGCTTATGTATTTGTATATAATTTGAAATTGTTGCAACTACCGTACCTGTCACTTGTCTATTTAACTGTGTTTATTCCTCCTTTACACTTTCCCAAGCACTCCCCCTCCCCTTCCCTCTTCCATTTTGGGGCTTTTTCACAAAACTGTTATGATTATTTTACTATTCAGTTATTGTTAATTAAATTACGGTACCCAGACTGAACCTTTCCTTCTCCTGAAATCATTCCTCGTAGGCGCAGCGTACGGGCGCAGCGGGCGCGCCGTCAGCGCACCGAAGGCGCGCCAAAGGCGAGCCCGTCTGTGCCCGTCCGCGCCCTTACGGGCCCAGGGGCCATACCCCCTGGACAAAATTTGCGCCCTCGATTATGCTATGACGCTGATCAGATCCTCGCCCTTAGACCTACAAGGGATCATCCGACGGCTACGCTTAATATGTTAGATCAGTTCCCACAATGTTGCCCTCATTGCTCCTTCCATCTGGATATTCCACAACGATGTTGTAGTTTAACATCCAGAGTAGTAACTCATTCCCCTTCGAGTTACATCTTTCTCAGCCTGAATTGTCGTTCCTTGCCCAAACACAAACGTGAGATCTTTGATCTCCTTACGGATGAATCTCCTGACACACTTTTTATTACGGAAACGTGGCTTCGCGATAGTTCCGGACCTGACATTGCAGAAGCCCTTCCTGCTCAATATGCGATTGTAAGACACGATCGCCCCAGGAAAATAGGTGGCGGTGTGGCAATAATATTTAAAAATATTTATCAATGCCATCTTGACCCAGCTCCGTTAAGCGGCTGCGAGGCAGCGTATTTCAAGCTGGCTCTCCAACCTAAAACCACCCTCTCGGGTCTATTAGTGTATCGCCCTCCAGGTCTCGCTAATGCATGGCAGTTACAACTTTCTGAACTCATAGCCTCTGCTCTGTCTGCATCTAGTAACTTTTTCGTCATTGGTGACCTGAACGTTCATTTGGATAATCCTAAGGATAGTTTGGCCTGCAACCTCATTGCAGACCTTGCTTCCATGAATCTCATTTTACATAATAAGGGTTCCATCCACAGGGGCGGACACCTTTTAGACCCAATCTTTTCTAATAGTATCCATGTTAAGTGTGCCTTGGCGGTGCCAGTTATCTGGTCTGAACATTCTTTAATTAAATTCACTGTCATCAACAATGAGAATATATCTAATCATAAACCTGATACGAACATACAGAAAAGGGACTGGAAAAAGTTTGACTCTGCTGCTTTTAATAAAATCCTAACTGATCTTAGGCCTGAAAATATATTTGTGTCCAAAGATATGGATGTGATGGCCAGTGCCGCTAATGGTTGGCTTCTTGAAGCCATAAATACCTGTCTTCCCACTACCCATAAGAAAGGGATCATCCATAAAGCCCCCGCTCCATGGTATAATGAGACACTCCGCATGCACAAATCTAAATGTAAGAAATTAGAACGTTTATGGAGGAAAGATTATTCTCTCATATCTGGTACTGCTTATAAAGCAGAGCTGAAATGTTATCATAAGGCGTGTGCTACAACAAGGGCTATCCACGTTAATAAGACTATTAACGAAGCAATGAATAAATCAAAAACTCTGTTTAATGTGGTGAGGGAGCTTGCTGGTTCACAGACTACGGCAACTCCTCCTCCGTTATCCAGCACGAAATGCAATGAGCTTGCCCAGTACTTTATTTCCAAAATTGTCAATATACATCAGGACATTTTTGCTCAAAGCAACATAAATAATTTCACGATTTCTCCTTAGGCTAGGGAAGAGGATGCCAACTCATTGGGGTCATCCTCGCCTCAATTGCTGTCTTGGACGGATCTTTGTCCGAAAACTCTTTCGGAAACATTGAGCAAAGTCAAGTCAGGCTCACCGCTGGACCCTTTGCCCGCCCCGATACTACGTTCTTTGAATTCTTCATATCTTTCTACAATTTGCAAAATGTTAAACCACTCGTTGGGTATTGCAACTGTTCCCAGTTGTTGGAAGCATGCTATGGTCACCCCGCTCTTGAAGAAGCCGCTGGCGGATCCTAAGGTGACCGCTAATTACCGTCCCATTTCCCTGTTACCGGCATTCTCGAAAATTTTGGAACGACAGACCCATGTACATTTTTCAAAATTTGTAACAGACAATAGCCTTCTACATACATCCCAGTCTGGATTTCGCCCTGGCTTCTCTACGGAGACGACCCTTTTGGGCGTTACAGACAATCTGCGTTTGCTCTTGGATCGAGGAGAAACAGTTGCGCTGATTTTACTTGATCTCAGCGCAGCTTTTGATACTGTGTTACACAGTATCCTTCTCAAATCCCTCGCTGCCATCGGCATTGGTAATAAAGCCTTGGACTGGCTTGCATCTTTTTTGTCTGATCGCACCTTCCAAATCTTTTCTAAGTCATCCTCTTCTAAAAGTTATTCCTCCCCTCATGGTGTACCCCAGGGGTCAATCCTTAGTCCTCTTCTTTTTAATTTATATGTTACACCTTTGGCTTATGTTGCACAATGTTCTGGATTAAACCTTTATACTTATGCTGATGATTCACAAATTGTTTTTTCACTATCTCAAATAGATCCCACTGTTCCTTCCCCTTTGCAAGCTGGCCTTAGCGAAATATCTGGATGGATGAATCGCAACCTGCTTAAGTTAAATGGCGGAAAGACTGAGGTCTTGGTCCTTGGTAATAAACCTGACCTCTGGAAACTAAGACATTGGCCTACTGCCATGGGTCCCTTACCAACTCCGTCTAAACAAGTGCAAAATCTGGGAGTAATTATCGATAGGGGACTATCCATGAAAGATCAGGTCAACAAAGTCGCAGCCACCTGTTTTACCATCCTACGATGGCTACGTAAAATCTTTTGGATACTCCCCGTTAACACCCGCAGATCCGTTGTGAATGCCTTGGTAACCTCTAGGTTGGATTACGGCAACGTGCTCTACCTGGGGTCTGCCAAGGCCGTCACACGGCGCCTTCAGCTGGTACAAAATGCCGCAGCTCGGCTTCTCTGTGGCTGTCGGAAACGTGACCATATTTCAGAACGCCTGAGGGAGCTGCATTGGCTCCGTGTTGAAAACCGGATAAAGTTTAAAGCATTGAGCTTTATGCACAAGATCAAAATCGGATCAGCTCCCCTTTATCTTCAGGCCCTTGTCAGCCCTTACCTTCCTGCTCGTTCACTTCGTTCCTCATCCCATCATCTGTTCAATGTACCGAAGTTTAGACTCACCAGAATGGGCGGTGGTTCCTTTGCGAACTTAGGACCCAGACTGTGGAACTCACTTCCCTTGGCCATTCGGATGGAAAACTGTCATATGCGATTTCGCAGAGCGGTGAAAACCTGGCTTTTTGATCTCTAAACCTTCTGCCTGGTGTTTTGTGTTTTGTCTCTCAGCGCCGGGAAACCCTTATGGGTAGCTGTCGCGCTCAATAAATTTAACTAATAAATAAATAAATAAAATATACCTAGGACATAAGTGAAGCGGGGCACTATGACTATTTAAACGGCCTGCACACTCCCCTATGGGACAGCTTAAGAAGCGTCCATTTTGCATAGTCCAGCTTTGTTTTAGCAATCAGCAGATCTAGATTGCTTGCTACCATTCTCTCATGGCTTCAGTTAATGTATACACCCCAAGTACTTCAGGTGGTTCGCCTTCCATTGAAATGTATAGCCCTCTAGATCCACCTTTGTGGTGATCCTAGAGAGACTGCAGAACTTCACTTGTACTTCATTTTTTCCAATAGCATGCAATTGCAGAGAAGTCTATGATGGTACACATAAGTGTCAGCAGGGACAGAGGGGTGAGTAAGATATCATTGGCATATAAAAGGATTTTGGATGCACCTGCAGGGGTGGTAATACCCGCAATCAGTGGATTTTTCATGGATGACAGCCACCAAGAGTTCCAAGGCAAGTAAGAACAACAGGGGAGAGAGAGGGCACCCCTGGTGAGTCCCTCTCTTAATCTCAAAGGAATCCAAAAGAAACCTTCTGCAGTTTACTTGTGCCTTGGGTACCTCAAATAGCCATTTAACCTTGATATGAAGTTGTCGCCAAGCCCTTCCTCTGGAGAATCTGGAAAAGCTAGTCATTAATTTTAGTTGAATGCCTTATTGGCATTCAACTAAAATCCTCTCTAGAGTTCTTTGATAACCATAATATATGTGACAGGGTGCGGAGATGGTTATGGGTCATAGGAACATGCATCAGAGTTCAGTCCAACAGCATGGCAGGCAACTAAATTAGAAATGATAGCTAGCCCCGATCCTCCTCCGAGGGGGCAATAATACTTCCAAAGGTTCTCAGTTAATGCCCAAGGACAATAACTCTACATGTATTTGTCACAGATAATCAGAAGTATCAGTTCTATCATATGTTATGGTTTCCATTGGTTGTCCACAGTGGGCAGCTCATGGTGTGGTTAATACCTCACTAAGAAATCCAGAAGCATTAAGTAATCCTTTTGCTGAATCATCAATTTCAACAATTTATTAATTTCCATCTTTTCCTAGGAAGTACGAAAGTTAATTTGTTCACTGTCTGTCCGTTCCCAGACGCTCTCTCTAGGTTTGCAATTGTATTGATACATTTCTATTGAAAGTGTTGCTGAATTAGAAAAGGCCCATTGTTCATAAGCATGAAAAGAAACACACGGAAAAGTTCTCATAGCGTCTGAAATGACTACTTCAGCCAGATTCTGCTTTTCGAAACAAGGAAAAGAAGGCATTTAAGGCCTACACAAAAACTTGTTAAACCTATATTATGTTATAAATAATATAAAAACACATTTATATGAATAATTTGTTTTTCTTAGTAAATTCACTCAATATTCTTTTCTCAAAAAGTCACATGCCAATATTAGGTACTTGTAAAAAGATCAATTCACGTGGTCTTATTTTTCAATCAGGTTACTATGCATCACTTACATTATTCACGTTTATTTTCACGTATCACTAGAGTAAAACGTCAAATCTTGTACTGACTATCATCTTTAAACTAAACATTTCAATCATTTTCGAATGCTTTCATCATATAAACATTCTTTTCATTTGTCACAGGTAATCAGCAGCACATTTTCTGAGTCAACCATGTTCGATTTCATACATGCACGTTTACATTGCATAAACAAGCAACTGTTTTTCCCTCTCTTTTTTACGTCTTTCACATTTTCAGGTTTTTTAGAACACTTCTGAATGCTTTTTTAATGCAGTAAAAGATCTCATGTTTTTCGTCATCATCTATTTTGCACATTTTTTTATAGTTAGTACCGTAAATCTTATTTTAATAGAGAGAATTGATGGAGGCAATCATCTTTAAACTTTTGTGCTCCACCAGTATTGAAATATGGCCGCAACTACCTCACTGGAGTGAGTCTTTGCCAGGATTTGGGGAGGACCATGATAAGCACTCGGTTGAAGATATTGGTTAGGTTTCCCCATTATTCGGCTTCCTTATAAGCATCATAAAGGAAGTCTACCACTTACGACTAAACCCATTTGTAGAATTCCCCCTGGGATCCATCTTCCTCTGGAGTTTTATTATAGGGGTGGTTGGTGATGGCTTGTATTATTTTCTCTTTCATTATTTTGTCCACTAGGAGGGCTCGACCCTGGTCATTGAGGGACGGTATTTGCAGACCATCGAAAAGGTAGCCATTGCTATGGTTATCGTCCTCGAACTGTGAGCGGTACAGCTTAGTGTAGTAGGCCTCAATGGTAGCAGTTATCACCTGTGGGTGAGTGACCAATAAATCACCATGCTCAAAAAAGGCCGAAAAGGCCGCTCTGGCTTTTTGTTGTCGCAATTGGGCTGCCAGCAAGAGGCATGCCTTTTGACCCTGTGCATAATGCCAGGCTTGGAGTTGATGTAACATGTATTCTGCTCTGGAGGTAAACAGAGAGTTCTACCCCATTTTTCCCTATTCTAGACAATGTCTTTAACTGATAGACGACGTTTTCAAATAGAGGCTGGTCTCATTACGGAAGTATCATAGCTTTTGGTTAGTTAAATGTGGACATTTTGCTCAGCTTTTGAAAACGTATGTGTGTGAAATTGCCTTTCGAATAGGATTCAGTAGATCTTTTGATATTCATTATTTTCATGTGTTTCCTGAGTCTCTGACTATAAATACGCCACTGAATCTATGATTCGCTCTTACTGGACAAAATACACACTTATTCATGGCCCTTCTTCTGAGTAGTGGTGTCCAGGTATGGACACCAAGGTTGCGAGGAATGTAAGAGATTGCTATGCTGCTAGTGACAAATCTAAATCCATTTGCAGAGCTTCCCTCTCGGCTCTAGAAGTTCCATCTAAATTATGGGACAAATTAGGATTAAATATCATCGGACCTATCAATTTCTCAAGGTGGCTAAAAATGTCATGTTTGTCTTGGTATACTATAACTCGCATTGGGTTGTCACTCAGTTTGTTTAAACACATACTCTTTGATTGTGACAGGAAGCTGTCACAAAAGTAAAACATCAACAAGATATCATCCCGAACCAGATGACCGCATGATGACTGATGCAACATTTATTGATATACTTGATTGATCCCTATGAACTAACACGATACATAGGTGTGGACACATACAATGTGCAAGATACAAGTTTTTACAATGAGCTTTTAAAGTTGATATCACCTGTATATGAGAACAAACATATGCTTTAAATTAAGTGATATGATAGACAGGCAACAATTACGTGAATGAAGTGATTTCTCTATATATTCTCAAGCCCTGAAGAAGTTTGTTTTAAGACGAAACGTGTTGGCAGTTTCAGATTTTTACCGAACATGAATAAAGAGTGAACTACAAACAACGCGAGATATGTTTGGTCTTTTCATGGGAAAACACCTGCGTACTATGAATTGTTTTTGAAATGTATATGGATCAACAATGATGTGCACATGTATTTAATATAAGAAAGAGTGCAGGGCAGTTTTGGCTATATTGTACTAGAGCAACTGGGAGGTCTTCCCTGTTACTCTAATTTGGGACCTAGGGGATTGTGTCCCAATCCCTCTGCACCTTGCTTTCATTTCTGACAATCCCTCTTAGGGACGTTAAAGACTAGTGCAGGCATTTATTCTTCAATCCCCAATTTCTCTGTGATAAATATGAAAATTGGCATGACAAAGAGTGGGAGGTGGTACACAAGAATTAGAAAGTAGGACAATGAGCTATGAATTCTAGAAATAAATTAAATTATTCTCTAATCCAGGACAAACACAACATGCAAAAAGAAATTTGGTCATTATGGAAGATGGTCGTACATGTAACATGGACAGAATTTCAAATTGCCCGGAAACATTTATACCAGCAAGAGGACATGATACTTCTGAGGATGAGACATCTACTGGACAATTTACAGCCAGAACTAGAAGACTACAAGAAAATATTGTCCTCCACTGTGGCAATCAGATTATGGAATGCAATATTATCTCTATTCTACTTCAGTACTGGCTCTAAGTTCCTAATGTCTTAACCCCTAACTAATACAGAAATTGTTTTAGGTCTGGGGAAAGAGGGAGTCAGACTATCAAAGCACGGAAAATCCAATTTCTCATTGTTACATACTGAGGTGAAAATGTGTCTGTTTGGGGATTGAAAGGGTGAGTGAATTGAGATATGGGGGAGTGTACAAAAATGTGTTGATGTAGACCAAAAATGCGATGTACAATGTAACAAAGTGTATATTTATGCATGATATTTTATATTTTGGTTATTGTATATATGAAACTCTGTGAAATTTATTTGGAAACAATTGACAAAAAAACGCAATAAAATATATAAATTAAATCACGTGTTGTTGCTTCAGTAGTAATTTGTGGTCGAGACATTGGGCACTTAGAGCCAATAATGAAGTAATATAGATCAAGTGGGATTTTTTTTTTACTTTTCCCAGTCCTAAAGCAATTCCCTAGGGAGTACCTTTTTTCTTCATTGTAATAATATCTCTATATACTTGCACACTATACTGCTGTTTAATTCATGAGAAAGGAGAAAATGTTGTAAATAACATTGATGGAACTCTCTTTTTCCTGTTTCACGTAATGAAGAGAAATGTTGTATAGTATAGGAGTGTTTCCTTTCCTGTTCCCTTTTCCTTTTTTTGCTTTCCTGTTCACCTCCTTCCTTCCCTCTTCTTCCCGTTAGTGATTGGAACATTCCACATCTGGTGATTTAGAATGTTGTGAAGACATAGGAGACTAGAGTGTATAGGCAGTAGGGACTTACTGTGAGAGCAGAGTTGGAGGCACATCTTATGAATACACCTGATTTAACTTGATATGCATGGTTATTCCTTACATATAAACTTAGTCCAAATGTAAAAGCATAAATTAGGAAAAGGTGGCAAATCAATCCCATTGATGAAGTGAAATTGGTGGACACGAAATCTAGTTTCTCTTGATCTGAGCTTTTAGCCCTAAAGTGAACAGTTTTTAACGGCAGCTCGATGACAACATATATGACTTTGAGGGTCCTCTACAACGTAAGCATGGGACCAAGCCCCACGGGAAAAATTCGATTTCCCTATAAAATGACTAATTACAAAGGTAAAAACCTTGACTGGGGCAATTTCTTTGTGTATACAACATCTGCTCCATTACAGCAGCATGCAGTCACACCTAGTTCCTGGTCAAATGCTTTCTGCTGTTTTTCAACGGCACTTTACTTTTTCTAAGTTCTTTTTGCCTTGTCTTAGGACTTTAGACATCCACATCCTCAGTCCTGCTTTGACGATTTTAATTATTTCGACTTCTTTCTGCTCATTAACTGATTCTAGATTGTTTTTAATAGTTTTGGGGATTTTATTGTCTTGTTTTCTAGACTTTAAAATTGTTTGTTCTTCTTGGAACTGTACATGTACATTTCTGAAGGTTGCCTGTTGCTGGGCCATAGCTACCAGAGGATGAGCAGAGATCCTATTAGAACTATATTATGAACTAACCGGAATCTGCTTATTAAGTTGATAGGTGTCACCCACTCCCAAGGAATTAACTCAATTTCTAAAAGATTGCAGAACAGAAATGTGTTTGCACTCTTCAAGGTTGTCGAACAGGCAGTCAGAAGGGGCCATGCTGCAATGTGTAATGCCATCTCATCGCTCCAAATGTTGAAGAAACAGTTGTGTGTGCTGGAACAAATACTGAAAAAAGCTAATCAGGTTCAAAAACCTTTGTTTGTTTATCGGCATATTACAAGATCATCTGATGAGAAATACTAGGCTGAGCAAATATGTAATATACTCTGAGGAGCCCACCTATGTCACTGTTCTGTATCCACATTGCACAGATAAACTGTCATCTTTAAGTCCCATTTCAGAGTAGACTTCATATCACTAAAGGAGTTAAATTCCACATGAACATGACACATTGCCACAGACAACAGAGGAAACAGGGGAATTTACTGTTTCATCTACCTATGGAGAGAGATCTGTGGTGGCTTTACCACTTTCATATTGATGCCATGTCAACATTCAGCTACTGTAGCAGAAGATTATTATTCCCACTTTCACCTACCAGTACAAAATCACCAGCAGTATAATCATCCAAAGAACCTCCCAATCTTTTCTGTTCGGATAGAAAAGTTCCACGAATTGTGACAACCTCCGAATTTTTGGTAACTCAAGAGAATTTATTGTCAAAAATGGCATTATATTTAATGGTGTACACGTACATGTATGAAGACATCATCACAGGAGATTATAAG